>NC_071390.1:158287731-159544728 GCF_022682495.2 Desmodus rotundus | reverse complement strand
AATATGCTCTTGCCAATCAATCAGCTCTAGCACACTACTGGATGTTGGGACTCATATGTCATTTGATCAAATAAAAGAAGGAGCCAAGACAGATTAAGTAACTTCCTCAGAATCACAGTCAGGATGCCAGCTCAGGTTACCCTCTTTCATGCAATATGACTTTTTATACTATGACTCTACCTCCTCATTTGTAACAATACAAGTTTTCATTAATTGCATTACTGTTGATCTCTTGCCTGTTCTTAAAAGAATTTGAGGTACAGGTCCTGACCAGGTAACTCGGATGTTTAGAGCATATGCCAAAGTTGCGAGTTCGATATCCCCACTCAGAGCACATACAAGAACCAACCAATGAATTCATTAGTAAGTGGAACAACAAATTGATCTCTCTCTCCCTCTCTCTCTCTCTCTCTCTCTCTCTCTCTCACTCTCTCTTCCCCCTCCTTCCTCTCTGTATCTAAAATCAATAAATAAAGATTTTTCCAAAATAATTTGAGGTATATACAGAGTAAAACACATTTAAAAATAAAAGGCATTTAGAGATAAAACTAAATGAAGCAAGACAGCCAACAGCAAGTAGTACAGATACTCATACATACCAATATTATTTTTTCTGGAATAAAAATGTTATTGAAATTTATCATAAGGACTGTTGTTTGGAGGACATTGAATGAGAGAAAAGGAAACATAAGAAAAAAATTACTTTCTTGTAGGTATTCAAAGGCAGATCATCTTATATTTACTCAGCTCAGTGGAAGCAATTGTTTTAAGACTGAGATGGGGTTGATTAATAGAAAAAAAAGAAAAGAAATAACCTACAGTGGTAACCCATCTCTTAGACTGGCCTCAAATCTAATATGTCTTAAAAACAATTTTTACCTGAAACAAATTACAATCCAACCCTTCAACAGGCCTGTGAGGCCACTGTTCTGTATTGCTCAATAAAGTAACAGGGACAAGCTTTAACACAAAAAATAGAAAGGTAAGCATGACTTTACATGTGAAAAGGTGAATAGCAAGAAAATTTGTTCAAAAGATGATTAGAATACATTAGCCCAGAAATGAGTAACAGAATTGCTCATAAGAAAAAACTATTATTTTCTGGAATAAGCTTGGAAGTTTCCCCTTCCTACCCACCTCCCCAAACAAAAGTCATCCATTCCATTAGCCATTCATGTATTTCTTCATTCATTCAACAAATCATTTGTAACTAAGTACTATAGTCCAGCCATCATTTGGGAAGCTGATGGTAAGGTTTGCAGTCTAACCATAACATCCTAGAATGAAGGAAGTATTTGTCCACTTAAAAGAAGAACATTATTTTAAAATTTGAGTGAGGGCACTTACCTGATTAGATTACAATTTAAACAATTGTTTCAAATCAATGTTTATCAAATACATTTAGGACAGAATTCAAACATAGTGGTGCTTCTTATGTTGCTCTTGTTTGTCATCCAGCTATCCCAGATATCCTAGCTCTCCCAGAGAACCACGTCCTACCACCTGCCTGATCAACAGGCACTTGGTCTGTTAGGTTAAATATCTCATCCCCTACCATCATCACAAATCAGAATAGAAAAGAGGGCACCTCCTCATCTTTGGTGCTCACTCAGTCTGTCTGGCTTTTCTCTCTGGACCCATGTTAACAAGAAGGTCAGTTTCCTCCATTAGCCACAACGCCCTAAGAATGTCAAGCTTTTCACCTATTTGTCCAAGAGCCAGCAGGCTTTGTACCTAAGCCAGTCTGAACCATGAACGCCTCTACCCGAGGAGGGCATTTCCTTGTAATTAACTTTGACCTTTGGGTACCATGGAGTCCCTTGTGGTTTTAGGTTCCAGCCGTGCCAGCTTTGATGAATAGCACCTCCAGACTGTACTGAGATAAACTGCTGTAACCAGGATTGCTTTGTAAGTGCGCAGGAACCAACAAAACACTCATCAACTAATTGTATAACAGCTAAAAAAATTAAATGTGGTTTTGCTCTTCAAAAATAAAAAGATCAAATGTATGCAGCATCATTAAAAAATATAAAAAATTAACTCAGTCTCTAGGAGACCCATTTAAGCAATCATAATAAGGTTCAATGCTTTCTAAAATCGATGCTATGCATAAAACACTTTTTTAAATGGTGGTTCTAATGACCTGCAAACCAATCATGGCAAGGTGCCTTCTCTAAGTACAAACCACCACCATGGGAAATTATCAGTCCAAGGGTAGAGATTGGGGAATACTCCTGTCATGCTGAATCTTCAGCAAGAGATAATGTTTATTTGATGCTATTTTCTTTAGAGAGATTTTTATCTAGAAGGAAACAGAATAGCTGGTGTTAAATGCGTGCCTCTGAAAATAAAATGCCTGGATTTTACTGCTCTTGCACAAACAAGTTGTATAACTCTGGGCGAATAACTGTAATGCTTCTGTGCTTCAGTATTTTAAAAAAATCTTTGAATGTGGATACACATAGACGATGCTTCATAGATTACCGTAAGAATGAAATGAGTTAATCCTGTAATTACTTACAGGGCACGTGACATGTCATAAGAGCACAGTAAGGGGTGGCTCTTGTCACCATTATTTGAGGGTAGCTCCTCAGATAATGGGTGGGTTAATTGTACCCACACACTCTAAAGGGCCCTTAAAATTCTTAATAATACTTAAACAAGGGGCCCTATGTTTTCATTTTACACTGAGCACCCCAAATCATGTAGTCAGTCTTGGCCCATACCCTCGGGACCTGGGGATTTATCAGAATGATGCTATTTTCTGGCACCAATTCTTTCCTTCCTATCACCGATCTCTCCTCGCCTAGAGTTCAAGGAAGAAGGACTACAGCATGACCTTTTGCAGACTATGGAATAATGCATTCATAAGGCCAACCTCACTGGCCCTCAAATCTTATTTTCTTATCTTTCTCTGCAGTTATGCATAACACATTCTGGTAGTCATTTTTGATTGTGCAACTTTGCTTTATCACCCAAAAGAGAAGAACATTCAAGGCAAAAGAGCAATTTTAACATAAACTGTCTGAGGAGCAGATGTATTTTTCACATTTTACTTAAACTAAGAGATAGTTTCCATGTTATCGAATCTTTAAAAGACCTAACTATGGTTCTAATATAGTTCTAATTACGTAACAATGTGTAGCGGTGCATGCTAAGCCATGCTGGTGACGGGCGACCGCTTTTCTTTCAATGCCACCTGGTCCTGGGGACGGCAGAGTGTGTGTGCGGGGAGGGGGGGTTGTTAACGTCTGTGTGCGTGAGAAGGGGTAGGGGAGAAAGGCATGACTGAGCTATTAAAAAAGACCATTAGCTGATCATCCTCTAAACTTCCTTTTAAGGCATGAGCGTTCAATGTGAGATATCTGTTGTCAATCGGTGGTGATATTGTCACCCTACATAGCCAGGTGTTAAGGCTTCCTCTCCATATGGACGCATTAGGGATACAAAATATCATGAAATCATTTATTTCCATTACAATAAGATTTAATATAAAACATCAACATTAATTTTAATGAGCAATCTATAAGAAAACTGCCAGAAATTAAATTATAAAGTAAAAATGAAAAGAAATGTCAAGTCTGGCATCTTCCTGATCCTAATAAATGTTTTATTTCTTGTATTTTCTTGCCCATATTAACTCTGAGCTCTAAGTTTCTTTCACAACGCTGCCAGTAATTGAATAGAAGCCCTGGGTTAGTGTGACTACAATACCACGATTGCTATATTCTGTGTAATAGTCCTTCTTAACATTTTTCTATTCTGCTGATTTTATTGTAGCTCTTAAATATTAACCATATTTCAGGCACTATGTTATTGTACTATAGATTTGACAGATAGATGATAGATAGATAGATAGATAGATAGATAGATAGATAGATAGATGATAGACAGATAGATAATTAGCTTGCTTTACCAAAGTACCACAGACTGAATGGCTTCAACAACAGAAATTTACCGTCTCACTGTTCTGGAAGCTAGAAGTCTAGCCACAGTTCAGCAGACTGGTTCCTTCAGAGGGTTGGGAGGAAAGATTATTCTCTGGCCTGTTGCACACAGCAGTTTTCTCCCTGTCTCTTCTCATTGTCTTCCATCTATGCACGTCTGTAGTGCAAGCCCTGACAGCTGGCTTTTCTTTTTGTAATACAAGTTTTGATTGAGAGAGACACTTCAAAGACAGCAGTCTCAAATAAGCACATTGCCAGCCACAAAACTAGATTAAAAGCCAGGTATCGCCACCATCAGCCTCTTTTATTTTAGAAATCTTGGTTGATTTTTGTAACTGACCATGGCATGGTTTTTCTGCCGTCCTGTGTTTTAAATTCCCACTTTTACGTTTTACATTCACCAATAAAGAGTGAGCTCTCAAAACCCTAGGCCAGACCAAGTAGAGTTGGCTTCTAGCTGCCATTTCTTTTCTAACAAATGACCTCATGCAAAAGAAGTCCTCCAAACCCACCTAGGGCTGGCCTCGGTCCACAACTGACTGGCACAGGAGTACAAGTGATAGCACCTTGCTTCGAGGTGGGACAAAGTCTATGGCACAAGGCATGCTCCAGAGCCTCCCTGAGCTCACCCCAAAGCTAGTCCCAAACCAAAACTACTTCAAGGCTTAAACGTTTTCCTCTGCTCTAAACTCATGCCTCCTTCTCTTCTCCTGAGAATACTTGAACAAGAATCCCTGTTTCAGGCTCTTCTCCTAGATAACAGCTTGGCACAAGACATTTAAAAACCAAAGGGGGTAGGATTGAGGGTGGGAGGTGGAGATGGGAGGGGCGGGGGAAGTAGTGCAGGGGAAATGGAGACAACTGTACTTGAACAACAGTAAAAAAACTATTACAAATTTTATTGATTTAGAATGAGAGCAGAAAGTGGAGAGAAAGAGAGAGAGACGTAGATTTGTTGTTCCACTTATTTATGCATTCATTGGTTGATTCTTGTATGTGCCCTGGCTGGGGATAGAACCTACAGCCTTGGCATATGAGTTTAACACTCTAAGCTACCTGGCCAGGGCTGGTACATGACGTGATTTTAAGAAATATATATTAACTAAAATCCAAAGCATAGCAATTATCCGAATTACTAGTTTTAACAAAAATCCATTAAAATAATGGTTATATATATTCTGTTATAGTTCTCCTAGGATTATTTTGTAAATAACATAATTTACATTAAAATTAATTGTGCTTAATGATCTTGCCACAGTTAATTGAAATGATTTGTCTAAAAACAATGGGAGAAGTAATTTTCTTTTTTTTTCAAGAAAGGAAATTAGTGTATTATACATTGCTGGAAGGCATAAAGTTTCTTGCATGCTTAAGCATATTATTTCTACCTTCTAAAACACTCTTTAATGTGTAGTCAATACCTTAACTTATAATGACTTAATTTTCTTCTGTTAAAAGATAGCCATTATAACTAATTGAAATAATTTTATTTTTATTTTATTTTATTTTAAGTATATTTTATTGATTATACTGTTGTAGTTGTGCCAATTTTTTCCCTTTGCCCCCCTCCACCTGGCACCTCCCTTCCCTCCAACAATCCCCCCCTTTAGTTCATGTCCATGGGTCATGCATGTAAGTTCTGAAATAATTTTTTTAAAAAATACAATTGGATTCTGTCACAATCTTATTCATTAATTTTTAGCAAATGAAATAGACCTCAGTTCTATTACTAGACATTATTATGGGAAAGATCAGAATAACACAGTTTGAAAGTTAATTCATACCCAAATCCTCAGTAATTTTTGATAAAGGAAATGACAAAGAACAGACAGCCTGAGGAATCAAGATGGATTTTTTAATATGACTACTCATTGTTTAATTATATTCCTGGCTGAAAGTTATTAGTACAATACCAGCACTGTGTTGAGCAACTTCATCGTGCTGATCTATGACAAGGGCAAAAGCAGGGATAATGATAAAGAATTTTTCCTACTCTCTCTGAACATTTTTTCTGTACTCAATCTGTGTATAACATTTAGTTCTGGGTTCCCTGCATTGCTCTCTGAGCATGTGAATAAGAAGAAAAAAAGTTCCTCATGGCAGAGACTTTGTCTTATGGCCGCTGGTCATCTAGTGCCCTAATATTCTTTGAGAAAGAAACTCAGATAAGTGAGCAATCCTGTTCTAGACGCTTACACTCCATGAGCGTGCACAGTCTCATCTGAATATCGGCACAGGTCATGTCTCTATCCAGAGTTATCATGTGGATGAGAGATGGAAAAGCTCTCTGTAAAATCTGAAGTGAAAGGCAAGTACAAGTTACTACCCCTCATCACTGGCTCTTCTCTATTGCCATTATCCCACAGCCTCTCTTTCTAACCTGGAAGGAGATTCGTATATTCTAGATTTCCCCTCCTGTTATTGTTTATACATTTCAAGCCAGAGTCTTACCATAGCTTCTTAATCACATGTGGTTTTAGGAGCCAATATATAATTTGTATTATAAATCCTGAATCATTATGACTTTTCCATTTTAACTCCAAAAAATAAATAATGGAGATGTTCAACCACAAAACTTCTGTGATCTCTGCAAAAACTCTACCCAAATGGTGATGTCACTAGAATACATCTGTATGGGTCACCTTCCCAATTACTTTACCAAAAAGCTAGAGTTAGTGTATACCCTCTAAAGCATTAATTAATACAAGGAAAGTAATCTACATTTTAATATATCCAGTCTTGAACACCTTATTGTATAGAAGCACACATAGAAACATTAGAGTGAATATTACAACTGATTTTTCTTATTCTAGAAAATCCCTTTAAATCAAGTCAACATGAGGTTGATTTTTTTACTAAACATAATAGAATTTTTCTGTGTAAATGAATATTATCCTACCTACTAAAGTATGTGACCATAGTTTTAATTATACATGACTATAACCTTAATATTA
Source organism: Desmodus rotundus (assembly GCF_022682495.2). Classification (NCBI taxonomy): domain Eukaryota; kingdom Metazoa; phylum Chordata; class Mammalia; order Chiroptera; family Phyllostomidae; genus Desmodus; species Desmodus rotundus. The sequence goes on along the minus strand of NC_071390.1, from coordinate 159,537,827 downwards.
TTTTAAATATTTTACCTTTTGTTCTAATCATAACTTTAATGATGGTGAGATTTGTTCAAACCATTTTAAGAATTGCCTGTTAGAACTGACTTTTTAAAAAGTGCCATTACTTTATTAGATGAAATATTTCTTTAAAGTTTATAAAATAAATGTATTTACCTTGTTAATTATAAAGCTAACACCCATATAGCATAACTCCATGAAATCCCATATTTTCACCAATAAAATGATAGTAATATGATCTAGATTAAGGTATACCTTGTTACCAACTCCTCCCAAGGTCCCAAGCCCCTCCCACCTCCACAGAGGCAACCACTTTTTGGAATTTTGTGATAATTCCTTTCTTTTTAAATAAATAGTTTTACCATCTATGTATTCATCCCAAAGTAATATAATTCATTTTAAACCTATAAACATGTATTATGTATATTATTTTGAGTTTTGATTCTTTGGCTCATCCTGATTTGTGAGATTTATCTTTGTTCTCTAGTTTTGCTTTGATTTTCTCATTTTCATTGAGGTAGAACCATAACACAATTTATTTATTCATTTTGATGTTCATGGACATGTGGATTGTTCCCATTATTCAGCTACTATAAGCAATGCTTCTGTGAGCATTCTGTTTATATCTTGGTACACATATGCAAGAGTTTCTTGAGGGTATATATGAAGGAGTTGTGACTTCTGGTATCACGTAAAATTTATTTCTTCAATTTTACTGGACATTGACAAACTAGTTTCTAAATTGGTTGTTCCAATGTACAAATTTTGTAGGTGAAGAAACTGAGACTCAGAGGACTGATAAGCTCAGAAAGTTTGCTAACTATAAAGCTGGTGTCTTCCCACATCAGTATACTTAATGAGAGTATGACCAAATCCAGCATATTGATGGGCATACAATAATCACAAAAGCAATGACCGATGTAGATGCATGTCAATGTTAGACTGAGCCCCCTGGTTGCAGAGAACCTGAGGGAATCCCAGTGCAGTTCTTTATCTAAGAGCTGCAACCCCATCCAGGAAGGAAAAGAAGGTCACCATGGTAAATGAAATTGACCATGATGGTGATAATGCTGATTATGATGAAAAAACACCAGTTATTGGGGGCTTGCTATTACTAGTTCATACTAGTGTCTTCCACTCCAATCTATTTCTACATGTTTCTTCCTTGTCTTATCTCATTCCATCTTCTTATCTCCTTTCATCTACACTAAGAACAGTGGCTCTCAATAATTTCAACATTTATTCATTTATTTAATCCTTCAATACAACTAAAATAATTTTAGAATTGTTTCACCATACCATTACAACAAAACAAGACCAGTAAAGAGGGTCTAGATTTTGTTTACTCTTCTTCCCTGATGGCAAGATTGAGTATAGTCAAATTCTGTGTAAAAATCTACTTGGATTAGTCCTTTTATATTTTTTCCTTTTTTTCAGTGTAATAATGTTATTCATTTGGAAACTAGTTGGGTTTGCTTTTCTCAGCTTACTTTCTGGATTTTTTTTCATCCTTATGATGATTAAGAGTTGTTTAGGGAATATATAGAACATTAACATACTTCCTATACAAAAGTATATGAAAGGTATTTTAGAAATGTGTGCTTTCCTTGCCTTTCCCTCTTCCCTGCTCCCTCATTTCCTGGGGGTAACCACCTTTACAGTTTTCTTACGTATCCTTCTTGTGTTAGTTTCTTTAAAGATAGGATTTCTTACTTATCTATCTTTATTAGACAACAGATAACAGCATATATACTTCTTTGCACTTTGCTTTTTTTACTTTAACAATTGCTCTTTAATATCTTCTATTGTACTCTCTGCAGAGTTTGTTTCTAACCATTACAATGCTGGGTGAGATGATACACACAGATGGAAGTTTAACTGTTGGGAAGAAAGAATATTGTAATTTGTCACTTTTCATCAATAAGGCATTTCTAATGCTTTGTACTCATCAAACTTTATTATTTGACCTTTATTATTGTCAACACTCTTAAATACAATTTGAAAGAGTGCCATTTGCTAGTTATGATTATAATTTTAAAAGGCATTTTCAAAAGAAGGAAGCTAAATATGGTATATATAAAAAGTAAGCTTTTCACAATGTGCTATCATCTGTCCACACTGCAAAAAACAGTTCAGGATGGGTGTTAACAAGTGTTAGAATTTTAGTACAAAACTAGTTCCTACTTAATGCAGCTAGTGGTACTTCCAAAAATAAATAGTCAGAGCACTGGAGTGCCAATTCAGTTGGAGAAATGAGTTGGAGGCCAGACATTCCATGCGTATAGTTTTACTCTTTTAGTTAATTGTATGATTTTTCACCCAGGTGTTAGAGATCATGGGGTGGGTGAGATTGCTGAGAAGACAGCTTCAACTTCCTTCTCCTCGCCCCACACACATATCCTGAGTACCACTGCTGCTACAGCTGGAGGGTGCCTTTGAAACTCCAGAATCTAGGCCCCAAGGTGAAGCAGGGCTGGGGCAGTAGTAATATATTATTGCAAAACTGCTGTTGTTTTCCCTCACAAGTGGAAATATTTGTGCTGTTCCACTTGGTCACCTCAGGACAATATTGCCACTCCAGCTGTATTCTTTGATTAGCCTAGAAACTCTTAGGCAATACTCATGAGGACGCATTGAATTGCCAGTGACAGAAAGCCAATCTGAATTAGCTTAAACTAAAAGAGAATTTATTGCCCAATATTCCTGGGAATCCTAAGAGTGGACACTTTAACAATGTCATTCTCCACTTAAATTTATTTTGCATGAAGACTAGTTGGCAGGCAAGATGGCTGTTGGTGGCTCCAGGCTCACATCATCCTAGTTTAACGATCACAATAGAAAATGCTTTTTTATTTTTCTTTCCACGTGAATCACTGAAAAAGACTCTGTCTGACCTTGCTGGCTCATACGCCTATCGTTGGTTCCATCCACGAGCATATGCCCACTCTGTATCTTGAAAAGTGATTTCCCCAAGGAAAAGAGGCTGCCAGGCACGAACAACAGGTCTACTTCTGACAGAGACAAAATATGAGTCATCGTTGTATGCCCCACAGACCTTTGACCTACCTGCAGGTTTCCAACCAATGAATGCCAGAGGAGCAAAGAAAATTTATTACTGATGAATTTCTTTAGTATTAAAGAGTCCAAGATAATTTGCTAGAAAGAATTAAAGGGAGGGCAGAGAAGATAGGCAGGTAAGAGAGTGGATGTGAAGAGAAGAAAAACCATACAAAAAGTTGAAATTGAGGTGAATTTTGTCTTTGTTTTGTTTTATATATTTATATAAAGAGTCATTAAAAACCATCATGGCTTTTTTCATGACAGGAAGATTTTTAAAAGGCACACATAATTATTGGGATCACTTTTAGGGAGCCTCTATGAAATGCCAGGGAGTTTACCTAATTCCCCTCATGACTTGGTTGTTAATTGTGGTGTGTCTGTTACATTGTTACGTAAGCACAGGTATTTTCATGGGCAATCCCAGTAGGTTTTGTGAGTATCTAATGTTTTACACATGGAGATCCTGAAGATAATTAGATTGGACTGCCAAGGTTATTTAACAATTATGGGCTAGAATTGGTAGGCAAGCCTTTCCCCACAAATTTCATTGTCTAATACCAGATTTCTCTCATTCCTGTCCAAGGAAACATGAATCAACACTGAGGATGTAACATAGAGATGGCATCTGTGACCTTCTCCACTCAGAATGACCATTTTCAGTCTCATATCCTCCTGGAGATGGAACAGAGGGCACTCACATACATACAACCCCTAAAACAAAGCATCACTAAACAACAGTGAGCTGACTGCTTACTTAGAGATTAAAAGGTATGTCACATTATACAACATGTCATATTCTACTAACTTGCTTGCTCCCTCCTCCACCTCAATCTCCTTCTCTCTTTTCCTTATTTTGCCTCAAAACTGCTGCATCTTAAAGTGGGTCTCTTTGCATCCACCTTCTTTGGGACTCTGTGCTTCCTGGACTTGCATGTCTAGTTCCTTCACCAAATTAGAGAACTTTTGTTCATTATTTTTTCAAAGAATTTCTAAATTCTTGCTCTTTCTCTTCTCCTTCTGGCACCCCTATGATGTGAATGTTGGAATGCTTGAAGTTGTCCCAGAGTCTGCTTATACTATCCTCATTTTTTTTTATTCTTTTTTTCCTCTTATTGTTCTGGTTGGTTATTTGTGCTTCCTTATGATCCAAATCATTGATTTGATTCTTGGATTTATTCATTCTACTGTTGCTTCCTGGTAAATTGTTCATTATTTCAATTAGTGCATCCTTCATTTCTGACTGGATCTTTTTTATGCTGTTGAGGTTCTCACTAAGTTCCTTCAGCATCCTTATAACCAGTGCTTTGGACTCTGCATCTTATAGGTTGCTTATCTCCATTTTGTTTAGTTATTTTTCTGGAGTTTTGATCTGTTCTTTCATTTGCGCCATGCTTCTTTGTCTGCTCCTTTCCGCAGCCTCTCTGGGTTTGTTTCTATATATTAGAGCAGCTATGACTCTCTGTCTTGGTAGTGTGGTCCAATGTAGTAGGTGTCCTGTAGGGTTGTGTGGGGAACTGATCTGCCTGGCAATGGCAAATAGAGCTCAGCCCTATGAGAAGGCTCCATAGGAGCGTTGTGGCACGCGGGATGCCAAACCCATGGATCTGTTCTACTGTGGGAAATTAGGCCTGCATTATACCTAGGCTGCTTTGCAACTTGCCCATGCTAAAACTTCATCACCCTGAGTTCCTGAAGTCTGTGCTAATTCTCCTAAGGATTGAAGTGTAATGAGACCAATTACTCTTATCGTTCCCTTGCATTTGCAACATCTTTTCCTTGTTAATCTGTAAGAAGAATTAGTAACATCCTTTCCATTGCTATCTGTAAAAAGTAATTACCTAAAGCAAACCTACGTATAATGAATGAAAATCTTCTTTGATATATGCTATTAGAAAGCCAATAAAAGCTTGTCAAGGCAAGGGTTGGTGCTGTCCCTTTTTCTCCACAGGACTCGGTAGTCCGTGTGAATTTGTCTCATCTCATCCATAACGTCACAGACACTGTGGTCCAGTGTCCGCAACAGGGTTGAATGGCACAGCCTACGCTATCACTCAAGCTGGGTACTCAAGGTGTGCCCTTTGTGTGGGCTTAGTAAACCTACCTCTTGTAGCTGAACCTTGTTGCTGTTTGCAGATAATGGAAGGGACTTACCTAGGCTAGTCAGCTGCAAGGACGGACTGTGACCACTGACCACTAACCTCCAGGGTGGTGGTGCTCCAACATGATCTGTAGCTGTCCACCAGGTATGTAAGCCCTGGGGTTTCCTACTATAGGCCAAAGTCAGCCCCAGCCTGTGTTCTGCCTGAGGCCACCCTGACTGAGCTATAGGGCAATCTGAGATGGCTGCTACTTTTGCTGGGCTTGGAGATTCCCAAGTGAAGCAAGCTGTGAATCTAGGCTGGTTGCTGCTAGTGCTGTGCCTGGGGCTCACTGAGGACAGCTGTTGCTTGTTTGAAAGGATTTAGGAAGGTGTGAAGCTTGAGCCAAAACTAGCCATTCATATGGAAAAGGTACTGTTATCAGCTATAAATTGGGTGGGATGGAGCCTTAGGGCATGTCCAGGGCAGGGCACACAGTGTTAGCCAGGTTGATGAAGTCTCACATATGTCACCTGCCTGGTGGCTCTGTGGCTCTGCCCACATTTCTAAGAGAAAGCTGTCCCCCAGCTCTTGCCTTGATGATAGGTACTTCAGTTCCTCCCTGTAGGCCACTTGTGCCTTTCGAGTGCTGGAGCTCAGAGGCAGTGAGGCTGAGGAAGTTCATGTGTGGGTTCCTTAAGAGGAACTGGTTGGAATTTCAAAAGTTTCTTCCACCAACTCAATCTTTGCTGGTTTTTTGCAACCAGGAGTTATGGGAACTTATCTTCCTGGCACTGGAACCCTAGACTGGGGTCCCGGTGTGGGGCTGGGACTCCTCGCTTCCAAGATATCCCTCCCAAATTTTTGTTTGCCTCATGTGGATGTGAGACCAGCCTGTTCCATGCCTCTGCCCCACATACCAGTCTGTGTGGGTGTGAATTCTTTAATTCCATAGTTGTCAGACTTCCATTCAACTCCAGTTCTGAGGGTTCTGAGTGATGGTTCTTCTATAATATAGTTGTAATTTTGATGTGGTTGTGCAAGGAAGCGAGTCGTGTCTGCCTATGCCACCATCTTGACTGGAAGTCTAAGGTGAGACTTTTGCTACAAAAGATTCCAGTACTCAAGCCAAGGGAATACAACTTTCACAAATAATAGTAATAAACAGTAATATCTTGTATTTACTGAGCCAACCACATTTATGGCCAACCACTACATTAAGTATTTCATAGGCTTATTACATTTGATTACTAGACTATTTGCACGATGTTGGAATTATTATCTTTGTTCTCAGTTGCACAAAGTCATACATTAAATGGCAATGCCACAATTTATATTATAATTTGATCTAAATTATATGTCCCGGTTTTTGTCCAAAGCAGAGTGCTTTTTGGCATATTTGGCATAGTAATTTACAAATGGGCTTTTAGAAATCTTCATTTAATGTGAAATGAGTTTCCCTATGCACTTCATTTGCATCCCCAGAATATTTTGGAGAATAAGCTGGATCCTCTTACTTCCAAACCTTAGTTCCGGTTATTTTGCCACAGGTGCTAAGCTAGCTGAAGTTGCCCACTGAAGTTGAGAGATAGGTATAAAAATTCACCAGAGGTTGTTTTTATAGGTACCTGCTAAGATACCTAGAGGATTTATACATCTGAACCTAGATATATACATAAGGTATAAAAGAATCTAGGAGAGCAAGAACTGGAGGATGAATTTTAAAAAAAGCAGGAATTCTCAAGAGCCGTGGGGGCCAAAATAGGCAATCTTTATTATTTTAGCATGTCAATCTTCCTATTTCAAATCCGTACCTCCTATATAATTTATGTGTGTAAGGAGACATAAATGTACTTAGAGCAAGCAACAGCTTTGATAATTTGTTTTCCTACCTTGGGTTACTTTCCTCTCTTAAGAGTCTGAAGTTCATCACTTTTGACTAAAGAGATAAAAGCAAAAAGTTTTAAGTTGTTCAATTTCCTTTCTACCATTTATTCATATATTCCATTGACTTCCCCCTGTCCTTCCTTTTCTACCCCAATACAACTAAAGTGGTTACTAAGCCATTATAATGGCTCTACAGTAAAGTTTTTGGGACTTTAGGATTTTTGATACTGTTATTACAATTCTGGGCAACTCTATTTATTCTAGGTAAGAAGCTTCTTTTGCTCATTTTTTTAAAATTGTGAGCACATCTTCGAGCTCCCTGGGCAATACCAATTTTTAAATGTAACTTAAATGCTTTTCCTTTTCTGAGATCATTGCCAAATAGAAATTAAAAGTCTCTGAGAACTAAAAATAACCTCGGCCAGTTATTTGTAACATAGGCTGTAGAGAATGAGATTAAGTATGAGTAGGGATCAAAATTGATTTTAGGAAAAACATAAAAAGATGAAACGAGTAATAATGAAAAGTAAAGTGAATACAACAGTATTGCCAACCATTAAAAGTCATAAAGCCTGAGTTCAAATTCAAGCTGAGCACTTAATAGCTATACCTGACATTGCTAAATTGCTGTTTCTCTCATTCTCAGTTTTTTAATCTGTACAATGGAAATAATAGTTGTACCTATCTTCAGAGTTCTTATGGGGATTAAATAAATGAATACCTATGAGACACTTAGAGAAATATCTGAAGAGCACAGTAAAAAAGTTAGGTATACCAATGCAAATATCTGTGATTGATTGGATCAAAATCCTAAACAGAAATGGGAACCTACGAAGCAGGAACTTGGGTGTCATTCAACCCAAAGGGATAGTCACTGGGAAGTTCTCCTGGCAACTAGGTTAGACATTTGGTTCTAAAGTCTAGATCCTGTATGTATTTCACTTGTTCTCATGATCTCTGAGTCTATTATAAGGACTTCATTTTCTCCTTAGGTAGATATAAGGAATTCCTGTGAAGAAATAGGGCATAAAAGAGAGAGTATTTTCCCTAGTAAGTGGAGAATGTTAAGGAATCTGTGATGAAACAAGCAAAAACATGAACAATAATTAGCTCCCATCTGAAAACCTCCTCTGGGTAACTCAAATTCAATGCCCTGCATTCCTGTTGCTTCTCATGATGCCAGACAGTTGCACAGAACGCCATATAAAGAGGATTCTTTTCAAAAACATCTCTAGGAGTGAGGTAAATTATTGATTTTAGGTTGCCCTTGAAGCTGGCCAGCAGATGCAATGTGTGTATAGCATTAAGTCTGAAGAACTGAGGTGAAGCTCCTCCCTGACTTGAGTGCCTGTCGCAGTACTCTTTCCTCACAGTGGTAATTCTGCATTTCATGCATGATTATTTGCATCACAGCCTATATCCACCACTCAACTGAAAGTCCCACCAGGGCAGAGAACCAGTCTGGTTTGGCTTACCATTTTATCCCCAGTACCTAGCATGGCTGTCTGACACTTAAATAAGTACTAGGTAAATACTTAACAAATGATTTAATGGACTAATGAAAGACATGTCATTATTTCTCATTTATTATCCCCAAAAGAAAGGCTTAGTTTGACAATTGTGCATATCAAAAAAACATGGATTTTATTGTCATCATTAAAATGATGGGAAATTTTCAAACCAAGAGATGTGATAAAGAGCCAATTCAGAGTGTTTGCTTCTCAGTCATAAGCATGGCCAACCCAGAGCTATTCATAAGAAAGAAGCTTCTACTCTTTCATGTTTGGGGCAGGAGTTGTCTCCTTGTTGATTTTTTAGTATTGCTCCATAGTGACATTTAGAAGAATTTATGTTTTTCAAAATAAAAGGAAATAAGGAAAAGCAAAGTTTACTCTGTTAAATAAAAACAAAAGCCTTAGTAAAACCCCCGAATCCTTCTTACAGAACTACCACGTTTGGCACATAGATGTGAATTTTTCATATATAAAAGAAATCTAAAATGTATCGGTGTTTAGGAGTTGGGAGATACTATATCAAAATCTTAATTTTTTATGACTTTTGAGAAATTGGAACATCTTGCTACTCGAAGCCCATATTCCTGCATGGCACCCATTCACTCAAGCAGAGTGGCTGACACTCTTTTTCAACAGAAAGTTATACGCTCAGCAGTGTCCCTAAAGTCCCCATCACTTCTCCTTGTCCTATGTGCACCAAGGCTAAGTTTGGGTTGCAATATTAAAAATTAAAAAGTAATGATATTGAACTGTCAGAACCACTTATTACACCTGGCTAATTCATTTATTTATCCACACACTCCCTACAGGCATTTGAATTTATGACCTTGAGATTATGTTAAAAGAAACATATGTAAGTGAATCAGACATGGTCTGACCAGACTATATAAGATTTAACATAGGAAATATGGGAGAAGGTTTCAGATTTAGGCCTTAACCATACAGTTCCTTCAAGGAGCTGAACACATAAATTTCACCACCTACAGGACAATAGACGTCCACAGGGACAGGTGATTGTACCTCCCAGAGCAAACACCCAGCACCCTGGCTGTCCTCCGCCAGCCTTTGAGCAGACAGTTTACCTGCCTTTCCAAATGTAAAACCTCATTTTTTTACACTGAGCTTATGGTGACTGCATATTTTTTTATATGGAGTGGATTGAAAAGCACGGAGTAAAGTAATTCAGGCTATTTGAAGGGTTAGACACTTTAGTACCAACAAGAATTTTAGGAAGGTTCTAGTCCAACTATCTTTATTCTTTTGCATTTCCTTGACTTTCTTCCTTCTTTTTACTCTTCACTCTCAACTCAGAATGGGTGAATTGAGTGTCTTGCCCAATAACATCCAGAGCTATGACTGAAAGAGTGGATTTCAGATGTGCAGAGAAAGGTAATGGAGCTCCGTGAGTGCTCCGGAGGGTCTGAGCCAGGAGATGACCGCCTGCATTGTAGCATATATTAGGAAACAAAAATGGTTTAAAATCAGTGATCAAAGTTTCCTTCTCAGGAAATTAAAAGCAATTTAAGGCCCATATACCAGACTGGAAGAAATAATAACTATTTGACCAGAAATCAGTGAAATAGATTATAAATGTATAATACAAAACAAAATGACAAAGTTTGGTTTTTGAAAGTGATAAACTTGTGGAAAGACTAATCAAGATAAACAGAAAAAACACATTACTAAATCAGAAAGGAAAATTGAAACATTGATTCAGGTATCATAGACAGTAAAAAGTTAATAATAGAATATTATTTTAAAGTTATGTCAATAAATTTGATAGCTAGGATGAAATGTTTTAGAGCCCTTAAAATTTTATTAAAACCAAGACAAGAAAAAGTAGTTATCTGAACAGTCATATACCTGTTAAAGGAACTGAATCTGTAATAAAAATAAACCTTCCTACAAGCAACACACCAATGGATATTATTACTAATGAAATCTTCCTAACATTTAAAAAAGATATAAAACAAAATCTTTTGCAGTCTTTCAGAAAACAGAGAAGGAAGAAACTTTGAATGTGATGCCAGAACCTAAGAAAGATATTAGAAATAATTATAGACAATCCATAGGTGCAAAAATTATAAGAAAATGTAAAATCTTGGTTTTATCGTCAGTTTTGACGATAAGGCAAAATTAACATTTGAAAATCAATCAAGCACTTTACCACAATGACAAAAATAAGGAGAAAAAAGATTTGATTATCTAAATAGATTAAAAAAACAAGCATTTGATATAAAAGTAAATGTTCATGAAGAGCTGGGAATAGAAACAGCAAGCCTACAGCCGACACCATACTAAATGATAAAGTTTTGAGAACTCTTTCTTGAGGTCAGACCCAAGAGAAAGTTGCCACACTATTATCACTCTTATCAACATTGTACTAAAAGTCCATGAGTCCATGTCAGTGCAATAGCATAAGAAAAAGAAGTAAAGGGTATAACTGTTGGGAAGGGAAAAAGGAAATGTTTTTATTTTCAGATGACATGATTGTAATACAAAAAATTCAAAATTCTATGAAATATGTGAATTAATAAAATATTAGGATGCTCAAAGTATGTAAAATTTAATGATATCTCTACATGCTAGCAAGAATCATAAAATGAAAATAAAACAAATATTATTTATAAGAGCATCAAAAAATTAAGTATTTAGATATAAATTTTTTTTAAGGATGTGAAAGATCTCCCTGCAGAAAACTATAAGACATTGCCGAGTGAAATAAAAGAGACAACTAAGTGGAGAGTTGCACCATGTTGAAGGGCTGGAACACTCTACATTGTTTCGATGCCTATTATTCTGACATTGATCACTACATTCTCCATGTCGAGATTCAATACAATCAAAACAACATCACATCAGGCTATTTTGTAAAATTCATATCCTGATTCCAAATGTATATGGAAGTGCACAGAACCTAGAGTAGTCAAGACTGTCATAAAGAACTAGTCAGAGGACACGTATTACTAGACTTTAATGCACACTCTAAAACTTCAGCAACTAAGACAGAAAAATAGGAGCAAGAGACTAGGCTGACAGCTCTGGCGTAGGGGTGAGGGGTGGAGGGATCAAGCAAAAATGGACTCATGGATACGGACAACAGTGTGGTGATTGCAGGTGGAGGGGCATAGGTGGAGGTGAAAAAGGATGTAAGGGGGGTAAATTGTAATGGAAAAAATACAATTAAAAATGGTTTAACAAAAAAAAGAAAAATGGGAGCATAAATAAATAGAGAACAGAACAGAGAGAGTTCAGGAAAGTCTGTACATTCTCTAATACAGGGTAGATTGTATGTATTATGTCTGTGTGGTCACTGATTTGCCACAAATTCAATGAGGAATCAAGTCAGTTATATATTTTTTCCATACTTGATATGCATAATGTACACTAAATTTACAAAGAAGTTAAATTAGTCATAATCTCTGATCTCAAGGAGTTTATATTTTACACGTATCTGCAACCATGCATGACATAATAGAGTAATACAACAAGGCAGGTAGAAGGTATACCAATTTTACCTAGTGAGCATACCAGAAGACATGAGAAAATAATTTTAAAATGATGAGTAATATTGTATCAATGGAACATGTTTCCTATATAAGCATAATCAACTATAAATTAAGTCTGCCTTTACCTGATTTGGGTTCTAAATAATATTAGTTTTAGAAGTGTGTGCTTCAGGAAATGTGATTTAGAAATTAAACCCTAGTGTATGTGAACTGTGAAGACATATTACATACTACCAAAGCCACACAACTTAATTTGCTAAAATGAAAACACACAGCTTACTATAAACTTATTATAGATATATGCAAGAATTTTCACTGAATAAGCTGCTTTCTCTTTTTCATTCAGGTCCTCACTTGATATGTTTTGATTGGTGCATTATTCGGGTTCATATTACCTTTTGGGAAGTACAATGCTGTGTGACTCAACCGGAAAAGACTAACAGATGTCATCTGTGGGATTGAAAAATGTTTGCCAAAGTCATAATTTTATATGAGCAAGATCTGGAAGGTAGATTAATGAGTCATTCCTCTGTTGTTTTAAAGTCCCCAGAGGCTGGTTTGAAATGAGTTTACCTAAGTAGTCCCAGGGAAAATTAAATTTTACCAAAACCTCCCTCTAACGAAAAACCCAACACATTTTACTAAGCATCTACTGAGACTCAAGCCTCTGTGGTGAATGACAGTGTCACCGCCTGTGAGGATCCAGGATGTAAAAGAACCTTTCCACCATGTTCCCTTACCTGTAAAATAGAGCAATGTAACTGCAGTAGTCGGTGCCCCCTTCTCTGTAAGTTCCAAGGCCCCAGTGGATGCACAAAGGCACAGATAGTACAGAGCCCTATATATACTACATTTTCCCCCTAAACACACATATCTATGATAAAGTTTAATTTATAAATTAGGCACAGTAAAGTACTACAACAATAACTAATAATGAAATAGAACAGTTATATTGGTCCAGTTGATTGGCGTTCCTGTTACAAAGGTGAAAACCTTTTAGGGTTGAACAGGTACTGGGAATGAGTGGAATTCTTCACAGTAAAAGGAGGTGTCAACAGAATAATTATAACAATATACTTAATAAAAGTTATGTAAATGTGGTTTTTCTCTCAAAATATCTTACTGTATTGTACTCACCATTTTTCTGGCCATGATGTGAGATGATAAAACCTTATTAAGTTGAGGACTTTCACCTTCTCACGTAAAGGAAGCACATTAAGGCTTCTTCTCCTGGACATACCCGAATTTCCAGCATCACTGCTCTTGCAAACCAGGGCCATTGTTAAGGAAAACACAAGTTACTTGAACACGAGCACTACGTACAGTTAGTCCATCTGATGTCACAGATGGCTACTATGTGACTGGCAGGAGCGGAGCAACTGTTTTGTCAACACGCTCAACACAGGGAATTTCCGTCCTGGGCTGACTCAGCAAAATGCGCGAAATTTCATCACACTACTGGAAATGGCGCCCAATTTAAAACTCATGATTGACTTACTTCTGAAATTTTCCATGTAATATATTCAGACCATGAGTGACCATTGGCAATTAAAACTGCGGGAAATGAAAGCACAGATAAGGGGGGACCACTTTACATTATTCCTGAAGTCATGTCCTTAATAAATTTCTTCCAGCTCTTACTTTATTTTCAAGCTATGTTACATTTCTGTGGAAGAAAAAAAATGGCAAAAATTAATTTGTAATAATATATATAGGATAATGCATAGGATAATGTAAGATATCAGAAACAAAAAATATCATTTTATTAAAAATAAACGTGGAATGAGGTTTAGACTCCAGCCAAGTCATAGAAATAGAAACAAGCTTGAATTTGAGCTTAGCCTTTTCAGATTCTAATATAAGTGTTAATCCAACTGTCCCCACAGTGCTTGTCTTCTGTCTGATTTAACTCACTTAGCATAATGCCTTCTCGCAAACAGCAGGATTTCCTTCTTTCTCGGGGCTGAATTACATCCCATTGTATATACATAGCTCGGTATAGAGATTATAGTCAATAATAATGTATTATAAACTTCATGGTTGCAAAGAGACCAAATCTTAGTTTTTCTCACCACAAAGACAAAATGATAAGTATGTGGTGTGATAGATGTTTTAGCTAATGCCACAGAGGTAATCATATTGCAATACATAAATGTATTATAGCAACACATTGGACACCTTAGAGTTACAGAGTTATGTCAATTATATCTCAATAAAAATAATAAAAAGTAAATTAAAATTTAAAAGCACCCCAAACCAGCACTTAGTAGTATTGTGAATGAACAGGCGTGCAAGGATCAATAAATAAATTACCCATGAGCTTCTTGCCTTTGGCTTGGGCTAGCAAGTTCTTAAATCATGTGGGGACAGTGAAGAATTACAAGAATTGACGTAGAAGAAAATGTGGGGAGCATAATGATATATTTAAATTAAGATAAGACACAAAAAAGAGAAGAGCATTTTACAAAGACAGAAAAGGATCAAGCAAGGACAAATGTATTACATTTAAGGTGACTGCAGATTATCCCAATGGTTGTGTTCTCTAAGTCAAATCAGAAACGGCTAAACATGAAGGTTAAGACCATAGTTGGAGAAGGCAGTTAGAAATTAGTTCAGTTCTCAAGTCAGTGCCATTCTATCTGCCCGCGGGCAATCTTAACTGGAGAATGACAAATGCTGCGGATACCCACTGATGAGGACACAGTGTGAGAGTGATAGAGGACATCATGAGAGCAAGCTGGCAGAAGGGGCCAGTGCCCAGCAAGAACTGCATGGGTCCAATGGCTAAGCTTTTAAGGATGTTTTAAGGATGTTTGAAAAAGTACAAAAAGAAAACACATAAGACAGATAAGAATATTACTGAATGAGCAAAATGATTTGGGATTCTACAGCTATAAGTAAGCAAAAGGAAGGGAAAGAAACTAAAAGCTGTAAGACTAAAAATAGTATTGTGAGGTTGAAGACGAGAACACACTGAAAATGACTAAAATATTATCTTGATTGTTTTAATGTCTTTGAGAGGAAAGGTTATATAATTTTTAGTTAGAATGTAGTGAATGGTAGAGATATGGAAACTAAAATCAATAGTATAAATTTAAGGAGGTGAGACCAATAGCTTAAGATTGGAACCTCGGGAGTTACAAGCACTTGAAAGCCGCTTAACATTTGGATTTGTGTCATGTCGCTTTTATCATTATGTTCTGGGCTTCAGAAAGTGGGTTGTACTTCAGAGTTGTATAATTTATACCAGTGGGATATATGATATCATAAAATTTTGACCTAAAGGGGGTAAAAGTTGAAGGAGAACTGAGTTTTCGTGTGCTTCCTCTTTGTATGGTACTAAAGTCATTTACTTCGAGGCACCATTGGCCCCTGGCTGGAAGCATAGACTCCTGACCCGACTGCCTGGTTGCGAAATCCGGCTCTAAAACCTCCCAAATGTATGGGCTCAAAAACATCAATCTAGTGTCTTAGTCTTCTCATCAATAAAACGGAAGTAATAATAGTGCTTACTTCATAGGATTCTCTGAACATCCTATAAGGGAGTTAATACTTTTAACTATTTTTGTGTGGTCTATTTAAAATTTTGATTCAATTTATCATGTAAAGAAGCATTTGTTTATAGATTTGCAAATGACTGTGGCAAATTTAAGTCATTAAATTGGTTTGTCTGAACATTGGTGAAAATAAATCTACATATACCATAATAATCACTATATGTATAATTTTGAATCACATTACCTGTAGTATTCTAACATAGTCTGTAAATGATAACAGTAGATACAAGTTAGGCTCAAAATAATTATCTGAAATGTAGACAAATGTGAGGCATACATGTATACTGATGCATATACATACAAACATACATATAAATCACACTGTTCAAATAAACAGACTTTTATTTATTCATTTATTTATGATTGCTATAACCCTATTGCTTTGAAGGTGTGTGGGTCCAGTTGATTGGAATTCCCTTTATAAAGGTGAACACATTTTAGGGTTGAGCAGGTACCTGGAATGAGTGCAATTCTTCTTCACAGTAAAAGGAGGTGTAGTGTTTGGACCTCTGAGAAGAAGGAAAAAGGGAGGAGAGTAAATAGATAGGAGAAGAAAAGTAACAGAGATTTATAAAAAGTCTTTTATTGTGCAATGCAATCCTCTCCATGACCCTACATTGTTCAATTATATTCTATTCTTGTGTTTTTAATTAAGATTCATGTTAAAGCAAACAAAATTGGCTCTCAGTCATTTAATTGGAAATAGATATTCTTAAAGCATGTTGTGGTAGTTTACAGAGTCTCTGGGAAGTCTGAGGAAACTGGCTAAGAAAAGAGGCAGAATAAAAATGGAAGCTGCACAGACAGAATCAGGACCGAACCACACCACAGGATCCAGTCCGTCAACTGCTGCTTCTGTAGCCCCCCGAATGCTGCTTTCATGCACGTGGCTGTCCCCCTGATCCAGGGCACCAGACATTGGTGCTGACTGGCTCAGCCTCTTACTATCTGTCACTACCTCCATTCATAAAATAAATGAAAACTCTCCCCTGCCTCTACTTCTTCCTGCAGCTAGTTCGTAAGTAGACATAGAGTGGGCTGGGCAAACCTATATTTTATACTGCCCGTATTTTAACATCAGCAGTACCAGGAAAACCAGCAGATGGGAATTAAGCTCTTCATTAAAGGAAAGAGGTCATATCCCGGGCAATAACCAGAAATGTCCATTAGACCTTCCTGACACTGAGTTAATTTTGTGGAAGACACATGGAAAGGGAACTCTGATGTAAATGAAATGGAGTTTGCCAGGGACAAATGTGACCGTGAGAACGTACATCCTTCTCAGACTCTACGGGAATGTTGGAAAGGACTTTGGATTCCCCAGGTAGCAGGATTGAGCATTCAGAGGATTCATCAGAGCAAGGAGCAGAGAGGGCCTTATTAGTATTTGGTATGCATGTGGAGGTAGCCACAGCTTTCATGAGCAAGCCAGGATCTATAAGAGGCAAGCAGATGGTAACCTTATTCGTTGGCATTTCCTCCTATGTGGATCTGTTTCCCTCAGTCTTTTGTATGAATTTCAAGGTTTTCATGTCTTTCCAACTAACTCTCAAGAAGCAAAAGTTTAGTCCAGTCTCATACCAAATCTTCACACTCTCATCTAATATGAAATGTCTTTATTTACTCAGGTTGGACCTGCCTCAGGCCCAGAATCCTGCAGGGGAGAGAAGAGGATTATGAAGGATCTCTCCCCTCTTTCTTCACTCTATATCTATCCCTTAATAGCTACTGAGACGAGCACATCTAGCATTAGAGCAGGTGGAGAATGAAGGAATAAAACGTATAAAAGAAACCTTGCCCTCTGAGTTAAAAATCTCACAGTGGCCCCCTCTGAGTGTAACACTTTTAATCCTGGTTCTTTCTTACAAGGGATGTTGTGTGGGGCCCGGTGATGATGTGAGACTATGTGTATCTAATCCCTCTGATACTCTCTCTCCCTGGACACCTAAGAATCCTTACACAGGTTGCTTTACTCCTTGAAAAAAGGCCTGGCCAGGCAGGTCCTAACTGAGATAGCTATAGCTGGCATGGTTCACAGCATCTACACATGACTTATTTCCCTGCTGTCCCAGGCGGTGCCCTGATGACAAGCCACTGCCTCACTTACTAGACTTTTCTGGCGACAGAAATGCTAGGAAACCCCCATGTCCCAGGTACCAGACCCCACATCCCAAAATGTACCTCTTTTCTTAGGATGAGTTCCTTCAAACAAAGCTTGAGTTGGAAATGTGAAAATATTTCATTCATTCAGAGCATCTCTCAGGAGAAAGGGAGAGGGAGGAGAAGCATATGTAAGAAAGGACATTTTAGCTGAAGCCTCATTTCAGCTGATCTCATGAGAGTGTCTGGAGCAAGAATAGAATTGGTCCCAATGTAAAGCAGGGGAACATGCATTTTGTATGGTTATCACTGGCAACAGGCAGCTCAGCGAGGAGGGTTACTGGGATCTGGGCAGGATGCTGACAGTGTCTGCTACCTTTGTGAAGCTATTGCGAAGTTTATCTTTCTAGACCTGCAGTGGTGGGGAAGAGCTGTCATCCACTCTCTTTGAGCACAGGGGCTGAGAGAGCAGAACACACTTATCTCCAAAAACGTTTTCATTCTTGCCCTCTTGAATTTCCTAGTCTTCTCTTGACTTAGCCTCGAAGTGGTTGATGAGTCAATACTGGTAGAACTTCACACCTTCTTAGCATGGTCCACTTTGACATTGAAGCACCTTGCCATGAGATCTAGACTGCTTAAGACCTCTTATATTGTTCTTGGCATTGGCCGAGACTCTGAAAAATAGATCAAATTGCATTTATCCTCTTCTTAACACTCCAAACTCTTGGAAATAAGGAATGGGGAAATATACTACTCAGTATTAAGGTGGCAAATGGAAGAATAAAGCTTTGTAGCTGGTCTAAAAAATTCTGCTTGTTTCTAGTAGTCCTCCTTTGTTACATAGACCAGAGAGCCTCGTGTTCCAATATTGATATCTGCATTCTTTCAGTATTTCTGGAGCTATGTACAGCAGTTAATTTTGGTTAGAATTAAATCATTCTTTAATAATTAAGGGTTTTTTTCTGAAAGCCTTATCTTTTCTTTGTACTTTTTGTGGCAACTGAGCTGAATCCCCTTCTTCTAGTGGGAAGTGATGACGGTATTATGATCCAGCACAGACACAGGCAAGAGCTGCGCTCAGTAACCAACAACGGACACTATAGAATTTCTCCTCATTCTGCCCGTCCTCTCTGAACAACATCTCTGACCAAATCGTATGAGAAGTGTTGCTTTGCTTACACTTTTCTTTACAGTTACTGACTAGGAATGACAAAGGATGCTTGCACCGTGCAGCTCCGGAGCCCTCAGGAATCTGCGTGCCAGGGTTAGCACCAGAGTGCAGTGATTAATGACTCTGACCTTGACTTGCTGCAGAAAAGAGGTGCAGTGGCCCCTGCATATGAGAGGAAGTCATCTGAGGCAATTTCGACTTCAAAGGCAGATATTGAAGAATAATTTGCTAGTACATTTTTAATAACAGTAATCTATTCTCCCTTTTTCAGTTTTATTTTTTTGCAGTTGGCAGCCAAAAAGTAATGCATTACAGAAAAACTTCCCGTGTGTGGAACATTGTATATTAGTTTTTGATGAATATATGACAGGCAGAGAGATTGCTTCAACAGTGAAATCATTCATAGCTGAGTAACCAGATCTCTCCAGAAAGGTGGAGATTAATTTATTGAACATGTGGATAAGCAAAAACAAACTTGTAACTAGAAGATGGATAAGTTCTGAAATCTAATGCATAGCATAATGATTATAGTCACCAATACTGTATTACATGCTTTAGAGTTGCTAAGAGACTAGATCTTAAGTGCTCTCACCACACAAGAAATGATAATTAAGTGATGTGATAGAGGTGTTCACTAATGCTATGGTGGTGATCATATTGCAGTATATAAACTTATCAAATCAACACATTATATACCTTAAACTTATACAATGTTATAGGTCAATAGTATCTCAATCCACAGATGAATCATTGCTAAACTCTGGGATTTTTTAATTTGCACGTAATAGTGCATTTACCAATAAAATAAGATTTTCTTACAAAGTATTAAGATTTTATTTTTTTATTATAGATATCTATCTTTTACATGAGTAAAGGGTATAAACAATCTGGAATTCAAATATCTGTGTCATCATACAAATATCAATTCTAGTTAGAAGAAAAATTCCTATCCTAAAAAGCCTTTCTAATTAAAAACTAGCAAAAGAAAAATGTTGTTTTCCTCAAGTTTTCTTTCTATTCTGCTCCTTTATTTCAGAACATACGGAAAATTTATGGAAGCTGAATATTGGCAATGAAATATCATTTAATAAAGAAGAACTCTGGAAAAAAGCATAGAAAGCAGCACAGGAATCTTTTGGTGAAGAAATTTAACTAAGATTATATATTTTTTTCTAGTTAGTAGTAATAAAATAAATATATCATTCCTCTCTTATGGCTGAAAATGTTGACAAGAGCATTGAAAGATACAGGCACTAGAGAAGATTTCCATTAAAATTTCATTATAATAAGTGAATTATGTCACACAAGTTAAAAATTAAAAATTAAAACATCTTTGTGAAAACTCAGACCAAATATTTAGACCCTTTACAGAACCTTGAAAAGAGCATGAGTGTATATTTAACATCTTTGAATTAGCATTGAGACTTAGCACCAAGACAGACATCACAGAGTGCCCCATGATTTAAGTAAATAAAGATATATATTTACATAATCTGAAAGAGCTTCCATTAGCTCTTCAGTAGACAAGATAAAATCCAGTGTTTTTCAGTATCAGATCTCAGTTAACAAGCTAAGCTAATGACAAGGAGTAGTAAAGGAGAAATTTAGAATATTTGGTTCGTCATTTTACATTTACCATATTTTGCCATGTATAATGTGCACTTTTTTGCTCAACTTTTTGAGGGAGAAATAAGGATGCACATTATACATGGGTAGTACTAATTCTGTATCTATATAAATGTTTTTAATTCTTTTCTTTATGCTTATGCATTAAAACTGTAATTCTAGAAAGCAATAATGATATCGTATGCAAAATAATACCTTGGAATACAATAATCAGTTTTGTATATAAATAAATGATGGAATTAAAAAATTAAAATGAAAGATATTTTTCCTGAAAGTTTGGGCCAAAAATGTGGGTGAGCACTATACACAACAAAATACGGTATGTTTTCTGGAGGAAGAGGACTGTAGCTGGTAAAAATTATCCATCATTCCTAACACAGAGGAAGTTTGCAAGGGGCTCTGAGGGTCAATTGGTGGGGGTAGGAGGATGGAAGAGAACAGTGCGTCAACAGATTGCAGGTAAGAATTGCCAGAAGTTTCTTCTTAGGATCTCAAGGACTACCAGGTACAGCAAAAAGACCACTTAGCCTAGCCATTTGCAGGGGAGATTTTTTTATGATGAGGGGCAAAGGAGGGTGGATCTTTAAAGATACTAATCTAATTATACAAATGGCTGCATGTGTCTTCCTGCTTGACCTTAAGACAAATTATCTTTGCTATAAAAATGATCGATCTGTTTGCTAGAGGGAAAGGGAGAGAGCTTAAGGAAATTATTGAACAAGATGAGCACCTTAAGGAAGGATAAAAATAAAGTAGGTCATACCAACAACAACAAAAATAATTACTTGGGAGCCAAAGAAAATTAGAACCACTAAAAGAATGTGATGTATAATGAAGAGAGGGAACTACATGCTACTGGGGATTTAAAAAACACAACTTCTATCCTGACCTTCGTATGTCAGACCTGACCTTCTGAGAAAGCACAACAAAACAAAACCTAAGGTTCACAGGAGGAGTGCTGGGCCGGGCCTAGTCTTTGGACATGGTGATTGTCAGTGACCACTTGCTGGACACATGTTTTGGGATAGTCACAGGTTCTAACTGGAGGTGTAGGGTCTTCCTAAAGCAGCACTGCCCAAAATAAATTTATTGTGAGGCACAGATGCAATTTAAATTTTTCTGATAGCCACATTATAAAGAAACAGGTAAAGCCAATTTTAATAATGCATTTCTGTAACCCAGTCTATCTAAAATGATCCTGTTTACTATGTATTCAATATAAAAATTTTAAATAGGTATTTTGCATTCCTTTTTTACATACTAAATCTTTGAAATCCAGTGTATATTTTATAATTATAGGATATCTCATTTGGACTGGCCACTTTCAAGTGTTCAAGGGCCAAATGTGGCCAATGGCTACAGTATTGGACAGGTCATTCCCAGACTGTGAGTTGAAAATACGGCAGTAAGCTGGAAAATGAATTTCTCATTTTTAGCCTCTTGATCCCACCTCACTCTTCCTGTTTGTCGACCTCAATCAAATGTTTCCTCTCTCTATCTCACACACACACACACATACATGTATGTGTATGTATATACGTACATTTGTATCAATACAAACATTTCCTTCTGCTGGCTCTTCTTCCTTGGGCTAGGAAAAAACTCAAGTCTTTCTTATACTTGGATGCAAAGCAAACATTTTCAGTTCTTCATTCCCTTGTCCTTAAACCCTGTATAACCAGGTTTCCTCTGGGCTATATGTGCTCATTCTTCCCATTTTGTTGTACCTCACTCACTTATCAAACCTGAGCTGGGGTCTTATGCAAACCCAGGGTCATCATCCCCAGAGAATACAATAAATAGATCGCCCTGGTGGTCATTTTCTCAAGCTACTGAAATTTGCTTTCTGTCCCCCAAACTCCACAGAACCTGCTTTCACCACAATAACAGCTCGTCTCTTTATTGCACAATGCAATGACATACTTTAGTCCTGCTTCACCCTAATCACTCAGAGGTATCTGTCCTCCTCTCTGGGTTTTTCTAACATCAACCTCCCTCAGTCTTAGTCCTCCTTCTCATGTTGCTTCTTCTTAGTTTCTTTCAGGCTTACATTTTGGATTCATGCTTTACATTCTTGTGTTTCTCAGGGTCTGTACTTATCTCTCTCCTGATCTCATATTCAAAAATTTTATCAGCTCTTTATGCACTCTTATCATCAGCCATGACCTATTCTTCCAAATCTGTATTTTTTTACCCCTGAATTCAATCCCTGCACAACAAACCATATAGCCAGCTTCTTAATTTACATCTCTGCTTAGATATCCCTCAGGGATTTCAAACTCAACATGTCTAAAACATAACATCTCTCCCTCAGAAATACTGCCTAATTCCCTGTCTAATCAAGAGTATACTCGCTTACTCAAATAGATTTGCAATTTCTTGCTATTTTTTTTCTCCTCCTGGCACCCCTATGATACCAATGTTGAAATGCTTGAAGTTGTCCCAGATGCTGCTTATACTGTCCTTGTTTTTTTGGATTCTTTTTCTTCTTGTTGTTCTGATTTGTTGTTTTTTGCTTCCTTATGTTACAAATCATTGACTTGATTCTTGGCATGAGTCAAGATCAGCCACTGATATGGAAAAGCAGCTTGGGTGGGCCCATAATTTGGGTGGAACAGAGCCTGTGGGGGTCTCCAGGGCAGGGAAAAAAGTGTTAGCAAGGCTAATGGAGTCTCAGATATGGCACCAGCCTATGGGCTCTGTGGCTCTGTGGGGAGAGGGTTCAGAAAAGGGACAATGGCCTCTGCCTGTCTTTCTGTCTGGGAGAAAGCTATCTCACAGCTCTTGTCTTGATGCCAGGCACTTCAATTTCTCCTTCTATGCCTCTGGCACCTTTTAAGCTGATACCCAGTGCTGGAGCTCAGAGGGAGTGAGTCTGAATAAGTCCATGTGTGAGTTCTTAAAGAAGAACTGGTTGGGAATCCAGAAGCTTCTGCCACCCACTCAATCTCTGCTGGTTTTTTAAAAATTGTATTGATTAAGCTATTACAGTTGTACCAATTTTCCCACCTTTGTCTCCCTCCACCCAGCACCCCTCACTCCTTCAGTCAATCCCTACATCATTGCTTATGTCCATGGGTCATGCATATAAGTTATTTGGCTACTCCGTTTTCTAGACTGTGCTTTACAACCCCATGGCTATTCTTTAACTATCTATTTATACTTCTTAATCCCCTCACCTCTTCACCCATTCCCCTACACCTCCCTTCCATCTGGCAACCATCAAAATACTCTCCCTAGCTATGATTCTGTCTCTGTTCTTCTTGTTTGCTTAGTTTGTTCTTTAGATTCAATTTTTGATAGCTATGTATTTATTCCCATTTTATCATTCATAGTTTTGACCTTTTTCTTAAATAAGTCCCTTTAACATTTCAAATTATAATGGTTTGGTGATGATGAACACCTTTAGTTTTTTCTTGTCAGGGAAGCTCTTTATCTGCTCATCAATTCTAAATGATATCTTTACTTGGTAGAGTAATCTTGGCTATAGGCCCTTGCTTTTCATGACTTTGAATATTTCTTGCCAGTCCCTTCTAGCCTGCAATGTATCTTTTGAGGAATCAGCTGATAGTCTTATGGGAACTCCCCTGTAGGTAACTAGCTGCTTTTCTGTTGCTGCTTTTAAAATTCCTTACCTATAGCCTTTGGCATTTTACTTTTCCATATGAATGGCTAGTCTTGGCTCATGCTTCAGAACTTCCTTAATCCTTTTAAACAAGCAACAGCTGGCGTCAGTGAGCCTTCAGCCCCTATACCTACTGCTTAGTGGCCCTAGGCAAGGCACTAACCGTAGCCAGCCTAGATTCACAGCTTGACTTACCCTGAGAATCACCAAGCCCAGCATGAGTAGCAGCCATTTGAGACTGCTTTACAGCTCAGGCAAGGTATCCCCAGGAAAAACACAGGTCGAGCTAGCTGATCTTGGCCTATTTCACTCAGGAAACCCTAGGGACTTCACACCCAGTGGACAGCTACAGACCACATTGGAGCACCACCACCCTGCTCCTGTACAGCTGATCCTCCACAGAAGGTAGGTATTGATGGTCAATGGTCACAGCCAATCCTTGCAGCTGACTGGCCTGGGTAACTCCCTCCCATTGATCTGCCAACAGCAACCAAGGCTCAACTATAAGAGGAGGGTGTGCTCAGCCCACATGAAGGACACATCTCAAGTACCCAGCTTGGGTGATAGAGGAGGTTGTGCCATTGGACTCCACTGGACACCTACTATATTAGGCCACACTACCAAGACAGAGAGTCACAACAGCTCTACCTAATACATAGAAATAAACACAGGGAGGCTGCCAAACTGAAGAGACAAACAAACATGACCCAAATGAAAGAACAGATCAAAACTCCAGAAAAAGAACTAAACTAAATGGAGATAAATAATCTATCGGACACAGAATTCAAAACATTGGTTATAAGGATGCTCAAGGAACTTAGTGAGAACCTCAACAGCATAAAAAAGATCCAGTCATAAATGAAGGATACACTAATTGAAATAAAGATCAATTTATAGGGAATCAATAGTAGAATGAGTGAAGACAAGAATCAAATCACTGATTTGGAATAAGGAGGCGAGAAACAATCAATAGGGACAACAACAAGAACAAAGAATCTAAAAAAATGAGAAGAGTATAAACAGCCTCCGGGACAACATCAAGAGGTCCAATATTCGCATCATAAGTGTGCCAGAAGGAGAGAAAGAGCAAGAAATTGGAAATCTATTTGAAAAAATAATGAAAGAAAACATCCCTAATTTGATGAAGGAGATAGACATGCAAGTCCAAGACATACAGAGAGTCCCAAAGAAGATGGGTGCAAAGAGGCCCATGGGCTTCAAGACATATCATAATTAAAATCCCACTGGGTTTTGCAGCCAGAAATTATGAAGACTTACTTTCTTGTCATGGGAAACCTGGCTGGGGGACTTTGTTTGGGGCTGGGACTCCTCACTCCTGAGATATCCCTCCTGAGTTTTTATCCATCATTCATCCATGTGGGACCAACCCATTCTGCATCTCCATCCCTCCTACCAGTCTCGATGGATATGGTTTCTTTAATTCTGTAGTTGTCAGACTTGTATTCAACTTGATTTCTGATGGTTCTGAGTGATGGTTGTTCTATATTTTAGTTGTAATTTTGATGTGGTTGTGTAAGGAGGTGAGCCGTGTTTACCCATGCTGTTATTTTGCCCATAAATCCTGAGTTCTTATGATTGTTTGATATTTCACTAATATTCACATACCTAAACCCAAGTCTAAGTGATAAAATGGAAAATATGGGGAAAAAATGTTCATTGATGTCAGTCAGTTCAGCAAGTCAGAGTCTATGTGTTTGATTCTTTTTCTGAATTTTCTAGTTGTTAATGAATTAAACTAATACAAGTTTATGTAAATAACTATCTTTGATGAATTATCTGATTTATCTGGCACCAAGGCATTTTTAAACCAATTAAACATGCATTAACGCAACAGTGGACCAATCTGACAGCACATGCACCAGCGATGGTAAATAACTAAATTGTTAGGAACGCCAAAATATTCTCGTTTGAGCGCATTCTTTGAGTACACTATTACAATAACTTATTTGAATAAAACAATTGACATCAAGGGTCTACAAGTACCAACCCTAACAAGGACAAATAACTAGAAAGGCATAAAAATTTCAATTTGGAGTTTTTGTGAGTATATGTACTATGATAGTAATCCATTTCTCTCCACCAAAACCCCCACAAAATTTATAGTTCGGTTTGAATGATTTTATGCAACTTTTTGACTTGATCCTTATAGTTTTAAGAGCACGTGAGGGAGATTCACCACAGCTCAATACCTCACTCTGAGGTTTATCTCAATCATGATCCATCTAAGGTCAGTCCTATTCACTCCAGCCCATTGGTTAGCTCCTAGTACACAGTAGACATCACTCTTCACTTTCGGGATAAATCAATATTGAGATAAAGTACCTGCCTCCAGAGAATGTAGGCAACTGAACCTCAACTTTATCTTGTGGGTATAGAAACATAGACCTTCGAAAGGGCATCTAACTGCAGTAGAGAGAACAGGTCAGAGAAGACAGCCATGAACAGATGACAGTGGTCATGTGTGGTCATGAATAAGAGTAAGGTGGGCAGCAGCCAGCGGGGATCGCGGTGGAAGGAAAGGGGTGGGAGGGGATAGGCAACTTTCACTGAGCTCCACTCCATGCTTTATTTAGCGCTCTCCCTTCTCTGGATTTCTGCTGTTTCCCTCAAATGGAAGAAAACTGTCAATTTTCTATTTCTTCATCTCACTCAGTGCCCAGGATAGAGCTGTGCACAAAAAATGTTCTCAATAACCAGTGTGTTAAATAAAAATGGAAATTTCAAAGTAAGAATTTTTTAAAGACCTTAAAATACCATCCTCAAATAACCACTATGAATACATTTAATCTATATATCTTTACACAGATTCATCTCAGTAGGTATTTGACCGAGTTCTCCATCTCCTTTCCTTTTTTGTTGTCACCACATGTGAATTTTGTGGATACTGACAGAATTGAGTCCATCATGCTAATTTCTTAAATAAAAATCAACAGAGGTTTTTGCTAAGCTGCCTTTGCTGACTCCTCAAGCAGGGAGAAGGCAGCATGAATTAGGGATAAAATTGGCCATTTTTCACCCCCAAATTGTTCTGTCATCCCACATTGAATGCAGTAATTCAATTTTATGACATGTTATTTATAGAAGTTTTTAAGAGAAAAGGTGCTGCCAAGGTATGTTATTATCAATCTTCTTTTCTGGCATAAATGCTGAATATGGAAAAGTAGCTATAAAATAATTAACACATCTTGATGTTAGATTTCTGACCCTTTTTTTAAAATCTGTCATTCAGTCTTTTTCAAAGCAATTACAGAAACAAAATATGCTTACTAAGAATGTATTCCTTTAGAGACAGATTTTTTTTAATTTGAAGAAAGAAAAAAGGTTTTAAGCAGAGACCACCGTGCATAATATTTTAAATGAAAATAAAAAGTGTGGCCACATTAGCAAAGTTTTCAAAATAATGCCAAAGCACAAGAGTATATTGTATTTCTAAGAAGGCAGAAATTGTTGGGTCGACATGCAAATAAGCTTGCCATTAAAGTACTGCCTTAAACAGCATTCATTCCTCTGAAACTCATAATTAAGTCAAATATACCATTACCATTCACCT
Organism: Desmodus rotundus; assembly: GCF_022682495.2. Taxonomy (NCBI): domain Eukaryota; kingdom Metazoa; phylum Chordata; class Mammalia; order Chiroptera; family Phyllostomidae; genus Desmodus; species Desmodus rotundus. Next base: position 159,510,123 of record NC_071390.1, on the reverse strand, counting down.
TAAGGTTGGTTAAGAAAGCACAGCTTTAAAGAAAAAAATTAACATAATAAGTTACTCTTGGAGCTAAAAATGGAGGAAAAATCCCTTATATTTACATCAAAAAGTGAATATATTCACCTGCTATGAGAAATTCTCCCTTTCCAGGCAATCTCCTTAGGGCCAGATTTCTCATTACTAAAATCAAATAACATTCAGCTTCTCAGAATTTTAAAAGTCTAAGAGTAATGAGTTTATTCCCTTTCTAGTAAAATGACTTTGTATTAAGACCCCCCACTTGCTTAATGATGAAGGGAAGGAAGCACATATGAATTCCTTTTCTCAATGTCTCTCTTTTCTTCCCCACTTTGGGGTTCTGCCAACATGCTAGTTAATGCTCTCCTTGCATCAGTGGCAGCCTGGCCTATTTGCTGCTCACTCGAATATGGAAGGCTATGTTGGCAGAGCAGACTCGGAACTCACCTCCTGAGCAGTTGGCATCACTGTCTGTGGCAGGACCGCCTTGCTTACCAATCACTGTTAGAGAAGCTGAAACAGAGCACTTAGGTAGGAAAGAGACTGCTTCTAGGCAGCCAGTCCTGCCCAGGTTGTGCTTAAAAATGGAATTGATTCCTATACATAAGGCATGGTAACCCAGCCCATGATATAATGAGATCCAGTGACTAGACTAACAATTTTTTCTTCCTTTGGGGAAGAGTTAGAGTGGTAGATGGGAAGAGGGTATGAGCTTTTAGGAGAAGTTGAGGGAACTTTTGAGAAGTTCCCATCTGAAAAGACTGAGACAGAAAAGTAAGGCAAACAAGAGGAAAGTGTGCTACCTAACCAGGGGTGTCCAACCTTTGGGTGTCTCTGCACCACACTGGAAAAGGAGGAGTTGTCTTGGGCCACACATTAAATATATTGCTGCATGTAATCACAAAAAAATATCTCATAATGTTGTAAGTAAGTTTATGACTTTGTGTTGGGTTGCATTCATAGCCATCCTGAGCTGCATGTGGCCCATGGCCCACAGGTTGGACACCTCTACACTCAGCATTTTCCAGTATGTGTTCCCCATATAATAGATATATTTCTGGTAATGTTAACACATGGCATTTCTATTAAATTATAATGTTCAGTGGTTCTCTGTGTATTAAACCAATGATTTTCAAGATTTCAGGAGAAGAGTAACTGTTAAGTAGAACAATAAAGTCATTGGTTGCTTTTGACTTCCAATTTAGTTTGCTATTTTTCCAAAGCAAGACAATCGCCTTGAGCACTAGGCCAGGAAAACTTGTTATAGTAGTTTATGATAAAAAGTGGTTAGAAGGAACTCAAAATATTATGAAGCGGCATCCTTGTACAAACAGAAATAGAAAGCTTTGGGCAGAAATGAGGAAAGAAATAATGCCAATAGATAACTTTGATTAAGCAACTCCATGTGCCAGGTACTTTTGGGGGGATTTAATACAATTTTTGTTACAACATTCTGATATTTTTTTCATTCTATATATATGCAACTATGGGGAAAAAAGGTAGGGAGTTTTAAGTAACTTGCTCAAGTTTAAACAGCTATAAATGGCAAGGGGATGTCCAAACTCAAGAATTCTGGGTCCAGAGCTGGTGCTTTGGATGCCATGCTACCTCTACTATCCTACAGAGAGTTCAGAAACAGCTTTCCTCACTTTCAACAACCTCATTTCCTCACGGTCAAACTTCAAGTCAAGAAGTACAACACAAAAGGAGTGGGAAAAATTATGATTCAATAGAGGTCTCAGAGAGATTAAAGAAAAGCTGTCCCCCCAAATGTCAGTGCTATACCTGGCTTCATGTTTTAAATACGGGAGAAGATAACCTCAAAAAGTGCCACTGTGCCTCCAATACAGCCATAGTGATATGTAAATGGTATCACTGATGTTTAGGTAGAGATGGCTTGAGTTTTGCTTCTCTGTGGTATGAATATGGTCTAGAAATTCCTGGATATGCTAGAGGAGAAGAGAATGGCAGCTGTGTTGAGAAGAGTTCAGAAGAGAGCCACAGGACTGCCCTGACACAGGCAGCATGGCTAGAGGGTTGAGAGACCAAAGGCTGGCAGGGACCCGGGGATCTGAAATGTCAGTGTAAACCAAAGTGAGGCTGAGTCATCAAAGATTTTGACCACACCAGTAGAATAGACCATGGGTTACCAGGGTGGGTGCCAGCAGTGATTCTAGCAGAACCGTCAGTCTTTCAAGGAGGAAGTCAAGATCACTGCTTAAGAAAACTTATGGGTCCATCCTTAGTCATCATGGGCAATAGTAAGTCCCCACTTGATTCCAGGTTTGTCTAGGATTGGATTTGGAGGCAAGAAGAATCTTTGTCAGAAATTGTTTTGAACTGGAAAGATCTGATATGGTAAATTGGCACTTTTAAACTGGTTTCTCACCCTTATCCCTTAACACCCCACTACCCAGAAAAGATGGAGATTAAAATAGTTGCAACCAAAACAATGAAGAAACTTTTGCACAACTTAATTTTTAGAGTGTTCAATGGCAGCTACACAGACACTAGTTCTATGTGATATCAATTAATACTATTCAATGATATTTCTCTGCTTTATAAGATTGGGAAATACTGAGTTTAAAGTGTTAAACAGATTTCCATGGTGAAGAAATTCTCAGAAACTTAAATTTGGTTGTGCCCATTTGTGAAATGTGCTATTCCCAAATATTTTTACATCTGAGCACTTCCAGCTATAGTAAGATGGTCTAAATGTTGAATTGACTTTGGTTGAGAAAAGGTAAGCAAGCTTTCCTTCCTGTCTACGCAGGCACAGCATTCACACTAATACAGATAATCAAAGACAGCAGGATCCCTTCCCCAGAGTAGACTATCATTTATTACTTTGCACTAGATTTTTGTCTGAGTAAACATTTCTTAGAAATATCTAGGTGTCAATATAGGAACACTTGCTAAAACCCATGTATTTTGATTCTTTGTTTTTAAATCTACATAAGTTACACTTTAAAAATTGTCAGTTACATACAAAAATGAACATTTGTTTTCTTGAACCCCTCTTTTAAGACTTTTGAGGATGTTACATTTCACCTGATTAATCTTCAGAGACATCACTGGTGACTCTCAAGATAGAAAATCCACAGCACGTTGCAACCAGTTATTCTGAAATGATCCTAATGTTGTACCAACAAAAATAAGCTGTTTAAATTCATGTTTTGGCAGCATCTGTTGCTAGCAGATTTAATACCTGATTGTCAGATCAGGATTTCTAAGTCCTTTCACCCAGGAAATACTAGAAGCGTAGTTTGACTAAACCTTGTGTCAGAGAAATTCTTATCCTGAGTCCAGGTTTTGTTTAGGCTGGTGATCATTTTTCTCCCATGTGAGCTTGTCTCTTTCCAGTTAAGAGAAGCAGAGCACCTTCTGGTTACTTTCAGTTAGGGAGAGATCTTATAAATACACATGCAGATGCAAGGAAACGTATATTATTGCTCAGTAATTTGCATTTTCCCCAGATGTCCAACAGCAGCTGCAGTGTCCTTGCTGAAGAACTTGACTCTTAAGATGCATAAAACTATGCCTCTGCATTCTAATGCTTAACAGGTGCATCTGTTGGCTTACGACCACTGCCAACCATTGCCGTTCTCACAGCCATGCTTCCCCAAAAAGTGGATTAGATTGACCCAGATGGACACTGACAATTGGGCAGCCCTCCCATATTAGGTCACATCGTAATCTCTGCCAGTTTGTTGCTGTCACGTATGACTGTTCATGGGCATAAATCCACTCCTGCTTCAAACAACCACTGTCAGGAAGGGCAGGTTACATTATTAGATTCCTTCAGAAAGAAATATGGAAGTTGTAAGCACAGAAAATCTAATAAATTATTTTTCCAAAGAACATTAGTGTGAAGATCCTCTTGAGAACTGTAAGGGATCTGAGATTCCAACCTATCGACAACTAACACAGTTTCGTGGTTGCTGGTGGAAGACAAGGGACGTCTGAGTTGGAGACAATGAGCAGTTTATTGTTTACAGCAACCGCAGTAGCTGGAGAACCATCATTTTGTCCCACTTTTCAAAGCCACAATTCCTACAGGGCGAAAGGTTGAGGGCAAGGTGATACTTGCACAGCAGGAATCCCAAAGCTTAGAGACCCTGAATCTTTTTAAATAGACAGTAAGCCTTCCTTCATTTTCCCCCGGAGGGAGACATTATCTTTATTATGCATGCTATAGTCTGTATGTTTGTGCCCCTACCTCCCACCAACTTATATGATGAAATTCTAATGCCCAATGTCATGGTCTTTAAGACATGCTTAGTTCATGAAGCTGAAGCCTTATGAATGGGATTAATGTTCTTATAAAAGAGATTCCTCACCCTTTCCACCACGTGAGGATACACAGAGAAGTCTGCAACAAGGAAAAGGACCACCGTCACTGGACGTGGTGGCTGGCACCCTAATCTCACACTTCCAGCCTTCAGAACTGTGACAAATTTATGTTGTTTAGAAGTTACCCAGTGTGGTATTTAGCCCTATCAGCCTGAATGGACTAAGACAATGCTGGACAGTAAATAAAAGTAGACTTTTCTCCAGAGATAGTATCCATATCTTCCAAGGTCGTTCACTAGCCGAACGTCTTTGATGGATAGTTCAGACAAAGAGGCAACCAGCACCTCTGCTTGTAAGACAGCCAGAAATATGGGAGTCTTCCAGAAGACCCTATCTCAAAGGATGGAGAAGATGATTTACAGGAAGAGGTGTATGTAAACAGAAATAATATTGTGCACATGAAGTATCTGAGCTGCATGAGAAATAGAAAACACCAAGCGGGAGCCGTTTTTCTCACTACTCATTGTCACTGGAGCAGTCAGCCCATCCCTGCCCTCTCCCCGTTACAAAATCTCTACCAAATTCTGCTTTAATTCATTGCTTCTTCTGCTACTGGCTTTATGACAGAGCATTGAGAAAAGAGACAGTTTCTCCCTCAAACACCCAAGGTCTCCGTAGAGACAAAACGTTTCCTATCCATCCTAGGGCCATTGTTTCCTTCTTCATCTTTTTTTACTAATATACAAAAGATATGAACAAAAACTACTACTCTCAAGAACAGAAAATCACTGTAAGATCCCTGTCCCAAATACCAGCTAGTATTTCCTTCTTAGGAAAGCCCATTTGCATGGCTAGGCACGGATACCTAAGGGGAAAAACTCAATTTCCAGGAAGTATCAGAATTTTACCAGGGGGGTTGTCTTGCTTTGCTTTGCTTTGCTTTTCCTTGTATAGACATATATATCATACATTTCTGGTTGCAAAACAATAACTGGTTGTGGCAATACTTGCAAACCTGTAACTTTATTAAGTGAATAATTTGTTGTTTCTTTTGAAACAGGAAAATAGAAAAGTGCAAAGATGTAACAATTCTACACAATAGCAAGGTAAAAGAATTCTTTACATTGAATATTATACTTTCTCTAAAGAATTGCATAAAGTTTGGTATCTATGTTAAAATAAACATATAAAAGACCTGGAGATAGTCTAGGAAGTAGCAACCAAGATCTTAAAAGAATAGCAATTTGGAAAGATGGAAAAATGCCCGTGAAAATTTAAAATAAACCTGAGAGTGACTACATTTTCTCCCTTGCTCTCCAAATAATTGCATATGAGAAAAATAATGTTAGTTTCTAGTGCACAAAACAGGGGTAAGAATGAGTTGATTTTTGGTCGAACGTGAGTGGCCTCCCCAGCAGCATAATTAACATTTTACCTCCTCCTGCGAGAGTGTGAGGTTGTAATGGTCAAAGGCAAACATCCACCTGGACGATTGAGGTGTTCGCCTAATTTAAGGCTAAATGATCTACCCACTTACAGTCACCCAGCTTCATTATTCCTTCATGTTTTACTCTCTTAAATACATTTTCCTGACATTTTGTCCATCAATTTATGACAGTAATCCCAGAAATGAAATTGCATGCCATAAATAGATTCAAAAACACAAAGTGTTATTCAGAAAAAAATTTAAACACAGCAGGTGTGTGTGATTTAAATTACTTGCCACAGAGCCAATGTTTTTGGTGCAGCCACCAAAAAAGAAAAGAAACTGCTCTTTATTCTTTGCAAGCCTTTAAAATCTACACATTTTCAGTCACAGTAGTGATTAAAGTAAAGATTACGGTTGAAATGAATGGCAGAAAATCACAAGTGAAAATGTTAAGGTCATTTTCTAAGGTAAAAATTCTCCATAATGATGTAGAAGTGTTTTTTTTTTATTATTATCATTGAAAAGCTGAAAATGTTTAAATAAATTGAATAAAAACATAAAATGTAGGAGAAGAGAAATGAAAATGCAATATAAAAAGCAAAAGAAAGGGAATAAAATGGATTAGAAGTGCATAACAAGGGAAAATAATATTTTTTCTTACAAAAAAAACCCCTGTAAAGTGGATTTTAACAAATATGAACCAAAAGGGTAATGCTAATGTTTAGTATTTCATAATATATCAGTGTTCTATAACATTTTTGCTCAAAATCAAAGCTTTAAATAATACATATATGCAGATTTATTCAGTTTTCAAAGAAAAGTTTATTGAGTATCTACTAGTTCTGGTCCCTGTGTTGATATTATAGAGGATTCATAGATTAAACTAACATTGTCCTTATGCAAAAGCCTACTTGGGTTAAGATTATAGTGAGAAGTCACTAAAGGAATAAATGTGAGATGAGAAATGTAAAGGAGGTAGTTAAAGGGTGATACCTTTCTAGGGATTTAGGGGAAACCATGCAGGCTCTTCTCTTCCTACCTTCAGTCCCAGGTTAAATTATAAATGTAAATGCTCTGTCCCTGTTCTCAAGATGTTGCAAGGAAATAGATCATATGTGAAAAATAAAAAACAGACATTTAAGATCCTTAAAGAATAGAAGATAAAAATTGTGAGTCATAATTATAAATTTGGTTGGTGAGATTTACAAACAGATGTGAATATGTAGAAAAGGAAGATAAAGGGAAGTCTCTATCAGCTCCTCGGATGACTCAAGTTAACTGACTTAGGGTGTCTAAGAAGGAGTACAACTGAGATAGAGCACATGGTAAATGATCAGCTCGTCTGGGCTACTGAGTCACCGCAGCACCTTCTTGGATACCCAAGCACAGAAGTCCCCCCTTATCTACAGTTCTGCTTCCCAAAATAGTGTTAGTTACCCACTGTCAAAAAGGACTCAAAATATTAAATGGAAAACTCCAGATATAAAGATATCTAAGTTTTAAATTGATATTGAATGCATGCAATAATATTCCAATTATATTATTTAAAAGCAGGGAAAAAGTGAAATAGTACATTAAGTAGTGATACCCATATACACGACAGACTCCAAAAGAAGGGTGAAGGAATGATCAACAGAAAGCTTAGGGTAGCGACTTCCTCTGAGGTAGAGGAACATGCGATTGGGTGGGATTTTGTTTTCAGGAACATGTATAAAGGACACACGGGCAAAACCAAAGGGGGCTGGGATCCACGGTGGGAGGTGGGGATCGCTGGGGTTGGGGGGAGTTGTGGGGGCAAAATGGAGACAACTATATTGAACAACAATAAAAAAGTTTAAAAAAAAGAACTGATTATTTAACTGCGTGGAGAGTAGGGGGGTATTCATTTTATTTGTCTTTATATTATCCATATATGTTTTATATATACTTTATATATATACTTAACAACTTATATACATACTTAACAATTTAAACAATATATGTAAGTATATATATAGTTAACAATATATACGTGTGTATATATATACTTGACAATTTAAACAAAACATAGGCTTTTAAAAAAAATAGTCACCAATTGAATTCAGTTCTCATCCTCTCTGCCAAGCAGAACTGTGAGGTGGAAGGAGCCTCTGTCCTTGAATCACCACGTAAAGAAATGCTGTGCACCAACCAGGAGCACTCGAATTACACTTCTCTTGTATAGTTATTGGTTCTTAACTCCCGCAACAAGTTGCTATTTATTGTTCCCCTTTTATTTTATATGTAACACTTATTACCTTCCAACTTACTCATAATTTACTCATTTTACTTTATTTATTCTTGGTCTTCCCCAACTAGAATATTAGATCCATGAATGCAGAAAATTTTGTCTGCTTTGTATACTTCTGTATCAAAAGTACATAAAGCAGTACTTGGAGTTATTCAGTGTATGTTTACTGAATGAATGAATGAATGAATGGTTAAAAGATTGTATTATCAACTCAGCCCACTAAACTGTTATATTTGCTAGGACACATTTAAAGTGATCATTTTTTATAACTATCTTCCTTTTAATATTTTGTGAATTGTCTCCAATTATTTATATATATATATAACCAAAGAAATTTCTACTCATATTCAGAATATCTCAGCCTAGCCAAGGAGAATGTTTTCTTCTGTATACCTTCTCTAAGTGAATGTCTGGAAAAACATACACATTGAAAATATAGTTTCCTGGGTATTCCCTGTGCATCACAAATGAATAAATCTTCATTTGAGGATTTATTCTCTAAAGGCAGGTTCCCTTTAGTGGCTAGATAACCATGCTTGGATCATCGATCATTCTTTACAGCTTAGAGATTGTACCCTCTACCTTGGTTTATAGGCTTTATATTGAATACTTCAACTCAGTAGAGAAAGACTTCCCACACTCCCATCGCATCAGTCAGGTAAAATTTTTAGATTCAAACTGAGCCTCAATTTATAGAAAGGAAAAAGGGCGTACAAGGAGGATAGGGCAACTTTTTTCTTCCACTAAGCTAAGCCATAGGAGGCGTCTCCAAGGCAGATATGTATTCTTTTCAACAACTAACAAGGACTCCCAAGGGGAAAGCAGTCCCCTGATGCCATGATCCCAACAGGAGAGGGACAGGAGATGAGAACCGTTCTCCCAGACACCTGTCTATGGCTTTGGCTGTCTTCTCACCTGTGAGTGCACATAGCAGTTGGAGAAGTCCTGAATCCGGCTCCTTCTGCTGGGATTTTCCATGGCCAAAGAAACTATTTCAGAAAAAAAGCTTCCCATATTTATATTGTAAGAAAAAATATATATCGAATAAGTTGGCATATTATTATAATCAACCATGAAACTGTGCTTAGATAAAAAGTAGGCTTTACACATAATGAAGGAATCAAAGTTGCTTATACGTGTGAAATTGCAGTGCATCGGTTAAATGCGGATTTTTCCAAGATAACCATTTAGTGAGTTTTGATATTTCACAGTAAATAACATCACATTTGTAAAATCCAGAGGTCTCAAGTAAACTTCTAAGAAATGACCACACTTCTATGATTACAAGATAGAGGACAGGTATAAATCTGATATGAAGAGGTGTTAAATACAACATAGGTAAGGATGTATAGCCTTCACCTTTAAATCAAAAGGCTTTGAGATTTTAGCCTTTATGTTTATCAGCTATCACAGAGTCGTGTTCCCCACTGCAGCTGAGTTAGCAACTATTTGCCCCGTGTTCTTTGTTGAGTGACTATTAATCCAAGGTTGCAACCTCTGGCATCAGTGAATTCTTCCTAGGCAGGGCTAAGCCCGAACAAACGAACAGCAACAACAAAGTGGGGTTCCGGGCTTCCTGTTTCAGTGCAAAGGAATGCATACAATACAAATCTTAATGTACTTATGAAAGAAAAACACGGACATTTTTAACATAATCGAGAAAGTTAATACAGATTGTAGTTTTAAGCGGATAGCGGGAAGTGAGAACGAACTAACCAGATAGGGAGTAGAGGAAATGAGCATGGCTGATGGGAAGATCCTGTGTACAGAGGTTCTATGGCAGAACGGAGTTCGACGTGACCAAGAAACTGGAAGTTAAAGAATCTTGTGATGGAAGCTTATTAGTTCAGATTAAAAAAAAAACAATTGTTCTAATAAATAATACAAAATCTTCACAAACATAACATGAATATTTATTTCTTGCTAATGACCAGAGCGGGTGAGGTGGTTCTTTTGGGGTCTCCCCTCCAAGTGGTGATTCAGGCGTACAGACTCTTCATGGAGGGATGGCGCAGGGTGGGGGGAGGTTGCCATTTCACAATCTTTCTTTTCCAAGGAACTAAAAGGATCACATGGGAAATGTTAGTACTACAAGTGGGGTATATCCCTCTCCCACACCACTGATGAAAATTGTTCATTTGGTCCCAACCTAGTTACAAATGTTAATGAGAAATATAGTCTTCTGTTTATGTTCAGAAAAGGTGCATATTGATGCAGTCTTTGCCAAAAAAGGGAGAAGAGAGATAAAAGCTGAGAACACAGAGCTAAACAGGTGCCATGTAAAACATTCATATAGTCTGTTAAAGTATTGAATTATATCTAAAATGTAGGAAGTCCATGAATGACTTGAAGCAAGAGGGTGGCATAATTTAATGTGCACTTTTACAACATCACTCTAATTACAATGTGACCATCAGAAAGGGAATTGGGTGTACTAGTCTGAAACTCAAAAAGAAAAGATGATTTGGCCACAAAATCTGGAATTTGATGCCCTGTAGAAAGCAATTGGAGTGAGTATGGATGAGTTTACTACAGAGGGAGAAAAACTCTGATATTTTTTAAACAAAGCTGGCTCAAATTAATATTATTTTAATTCTTGTTTGCAGTACAGCTTCAAGGCTAATGAAATGTCTGACTTTCAGACCAATAACCATTACACTGTCCATTCAGGCGAGGGAGAAGAAGCAGGGAATGTGGATCTGACACTTCAGTTTTCGTTCACCAGCTAGAGAGTGCTGATACAGCACATGGATCTTTATTGTACCTACTTCTTGGACTAATTTTGGAAAGCATACAAATAGCATACATTCTGATTTCCAGAACATTTTTTTTAATGTGTGAGAAGATGTAAGTGTATGGATGAGTCAAAGAGTAAGTGTCTGTGAGTCACTGGGGATTAAAGAATAGAAATGCCAATTTCAATCTCTTGGAACTGACAGATTTGATAAACATTTATAAAACAAGATTATCTGTACCATAACACACAGCAAGATGGAAATGACTATGTGGAGTTTTTTCTTCACTAAAAGTTCCTGAATATGGGACCTTAAAAGACTAACTGATGATACAAGGGCATCCCTCGGGCCTTGTGAGGGGAACGGAGAACGAACCAGCACCAAGTTATTCTAGGTCAGTTATATTCTCCAGAAGCAGTATTTGTTTACAGGCAAAATCTGGTTTCAATGAGCACTAGGGCTCCTTTAGACATCCCTGTCAATGGTCAGCTGATAATGCAATAAAAAGAAGGTGTGAAAAAATTACGAAGTGGTCTTTGCCTCCTGTAGTTACCAATGAAGAATAGAGCCGGTGAATGGCCCAGGGAAACACAGACATACAGTGGGGGACTCTTAGAAGCCCTGATGACAGGATCTTCAAGGTCAGGTACATGTAGATATTAATTTTGTCTCTTACCCAAATTGTATCTGATATCATCGCTCCATCACCAGTATGCTGTAGCTGACTGGAATAGTAGGAGCTCTATCTGAAGAAATCTGTTTCTAAGCAATATGGGACTTGCATTAGAACAAAGCATTTCCTAAATCCTATTATTCTTATTGCAATAGAATTTTATAAACAAGTGCATAAAAGGGATCAAATAAATTCCAAACTTTTTATATCACAACTTTTTGAGAATCTGATAACAACTACAGTCCTCTGTTCCAGAAAATAAAATGTCACACATATAGTGACACATTTTATAGTCCCTTTCTGACCTCTGGACTCAGCATGTACCAGAAATGTATGGCTTAGAGGGAGGATTTCCTTTTCCAAAGCTGGAACTCACACTCCTTCTTCTCATTCTCGGTCCATTACTATAGCTACCATTAGGTATCCTTACCTTAACTCCATTTTTATAAGCCTGCATTCATTCCGTAGATTTTCACTGCCAGGAGGCTTGCTGACTGCAATGTGCTCCATACGAAATTCACACAGAACCTGTCCTGTGGTTTTAAATTCCTTCTTTAACAGGGTAACCACAACATTCCTGAGCGCCTCTCAAATTGAGATGTGTATTTCCCAAAGATTTATCTTCTCTACTTCCCTATGTGCACAGTTCCCTTTCCTTCTTGTGGCACTGGGTACTAGGATGTTACTTAAGCTGGGTTTCGCCATACTTACTGAAAAATTCAAGAGTCAGCTCTTTGGGTTTGTGAACTTCCTAATTACACACCCTTATTTGGCATGGTCCCAGTTACTGCAACTAGACCAAATATAGGCAGAAAGGAAGAAACTAGTAGACAGTTGGCACTACTTTAATATATTTCCTTAATCCAAAAAGGGAGCAGTTTTTCAAAACCAACAGATTCAGAATGTGCTTGAATGACAAAGGGAGTCATTAGAAATCGTCTCCCAACCTACTGTGTACTCCCTCGTCATTCCTACTGGTGTGCCTACACATTAATTATTTTTAAGCTTACTCTATTCTAGAAAGTTAGTGACAATGAGCAAATGCAAGAGTTTTGTCTAATCATTTAGCGTGTGGTTCAGAGAATTATTAAGAAAAACAGAAAACAATCTTTTAGTCCATAAACATAATCTACAAGCCCAAATCCAAAACATATCTTAATGCCACATCTAAGCCCTAATCATGTGAGCCTAAGGATTTTTAATGACAGAGACTTCATGGGATCTTCTTCCTTTCCTGAACTTTAAGAATATTTTTTCCCTGAGTGGGAGAAAAACAGGATGGGTATACCATTAGTATACCATTAATTGACAATAAAAGAAACCAAGAGTCAACTGTTTCAAAGGGGAAAGTAAGCCCCCCCCCACACACACACGCAAAGTAGCCTATCAGGAGAGGGTCCTGAGCAACCTCCAAGAATACAAAGAAAAGGAATTACATTGTTTAAATTGCCTCCAGAAAAAAATTGCTTCAGTCTTAGTCTTTGGATTAGTAAGTCCCACATAAGGGAATTGCAGACAATAGCGACCAGTGAAAACCACAGGATGGAATGAATCAGTGAAAAGGCCAAGCAATTATCTCCATGTCCTGTTGCGGAAGGTGAGACCTTTACTAGGGGCGTGGACGCTTTTTTCTCTAAAGGGCTTCCTTTCCTATGAGACAAGAAATACAGAAATGTATTTTGCGATAAGAAAAGGATCCAGAGTCTTAAAGAATATAATGTGATTTCAATGTGCTTAAAGAAATCCTTTCTGCAAGGTAAGTGTGACATCTTTAATGTCCCATTTAACTTTTAAATAGTCCACGGCTCGAGCTACGAGGACATTCAATAGGCAGAGAACTCTACAGTAGGAAGCTCGGAGCTTGAAAATCCTGGATGCTCAAAACCGCTTTCAATGCCTGAATGTATGTATCACACTGATTCTTCTTCTGGACTGAATGCCTTGTCTCTGAATACTCTCTTTATAATTCAGGTTCTGTGGCCTTTTTTATAAAAGGAAATACATTAACCAATTAGTAATCACCAATTAGCTTGGATTTATATTTGATTTAAATAAGCACATTAGGTTTCTTTATTAGGAAAAATTTGCAAATTTAAGAATTATGGGTGATGCTCAGAGACAATTGGCATAATCGAGCGCTAAAGTAGCTTGCCATAGTCAGGAAGAGGAGAACTACACTCTCAGGGTTTGGAGTAGAACCCTAAGGAAAACTGACATGTGGGAAAGTAAGGACGGACTGAGGACAACAAGCACCCAGTTACAACATTGCCAAAAGCTTGTGCACACACAATTCCAGGTTTGCCCATGACATTCCAGGTTTAAACCTGTTCTAATTCTCATTATTACTAACTCCCTTTTCATTCTCAGAAGATTTGGTTCATAACTTTTTTGCTCCCCCCCATCAAAGACCACCCCTTCTATGTTTCTCTTCTCAAGAAGAGGGGAAATTTTTTTCATGTGGACATAAAAGGAAATGTCTTAAGGAGATTGTTGAAGACATTAAGCGTCAAACTAAGGCACTTGGAATTTATTCTTCGGAGTCAGAGCCTGTGGTTCGGAGGGAAATTTGGTTTTCCCAAAGTGTGTTCTGTAAACTCAGGAACTTCCCACTGCTCGTGAGTTCACACTCACATAAAGGACCGTGTGTGTTTGATCACATCACACGCCTCTCTTTTTTTCTACACTAGTCATGTTTTCTCCATTGCCGGTTTATTGCCCCAAAACTAAACTTCTGATGTTTTGGTTCCTCAGGGCTCCATCATGGACCTTCTCTTATCTTTCTACATCCTTGTCTATCACAACCAGCCCATAGTTTTAAGTATGTGTTTATGTTAATATCTACATTTTAATCTCTAATGTAGTGTTCTCCTTGGAGTCCCAAGAGATATAAACAACTATTTGACTTCAATACTTAGATGCTTCACAGACATGCTAAAATGGAACTTTTAACCTCTGCCCATTATGATCATCATTTAACAAATTACTCAGTCAAAAACCCATGCAGCACATCCATTTTTCTCTTTCTTCATCATATAGATCTCCACTAATAGATCTCACCAGATCGACCTCTAAAACATACCTGGAATCCACCAAGTTTCTCCTAGTCAATTTAATCCGGTCACCATCCCCTTTCATCAGACTATTGCAATGTCATTCTAACTGGTCTTTCTACCTCCATTGTTGGCCCTCCAGTATGGTCTCAACACATTGGCCAAAAACATCTGAAGACATACACCAATCACATCACTGTCCAACATTTCAAAGCTATCTATTGCACATTGATAAAACTCCTTACTGCGGCCTATAAGATTTTGTTTGACCAAGCCCTTCTCATAGCACATTCTCTCCCCCAAACCCCATTTCATTCCACATTCTCCTTGGGTCTCACTCGTCACCCTCCTCGCTCTTTCTTGATGGCATCATGCTTTCCCCATGTTCTGTCCGTTGTACATGCTTTGCATTCTGCGGAATTGCTCTGTCTTCCATATGCACATGCCGGCTGCTTTCTGCTCCTTTAAGTTTTGGCTTAAATTCCACCATTTCAGGGAGGACTTCTTTGGCCTGTCTCAGTCCCTTATTTCTATAAAACATTATAATTTGTAATTATCTCATACATTTCTCCTCTTATTAATTTACTGGCATCACAAATATAAGCCTCAGGGTAGAGTGAGCAGTTCTGTGCTTTGTTTTCCAAAGATTTCAGGGCTGATAATATTGTAAACACTAAGTAAATATTTGTTCAGTCAGTTGATCAATTTATTAATCACATCAATTAATATTTCATGAGTGCTTAAAAAAAGCTTCTAGGAAAAAAATAAAAGGAACTATCTTTGGTCTGCAAAAACTTGATGTCCCAAGTTTGTTTTCCAAAGCAGTCTTTTTCAGGGATGATTTAAGAGAATAAAAGAACAAAATACCCACCTTGAAGCTGCTTCTGGGGCCTGTGAGCCAGTTACTAATGTCCAATAAACTAGTCCCATGTTAACTATGCAGTGTCCATTTTACTGACTTAAAGTAGGTGTCTGGACTTTATTTGATGGACACCCTTGCCATTTAAATACTCAATCCCACACTTCAAGTCTAACATCCAATCAAAATGCATGGGGGAAGTTCACACCTTGGTATCTGCCCACATAGCTATCTATTTATGTAGCAAAAGCTGTCAACATGACAAGAAGAGATAGAATTTTTCCCCCGTTCAGGAAATACACTAACAACGTTAACAACAGAAGTCAGAGCACATTGAATTTGTGTATTTCTGCCCAATTCAAGGTATTCAAAGATGAGGACTCTTTTGAGTTGCTCCAAGTACAACTACAGGTGTGATTCCTGGTTTATAACTCTATAACTTTCTACTTTATAGCTCCTTGTATTTTCCTGTTCTCCTTCTTTCCCACTTATCCCTGAAGGTGTACATATTGAAGATGCAGTGATAATGAAGAACACTTTAGTGATCAAAATTCAATCTCTATTTGTCTGTCTATCTATCTATCTATCTATCTATCTATCTATCTCTCATGATGCACACATATATACATTTTGTTACCTTTGAGAATTCGTTGCTTACATCATGATGCTTTATTTATTGTTATGTACTAATATGCATAGTACACATTTGAATGAATGAAGAATGGTTTCTATTATCCTTCTGAATCTGTATATGAAGCATTAAGTATTAATTAAGCAGTAGGAGGACTGCTTGTTCTAATTAGGACATGGGCCAGAATATGAATAAGCTGTAACACATAATTAAAGAAATTAACCAAGCATGATGTCAGGCATTTTTTTTATGACAAACTCAGTGGCCTGCAATAACACTCACAGGTCTGTGGCTCTGATACATGTATATTTATTCTGGACACAGGCTGAAGGGATAATAGCTACTCAGGGCCATATTTTTCACATTGGGAAGTTCTGGAGCTACCCAAGGGACAAGCAGAAACACATTTGGTGCCCCCACCTGTAACTGGCACCCTGCCACTTCTGCCCACATTCCTATGGCCAAGTTAAGATACAAAGCAAAGTCCAATAACAGTGGGGCAGGGAAATACACTTTTCTAATGAAAGTGGGGTAAAAAAAAGTGGATGTTTTCTAAACAATCTAACCTACTTCTTTACATTTTTAGTTTTTTTAAAGATTTTATTTATTTATTTTTAGAAAGAGGGGAAGGGAGGGAGAAAGAGAGGGAGAGAAACATCAATGTGTGGTTGCCTCTCGCGTGCCCCTGACTGGGGACCTGGCCCACAATCCAGGCATGTGCCCTGACTGGGAATCAAACCAGTGACCCTTTGGTTCACAGCCTGGCACTCAATCCACTGAGCCACACCAGCCAGTGCTAATCTATCTCTTTACATTTTCTTGTTCAAAAATATGCATGTGCATTTTCCATGCAAAATACCACTCCTAAAAGAAGACACCCCAAATGTTTCATCCAATTATGGCATCAGTCTTTCAGTACAGAAGGCTGTGTATTTTTCAAATTGAAATTGTGTTCTTCTTGATCCAGAGACATATAAATTAAGAAACAAGTTATATGCTCCCACACTCCAATATCCAATGGTGGAAGAGGGATAGAGTAACTACAGTAACATTTCTGTCCAAAAAGCAGAACTCCCGACACACAGCAATCACAGCTCCCCACAATTCTGAAATACTGCGGGGTAAATAAATGTAAGTTCGGTCTACTCTGGAGCAGATCAATTTCCTTCACTAAGAGCCCCTTAGTCTGCCAGGAATAGCTCCCTGGTCCATTGCTCTCCATAGTTCATGACTCTGGGCTCTGGGAGGTCCTTCCTTTTTCCCGTTTTGGACATGTACTTCTGAAGAGGGCATGAGAGAACATACGCTTTTCAGTGGGAAAAGGGGTCCCTTTTGCATCTCAAATACATCTTTGATTCTTTTAGCCTAGGCTGGTATAAGTGCGTGCCAGATATTTGCATGTCAAACACAGCTCTCTACACATTTGACTCTAGTCATTTACACTTGCCAGAGTCCACCCATAGACTTAATTAGGGCCCTTTGGGCCCTTTGGGCTTTTGAGGAACTACACCCTTAGATTTTCTTGAAACCCTTTTTCCAGTTGAAAGAATCTACTAAATATTCTCTCTTTAAAAAATTATTGAACTTATTGGGTGACACTGGTTAATAAAGTTACATAGGTTTCAGGTGTACAATTCTATAATACATCATCTGTATATTGTATTGTGTGTTTACCACCCAAAGTCAAGTCTCCTTCCATCACCATTTCTTCTCTTCTACCTCCCCTCCCACCTCCTTTCCCTCTGGTAACCTCCATACTGTTGTCTGTGTCTGTGAAGTTTGGTGTTTTGGGGTTTTTTTTTCCTTAATCCCTTCCCCTTTTCACCCAGCCTCCCAACTCCCACCCCTCTAACTGTTGTCAGTCTGTTTTCTGTATCTACCAGTCTGTTTCTATTTTGTTTGTATATTTTGTTCATTAGATTCCACATATGAGCCCATCAGTAAATCAGTGGATAAAAAAGCTGTGGTACATTTACACAATGGATGCTACTCCACTGTTAAAAAAAGAAGTAAATCTTACCTTTTGCAACAGCATGGATGGACCTGGAGAGTATTATGCTCAGTGAAATAAGCCATCAGAGAGAGACAAATACCATGTGATCTCATTTATATGTGGTATCTAAATATTCTCTTAAACTCTTCCCAGGTAGTAAAAAGGCTGTTTCAGCCACACCTTTAATTTGGTCTTTAAACTGAGGCTATGCCATAGTAGCCACACTTTGGATTTGTTGAGAAATAGTGATCTTTATAGCACTGCAATTTCCATATTATTAATATACTCTCTGAATTCTGCGTGCAAATTCTTTGATTTTTTTTCTCCTGAGCTTAATTCTTTCTTCAGCACCTTATCAAAGGCTGTTAGTTGCAACCAGATCCCACTTTCAATATTTTGCCTCAATAGCACCTAGATCAAAGTGACAAGATTATTCGTTATACATACATCTTCCAAGGTAGATCTGGCCCAGTTTTACCAACTATTTGGCCACTCACTACAAAACAGCTCATTGTTTTTCCATGTCCCCTGAAAATCCCTTTTTCCTCACCACTTATTCCCAAAGGTATGCTCCACATTTTAAGTTTTAGCAATGTCAGCAATGTACTTTCGGGTGCTTTCTGCACCAGGCTATCTATCTAACAGTTACCTAAGGCTGTGTCGTACATTACAACACACTCATGGCTTAAAATAACACATTTATTGTCTCACCATTCCTGGGGGTCAGGGGTCTGGCATGGCTAAGCAGATTCCCTGCTTCAAGACCTCTGATGGAATTGCAGTCAAAGCGCCACTAGAGCCGGGGTCTCACCTGGGAGCTCCACCAGGGAAAAGGCTACTTGCCCACTTGCATGATTGTTGACAACATTCTTTTCCTCGCAGTTATAGAATCTGTAGCCTCCTGCTTCTTTAAAGCCCATGATCAAGAAAGTGACTCTAGCCAGAGAGGTACTACCATCTTAGGCAATCACATATGTGTAATCATATACATTCATTACCTTAGCTGCATTCCATGGGTTAGAAGCAAGTCACAGACCCTGCCTACTTTTAAGGGAAGAGACCGAACAAGGATGTGAAGGCAGGCGCTGAGGATTATGGGGACACCATGTTTGCTGTTCACTCAGTACCACCAATCTCCCTTCTCAAGGGACAAGGACATCCCCAGAGTCTTCTAACTTGTGTATATGACTCTGAGTTATAGTTTGGCAACGAGAGGAAGTTCTTTATATAATTTGGAAAGTAGAAGTGAAGTGAAAGCCACTATTCTTAGAAGGTTGTGGCACCTAGATGTAGAGATTTTATAAACCTCCTCAGAAGGCCTCTTGTTACACTAATGGCAGTTTCTCAGACTCCCCAGGTTCTGTCTGCTCTACGCACTCCAGTGCTCCTGGCTGATTTCTGGCTGTAATGATCACTGTTCTGATCATTACTGGCTGTTTCTCTGATCCTCTGGCTACACGCTTCCAGACCTTCCTCACCCCAGCTTCTTCCTAATTCATGTAAACACTAATGCCTACATTAAATGCTTTGTTCTCATAAGAGTTGCAGTGGGTTCCATTTTTCTGATCAAACCTAGACTGATACATATGTCCTGCAGACTCACAATTTAAACACTTCTCTATACAACTAAATAATCTTGAGAATATTTGAAAAAGTCTGCCTTCCGAACCTTTGGAAGGTGGGCCTTAGAATCCGTATTATCACAGTAATTTCCCAAGTGACTTTGACGCGACCTCAGCTTGGGGAGCCAAGGGAGCAGCATTAACCTGTAAATCAGGAGACCTGGACCAGAGTCTCAGCACTTACACCAGTTAACGTGCTGACACTTAGGAATTAATATACAAATATACGAATCACATTTAATAAATAATAATTGACTTAATGAAGTTACCTAGTATCTCTGTATCTCTGCAGGTCGTTACAATATTTCCTTGTACATAAAAAGAGAACAAATCATTTCTAAGTTTCCCTTCATCTAAAATTTGATTCTGAAATTCTATTTCAAACACAACCACCCTTATTTAGGTTTTGTTCTAAACTGCATAATATACTGGATCTGTGACCTTGGGAAGATTACTTCAGCCCTCTAGGTCTCAGTTTCTCACCTGTTAAATGGGGACAATAATAGTGCCTACCTCAATGGGTAGTTGTATTAAATTTATTAAATTATGCAATGTCAGTAACGTGTGTAAAACAGTGCATGAAATATGGTAAGCACTATGTAAGTGCTTGTTAAAATAAAATGTAAAAGTAATCTGGAGGATGACAAGCATTTACTTGCACCAATGTTCCAAGTTAATAGTGTGATATTCTAACCAATAGGGTTAGAAAATAAATATGAAAAGAACAGTGCCCTGCGGAGCTCACAGCTGATGGGAAAGATAGAGGTATGACTAAAGAACTGTAACAGGGTGTGGTAAGGGGTCAGTGCATAGGGTTTCGTAGGAGCCCTGTAATAACTACTTCTTGCTGGCGGAAACCGGGACTGAGTCTCTGAGGAGAGGACATTGGAGTTGTTTAAACATCGCCTAGGGGAGAAAGTAGTACTCCAGGATAGTAATTGTACATTCGCATAGAGAGAAGGAGCAGACTATCAAAAATATTTTTTCCTTAGGCAATATATAGACTTTCAACACAGACATTTGATCCATAGAAAGGTGAAATATAACACTGTTGAAAGTTAGAAAAATGACTGACAGAAGTGTCCAGAAAAGTCAAATTTGGTGGCTTTCACTGATATGAGTTTATTTGCCTCACACCAAGATAAGTAAGTATAGGAACAGACCACCCCATTCTGGAAAGGCAGCTCAGGGACGTGTACAACTGGGAACCCAGGGAAGGCATCTGGCCACACCGTCTGTGCAGTGCGCAATGCTTGGGACTGCCAGGGACACCACTGCAAAACCAGTATGGTCCTCTGTCCCCTAGCCTCAGGCTCTTTGTATCATTTGCATTGTCATCCTGCCGTCCTGAGCTTGCAGGAATTAATCCTCATGATTTAAGGTGGTTGTCGCATTTCCAGGCCTCACATTTACCAACCAAACAGCAGAAGTGGAGAAAGGTAAATGGGGCAAAAATAATTTCTCTGAATGATGCTTTGGTTTTTATTCAAACGCGATGCCCTCCACGGGAACTTTCCAAACATCTCATTGCCCAGAGCAATGGCACAACTTAGCTGCAAGTGTGTTCGGGAGATTCAGCCTGTCCCTTTTCAGAAGAGGAAAGCAAGAGGGAAAAGGGCTTTGATTAGAGGCTGACATCTATCGACGTAACCCACTCTGAGATCATTTTGAGGGAATCGTGCAATGTTTTGAGCTTTGTCATTTCCATTTAATATACTGTCATAAGAGGTAGTGACCTTTGCCCTGCTTACTTCATTTCTTTCCACCCCCCACTTGCTGCTCATGTGGCAGCCTTGCTGACTTCCCTCAGTTTCTTGGACACGCCATATTCTTCTTTGCCTCAAGATTTTTGCCTGCTTTTCCTTCTACCTAAACTCCTGTTTTCTCCCCTCTCTCTCCTTTCCTAATTAACTCCTGCCCATTTACCAAGTCTCAATTTAAATGTCACCTCCTCAAGGAATGCTCACAAATGCCAGGCCAGGTTAGTTCTATATCCAGTAACACTATATCCTCAGCACAATTTAAATTCCATTCCACATCTGTCTTTTGCTCTAGCTTGTAAACTACCTTAAGGAAGGATAGCTTATCCACCAGAAGGCCTGGCCAGTAACACAATTTATTCACTTATTTGTTCAATTATTTAGTCAGAGTGGTAAAAACAATTATAAGAATTCCAGCATGTTTTAACTTTCTCTAAAATCAACAATTCAGATGTTCTTCTGCAACACAGGAAATACTTCAAACTAAATTGGTTTCTCGATAGTGTAGAAATTTAGATTTTAAAAATACAGTAACTTATAGAAGCCACCAAAGGAAGTTTGTTAATTTGAGGTCATAATTTCTAGACTAACAATGATAAATTTATCTAATAGACATAAATGTAATCACCTCTTTACCCTCAAATCTTTTCCCTAGGGCTACACATCTTGCCTTATAAAAAATGATTAAAAATTACCTTGTAAAATATGAATAATTGAAAGTTGAATTTCAATATTTCATGCTTCTTTTCAAATTCAATATCTTGGTTTGGTGTAGTTTTTGCATACTTCATGCCGGTCTCTAAAACAATTTATAAATTTATATTTTTCATCTATCAATTATATATTACTGTGACAGGGTACAGCCAAGAGGAGGGCCCCAAATAGGGCCTCCAAGAGGAGGGATTTGTAATGGAGTCCAGAAGAGCTTGGAGATAATTGGCTCCACACCACAGGGCCACACCAGCCCAGAATGCTGGCAGCTGTGACCAATTGTGGGTTGAGCCGGAAATGAGGCTGCAGAGGAAGATTGGCGCTGGGATTTAAACCCAGGTGAGGCAGCCATTTGGTGTCTCTTTTGGGGACCCCACATCTTGTTGGGAACCACTGGGCTTGGGCAACAGTCAGGACCATACAGTGTTGGAAGTACTCCCTGTTTGCCATGTGAATGGTGCCAGGAACCTGAATCACAGGCTTCTACTTCTTTCCTGAGATATGGTACCCCAGACTGGGCAGAGGGAGAAGGAAGGTCTGTGCGCGTTTGTGGGTATTCTAAAGAACTTTAGTCTGTATAACTTCTAAATAAATAATAATTCTGTATTATTTCAAATAAATAATAATTCCTTTCCTTTTCACCACTCTCTGGCATTAAAAGATGTCTTTCCTCTG
Source organism: Desmodus rotundus (assembly GCF_022682495.2). Classification (NCBI taxonomy): domain Eukaryota; kingdom Metazoa; phylum Chordata; class Mammalia; order Chiroptera; family Phyllostomidae; genus Desmodus; species Desmodus rotundus. The sequence continues at coordinate 159,487,411 of NC_071390.1, read as the reverse complement.
GCAGCAGGCAAAGTGAACCTAGTAGGGGGAAGAACCCCGGGAGAAAAAGGGGGGGCCTTGTATATCGTTCACCACCCCTGCCCAGTGTGTGCTGTAACATTACCTGTCTACTGCATACCAGACATTTCTGTGCATTTTAATAAAAGTTTCATAGGGTGAAAATGTACATATTAACCCTAGAATTGCCATATGTAGGTCATCTAAAAATAAATTCTTCATTTCATGAAGAAGAAATTAAATCACTATAACCTCTGAACATGAACACCTAAGTTCATTTTATTATAGTGAATTTTACTACTTCATTAATAATATATCTATCATATGATAGAAGTTAGGATAAAATTAAAAACCTTTCTTCTTCTAAAACAAAGGAAATGAATTACTTATGCTGTCAATCAGTTAAGATCTACTGTTGGTCCTTAAATTCTGTCTTTTACGAAGTTGCTGTTTTTTGGGTTATGACCTCTCCCGTCTTTAATACAATTGAGATGGTTAGTTTATTTCATGGAATTTTTTATGGGAATTCTGCTTTGTGACTCCCTTCTACTTTTCTGAATTCACAAAACATCCTTTATATCTTCATTGCCACAGATGTTGGCTTTGTTGTAATGCAATTAAACATGAAACAATTAAATGATGCATAAAGAACATCAATGTCAGATTAAGCTCTCAAGTTCATTAGCAGATAGCACAACAATCACCCTAAGAGTATATTTGAGGAAGCAAATAATCAATGTAATTTTTGCTTACTTCCTATCTCTTTAGAAGCAAATAAGATAGTACTTTACTTGCTTCAGTAATCATGTTTTCAGAAACTAAAGGAAAGAATCTCATCAACGCCAAGTTACGGTCAAACTCATTTTCTAAATTTAGAAGAATCTTCACTACTAGATGCAATAAGCAGAGACAGGGATTGAATCTTCAGATAGCCGGTGATCTGAGAAGATGGCAGGTTATGTACCCTAACAGACTGTCTTAAATTCCATTTTAAACTGACTCTTTTTATAAGAAGAAAAGTGTGCGTAAGGTGTTTGAATTCAGGGGGGAAAGTTAATCAGAAAAAGCTGCAACATTCCTTCATCTGTGTCCTGGGCGGTGGACTCTCACCCTGGAGCACAGTGGCTCAGATGCTGTCTTGACTGCCCCTAGTCCTCCCAAGGCACAAAGGTGGAGCTGTTTATGCCCTCCTGGAGTCAAGGTGGATCATACTTTCAGTTCCTGGAACAATAGCTTTTTATGTGCATTGACTACTAAGCTTACTAGCTATCACCTGAACTAAAATTTCCCAACTCTTGAGTCCCCTATCATCTTGACATTTTGGTACATCCCGCTGTGAAAACTAGTCAAGTGGTAAAGGAAAGCAAACAGGCTTGTTTCTGATTAGCCTGAACGCTAGGGAATAGAGAGACATAATCACTGGCCTTGAACATCTAGGCATGTACTGCACAGGTAAACAACACCTTTGCATTCTAGCCAAGGTTGTATCAAGCAAAGAAGAAAACTAAAAAAGCAAAAGTAATTAAGATTAAGTAAAAGCAACAAGACATTTAGGAGTTTGGAATATGAAATTCCTCATTAGTTGACAACTCTCCTTTGGGGTACATATTTAGTTTCAGTTAAAATGGGGACTGAAAGAATTTAACTTGATTTGCATTTTCAGGCACTACAATGAACTTTTGGTTCCCAAGCACCTGCTCAGCCCCCTGTCTTCTTATGTTGATTAGAGTATCCTCCCAAAGGCCAGTCTTACCATATGATTCTTCAGTTGTTGTTAAAATAAAATACACTTTACTGAAACTTTAAACAGTGTATCTTATTTTTTATGTGAGTTTGATGTATCATTTTTGCAAGATATTCTGTCAAATGCCCAAATTTTATAATAAAATTAGATACATTTTAAAAGTAATACTGGTAGTACATATATAGCATGTGAGATTAAAAATTCAGCTATCCAGAGAAACTGGACAAATAGAATATGTATAGATATATAGAAAGAGATTATTTACAAGGGATTTTTGAGGCTGAGAAGTTCCATGATCTGCCAACTGCAAGTTAGAAGCCCAGGGAAGCCAATTGTATAGCTCCGGGCCAGATCCAAAGGCCTGAGAACCAGGAGAGCCAATATCTCAGGGCAGGAGTAGATGATGCTCCAGCTCAAGCAAGAAAGCAAATTCACCCTTTCTCCAACTTTTCCGTTCTTTGCAAGCCCTAAGGGGATTGCTTAATGTCCACTAGCATTGTTGAGAGGAATTCAGTTACTCAACCTACCTATTCAAATGATAATTTCTTCTGGAAACACTCTTACAGACATACCCAAAGATCTGTTACACCAGCTGAGCATCCTTAGCAGTCAAGTTGATGTATAAAATTAACCATCACAAGTCTCTTTTCCACTGGTAAGTAAAACAATTACGATCAAGTTGAAGTGTTCTCAGTCTTTTTCTTGGTTTTCTCTCCCTCCCTGTGTCTGATTTGCATCTGAATTCCTTCACATAATATGTGATGTCAAAGCATTGAACGGAGCATTTAGTGCTTCCCAAGCTTTTGTACTTCTTACGTTTGTGGAGCTGTCTATTTCAGCCTCTGGTTGTCCTTTATAGAGCAATCTGCATTATTTTGAGTTTTCCTCCTGATTATTGATCTTAAGAGCTCTTCAGGCTTTGATTCATCAGTTGAATAACATGTTTCCATGTTTGTTCGCTTATGGCAATACTCTAATAAAAAACACAGATTAAGAAGCATTCAAATTTATGGAGCAGTGTCTTTAAATATCAAAAGAGTGAGATATAGTATATAATTGGAGAGGTTAGTGCTAGGTGTGCGATAATAATATTGACTATAGTAACAGGAGAGAAGGTAGAGTAATGTACCTATGTGCAGGTAAATACGTAGCTGGTGCCAGACAGTTAATCACTCAAGACTGTTGGTTCCGCACAACCCAGTAACCTCACAAGACAACATCACTAAGAATCTAGATATTACTTATCTGCATATGTAGTGTATTTACATCATCAGCAGAGCAGAACACCGAGATTGTGAGACTCAGAGTTTATATAGAGAATATTGACACAATTACCCATCTTCTTCTCCAAAGAGAAAAAGACTTTTACTCTAGGACATAAACATATATTCTCCGGGGAAGTGGAGAGATAGGTTAATCTCTAGGTTTTTTACCCTGAAACATAAGTGATTGTTTCTGGGGAGATACATCTCTAAATCTCTCCTAAAGATAAATTATTGGTAGCTTGCCAGATATGATAGCTCTTTACTCATCCTTCAACAAAACTTGTCAAGATTTTGCTCAGAAGTCTCCAATCATACAGAAATATAAAAACATTTATGGATATTTTCTCCCAAGAATAGGACACACACAAAAGTCCGAGTCCTGTCACTGTGAAGATTGGAATGGATATTTGGTAAACAAATAATGATTTCTGTGACAACTATAGTGAATTAAAACTTTAAATATTTCTCTTATTGCATTATTTTCAACATTTTTTAAATTTTACTATTTTAAAATGATTGTTTTTCATGATGAAGTTTTCTCAGATAAGCCGCACATGTTTTCTGGATCTCAGTGTCACTACTGACAAAATGAGCAAGTTCAATTGCATTACTAGTAAGATCGCTTCCACATTTAACAACTTCTACTGCAAATAAAATATGTTACACAATATAGTTTAAAAATAGAAGACTTTTTATAATGTATTTTTGGGAAAGTAGATGCTGACTGCCAAATAACAAATATACATTGAACTACCTAAAAATTTTTATTATATTAATAGCGTGTCTAAGTATTTTTTATATCTACCCTGTGTATAACTTATAATACATCTTGATTCTGTGAATTGGGGTTTTACTTAATCACAAGAAATTTTTGGATATCATTTTCTAAAATATGGTTTCTGTCCCTTTTTTTCTCTAGCTCCTTCTTGGACTCCAGTCACACGTATCTAGGACATTTTCACCATGTCGCATTTGTCTCCTATTCGCTACTTGAATTGTTTTCTCTTTTCTTAACTTCATGCCCAGTTCATTATTTTCCTCTGACATATCTTGTAGGTCACCAGTCCTCCTCTTAGCTCTTTTGACTATTATAAAACTTCTGCTAGATATTAATTTATTATATTAAGTTCTAAAACTTCTGATATTTTATAGATCTTTAAGTTCTCTCTTGAAATTCTTCATCTAGTCATCTGTTTTCTTGTATATGTTAATCTGTATGTATAAATGTATGTGTGTGTGTGTGTGTGTGTGTACAAGCCTATTTCCAGTATGTATTTTGTTTTCTCAACCTGTCTCCTGGAATATCTGGTAAGTTTTTATTGTCTGCTGGACATTACATATGAACATTTTTTGAAGTTCTGGGTAACATGATGATGTGACTTTGGCTATGATGATTTTCTCTTGATGATGATGTACCATTGCTTCATGAGAAGCAAAGTAGAAGCAGATCATTTCAAACCAAAATTAAAACTTCAAAATTTGGTTTTAGTATTTATGAGGGTTTATTTTTGGCTTGTTCTTAATCATCTAATTTAGCTATTCATTGTCTCAACTGAAAGCTTAGGATGTTTACAAATGTCTTTTTTTTCTTAGTGGATATTAAACTATAAATTTCTTTCTCCAACAATTGAAAATCTTCTAAAATCTTAGTTCAGTTTCTCAGCTTCCTTGCTGCTTCTCTTTGCTTGGGTTCTTGACTTTGCCCTGTTCTACTTCATAATCAGAAAATGCCTCAGTGGGAAAAGCAGGCGAAATGAGGGGAGCACTCCTCCTTACATTTCTTATTTCTGAAATTTTCTCCCGCTATAAATTCTGGCTGTCTTTTCAGTCCTGGACCCTGAATTTTTTTTTTTTTTTAGCCTCTTAAAGATGATAAAACGTCTGCTCAGAGTCTTAAGACTTGCAGCTAGCTCTTTCTGGTCATCTTATTCTCTTAGACTTAGCATTTAAAAATAGGCAAAACCCTTGCAAAGCAAATTGGTACAAAATGTCACGCTTACCTCAATCTTTTCTCTTCTTTTCAAAATCTTAGGTTCTTTAGTAGAGGGCTATCTTAGCAGTACTCTAAATCCTTCAAACTTTTCTAAAGATTTATTTAATTTTTTACTCATTCTTCTGAGAACTGTTAGAATTCACGCCAATTAAGTTATAGGTAGATGTATTTTATTTCACACATTTTAAATATAACCTTTAAAAAGTAGTTGGTACCAAATGTGTATGTTTGTCTACTTAATTGAATGATGTTTATTTGTCCAAAGTGCTATTTAATTCTTCCTTTCATAGAAAAATTATTTGTCTTCACAGCATACTGTACTACATATAAATGAAAAACAAATGTAGAATCAGTAATTATTTTCTCCCTAAGCATTTGAGATCAATGATAATGATGAGTTGTTAGTAAAAGTAACATTTATTGTTTACTCTACACCAGGAAATATCCTGAAGTTTATATGCTTTCAGTATATTTTCACTACAGCACGATAAAGTACTCTATGTCAGTTAAATAGAAGAGGAAACTCAAGCATAACTTGTCAGATTCTGCACACCACTACTGGGATGGAACAGGAAGCACGTATAAAGTCAACTTTGTGGACAGGCATAGTAAACCTGAGTAATGAAATACAAACTAAAGATGTTTCCTTTTTCTGGAAAGATTAAAAGTGAACAAACCTCAAAACCCAAGGACGTGAATTTCTAATGGTAACATTTCAAGCTTTAATTGACAAAGGAAGATACTTGGGCAACTCAACAAAATAAATGACCGAGTTTCTACTTCATGCAAGAACAACCAAAAGAAGTGACTCACCATCTGTCCTGGAGGACACCCTGGAGTTGCTAAAGAAGGATGCTCAAATCTCACTTCCTATTACAGTAGTTAGTTATTAACAAAGGAAGGGAGAAAATGGAATCAGGTATTGGGCCTGATTAACTAGGAAGCTGCACCTTCACAGACTCCCCAGGCAACAGCCACATCTTCCACCAAAGGGACTCAATCCCCAAGTAGGCAGGAAGGAACAACTTTCTAATCTCCCCAGGGAACAACCAGTTTGTTTCCAGGGGGAAGGATAAAACAGTAGGAGAAATTCCTTTGCTAGACGCATGGGCAGTAGAAGCCAGATGGTGAAGCAGAACTTTCAGGCATGTACAGTAGCAGCCAAAATGCTGAACATAAAAGGGAGGAGTATAGCCTGGCAAAATCTGGGAAAAGAATTGGATAGGATAAGGGCACAAAACCCCAAAAGACCCAGGAAAGGTATTGGTTAGAGGGAGGGCCTAGAAGGAGCCGTGAAGAATTAGGAAGAAGATTGGACAGTTTGAAAACTAGCCTGCTTGTTCCTGAAACCAATAAGATACAAGATAACGAAGATCTCCAGGAAGTTGCTATTAGAGCCTTCCCACCCTCTACATCCCCAAGGGTGTATTATTTCTCTTCTACCCCAAATCTGGCCACTATGCTTACATTTCTCCCCCGCGTGTGCCCCTTGCAACTCGGCAAGGACCCATTTTCTCCGACCGCACTCCCAGTCCCTACTGGTCACATTCAGTGCGTGTGCTCACGTAGCCTATACTGAATGACATTCATGCGGGAAGCAAGCTGGATCTTTGACACATCAGCACCTCATCTCATGATTAACCTCATGTATTTTCAACTAAAGCACAAGTTCTGTAAAACAATGTTGGAAGTAAAAATATCTAACATAAAATGACAGAAGGGAAGGTTAATAATAGGGTGGATGAAGTTAGTGGAAAACTTCTGCATTTGGTAGCTTCCAGCATTAAAATTTCATCAGGCGTCATCCTCTCCAGTTTCCCTAACGCTGCTCCTACTATAAACAAAGTGCATTTCATACTTTCCTTCTAAGTGAATTACAGCTGGAAAGCAAGAACAAAATTGTCATTATTTGCAGACGTGATGAGTGCCTATGTAGGAAACCAGAGTCTCTAAAGGCAGATAAATGCTCTTAGAACAGGGGTGTCAAACTCATTTTCACCAGGGGCCACATCAGCCTCACGGTTGCCTTCAAAGGGCTGATGTAATTTTAGGACAGTATAAATGTAACTGCCCTTAACAGTTAAGAGAGAGCTGGGCACTGCCACCGGGTAGAAACAAGGTGCCGGGCCGGATAAAACACAGTGGAGGGCCGGATTCGGCCCTTGGGCCTCGTGTTTGCCACCTGTGTCTTAGAACTAATTAAAACGGTCAGCAAGATTGCTGCATATAACACCAATATGCAAAATTTGTGTTCTTACACACTAGTAATAACTAATTATAAAATATGGTGTTTAAAAGTATATCAATAGTGACAGCAACAAATTGTGAAGTTCTGAAAAGGAAGTCTAGTAACAGATATAATGGATAAAATGAAAAACGCTGCATCTGTGAGTGGGAAGACAGTATTATAAGGGTGGCCTATCCTCCCTGACAGCAAGCGACAAATTTAATACAATGAACCAAAGTTCCACTTATTAACAGAATTGATCAAGGTGGTCCTAAGGTGCTGGTAATAACCAACTTAATTTTGAACAAGAAACAAGCCACTGGCTTGAAAATGGAATAAATGTATATATGCACACAAACACATATACATATATATTCAATCCTGCACACACACACTTATGTCCTCTAATAGACTTTTAAATAAATGAGCATATATAGTTAAAACATATGTGTGTATGTACATACACACACACACACGAAGCTAGTGCATAATTTAGAAAAGCTTTTGAAAGTCAAATGTATGAAAAACCTAACCATTGAACATATCAGTCAGGAAAGATGTTTGAAAGAACCACAGATACAATGTGCAACAATTTTCGCGTGCTGGAACCTCTAGGAAGGTACAGGGAAGAAGTGCGGAAAGAATGGAAGTGACTTTGGCTGTATTTATACATCTTTCTGTAAAGAGATTAGAAGTACAAACGTGAAACTTTTCACGTCTATTAAGTCCAGATGGGACACACATTAGTGTCTCTTATACTGGTGTATGTATTTTGTCATCTGAAAGTTTTCATACATGACTATATATTAATTAAATTCATGAATTACAATCTGCTTTTAAAGAACCGAGGAAACATTGCTTACCTTGATTGTGGCAAAAAGCAAAAGTGGTTGAAAAAATTAATAAATTATACAAATGCCTATGCCAGTGGATACAATCTTAAAATGAATTCATCTTTTATATTTTATAAATGAATTCGCTTTTATATTTTATGAAGTACAATTCAAACGCTTTAATATTATACTGTAGTCTAAAGCAATAACTTTTCCATAAAGTACAAAAATTTTTCTAACACATAAAATTTCTCCCATGATTAATATTATGTACCTTGCAGTTAAACTAGAAATGTAACTATTTGAATTCAGGGAAACCAAGAAAATATTCTAAACTGAATTTGTGGAGCTCTTGAATACGTTTTGGCAGTCTCTAATAACGATGGATCTTTGGGAATGAGAAAACATAGCCTCCCCAACAGTGTATCTGGCTGATTTTACCTCCTGTCTTTTCCCTTTTAAAGTCCAGCCTTACTTTTTCCAACAGTAAGGCCAATAGCCCCGCGCTAATTCCCATGGATGATGTAAACTCTGATCGATGTCTGCCAAACAACATGTGACAACTTATTAACATTGAAGCCAGGAAATTAATTGCCATAGTCTAATTCTGGAAATGACCTTTATTTCGGTCAATACTTTCCATTTGTAATAGAATTAATTGCTTGAAAACTGATGAATGAGAAGATCCAGCCAGTAGTAATTAACATCAAGGTAAAAGTTTTTAAGTCCTGTGAAAATCGTTTAGGTACACGAGAGAAAATTCTAGTAAATAGCCAAGAGAAAATACAACTATTCTTAAAGTTTCTCATTTACTGAGCTGGCCCAGTGTTCTGGGTTCTATATCATAATTAGAGAAATATTCAGTGATGGTGGCATAGTGCCATAAATTGTTGTGGCTACATAATTAGTATTTTTTAATTTAATTCTGTATAACTCAACATTAGATACCAATTAATTTATAATTTAGCAGCAAAACTTTTAAGGAGCTTCAAATCATTAAAATTTCTTTGGAAGTAAGCCATCATTGAACATTATTTATTTTAAATTATCTTTCACTGTCAAACTTGGGGGATGATTCTTGCTCTAGTCAGTTTAATTGATCAAAGAGAATTAAATTTTTCATTGACCCATCAACTAAAGTGGTCAAAATATTAATGACTATCAGAGCCTAAGGATCTTATTAACTTATTTATATGTATTCTAACACATGCTGATTTTAATAAACCATTAAATAATAAATATGATCATAGTTAGCATTAGCATCTCTGGAATTTCTATATCTGAGGGGTTTAGTGGGTGTAACCCTTTTGGGAATAGGGGCTAGTGGACTTATGGTGAGGCTGCAAGAAGCACTTACTGTTTTTCATAAGGATGGCACATGTATTGAAGTGGTCTGTGGGGGCTGATAGAAATGACGAAGAAGCTTAATCATTCCACCACTTCCTCCATTTCCCCCACATACCTATCTGTCTTTGATTCTACCACACCAGATTCGTAACATTCCTTTCATTTTAGACAACAAAAATACATTTACCCAGTATATATGCTTTCTTTTTCCTTTTGAGTTTTCCAAAGGTATGAAAACATATTTGTAGTATCGTTAATGAAGGCCTGACTGGGGATGGAAGACCCACAGCCTAGCTGGCTGACCCAGGTGGCTACTGGCAGGAAGTCTGTTTCTTGCCGCCTGGGCCTCTCCACAGGGCCTCTTAAGTTTCTTCAGGACATGGTATTTGGATTTCCCCAGAGCAAAGGATCTCAAAAAAAGATAAAAAAACTATAATACAATTAAATTTTGATGAAAAAATAAAAAAGGAAGATAGGTTTAAAATAACTCAAATGTAAATAGAAATTTACAAAGAAAAAAGAAATCTGTGCTCAAATAAGTTTGACCAAAAAAATAGTCCATTTAATCAAAAAACAAATTTAAACTTTTTCTGCTGAGGAAGCCTCGTGTGTTTTATGAATTTCGAAAGGAGGTATATATCTTGCAACTATTGTTACCTAACCTAAGCCATGTAAAAGTCAATAATTAGAGATAAGTGGGAGATATTCATTTCTTCCTTACTGCCTTGCTATCAAAAGGAACACTACAAAAATGCAAGTTTTAGACACAATTCTGCCAATCATGCAGACATTTATTTGCAAGCTGACCCAATGAAATGTCATCACTTCAGCAACCATGAAATCCCACTGCTCAACAGAGTCTTCATGAAGGAGGAGGACACAGAAGTAAAGCTCTTACCATTGAGCTCTGTTATAAAGGGCCAGTTGAGCTTGAAAGACTCTTACTTATGAATGAAAAATTATTACCAGTATATCCTGTGCTGATTAGCAAACCACCAGTAAGTGTGGATTCCTAACCAGCATGGATTCATGCTCACTAGCTACCTCTAGAAGTTGGATGAAAATCTATTTACGCACACCACATTGTTTCTGTTAAAATAAATTGTTACCAGGACAACACAGAAATAGCATTTTGCAAGTATTTTACCACATCATTCTTTTTTTCAGAGTTTATGTGGGACTAATATTTTTAGAAAAGATATGGAAAAACTCTGAGCTAGCAAGGAAACAATCAGGAAGTAAGAAGTTCAAGTGACCAAAAAGAACTTGCTCCTGAAGAGAAGGAATGAAATTATAATGGAAATAGATGATGATAGATGCTTACTCTCACTCTCCTAATGGGAAGAGGTTGAAAAATATGGCCAAGGTTCTATAGCAAACAGCAGAGGTTTTGATAAAACATGGCTCAGTGCTATTTCTTTTGGACCTGAATACAATGCTCTATAATATTACAAGAAAAAATGTGAACAATTCTAAATAAAATTTTCCAAATTTTCAAAACCACCTCAGTATTAGGGCTGTGGGAGAGAAACAATTATAGAGGAAAATGCCAACCTTGAAACGTGGAATGGCTTCTGCAGGCATAAATTGCTCTCATTACAAACCCAAGCCATCCTCAGTAGATCTGAGTCATTAAAAATAATAAGGTTAATAATACCTGATCAGTTACCAGATTCTGCTCCCCAGTCACGTTTGGTTTCGCAACCAGACATTTGCCCACAGAGGGAACGGCCCTAGTCCTCATAGCAAGAAAAAGAAATTGCCAAGCTTTACCACCTATGTCCCTTTATTGTAGTCTGAATCTGTGCAAGTTGTGAAATCATTCTGTATATATTTTGAAGGAATCCCCTTATCCCTGTTATCTCTTGTTCCTGCTTTTCCCCCACCACCCAATTGTCGTCTCTTTCAGAAAAATATCTTTCATCTCCATATCTCTTTCCTGAAATGGGCATGGTATTATAAATCACTATTTAGGTACATCTGCAATACCTCTACAGAAGAGAAATTTAACCTGCAGAGTTCAACATAATGCTTAGCATGGAAACTTATCAAAAAGCTGTGGAATTGTTTCTGAATCACACAGCAGACAGCACACAGGTCACTCCTGTGTGAGATGGGGACTACACGCGTGGACTTTTGTTCGCAGGTGTGGGGAAGAGCAGATGGTAGTGTAGGAGAAAAGTAGAAGGGTTTTGTTACCTTTCTAAAAGGCTGAGTCAAGAAGCTCTCTCCCCTGCCTTGGTTCTTGTCTCATCTGCAAGAGAATAATTCAAGTGAGAGACCAGCACATATAGTGGAAATGAGATACCAAGTTTATTTATACTCTTGAGCAAAAAGCTACAAGTGGGCACTTGGCTAATCCTGTTACAGTGGAACAAGCAGCCAGAGGGGAAATGAAGGCAGGGCTCTCACCGTTACAATCTAACAAAGAACTTAATACAGGAAGCTAAAAGCAAAAGTTTGCACATTGACCCAGTAATCCTGAGCCTGGTCCAATAAGGCTTCCAGGCATTCTGAACAACAAGTAAACTATGATAGTGTAGGAGGTGGGGAGCCCTTGGAAGTCTGTGTGTATCATCTCCACTAGCTGGGAAAAGGAAATCCTTGAGACTGTGTATTCATCCCAAGACCTGGAAGGGGGGGAAAGGAGGGGACTACAGTGCCCAAAGAAAGGACCCATAAACAATTTTGGTTAACTGCCTGCCTCCCGTCACATATGCAAAATGAACAGAGTCTGGAGCAAGATAAAGATTCAGCTAACAGACCCCACCCATACCTACATTTGGGTAGTCATGTCTCCCCTAGAAAGCTGGTACCACCTTTACCAGCCAATCAAAATGCAATTTCTTCACCCCCACACCACCAACTATGTAAGTCCTCAGGACTTTCTCTCTGGGCCTCTTGTGGCTCTCTTGCCACACAGGGGACCCCTGACCAACTGGCCTCTGGCTGGGGGGGCCCTGGCCATCTCTTTTGGCCACCTGGCTTCTGGCCACCCAGGTGCTGGCCACGCAGCCTTCTGCCACTTTACTTTTGCTGCCCCTGCTCTAGCCTCCCTTGCTTTGCTTTCCTATTAGAACTCAGCATTAATAAACTGCTTGCGCACTAGTAGGCTCGCTGGCCCGTAACTCTTTACTGCGTTGGTGAGAAGAACCGGGTTCAAGGAGTTTCTCATGTAACAATCCAATTGCCCTGACTATTGGGGTTTGGGGGTTATATACCTTAGTCATCTTCTAGGTTCCCCCTCTTCCTCCTCTTAGGAATAATGTACAGCTACAAAGGCTTTCTTTCTCAGTTAGTAAAGGCTCTTTGTCTTAGGTAGGGAAAGTGTTACAGAGGCCTCCTTTCCCAGCATGGCCCCTCTTCCTCCTGTGTAATTCCTGCTTTTGATGCTCAGAACACCTGGCAATCTTGGCAAGATTGTTACAGAAGCCCCTTTTCTCAGCACAGTTTCAAGGACTCTCCCTCCTCCTGCGCTATTTTGCTTGCAATGCTCAGGACACCCAGCAATCTTGTCAATCCAAGCTCAGGGCTGCTGAGTGCATTGGGGAGACGTCTCCCTTTTGCCTGCAGCCTCCTGTATTAAATTCTTCATTAGATTGTAATGGCGAGGGCCCTGCCTTTATTTCCCCTCTGGCTCCTCATTCCTAGCTGCTACCAAAGAGTTTGGTAATAATATGAAACCACGATATGGATGGTGGCCATTTACTGTATGCTTACTCATTTCCAAGAACCACATTGCATGTCTCACAGTAACTTAGCCTCTGCCACCGCCTCCTGCCAAACCTACTAGTATTAGTATTTTATCACATCGGAGAATACTCTGACTTCTCAATTGCCACACAGCAAAAAGGTGGTAGAGCTCGAGTCTGGACCTGACTCCAAAGCCCAGATTCTCAACCACTATGTGCAAAGTTCGAAATGCGAAGCTAAATGTTCAGTCCAATGTGGTCATTCAGTAGCCGAGCGCTACACAAGCCAATGGGCCAATGGCAGAGGAGTAGGCCGCAGACATTCTGAGGAGGGAGCCCTATAGCAGAGACCCACTGCACACAGCCCACCCGTCCACTCAGACCTCGGCTTTGAGGGAACCAATATCCTAAATGGAAAAGGTGTGAGTTTCACTTAAATTTGCATCAGATAATCAATCAAATATATCCTCAGTAGATCAGGTAAAATCCAGTCAAATAGAAACTTGCCCCCAAATACATTTTTCTTATTCTTTCTCTGAAAGCCTAAGTGTTTAGAATGACTTTGCCAGGTATCTGAAATCCACTATGTTTTTTTATGACAATTGCTTTCATTAAATTACAATCCACAAGCGTTTTGGTTATTTCCTTCTTCTTTTTTTTTTTTTGTTTCTGCAACTCAGACAACTTTCTAGGTCACCTAGGAAATAACTCCACAGCGATAGTAAGCAGCTAATTGAACCACAGCCCCTTCTGCCTCACAGTGTACTGCTGGAAAAAAAGAGGAAATTAACTGCAACTTCAAACCACTGTAACTCAACTCATCTTTCACCCAGCTGGAAGAAAACTAGAGCACAATGTGTAAAGTACACATATTTCATTCCATTTATCTTAAAAATATGGTTTTCTCCTATAAAAATAATATTTACCTATCTATGGGTAAAATAATTTTCTATCTATAAAAATAATGTTTACCTGGGTATTAGCATTAAATAGAACTTATTTTTCTTATATTCAAAAGTTCCTCCTCTTTAGGGGGATTAAAAGTAATGTGTTTCTTTTGTTCTAAGTAATTGAGTAAAGTTTGAAGCTGACATGATATTGATTGTTTTGGAATATCCATGACCCTCCTTGCTCAGCTAGCTAAGTGAGAGAAAGGGATCTCTGAAAGAAAGCAATGTTGCCGACACTGCGGCCCAGGCCTGCAGAAATACCACTGAGACTTAAGAACATGGCTCATAGGCTCTTTCTGTCTGAAAGTTGCAAAATTAAAGCTTTTTCCCCTTTTCCAAAGATTTAAGTTAACCCAACTAATAACAAAAACCCACACCCTCACCGATAACACTAATATGAAAGACATCTGTAAAAAGACCCATTCTCAGCAATATTCTCTTTAAAAAATAGGCCAATCCATCTGCCCATAGTGGTAATGCCCAAATTCTGCAAAATACATTAGAGACATTCAAAACCATTAGAATTTTAACTATAATTAGAATCTGACCAATAGCGAATTACTCTGTTGACTTCCTCAGCTTTTAAATAATCTTAGGAATGCAATAGGCAATAGTTATGAACATGAATGCACAGAACTTCCTCCACTGAACGCCTGCCTTCAAGCGAGTTGGGTCAGGGTTTGCTTTGTTATGCATGAAAGTGACCCTGAGAAGGTCGAGCAGGACTCCAGCCTACACGTCCCCTGCGATCAATGATGGTCCGGTGGGCTCTGCTTTGCTATGCAGTGTGTTGTGCTGAAATTGGAGGCGAAAGGACCAGAGGCCAGCGATGGGACTGTGTGGATAAGTCAAAGGGAAAAATTGATTTTTTTCAATACTGTAAGTGTGATCATTTAAAGAAAAACACACAATAGCTTTTTCTCTAGTTTGAGAGAATTTTTAGTTGGAAACTGAGAATGTTTGATCTAGAAAGAGAGAACTTTTAAGATATTTGCTGAGGATTTGGAATGTATCCTTACTACCCAAGCCCCACTACATCTCAACTTTGGTGGTTTCCTGAGACATCAAGTGGAGATTTAAATATCTTTTAATAATATTTTTCTGTCAGACTGCTATTTTTATGAGTAAGACATATTATGACATGAACCCCCTGTTATACTTAGGTTGCATTGGTAACTTTTAAGGTGATGATTTCTAACAGTCCCTCCAGTCCCTCAGCAAGACAAAGAAATGATTAATAAGAGGCAGTACCTTTGAAAAGAATATTTACATATGATTAATTCTTTTTTTACACTCAAAGCTTTAATAATTTATTACATAAAGAGCTAATGGAAGTTGAAAGGAAAACTACTGAGGTTTAATAGGGAAATAGGAAAAAAAATTTCATAGGAGGAGCTAACATGAGACGTATAAAAATGATTTATTTTTAGTATTGAATTTTAAATATTTATTTGCATGACGTAAGATTACTTGATGTACATTGTCTATCTACATTGAGGTAGAGATATAACTATGTTTCAGAGAAATGTGCTCAGATCAATATTTGGCTTCTCAGCATAACTGGTATCTTTCCTTCCAGCAGCCCATTTCCCTCATTCTCCTCTTGGGGACGCCAGAGGCTTCCTCTCCCTGCTCCAGTGTAACAGGAAGTAGTAGCGCATGAACTAAACTGGGCCAATCACATGCTCATTCCTGTGATTTGGCTCCTGACTAATGACTGAAGGACAGAAGTTCATTTATTATAACAATGAATATTTCATTGTTATATAATATTGTTATATTATAACAATGAGTATTTCATGCTTTTAAAACGTCCTGCAGCTGCCAGTCTGTCTTCAGCCTCACTGAGAATCCCCCTCCCCCCTATGTACGTAACAAATTCTCTTTTTGGTTAAACTACCCAGAGTCTATTTTTACCACCTGCATGAAAATAACCATCACACCTATGTGTTGTAATTGCATTTTAAAACTCACTTTTCTTCTGAATCATCAGCTGCATTGCACAAACAGCATTAACACTTAAATGTCATGAACTATTGCTTCGCATATGTGTTATCACAGCAAGCAGCTAATTAAGACATAGTAGTCATAGTACAGTCATTCTGAAAATGAATATTTACAGTTGGTGGGTGTGTCTGCAACTTCCTCATTGTCAGCCTATTCTAGAGCCATGAATTGTGTTTATTGCTTCATTGAGACCTTTGCCAGGATAGACTCCCTAAAAGGTCCAGTGGGCCTGGAGGTACACAGGTGGGTGTGCAGGGCCTTCTTTTTGCCGAGCTAAGACTAGTCCACAGACCAGCATCTCCATCACCTTGGTACTTGTTAGAAATGCACACCCTCAGGCCCTGCTCTTGACCTGCTGACCCAAAATGTACATTTTTAAAGATTCCACAGGACATCTGTTTGCACATTGAAGCAGAAATTCTGTTCTGCCTCAACCTGCATTTATCATTTTATCACGTGTTACTTTATTCTCTGCTCTAAATAGTAGCTGTCTCTACATAGGTCCTTTTCAATGCCTTTTAATATCAATTTTCTCATTTAATAGTCTTCTTGGGAGACGTAGTGGATAATATTGCTTTTCATCCTAGAAAGGCAAGAACTGAAGCCCAGAAAAGCTGGCTGGTGAGGTCACCACTCCTCAGTGGTGCACTTGGAGTAGTGCACAGGGGTCTTCATTTCAAGGGAAGGTGTTGGGTCTCGGCCATCACCCTGCTCAGTCGTCTTCCAAGAAGTAACATTCCAGTAGTATCTCCTTGAACAGCTTTGTTCTGTCTCTGTTTGCACCCACCCATGAGTCAGGATCTTATTACTTCGAAGAATCAGCTGATCCATTTGCTGGACTGTTTTAATTTTTATAAGATGATCTGATTTGAAATGGGCTTCTATTATCTTTGAGTCTAGAAAACAAGAGAATGGTTTCATCATTTCTCACAATAGACTTCAAATATGATAAAGACTTAGCTCTTCCCTCTTTGTCTTACGTTGTTTGAGGTAACTTATTTCAGCTGTTCTCCAGGGCATATCATCTAATTTCTCATCTTCATCATCCCTATTGAGAACACTCAAGTATGTAAAGTTCTTATATTAAAAAAAGCACTGCAAATAATGTAATATAATCTAACCAGCAGGAAGTACAGTGGGATAATTACCTCCATTGATCCAGACATTCTACCATTATTAAGGCTGCCTGAAGTTTAGTCAGTTTTGGTAACATTAATATTTTTGTCTTAGACTGAGATTGTATCTTCATTTTCATATAAACTTTTCTCACATCAGATTTCTCCCATTCTATCTGTAAGCTAGTATTTTTCGTTGTTATTGGTGATGGTGGTTTAATTTGTATGCCTAACATAGACCATTAGTTCTTATTTGGTGATGTCTTATTGGTGGTAAATGATCATTCCAGACTCAGAAGGTCATTCGAGTTCTCAGTTGTACTGCCAAGGCCAGAACACCGGGCAGATTCGTCCACTCTGTACCAATCAGAGCCAATCCGTTCCTTGCCTTAGCTTCACAAACAAGAAGCCCAAGCCCAAATAAACTGCTATTGATCTTCATAAGATTAGTCACCATCATTTCAATATAACCTACAGCTCCACTAGGAACTGTTGAGGTTTTGAGGGCTAATTAATCACCCTCTTCTCTGAATTGGAAATCATTTGAGTAATTCATAGCAATTCAAATAGACATTAAAATATAGGCTTTGTCGCTCACAAAACTTAATTGAGGGCTGTAATTTATAGCAGAGGCCAAAATGGACTTTGCCTTTTGATTCTCATGCCCCTCTCTCCCACCCTCGCCCCTCGGGGGAGGCTGCCCTGTGCTAACACACGGGGGACAGCCTGCAGATGGGAGGCGAGTTCAGCCTGTAGACAGGAACAGTGCGAGGCAAGAAGGAGCAGTTCATCTGCACCGAACCCCTTCCCCACTCTCCGTCATCAGATGCGCCCCCTGTGGGGAGAGCCCCCAGGGACAGGATGGCCAGAAATGTTCTCCCAATGTGTTCTCTGCTGGGCTGGGAAACAGAAATCATCCCACTTTCAAACTGCAAGGGACACAATCATGTGTCCTCCCTGACAGGAAGCCCAGGAGCGGGGTGTTGATACTGCCCAGATGTTTGCTGTCTCTTTCGTGAGATTGCTTCATTTCTCCCTTTAATCCTTTATAAATAATACTGCTTGATTAGAGAACTCCACTAAAATAAATCTCTCTGTGTCTCTATTTACTTATAAGTATTAATTATTCGAGTCATCGAATTTTGAGCCTCCTAAAATCAGCGCTTTAAACTTAGATTTGCATCAAAGGCAGACACGCCAAATTCAAATTGCTACATAGAAGAGGGCCCATCAGACGGGACGCGCTCTTCGCACTCATTGATCAATTGTAGATTAGAGGCCATCGTCACTCCCTATACAATCTCCAAGGGAGAAATTAAGACTCCCCGAAACTTCAATGCAGGTATCAATATACATACTCAGAAAAACATGTAGGTCAGAGTGTATTACTTTCAACTTTTCAGGGATAAAATTTTAGGTAGATGTGTGTTTTTACTGTACAGAACGTTTATGAAAAAGGTATTGGTTTAAAGTAATTTAACTCTGAGTTTTTGTTTTACTTACAGTACTTCCAAATATTGAAAACCCACTCAATTACAGAACAGGGGTCAGCAAGCATTTCTGCAAAAGGCCTGATAGTAACTGTTGTAGGTTTTCAGGTTCATTTAGTTCCTACTGGGACTTCTCAACTCCACTCTGCTGCTGGAGCATGGAACCGGTGAAGAACAATACAATTTTGAGGTTGTGTAACCCTTAAATGACTGTCTTCATTAGTGTTTATCCAGATTGGTTTACCAAACTTTGACCCTCAAACATGTTTCAATATTTCTACTAAAGATTGCTTTTCAACTTTTGGATATTTTATCTCATTTTTGCTTATCAAAAACTATTTTTTCCCACAAGGCATACTTTTCCCTTGATTATTAATAATGTTTGACTATTTGGGACATATTGGTCATAACAAAATGTATAAGCCAAGTTTCTGCATCATGAATAGTCCACAGCTGAGTCTGGCAGCCTGCACATTAAACAAGCAAGAAAATATTAGATGTTTGATTGAGGGCTTATTAGATGAAAATTCGTTGGTGAAGCGGTTCTTCAGGAAGAACTGGAAATTGTGAAGAAGCTGTCAAGACAGAAAACCCTGTGGTTTCAACTCTAGAAACGTGAGAAGTATCTCCTTTATATGCTTAGTTCTTATTTTAGGATGCCTCTTCTGTAAGTCTCCTTGACAAGATAATAAATGGAACAAGTACAATGGAAAGAAAGTTAATAGCATATTAACTATTAATATGTTGATAATGTTATCAATATATTTGTGATTATATTAATTTTATGATATCATATAATATATTATTCTATATCATTTTGTTTACTATTATTATATAATGTGTTTAATTATATTATAAATCAGTGATAATGTTATAACTATATGATTAATCATAATATTAAAATTATTATAATTTTAACAATAATCAATGTAATAGTTATGACTACGTTAATTATTACTTAAAAGGCAGGCATAACGATTAATGCACACTTGGACCCAGAATGCCAACTTAGATCTAATTATTGGAAAGAAACTCCTTTTGGAAGATGGAAATTATAGTTTATATTTGAAAGTACAATGAAAATTATTCTAGCTATGGAAATTTTCTCAACGTAGTCCAGGTGTGAATACTAATTATTTTTCTTTTCTCAATTCTTTCCCCAAAGAAACACGTGCAGAAAGGAAGAAACAGTAATGTAGAGTAAAACTAGATTTATCTTCCCATTCTCCTCTAGAGGTTTTGCCATACTGCTCATTAATTGTCACCATCTATAGTTTTCAAACATTGGTAAACATTCTGCAATGATTGACCATTATTATATTAGAAACTTCATGGAATGATCAGGAATGATTTCCTCTGCAATTATTGACCATGGCAATCTAAATTAGGTCAGCCAGACAACTTAGCTACTCAACGACACTCTACTAATTGAGACATTTTATTCTGTTCACTGTGGAGGAGTGAAGAGGGGGAACGATGCCCAGCCTAAGGTAGTTTTTACTGGCCAGCAGGTCACACAGGTGCTCCTGCAGAGAGGTGGCTGTCTTGGTGGCCAGTGATTTGAAGAAGTGAAGAATAGACAGTGTTTCTCAAAATGTGGTCCACGTGGAATCTACCAAAGACTCACTAAAATTAATTATTTAAAATGCAGATTCTGGTTCCCACTCCAGAACAGCTCAGTCAGAATCTCTGCAGTTGCCGCCCAGGAACCTGCCCTTCTTTGGAATCATCGCTAGGTGAACTTCATGCATGCAAACGTTTAAAAAGCACCGAGTCGGTGGCTTATTCTGCAGAATTTTCTCCTGCTTCATCCTCCACTGGAGACTTCAAATAATGACCCTCTAGTTCTTAGAAAGACCTTATTTAAAAGGCAAATTCTCCAAGTCTATTCCCACAAAAGCAGTTATTCTTTGTTTCTGTGGAGTTACTGAGCTTCGCACATCGAGAATCCCCTGAATTGTGTATAAAATGTGGAGTGTTTCTCCATTTTTCTGGGGTGAAGGTCGTCAGCTTTTATCAGATTCTCAAATAGCCCCTCCCTCCCTCCCGCAGGTAGAGATCACTGCACTAAAGGAATCAAACTCATCTAATTGCAACTGATCGATGCTCTTGGAGACTTCAGGACGGCGGGTCATTTACTTGATGATAGAATTAGCCCTTAAAAAGTCTCTGCACCTTTTTAATCATAAGTTTTTCATTTCCTAAATTATTACCTGTTTCTGAAGTAAAATGCCATGCAATTTATGCTCATGCATCATCAACCTAATATCTGAAGTCTGGTTCTAAATATTCAATCAATTGAATGCAAAATTTATATCAGGGATGGGAGTTAACTAAACTTCTGATTGCAAAATATACCCTCTATTTCACACCTATTACCTGTCTATCAGAGTTTCTGCTTCCATAAATGTAAAGGACTTCTATCACTGAAATCACCTGTAACACTTTTTCGGGCACAATCTCATTAGATGTATTGAAGGTCTCCATTGTCGTGAGGTGGTTTTTGCACAGAAAGGTTTTAAGGAGAACCAATGAAACTACATGAAAGTGAGTAAGTATAAAACTGACAGCTTTTTATAACTCTGTGATTCTGGGTTAGGGATAAAAAGCTTATTTGTGTCTGGTTAATAATATGTGTCAGGAAAGACAGCCTCCAGGACAAAAGAAAAAGTATTTCTATAATGTGAATTTTACAAAAGATAAGACCTTCAGTTAACATACACCTAAGCTGCAAACAAGTAACTATGGCAAACCAATATCTCAGTCGGGCATTCAGGGCAGATAGTCAATCTAGGTAGGACAGAAGTGCTCAGTTCTCTTTGAATTCAAGGAGACCAAGCATTTGGCTCAACAAAACTGCCCCAGAGCAAAATTTCGAGCCCTGTGGACATTGCAGAGATGTCTAAGCTCCACGTGAGCTGCCTTCTTGCTCATATTTGCAGTTACCAGCAATGTCTGTGGTCCGTGGAGAGCACACAATAAACACTCCCTTAAGAAGCGCATGCATAAAAGATGGTAACGAAAGGAGATAGTAGAGATTCCAGTTGTGTTACAGGAATTATATGACCTACATGAAAGAAATCTCAATGGCCTAATACAGTATACTTTATTTCTGGCTCACAAAAACGTCCACGTGTGACAATGTCAAGGGTCTGTTCTATGCAGCAATTCACAGACCAAGTCTAATATAAATTCTGGCCTCTTCTTCCATGACAGTCCACATCTGACCACGAGCAGGAGGAGTGAGAATGGGGAAAAACATGGGAAGTTTGGCCTGGACACGGCATGCTACACTTCCACCTACATGTCGTCAGACGGTCAGATCTCCATCACATGACTCCACTTAATTACAAGACACTGAGAAAGTGTAAGGTCTGTGTACTCAGGAGGAAGAAAATAATGGGTTTTCATTAACGATGAGCTTGTCTCTGCCATCCAGAGTAGGGCCAACTCTTTCCTTAGATAGTGAGAACCCATATAAATAATTCCAATCAACTCATAGCCAACTCTAAGTTTCTTACATACATAGTAGGCACTGTAATGGGATTTTCTTCACCACCTCTATCCTTAGCAGTAAAATCAACCTAGTTGTAATCTGGAGCAACTGAGATGCCTACTAGCCCAACTGCACAAAGAGGGACTTTCACAAGACTTGTTAGAAATTACTAATTCAATGACTTAGCATTTTTAACCATTTAAACAACAAGCTGTTTGTTATTAAATTGTTTCTGATTAAGACTGCCATTAGAGTTTTGGAGCTCTTTCTAAAGAGACCGAGATATTCTAATACAAGCCCTCCTAACTCCCCTCCTCTTCCCATGAGGATTAATCAAGCAACGAACCCTCTCTTCACACTGTTTGACATGCACAATGTATGAAAAACATTGTGAACTAATGGAGTTACCTGCTTCGATGTCATATATGCACCTCTTCGACCCTGTGGGACCATTTCTTAATGAGATCATCAGCCGAACATACCGATAAGATTGGGATTTATGCAATTACCTCTCAAATCTCAGGTACTTATTAGCAATCACCTTTTTAACAGTTAAATGAATTAACCATTTATCTAAGGAGAGCATCACCTTATCCATTTTTATCTGTAATTTTTAATTATATCATAATAATATACCCTATATTCACTACTGCTCCCTAATTATGAGCAAGATTTGTTATTT
Organism: Desmodus rotundus; assembly: GCF_022682495.2. Lineage (NCBI taxonomy): Eukaryota > Metazoa > Chordata > Mammalia > Chiroptera > Phyllostomidae > Desmodus > Desmodus rotundus. The sequence goes on along the minus strand of NC_071390.1, from coordinate 159,464,573 downwards.
TTTAAAAGAGATGCTAAAATTCATTTGATTAATTGTAAAGTCTTTCCTACTTGCCTCCCACTCTCCTCCCCTCATTCCATTTTTCTGTATTTCTCCAATATACGTGCTTTGTGACAGCAAAAAGCAGTTAGACCCAAAGCTTGTTAACAAACCTGAAGATATATTTTATCTTTCTTTAGTAAAGGATGACATCTCTGGCAACCCACGTGCATTGGCTTACAAACTTGTTATCAGAAAAAAATCTTGAGTTTGAATATTTATGTGTTTAAGAGTATGTATATTAACATTACTGAGGAAAAAATGGGGAGAGGCTAGCATATTCTACCATAGGGAAGAGCTATGCATGAAGAATGTTTAAAATGAAAGCATCAGGAAAAAAAAAAGATCTTATCTTTTGAAAAGTTTATCTATGGGAATTACATTACAAGGTATAATAATCCTGAAATCTGCTATCCATGTAAAAGTTTTTAAAATGCTTGGTTGCTTCGACTACCATGTTTTAGCAATTGACTTTTGTTATTCCTCTGTGATATGTTGCTCCTGCGAACATTTTGGATTTCATACATAATGGGGTCAAAACAGGAAAAATTTCCATTTTTCCACAAAGCCCATACCTTGACAAATGCCTTATATGCTAATATCAAAAACCAAACAAACGGACAAACAAAAACTATGGATTGCAATGACAACCTTCTTTCCAAGGAGTTTCTTTAAATTGCAGCAAGAGAGAGATGTTTTTGTGACTCGCATCTTTTCATTTCTTCTCTCCTTACCCCTGCTGAAAGTGTAGCCTTTAGTATAAAATGTTATTGACGGGATCCTATGAAAAACATTAAACACCATCAAAGGAAAGCTTGTCTTAGATGCTCCATTCTGAACAATCTACTATTACAGAAGTTTGAGATGATTGTTGTCCAAAGAGATCCACTCTGCCATCCCCAGACACAGCCAGCAGGAAGAACAGTTTTCAGGATTGAGCTGAGACTCCAGGGAACAGGGAAATACATAGAGGAACTATAAAAGGGAAATTGTGGGAGGCTGGAGAATAAAGAAGCTCCAGAGAACCCAGCATTCACCCAAGGTGACTCTGCATGCACTGTAATATTGCCACCAAAAGAGCAAAAACATATTTTATACCAACCATTAAAAATTCTTGCATGTTTATAATTGACTTCTGATAAAATTATTTTCATTTGGGGCAACTGTACCTGCCCACCCTTCCAGACATTGTGCATTAGCTGAATAATTGATGTTATTTGCAATGACCATTAACTATACAATCAGTGGTAAATGTAAATTGGGCATAATGTATTCATGTATTTGACAAAATTAGTTAGTCGAGAAAGTATTCAGGAATTTCCTGGATGAGCTTATAGTCCCTAATGGGGTGATCAGTTTTGATCTTCTAGTGACCCTGAGAGCGAACAGATTTAAGACACTTTTTATACATCTGATACCCATCTTTCTTATTACAAGCAATTTTCCCAAAGAAGGATACTTTGGTCACACATGCTCCCAAAAATCTTCCAGAAAATAACAGTGTGAATTCCAGATGGCAGCTGCTACTTATTCTCAGGGACAGCATTAATATTCCCCTCAAGCTTTCTCAAGTTGATGGCTCTATGATTCAGAGGATGATTTTAGTGGTTTCTTGTACCAGCCTTTTCCACGTGTCCTATTTTGCAGCTTCCTCTAATCATACTTACTTCATAATCAACAGACCTGGCACAGGAAAAATGGACAGGATTTTGGTTGTCTCTCTTCCTGTGACTAGCCCATTAAACCAACATTGGTAAAGTGATCAAGTGAACCTGACCTTGGAACAGTTCTGCAAGGAAATTATCTCATAACATTTTTTCCTTAAGTAAACATAGCTCTCATTTCTTGAATAGAATGAAGACCTAATTCCTAAGGAGTTTCGCCTAAGGAGAACAAAATGTAGCTAATGAATTTTCACTACATTTTTTCAAGTAGTACATTTCAATCAAATGTTACATCATCATCTAGAATCTTAGTTGAAAGATACATAGCACTGGCAACAAATGGAGAAAATGTTTCCATTTGCTAAATGGTTTACCTGTGTTTATGTTATTACTAAGTCAAAACTATAGACACAAACACACATATGTCACTAGTTGAAAATAATTTGTATTATTTTGATTATTTTATTGATGCATTCTAAATCAAAATTCCAGCAAGTTATTTGTGGATATCAACCAACTAATTTTAAAGTTTATAAGGAAAACTAAAAGACCAAGACTAGTCAACACAATACTGAAGAAGAACAAAGTCAGAGGAGTGATGCTAACCAACTTCAAGACTTATGAAACTGTGTTAGGTAGGGCTGGCAAAAGAATAGACACGTAGACCAATGGAACATAATAGTAGATAGCCCAGGAGTAGAGCTATAAAAATGTAGTCAAATAGCAAAAGCATTTCAGTGGAGCCAGAGGTGTGTTTTCCACAAATGGCTGCTGGAACAATGGCATATGCATCTGCAAAAAAATAAAAATCTACACACAGACTACAAGTTTCACACAAATTTAGTCAAAATGAATCATAGACATAAATGTAAAATGCAAATTACAAACTTTCTAGAAGATAACATAAGATAAAACCTTGATGACCTTGGCACTGATGGTAACTCTTTAGCTATATCATCAAAAGTATGATCCATGAAACAAAACAATGATACACTGGACTTCATAAAATTTAAAATGTCTGCTCTGTAAATGAACAGACAAGCCACAGGCTCAGAGAAAATACTTGCAAAACAAATATCTCATAAAGAACATGTATCGTAAATGTACAAAGAGCACTTATAACTCAATGATAAGAAAACAAACAACCCGATGGAAAAAAAATCAAAATTATGAAAAGATAATCAACATTATATACTATTAGGGAATTGCAAATTAAAACAATAAGATAACATTATCCACCTATTAAAAAAAGAAAAAACCCTGACAATCCCAAATGCAGATGAGGATGGAGAGCAATAGGAAATCTCATCTATTGCTGGTGGGAATGCAAAATGTTACAGTCACTTTAGAAGATGGTTTTGAACCGCTTAAGAAGTTAAACATAGCGCCTTCCGTAAAGTCCAGCAATCACACTCTTAGATGTTTGTTTTCACAGTCAAGTTGACAACTTATGTATATGCAAAAACTTGCACATGAATGTTTACAGCATTTCAGAGGTGAATTAATAAATAAGCTATGTGTTCATGCATACAATGGAATATTATTCAGCATTAACAGGAAATGACATAGAGTAACATTAAATGCATATTGCTAAGTGAAAAAGTTACATGTCACATGATTCCAACCATGTGACATTCTTTAAAAAGGCAAAATTTTAGAGATAGTGAAAGGGTCAGTGATTGCCACAGGTTCAGTGGCTTAGGTGGAGGGACGAAAGGATGGATTACAGGGGATTTTTAGGTCAGTGAATCTTCTTTTTGCTACAGGTTGGGAATATATGGGAATTTCCTGCATTCTCAATTTTTCTGTAAATCCAGTATAAAGTAAGTACTGCATCTGAAACTGGCTAAACAGATACAACAATTATATAAGGAATATCCAAAAATAAAACTGAAAGACCAAAATCAGTAATAGAAAAATACAGCAACTCACATAATTCACAAACATTTTATTTACTAGATCACTGGTTTGTTACAAATGAATAGAACTCAGGAAGAACCAGATGGAAGAGAGGCACAGGGAAAGCACAGGGGAAGGCCCCCAAATTCCCAGGCCTTCATCACTCTCCCCTAATCTCCTGTGCGCACCAACCCAGAAACTCTCTGCACCCCATCCAGCCCTCCAGAAGTTCTAGCAAGGCATTGTTACATAGGCATGATTGATTATTATTGATCAGTGATGTTTTAATTCAATCTCGAGCCCCTCTCTCCTCCCCAGAGGTCAGGGGGATGGGACTGATAATTCCTACTCTCTAATCACAAGGCAGGTTCCACTGGCCATCAGCCCCCATCCTTCGGCAGTGCTCAATAGTCACCTCATTAACGTGATAAAAGACACCTGTCTGCTCTCAACACTTGGGAAATCCCTAGGGTTCTAGGAGCTCTGAGCAAGAAGCAGGGATGAAGATCCAATATGTATTTCATATTATGAATCACAATATCACAATACCAAATAGTTTTGAATTATATAACTGATTCTAAATTTTTCATATGTTCTAATTGAATGAAAAAGTAAATTATTGAGTGCCAAGTATGTGCCCAGAACAATCTTATAATGTGGACAGCATTATTTTGAGTTGACATAGAAGAAAATAGAAGCTTGAAAAATTTTTTAATTTACCCAAAGCCTCACAGCTTACTAGCAGATCAAGGATTATTCAATTTCGAGTTCAGAGCTCTTGCAACTACATAAAATACACTTTACCATTCAGTGTTATTGTTTGAAATTGCTCTCCATGAACGTTCGGTAGGATGGAGTCTGTCAGCGCGCGAGGAGGAACGCTGCGTGAAGTAGGAGTTTGCCAGGAGCACCAAGATTATTCACATTTGGATGCGTGGGTGGGAGCAACATCTGCTGCCCCTGCACGGTCCAGTGCACAGAACGATACAAATGCAAAATGCTCCTTCTCCCTCTCTCCTTTTTTTAAATAAATGAACAACCAGTCCCAAAGGAATCACTGAAGGGAGAACGCAGACATGAAACTGAACCACAGGATCAGTTCAAAGCTAATTAGAAGCTACAAATGAGGAAAAGAAAATTTCAGTGCAGTGTATTTAGAGCAAGGAAAGAATGAATCGGCAGACTGTGTTCTATATATGGCCAAACTATATTTTCCAACCCAGCACTACTCACCCTTTTGCTTGACTGTTTGACTAGCGGGGCCTCTACACACTCTTGAAGTAATGTGAAGAAAAGGACATACCTCTCCTCCCTAATCGTTGCAAGATGCCCCTTTGGACGAGGCAGGCATTACACAAAAAATGGCATCCAAAAGCTGAAACAGGTGGTGAAACCGCAGCCGAGTTCTTGCCCGTGGGCGACGGGCACCACGCAGTTAGAGGGGCCTCAGACAGAACCACGCACAGCATCTCTTTTCAGTCTAGCCCCTACTATCCCAGAATGCAGAGCCACACAAAGTTGTGCGAGAAGAAGGCTGGAAAGGAGAAATAAGTGAAAAGTGGACATGAAAGTAGAAGCTCAGGATACCTCTGTGGGGTCACAGACCCTGCTCCTATCCCACGGTTTTATGTCCCGTCTGTGAGAGCTGATTGTTGACCACCACACCGCATCTACAGAAAACTTCACAGGAGCACTGAGGACTTGGGAAACTACAGGACCAGCAATTGTGAGACATCTTCTGATCTTCTTCAGTAATTTTGTTTCCACTACAGGTTGAAGAAAAAATCCTTATTTAGTCCTTCCTCTGACTCCTGCATGCCTAACCCAGAAATATTGTCTTCGCTTAACTTGACCCACATTATCTGCACCTATAGGATCAAGGAAGAGGACTTTTTCTTTGAAGAAAATAAGCAATTGTATTGAAAGTTGTACCATTAAATGACAGATGACTAACTGATATATACAAATTTAAAAAAAATAAAATTACTAGCAAAAATAGCACATGCCAAAAAAGACAAATTGGAGTCCTGAAGTTGCTAAAAGCCACAAACACTTACCCAAAGGTCAACCTTCCAGAAACCTTGGTTCTCTGTAGCATAATCAGAGGTCATTTGTTGAATCTTCAGTTATAATATTCATCACTAAACACTTTACAGAACATTCTGTATTCATCACAAACTTATTGACGCTGGGGAGAACATGTTTAATACGATTGTAGCAGAGACTGTAGTTGCTTACTATCGCATCTTCCCACCCTTCTTCCTAACCAACACTTAGCTGGGCATGTTGCTGACCCATTAAAAAGACTACATTTCCCAGGTTCCCTTGCTGCTTGGGGTGGCCTTGTGACTGAATTCTGGCCAATAATATTTAAGAGGAGTGTGGTCTGGAACTTCTGAGAAATGTTATAAAAAGGAGAAGCTAGGCCTTTCTCCATTTACTTCCTTTTCCTGGTATCAATTATATGAAAAAAAGTGGCTGAAGTTACAACAGCCATTTTGGAATATGAAGTAGCATTAAATCCATTAATGCCAGATAGCTTTAGACTCTGTGGGCCATAAGGCCTCTATCATAACCACTTAACTCTACCATTATAGCAACAAAGTAGCCATAGACAATGCCTAAAAAAGGACATGTTCCAATAAAACCTCATTTACAAAACAGGTAGCCATCCTATGGGCAACTAGTTTACCAACCCATGAAAAAGAGAGTAAAGTAGGCAGGTGGAAGAAGTACGTGTCTTGACAACGGAAAAGATGTTGTATAACCCTCAGATTTCCTAACCTCCATGTATTTATATAAAGAGAAATCCACTCTGTTTAAGCCGCTTTTATTGGTGGGTGTTTCTCTATTACATAGAGTGAGAGCTAAAGTAATTATTACAAAAATAGGGTTCCTATATCAAAATGTTATAATTTGGTGGGTCAGTCAGACAGTTAAACATTACATTTCTAAATAGTATGGAAATTTTTATGACAATGAAATCAAAGAATAGAGAGGAGAAGTGTCTAATCTAGATGAGAGTAGGCAAGATTAGGAAAGACCTTCTAGAGCAGCAGACATTGCAGATAAGTTTAAAGGATGGTGGGAAGCTATTCAAATGAAGAATAGGGAAGACAGAGTTCCAGAAAACAGCAGCAATATGTATGTACAAATGTCCCAAGTGGTAGACACAGAACATGAAAAGCCTTCTATGCCACATAAAAACTTTATCCTAAAGGTGTCAGCTCACTGAAGTGTGTTTAGGAGGAAGTGGCTATATCAGGTTTACATTTTAGGAGGATCAGTTAGGGGCGCATACCGGATGGTTGGAGATGGGAAGAGAAAAGGTGGTGAGAGCATCGTGAAGCTTCTGCAGTAACCCACAGGGAAAAGGATGGGCCTGGTTAAGGTGACAGCAACAGATCTGGGAAAATGGGTTTGACTTGAGAGAGAATTAGAAGGTAAAATTTCTGCTGTGGGGATAGATTGGATTGAAGGAGGAGGGTGGTAAGTGACAGAAAGAAGTTCAAAATGAGGCTGAGGTTAGTGGCCTGAACAACTGGAAGACTTGGTACCATTCATAGAGGTCTTGATAAATGGTAAAACAAGAGACAGATACGGAGTCGAAATATCTGGATTGAATTCCCAGCCTTGACACAAACAAGCTCTCTAAACTTCAGCAAGCCCTCGCCTTTCTGAGTCTCATCTGAGTGTATAGATAATAATGCCTGCATTACATAGGACTAATGTAAGACTTGTGTGAGGCAACAAAGTATTATGGGCTGAATAATTGTGTTTCCCTCAAATTCACATGTTGAAACCCCAACCTCCAATGCGACTGTATTTGGACATAGGGCCTTTATAGAGGTAATTGAAAGTAAATAAGCTCATAAGGGTGGGGCCTTGATCCAGTAGGATCGGTGTCCTTATAAGAAGAGACACCAGAGAGTGCATTCTCTCTCTTTGCCTTTTGAGAATAAGAAGCCATGGGAAGTCAGACCAGGGAGATTTCACTGACCTTGATGGACCTTGATCTGGGACCTCTAGCCACCAGAACTGTGAAAAATACATATCCATTAAGTCACCCAGCCTACAGTATTTTGTTATAGCAGCCTGTGCAAATTAAGACACAAGATAAGTACTAAACACAAAACCTGCCACATACTAGACACCCAATGAATGTTTGTTCATCTCTCCAAAAGTTAGACCTTTTAACCTAACACCAAAAATTAAAAGCTTAAAATTAATGGTTTACCTAGCATCACAACTACACAGCAGGTCAGAAGCAGCTAACTGGAATGAGCGTTAAAAGGGCTGTTCGCAGCTGCTAACCCAACAGAAGTAGAGACAGATAATGGTTTGCTGTTAAGAGAAGGGCCAAAGCTGGACCAGGAGTCGGGACTGACTGGAATTCATCATTAGGGTCCCGGAAGAGCCACAGATGCTAAAAAAGCCTTCAATTATTTTCCACTTAGCCAGGCAAGAAATCAAACTATACACTTTAAAAATACATCATTATAAATACGCTTAGATTTTGAAACTGTTGCTGTTTCAAAGGGCAGTGTTCGTTTAATTGGAAATTCCACTTTCATGGTATCTCTTATTCCCCAAAGATGTTAGCTAAATGAGGCACCCGTCTATTAATAGCCTCCTTCTAATTTAGGTTTTGAGTTCTCTAGCCAATAAGTGATTGTTTTAATTTTTTCTCACTTTTCTTATTAAGTAGTAGAACTTTGGGGAAATGGTGAAGTGACTTAATTATACTGATGTGCTTAGAAGTGCAGGGTCAGAAAGGACCTTTGGAGGTCACACAGCCTGGAAGGGCCTCCCTCTTGCTGCCATTAGTCTCCTTAGTCTGGATACTTGGTACTTAATCTTTCAATCACAGGTCTGCTATTACTTACCTTAGCACCACCCAAGCCCTCTGTGCTAACATCTCACGTTGCATTTGTCACTTTACGTAATATTAGCTGTTAGTGAGCCAATTCCTTCCACTAGACTATGAGTTCTTTGAGAACACGACAGTGTCTTAACTGTCCTTCTAAGCCCAGCAGCAACAGCACTGGGCACAAAACAAGTGCTCAATAAATGTGCATTAAGTAAAGGCATGCATTAAACCCAGCCTTTGCCCTCAGCCACAATATTCTCTCAAACCATCAGTGAAAAATTCGAACGCAGCCTATTTTGAAGGAATGGAATATCATCACGTTTACACTTTAATGTGTCAACTGCTAAAAAGCCAGCTCCATGAATGCTTAAAACGTAAAGCACACACTTGTTTTCTCAAAACCTTTCATGGAACTCCAAGGGTCTGATCCCACAGTAGTTCCCAGCTGGAAAACCGGGGGGAAATTCTGTGGCCTGAGAACTATGAAAAGATGGATTACATACTGATTTCTGGTGGGGGTGGGGGACTTGAGTGTTGTGGGCTGGTTTTGCCCTGCATATTTGTCTTGTTTTTATTGAGAAGCAATGGGCAGTCAGCACTTTATACTTTACATGGTGTTCTTGTTGAGAAAAATAATCTCAGCAATCTTTATAAAGATATTAATTTACCGCCCGTTCCATAAAGATACTTCTTTCCAGAAATATACGAGTGATATATTTGACTCAGCCTTTTCTTGACAAAACTAAAATAAACATTCCAGTATTCTGCAATCTACTGCTCTTTCTTTAATGAGGATACTTAAAAAATACATCTGCTCACCTTAATTGGCTCTTTGCCTTCAAAAGAGTCCCTTCAGAAGTGCATCTCTGAGCTGACCCTGCAGGTTTAGTTTGCCATTCTGTTTGTTCTTTGTAAAATCCACATGGAAAGAATTGTTCCCTGGAGGGATAAGAAAGGCAACATTTTGTAGCATGTAATTATCCAAATAGGACAGACTTCTTAGTAGGGAGATACATATGATTCCTCCCCAAACACTGGACGTTGTTGACAATTGGCGAGCAGTCCACAATAATAAGCATTGCAATGTCCCTTATTTCCCCCACTAACATATTGGGTTGGCCATAAAGTTTGTTCAGTTTTCTCTGTATGATGGCTCTAGTAGTGCTTAGTTGTCTTTGACTTCATTTAAAATAATTTTTTAATTGTATTGTGACAGCTGTCATGTCAGCATGCATTTAAAAAAATCAAAATTGGTGAATTTTTGTGCAGCCATTTTAGTATTGAAGATGCAGGAAAACACCCAACATTTTCTGTGTACCATGCTTTATTGTTTCACGAAAAGAAAAACGCCACTGAAAAGCAAAAATAAAAAGATTTGTGCAGTGTATGGAGAAGGTGCTGTGAGTGATTGAACACGTCAAAAGTGGTTTGCGAAGTTTCTTGGTAGTATTGACTTTTTGGCTAAATAATCCTTTGCTGTGGGGCTGTCTTATCCATCAGAAGATGTTTGGCAGAACCCCTAGCATAGAAGCCAATAGCAGGAGATAGCCAACATACTCGAAATATCCAAATCAATAAAGTTGTTGGTAAAAATGAATACTGTTTCTTTTATTTTACAGAAAACACTACACGGACTTTTTGGCCAACCCAATACATTCTCTCCCAGTTCTGCCTAGGGTTCGCCCTAGCCATGCCTTTTGGCCTCTCTTCATAGGTTCTGGTCCTAATCCTTCGTTTCTTCTTTTCTCTGGATCTACAATGAGACCAGACTGAGGAGCATCTGTACAGCCCCTACTAAATGTGTTACACTCTGAAAAGATAAGGGGTGGGGGAGACCTTCCTGCCCCTTCTTCCAGGTAAATCATTCACTTCTGAGAACTATTAAGTTGACATTTTGAAGCAGTTTCACATTTTCATTAGTTATTAAAAAAGCCATTGTTGACTACTCAACGGAGTCCATTCTGAGAGATCTAAACCTACTCAAGGTATGTTAGCTTTGGGAAAAAAAGAAAAGGACAATTTAATTAACAGGTCATATATGAATGCAATAGCTCCTTGCACAAAGCAGTGTCATTTTTATGAGTGCTAAGCATGACTTCTTTGCATGTCTTTAAGTCAGTTTGTTCCAGGAGTATCTGCAATCAGTGCTATATTCACAAGATGCTCATGGAAGCTGCAGGTTGGTCTAAAAGTGATACAACTGATGCTTAATGTTATTTCCATTACTGGATGGATCTAGTTATTGCTTTAAGAGATGACAAAAATTTTTTATGTAAGTTATAACCTCCTTCCATGCCTCTTCTTTTTGTGCTTCTGAAAATCAGAATAGCTGTGTAATGTACTTTCTCGTTATTTTATCCGTATCTCTTAACTTCTTTTCTTATTTCCAATCCCCCTATCTCCGTGGGCTGAATTTGGGCTCAGCTTTTTCAGGTATGTCTTTTACTTCAGTATTTCTTTCTTCAGCTCTGCCTGTTATGCGCTATGAAATACATCTATAAAGCATTTAACTTCAGTAATCATATTTTCTTTTTCTAAAAGTACATGTTTATTAGTATTTTTATTTTTAAAAAGTCTCCTGTCTTCTTTTTGGTGATTCGTTATTTCCTTATCATTTTTATTCTTTTATGTTTACTTTTTAAATGTTATTTGTATATGTTTTATGTCTGTATCTGGTGTAGCTGGTTTTATTTGAGATTCTAAAACTGCTGCTTGTTTCTTCTACTGAATTTTACTCATGTTTATATTTTTCTCATTTGTTTCTAATATTTAGAACAATTTGAGATTTACAAGAACATTGTGAAGCTTGGTACATAGTCCCCAAGCACTTCACACCAGCTATTCCTACTATTAGTATCTTGCATTAGTTTGGTATATTTGTCACAAATAATGGGACAATATATTATTATTAACTCAAGTCCCTACTCAATTCAGATTTTCTCGGTGTTTTTCTAGTATCCTTTTCTTTTCCAGTTTTCCATCCCGGATAGCACATCACATCATGTCTCCTTAGGTTCCTCTTGGCTGTGACAGTTTCTAAGAATCTCCTGAGTTTTGGTGACCTTGACTGTGGTAGGAGTACTTGTCAGGTGTTTGGGGTTTGCCTGCTGTTTTTCTCATGACTAGACTAAGGTTACAATTCTGAGGAGGGAGACCACACAGACAGAGTGACATGCTCATCACAACATGTCACAGGTCCACGCTCTCCCCTTGATTTAACATGTTGATGGCAACCTCAGTCACCTGGCCAAGAAAGCATTTGTTGGGTTTCTCCATTAGAAAAGTACTCTTTTTTCCCCACTTTTCATATTGAAGTCTTTGAACTCAGTTCTATATCCAAGAAAAGTCATTGATTTTAAGTACGTACAGTTTTCCTTCTTGTAAAAGCAGGAGTGATGACTTCCAGACTTCGTTTATCACTTCCTCCTGCATTGCCGGTATGCTTTATAGTGAGAGCAGAAGTAAGCACCCTGAGTTCCACGCCAGCCCCTGATTCAGGTAGGCACATCTGCTCCCTGCCCTCCGCCTGCTGGTTCTGCCACTGAGGTCCCTGCACATCATTTCCAAACTCTCCAGCATGAATTCTAGGCGTTGCTTGTGCATGAGGAACACACCAGTCACACGGCTAAGAATAACTAAAGGAAGTTCGGAAACCATTTTGAACTTCAAGTACTTGTTTACTATAAATATACCTCTAATATTGTATGTGTGAGATATATGTATACTAAAAAATGGATCTTTATTTATATAAAATTCACATTGAACTAGGTTTCCTGTATTTTACCTGGCAGCCCTATCAATACAGTAATGATTATCTCCAAGTTGCCATTGAGGAAATTAAAGTAAAAAGTGTCACAGAGCCATGAAAGGGAAAGCAATGTGCATTAAGGACACAGCATTGATTCAATTTGCCTGACAGTTGAAACCAGAGCCAGTGGAGAAATGACACAATGTTACTTCTAGTTGGGCTCAAACTCATGAGGAGAAAATGGCTGTGACTCCATATGCCCCTGCCCACCTGAGCTGTCTCAGAGCTGCAGACGCTTAGTGCTATGAGATTTCTCATCACAAAGGTCTATTCTCTCTGCATCTCTTTCTCTCTGCCTGAGTATTCTCTCCAGCACCTCAGGGGCATGCCAGCCTGCACTCGGGTGCAGCCTAGAAGTGCCAGGAAGCTATCACCCCTACCGGCCATGCTCAGGCAAAGGGGAGAGCGATGTTCAGCCTCCCCATCCTCCCAGAAGGTCACCGGAAGAACTCATGCCCTGGGGCCCACACGTGGGTACATTGATGGCTTCTGTTCTAACCTCCCGGTCTCACCCCCTCCTTCCATTTGTGCCTTCTGAGAGCACCCAGCCGGAACCTGTGTCAAATTCTCGCCCCAAAGGCTGTTTTTATAGGAGCCCAAACCAAGATGTTGGCCTAGTACCTAAATTGCTAAGAGGGGATGGAGAAGGCTATATTTTAACTAACAAATCTACTTCAACGTGACCTTGAGGAATTGAAAGATTCTCATCGCTCTCTTCATAAGGAAGTCTAGTTTATAGCAAACCACCTTCAGATGGAGCTGGGAGAGCAGTAAAAGCTGGCCTTCCACAAGCAGAGTATCGGATGGTTCAGCTCAAAGCACGAGCAATTGATAAAAATAAAGGTTATGCCTGGCGGTCTCCTTCACACTCAGCCTTTGTGTTTTCATTACTACTTTCTTCTCCAGGCCTCACATACCTGCCTCCCTGTCTCCTGCTCTGGCTTTCCTTTGTGATAACAGGTTCAGTCTTTAGTTTCAATGAAATATTGATGTGCTCTCCTGCAAGGGCAGCTCACACTCTCATACTTTCTTTGAATTACGTGCCGGCCACTGCAGAACTGCAGCTTCCAGGATGACCTCTTGGGTACCTCCTCGAGGAAAGCAGTTAATGTGCCTTCCGATTTCATGGGTCCGTTACTTTCATTGACATTTATTCTGGAAGCCAAAGAAAGTTACATGATCCCACTAATGACATAGCCACCCCATGAGACTGTGCAGAACATAAATATTCATTAGAACCAAGCCCTGTGTCTCCCTGAACGTAGACTAGAGGAGGTCAGTAAGAATTCATGCTAGAAATGTGTTCATCTGAACTAAATAATGAATCCATTTGTCAAAATGATTAACTTGGTGAGAGCAATTTTATAGGAGAGAAATGTTTTCTTTTCATCAAACTTTTATTTGCCTATAGTTTATCCTGCCAATCAGCCACAGAACTCATTTGTATGATAATTACCAGAAATGCAGTTTTCTGCAGAAGGAATTTTATACTTTTTCATAATTTATAATCCCTTAAGCTTTTGGATAACCCCCTACTTATCACTCAAACATCCCCATCCTTTAGGAAATGGTGAAGGGAGAAGTGATTCTTTTATTGGAAATTTTCTCATTTTCCCCAGATGGAAAGGAGTCATTTTCAAAGTCTTTAAGTACATTCCGTGAGAGAACAAGGTGATGCGGAAATGCCCCGTGGAGAGCATTTCGGTAGCATTACGACATCAATCAATAAGCCAATGTTGAAACTATGTCCTTTTCACAAAAGAAATGTTTTTCTACTTAAGTCATTTATACATTTCTGTTGTAGTATTTCTAAACAATTTTTAAAGTCTAAAGGTTTTAAAGTTTCTTATGGCTCTCTCTCTCTCTGCAGCAAAGCATGCATCTGACAATAGTGAATACTATGTCATGCCATTTAAAAAAGGTTTTATAGTTCAGCTATTAAATATATATATATATTCATAACCAAACTGTTTTGAGGATCTGAAATATGGATTAAAGCTTTCTGAGACAAACTTAGCCCTCTTTCAAGGCAAAAATATGCCTTTGGGAGAAGTAAACATTTTCAGTTGATTTTTAAGAAGCTATGATTTCCAAGCTTAGTACATATAGAGTCAAGATTTATAGCTACCATGTACAATATCAAGTAGAGATTATAGAGAAATAGGAAGATACCTTAGTGACAGACATTTATTATCTACATTATGGCTCCAGATTTTTCTCTCTTTTCCCATCTTATAGCATCTGAATTTCACTACCCCTTAAGGAAATTTTAGAGACCATTCTGATCTACATTCTCTGTGAAATAATGTGACTAAATTTTTGGAAGAAAATGGACAAGTCTGATTTAAACTTCTAATCTCCCCCAACTGTATCCATTAACTATTGTTCACACTCTGTCACATTTACTAGAAGATGGACACTTCAGTTTTTAATGTCACAAAAGTCAGTTACTTCTTCTTCACTTTGCACTATACAAGGTGCCTGTGACATGTATTAGTATGGACACTAATCTTCCTCTTAGCCATGTAGTGCTCATTCTCTATAAAAGCGGTTGGGTTTTTCTCTCATTTAATATAATGAGCTAGTGAGACATTCTTAAGTATGCACGTGTGACACCGTCGGTGCATCAGGGAGTTTCACCCTTGATTCTAAGTCGTTAGTGGTCTGCCGCTCTGTTCTGCGTCATCTTATCTGTACCAATATTGATGCAGAGGCATAGAAATACATCAAGATTGCTAGAGATATCGGAGGTCTGTCCAGAAGGTATTCAGCCACGTAATATGAAAAATAGAGACATTTATTAAAGAAGATAGAAGCTACAAAACACACTGTACAAAGGACAATGATGCCTCAGTCCCCTTCAAAGTAGGCACCTGGGGACCTCACACAATTCTCCCATTGCCATCAGCTGTCCCGTTGTATTTTCCTGAATCTCATCAGTGGTCTGATATCTCTTCTCTTTCAATGGTGATTTCAGTTTTGGGAAAAGCCAGAAGTCATAGGGCACCAAATCTGGGCTGTATGGGGAGCTGAATCACCTGGGCGATTTGATGTTTCGCTAAAAACTCTGCACAAGACGTGATGCGTGAGTGGGCGCGTTGTCATGATGAAGCTGCCAGTCGCCAGTTGCCCATAACTGCGGCATTCTGAAGCATGCAAATGATTTCTGCAGAGGAATATTCAAGCTTAATGCAAAATCTGTTGCAGATTCATTGTTCTACTCACTCAATCATTTTGAATGTGAAGGCCACACAGTACACATGCTCATTCAACATCCCATACCACACCCACTGACGAGTACAGTGAAGTCATCGCAGTTCACACATGCACATTCCAGTCCACTCTGCTTGGCTGTCAGGTTACATCGATGCTGTGCAAACCGTTCTTGTTACATTAACAATGGTTGGACTTTTTTCCATATGGACCTAATATATTGGCAAGAAGAGCAATTTAAAACATAAGGATTTTGTGCACAACATTTTTGTAAATATTTGCATTCTGTGAAATACTATGACACTAGAGTATCAGTAACAACATATACATTTTTGCTATCAACTACAGTGCTGTGGTTGTTTAAGTATTGATAATGCAATATTTTACTAAATCACAGCTTTTCTTCCTTTACAAGATAAGTGATACAGTATTTCACATGCCACAGCAAACTACCCCTAATGACCCGTATGACCTACCTTTCCCAGGGTGTGGCACTGAACTCTCATGAAGTAAGGTGTTCTGTTTTCTAGCTCTTTTAGGCAAATGATAATAACAGTGAGTAACATTTATTTCTAAACATGTTTGTTGAGATGAAATGTGAATGGTAAATTTTGCAATTATATTTTAGAGAGTAAGTGAAATACATTTTACTTCTGAGAAAGTCATTCATATAGCCCTGGCTGGTGTGGCTCAATGGCTGAGTGCTGACCTGTGGATCAAAGGGTTGCTGGTTCGATTCCCATTCACGGCACATGCCTGGATTGCAGGCCAGGTCCCCAGTGGTGGGGAGGGCGGGGCGCATGGAAGGCAACCACACATTCATGTTTCTCTCCATCTCCTTCTCCTTCCCTTCCCCTCTCTAAAAAATAAGTAAATAAAAGATTTTTTAAAAAGAAAGTCATTTGTATATATATATACATTGTGAACCATATATTAAGTGATTTTACAAGAAAAAAGTTTAAGATCAAGATTACATATTAAGACAAAAGGAATATAGATGATATGTTAGATTTGGACTCTAGAAAAATGATGAAATAGCTGAGAACTCTCTTTGGAACCTCTCTGCCTCCTTCTTCCATCCATTTCCAGCTTCCGGAGTCCTTTCCCCTCCATTCTGGGGATATCGACAGTGCTCCCCAGCTCCCCAAGTTCAATCTCATGCAACAATATTGAGTGCTCTCCCCTATCTAGCCTACTCTAAACCTGACTTCAGATTGAAAGAGAAGATAGCTACTCCAGATTACAACTTCCCAAATTTGCCCCAAAGCTGCTAACATATTGATGTCTAGAAAACAATTCTAAGTTTCTCATCATTTTTCATACAATAAAATAAGTCATCACATTCTCATCTAACTTGTAACAATATCCATTTTTCCCTGTTGGATTCAGTATGACTATTTTAATTTGTAATGGGAAAAATGTTGCTCATAAAGATGGTTATATTTTTAAACAGGCTATCATCCAAATATAGATAGATACAAAAAGATACAAATGCCTATAAATATAAGTATAAATATAAGTATTAGTTAAAAGCATAGGCATAAGTCATCATCACCCTATACTATTTTACATAAGAACTTCTCTCTACTCTTTTTCCGAAAAAAAAAAAAAACACCTTCTTCTCATAGATATCTGCTCTCAGCTAGTAGTGCCAGAAAAACAAAACAAAACAAAACAAAACACAGAGAGGTTCATTTTAAAAGCAGCTTTAGGGAAAAAAATGATATTTGGACTAAAGGAATTTGAAACAGCATGACAAAATTAAGTCAGTATGTAGACTGATGGGCAGTGGTAAGCAGGTATTTGGGTAATGGGACAGGTGTCTTGTTGTTTAAATCAAACCTTACACTACAAGTGTGAGCACTGAAGTATTACATAGGTGCTCAACCAAGGGCCAGAATTCTATCATTCTTAGCTGTCTACTCATTACAGCTCCTAAAATTCTAAAAGATTGAAAAGGATAGGGTATTAATATGCCCACATTAAGGAGAAAACATTTTTCTTACATGTTTTAAAATATCAATTCACCCACTCTCTTTCGTCAGGAGATGTCATTTGCAAAACATGTGGTTGGAATTGCGATTTTCATTTTCTACTTCTTTGTGAAAATGCAGATGGATTAACATTCATGGTCACTGAGTTTTGTTTCCATAGATACAGTTTCAGCTGTAGCAACCAGGGACAGATTGTGTATTTTATTACTTTGTTTAAAATATCAAATATTTTTAAAATATCAGCACTACACAACATCACACATGAACATGATGATAATATTTCATCTTCTTAAAGCCATTTGAAGGTCCCTGTGGCATTTAAATAAGACTGTGTACCTAGATGGTGATGCTGAAAGCCTATTACTTTAGCTCAACATTTGGCTGGGCCTCCAGGGAACTCCTTAAGAAGCCAGAATTAAATGAATCTGTGATCCCATTAGAGAAGAGTTAACCAGGTAACAAGATGTTTCATTTACTACAGTTCTAAAAAGCCATAGAAAAGATAGAGAGAATAAATGTTTTTGCCCGAACTCCTGAAAATAGATGCCATTTTATTAGTTTTCACAATGGAGAACTACAGCTAGAAAAAAGAAATTTATCAGTTTGATAAATGTGAACATTGTGATATTCTTCCCTACTAGACCAATACATTTTAGAGACCATATTTTTATATTATTGTGTTTCTCAGAACACAGAGGTTTGAATCTACTAAATACTTAATATGTAATTGCAACTTTAATGGCATTGACTCTTACATAACAAAAACAATGAATTCCGAACCCATATTGAATATGCATGGTATTTGGGGGATGGGCTGAGGTATAGTCACTGCCATAAAAATTATGTTTGTGAGGTCTGTCCAGAAGGTATCCAGCCATGTAACATGGAAAATAGAGACATTCATTAAAGAAGATAGAAGATACAAGAAACATTATACATAGGACAATGATGTCTTTGTCCCCTTTAAAGTAAGCACCTTGGGACCTCACACAGTTCTCCCAGTCACCATCAGCTGCCTCATTGTATTTTCCTGAATCTCATATACAGTCTGAAATCTCTTCCCTTTCAAAGGTGATTTTAGTTTTGGGAAAAGCCAGAAGTCACAGGGCACCAAATCTGGGCTGTGGCAGGGCTGAGTCACCTGGGTGATGTGATGTTTGACAAAAAAACTCTGCAGGAGATGTGATGCATGAGCGAGCACATTGTCATGATGAAGCTGCCAATCGCCAGTTGCCCATAGGTGTGGCCTTCAGAATCATCTGAATAGTCTCAGTGGAGAAACATTCAAGCTTAATGTAAAATTTGATGCAGATTCATTGATCTACTCAGTTATGTTGAATGTGGTGGCCACACAGCACATATACTCACTCAATGGCACCTACCGCCCCCACTGACTAGTACAGTGAAGTCTTCATTGTCCACACATGTGCATTCCAGTCCACTCTCCTTGGCTGCCAGGTTACATCGATGTCATGGGAACCATTCTCATTATATTAACAATGGCTGGACTTTTTCCAGACAGACCTTGTAGAGATCATAACCCGAAAGTTCATAACCCAAAAGTTCATTAAGGATAAGCTCATTCAATAATAATTCAATCCTGTGCATTTTGGGTACATTAGAGAACAAAATAGTCAAAGACATCTACTCTCATGGATTTCATATCCTAGTGAGAAGATACAGCCAATAAAAAACAGATAAGTAATGATGATATGGTGCTTTACAAAGTTACAAATGCCATGAAACAAAATAAAAAGCAGAGCAAAGTAATGGGATTTGAAATTCTGAATGGCAGGGGTGTGGACTGTTGTCAGGGTGCAATATTGAAAGGGGTGGTCAAGGTAAGCCTTACCAAGGTGAGTGTGAGCAAATATTTGAGAAGTTGGGAGAGCTGGCCAAGCAGATGTCTGAGGGCAGTGCATTCCTGGGAGAGACAACATCCAGAACAAAGGTCCCGAGGTGAGAGTGAACCTGATGTGCTCACGGAAAAACAACGGGCAAGTGTGGCTCTCTGGTGTAGTGGCAGCAGGGAGGAGTTGTAGAGAATAAGGTCAGAGATGTAGAGAACAGGGGAGCAGACTAGATCCTATGGGGCCTGGCAGATGATTGCATGAACTTCAGCTTTTACTGAGGATGACGGAAAGTTATTGCGAAAAATTCTGAACAGAAATAATCTACTCAGACGTGGATTTCAAACGGGTCACCCTGCTGCTGCACAGAGGACAGACCATAGGAACACAAGGATGAATGCAGGGTGACCAGTTACGACACTGTTGCAGAAATCCAGTGACTGTTGATGGTGTTTCAGATCAGGGTGGTAATGGTGAAGCGCTTCAAGTTTTTAAATTTTATTTATTGATGAGAGAGAAAGAAAGAGAGATTTGTTGTTCCACTTATTTATGCATTCATTCATTGCTTCTTGTATGTGCCCTGACCAGGGATCAAACCCTTGACCTTGGCATATTAGGATGATGCTCTAACTAACTGAGCTACTTGGCAGGGCAAGAAGTGCTTAAAAGTGATCAAATTCTAGATATAGTTTGAAGATAGAACAAAAGACCCTCTCAATGGATTTAATATGGGGTATGTTGTGAAAACGGGGACCAAGAACAACCCCAAAGGTTTGGTCTGGGCAATTCCAAGGATGAAATTTCTCACAACTGGTATGAGGAAAATTATGTGAAGGTTGTCAGAGGCGGAAGATTAGGAGTTCAGTTTCGGACATTAAGTCTATCTAGAAATATTGGGCAGTAGGGTATATGAGTGTGAGGTTCATGTGAAAGATCTAGAACAGAGATTTAAATTTGGGAGTTATCAGCCTAATGATATTGAAATTCATCAATCTGGATGAAACCAAGAGTTAGTGCGTGGACCAAGGACTGAGCTTTGGTCACTCCAACATTAAGTCAGTATGAAGAGGAGGATGAACAAAGCACCTGGGAAGGAGCAACTAGAGAGCAAAGAGAGACGCAAAGAGTGTGTGGGGTTCTTGGAATCCGAGTAAAGAAAGTGCATCAAAGTGGCGTGATCATCTTGGTCAAAACCTATAGCAGGTCAAATGAAATGAGGACGTAAGGTCGCCTACTGGATGTAGTGCTATGGGTTCATCTGTAAATGTAGATGCTCATCTGACAATGTTCACTATTTTCTGAATGTTGCCATTTTGCTTTATGCATAGATATGTCCTCCACCCAAGACTTCTGTCCCTGACCTCAGCAACGTCTTTCTTTACTCTTTATAACCATGCTTCTCTTTGGTGTGTGGGTGAATATGGGCTTTGTCTTAAATCTTTTAATTTCTTACATTTATTTCATACACTTTCTCTGCACATGCTTTTTAATGCCCCCAATTTTTTCATTTTAATTTCACATCATGATATAGAACTATGAATTCACTGTTTACTTTTTCCATTTCTTAATGTATCTTGATTTTTTGGTCGATTTTTCTTAGAATTCTTGACACTCGTGTTTAATTTAGCTGCTAAATTTTACAGATTATAAAACATTTTTTAAATTTCATGTTCATTAAGGATCATAGGAACTGATGTACTGATTTATAACTGCTGTACGACACAATTCTACTTCTCCCTAATTGCTTCCCTGTTAGCTTGACGACAGCCATACCTTCGCCTGCTGCATTTGCTTAGTCCGTCTGAGAAAATAACGTGACCCATACCCAGTTTTGTTCATCACTCTTCCCCATCAATAACCTCCACACAATGTGCATTTTTGATCCTTTTATTTGTATTGAACATTGCATTCTCTTTTTTTATTTCTTTCTTGTATTACTAGGAATTACTGTGTTTTTATTTACCAGCTCTGACTTTCATTCTGGCTGATCTTTGTAATTTCTTATATATTCAGACTCGTGACATCCTGCTATTGTAGGTACCTTGATACATATTGGAATTGCAGTCCAATTTAGTCAGCATTCTCAAACCAATAAGTGCCATGCTCCACTGTGGAAGTGAAACTGATAGAAAATGACTCCGTATTACTGATTGCAAGAGGTTGCAAGATACAGGTTATATGTGAATTGATAATTAAGAATATTAAAAATAGAGTTTAAAGGGGGAAATTTATGAGCTAGCGGACAATAAAAGTCTGAAAAAGCCAATGCAAAATCCTTTTATTTATGCAAGTCTAAGGCATTACATATCCAAACCATATTTCTGTGGAGTTCTCAAATCTTTCCTATTTGAATAGATAAGTATTCACAAAACACACACATGTCACCTAAACATCATGAAACAACAATGAAGCACAGTGGCACAAATTAATACACAGTCATCTTGCTCTTATCCTTTCATACTGGCTGTGTTTATGTACAAGAACATTTTGATTTTTGATAGACCATTTATTTCAACAGATTGAATTAGCAAAATACTCAAGGTAGTCAGATTGGTTTGAAAAAACTGTGAATGTCATTGAACACTTCTCTGAACAAATTGTCTTCAAGTGGTTTTTATTCTTCAAGTAAATAACAACCTATGTGGTATACTCTATGATAATATTTTCTAAATTTTAAAATATTAATGAAGGGGGAAACATCACTCAGAAATTATTAATGCTTTGGAGATCCTTCTAAGGATTTAAAGCATTTTAATTAACCCATCTCCTTTTAAGAAAACAAAATAACAATATTAAATTTTACTGAAATAATTACTCTCTGGTAAACTCAAAAGTATTCTAACTATGGTTGAAACTCAAAAAAGATAAAATTCAGCTATTTGTATGTTGTTTTCAGTTATCATCACATTCTTGAAGAATTTTCTGGAGGCCCCAAATGTGCTAGATCACACAACATGACCAATTAAATGTGAAATTGTTCCAAGTATTTTCATAGGATGTCCTAATTTCTTCAGGGTTTATAGAATTTTCTCTGGAGTAACAGGAGAGCAAAGCACACTAAGCATTAAACTGAGTTTTGAGACATAAATTCTACCCATAGTTCGTGCAACTGGCTGATGATTTTGGTGCTCATCTATCATCCATTTACCCGTCTCCTGAGGGCCACTTCCTGATTTCCCTGTGGGGAAAGACTCTTCCACTCTGAATTTCATAATAAACAGCATTCTTTGTGTTGCAAGTGAATAAATATCCAAACTTACCTTCCCCCTGGTGCTGACAGATGCCAACAGGTACTTGCTAGCTTAGAAAAAGGGATGTTCTGGGTGGGACAGTCCAGGTTATAAGACTTACTACATTGGAATTTGTGTCTCCAGTATGGAAATTAATGAAGCATTGCCTCTGTGTTCTTTGCTCATTGTTTCCTGTGCATACATTTCCTCGTGGCTTGGTCAGATACAGCGTATTTCTGAATGCAAGTTTATAAGACCATCTTAATAACAAAACAAAAATTTTAGCTTTTTCTAAAAGCTGCAGGTAAGGCTGACTTCCAGCTTTTGGATATTGATATATACAGTCTTAACTAAAAAGGCATTTATCCAGGAACTGATTTCTAACCCAAATAGGTTAGGGATATTTTTGAGAATTCAGTTCTGGAAGGAGAATACCATATTTGTGTTACACTCCCTCTGAAGAGACTGAGTGTATCTATACAGCACTGAGATGATACTGAAATATCTGAATGTCTTTGTAGAAATGAGCTTTGACCTTTAAACTTTTAATGCCAGAAAATCCATATTTAGAACATTAGGGATGGATAAAAGGCAGATAGAAAACCCTAGCAAGTGTTTTATAGAGAGAAGACAGCATATTTTAGAAATGCGAATCATTTAAAATAAATTAAAAACAAAATGTGCATCACTTAAGTTTCAACTTTAGTCTCTGGGTAATTAATAAGACTTTACATTTTACCAAGACTTAAAAAAAAATTTTATGGTGTTTACTATTTCCTGCCCTATACAAACAGTGAATTGTTTAAATCAATGCTATGAGTTGTATTTTTGTGAAAAGAATCCATCATTGATGGCTAATGCAGATAAGAAAAACTTTTGATTTGGGGGTAGACTTCATTAATTAACTAATGAGAATGAAATATGATCAATAGTAGAGAGGAGAAATATCTTTGGATGTTGAAGAAACTCATTTAAAAAAACTTATACTCTTCTTAAATGTTTATATTCCATTCAATATGGCACCTATGGTTTCCCATTTAAAAGATAAAATTGATAGTAATGGAAAAAATACAATAAAGATTTTTAAAATTTAAAAAGTAAAAATAAGCTTTAACTGGAAAACCAGACTTATATACAACCCTGAGGGAGCAATTAATCCTTTAGGGATCTTTCCAGGAGTGATGTATTAAAATTTGTTTCCCCTGTGGTATAAATCCAATGACTTCCATTTCAAGCCCATGTTTGTAACCTAGGAATACTGGGAATGTTTTTTTCTGATTCTAAAAATACGTTTACCTCAGCAAAAGCCTTGGAATAAGAGCAAACTGAAAATTTTAGTGTGATTTCAGCTCATCACGAGACGATGGTTACCAGGTTAAAAATATCTAAAAAGTCGGTTATTCTGTGATAAGGAGAACATTTTAGAGGCTGATAGGTTTTGAACTATAATAGTCTCCTTAAACATTTTTAATAAATCAAATATTCATCAAGTTTTTTTAAGTTTTCTTAAAAGAACTTTTGAAGCATAGATATCAAATGTTTCTCTGAACTCAGATGTTAGACCATCTGAAAACTGCTACATTTGGCTACTATGGTATCACCTTTTGGTGTAATGATGTTGGCCTAAATTAAAGAGTTTTATAAGGAAATGGAATGTGAAAATATTTTATTTACTTTAGATATATTGTTGAGGATACTTCTGATTTCATTAAATAGTTTTCTATTTTTGATTTCTGCCAAAACTCACCAATCAAATAATACCAAGAAAACACCTATAATCACATAAAGTACCAAGTACAGAATTGTTTTATTTAGCCTGCTATAGCAAGGGAGAAGGCACCCAGAGGACATGGGGAGCATCTTAGCAAATGAAAGTTAGAAGGGTCTTCTTACGGAGTTTGGGCAGGTGGTGGGCAACCCTAAGCACAGATTAGGAAAGTGGGTTGCATTTATCTGGAAGTAGAGGCAATTCAGTGATTAGGTATCTTGGTGTTTTTTTCCTCCAGAAAAGGGATGATTAAAATACAGATCATATTGATATTGTAAGCATGCAGAGATCACTTAAAAAGGGGGACGTGCATCATTTTATGGTTGTGGAGTACAGCCTTGCCTATTTTGGGTTAGAGTTTCCTCTGGCCTTGTCTGGGTCTACCGAAAGGGTACTTGGTTTTGGTTAGGACCATCACTGACTGAAGCAGGGAACCTTCTTATTTCCTCGCATCCAGAGGAATTTTTGTTGTTGTTGTTCTTGCTACCAGAGATACCTGTGTTTCTTCCCAACTATAAGTTTATTTTCATTTTATGCATGCTGGAAATAAGGGACAATGGCTCAATCTTCTCAGTAATTTCTAGAAAGCTCAGTGACTGATTTCCAGCCCTAACTGCCAAGTTCCTGAGACAGCACAACTGTAGCACATACATTTTAGAGCAATGTAACCACTAGCTTTAGCTGATTTTCCCTACTACTCTTTTCTCTTTACCCAATTGTCTAGCTTACTTCTATTTTTTTATTTTACATACATTGAAAATTATATCAAATATTTTTATTTGGAGGCAGGATGTAAATATCAAGCTTGGACTATCTAGTTTATCAACTCACGAGAAGCAGGAAGGAGACAGGAAGCTGCTACAGATGTAGAAGGGGTCAGTGAAGAACACTCTAAGCCTGTACCTACAGCTCTCTACCTGGTTCTAGTCCAGACTCAATCGTTAATAAGCCTCGTGACACCAAAATGTCATTGAACTTTGTCAAGCATTATTTTCCTCAACTTTGAAATAGAGATTATGATACCAATATGATTTACATAAAATGAGAAAAGTCTTCTGAAACACTCCAGTAATTTGACACATTACATGAAATTTTGTTAATAATTTAGTGCCAAATGCTTTGTGCATAGGAGGTGTATTGTTTAAACAAATTTGTATTCACTTATTTTAAATATGTTCTTTATTAATTAACATCTTTAAAACAAATTTTATTATAATATACAAAAGTAGAAAGAGAATGGATTTCTAAATATTCTGAAAACAGTTATACCCAGGAGTTCTTAAGACAAATGAAAGACAATTGAGTTTATGATGGCTTTGAAAATAGTAAAAAAGAAGGAATAAAAAAACATACTTTGCCTTGATGGTGACTATAATAAAATCTTTTACATTTCCTTCATTTTAGAAAGCAAGAATCACAATTATAGAGCAATTATGTAAAACATCACAGGCTCATAAATGCTAATTTAGTGAGCCCTGATTCAGATTCTAAATCACCCAATTATGCAGTAATTTACTCATTCTCTTTAAAAGAGCTTACACTATTCTATCCATTTTTTGACATATGGAGTGCCGTTTCCTTTGTAAAACGTAATGCTGCTAGATTGCGTGAGCTCCTAATGGGAAAGGACGCAGATAAACTATCACAGAACCCTGTGGCCAACATAGCGCAGCAGCGTCCACAAAGGAATGAAGTACACTTTTTGGCCTCTGCACCTGGATTATGCATCAAGACACAAGCAAGACTCACTGGAGACACGCGGCTCATCGCCATACTGCCGTCCCCGATCAAAATGTACATGACGTTCATCTTCGGTAATTGCCTTTTGAGGCGATTGAGAAGCAAAATATAATAATCATTTCCATATCAAAATCTCCTCTCCATACCAACCACACATAGCGTTCTGTCCTCCCCAAGGTCACGGTCACCTATCTCATTCCATTAAAATGGCTCTGAATGAATGACCTGTAAGATATTAAGATTTTCCACCATTAAAGATGTGCGGAACCGAGCTCTGAAACACTGTGGTAGAGTTGCCCGTGTTTCACCCCACGGCAGGATGCTTAGAAAAGGGAAGACTCTCCCACAGGACGTTATTCACGGGGAAACAGACACGCTCCTCTGGCTGGCAAACAGCCCCCTTGCTCCAGAGTCACACTTTGAATATACTGTGTACAGTGTGTACCTAAAATGAATTTGCAAAGACACGAGATAGTTTCTATTCTTTGACTCGAAAGTTTAGCCCACTTTATATTATTAAGCAATTTTTAAATGTTAAGTTTGCTGACACCTAGTCTTACAAAAAACGAATAGTCAACAGAAGCAGAGAGAATTGAGATGGTAGAAAGTTGCTTCCATTCCTATTCTCTGTAAAGCCAAGATTTTGCAGGCCTAGCTGGAGGAGTTCATTTCCTCCCAGTTCATCACTTTAGAAGGTGATGTACACTAGTGTTTAAGTCTGTGTTTATCTTTCTGTCCAGCCAACTTCAGCTTCTGTGAGCAAAGTAAAGCTAAGGAAAAGGGAAGACCGTTTCACCAGTCTGGCATATAACGTCAAGGTCATTTAGATTGTATAATGAGGTGGGAGATAGTGGGAGTCTGGGTGTGGCCTACCTATTTGTAAAGCCCAGAATGAAACAAGGGGCCTGGGCAACATACATTTTAAAAATCTCTCTTTTTGGCTCATGTTTCAATAGGTATTGCCACAGGGATGGGAAGAGGGGGAATTGGGAGGAGACTCTAAAAGATAATAAACTGATGTGTTTTATGAAATCTTTGTGAGATTTTTCTATCTAAGTCAGGCCTTGACAGGACCTTGCCAGATTCTCGTGGCTCCATGAATGCCCAGTGGTTACAAAAACTCTCGACGTGCCTGTGAGCCACACCAGCATCCATCCTCCTATAAGAAACGTTCGTTTTTCTAGGGCCATGGCTTCTGGGTTGACGGGTCCTGGTGTCCCGGTGGCACTGATGTATTTTAAGGCCAAGGCCATTCTGAGTATGTGCCTATAGCTATGTGCATACGTGGTTGAAATTGCCGTTTTTACTTTATCTTCTGTCATATGCTCAGTGAACATAAAAGCAACTCTTTAAATGTTAGCCCAGAGTATTAACTAGGTTTATCAGAACATAATTAGAAAAAAAGAGGGTATATCTATATATAGCCATATCAGTAACTATGCCTAGAAGGTGATTTTTATATATCCATATCTATCCCTCTTTCACCTCTCCAGTGAAAAAAGACTAAGGGTTGTTTTGTTTGTTTGTTTGTTTGTTTGTTTTGTGGTTATGGTTTTGTTGTCATTGTTGTTTTCATATGTTGTCAATTTCTATTCGAACACTAAACCATGTGCATGGACTAGAATGCTACGTAGCTCTCTAGGGAATCTATGAGACACAAAGAACGGAAGCACCGAATCACTCACGCTTGCTCCCCTTTACCCTGCTACAGTGATAGGTCTTAGAGACAGATCTGACCTTGTGTCCCGGCCCGGCCACTCCATCCTGCTCACCAGCCCAGTCCTTACTTAGCATGACACACACGTCTTGTTGCATACAACAAATAGATGAATCTTAGAATTATAATTTATGTTATATTTGTTACATATAGAAGAGTGGATACGAAATATGTATCAATGTCAGAGAGGAAAGGAGACTTCTATTATCAATCAATCAGTAGGTGCTGGGTTATTGTTTTCACCATCAATACTGCTATCACTACCATTACTCTTATGAGCAGCTATTGTTATTGAGCATTCATTCCACGCTACACACCACTATGATGAGCACTTTGCATACATGGTCTCATTTGATTTTATTTTTAAATTCTTCTCTCCACTTTATAAGTAAATAAACTAAGATGCAGAGACAGTAAATGCCTTACCCAAGGGCACACAGCTAGTTAGTGCTGAAGCCAAGTTTCCATCCTGGCCCTAGCTGGTTCCAAAGCCCATATTTCCCAATGGACTGTAATGATCTAAATTATCCCTTAACATAGAGGCCCTGCCTGCGAAACAGACCCTGGGGAGGGCCCACATGATTCTTACCACCCGGAGTTTACACTTATGTATAATCCTCTCTTTTCGAATATGGGCAGGATTTGTGACTAACCCATAGGATACATTTTACAGGATTATGTGGGACTACATTATATAGGATTCCCACTTGCTAGCAGAACTGCTGTAGAGATATCTTTATTTCTAGATTTAAGGAGCTCCACGTGCCAGCCTCTAGGAGCGCAGGGTAGACTCTAGCTGACTACTAACAAGAAGCCAGGGCTGTCAGTACTGAAGATGCATGGGAACGAATCCTGACAACAACCCAAGTGCATTTGGAAGAGCATTCTTCCCAGATGGGCTCCCAGGCGAGAACCCAGCGCATCGAACCTCTTAATTACAGCCTGGTAAGACTCAGGTTCCAGCTAAAAAGAGGTTCCAGCTAAGCTGGTCCTGCACCATTGACCCAAGAAGTCATTAGATAACAAATGTGCATTACTCTCAGCTGCTATGCTCGTGGTAATTTATTATGCAGCAACAGAAAACGGATTCGTTATTTTTTAATTGTTTCCTGGAAGATACGCTGTGCAGCTTGTTTGTTGAGTATTTGTTCTATAAGGTTTATAGAAAGCTCGGTCTAGAGAGTTTGGAACTGAACTGTCTAACTGATTATGCAATTATATTAATCACATCAAAACATGGTTCATAATCTTATTAAACATCTGAGAGTAACGGAAAAATAATTAAGAAATCAAAATACCGTCTTTCTACCTGGTGCCCATCTTGAAACTCAGCTAGAGGTACTTTGACTAGGCATGGTATCATTGAAACTTGAAATGTCAGAGCCACCCTGGAAGGGAAGCACCCATTGGTCTGCATCAGTAAGCACAGCAGTTTTAAATCCGACTGTCTTCAAAAGCCAAGATCTATGCATTCCTACATGAGTAGCTTTTAAAGGTTAATTAAAAGCAGTGAGTGATACAAATGTATAAGCTCTTGCTTATAATTTTTTAATGGTATCAGTTCTGACCTTTTGATTGTCACCCTGGGTTGTGCTTCGAGACCCCAGCTGTTCACCACTCCCATCAACTTGAAGAGGGAACTCAACAGACCAAAGTGTCCTTAGTGTTTTTAAGACACTTTTCTCAAGCTCTGCACTGGTGTGCAGCACTTGCTCAGGCTGTTAGCAGGCTTTCTGCTGTCAGTGAGATAGATACCCTCTTCTCGGAGGTGCACAATCCACATTAGCATCTTATAAACACCTAAAAGTTTCACAGCTAAGAAAAATAATTAACTTTCTTAGAACTCAGCATCACCTATACTTCTTTACCCTCAGAAGCTTTTCTATTTTTCAAATATCTTCCAATCTGAATAACTTCTTCGGGGGGAAAAGTATATAAGAAAAATAATTAATTTTCAAATCCTTCTTCAAAGCAATACTTTCAGTAGCCTTGGTACTTGAAATTTGAAGCATCAACTCTATTACATAACAAAATAATGTCGACACCTAAAACAAAATGTTCACATGGAATAATTCTATAATAAAACATAATTAGAGATTAAATAGCAATGTGTGAACCCAACTGGTCCAGACAGAAAGTTGGACATGCTATTGTTGTTCCATGTAGCTTCTTATGTCTCAAATTCAGGCTAAGAAAGAATGAGATCAAATATTAGCAAAAAGCAGTGACTACATACCAATATACTTGTGTTGTCAATTTGAATATTTTACTGGGATACCACTAAATGATATTCCTTTGAATTTGTAACAGTGGTAAATTGTCTTCTGTCTTCAATTTTTATTTGCATTCATTAACCCTGATACTGCAGGGGTGCGTTTCCAGCTACAGTGATCTCTTTGCAGCTTCATAAATATATTAACCACCTCCCACCTGAGCACTAACTGTTTCTCGCAACTGAAGTTTCCTTCCTCCAGATGTCTAAATGTCTTGCTCTTTCATTTCATCTGGATATTTGTCCACATGTCACATTTTCAGAAAGCTCTTTCCTGGCTACCATCTATAAAAAGAGCACACCAGCTGCCTTACTTGTAACACAGTCATTAACACACCCTCCTATATTTTTCTTAATAACACTTAGCAGTACTTGTCATAGTGTATATCTGTTAACTTACCTATTGGCTATTTATCCATCTAGAATATGGTCTCCCTGACAACAAAACTTTGTTCTGATCTATTCACTGTGAATCTCAACATCTAGAATAGTATGTAATTCTCAGAAGGCACAAAGTAAATAGTACATGAATTAATGAAATAACAGATGTTCATCCTTTAGCAAAAAGCTGCAAGCAGTTTTCTAAGGCAAGTTTAACACATGGGGATCAATGGCATTGACTACACGAAAAGACTACCCAAAACCATGTGTTATTATCTCAATAGATGCAGAAAAGCTTTGACGAATCCAACATCCATTCCCAATGAAAGCTCTCAGTAAACTAGAGATAGAAAGGACATTTCTCAACCTGACACTTGTCCCTACAAAAAATATCATGCTAATGTCACACTAATGGTAAAAAGACTGGGTGCTTTTCCCTAAGGCTGGGAGCCAGGCGAGGATGTCCACTGCCAACGCACACTCAACATTCTGGTCAGGACCATAAGGCCAGAAAAAATAATAACAGGCATATAAATTGGAAAGGGAGCAAGTAAGCCATCTTTATTTACAGATGACATAATTGTCCATATAGGGCATTATATGAAATCTATTAAAATGCTATTAGAACAAACATGTGAGCCTAGCAAGATTGCCCGAGTAAAGATTCAAATACACAAAATCAGCTGTATTTCTATAAGCTAGTAATGAACAATTGGAAACTTCCGGGTATGGTGAATACATTCATTATTTTCATCATGGTAGCAGTTTCACTGGTATGTAACATGTTCCCAAACTTGTGCACTTTAAACACGTACGGTTTATTGTATATCTTTCATATCTCCACAACGTTGTTAAAAGAGAAAGGGAGAGCAAATTCAAACAGACAGGAGGAGAATTAAATTGCTTTCTGCTTGCTTCTACCAAGTCGACCTCGTTCAATACACTGGTTCTATTTCCTCAGGGGTTTGTGTGGGATAGAATGAGAATATATATAAAGTGGTAGCACATGTCTCCTTTTTCTTACTCTCTTGGCTGCTTCATGAACATGTCTCTTTGCTTTAAATGATTCCCAGCCTGAAATAGTTTATAGTTTAAGGATTTCTTAGCCTTAACTCTCTTCTCCTCAAAGAAACTTATTTATAAAGTTTGTGGCTTATTAATAGTAACCTCAAAGGAGAGTTGCCTAGTAATATCAATCATGATTCTCGTTTCTAGGCAACTAGTCACTGAATTCAAGAAGCAAAGGTAGATGTTCTCAACTCTCAGTTTATCTTCATCACTTAACCATGAAGGAAGCCTAGTTATAGTGCTACTGCTTCCAACATATATTTCATAATTGATTAAGCGCCAGTCATGCCTTCCGTAATGATCTTTAAGTGCTAATGAGCAATGATACTCAAAACCAGTATATCAGGATCCTTGCTTTCAACAGCTTTCTAAACATATGCACTTAGATGTTTTCTAAAACAGGAGATGTCTAAAAAACAGTGATTACATTCTCCTTCCAAAATTGTGTTCTCCTCTCACTTCCTTGCTTTGAAGTGATTAATTACAAAGCCAGAACATAACCCAGGTACAGAGAGATAAAAAAGAGAAACGATGACATTATGTTCAGGGCATCAAAGGAAACTTCGATGAAGATGTCTGAACTGTATCTTGCAAGAAGTGGAATTGTTGTCCAGGTAGATAGGAAGGTGCATCAAAAACCAGAGAAAACTGCATGAACCCATAAAATAGAAGCAGAGGCATGGAGTCCTGGGGGACTACAAGGAATTCCATATGACTATTGTGTGGCTTATGGTCTGTATGTAGGAGGAGGGCTTGGAGCCAAGAGGAGGGTAGGCAGTATAGTTTTGTAGTCTACTTAAATAATAGAGTGTATAGTGATATAAATATATATATACATTTACATACAATTTACTGTATAGCTACACTGTTAGGTAGTTTGTTAACATTTGAAAGTACTACTCTTAATAATGCAGGAAAGGGATCCTGAGGCTGTGAGATTGCATGCAGGAGAAGATTGTGAAGCGTTCTCAGGATGCACAGCTGAGAGAGGTGAGGAAAGCACCCCTGTGATGCACCCGCCCCAGAGGCCTTACTCTGTTCTACAGGAAGCTCTGGGGCTGGGACAGTGCTTCAGTTACATTAAACAGAGGCGAGCGGGCTGGGCCAACAATTTGTGCTGCCAGCCTTGAGCAGTCATTGAGCAGTGCAGGGGACAGATTTGGTCTTTTGTCATATGCTACTATTGCACTTTGTTGCAGCTGGATGTCTCCAAGAGGCAGACACTGAGACCTAGCTAGGAGTGCACAAAATTGATTAGGGAGTAACACCTGTGGGAGAAAAGCGGGCAGGAAGAGCCAGTAGATCACCATGCAGAGCTGACTTGGTCTCTGCCAGCCCATCAGAGAGTGTCAGGGCAAAGATTATTTATCACAAGAGTCCCATGGCAGGTGGAAATGGCCATTATACCACTACCTTGTTCAGTCATTGTCCCAGAGCTACCATTAAGGAGTATGACCTTGGTCCAAAAACTGAGGCAGGAGCAAACTATAAGAGCCAACTGTGGGAGGCCATCCACAAACCACAGCTTGCAGCTGCACAGCAAGGCCTATACTGATGAGAGATCTAAGCTGCACACCTCCTGCGTGCTGTATCTTTCTACAGACACTTACCACGTCTGCCTCCTTATCTTCTAAGATCCATGGTTTGGTTAGGAAGCCTCATCCTTCCGTGTCATCTCTAGGGCTGGTGCACGAGGACATACAAAAACACCCGTCGTTTGCCAACCATTCCTTGAAATTTCTTCCAGGGCAGGGATTCTATTCTTTGTTTAGGTTGCCCTGAGATATGGCTAATGCATGTTTGCCAAGAAAAAGTACATAATGAAGTTACTAATTTTGATCTCTAAATATTGCATATACCGGTACCTCTGAGGTTGTTTGAACTGCTGAGTAGAACTAACTTTTATGTTTCCAAATCTTACTAATGGAGAGAAACAATTGCCTCTATGTTAATGTTGGATTTTAAAATATATATAGTTGACCCTCGAGCAATGCTGCATTTAAGGGTGCTGACCCCCACAGTCAAAAGTCTGTGTATAACTTATGACTCCCCTAAAACTTAACTACAGTCAGCCCTTAGGCTCTTCACACAAGGTGTTCAACAAACTGCAGGTGGAGAAGAGTATTTTCCATCCATGGTTGTGAATCTGCAGTTAGGAATGCAAAAGTACTGTTTTCCATCTACCGTTGGTTGAATCTGCGGATGCCAAACAGGGGATACAAAAGCCGGCCCTACTTATTGAAAACAATGGGCGTGTGAGCGCACTGGTGCAGTTCATACCCTTGTTGTCAAAGGTTCGGTTTTACTTGTTTTAAAATACTATTCAATATGATTCAGGTTTTAAATTATATTTTATTTATCTTTGCTATTAGGACGAAAAGAAATAAGGAAATCAGGCTCAATTTTTTTCTCTTTTACAGTTCATTTCCATTGAAAAGAAAGATGACCATGTCATCGAGAAGAAAAAGAAATCCACTGTGGATTCTGCACCATTTTACAGCATACTCATTAAGTCCCAGGTACACGGGAACACACCGAAGACTGCATTTCTGCTCTTAGGAACCCAGTCCCATGAGGAATACTGGCCACGTACACCAATCAATCACTGTAATTTAAGGTAAGCTATTGGAATAGCAGTATGAAGCAGATGTTATGGGAATGGAGGAAAGGAAGTATTCATTGGACTGGGGAGTGCTGGAGTATTTCAGGACAGAGAAATAATTCAGAAATATTGTCAGAAAGACCATTTTGATTTAGAGGCAGCAGATAGAAAGTATGACACCATCTAGCAACCTGCTTTGAAAGGACAAAGGGTCATTAAACATGCAACGAGCATCCTTCATTGCAGAAAGCCACAAGTAGCCTAGTTTACCTGTCTTTAATGTCTATTTGTTAGCCTGCGGGTGTCTCAGATCATTTACAGGGTCAGACCCACAGGTCTACTGCACAGTAGGAATATCAGACCCGTTCAGGGTTGTCACATCTCTGATGTTATCTGATATTAGTATTCATGAATCATACTTAATCTAAGATACTTGCTGCAAATAATGCTTTAGATGAATTCATGTGTTGAACTCCAGGAAAAAGTTAAAGGCCCAAGAGCCAAGTCCAGGAACGTGAGATCAGGGAAACTTAGACAACATCTACTAACTAGAAGACACCCCGGCAAGCCTCTGGTGGCAAGAACAGTTATGAAATCCTGCCAGCTTCCTGAAATTAGCTCCATTATAATAAGCTCAAGAAAGACATTAAATAATTAAATCCCACTAATGGATATTTAAAGAGAATTTTTCTCAAGTTTAAAAAGGTACTGGATGTTGTTGAATCACTGTGTCTTACTACTTTAAAGCACCCGGAGGGTCCAATCTTAAGATTCAGTCTCCAACTGTGGGGTGCAAAGGGAAGTAACATTTATACATGCTATCTGGCTCGTGACAAAAATAAGTCATTTGGTGACTCTGAATTTCCAAGAGCTTCATACAATGAAAGAGAGTCATAAAACTGGGCACTTAGTGCACGTGAGAAACTATTAAAATGCTAGGAGAGTTGTGTTTGTGTAATTCCAACTCCAAAATGAAATATATATCTGCTGTTAAAATCAAGTGACAGAAAGAATAATTAATAATTCAGTTTTTCCTTCCGTTAGCCCTAAGCAATGTGAAATAATATATTTGATCAGTTGTCTTACTAAAACGTGTAATGGTTAGGAGCAAATTCTGAATTTATACAGGAAGAAATTGAAGGGAATGATGGACTGTTCTGCTCTAAGATGATGTAAGCCTTTGGATT
This sequence comes from Desmodus rotundus, assembly GCF_022682495.2. Lineage (NCBI taxonomy): Eukaryota > Metazoa > Chordata > Mammalia > Chiroptera > Phyllostomidae > Desmodus > Desmodus rotundus. The sequence goes on along the minus strand of NC_071390.1, from coordinate 159,429,271 downwards.
ATGAAGGTTTAAGATGATGCCCTTGTGGTTATGTGGTGTTTTAACTTGAGGGCCGTTGTGAACATCAGTTTTCCCTCGTGAAACAAAGCACTGGCCAACCAAAACCTCTATTACTTCAATATTTCCCGGAGGACTCTTCCATTCGCAAATTGAGTAGATAAATTGCAGCCTCATAAAGGTTCTAGAGAAGTGTAACAGTCTCATTTGGAGACACATCTTACAAAAGAAATAGGTCTTTGGATGGTGACTCAACCCAGCAGATCACGGAGAAGGAGAAATGAAAGAGACATTGGACACCATCCCCCGCAGTGTCAAATTGAAAAAGCAGTTCATTGTCAATTGCCTGTACAGGAGAGCAGTAAAATGTGAGGAATTAACTGATAAAAGCTGACAGATTTCAGAAAGAGGGTGAATTTCACATTGTCCAAAAGCTAGTTAAAAGCTTACTATTTTATGCTTTCAATCTGTTTTTGTATGTTTATTTGTTTATTTACTGAACTGAATGTGGTAACTAGCATTTAAAGTTATGCTCTTTAATTCATTTAAAGTTATGTTCTTATAGGAAAGAAAGTCACCAGCTAGTGGTAACTATTATACAATACAATTGAATCAAATTTATAACAAATTTAACTAACATATTCATGAAAATGTATGCCTATCCTTCAGTCTCATGTTATTCTTTGTCTCCTCGGTGCCTAGTACCGTGCTTAATATGCTTCAAATATTTGAGCAAAACATAAATGAGCACTCTAAAAGCTCACAGAAAATTGATTGATGTTATTATCAGATCCCAGAATGTGACTATGACCTGTATTGGAGCGGGGTTTAAATATTACTGTGCCATACACTGTTATAACCTATCCAGTATCTATCTCCCTATCTTACTTTATTAGTAAAACCTAGATTTTTACTGGGACAGCAATAAAAATTGTGATAGCAGTTTGTCCAGATGGAAACCTCACTTCTTTAATCAATGAGATGCGAATTCAAGTCATTTGGTGACTATAAGGAGAGCACCCCTCTAAATAAAAAGGCAGACTGGCCTTTTATTCTTCCCCTTTTTTCTGCTTGTAAAACAGGTACAATACCTGGTGATGGTGCAACCATATTGCAACCATGAGGGCGAGAGCTTCATGCTTGGGATGGTGCATCGAGAATTAGGGAGAGGATATAAATCCTTGATAATACTGCGGAGCTACTGCTCCAGTCGTTGACATCTTCCTTCTAGACTGCTCTCTGGGTGAGATAGACTCGTTGTTTAAGCCGTCGCTTTTGTTCGCTTGAAGTCAAATGCATTCCTTCTTTGTGTGAGCTTTTGACAATGTCTTTAAACTAACAAATTTCATAAAGACGTAACTTTTCACCTTTATTCTATTGTTACATCACCTCAGTGCCAGAATATTGAATTGGAGGGAATGAATGGTTAATGTTTGTAACCTCCCTGAAGTTTCTTGCCTCTCTAACAAGGGCTAGAAGAAAGGATTATTTATGTACTATTTGTATCTTGAACCAGATTTCCAGTTCCTCCAGACCTAATTCATTACTTTTTTGTTATTGATATTCAGTTTCTGAAAATGAATATATCACAGGTTCCTTCTTGCTAATCATATGTCAACTTAAAAGTCACCACCGCATAGGGTCCTTCATTCAGACTAAAAGCCACCTAATTATCCTCAACCAGGTCTTATTTTAGTAAGAGTAATTAGCCCTTATAACTCCCTGGTATTTTTCTAATTTATTTATGTATTTTTGTATGTACATACATATTTACTTTTAATATCCTCCACCTCACACTAGGAAAAGAGCAGAAAATTTGCTGTCATCAGAAATATATGTAAGGGACAAGTAGACATGTTTGATGAATATTTTCTTGGCTGACTGAATGGATGAATCAATAGGTACTCTGAGAGAATCAAGGAACTGTTAGTTATAGTCACTGACCTGAGGAAATTTCATATATAAAGGAGATGAGAGACTCACTGGAAAATATAAAAATGTGGAAAGTGATCAAGTAATCAAGTAGTAAGGACAAAGGTGCAATCAGAGCTCAGTGAAAACAGGCAATGACTTGGATTCCTTAGTAGCTCTGTGGACCAAGGCTTCCACCTGGAGGGAGGTAACGGTGAGAGCAAAGTCCGAGAGGGGAGCTGGGGCAAAGCACGCTGGAGCACAACATATATGAGACTTTAATCAGGAAAGGTTTGCAATCTCTTTTAGGATGTTTGTGTTGTGGTAAAAAGAAAATGCAAGATTTAGTTCAAATACAGGTTTTAGGATTGGCTGTGTTGAATTAGTTAGTCCCTAGCATTGCTGAGCCTCAGGTTTTTATTTGAAAAATGAGGATGAGAATGCCTACCCAGAGACTATAATAAGGATTAGGTTTGTGGCTGGATGAAAGTTTGTGAAGCAGGAGTCATTACAAAATGGCTAAAGGTTCTTGAGTTATTGTGTGTCAGACAGCGGAGTAATCACTTCACGCAGATGATTTCTATTAATCCTCAGAACAACCTGGAGGAAAAGGTATTAGACCAGGTTTTAACATCAAAGAGAGAGACCCTAGAGGGGAATGGGGCTTTGGTGGAGGCAGAAGCAGCTTTCGCTAAAAACATGTCTTTTCTTTCACCACCTGTCCCAACAATCGTGCTCCACATTACCTTGGCTTATTTCACACTTGAACTAGGATGACGACACCAAAATGTGTAGTTACCTGGTGAGATGTGCATACCCCCACTCACCCCAGGCACCTTCTGCTGTGCTTTAACAAAGAATATACGTTCAAGACTTCAGAGGAATTTCCTAATGTCCTTGATGAGGGTAGTGAGCCTCTTCGAATTCACTTTATGTATTCAATTTTTCGTATGAAAGGTAGATTTCTTCAACTGCCATCACATGCAAGTTTCTAAGGAAATTGCAGTGCCAGACATTAGTGTTCTGAAGACTTGGGTAACTCTTGCACAGAAGAATGCACACCATAAATCAGAGAAAGTGCTAAATCGAATTGCAAATATTCCAATCAGGATGTACCTAAACAGTATGTATAGGGAATAGGAGTATAGGTTCCAAGACTGGCATATCTGTTTATAGCCTCGTTCTGCCACATATATGTTATATGAACTTGGGGATCTTATTCACCACATAGAGCCTTTTTTATCACATGTGAACTGGCAAACATAAATGTGTTACTCAAATGATACTGTGACAATTAAATGAGATGATGTATATGAGTCAAAGCATAGTATGATGCTCAGAGAAAGAATTGGGAATGGTAATTTTAATTATTAACTTGTTAAGTCTTTTAATTTTATATCTTCTTGCTCAGTACTGAGAAATTACAACCTTTATTATACACAACTAGTGACAAAAAATCTAAAACGTATTACCTCTTTGGTAACTATCTTTTCAGTGTGATTTGTCAGTCAGTTCAGATCAAAAGAGAGGACGGGCCATCAAGGAACATGTATAAAGGACACATGGACAAAGGCAAAGGGGGTAGGTTTGAGGGTGGGAGGCGAGGGTGGGTGGGGCAGGAGAGCATTGTGGGGGGAAATGAGGACAACTGTACTTGAACAACAGTAAAAAGCTTTAGCTCTTATTTTACTACACAGAAACAAAATACAAAAATTATAAACATATTTAAAAAATTATAAAAACAGTAAATGCTAGAATGAGTTTTTTTAAAAATTATTTTCCTGTGAACTATGTGATATTTCTCATGGTTTGGTAATAAGTCTGCCAAAAGAGATATTGCACGTGTGATCCCCTTACTCAGAAAATTTCAGCAAAACCTATTGTTTAATAATAAATAGTAAATATGTACATTCCATACATTTAAATCATCCTAATCAGCATGGAATCATTAAGTTTTGATGTTCTCCTATTCTTTATGTAAATTTTGTTGTACTTCTCAGTAAGGATTTTTAAAAAATTAATTGAAGATTCATTTCCTCATTTTCTTAAATCAATATATGCCAAAGAAATTTCTTTATCAAAAAATTTGCATTGACATGGTATTCTAATTTATGAATCTCAGTGCCTGTGGCAAAATATAAAGGAAATTTTTATTTAATTGTTGTTCTAAGGAAATGATGTTCATGTTCATTACTGATGCTTTCCTGTGGGCAATTTTAAAAGTGGAATTGGTCCTTTACTTAAGATCTAAGATTTATTTACTCTCTCTTAAAGAGATAGATGACACCTAATTGAAAATTAAACTTGCAACCTAGTTACTCATTCAAATATTTAATAGGCTCTGCAGTGTTGATTTTGAAACTTCACTCTAGCAATGACAGACTGAATTTTATATCTCATCTTAATTATAATCACACCCATGTTATTCATTATATATTTAGTAACTCATGCTTATTTCCCCAACTAGACTGTGAACACTTTGATCACGGGCCATCTGAGTAATCTTGGGAACATCCACCTCTCCTCACAGGTCATTGGTAGCATAGCCCATCTCCACAGACACTTAGAGCTGGTGAATGGACTTCGCAGTGTGTAAATTATACCCTACCAAAGCCATTTAAAAGGAAGTGTTGAGTTTAATCCAATTGTTCTCCACAAATGTGCTCCTACAAACAGTGCAGGCTCTGTCTGCGTGGAATGTGGTCTGCATAGTGTGTGCTTCCCACTGCACAGCACTGGGCGTCGACAGACTCAGCTGAACTCCCTGTTGCAGCGCTCAGGCACAGGACAGTTACCCGAGCAGGTCACCCATCCCTCACCTGTGACGTGGAGGCATTGTCCAGATTAATTGCAGCCGTCCACAGGAAGCTCTTCACACAAAGCAAGGCACACAGCATACAACAAATGTTACGGTGCTTTTTTTGTTTTCATTTTTTACCAAAGTATAACTGTTATTAGAGCATCATATATCTATATTTAACCTTAGGGAAAATTAAATGTGAAAGTGAGCTTTCATTAGAAAAATTCTGTTATTTATTCTAAAATGTTACTATTATGGAGAATATTATTTTGAACTTTAATTACAAGATGATAGCACATCAATTTGTCTTTCTTTTTGTACCCACACTAACTCATTCACAAAGCTAACGAAAGACATGAAATGGAAGAGCTTATAACAAATGTCAGTGGTCTTCCGCCCACCCTGCTCCTCCTCATCCATAGAGTGAACCTAATTTTTTAAAATTTCCAGTTCTTCTGAGGGACACCTTTTTACTGCTAAATAGGAAACCTGCTTTATTTTGTTGTATTTATTTTAGATGCTACTTACCAGCATTGCACCGTGAGAGATGAAGAATCGGTTCATGTATACCACCAAGCCTACCCCGCTCTCCCACCCCTTTGCCCTCAAGCTGGTGGTGGCGGTGAGCCAACACTGCTTAGTTTCTACTTCCTAAGGTGTCTTCCATGGGCTTGGGGCTCCACTGGCTTTCCTGGACCTTCTCTGGGTTTTTACTTCACACCAGAGGAAGTAAAGAGACAGGTCTGATTGGTAAAGTTGGAAGAATAGGCTGAGCATGCTTCTGTCCTAATTCTGCTCTTCTTTTCCTAGACTTCTCCAGAAGTTCTCTGCTGCTCTCTGCTATGAGCAAAGGCCTGCCCTTGCCCCTGCACACGCTTAGTCTGCCCAACACTGAGGGCCACTTGGCAAGTCTGTCTGGCCTTACACATTCTGCACGGAGCCTCTACAAGTCACCACAAAGGTGCTTTGCCTTCTGCCTGTCACTCCTTTCTCAATTACTTAGGCACTCAGGTCTGGAAGAGCAGTGCTCTTTATTAAGTCAACTTGGAAGCATCAAGATTAATTCTGTAATTTTTATTTCTCACCTTGGCAAACTTTCCAGATTACATAATATACTTAATCCTCTATTTCATTCCAAGAACTTTAATTACTTTAAGCACCTTCTACTGAGCCCTCACCTATGTGCCCCCTTTACATACTGCCTTCCATCAGCAACATCTCTACTTTGACATTTTAGGGCTTGTTAACGTTTAGGTTCTGTTCTACATTCATAAGTTAATCTTCATGCTTTGCCCAGGGAGGTGGTCTAGGAGTCGGAAGCTAGTGGAGCAGCTACAGTGTAATGACTGCACAATCAATGGATTGCTAACTAGTGTGCTGAGATCCCGCTGCCTTCACTTTAGGTCCAAGGTTACCACTTGCACTAATTAACGTGCGATGATCCAAGTGTCTGGGTCAAGTGGGTTCTCTATAGCTATATTCACTATTTGCTCAAAATAATGCCCTTGTAGTATTTCTCAGATTTGGGTAATGACTTTCTTAGACGCAGTTAGTTGATATTTCTCCAGGAATTTCTATTTGTCTCCCTCATTCTTTTTTTCTCCACTGTGTCACTACCATCATTCAGCTCCTTTGTCATCCTGTTACTGCTTAGAATTCCCATTCATCTTCCTGAGGGCATCCTTGAAGCCTGTTGAATTCCAGTTCCAATTTGGCACGGATTGCTTTCTTCACCTGCTATCCACCTGTTAGTTGGGATTTTTTTCCCACTGAAGTCCTGGGTTATTTCAGCTGGTCTTAGTAGCCTGTAATTCTCTGGTATTGAAACACAAGCATTATTTCATCCCCTATGCATTTACCAAGTATTTTCTTATATAAAGCATAGGGTTATAACCTATGAAAATTCAAGACAAATCAAGAGTTTGTCCTGCACCAGGAGAGTTTATAATCTAGGGTTTGGACACACATAAATAATCACATTAAAAATAAAAACTGCAATTAGGATAACAAAATAGTGAAAGAAATAGAGAAGAAAGAATAGAAAAGAAGCAGAGGGAGAGAGACTCTTTTTCATTTAGTCAAAACATCTGAATAAGTTAACATTTGTTGTGGCAACAGGGGTCATATTAACACCTGGACAATTGGAACGGACACCATATAAAAAATGTCAGTTGTTCAAAACAGCCAGTATTGGCTCTTGTTGCCAGCAATAGGAGACAACTTCTGAAAGGAGAGAGGAGGAGGCAAAATACAAGAAAATTAAGGGAAAATAGGGTGGCTTGCAACACTAAATGACAAAGACTTTGGAAGGACAAAAATAAGGGCAGGTCTAGGAATCTTAGCAGCAAACGATCTTCAAACTTCTCTCGGGTACTGCCATCAAGCGACTTAGTTCTAATTACTTTCTGCCTCTGTGTATGTTGTCTCAGGACTAAAACTTCCCAGGAAGTAGAATCTGATTAACACAGGCTCTGCATGCTCCTCTGACCCACACTCAATGAATGAATCACTATGGCCAGAAAGATGATTCTGATGATTGGCCCAACCTCAGTCATCCATCCACCAAATCCCTCTCCCAAATTTCCAGATATAATCTACCAAAAGTCATGGAAGTTCTCATGACTATTGCCTGAGTAAAAACATTCAATATTCTTTCTCTCTTTTGAATTTTTAATTAACTAGTTTATTTTTAGAGAGAGGGGAAGAGAGGGAGAAAGAGAGGGAGAGAAGCATCAATGTGAGAGAGAAACATGGAGCAGTTGCCACTCATACGCACTCTGACCATGGACTGAACCACAACCCAGGCATGTGCCCTGACTGGGAATAAAACCACTGACGTTTTGCTTTGCAGGACGACACCCAACCAAGTGAACCACAGTGGTCAGGACTCACATTCTTTCTTTCTTAACATATACCCCTACTTCCTGCATCAGCTTCCTCCAATACAACTTCTAAAATGTTGCTAAAATATATTGAATGCTCATTTGTTATATCTTTTTAAAGACTACCTACAGAATAACATCCAAACTTTAGTCTGATCTTAGATAAGATCCTCCAAAGTCTGTTGTCTTCTTCTCTTCTAGCCGTAGCTTGCCCCCCTGATAGCCAACCTACAATACCAGCTGTACCCAACAGTTCTGTTTCCAGAATGTGGTGTGTCATGTGGATGGACAAGTCATCCTTGCTCTGCCTTGTACAAATATCTGCCCTGAGTGTGTAATAAAATGCATGTAGTTTTACGCTACTGAGTTTGGGTTTATGTAATGCACAACAATATATAACTAGAACAGGTACTTTTCTGACTTAGGATCTTTCCATGATGAACATATCAGGATGAAAGCATTAGGTGGAAAATAGTCTACCTTTTTACTGAATCCAATATTTTCTTTTGGAGTTATTATGTTAAATTATTGAAAACACATGAAATTGGAGAACAAATCTGGGTTCAAAAATATTTCCTTTAGTAACCGTAGGTGATTTCCCCTTTGTGAAATGTGGATAATAATCCCATTTTGTACGGAGTTTGGGGGCTTAATTCAGAAAACAGGGTCAAAGCCCCTAATATTTCAGATTGACTCAGAAGTTATAAACCAGGGACGATCTTTCCCCATGGTGATTAGCTGTAAACCTCTAGAAAGATATAGGTAAGAGAATAAAATATGAAGCATAAATATTTGAAGATCGTACTATATACTTTGAAAACCCAAGAGAATTGAGTGAAAAATTATTTAAGACAGTAAGAGAGAGTATGTGCTAGCTAGCTACAAATGAATATAAAAACATCAATGGCTGTCTTCTATGCCAAGCATAATTAAAATGAAAATGCAATGGAAAAAAGACCTTAATAACTAAACATAAAATACTCAAAAATATGATAAGACAACAATACAATCATTCCAAACTATATCAAATAAAACTTTAATCTATGGTATCCAGCAAAGAGTAATTATTTCAATGAATATTAGTTCCCTTCCTGGTTACTTCAGAGATAATAGGGTGAGAGGAGGCAGAGTTTGCCACCTCAAAATATACCTTTAGGAATATTGATTATTTTAAGGTGCTTATTTTCAAGAAACAAGACTCAGGAAAAACTTTGCCCTTTCCCCTAACTGCCTAAATGCACCTAGTAGAGGACCAGCTCCAGGAGGGGAGATACCATCATAGATAACTAGGGTTTGATATCAACTAGTGTGTGATAGGGAGGAACCTAATAAGGCTTTTTGATCAAAGTCTTCTCTATGTCCCATTGTTAAAGATGGCCCAGCAAAGATTTGTTTACCAAACATTTGCTTTTTTCATCTCCATGTGAATTGCCTTCCTCCCTTTGAAGTCCCAAACCAATCACCCACCCAACCTCTATTTTTCCTTAGTTCAAGATGCTATGTAAGCTTTAACCACCAGATCCATCCTCAGGTCCCATATTCTTAAGAAGCCCCATATATGTATGCACAATATATTTGTTTACTTTCTTTTTGTAATTTGGCTCATGTTAATTTGGTTATTAGTCCAGCCAGAAGAACTTAAGTATGAGGAAAATTATTTATCCTCCCGACAAAGGAAAAATAAAGACAGCACTACAATCCCCAACAGTCTTTCTCCCAAAGCAGGTAGGGTAGATATGATCAGTTGAGAGGTTGGAAAGTGCCAGAAGTACTATTTGTAGGAAAAATTCAATGAATGAATCTTTAATGTGGAAGTTAACTACGAGGCTCACGTGGGCCATTTCTTACCAAAGAACATCAAAGGAAATCTACAGATCGACCCCCTCAAATTGACTAGAGCCCGTGATCAGTTGAGAAATGTATAAAGCTCTAGCTTCTGACAAATTACTCAGCCCATGTTTAAAGACAGAGGAGTAGTTTACTTTTCTGGAAATGTAAAGTTCAGGAGGAAAACCCAAGCAAATAGAAAAGGGTAGTGTTCTTTAGACTTACCGGGGAAAAGCATGCACCTGTTCACGGAGTATTGGGTTCATTTTTAATTGTTTTCAAAGGTTTACATTTGGCTTAATAATATAATCTTGATATTATTATGGTAATAGGATGCATTTGCTAAGTGTGCTGCACAAGATAATTATTGGTTGTTTTGAGAAAAATGTTTAATTGTATGTTAACTGGATCATAATTATGTACTTTTTAGGAGGAGTTATAGTATGAATTTGGGTTTATACTGAGTTTTAAATTGGAAAGAAAATGATAGGCTTCCCACAGGGAGGTGGGACATTTGTCCTACTTACAGTCACTCACATTTTTACACTTTAGTGAAAATTTTGTTTTGCTCATCTTTTGTGACAAAACCTGATACTCCTCTTTCAATATGTATCTTTTCACCCTAAACCTGATTTTTAGCTGGACACATGGCCAAGGAGAAAAAGACATTTTCCAGCTTCCCTTGAGTTAGGTGTGGTCATATGACTAAGTTCTAGCTGATAACTCACAAATAAACTTCTTTCTATGAGAGGGTTTGCCCTCCTTTTTTCTTCCCATATTCTTGCTAGCTGAAAAATTTCTTTAACACATGTGACAGAGAAATCAATTTATTTTGAGTATTTATTGTCACTCAAGCTAACTTAGTACCAACTAAAACCAAATTAAAGAAATAGGTGTAAAATAATAACAAGGCCACCTTTATGTTAGGGAGGAGAAATTACATAGAAGCAAATACTTTTTAAATCTTGTTAAAAGGGTATTTTTGGACTCTACATTTCTCCTTTTTGGTTTTTCATCTAAATTGCTTAACTTTATTAGTCATTGCTGGTATGACTCAGTTAATAATTGTAATAATGGGGTCAGAAGCCTCATTTGAATAACTACTGCGGTACACGCTCGCTGAGTTTTTTAAGAAACTTCAGTTCTTACACAGGATACGAACAACAAATGGACTAGATGAAATCCATGATATGCTTAGCACAATTAATAAAAAAGTAGTAGCTCATAAAGACAGGAAAAACTGATGTGTTGGGTATATGATGTCAAATAAGTTAGGAGCCTAATAAACATGTAAGACAAATAGAAAGGACAAGAAGTTCTTAATTTTCATGATAGCTGAAGAAAAACCTTGAAAGGATTATTTGGATGTTATTTAACCCTTCAGGTGCTCCAGTTTTTGGAGAGAAAACAGTAAGAGCTTCAAATACACACAGGAGTAGGCATCCTGAGATCATTGCTATGCATTGTCTAGTCACAAGTCCAGAACTATCTTTTCAACGTGCCAGGCGTTCCTGTTGGAAAGTCTCCCTCATCCTCTCACATCCGTGCCCAGGTTCCATAACTGGCTTATACATGGTCACTGCCCGATGATGTACTGGGCAGTGTGTGTATCCTCTTTGCTTGCTCAGTATCTTACCGATGAATTTTAGCATAAAAACAGTTTAATGTTCAATCGATGCATCTGTGCTCCCACTTGACACAGCTCCCTGCTGCAAACTTCAGCAGAGGTGTCTGATGAAGTCACTGATCCTTGAGCTGAAGGAAACATTGGAGGATTTATAGGCTGCTTATAATGAATGTGGCTGTTACTACCAACAGAACGATGAAATATTATAGCTCTAGATGCACTACTTTAGAGCAAATAAAATGGATTAACTCCTCAGAAGAAAATAATAGGATGGCCTGATATTTTGTTCATCCATCATGCCATCAATTGAAATGGCAGAGAATATAAGAACAAATTTATCAGTAGCTTGGTAGAAGAGATTAATATCCTATATGTTAATGAATTAAAAATAAAAGTCAGCCATTTTAATGATTCATGGATAAAAACAAACAAAAAATTCTAAATAGGTCCAACACAGAATGTGAACATTCGTTAATTTTTAAACATGTACGTGCTTTTTTTACTTAGAGGGAAAATCTATTGGATAGCTTTCCTATAATTATTATTTATTTAATGCAGAAAATTCAGTCATGTGTTTAGGAACTGGCTACCGCTTTACCTGAGGTTTGTACCAGTAGCTCCGTTTTCCCTGTCTCCAGTCTTCCTTTTCTCCAAACCGTTCTCCAACCTGCCACTGATAACTATTTTTTCTCAACTTTATTGAGGTATAATTGCAAAATAAAGGTTCTATAGATTTAAGGTATACATACTACTTGGTATTTTAATATTTGTACACCTTGTGAATTACCACAATCAAGCAAATTAACATAGTCATCACCGCAAGATCATTTTAAAAAATTAACAATGTGATTGTTTCTGTCATTCCTCTGTTTAAAACCCTTCAGTGACTCCCTACAGGATAAAAGCCAAAGTCCTTCACATGGCAAATAATCCCTTATTGTCCCTCTCTCTTCCCCGAGTTCCCGTGCCCCACTCTTATGGTACCACGGACAGTGAGTAGACTGAACCACTAGCTGGTGCAGGCTCCCAACAAGCATGGCCTCTGATGGCCTGTACACCCTGCCCTCCTTAGGGGCTTTCGCCCGGCACTTTCCAGACAACAGCCTCATTCTCTGGCGATACTTGCAGCTTTGAGAACTCTGGTGTTCTTGCTCCTCCTTCTTTCTTATCCCAGTTTTTCCAGCATTCCCTCCACAGTCCTTTCACCAGTCACCACACAAAGCACTTTAAACAAATCATTGGAATCACATATTTTCTTCTTCCTTAACAACTGAGCTTTTCTAAAAAATAAATGAATAGGTGTAATGATAACATACATCCTCATAGTTCCTCATTCTTCAATCCCTAGCTGCTGGTGACGATGGAGTGGCAATATCTGCCTTGTAAGTCAGCAAAGACCGAAATATACATTGCATATATACTATATACACATATACACATTATTTGTGTGTAGGTATACTGAGCATTTGTATCTTGTTACAGAGATAAATATTGTCATATCATGGGAAATAAACAGCCAGGGAATGAATTTATAGGAACACGCAACTTTCTCTCTCTCTCTCTTTTATTCACTTGGTATACATTGTTCTAGCAATAAACGAAAGACAGAGTCCATGCTGAATTTGTGAACACAGAATTTATGTTTTAGAGGAAAACATACAATACACACAAACAGATATAGAAAGTTGGCGCTAAATGCCAAGCAGATAAATAAAGTAGGGCAAAGCGACAGACAATGACCACAGTGGGGGGCGGGGCACGGCTACTGGAGGTATATTTCTCAGAAGGTGCCCCAGATTGTGGCGCTGAATAAAATGTGAAAGTTGCCTCTGTCTTTTGGAGGACAAACCTAGCACATTGTTTTATTTCCATTTATATGTTTATTAATTTATAATGACACTATATTCAACGTGTTGATGCAGTTTGCCATTTCACTCCCAAATGTCACATAAAACATTGAAACCTGTTAATATAGACCTGAAACATGAAAAGGGAAAAATGAGGGAAGAGGTGGGACATTAAAGAAAGGCACCATCAGGGGTTCTGGCCAGCGGAGGCCGAAGAGAGTCGCTGCAGTGTCACTGGTTTGGCTCTAAATAGTCAAGGCAAAGGAGACCCACAGGCTACACGGCCCTGCAGGTTCCGGTGGATGAAGTCTCGCCCATTTATTAGGTTTTTCCTTAGGAGAGCTTTTCCCTAGTCTTTATTCTGCACTCTTAGAGAAATTCATAAATGGGTTGTGTGTGTGTGTGTTTTACATTAAACAACAGAATAAATAATATTCAAAAATCATCTCCTTAATCCTCTGAAAAGGCTACAGACATAATATTTAGTTGGAGCTGTATAAATGGCTGGCTTGCTTTATGAAATTATTGCTTTTCCTCATTATATAAATGCACATTTAGGAAAATTGGCATATTTTAAACTTCTTACTTGGGAATAATTTTGAACATGTAGGAAAGTTACAAAAATAGTACAAAAAACACTTGTATCTGTTTTACACAGATTCACTCTTTGTTAATATTTTGCCCCATTTACTTTATCTTTATTTGCTATATATCTAGAGTTTTTTTGAACCTCATGAGTATAAGTTATGTATAAGATGAAACTTTACCCCTCAGTGTTTTGGTGTATGAGGTCTGTCTAGACGTCCAACCATTGTTCATATAATGAGAAAGGCTTGTGTGCGTCAGTATAACCTGGCAGCCAAGGAAAGTGGACTGGAATGCACATGTGTGAACAATGGAGGTGGTAGATGCTGTTGAGTGAGCATGTGTACTGTGTGGCCGTCACATTCAAAATGAGCATGTTAGAGCAACAGATCTGCATCAGGTTTTGTGTTAAGCTAGAACACTTCTTCACAGAAACTACTCAGATGATTCAGAAGGCTGCAGATATGGGCGACTGGTGATTGGCAGCTTCATTACTTCAATGTTCCTGCTCACACAACATGTCCTACACAGCAGTTTTTGGTGAAACATCAAATCGCCCTGTTGACTTAGTTCCCTACAGCCCAGATTTGGCACCCGGCAACTTCTGGCTTTTCCCAAAACTAAAATCACCTTTGAAAGAGAAGAGAGTTCAGACCCTCAGTGAGATTCAGGAAAATATGATGGGGCAGCTGATGACAATTGAGAGAACTGTGTGAAGTCCCAAGGTGCCTACTTTGAAGGAGACTGAGGTGTTGTCCTGTGTACGATGTGTCTTGCATCTTGTATCTTTTTCAATAAATGTCTCTATTTTTCATATTACATGGCTGGAGATGCTCTGGACAGACCTCGTAAATTTCCTGAAAATTAGGATAATCTCTTACAAAATTATTACATAGTTTTAACTTTTAGTGATTCACCAGCCATGCTGCAAGTTTATCAATAGGCGGAACGAAGACCCATGCAGCATTTTTTCTTCAGTGCAAGATCCAGTCTGGGATCACATAGAATACTGCTTTTCAGGCTTCTTGGATCTTCTCTAAACTGGAATCATTTTCCTTTTCTATCTTTTATGACATTGACATGTTTGAAGAATATATCCTTTCCCCTTCCCCTTCTTAATAAAAGGATCATCAACTGGAGTTTGCTGATGACTCCTGATGAACAGATTAACATTTTCAGTGTTATGAATGTTATATAAATGATTGTCTGTCCTTCCTAGGGTATCACATGTGGAGGAGGCACATGATGCCCATCTGCCCCTCGTCATGGGTGTTTACTTTGGTCACCTGGTCAAGGGATGGCCCATTTATTCCACTGTGTCGTTCCTATTTTTAATCTTGCAATTAGCAAGCAATCTGTAGAGAGACACTTTAAGACCATGCATATATTCTGGTCTCCATAAAAATTTTCCCCTTTGATTTATCATTTGTTGATGATTCTTGCATGAGCTAATCTTTACTGTGATGGTTGCAAAATAACTATTTCCAAACTCCAGCATTCTCTGCACATTTATCCATAATTACTGTTTCCTTTTTTAATCAAGAGCCCTCCCTTCTCCACAACTATTATTTATTTATAACCAGAATGTACTCATAGACTTTCATTGTGTTCACTGTCTGAGTCTGTTGTTATACTTAATTATTTTGACACTCAAAATGTTCAAGATTTGGCCTTTGTGAACCCTTGAAACTGACTGCTGGGCCATTGTGACTTACCCTAGATGGTGTTACCGGGACCCCAATATTTGAGTGTCTGCTGGCACGTACTGGCCCAAAAGAAATGCATGAGCAGGAGTCTGCAGTATAGAAAGAAAAACAGTTTAATATTGAATTGGCTACTCTGGGATAAGGGGAGCTAATGCTCTAAAGACTTGACTGACTTTCAATGGCATGTGGGTTACTGATTACACAGGGCAAAATCACAAGACACCATGGGTTAAGGGTTTTGGGGTTGTGCTGGGAGCTCATTGGTTGCAAGTGAGGTGAGGGTAGTAGATCATTTCTTCAGGTCTTCAGGGCAGCTCTGATGTCTGCTCTGGCCTCCCTCTGTCTGGTTTCATGGGAAGTAGCCAGGGGACAGTTCTACCTTAGGGCTTAGGAGCTGAAAGATAATGTATGTCAAGATGTTACCTTAAGCCTGCCAGAGAGGTCCAGACCCTGTGACCAGTCAGGTCTAGCTATTGTCTTCTGCTGCCCTGGGGTTGCTGACTGGGCAGAGGTGGGGGCTGGGGCCCGGAGGCTAGGTCTATGAGGGGTATATATATACATACTGAAACAGAGAGAGAGCGCACTAGGATTTAAAGCTAAATTTAATCCAAGTCATAAGGACCTTTGGTTTCAAGGGTACACTCCCTAAGGCAATGTATGGTGGGACCATGGGCACCAATGTTTCTCAGTGTCTGGTCTCTATATTCTGCTCATATCATCCAGGTGCATCCTTGTTTATTCAAAAATCTACTGAATTAGCAAACTCAAGTGATTTTTATGCACAATAAAAGTCAAAATTGATGACATGGGTAATGCCAAAGAAAAAATAGGCAAGGAAGACTTTATCAAGACTATTACAGTAGGGGCTAAGACTGAGGTCGTAACCCTAGGGATGCAGATTGAACTCAATTCTGCTGAAATAGAAGGCAAGAGGTTTTCAAATCCGGGGGTGAGCTCGTGCAAAGGAACTGCAGGCTGTTAGGGAGGAGGTTGGTCAGTGTGGCCAGGCCATCTGTGTGTGCTAACTAGGTTTTACCCTGGGTAGCCCCCTGTCATCCTACAGAAACCAGCAGAGAGGGGCCGTGTCTTTCTTGATGATTGTCCTGCAAAATGATGTCCCCCTGCTCCTTCAGAAAGAGATTCCAGGGTTTTAGAATATTTACATCCCACAGGGACAGAAAAATAATTTATAATTACACATTTTCTGAAGTAAATGCTGTAAGACAAGGGAGGTCAGGGGCCTACAGTCAGAAAGAAATCTGTCTGAAGTTTAGTCGAGCCAAGGAACTGATAAGGCCATCTGGCCATCTTGGTCAATAACGGTCTCCGTGGGGGAGGAGACCAGAGCTGCTTTCTTCCCCCCTTGTCCTCCGCCTGTGACTAACTTATGTGTCCAGTAGATTCTCAGGAAGTGTATGTACAATGAATGGATCAATTAATTGTTCACTTTACAATCAGCGTCATTGAGGAAATTGTATTTCATTTACAGAAGTTGACTTAAGCTCCTAGGTATTCCACCATTTCTTTGGGCAGTATCTTCCAAATCTGTGTGGAAAGCTGAAATCTGGAAGTCACCTGGGGAGCCTCATAAAAACCTAATTCCAGAGCTAGAGCTTAGGTATCACGGAATCAAAATGTCAAGAGTGGGGCGAAGTAGAGCTCTCCTCCTTATCTGTGCTTTGGCTTTCCATAATTTTAATTGTAACTGGTGAACTGGGGTCTGAAAATAGGAAACAGAAACTTCAGAAGTAAACAATGTCATAAGTTTTCAACTGCACGCCATTGTTCTCAGTAGCGCGATGCAAACTCCTGCAGCCGTTCCAGTCCGTCCCACTCCTTCCTGCCCAGGACACACGAATCGCCCCTTTGCCCAAGTACCGCCTGCCCGTCAGTCACTCCGTAGCCCCCTGGGTGATCAGTGCGACTATCCTGGTATCCCCTTGTTTCTGTTCATGTAACCCTTACTCTACTTAATAATGGCCCGATGCCATTCACGTAACTTTTATTACAGCATGTTGTTACAATTGTTCTATTTTATAATTATGTATTGTTAATCTCTTACTCTGCGTAATTTATAAATTAAACCGTATCTTAAGTATGTATGTGTAAGACAAAACAGTATATATGGGATTTGATACTACAGGAAGTTCCAGGTATCCACTGGGGCTCTTGAAATGTATCCTTTGTATCTTAATGCTATATCTGTATTTTAATGCAATTGAAAAGGCTTCCAAGAGAGATGATTTAAGTATCTATTTCTTTAACAGTATCACAGAACCATATTTTAAAAAACCCCAACCTGTCTTTATTTCCATGCCAAGTGACCCTTTTAGGCTCAAATTTAAGGAAAGGATTCAATTGCCATTTGCCAGCATGAAGGTGCCTGTGGTGCTGCTGAGCACAGGTCTTAATCATACCCTTTGTAGTGAGGCCCTCAGGTTTACAGAAGCACAAGAGCAGGGCCTGCTGAGATTTTAAATGCAGCCGCAGCTACCGCTGTGTCCTGAAACCTGAAGGCTTTGAGCTATTAGCATTTGCATTAATTACTATTAAAGTGAAACTTTGGCCCAAACAGACTTTCTTGACTAAACCCCGCGATTAAAAAAACTCACAAAATGCTTTCCTTTGCACACACTGTAGATCCTGTCCCCGCACCAGTGGGCAATATTCCATCCTAGGGAGGCTTATGGTGTGTGTTCCTTCTGGAAAATTAGTTGGAGAAATTAATTGTCTCTGTAATTATTTTAATTGGGTTTAAAAAGAAAAAATACCCACTAATTGGTATCAGTTATGTAACTCTCAGTAGTTGTTGAGAGAACCTTTAAACCTTGCATTACTGGGAAAATTAAAGTTTTATTCAAAGGCTATGGGGATTATAATAGAAATAATTTACAATGCTGGCTAAGGGCCTACTATGTTCCAGGCACTCTTCTAAGTGATTTTTCTGCATCATCTTATTAAATCCTGATAATGACCCAATGATAATAAATAATTATTATCCTTATTTTACAAATAAGAGGAGCAGAACTTCAAATGCGTGTGTGCTGGGCTGGGGGGTGAGGTGGGGTCCATCTTCAGAGTGAGCACTGGTGTGATACTTCAAAATGGTGGTCTCACCTGGGGACAGTTTTGCCCCCACCCTCCAGGGCTCATTAAAAATGTCAGGAGACATCTTCTTGGTCACACTGAGGAGCAGAGGGTATGTGTGCTACCAGCAACTAGTGGGTAGAAGCTAGGGATGCTTCTAAACATCCTTTGATGATACGGACAACCACTAACTCCTACAGCAAAGAATCATCCAGACCAAAACGTCAGTGGTGCCAAGGTTGAGAATGCCTCTAACAATTAGTTTCAATAGCCAACTAGCTTGGAGTGTTCGACATCCTCAAGAATTCAGGCCCAATGGGTTAGGGAGGATCTCTCCCCATTGAAGTCTAAGGAGCTGTAACACCTCTCTGATTGTTGTGGGGTGGGGGGGTGGTTGGGGGTAGGTCTCAGTATACCACAGCAATTGTTTTCCTTTTTGAGAGAAGAGGATTGCTTTTGAGAAGGATTTTTTTTTTCACATAAACTGCTCATTAGAAATAAAACCTCCTGAGTTTTACATTTAATGAAAAGCATTATATACAATCTATTTTTCATTTCATGAGAATGTCTCATGTCATGGAAAAGGAAATTCTATACTGTCAATTTCAAGCTCTTTGTAGTAAGAAGAGCCTGGAGAAAACATTGAAAAAAACTAAATCCCTCTGGAATATTAAAAATCTTTATTTTATCCAAGTATTTCATCAAAACTGCTTGCTAAAAGTGTTGATTATAAAGGTGTCTTTTTCCACAAAGAATCACTGAGTGGACTCTGCCATCTTCATTTCATGAATAATTGTTTTCTTTAAAGACATTTTCATTTCAAAGCAAGACATATTGAGATGTTAACTTGTGGGGGAGCTTTGCCTGCAGAGCCCCCTGTCCACTGCGGATGAGAATAAGTCTACCAAGGCATGATCTGCTTGGGGAGGAAAGGTGGCCGATCTCTCAAAGGAAAAGGACCAAGAGCCTTTTCTTCAATGGGCTTTTATTGGGTTCAATTTGCACAGGAATACAGGGAAAGCCCAAAAATCATTGTCAGGCAGTATGGATCAAACAATAGATAACATACAAAGAACTCTGAGGGCTTATTCTGAGTCAGGGTCAGTTAGCTAAAGGGCTATAAGACTTTGGGAAACAAACTCATTTCATGCTTGGACCCTTATCAGAAAATTGAGGGCATTCTTAGCAAAGCAGGTTTCACAGGATTTTATGCATTCTTTCTTAGGCCTGATCGCCCTGGGGAATCTTCCCTTTCCAGCACAGGACTGCACTGCCCTCTCTCATTGTTTCAGGCTTAAGTCAGGCAGGGGAAGTAAGGCAGCCAAGAGATTAGGAGACTTGCAGGCAGAATGAGGGCTCAGGCTATGTCAAAGCCAAGGGGCGAGGGTCCATCACCCCCTTTTTCTATAGCCCCCCAAGTCCTGAGGGCCTCTTCGTGACCGTGCCTGTCTTAGGTTGTCCCTCCCTTGGCTAACCAGTCATGCACTGGGGGCCAAGCAGGGTAAAGTAAAGTGGGCAGAGGCAGTGCCCCTGCCAGGGAGATAAGCTTTGTCTCCTTAGTGGTTTATGGTCCCAAGGTCTCTGACTCAGCCTTAGCCATGGGAGTTTACAGCTTCTGAAACCAGGCAGAGCGGTTCCCAACATTAATTTCTGTGAAATTGAGGTGATTTAGGTACCATACCTTTAAAGTTATATTCGTTAAAAGCTAAGATTCTATTTAATTGCAATTCAGATGACTTCTCTGAATTAAAATTAAATTTGGATAGAAGTAAGCAATTCAAATATGGCAAAATCTTAAAACATTATTTTAAAAAATTGACATAATTTTATATTTAGTTGCTTGATTTTTTAAACATATAAACTAAAATATATTCCAACTAGAAAAGGAATAAAAGTGAATTAATCTATCAGAAATTAAATTTAATCTTTCTTTTTGAGGAAAAACTTTGGGAAAATATCAAAGAAATATTTTACCTTTCTTTAAATTATAGAACTAGATGAGTATTTTCCCCAGTCATATTTCAAAGTCAATAAACCTAAGTTACAGTCATTTAATATATATTTTAAGTTTGAGTGATTTCTTTCTAAACCAGTATCTTTGAGGTCTTCTGATACTTCTGATAACTAAATATTTTTGTAAGAAACACATATATTATTAAATATACCTTTCTAGTTGCTAACAATAATTTCCTGTCAAATGTAAAATGTTGCCTATAAAATATTTTTCGAATTTAAAATGATTATAATAAGCAATAGGATGTTATTACCAAGTAAAGCAATTTTAAAGCATAAAGAGTGTTAAAAGTTCCCCTAGTGAATCCGGCTCCTGTCAAAGCTTAGAGCGCCTGTCAGAGCGGGCGATGTTTCCAAAGTCACACAGAGTAGAGCTGGAGCTGGATGCCGGCTCCGGAGCCTGTGCTGGCCCTTCACTGCGTAAGGCAGTATTCCCAAGGAATGAAAACTAGGTTCACCCCCATGCAGCGCCTACAATGCCAGGTATGGTATAACATCTGAACTAGCTATCGAGGCCAGCAAATGCCAAAGAGCATACAGTCTGACTGGAGAAGTAACAAATAGAAGATGGGGAATGGCAAGGAATACATGGCACAAACAAGAGTAGAAAAAGATCTTTTCTAGTTGGGAAGAACAGGAACATCTTTAAGGAGAATGGTTTCTTTGACTCAGCTCTTCAAGTAGGGAGTGAGATTGTGGGAGAAAGAGTGGAAGAAGGACTTTCTATGTGAACACACATACTGAAGTAGGAAATCATAGGCATAGTTGGGAAAAAACCAAAAAGACTCATTTTTTCAAGGCACTTGAGTTGCATACAGGACGCAGGGAGAAAGTTAATTAAGAAAGACAGCTGGAGTGCAAAGATTCTGGTGTGTTACAACTAGTCCGTAGTTGCTGCTAGAAGCAAATGATGAAGGCGACTCCTTAAGTGTGATCCCCTCTAAGGCTGCTTTGTCACTAGAGCATAAGCCAATGATATAAAACATGAAATAAATCTTCATATTTAGTACAGGGGAATTTTTGTTTGTATATTTCTAGGGGTTTTTTTAGTCAGATATTGTGGTGCCCAGGCAACAGGATGAAACTTAGGAACCTACTAAATATTGATCCACATGAACTTTCGAGATGAAGATTTTTAAAGCTTCTGATGATTCTTGATATTAATTTTGTAGTATTTTTGACATTTGTAAATAACTCTTGGAAAATCAAATTGGAAAACTGCAGAAATAATGAGTTATGGTTATAATTCAAGTAACTTCAAGTTGTTAAATATTTGTAGTTCAACAGTAAAGTATTTTGTGGTAGAAGATAAGGGAGAAAAAGGATAATTAAACATCCAAGAAAATAAATAATTAAAATGAATTTATATTAAAATCCTAAGAGAGCATATTTGTTATTGTTCTGTCCTTTATTAATGTTTTTATAGTAACCCGGGGTTCTATTTCTGTGCAGTTTAGATGGCACCTTATAAAAAAATTTAGGGCTCCTTTATCACGTTAAACCCATATTCTGTTGACGCCATGGTGGCAAAGGAAATCATCTACATCAATACATGTTTTTTTTCTCTAGTTCAGCTTTATTGAGATATAAACTTGTAAGATATTTAAAGTGTACACTGTGGTGATTTTTAAAAATTGGGGTAACATTGGTTAATAACATTACATAAATTACAGGTATACAACTTTATAATGTCAATATGATGTCTGATACAGAACACATTTTTAACTACTGTTTCATGTTTAATTTGGGGGGTGGTGGGAGAGAAAGCAAGGGAAATTCTAGCTCAAATTAAAAAATGGGGAGAGCAGGAAGGATTATTAGATTAATGAACCATTAATTTAAAACAAGGTTAAAAGAAACTTAAACTTAACTGATTAGAATTCATGATGTGAATGTAACTTTTGGCACTCCCCCTGAAAGTAATTAGGACTTCTTGGAGAGTAACTGACTCTATTTGGGGCAGAAAAAACTCAGAGTTGGTCTATATTTTGTTATCGGAAAAACCACACCGACGGACCAAAAACAAGGATACTTCCGAAGCTGTGTATGGCCGAGTTAAAGAAGCCAGGGCCATGGGCTTCCAAGGCCATGCTGTCCTGACTACAACCCAGGGGTGGGACTCTGAGAAAAGCCAGCGAGGTCGATTGTTGGAACCACTTCAAATGGAGAACTATTAACTCGTGATGACACTCAAAGTGAGTAAACAATACAAAGCACGCCAGAAAAAAGTCATGTACAAGTGAGAGTTGGTTTTTGAGTAGAAAATTACCTATAAGATTACGACCAGTGGTGGCAGGAGTGATGATCACGTGACCTTTCCATCAGTGTTAAGAGGGTATACCAAAGACAAGAGCACCTGTCAGAATAATAAAAGTGTTTCCCATGTTTGCATGTTATGTGCCATCTAGACAGTACCATCAGCAGATTTTAATTTTGTGTTTGTTCTTACTGTTCAATCAGTTTTCATCAGTGTGTTACAATACAGAGTATGCACATTCTACTTATTGGAAAATAAGAATGATTGTTGACCCACTGTTATTACAACCTGCCTCATGAAGTGACTTCAGAAATACTCTCTATCATCCTGTCATCCCCAATTTTACAGCTCTGGTGTCCCTAATAAATTTGTGGCTGAGGAAGACCGGCAGAACTGCAGAGTGAGTCTGGCCTTGCGCAAAGCTAAGTAGGGTAGGAAAGCTATCCCTGAGAAGGGCCCCTCCCCAGCAAGGAAACACACTAATTTAAAGATTAAGGCAGCTTTACCCACCCAAATCACATCTCAGATGAATGTGTTAATCACCTGCCAACAATTTCTTTAAAACTCCACTTCATCTCTTCTACAGGGAAAAAAATAAGTTGGGACACTCTTCATTGGCAGTCATTAGGTGTCCCTTCATGGAAAACACTCAACTGGCTTCCGTGAAGCGAAGCTCAGCAAGACTCGGCCCCTAACTTAAGAAACTAACCATCTGTTGAGAGACACAAGAAAGTGAGATCGGGGATAAATGCAGCATCTCCATCAGGAATGTGGAAGACAGATGTGTGTGTAGTTGCTTTCTCATATTGTAGAAAAATATGGGTAAGGGTTTGGGCAAAAAAAATGTCTCAGGATATATTTACATATATTGTGCTGAAACTCTAAAATTAACTTTATAGATATGTGCTTAAAAGCAGGAATTCAATTCAAAATATTTACCAACTAGCACAGTTTGGGCACCAACTCAGCACCCAGTACAGGGTCCTGAGTCTAGGAACTGATCTGGCTTTACCAATGAGTGCCAGCAGGGGGCGCCCTGCTCAAGAGGTAAATTGAATACAGACAGTGGCAAGAGAAGGCTGTGGTGAAACAGAGCCTACAAGAGGCTTCCTAGACAGACGATTGGATGACAAAAAGAAACAAAATCTTGAAGATGATGTTTGCCTTTGCTTTGAAAGAGCAACCCTATTGTTAACTCAGGAGATAGGGGCCGGGTGAAATACAGCCATTCGCTGCCATCGAGACTGCCATGCTCTGATTTCCCAGGTGGTGCGGACGCTCCACGTGGCCTCATGGTGGTCGGGCGTCGATTGTAACTGAATTCCCGAATTGTTGAGAAAAATGGCTGTAATGGCTTGTTTTAAAAGAATACAGAAGTTGAAACAAGGAGAAAATGCTAAATTCTACAGGTTGAACTATTTTCACATGTAGTGTACATGATCGTCCAGCTGTTCTGTGCAAATGAAACAGCGTGGTTAAGGCGCTCCCCTTCCACTCCCTGCCCCGCTTCCTTCCTCTGCACGCACTCAGCTACCTTTCCTCCAATGTTACAACTCCTAACTTCAATCCAGTCTCTCCCATTGTCTCTCTTTTTTCCATAATGTATGTCATTGCCCAAAATTGTACAGTTTCTTAATCTTTTCTCCTCACTAAAATATCAGCTTTATAAGGTCAGGGTGTTGTTTTATTATCATTGTTATTATTCATCGCTGTACAACTCTCCCCCGCCCATGCTGAGAACAGTGTTTGGCACATAGCACATGTTGAACCCAAATAATTAGTAACTGTAATTGTCATTCAGTAAAGAGTCAATCTGTTTCAGGAGTAGGCATTTTATATACATTAATTCATTTAATTATTTTTAGCATGAAGATTCTTACAAGTTTTTGGACTGAAATAGGGCGACACCAACAATAGTAACCTAAATTCTGTCACCTCTCCCCTAAACCTGGTATTTTCACCGCCCATTTACTCATGGTTTGGTCCTAATCTCAAATCGCTCTGAGGCAGACTTCTCCAGTGGTTTCCTCCTCACACCCCTTCGTCTGGGTAATGTCCACTTTCCTCTAAGCCCACGATTTTCAGCCTTTCCATCTCGTGGCACACATAAACTAATTACTAAAATTCCGTGGTACACCAAAAAATATTTTTTTTTGCCAATCTGATGAAAAAATGAGGTATAATTTTGATTCATTCACACTGGACAGCTGCTGTGTTGGCTGTTGGCATTTTTTTGTTTGATAATGTAAGGAAGGTCAGTGCCCTGACTAAACAGTCAGGTACTGCATGTTTTTAAAATTCTTGCGGAACACAGGTTGAAAATCATTACTTTAAACCATGAGGGAAGGACTCCGGTTGCCACGTCAGGCTGTTCACCAGGAAAACACCTTCCTAGTACTATTTCCTACTTCTCTCAGAGCCAACAGTCCTCAACGTGCCCAGTTGAACGGAGGCCCATGCAGGAGGAGACTGTCCCATCTCCCAAATGGTGTCCCACTGCAGCCTGGGCTCCAAGCAGTGCTCTCTGTTGACTTCTGGCTCCACTCTCTCTGTCCACAGCAACAAAGATCAAGTCAAGGGACTGGGAAGGTGACACAGAGCATGACACCTTCTCCATCCACCTCATCCAGCCCATCTTTTCCTCTACCTGCTAATTAGGCACCCCTGAAATGTCCTTTTCACTACTTTTGGCAAAACTGTCTCATTTACAGGGGTCAGTAACTCACCATTTCCATAGTCAGATACCTTACCACCCTACGATAACACTATCAGGTAAACATTATTCCCTTTTTAAAGGTTAAAGAACTGGCCTTTATTCACCTAGAATAACTTGCTTGAAGTCACATAACTAAGAGGTGATGAAAGATCAAAGTGAAATTCAGTCTCAGAATTCGACTTCAAGTCGGTGTGCTGAATGGCGAAACCCTCTGGGGTTAAATAAACACACTGAGTGGCATGACTTTTTTCGTGAAACATACTAATAGGGAAAGAAGAAAGCAAACTACTCTCACGGGGCTGAAAGAGAGAGGTCAAGACCCCAGAAGAACACGGTTCCTATGGAACAGGGGCTAAACTGTAATCTCATTTCATTTGAGACGAGGTGGACTCCGATTTCAGCTTCGGTCCTAGCCTCTCATTGTCTCTGGGCTATTATTATCAAAGCCAGGGGACAGACCCCCGCCCACTGTGCTTCAGAAGGACCTGCCACCTCAGCCCTCATGCAGCTTTCTTCCTGTTCAAAACATCTGGTCCCATTGTCAGGCTAATTAAAAGCTGTTACACCTCATTATGTGCAGAATCTTCTAAGCACAGAGCCGAAATGGATCCTATATTGTTGTTGTTCTGTAAACTGTGTAATCTGGTCCTTTGAAAGTGTGGGACTGACTAGTAGTTCGTGAGCAGGGGACTAAGGTAAAATTGTGAAGCTGTTAATCTAAGCAGAATGAATAGTTGGACTTCCCATCCCAGAGAGGCAGTCCTTTTCAGCCCAGGGGCTTGGAGGTGTTACCCCTAGTTATCCAGCTGACATCTTTATCTAAGGTAGAGTCCCAGCCCAGTACTTTCAATGGTAACTAGTGTTTGTAATTAATTTAGAAACAATCTGTAGTCATTTTCATCCATCTTTATGTCAGCAAAAGATAGTCTCTGGGTTACGGTTCTTTTTGTTTTATAGCTTTAAATTTCTCAAATTATAGGCAGTTTAACAGTTTCCTTAGAAATTAAATTAGAGGAAGAAAAAAATGTATATAAAGTAGTAATGAAGCCTAACTCCAACCCAGTTCTTCATAAGTCTCCCCAAATACCTTGCAAATGCTGTATTTCGGGCAAATTTAGAAAGCTACTTGTACCAGTGCATAAAAGAGTGTCAAGGGAAAAAATGCAAATGTGTGTGCCTGAGGCAGACACTGTGCCAGCATGTATGGAGGCTGCAGAGAGATGCTAAAGCCGTAGCAGATGCTAGCTTGGGCACATTAGCATAGCGGTCTCCAGTGCCTGGGGAGAGGAGGGGGAGGAGTTAGGGCCGGACTTCTCCTAGTCACCGTTCAGAGACTGACCATGCCCTTCCCTCTTCACTCTTCTTGGCCTCTGATTGGTCTCCATCCACTTCTCTTTTCTCTTCCTCCCCTTGCTTATGGCTTCCCACTCTCAACCCACAAAATGTCACAAGCACAGCTAGCAGGGGGAAAAGGTAAAGAGTTTCAAGTCCCATTCCTGCCCCAAACCCTGAGCAGAGCTCTCAGGACTGCCAAGTTAGATCTGGTAAGGCTGGGCCTTAAAAAGGTAAGATGCCAGCAGAAATAAGAATCAATGTAAGGGAGATATATACATGTATATTTGGCCGTCTGCATTAAGGTATTGCCATTTGTTTTTGTATCCAAAGATGGTCAGTGAGAATTCAGCCTAAAGCTTTCTAATTCCTTTATTACAATGAATCCACATAAAAATCTCTCAACATTTTTGGAAGTAGGATTTGTGATAAAATGTAACTGCTATGTGAAATGTCATTCCTCAGAGTTTGGGCTTGTCGAAGCCTAAACATCATGCATCAATTAGCAACCCACCAATAGCCTCACAAAGCCGCCTGAGAGTACTGAGAGAGCCGTAGGGGCCCGGTCCTGGTGCTGCACATGTATGGTTGTATTCAGGCCATACAGCAACCTTGAGAGATAGGTTATTTGCTATCCTGGATTTTGGTGGGGAAAAAATTGGAGTCTAGAATGATTAAGTAATTTATTTATGTCACATAATCAGTGTCAGAGCTGGAATTCAAACTCTTGTCTGCTGAAACCTTTTTAGAACTAAGCCATATAATTAGTAATCATCTGAAATTTTTCTCCTCATCACCTTTCACTAGCTTCCCTATTGTTCTTCATTTCTAACACCCTAGAGCTGGGGTGTCAAACTCATTTTCACCGGGGGCCACATCAGCCTCACAGTTGCCTTCAAAGGGCCGAATGTAATTTCAACTCCTTGACAGTTAAGGAGTAGTTACATTTACACTGTCCTAAAATTATTTCAGCCCTTTGAAGGCCACCGCAAGGCCCCCGGTGAAAATGAGTTTGACACCCCTGCCCTAGAGTTACCAGTCACCCAGGTCCCATAGATTTTTCTATCCTTCCTCCTTTTTCTTCTAAGGTTGCTACTGTCTAGTCTCCCTGGATGACCCACTATGTGAGAGATGGAGGTAGCCATCAAGTGCCTTGCCCAAGGCAAGGGGCCCATGAGACAGACCAATCTTTACAGTGCTTCTGAGGGGTGATCCAGGATTTTTAATCAGAATTCAAGCCTCTTCAGCTCCATCATTTTAAACCAATCTCCAGTCAAAAAAAAAGAAGACAAAATGTAGGTAGACTAGACACATGTAGCCAAGTGACCAATGGGAAGAATGATTAATCCTGATCGTTGGAGATACACACTGGTTAGTCCAACTGCCATTCAACAAGGACGAGAAAGAGGTGAGTCTTGGCAATGGGGCAGAAAATAACATACCTGACTAATGACCTCCGCATGAGCAGCGTGGAGTTCACTTTTAGGAATCACAGAGGTGGAGGCAAACGCTGCTGGCTTCGTGGAGGCAAGGGCTCCTAGCCCAGCTCCCCACTTCTCCTCCCCTTACTCCACTAGCGACACAGGCAGTAACAGCACTTATAGAGGATGCTGTAACCCCAACTGCAGAGATTCTATCATATTTGCATCCACCCCACCAAGTATCCCACAGAGTTCACACCTGCTGTGGGCTAGAACTGTGTCTACCCCCAAAATTCATATGTAGAAGCCATAATCCCCAATGTGATGGTATTGGGAGGTGGGATCTTTGAAAGTCAGTTCAGTTTAGATTTGGCCATGAAGGTAGAGCCCATGATGGCACTGGTATGCTTATACAAAGAGCTCAGATTTCCCAGCCACCAGGCAGTGGGGAGCAA
Organism: Desmodus rotundus; assembly: GCF_022682495.2. Lineage (NCBI taxonomy): Eukaryota > Metazoa > Chordata > Mammalia > Chiroptera > Phyllostomidae > Desmodus > Desmodus rotundus. The sequence goes on along the minus strand of NC_071390.1, from coordinate 159,400,808 downwards.
AGGACTGTTTTGTAAGCCGCCACATCTATGGTGTTTTGTTAGAGCAACATGAGAGCCCTTAACAGTGTCCCCAGGCTCAGGTAAGAACGAGCTCCAGGCACGGACCCTTGTGGGTACATGGACACATAACAACCGAGGCATCCTGGTATGATGGGGCTAACACAAGAGAACATCTTCTGGATAGGGAAGAGAAAAAATGGTTGGAGGGATGCCCATTAGGGTAAAGCTCTGGGTGGCTGAGTCCCCAGTACCCCTGGATTACAATAGGATAAAGTAATCCTCTCCTAGAAACACGAGGATTGTTGCAGTTGAGAACCATCCCTAGAAGGGCGGCTCGAGCACCGCAGCAGGCATCAGCGATGGCCTCAGACTGCTGGACCACCCATCAGTCTCTGCAAACACAACAGCGGGTAGGCTTTCCAGGGTTCTCTCTTTCTGGTGAGAAGGACCAGTAATGGCTAGTTCTTGGGTGGAAAAGCCCCAAGATTCATGGAGTTCTCAAAAGAACAGAGCCCACACTGGGGGAAGAAAAGCTATTTTTGCAATTGCATTTTGCAGTTGTGGAGCTGGCATCATTTAGATTGACTGACATAAATGAGTCATGGCTCATTTGTACTCCAAGCTAGAGAAGCTCACACTGCCCTGCCCAGGACTATTTTAAAGGTTTTAGGCTAGGATTCTAGGGCCCCACCCATAAATTTATCTTCATTAATTTATGATAAATGTAGCCAGTACATTGTGTATATAGCAGGACCAAATTCAGAAGTGTCTTGATGGTAACTTTACTGTTTGTTTATTCTTTTCCCATCTTCTTCTAAGGCATGAACAGGCTGAAAGTCTCTCCTTTACTGACCTTAATCATCTATTTTTTCTTCTCTTTTCTTTCCTGGAACCCAAGATATGCTGAGCCAGTCCTTTCTTCTCCAGTGGATGTGAGGGTGCTAAAAACCTCAGCTGGGTTTTCCCAGCGCTCATGTTGCCCCCAGTGGCGTATGTCGGTACAACAGCCTTGGAGCTGCCATCCCAGAGTTCTCTAGTTCCTTACACTACGTGTACAGAAAGCCTCACCAAATACAGGCTGAACAAATGCCACATTTACACACTTCCTTTAAACCCCCTACGAATAAAGCATTTCCACACTTGTTCATAATAAATCTCTTGATTTGTTAGCTTAGACCTCGGAGAAGTAAAGGCCCAAGCACGCAGAAGGCCCTGAGAACACAGGCCTCCTTCTTGGAACTGGTCAAGTCCCACTTTCTCGATGATGCTCTGCTACCAAATAGTTGTATTTCTTTCAGCACGTTTACCCTCATTTTTTTTCTTCTGTAAGATGGAAATAATAAGAGTATTTTCAAATGCCAGAATTTTTCTTAGGATTGTTATGAAGATTATATGAAACATCAAGCCCTGGTCACAGTGTCCAGCATCTGGTGGCAACTCAGTCAATGACACTGATGAAGAGAGACTATGGGACCTGACAGATCTGGGTAGGCATAGGAGGAATAGAAAGTCACCAGGCAGGAAAAATGTACCATGGGAAACTGTAGCCTGGGCAACTGCCTGCCGATCCTACCCAGGACAAACATGCCGGGCTAAGACTGGCGTCTGGGGTGGGCCTATCCAGCATAACAGGATGCAGCTTTAACTTGAGCCTGAAAAGATGTATCAAGAACAACGTTCAGCAGAAATGGCACTCAGCAACCAGCTCTAGCCAATCAGACTCTGACACCCAACCAGTTACCTTTTGCAGGTTTTGCGCTTAAAAACCCTGCCCTAAGAACAACCAAACGAGTCTTAATCTCCCTTGGTTGGCTCCACTTTCCGTCTTATTCCCCACTAATAAAACCTGCTCCTTAGCTTGCTGAATCTATCTGGTTTCTTGAGCGACCCCAACCTAACAAGACCTACCTGCCAGGATGCCACCACTGGTACCAGGGTGAGCAGAGGGAGGCGAGGGCCTGAACGGCATGACCTGTTGTCTCCCTGTGAGCTACAAACCGCTGTGCTTCCTGGCTCACAGGTAATAAAGGTAGTGTATTTTTCAGAATATATGATGCACTGGACCATAAGATGCGTCTAGGTTTTAGAGGAGGAAAATAGGGAAAAAAATTCTGAAGCAAAAAATGTGGTCCTGCTCCTGCCTCCTGTGACCCTGCTCCACCGCCACCCCCCCTGCCCCCCACCCCCCGCCCCAGAGAGCCAAGTAAGCTTCATTCAGGCTATAAGACACACCCCCCACTTTCCTCCCAAATTTGGGGTAAATATGCATCTTATAGTCCGAAAAATACAGTGCATATAGATGAGGGAAAAAGGGAAAGCCAGAGCGAAAAGACTTGCCCTCATCAATGGTTTCCTTTCCTTCCCCTGAGGAGAATAGGCATGGTGCTCAAAACTCTTGCTGTGACACAGGTAGAGGTCTCTTTATTTAAAAGTTAACAAAAGGAAAAAGATCTCTTTCAGAATTGTGCTTATTAGCCAAAATAAAAATAGCCCAGCTATGCCACCGCTAAATTTGGATTTCTTTCTCTATCCTGCCTCTCTCTCGTCTACCCAGTCCACAGCCATCCTCAGCTCCACCTTCAACATTTCATGGAGAATTAAAACTTTTACTTTAGAGCTGAACTTCAGCATTGCTTACGAAGACAATCAGAGCTGCTGCAAGCACCTTTAGATACTGGAGGGACGGATGACCCTGGATGGAGACAGAGCAGGGCAGGGTTCTGGGACCAGCTGCAACTCAGGGCCCCCTGGCCTAGCCCCTAGCACTGTGCCTTCCTCAGTTCCTTTGCTTAAGACTCTTTACACTATCTGATTTCTCTATTATCACTCATAGTGCACAGGTCAATGCGCCTTATAACTAAACAATGGCAATCAGGAGGAAGGTGGCTGCTGCACCGATAAGGCACTTTTGTGCAAAGCAGGGAAAAGCACCTGCTGAAGTCAGTGCAGCTCCACAGCAGGGCCCAAGCCTTAGCCTGCAAAACAGTCTACATGTCACCTCCCCACGCTCACTGTGTCCCAGGCACCTTTGTACAAACAAACAAAAAAAACCGTATCACCCTCACACCCTCATACCGGTCCTGGTGCTCAATACATAGTTCTACATGTGATACACTTCCCAACTAATCTTTTTTTCCAACTGTTTATGTCTCAAGTAGGCTGTGATTATAACAAGCATCTCAATGAAATCTTGAGTGGGGTGGGGAAGGAACAATTTTACAACTACAATTACAAACCCTGGTGTTTGCAGCAACAATGAAATAGAGTGCAGAGACCATGGTGATAGGAGGGTCATTGTTCCCTGAACATTTACTGACACGTTTGTTCAGAGCTTTTCATTGTACTATCGCATTCAATATTTACAACAATAGGAGATACATTTCCGTTTTACAAGTGAATAAACAGTGAGAGAAGTTTATTAACTTGAAACTGTTGGAGCAAAGACTTGAACTCATGTCAGTCTGTTACTTCCCAAATTTCTAGACCAGTAAAATATGATATATTTTAGGTTTCACTGATACACAGGTACAGCCTTGAACACCACGGAATCACCCGGCGAGACTAATTCTCTCTTCCATTTTCTCTCAATCCTTCTGGCCGTGACTCGGTCGAGGACTCGCTTGCCTTGAACACATACCCTTGCTGACGTTCCTCCTTCGATCAATAAAAACAGGTCTCAGTCTCAGAGCCTTCCACAACCGGTAGTTAAGGTAAAATTTAATTACACTTTTAATCATAATATTACCTTCTACTTATGGCAAGGGATACTAGTTCTTTCTTTTCCACCTACTATGCAAAGTTTTCTTTTAAAATAAAATTAAGAAAATTTTAAAGAAAACGACTTAAGTCAATAACAATGTCATACATTCACCATGACAGAAATCGTCAGCATACTTAGAGAGGGCGAAAAATCAGGGAGAAGTTGCTAAGGACTGGGAAACAGTGCCCCGTACCAGTAGGCGACGCGCATGGGCTTTGATGTCCAGAAATGCGGGAGCTTGCGTTCCAGGTTGGCTGATTACTAGCTGTGCAGTCTCGGAAGAGCACTTGATCTCTCTAAGTTTCAGTGTTCTCATAAAAAATATTCTTTATACCCACTTTAAAGGTATCATCGTGACAGGTAAATGAAATAACTTTTGTAGCCTGGCAGAGAGTCAGTGCTCAAGAAATACTAGATTTTTCTAATCTCTCCCTTCTCTCTAGTTGCCAGAGTTGGTAGAAGAAATGCTACCATCCTCCTCATCTGTTGCCAAGAGCTCTTTTTAACTTCTTTTTTTTTACTTCAAATAGTTTTTATTAAATAATGAGTAAAGTATTTATGAAATGTATGTTTGCCATAAAGCAGAACAAGTCAACTAACTAGAACCTGGTCATGTCATACCTATGTAGCTCCTATAGGTCCCTTCCCACCCCCATCCCCCCACAGCTAACCAGTTTTCCAAATTTTGGTTTGTTGTCCCTTGTTTTCTTTATAGTGTTACTGTCTTTGAATGACCACTTGAGAGCACCATTCTCTTAATGGCTCCCCTCAGCATTGTTACATCAGAGAGAAATGACCTTGAATTTGCTCAAGCTCTATATTTTGTGCTTACAGCAATTCACACTTAATTTTAAATACTATACTCTTGACATTTCCCAAAGTAAGATCATGCCACTTACATTGTAACTTAAATATGTATAAAGCATCAGTAACCTGCACATAGCAGTATCCTAGGGAAGCTCAGGGCCTCACAACTAGAATGAAGAGGTCTACATAGACATAGTAATTTAGGGATCAAGAATATCCCCATATTTGTCTTTTTTCACCATCCCTGGGACGTTGCCCTAGTTCGTATGACCAAGGTTGGGTTCTGGACACATCCATATTTTAGCGTGCAGAAAGGAGAGAGAGTAAGTCCAGAACAAGCAATGGAAAGTAAGCCTCCAGTTCTGAAGGAATAACCATGGAGGAATGATTTAAGGAGAATCTAGTCCCTGCTCCTTAATGGAAGGGTGAAATCGGGAGTTGAATGAGGGAGACACCTTGGGATCCTCAGCCAGAGAGTGGGTTGCGTTGCTGTAAACCCGGCATCTTTAACTGACACACTGAGATCATATTCACCTGTGACTCCCCTATAAGCAAACACCTGAAGACGGAGTCCAGGAATTACTGCCGAGCTGGGATGCCGGAGCTTTCCTTGCTGCCATCTTTGTTCCAGCCACATGTAATCAGAGGGCAAATGCCAAGAAATTATTAATAAATATACCAATCTAAGCCTGATAGTGGGAAATTAGAACAAAAAGTATTTGCATTCACTATTTCTTCTTTCTTCACCTAACCAAATTAGAAGTTTTATTTATTTCTAACAGACTGGTATTTGTCTGTAAGTACTATGAGTGTACTTTCCTAGAATTTAGAAATTCCTTTGGAATTTTTATTTAACGCAAATTGCACTGAATGTTGCCAAGTACCCTTGGTGCTTACAAAGCGTTTATTTCTTCCTAACACACCCCTTGTATGAAACTTGATAATGGTTCGTGTAGGAAAAAATTACTTGCAGAAAACATTTTAGCAATTTCTTACCTGAGACTGTCGGGATTTTTGTCTGTTTTTGCCTCCATTGTCAGTACAACAAGTTGAAAATAACTTTCTAGGTAAAATGTTGGTACTGACCAATCATGAGATTATTTTAAAAATTGAATGTCAGTAATGATAGCGATGAAGGAGAGCAACTACGTGAATTGATTGAAATGTTAAAGTGTTATCAGAATATTATGATGATAACAACTGGCACGTAGTTCACTTGGCATTGAGTTACCTCGAAGAGTAAGGAGACTGGGACACAACAGATTACTGTTAACCTGCCACACGGTCCAACCTGTGATCACATTGTTCTAGGGCTGGGGTACAACAGCGAACAGAACAGACCTCGCTTGTGCCCCTGTGGTGCTTCTGCAGCTAGCCGAGGTCGGGGGCGGGGCTCTCTGCTTGGGCGGGGCTTCCAAACGTACTTCCCATAAAGGGGTTGATGAAAATGTTCTGGAATTAGATAATAGTGGTGTTTACTTAAGCTTTTGAATGTACTAAAATTGGTGAATTGTACACTTTAAAATAGTGAAGTTTATGGTGGGTGAATTATATCTTAATAAAATAAAAGAAAAAAGAAATCCTCTGATAAAGTAGCATTTGGACAGAAGTTTGAAGGAAGAAAGGCATCAGTCGGTAGACATCTAGGGGAAATGAAGGTAATGTGATTGCCAAGCAATGTAAACAGTAGAACTCATTCCAGATGTCAGTATTCAGCATTCCTCTTCTGACTGTTCAATCTCTGTTACTGTCGTGGCATGGTTTAATGTAGCCACCTTTTGTGTGAATAATGAGGAGAGCAAATAAAGGTTGAGAAGCTTAAGCAGGGGAGATTTAATTATTGAATCATGTAAAAAGGAAAGTGGAAATTTGAAAAAATATGAGAGCAATTAGAATAAACTCAAAGGAGCTGCAAAGAACAGGAAAAGGGAAGGTGAGAAGCAATGATAAAGTAGTAAAGAAATCAGGCACTGGGATTGACAGATGGAGGTTATACCTTGCCTCTGCATCAGCTAACCGTTTCCTTGGGAAATTTTCCTTGCTCCATGGTCCTCAGTCTCCCATGTCCTACTTAAGGCATGAGAACTACAGCGTCTACCTTACTGGCTTGAGTTAGGTGAAATTTGTGAAACACTGAATTGACACTTGGTAGACTCTTAAATATGTATTAATTATTCACAAGAATCATCATAATGGATATTACATAATACTGTTTTAAAAACCAGAGCTATGTGTTCAAATATATATTAAAGTCAATGCATGAGATATATACCATATTTTTCGGACTGTAAGATGCACCTTCCCCCCCCAAATTTGGGAGGAAAATGAGGGTGTGTCTTATAATCCGAATGTAGCTTACCTGGCTCGCTACAGGATTTCTGCTTTAAAGGATGTTATTAAACATTTTACCACATTTTTTGCTTCAAAAATTTTTTTCCTATTTTCCCTCTCTAAAACCTAGGTGTGTCTTATGGTCCAAAAAATACGGTAAAATATACATAGCTAAAAAGTCTTAACATGTTAGTTACTTAAATATTAACTTAATCTTACAAGTTTTTATTTTAATGAAACTGCATTAAAAATGAGGCAGAGAGGTATTGCCTATATTTTCAAGGTGTTAATTGGTTAGAAACAGGCTTTTGTTAGAGAGGTAAGAATGTGCTGAAACTAAACTAGATATTTTTCACATGCACTCAATATTTTTAGAAAACAAGCATATTAGGCTTAAAACTACTTTTAAGAGAATAACACGTTGGTGAAAAATAATACTAAAAAATCTCTTTGCTAATTAAAGCGTATGAAACCAAACAACCATTTTTGGAAATTGATTTTGTTGGTTTGTGTGCTAAAAAGAAGTACTTCCCATGTTTCCTTCAAGTGAGATAAAGTTAGTGAAAAATCTGGCTAGGGGAGGATGAGCAGAAGTTGACATATTTGAATAGTTTTTCTGGCATATGCAAGAATCTTTAAAAAATGCTAGGGAGGTTGGAGTCTTCTGGGAATTAAAGGCAACCTTAAATCAAAAAAAATAATGTGGGATTAGGGGTCAGGGTCAAGGGCCACATTGCCGACTCTGAACCTTCTGTAGCCAGAAGATCTTGGCAGGTTAACTCTCTGTTTCTCAATTTCCTCTTTTCTAAGAGGGTTTTATTTGGTGGACTACATAGTCCTTCTCCTTTCTAATATTATGTGGTTCTGTGTAATATTTCCTCTCGCTAAAAAAAGTTCCAAGGCTGAATGCAGGCTTTTTCTCTAAGTATTATTGATAAGTTAGCTGTGGGTTCCAGAGTTTGGGTCAACTTCGCCTTAGTGGGGTCAGTGGCTGCTTCTCTCTCCAGCTTCTTTTTCTTTCCTCCTGTTGTGGGTCCTCTTGTCATTAAGAAAATGCAACTAGTACTCCTGCTATGAGCCTCTTATTACACCTAAAGCCAGAGAGAGATTCCAAACTAATATGGCATGAACATAAAACAATAAAAAATCAGGACACAGGTCATGCAGACACATATTAGCCCTGCCTAAAGCTAGAGGCAAAACCTGGTCAGTTCAGATGAGTTTCATAAATATTTGTGTTCTTTGATATATGTGTATGCATACATACATACATTTATTAAAGTGGGATTGTATTCATTTCAAAATACACTTATTTTATAAGTTGAATTCTATTTAGTTTAAGATTCTCAAAGAGATGAATAAAGGAATAATACTAACACTGAACAAAAAAGTATTTACTTGAAAAGGAGAGAAATGAAACACAGAGGTAAATATTAAAAAAAATTAAAATCAAGGGGGAGGGTGGAGGTGGGGGACGGAGGTGGGTTCAGCTGGGGTGGGGTGGAGGGATGGGGAGAAAAGGCATACAACTGTGACTGAATAACAATAAAAATTTTTTAAAAAACAAACAAAATTTGGAAATAAAAAAATTATCATTGAAAAAATGAAATATTTAACAGATAGGATAAACTCTAAACTGGAAACAAAAAATGAATTAATGAATTGGAAAGTGTTGGTAGTAATTTTACTTATCAAAAAATACATCTAAAGAAGATGAACCAATGAAAAATATGAGTAGTATTAGGTGACAGGGAGGATAGGCAGGAAATTATAACATAAATCTAATGTCAAATTTTGAGGAGAATGGAGCAGGAAAAAACACAATGTTTACAAATATAAAAACAAGGGATTTTACAGTTAAAGAAAGACATGAGTCCTCAAATCAAAAGTACAGTGTGATTATAGAGCAGGAAAAATAAAAGAAGAAAAAAACCAAATCTATACCTAGATCTATTTTATTGATCTTTCTTACTGGCCATACAGAACATTAAGGAAATGGGGTGAGTTGAGAAAGACAAGAATCATTCTTTAAATATATATTTTTAAATTTTTTCCTATAGCCATTTAACCTCCCTATACCTCTTCCACTTCCACTTGTCCTCCTCACCCAACAATCACCACATTGTTTTCTGTCTTCTTAGGTTCTTTCTCTATCTTTTTTTATTTTGATCAATCCCTCCACACTCCAGCCCCCCACCATAGCTGTTAACCTGCTCTCTAACTTGAGTCTGTCTCTATTTTGCTTGTTAGTGCAGTTTGTTCATTAGATCCCACATATGAGTGAGATCATATGGTATGTGTCTTTCTCTGACTGGCTCATTTCACTTAGCATCATGTTCTCCAGGTTCATCCATGCTGTCCCAAAGGGTAAAATTTCCTTTTTTTTTTTATGATTGAGTAGTACTCCATTATATAGATGTACCACAGCTGTTTTATCCATTCATCCACTGATGAACATTTAGGCTACTTCCAAATCTTGGCTATTGTAAATTATACTGCAGTGAACATAAGGGTGCATATATTCCTTCGAATTAGTGTTTCAGATTTCTTTGGATAAATTCCCAGAAGTGGAATCACTAGGTGATAGGGCAGTTCCATTTTTAATTTTTTGAGATATGTCCATACTGCTTTATCAGTGGTTGTACAAATCTGCCTGCCCACCAACTGTGCATGAGGGTTCCCCTTTCTCTGCATCCTCACCAGCACTTGTTGCTTGTTGACTTATTAATGATGGCCATTCTGATAGGTGTGAGGTGATATCTCATTGTGGTTTTAATTTGCATCTCTCTGATGATTGATGATGTTGAGCATCTTTTCATATGTGTGTTGGACTTCTGTAAGTCCTCTTTGGAGAAGTGTATGTTCAGGTCCTTTGCCCATTTTTTAATTGAATTGTATGTTTTTTTGGTGTTGAGTTTTATAAATTCTTCACGCATTTTGGATAGTAACCAATTATCAGATGTATCAGCAAATACATTTTCCCATTCAGTGGGTTGTATTTTATTTTGTTGATGGTTTCCTTTTATGTGTAAAACCTTTTTAATTTTATGTAGTCCCATTTGTTTTTTATTCTTGTTTCCCTTGCCTGAGAAGATATATCAGAAAAAAATATTGCTACACAAATGTCTGAGATTTTATTGCCTAATTTTTCTTCTAGTAGTTTTATGATTTCAAGTCTTACATTTAAATCTTTGATCCATTTTGAGTTTATTCTTATGGGGGTAGGGGGTAAGAAGATGTTCTAGTTTTAAATTTTTTGTGTGTATCTGTCCAGTTTTTCCAATGTCATTTATTGAATAGATTATCTTTAGCCCATTTTGGCTTCTCTGTCAATATTAATTGACTAAAAATGTGTGGGTTTATTTCTGGGCTCTCTATTCTGTTCCCCTGATCAATATGTTTTTATGCCAGTACCATGCTGTTTTGCTTACTATGGCCTTTATAGTTTGATATTAGGTAGCATGATTCTCCAACTTTGTCCTTCTTTCTAAGACCACTGTTGCTATTCAGGGTCTTTTGTGGTTCCATATAAATTTTTGGAATATACTGGGTCTGGCACAAATAACGCCCTTTTTTATTACAAATTCTTTTATTATAAAATCATGTAACTCTGTAGCATAACAATATCACATCCAAGCATAACATATGAAATTTTAGATGAACTGTCCAAATTAAACTATAAATTATTACATCCATATTATTACCCTACCAACCATACTCAAACAGGCCTTACTTCTGCCAGATCCTACGTGTGTTCTAGTTCTGTGAAATATACCATTGGTATCTTGATAGGAATTGTGTTGAATCTACAGATCCCTTTGGGTAGTATAGACATTTCAGTGCTGTTAATTGTTCCTATCCATGAAGGTTACCAAAGGGAGAAGAGAAATTAACTACAAAAAGTGATAGACTGACATTGGACTTTTCATCAGCAGCAATAGATGCCAAAAGGCAAAGGAAAAATATTTTCAACATGCTGAAGACAAAATAACTCCCAATCTTGAATTTTATATCCAACCTAATGTTATTCAACAGCAAGAGCAAAATAAGGACATATTCAGACACACACAGAGAATTTACCTACCAAGCACCTTTATTAAAGGAATTAATGAAGGAAATATTCTACCAAGAAGAAAACTGACTGAGAATGAAGAACAATATCTAATCAGGGAACACTGTAGTGAGTAAAATAGGCAGTGAGTTTAATTTTTTAAGTCTTATTTTTTGTCGTCTGATATTGGAAGCTAAAATCTTACTTTTTTGTGTTAAAAAGGAGAATGACTAAAATTCTAGAAAACAATAACATTAGAAGATGTTGAATGAGCAGTTAAGGTGTGCCGGGTCATTGACAGAAATGCAACATTATGATGTAGTAGACATTTTAAAAACAAGGTTATTGCCAAGAGAATAGAAATACAAAAAAATACAATCTGTTAATTATAAACCATAAGAAGGAAGAAAAAGTAATATAAAATTATTTACTATCCTATAGAAAACATAAAGGAGATTTTTTAAAATAGTAAAGGCAAAGTATGGTATATAAAATGTTTACATTAATATGGTAGAAAAAAAAACAGAAACATTTTTCACATAAAGTCAATATCTGGTCCTTAAAATCAGATATGCCACATAAAATGTTACCCATAAGTCTATCTTGCTTTATTTTAAGGGGAAAATGAATGCAAAGTACTGCAGCTCAATTGAAAAATTCTGAACCAATTTATGACTTTTAAAAAATGAACCTAAAACACAATAAAATGCCCATTTGTATAAGTAACTAATTATAATGATAGGATATGAAATGCTTAAAACATTGCTTCCTAATTATCAATTGATAATTTGTTGCTTCCTAATTATCCATTGATATGATTATTAGCAAACAATCCCTTTATATCCAGTGACCTAGTCTTCCTCGGAGCCAGGAACTCTGAGCTCTGATTCCCCTTTGTTGACATTGGTACACTTATCAAAATGTCCACAAGTGATTCCAAAGTTCTACTTATTGCATATGGAATATAACACATGATTATTCTCATACATCAAGTTATTAAAACTTTTGGTATTAGACTAAATATGAACATATATTTTTTCATATGTAAACATCATCCAGAAAGCATAACATTGAGAAATATGGATGTTTTAAGAAGACACTGTTAAGAAAATTTTTGTGGGAAAACATCAATAGGAAAGATGCTCTGTGGAATTAAAATAAATTATGATAATTAAACATACCAATTAAAAGATAGAGATTATCAGAGTGTAAAATAAAATCTAGTTATATATTACAGAAAAAATACATCTAAAACAACCACACATATGATAGAAAATAGAGAAGATATATGTGTTAGGTGGGATTCTGCTGTGAGTGACTGTGAAGCCAAACTGGTAGTGATTAACCAGGTTTGAAGCTGATTTGTGGCTCCTAGAAATGGAGCCTGGAGGCTGGTTTCTAGGGCTGGCCTGATAGCTTCACCTGTGGAATCTCAGTGACCCAGGATCCTCCCTCTTCACAGCTCCCTCATCCCTGAACTGGGGTCCTCACTCTTCTCATCCCTGGTGATAGAAACATTCATCTAGGTGAAAAGATGAAGAAAGGGGTGAAGAGACAAGAAGAATACGCCAGCTGTTTTAAAGAGTGCTCCTCATGCTTTAGGAATAGTAATTCATTTAATCTTCCTAGAAACAACTGCTCTTATCACAGCACACAAGAGGCGGCCGAGGCCAGGAGATGAAGTGAGTTGCCCAAGTTGCATGACTATGAAGTGGTATAGGCAGAATTGGAACCTGGGGTGACTGATTCCAGGACTTGCATGCTCAAACACTGTACAACATCGATAAAGAACTTCTCTGGGCCTCTACTCCCCCATCTGTACGATCAAAAAGATGGTCTAGATCAGGGGTCCAAAACTGATGTCAAGTGGGTCAAATAACATTTACAGAAGAGTTTGATTTGGACACATTAGATTTTTAATTGTTTTTATTAGAATGCCTCTACCCAAGTAGGATCTGCACTACCCAGTGGTCCAAGGTCCTACAATCTCCCCTTGCTTTCTCTAATACTAGTTTTTCACACCAATAACCTTCTGATGCCAGAAGACATTGAAATCAGGGACCTCTAGGTAAGACACTTTCCTTTCCAGCTCTGCAATGCTATCAACAAGGGAGGAGACACTTTTCTGAGCGATGTTCACCAAAACTATCCATAGAGTATACGGGATTCAGGCATACATCACTAAAATAGCTCAGAGAGTAATAGCTCAGACACCTCATTAAAATAAAAGAGAATGAACAAGATATAAGCCATTTGAGCATACTTTACTAAGTTTACGTATACTAAATATACATGGCAAACTCCAAACTCTAGAGATTAATACAACATGGTTCTATTACTAGTTTCAATCCACACTCATTACATTAGGGGGGGACCCTTGGGATAGAACGGATTAGCAAATAGTCCCTTTGGGTTTGTTTGTTTTAATTTTTTATTGACTTTATTTTTTAAAGCAGTTTTAGATTCATGGCAAAATTGAGGAGAAAGTACAGAATTTTCCATTATACCTTTGCCCCCTCCACATTCACAGCCTCCCCCATTATCATCAGCTCCCCCCAGAGTGGTTCATTAGTTACAATTGATGAACCTACATTGACACACCATTATCACCCGAAGTCCACATGGTTCACTCTTGTCTACCTTGTTTTACATTCACCTCCTACTTCACTACCTTGATTTCGTGTCTCTGGCCTAAGCCACCCGAGTCTGCTTCCTAATTAAGGTTATGCTGGTCCAGTTGGTTGCTTGTTTCAGGAGCGATATGCTAATTGAGGGCAATTCTCAGTATCCATACCTGCAATTGCTTGAGCTTGAGCGAGGCTACCAGCTCATGGCTCATGTTTTCACCGTCTTGACACTGGCTGTTTCCTCTCCTAATGGCTAGTGCACTCCATTTCACAAGCTATTTGGCTGCAGATACAGATAAGAAGATGGTTAACTTTATAAAGGTTGTGGCTTAGCTATACAGTGTGACAAAAAAGACAAAGAAGCAAGAGAGAATTGCGAGAGCATCCTTCTCGAGACAAAGGTTAAGTCTATGTTGGCAAAGGGGGAAGTAAAATCCCCCAAAAGGAGGCTGATGGACAGGAAAAATTTGGGAAGCATGCTCTAGGACCAAGTAGGTTACGTGGTACTTCTAAAAATTATTCAGTCTAGGAAATTAGGGTGAGAGCATTGGAAGGTAACCTCCCACAAGGAGAAATTATTTGAATTGATGTTATATTTGCTTTCTGTAGAAATGTTGCAGTTGATTAATCCATAAATCAATAAAATGCTAAGAAGGATGAAAATCACATTGGAAATAAATTAATTAGAAGATTTAGATAGTCTAAAAATTGAATTATCATGAGGAGGCAGGTTGTCATTTCTCATTAAGCCTTTTCACAATTTAAAAAAAAAAAAGTGCTTCTGTGTTTTTGGAGACAAGAATGTGCTGCTAGAATTTCATCCGGAGACGGGCGTGGAAGAAGAGAGCAGCTGAAAAGAAAATGAATGTTTTCTCTCCTTTAATCTGCCCTAAATGGAGTCATATAATGATAGATCATTCAATTTACTCAGCACGCTCCACATAGCAGAAGCCAGGTTAATTTCCTTGCATATTTGCATATGTAGAAATCTTTGGTCCATTACTTAAAGAAATAACACATCATCAAATATTTACTTCTACAGAAATGTGGCTCCTGACTTGTGTCATATGACATGAAAGGGGGAAAATAAACATCGAAGGAAGTCTGACATGTTCTAAAACTTTTTATGAGAAACACATCTAAGTATCAGGGACACGTGCGATCAAAGCATGTACATCTGAGTAACAGTTTAAAATATGAATGAGTGTGTCCCATTCCCCCCAGTCACTTCCTAAGGCACGTTCTTGGACCACCTGGCCCTTCCCCACTGAAACTAGATTGACGTATCTCTTGCAACGAGGTAGGTTATAACAATTGAACTTGTCACATGGGAGTCAACTCCATGATGTTTGAAAAATCTGAAGTCTCCTAACATTTATGACAGAAGCACTAGTTTGAAAGAAAAGATGTTTTGAGAATCACAGCAAAACACTGACAGATTTGAGACATAAAGTTTACGCCATAAAAAAATACACTTAGGAGAAGAGACGAAAGCCAGGATAAACTTGCCCCGACTAAAGATTGTTTAAACTGACAGAGGAAGAGGAGTTTGCAAGGGAAAGTAGAGAGAACATCAGGGCGACCCTGATGAGGATTGAGGTTGCTGTGTGTTACCCCCTCGCCTGAGGTCCAGAAGCAATGGAAGAGTTTCTGAAATGTTTATGTAAATTATAGACAGGTCTGTAATTTATTATAATTACATGTTACAGGTACCAAAAGTGTTATAATTTTAAAATCCTCATTTTTATGAGGATACAGTTTTGAAAAATTGAAAGCAGAGATTTGGCACCTGGCCCTTGCCTTGCAAGGGGAACCAAAGTCCCTTTGCTCCTCATGACTGAGGAGGAGTCAAGTGAAAGTGGCTACAGAACGCAGCCAGGCAAACACACCTAAGGCAACCCTGCAGAGTTCTCTGGCTTCCCAGTGTGGCACAGGAACTTTACCAACTGTGGCCAAATGTAACGGGAGCATGTCCTGGAGAGCTGAGGGCCCTGATCCGTGGACACCCTGGTGATTGTGACAGCGAGAACTGAAGTCATCTACGTGGTCCAACAAGTGAAGAAGGGAGGATGTGTCCTCAGTGTGGATGCCCGAGGGCCAGATGTCCCTTCCTTCCTCCGTGCCACGCCTCATCCCCGTACATGGGCACTAGATCAGACCCTCAAGAATTGGGCGATCTGTTAGCACTGCGGTGAGTAAAAATGATTCACCCAGAAAACCAGGAACTGACTCTCAAAACCCAGAAGTGGAATTAGGGGACATGAGAGACAAATTAAAACCTTCCTTAGTAAACATAAAGTAGACTTTTTTTTTTCTATTCTGCAGTTTGTCCTTGAGAAGTTAGCAACACCTTTGGGTACACACTAAATCCAGATCAATAGCAGAGCTGTATTATGGAACAAATATTCATTTTTATGAAAGAATTCTTCACTTTATAAAATAATGCACCAGAGAACACTTCTCAAAAATCCAGCACTCGGTGCATATAATATATCATTGGAATTACAGAAATGTAATGTAAAAAAAATTTTTTTTTAATCCTCACCCAAGGATATGTTTAATTTTAGAGAAAGAGGAAGCGGGGAGAGAGAGAGGAACATTGATGTAAGAGAGAAATAGTGATCAGCTGCCTGCCGTATGTGCCCCGACCGGGGATCGAAGCCACAACCTAGGCAGGTGCCCTGACCAGGAGTCTAACCTGTAACATTTCGGTGTATGGGACAACCCTCCAACCAATTGGGCCACCTGGCCAGGGCTCCATAAACTTTTGAGGAAATCATCAATTGTCCAAAACAAGCCCATTTGAGACCTGCTATTCTTTTGGAATATTAACAAAATTCAAGTATTCTTCTTCCTGTAGAGCTGAGGGTACAGGTGCCTTTCAGTTAGCACATGGATGAGCAAATGGATGGGCCCATGGGGGAACATGGAAAGGGCGGACAACCTGCTGAGAGGTGATGGTAGTTCTGAACTTTCCAGATGCCACCTCCACTGGTGGCATCTGGAAAGAAGTTCAGTTGAGGATGGGGAGTGATTCATTTTTCGATGAAAACATAACCACATTGAATACAGCAGGGGTATGTTCTATGCAGAGAAACACAGGCTCCTATGTGACCATGTTGGAGAAACATTTCCCCCAGTGTTTAAATGGTCAGGGGAGGCTTCTCTGGGGAAATGGCTGAAACCGAGACTTGAAGAATGTAAAGAAATTAGCTAGACAAATGGGGTCATAGCAAAGGGTGTTCCAGGCAGCTAGAATGTGGACAAGCACAGAGGCAACGGGAAAAATCACCAATATTTTTTAATATGCTAGGCCATATGCTTTACACACAATTTCATTCCATCCTCATAACAACCCAATGGGGTGCACACTTTTATTCATTCCATTTCCACATAGGAAAACTGGGCAGCGGTGTGTATATGGATCCTGCTCAAGATGATGGATCTGGTAAGGAGCTGAGCATAGACTGACTGGAACCCAAGTAGTCTGATCCTAGAACTCCCACACTTAACAGCCATTCCGCACTGCCTCTTACTGTGTTCTAAGCAAGCAATCCAATGGCTCGTTCCAGGATCTGAAGTTCCTTATGCCAGGAGCTGAGAATGGGAAGGGCAAAGGAATTGGATTCAACAATGGCAGGAAATGAATCAGGAGATAGTATTTATGACCAGATCAAAGTCATATACTCTTGTATATGCCTAGTACTTAAGATTTCATCAGTCTTTGCTGAGGATCTGGAAGCCGTGGGATTCAGTGGAATGGGCATAGGCTTTGGTGTCGAACAGATGTGAGTTCCAATCCTCTCACTTCTGCTTAGAAGCTAAGCAATTTAACATAAGCAACTTCTTTAAACTCCCCACATATTTTCTCCTCTGCTACCATCTGTGCCTCGGAGATTATAATAGTGACATTGAAGAGTTGTTGTGAGGATGCACGGTGCAGAGCACATAAGTGTCTGGCATATAGTTAGTAGGAACTCAAATGTTCAGTTTTCCCCTTCCTTGCTCCTGTTGTGAGGAGCAGGACAGGCTATCTGAGTATCTCTGCATGGTTCAGCCAACCCAGAGCAAGAACTTGAACAAAAGTGAATATTGACCCACAAATTTTAAAACATTACACTTGATTCAGAGTCCAAACCTCACACTTTACTGAACCGCAGTGAAAACACCGAGGACTGTGTGGTATGGAGCATGGCCACTGGAGGAGAGGTTGCGAGATGTGAGTGTCTGCCCCATCCCACCTCAGGCACTGCGACGCCCCCTTGCTGAGCTGCAGCCTCCCAGCCTGACAAACAGCAGGCTGAGCCTCCTGACCTGCGTCTACTGCTCAGAGCTTGGAGCTCACTTGATGTCTTGAACACCTGAGCAGAAACAGGACTAGAAAATCATTGTTCTCTGAATGAAACCAGGAGTCTCAGGTTAAACAAACAAAAATATCCTTAAGATGATACATATCTTACATATCTTAAAACAAAAAAAGAGATGTGTAACAAACATACAATCTTCTTGGGAGAAAACAGAGGAGATATGCAGGGAGATGATGTGTGGACTTTGAAGGAAGTTAGATATGCATCCTAATTTATTCTTTGCTATAAATCACTACTTTAAATTTGTCTCTTCATCTATAAAATGAAAATGATAATGTTCTTTCATAGAGTTGTATTAAAATGAAAGTCTATTTACAATTTCCATTTACTCTTCATCCTCCAAGAGAAAAGTAAAATTTCTACTTTTCACAATCCTCCAAGTTAAACACTCCTTTTTCGTTTCCATCACGTAGGGTCCACATTTACTTATCCCGCTGCGTCCTGTGTGAGTGTTGCCCTCCACTGTGAGCTCCTGAGAACAGATTGTCAGAGTCACATTTATGGCTCATTAGAGCCTAGACTAGTGCCCAGCACATGGCATTAGTGTTTCAGTGAGTGTTGGTTGTTTAAACTAATCAAGAAATAAAATTAAAACAATGAAATTGCATTTTTCATGTAGTAGATTGGTGGAGATTTTTTAAAGATTTACACTTAATGCAGGCAAGTGCACATGAATTGAAGCAACTTTCTTTGAAATAAATTTAGTAATATGTTTCAAGATTCTTTAAATCTCTGGACCCTTGGATCCAGTAATTCCACTCTGCAGAGTTCATCGACTGGGGCGGATAGGCTACCCGCCAAGTGAAAAAGCAATGCATGGGGGGAAAAGACTGTAAGTAAACACACCAAAACATTACAGGTGATTTCAGTTTTCCATTTTATGCTCTTCTGTTTTCCAAAATGTATTTAGTGATCATGTAAAGTTATATAGCAGGATAATATGGTACTTTTATTGTTACATGAGAGACTTTTACAGATTTAAATATATAATCCTAAATACATTAAGAGGATGTCAATGTTCCTCAAATACATGGCTTCTTTTATTGACCCCAATATCCAATGTAACATCTTGCATGTTATAAGAATGCTATAAATTCATATACATGTACTATATATGTATATGATTTTACATGAGTATCTACCTGGGTCCTTAAGTAATCTTGCTTCACTCTCTAAATTTAGAAGGGTCACATATATTTCTTCCGGTCATTTAATTTCCAGAGACATGTAAGTGTCAGCAGATTTATTTTTCTCCGAAACAGAGTAATGCTCCAGTTAACTGCTGTCCAGATAGTTTTCATTAAAAAGTAGCACAGCTCCCCCTGTGAGATTTCAACATCACGTGCCAGGAGGAACGGAGAAGTTAACTAGGTTACAAGGGTTCATTGGAGTGTCTGCTCGGTGCTGTGTTATTGCTGAGGCAGACACAAATGAAGTTCTTAAGTAAAAAAATAAGTCGTTGTGGCTCTTCCTTCTTAATGGAGTTCTTGTAGGTGGAAAATTTAGACTAATGCTTTTCCTTATTAAAAACACCAGTGTTTACTTGGCAAAGTTTATTTTCACTGGGTGAAGATTTCATCCCTTAACCCTTGCCTCTTTTTAAATAGACATGCTTTAAAACTTTTTCCCGGTCGCCTCAAGGCCTTCTCCTGGAGTTTGTTATATCAAGTATCCAACTTCTTGTATTTTCATGAGATTTCCATTATATTCTTACTTCCCTCAGGCCCCTGAGTGATAAAGTCTCTCCTCCCATAAAAATAATTTTCCTCTCTATTATTCTTTTGAGCTGTGATTCTGCTTATCTCATTGCCTGAAGCATCCATGTCTTTTTTAAAAAGTAGTTTATACTCAGCTGAATAAATACAACAATCTTTACCCTGTACTTACTCCAACTTCTGATTTCTACTCTTGCTCTGGTACTGAAAATCTTTTTTTCTTTTTTTAAAGTCACCAGCCAACTCGTTACCAAAGCAATGGATCTTTTCTGTTCCTCGGCTTCCTTCACTTCTCTGTTTCCTGTTGTTCGCTCTTCTGTCTTACGGGGAAGTGATCTCTTTTCACTTAGATGCTTGGAAGGGTAGGCTGTTAATGACCAAGGAGTAGAATTTCCCCCTTGTCCCCCAAAGTCTCTGTCAGTAGCAAGCAATAAATTAAAAGTACATTTAGCTTTGTAAAATGTTCACACACGTTAAGCATGGGTATGTTTTTACTGTGATATGAAAAATAAAACATGTAATGGAAGTCTGTTTTTATAACCTGCCCTCTACACCAATGCCTCTCATTCCCTCTCAGTTACATTACCTGGTGAATATTCTTCCAGTGCTGTTCTATGTACCCGTATGAATACACTGGCATATATTTAGAAATAGATACTTCACAGACATTAATGGAACATGTATGGACGCATGAGCTCATTTTCTCTTAAATCTGTGTATTGCTTTAAAACTAAACGGAAGAGCTACTAAGGGTAGGAAGGAAAAGAGCATGGAGGGGGGAGACACAGAGATGGGCAGATGGCTTGCCCTTACGCTGAGAATATCTCATGAACACACGGGCATGCTTAATGCTCATGCACACAAAGCTGCTTAAATTTAGCAGCGGATGTTCAAGTGCAGAATTTTGGATTTTGATGTCTTTTTTAATAGTCTTTTTGTTGCTGTTGAAAATGAAACTACTAATTTCAAGGGCATCAATTAAATTCAATTCCAGTTTTTATGAGACACTTGAAGAGAAGAACTTGTAGCTAGATGTCTTTATTTGAATAGTAGGCCTTGATTTTCAAAAGGTATGAAAGTGAAAGTAGTTACAGTCAAGGAATAGAAAGAGAACATCTTAATTTTAGTACTCTTTTTTGTTCACATTCTGGCTATGTTGACCGAGATGATTGGATTTCACAGCCCACTCAAGCTGTAAATATCTTTACATGTGGTTAGTCTTCCCTAGCACTGTAGTAACGTGCCTTAAACAGAGAATTAAAAGCTTTGAATAAGATGGTATCTCAGTATAAGGAGGTTTACTAGCCTTCTAGAAAAATGAAACATCTTTTGAAATGACTTTCAGAAGATGAAGGAAGCTTTGTACTACACAGGAGAGGATTTCAGTGCTCAGGTTAAAAAGAAATGCATGTTGACAAGACTTTGGGGATTTATTTTCTATGAACTAAATGACTAGACATTGACATCTTGTCAAGCTCTCTGTTGAAAAAAGGAAAAGATTATAGAAGGACAGATACTAAAAATGGCAAGGGAATTCAAAATAAGGATAAGCAACATTCTATTATTACAGAAATAGCAGTTACCAAAGAACTGGAGTTATTATTAATCATGTTACATTGAAAGAAATGAATAATTGATTTGAAAATGATCATTCGCTATTACCTGTAGTGATTAGAAAAGAGAGATTTAAATAAAACACTTTATCAAAAAAAGACACAAAAGTGAATAATACTTTAGAATTTAGGGACCATGAAAGAAGAGACAAATAATGCATTAATACATGTTTAATGAAAGGTCAAGCCCTTTTCCTAAGGGCTTGAAGACTTAGGAGGGCCTAACCCTCGATGTGTTTAGTGAAAAGATTACTTAAGCAAGATAGCATTCACTGATATTTTTCTCTCATTTATTTCTGTAAATGTGGCTAGAAAGACCTAGTAATTAATAACCTTAAGATTGTTAATTCTCATTTTAATCATTAATGTTGATCATTATACATACTAGGAGCATTTAAAAAATGTGGCAAACAATTGATCTGAGTTTTAACGATGTGTTACTTGCAAGATTTTGTAAGACAAGTGCTGAGAGGCTATTTATTTCTTCCCAGGTAAGGCCCTACCGTGCTAACATGAATTCTTGATCTGCATAGGTGGGCGTTCTAAGGTGTGGTTATCTAAAACGGGAATGTGACACACATATATTTTCTTCAAAATAAAAAGATAACATTATTAAAACCAAGAAGCCTTATGTTTACCCATAATTTATCACTGTCCAATTAAGATGCAATTTAGAGAACATTTTGAATAAATTAAATGCTAAGTACAGACAGGTATCTCTTGAAACTTGGAAAGTAGTCTTATATCGCCCTGCCCACTCTCAACACAAGACTCTAATTATGTCAGTCTAGTTAGTACTTACGCAGGTGAGTGTATGCTTAAATGTTCCTCCAGGAGATTTCCATATGAACACATCCCATCACCACAACCAAATGAAAACTACCCCTTCGGTAAAGTATAATTGGAAAGAGAAATCAAATGCCTCAGTTTATAATCTGGACCCAGGGCAAACACCATCGTATCGATTTTTTTAACCCTTCTAAAACCAGAAGCCCTCTTTTCAGGGACAACCTCTTCCTCCTGTTTTGTAGGCACCGAATCCTGTTGTTTCCTTAGTCCTCTCTTCTTGTTGCTGTGAGTGGTCACCTGACCTAGTCCTGTCCAATCAGCTAATCCTGTCACTGGCACCAGTGACTCAAAATGAGCCATTATAAGAGTACTTGCCAGGATTTTCTGCCAAGCCACCAATGAGGGGTCAAGCTTTACTTTTTCCACTGAGGATGTTAAGCTGGTAAAATGTGTCTTTAGCTGAGCAGTCCTCATACCTGCTGTGTTATGGATTCAAACATTCTAGAATTTTCAGTTGTGCTATACTGACTTGAATTGAGTTTTTATTTTTTTTTAAAGATTTCATTTATTTATTTTTAGACAGAGGGGAAAGGAGGGAGAAAGAGAGGGAGAGAAACATCAGTGTGTAGTTGCATCTGGTGTGCCCCCAACTGGGGACCTAGACCACAACCCAGGCATGTGCCCTGACTGGGATTTGAACCAGTGACCCTTTGGTTTGCAGGCCAGTACTCAGTCCACTGAGCCACACCAGCCAGACTTGAGTTGAGTTCTTAATCTCTGGCAAATGAAAAGGCCTAACATGAACATTGCTCTATATTGGGTAATTGCTTAAATTATTTGGCTTATTTTTTTTTTCACCTGTAACATTTGGATAATAGCACCTACCATGCCCACACACCAGAGAAATAATGATCAGACCTAACATTTAAGATGCTACGCATCTATGATCTTATAACAGGTTATCCAAATGATAAATGTCATATACACTCCTCCCTAGAAAGTATTTTGTTCAGACAATAACTGTAATCCGAACTGACCATTTAGCATTATATAAAAATATCTTTTGCTACATTTCTTAATCCTTAATGAGTTATTTTGTTCTCATGTTTTAAATTATTGCTCATCAGCAAAGCAAAAACTTCAATTTATTTATAAACCAGTAATTAATAACAATGAATAATTATTTCTTTATTCACCTTGTTTAATCACTTAATAGTTATGTTTATAACTCTTTCCTCTGATACTGAAATTCTATTTTAATTTTCTAATTCCCTGATACGATATGTGTCGGTGCCATTCAAACTTGCCAGTCACCCGGGGATCATGTTAAAAATGCAGAACCTGATTCAGTACATCAGGGGTGGGACCTGACCTATGGTATTTTACTTTTTAACCTCTACTTTTTCAGCTTTATTATAGTTCATATATAACATTGTGTAAGTTTAAGGTATATAGTGTGATGATTTGATATGCACATATATTGAGAAGTGAATACCATCATAGGGTTAGTTATTCCTCCATCATCTCACATAATTATGTGTGTGTGTTGAGCACATTTAAGATTTACTACCCTAGCAGCTTCCAAGTATATAATGCAGTATTTTTAGTTGGAGTCACTGCACTGTAATGAGATCCCCAGAACGTCATAGCTCTGCTCTCTGCTTCTAGGAGTTTGGCGTCCGTAGGTTACACGTGTTTGTCTTTCTCTGTCTGACTTATTTCACTGAGCATGTTGCCTTCAAGGTCCATCCGTGTTGTCACAAATGGCAGAATTTCCTTTTTGAAAGGCTGAATAATATTCATATATATATATATATATATATGTACATATGCTTAAACTTTGGGATGTGTTCACACTTCTTTATTTATTCATCCATTAATACACAACTTAGGTCATTTCCATGTCTTAGCTATTGTGAATAACTCTGCAATGAACATGTGGTGCAGCTCTCTCTTGAAAACAGGGATTTCATTTATATTCCCAGAACTGGAATTGCCAGGTCATATTGTAGTTGTATTTTTGATTTTTTAAAGGACCGCCATACTGTTTTTCATGTCCTTGATGATTAGTAATGTCGAACATCTATTATGTACCTCTTAGAAAAGTGCATGTCTTCTTTGGGAAAATGTCTATTCACGTCCTCTTCCGATTTTAAAATCAGATCATTTGGAGGTTTTGCTGTGGAGTTATATAAGTTCCATATATGTTTTGACTATGAACACTATCCAATTGCTAGTTTGCAAGTATTTCTAACAAGCTCCAGGTGACAGATGTATATTTGGGCTACAGACCAGCTTTGAGCATCAGGGGGTCTAGAAGAAAACCTTCCAAATAATGTAGACACAAATCAAATGCGTTGTGAGTTGAAAGATTTAAGATACAGTCTTAGTTGGCTCATTTTAAAAACTATGTGATTATTACAAATGGCTCCCTGGGCTTTTGTTTCCTTATCTAAGAGGAAAATATCAGTAAGTTATTGACTGACTGGCATTGGAAAATACCATAGAATCTATGTCTTAGGATATTTTAGGGCTTACTATTCTAAGTGGAAAAAAGAATTTTTTAAATTAGATAACCGCAGTAGAGCTTCGAGATTTATATTCAATCTTCATTTTCACATAATGGTCAATTTGACAAATAAATGTATAAGATCCTGTCATTTTCAATATAGAATTGAGCCTATAATTGAATGGTGTTCACAGTTGAGTGGCCTAGAGTTCATACTGAAAAGACAAGTTGAAATGGTGGGTGAATAATGAAACACATTTCTGACCAAGTGACTTTATAAAAATATACACTGGACTGTGATTGTCAATTAAAGTGGCTTCTTAAAGACAGCCTATGGCAGAACGGTTTGCACATTTCCTTTCTATTCCTTGCAGTGCCTCTTCAGAACAGTAAACTTATCATTTTAATATAAAATAGACTTAACAGCTCAAAAGTCATAGTATATAGGTGACTTTTCAGCTGAACGACATTGAATTAGACTGACAGAAAACATTATTTCACCAAGAAATACACAAAGTTCATCAAAATTCAGGTATGAAATTTCAGCTAAGGAGTATTTCTTCATAGCATAAGAGATTTTGACATTTTCCATTTAAGAGACGGTTAAAGTAAGAGTAATTTGGTGTATTTCACGTAATGTCACGGTGATTGATGAATGAGGTTTTCTTGCTCCAGGGTAGACTATCAAGGGTTCAGATGAATTGTTGATGGATTGACTTGACGCAGCTCTAAGGACATGCCTGAAAAAACAAAATGATAAGATCAACATTTTCCAGGGTTGGTTGGTTTGGTTTGGTTTGTCCCTTGATCAACGAGTCATTTTGACTTTTAGTCACTAATCAGTGTCCCCACTAATGCCTGTTAGAACAATTCAGAAAGACTTAACAGAGACTTCTCTGAATCGATATGGTTAATTTTTCCCTCACATAAATAAATGAGATCAAATGTATTTTCCTTTAGTGAAACCTGAGGTGGTTTTGGATTTTTGCAGTTTGTGGGCAGGTTTTTTATGAACCTGAGTGAGCATTTTATGCTGTCAGCAACATTTCCATGAGGTCTATCTCTAAACACAAGAAAAATCTGACAGTTGATTTAAGATCAGTAGACCATGTTAAGTTTAATACAAATTCCAGCACAAAGCTGTATGCCATTTGAAGGATACAGATGACCAGTCTAGGAAGAATTACCCACATGGTACAGAGGAGCATCTGTCCATTCGGCTTTCAGTGGTCATGATTTCCAGGGTAACCCCACAGAAATCATTATTCTCACTGGTGGTTTTGGAAACTGAGAAAGAAAATGCAGTTTTCAAAATGTGAATAGCAATTCAAAAAAAGACCATCAACTATCAACATGGCACAATTATCGGTGACATTTTTAGGAATCCTGTTATTTTTGCTCTGTGTTGCCTCTTTCTTAATCACAGTTTTGAAAGTGGGCTGTTGAGTTGAAAGGGAAGAAAAGCTACAGGAACGACGTTACGAGTTTAGCCCTGTGTGGATACCTCCCTTAGGTATCTCGGCACACGCTATGGACAGCACACGTAGTAATGATTTAATTTAGAATAAATGGGATGATTGGTATTGAAATACAAGGATAAATAATGAATATTACCATATTTCCCAATCCATAAAAACTCAACTCTTTAAAATATTAAAAGTAGCTACATATCAGAAAAAGCATTTTTTTGTTCTTTTCTCTGTCCTTTAACTATTGTGTTGTTGTCTGAAGATTTAAAGTAAATTGCTGAATCTCTTGGAAGTTTCTCAGTCATCAGTCGAAGTAATCCCATGTGGCATTTTTGCCACTTTATCGTTATCTTGGCTGGGAAGTAAATATAAGGCAAGAAACACGCGAGGCATTTAGCATGACACCTGGCACGTAGCATCCATTTGGCATTTGCAAGATTATGTATGGCATGCTCTGTAATTTCTACATTCAATGTTACACAAATCAGAGACATTTTGCATGTAAAATAAAATGTCTGTAATTCCCAACATAGAAAAATTGTTCTTCAGTCCAAACTTCATGATTGCAAAATATTTAGATTTTTTTAAAACACTGATGAAGAAGCTCAATCTTTCCCCCTTTCAGCAGATGTGAGTAATTTTCAAGACAGCTACAGTGGTAAGAACTAGGAGCTTACTCCTTCGACGCACATGTGATGAAATGTTCTGTTTCCCAGCTTTATAATTAGAGATTATTTCACAGTGGTTTTCGGCACAGATAAAATTTAGCTCACTTAAGCTATGACAGCCATCATCTCTTATTTTCATTAAACATGCTCTAGAGCAAGTGGTTATAGAAATAAGATAGGAATTAGCATATGAAAGTTTAAAGATGAGTGCAAAAGCTCTTCCTTAGAAAATTACGGGTTTCCCTTGGCTTAGCTTTCCTAAAATAAATCAGCATTGCTCCAAGTGGCAGCCTTTACTGCCTGATGTTATCACATTTAAGTGTTCATCTACGTTCACAAAAAAGAGGTCTTGGTTTCAGTAGTTCCAAAATATAAGATGTTTCTGCTCTCAAGATGTGAGGACAATTGGCTGAGTGTGTTGCCAGGGCTCCTATTCCCATGCATAATTTGCCCACTTTTCCCTTTTTGAATATGTCTTGGCTTAAATACATCTGCTTCACCACACAGCTCTTCAATGGCTTATAATTTCCTATGCCTGGTAGCAAGCTTTCACAGTGAAATAAAAAATTTTCAGAAATTATTTTTACTTCTGTTTACCATCAAACAAATCAAGTTAGTTCTTTCACTGATGATCATTTCCTGTAGTGGCCACTTATCAAGAGAAAGGGTCAGGCCATTTCAGCTGGCTGCCACATTCAGTGGTAGTCCGTCGACATTTGGACATTGTGAGAGTTCTCGGCTTTGCCTCCTTGGAACCAAACACTGGTGCTCTGTGGAGGACATGAGGTGCTTAGGAAAACCCTCCTAGGTCTCTGTCTCCCACTTTGTACTTGAATTGTGTCCATGTCTCATTGCTGTGATATTCAAGGCCACGCCAGGGATATTCCTATCAGGCATGTTTCTGATGGAGTGGTCCTATAAAGGACCTTGAACCAGAGACATTAAAATTAAGAACTAACTGACAGTAACTAGAGGGGAGTTGGGAGGGGATTAAGGGGAGGGGGTGGGAAGGGGAAAGGGTTTACAGGAACATGTATAAAGGACACATGGACAAAACCAAAGAGGGGTAGGATCAAGGGTAGGAAGTAGGGGAGGGGGGGAATGGAGACAACTGTACCTGAACAACAATAAAAAAATGTGAAGAAAAAACCCATAAATGATTCTACATTTTATCTGAGTGTCACAGCTCCTTCTACTGGCTTTTGGAAGACCAGAGGGGTAGTCATAGAAATAAGGGCATACATCTCACCGTTTTCTTCCTCACTAATTTCAATATATGGGGCAATAGGAAGATAGTTGGGAGGTAAAATGAATAGGATTTAGTGATTAGACCGAGTGTTCAGGCATAAGGATCAAAAAAGATTGACTCTTGGGTTTCTGGCTGGAGCAATTAATTGGTGGCTGGTGACACCATGACTTGGTTTAGGGAAGAATGTCAGAAGAGCAGGCTTTAGCGGGCGTGCAGCGGGAAAGGTGAGCACCATGTCGAACACCTTGCTCTTGAGACCCCGGCAGGACACTGAATTAATTGTCTAAGCGGTTCTGGGACTTAGGGGAAAACACAGGGTGACGTTAAACACCTAAAAGTTGTTATGAGAACTAAATGAGAGACATCACGTGAAGAGCTTAGTACTGTGCCTGGAACATTGTAATAATTTGATAAATGCATTATTATTGATAGTGCTGGCATATAGACAAGTGCCTCGTGGAACAAGGGGGGAAAGAGTTTCTAGAGGAGCTGGTGGTCAACCACATCCGGTGCTGTGCTGAGTTCAAGTAGATTGGGAATTAATTTTCTTGAAATGAATTTGGAAATGAGAAGGTCATTGGTGATCTTGGGAAATGCTGGTTTCGTAAAGCAGAGGGGAGAGATTGGAGTGGTTTGGGAAACAGAGAAAGGAAATGTAACTTCAACAACTCTTGAAAAGCCTGGTTGCAAAAGGGAAGAGAAAAGAACTAAAGCCTGAGCAATGTATGTATGGTTTATTATTATAATTATTGTCTTAAGTTAAAAGATAATTGGTATGTTTAAATGTTAATGGTTAAATATAATGGTTATATATCAATAGTTAAATATCAATAGAGAAAGGTTAAAGGTTAAAGCCATGGTTAAATATCAATAGAGAAAGGGTGACCATACAGAGAAAAAGAAAATAAGAATTAGGGCAACGTCTCCAAGAGGGAAGAAAGAGAAAATGACAAATAAGCAGACAGCTGACGTAGACCACATAAGAGCTCACTAATTCAGTTAGTCATTTCCTTTCTGAAAGTGGAGACAGATGGGAGAGTAAAGTTCTAAGGAATTAGAAGTGAGGGCTCTGCCAAAGGGAGGTCTTGCTTGTTTGCTTTCCTCAGTTTAATGTATTTACACATTAAGGTTCATTAGAAGTCTCTCTTTAGGACTCTCTCCACAGCTAAGGTTTGTTTGATTCTCTTTATGAACTGAGGGGATAATAATGTGTTATAAATCATTATCTTGCCTGCGGCCATGAAAATGAGAAATAGTGCCTCCTGCTCAGAACTGCTAATGTATTCCCAAATTTATTTGTACATTAAGAGGAGCACAATAACTTTGAAACCTTTTTTAATGTAGTAAAGGGCTTTAGAAGGTGAATGAGAGGGAGTACGTGGAGAGAAGGGAGGAACCGTGGATACATACTTCACATTCCCTTGTGAGTAGGTTAGTGATGGTGGAGCGGGCTGGTATACAGGGCGCAGAGTGTTAGGAGGATGCCACTGACCAGCTACACGATCTTGAGTAAGGTGTGCAAAGTCCATTTTCGTATGGGTTCCCCTGAGGATTAAATTAGGCAATGCGTGTTCGGCCCTTAAGAAATATTACTGTTATTAGAATGGACTATTAGTCCTTGCTAAGTCTGCAATATGAACATACTCTTTATTTTTGTAGTCACAAATGTATCTAGCTTTCATTCTCTTAAATACCTAACACTATTTCAAAATCATGGCAAGTGGCTTTAATACCTAGAATAATTGAGCAGTAAAGTGTTTTCCCTTCCGTTCCATAGAGTGTTGTCCACCTAAAAGCATCTACCTAGATCCTAAAGACGAGAGGGAAGCCATGCCGTCTGTTTGGAGGCCTTTCGTTGTCCATCTAGGTGCACTGCCCTCTCCCTTATTAGCTCTCTTCCACGAAGAAATCACAGAGAGAAAAAAAGAAAAGTGCTCTCAGTAGAAACACTTGACAATAAGAAAACGCTAGTTCGGTTGTCAATGCCATATATTGACTGGCCACTGTCTTTTGGTCACTCACTTTGGCATTTTATGCTTTCGTTAGAGACACACAGAAAAGAAAAAAACTCAGAAGCAATAATGTCGGAATTGGTGTGATCTGTGTTCGGAAGAGCATGAACAGGGCAAATGCCATCCTCCTCCATTGCTCCAGAACCAAAACCTAATGAGTCATATGCAGCTCTTTGCTTCAAACATGCATCGTCTGAAGGTTAACCACATTAATTCCTGTAAGTCCACGTATCGTTATTCTACCATAGCATAAAAAAATGTCAACAATTGCCGTAGTTATAGCCCATGTGATAACATTCAAACGTTCCTGAATTATCAGGACCCCACCAACTTTATATTTCTTTTGGGTTAACTGTTTTTCTAGGGTGCTGAGGGTCTAGAAACTATTGATTTTGCAAATCAGGGACTTTAAATGGAGGAGCATGGGAAATTGCAGAATAGAGGAAAGCCAGAGTATGACTGCGAAGAAGACTAAAGACAGGGGATATCAGAATTGTGAATGAATGCTTTTACATCTACTCGTCAACCTAAAATAAAATGAGACCCCAGGTCTTTTTCCCCATTTTCCTCTCAGACTAGCCTTTTACCTAAAAAATATCAGGGATCACATATGATCAACTCATCTCTAAACCAAAATCATAAAACCCAATGAATGTTTTATGTGAGCTTGCATCTCAATCCATCATAATACTTAATTTCTATAACGATGACCTAGACCAGCACTTCTCAGACTATAATGTTCATACAAATTCCCTTGGGATCTTACTAAAATGCAGATTCTGATTCAGTATATTTGAAATGGGGTCCAAGATTCCACATTTCTAACAATTCCATAGCCTTTGCTCAAGATCCACATTAATAAGTTCCAAGTTAAATCATTTCTTAGGATTCATCTCATTGCTTAACTATGTCAAAATTTTGTGATTCAAAATACAATATGCAATTTCAGTCCCTCAGACTCATAATAAAAGTAAGTTTTTTACACAGTATGTTGATGATTAGCTGATGTTCAATCAATCACGAAGATTGTTCAGAGCTATCCAATTACCCAAGTCTTAATTATTAAAGGTTTTCTGGGATGGGTCACTATGATGTATACAGAATTTTTATTTGATTCTGCTTTTGATTTTTTTCAGATGCAAAATTTAACTTTCTAAATTATAAAACAAAATTTGAGATATAAATTGAGGGTCTGTTCATATTATTAGAGCATTACCTTTTTTATTATGGAGTTACATAAGAGACATAAAAGAAATCTAAAAATAATCAATAATAGGACCTTGTAAACCAAGATGGAGTAAGTAGGTGGGCCAGAGCCAAAACACTTAAATAACTGATACACTGCTTTTAGACAAAATCTCTGGCACCAATGGCATGAGTAGTAGATAAATACCAAAGCCCTAGTTCAAAATGCCTATCACATAGCAGAGGCTAGTGTATAGTAAAATTTTTATAACCATGTGTTGAACTTAGCTGAATTGTAAGTCTCTGTTCTGTTCACCAAAGGCTTTGCCAGGAAAGACCAGCGAAAGAAAAAAATACTACCATAGTAGAAAGAGCTTTTTCATAAAGGAATAGATTCCCCTAAGCTTCTTCCCCTGTAGAATATTGCAGCCACCCCTCACTCTCCATTGTCTTTTTTTCATTCTGCCACACCTGGTAGGTCCTAACCTTAGAAAAACCCAACAGTCTGCCTTTTCCGTGCATATGTTCAAGTAGGAGATTCTCTGGAGCGAATCACATTCACCAGGCTGATTGACAGCACTTTCAGTTTGCAATTCCCAGTCTCAACCGAGCTCTCCCCATCCCTTATGAACCTACCACATGATTGCAATCAGTTTCTGCAGAGACTCTTTTCGCCTTTCACTCCCCTTAAACATCGGAGGATGGCCTTAGCTAAATATGGCTTGTATTTAGATTGTCAGCTCTAAAAGCCAACTGTCTAGGTTTGCATTCAGGTTCCAGAAATTTGTCTACATGCAACTTTAGGGACAGTTCTGTGTCTCAGTTCCTTATTGATAAAATAGAGAATAATAGTTCCCGCCTCCAAACGTTATTGTATGTAATAAATGAGTAAGTACATTTAAATTATGTAAAACAGTGCCTGCTGCCAATAAACCATCAATAAAAGTTTACTATTTTTCTAATTAAATTTTCACATACACAGAAAAATAGAAGCCACTGAAGAGAAATTCCTTTGACCACCCAACACCATATCAATGAATTCATCTACACTGTCATGGCCTCACCTAAACCTAATTTCCTCCAAAAGGCCCCACCTCCTAATTAACATCACATAGGAGGTTAGAGTTTCAACACATGAATTGGGGGAGGATATAAATATTTAGTCTATAACTGAATCAACCTATGACTGACTCCCAACCACTCCACCAAAAGTCCTCTAAGTAACATTACAAATAATTTCTGTATTCTTAATTTCAGTGATCATGTCACTTGAGCTTTTTTCAGCATTCAACATTGACTGCCTTTTTCTTTGGATTCTACATCATCACACTCTCCTGGTTTTCTGCGTATCTTCTTACCTCCTCTGCCATCTACTTCACAGTTCATGCCAGAAATGCCACAATATTCAATCACCAGATCTGATGGCTCTCCATTCTGGATGTTGAAATGCATCCACTTTCCCTAATAGCTAATGTTGCCGTTATGGATGAAATAATATTCTTCTACCTCTCCTTCTGAAATCCCCCTTTTATTTCCATCAATTTTTTCTCTAAATGACAACCAGTGACAATCTTAAAACTTCATATAGATCTTAAAATCTTTCCACTGCTGTTCATAGGTTTTAAGTTAAAAATTATACTTTTTCCATTTATTTTAACTTTATTATAAAAAAATCAAACATACTTCAAAGTGGGGAGACTATTATAGTAAATTACCATATATCTGTCACCTAGACTTAGTGATTATTATAATTTAATCATAGCCCATTTATCTATTTTCTCTTTGGTCAATTATTTTTTTATTGTGGGAAACTATACATAACAAAATTTACCATTTTAAGTATACCATTCTATGGCAGTAAGTAACCATTGCTGTTCATCCCTTACCACCTCCATCTCCTGAAGTTAAATTTTTGTTACATGACAAGTATGAGGAGCATGAACTGTTCTCCCCCCGGGTCATTATGGTCAAGTCATTCTGGCCTTTACATAGCTCCTTGTATGTGCCAAACTGGTACCTTACTCCAACCCTTCAGGCATGCTGTTTTAATTCTGCTTGAAATGCTCTTCCCCACCCACTGTACTAGCCATATTCTACTCATTATTGCAGACTCAGCTTAAACACTAGTTCCTTCCATAACGTTGCATGCTAGGCCAACTCTGCAGCTACAAGTTCTTGCAATACCCCCTACTTATATGTTTAGAGGCAGCAGAGCATAGGGCAAACTGCCCGGGTTTGAATCTTGGCTCTATGTGACTTGGGGCAAGTCACTGTATCTCTCTGTGTCTCAATTTCTATCTGTAAAATGGGGATAATTAGACCTGCCACTAAGTTATTTTGAGAATTATTTAAGTATTTAGAACATGGCCTGGAACTTAGTCAATGTTACAGAAGTACTTACTACTCTTACCTCCAAGTACCCATGGATTTTGAGGAAGTTTTATTAAATGTCTGTCTGCCCCACGGGACTTCTCTTGGTTTCCATTGAATTTGCAGAGCTTAGCTTGGTGCCTAAATCACCAACCTAATTTTGCTAAATCAATATTGGTTGAGAAATTGTATGAAGCCTTCAGGTCTCATATATTACCAGCTCAGGATATTGATGTTGTGAAGATCAAATTAAAGAGTTCATGGAAATTTTCTTTCTAAGCTTTACATCTCAATATACATCAAGATCCAGTTATTGAGATGATCGGACATAAACACATGAAAGTGAAGTGCATCTGAGATGACGGGAAGCACAGACAAACGTGCCAGAAATTTACCAATTTGTTTTTTATGTCCATAGAACACCTTTTTTTTTTTCTGCAGAATACCTATTAATTAGCCATTGGAACTAAGCTTTCTAGAATCTAGCTGGGTAAATGCTGGGGTAAAAATGATATGATTTCAGCAAGAGCAAGATCACTGTAGACTCAAGTGACCTGTGAGTGCTTCGAGTACAAGTTGGAATGTGAGCCAGGAAAAAAGAGAATAGAATTTGGACATGCAAATAGAAAGGGAAAAAGCATGCCACAGATAGAAAACAAAATTTTAGCCACAGAAATGGGACTGATTTGGTAAATATGTGGCTGAACTTGGTATTGATAACAGATTTCATGGTCTTGTCAATTTTCTCAGGATGTTGAGGAAGAAGTATAGAATTACTTTTCAAAGTTTCACACAGAAGATGAGAATTAAACTAGCATTTAAGGAGGGGTGGGTTGGGGAAGTGGTGTGGGGAAGAGAAGGAAAAATGTAAAGGTTTCTGAGAGGGAGAGAAAGAAAGAGACAGGCAGATTTGCATTCATTGAGAGCCCTCCACTCAGTGCTTTGCTGTAATTTGATCATTAAATTCCTCAACAGCAATGCTCTGAAGTGCTTATTACTAACTCCCTTTTTACAAATAAGCAATCTGCAGCTCAGAGAGCTTATGTAATGTGTTCAATAATACACAGCAGAGTTTCAGTCGTAACCTAAATTACATACTCTTTCTATTACTCCACTGTGCCTCTTAAATTCAATTAGGAATTAAACATATACGCACTTTCCTATCCTTTGTTGCCACCGCAACTCTCATTACACTCTCGGTAATGTCCTTTATGCACACTCACCTCCCGCTTCCGTGTTGTGTCTCCACACAGACACCCCCAAAATGTGCTCATTTTCCTAAATATACTTGTGCTGTCCTGTACAGTATGTGGCTATTGGGCACTTGAACTGTGCCTTGTCCAAACTGGTATGTGCTGGGGGTGTAAAATACACACCAGATTTCAAAAACTTAGAACAAAATGAAAGTAAAGAACCTCATTAAGAATTTTTATATTGATTACATATTGAAAGGATAATATTTTGACAATTTGGGTTAAAAATATAGTTAAAATTTCATTTCACCTGCTGCTTTTTCCTTTTTCAGGTAACTGCTAGAAAAATTTTAAATTATCTATACAGGTTATAATTGTGGCACACATATTTCTTTTAGTACATAATAAAAAACAACATTTTTGGTTCTTTTACATACAATGCTTGAAATTCCCAAGATTTCTCCCATCACTAGAATTAATCCCTTAAAATGTAAGTCTTAAATGTCTAACACATTGTCATTATCTTTTTTGAATAAATTTATTATTTTTAAAAAGTATTTTATTTATTTATTCTTAGAGAAGAGGGAAAGCGGGGAGAAAGAGAGGGAGAGAAACACCGATGTGTGAATCATCAATCAATTGCCTCTTGCATGCACCCAACCAGGGACCAGGCTGCAGCCCAGGCATGTGCCCTGGCCAGGAACTGAACCAGCAACCTTTCGCTTCGTGGGCCAATGCCCAATTCACGGAGCTACACCAATCAGGGCTTGAATGAATTTATTACATATTAGCACAATTATCTGGAAAATCCCTGAATGAAAGGAGATGAGATGGGGGGGAGAAAAGGATTTGATTTCATTAGAACCAAATTCAGGTAGAGAAGAGAGGGGGGAAATGAATGGGTGCCGGGTGTGGTGCTACGGAAAGGCGCCTTGGTTGGCAGGCTGCCCGAGGGTGAGGAGCTCAAGGATGTTCGAAAGGAAATGCAAAATAAAATTACTGCCAATCTGACCATGTATCCAGGATGGGCCCTGTACATCCATTTTCAGGACTTCTCTTCAAAGGACCAAATTTTATTTTGTAAAAGTTATGATCTTAATGCCAAAGATAGACCTCTGGTCCCATAACAGAGTCAAACTTCAGCTCTGTGGTCTGACCAGGGCTGTCAGGCAGGCCTCAGACTCACCAAATACCATTTTCAGTGGGTGTTTGGCTTAAGGGAGAGTTGCAATGGTCACACCTTTGCCAAACAATTACGAAGGCCCAGTGAAGCTGTTGTTTCAACATCTCAGGACTTGGAAAAGGAAGAATAATTATAAGAGTACACTCTTACATTAGTTATGTTGAAGAAAATTATTACTATTCCTGGTATAGGGACCTCCCTTTCCATCAGTTTTCACCTAGCTGTTTCATTATACCTGCACATCTATCCCGGGCGCGGAAACCTTTTCTCGGGACACGTGCAGCCACGCGTCCATCTGGGGCAACTTGAGTACTCTTCTGATCGGAGGTGAGAGACTCCGCGTGTGCTTTAATTGCAATGTTAAAACATATAGCAAGTAATGAGCAAAATGGCACTATTTTAGTTTCTTTTGTTTTATGTAATTTAGCATTTAGACACCATTGCATGTGACTTCTCAAGCAGGGGCATTTAAAGGACAAAATGTGATTTTAAAGAAGGAGGCCTGGACTTTACCTTTGGAAATATTGTGTCTACATAAATGACAATATGTTTTGCATGTTGTAAAAACGAAGTGAATTTAACTCCTTAGGCGATGGGAAAATAGTGGAGTAAGTGTCTCAACCCTGCACTATATACTGTGCATCTTGGGTCAATTACTTTATGAAGTTTGTTTCTCTTCTGTAAAATGAGAATAATTAAATCTCCCTTCTGGGGTTAGGGTGAGGAAAAAAACTGATGGACTACAAGTTACAACCCGTACACCACCTGGAACAGAATAGTCCCTAACCTTATTGGTGTTTGCACTTCATTTTTAAACTAACAGGCATTAACTCCCTCACCCAAATTTCTTCATTCATGAATTGGAATGTCCTAGAGCAATTCAAAATCTTGTTGGTAAGTTCCCAATTCTGTTCTTGCAGCCACAGAGCATCCCTCTCTGGGTGGACGTGTCACAGGGTGCTGCATCCCTGTTCCTCGGATGTACTCCTTTTGTCTCTCTTGCTTGCAAAATAAGAAAACGGTAATGTTTCCCATTCCAGATGAGCTGTCAGGTTTGCTCTTTCAACATTTGCATTTCTCTCTCTGTCTAGTAGCCCTTCTTTAAGAAAGCAGTCTTCATTTTGCACTTGAGTCGTTAACTAGAGAGCCTTTCCACAACTGGGATATGAGGGCAGGAGCAGAGATTTTTATCTCAGCCTCAAACACTGTGTGCCTTTCTGTCCTGGAAAGTTACAGGACGGCTGATTTCAGCTCATTAATCAGGATGAGCTTTCAAATGAGTAGAATCTTCCAAAATGGATCTGGCAGCCTCAGGAGGGAGTAAGTGTCCCAACGTTGGAGGTGCTCCAGCAGATGCTGGAAGAGGACTTGTTTATCCACCGAGTAAGTATTTAGTGAGTTTCTGCTTTGTGTCTGTAAGGGCAGACAGGGGAGAGAAAGTGAACAAGAAGACAGAGTCAAGGGGCTGCTGGTCCAGCAGGGGAGACAAATACAAAAGCAAATAACATCGTATTTTGCTAAATGTGCGAGAGCAGTAATCATTAGGTTCTAGAAACACATCGAAGGGCAACTAATACCTGGTAAAGACTTCCCATAGAAAAGAACACTCAAGTTAGATCTAAAAACAATATGAAGATGAAAATAGCAGAAGAAAACATGTTTGGACAGAGAGACAGCATAAGGAAATTCTAGAGTGGAGGAAAATAAAGCTCCAACAGCAACAACAAAAAACTGATATAAAGGGGCTAAAAGAGATGGGAGAGGCAGAAAAGGAACCTTAAGAGATAAGCAGGGACCCAGATGAGGAAATTTGAAGGGTCATATGCCCTTGTGGAAGAGCTGAGATTTTATCCCACCTGAAGCCGGATCCGCTGGCTTCATCTGACCCTGGGCTTGGCTCCTGTCTTTATACTTCAGTCTCTGGCAGAGGGATGTTGGCATCTCTGGCCTGGGTGAGGGAGGGAAAGAGAAAGCTGTTCTAAACTTTCTGAGTATTGTTTCTTCCTTATCATTTCCCTTGAAAAGCCACAGAGAAGGAAATTTTCCCAGCGGCCCTCACAGGGTCTAAGTGAGCGCCCCTCAGCCAGAGATCCAGTTAGCGTTTATCAATGAAAGGAATGCCCTTCCACAGAACTTGCTGGCACCCCAAAGATGAATTTACACCACTAGCACGACATTTTTGGAACAATAAATCCTGATTTCAGGAAAAAAAAGTATACCACTAGCCAAAAAAGAACACATACGAAAGATACCCCAAAGAGCGGTTGGGGGAAAGTCTGTATTACTGACCTTTCCAGGAACAGGATAATTCTCCTCCCCCACCCCCACTTTCATAGCCACAAAGACATAAAAATTTTTCAAGTCGAGAGAATAATTCCTTTTTCTCTCTAAGCATCTAACTTCTCATTAGTATAGTGATAGTTAACATTAATTGAGCATTTACTGTGTGCGAGAAACACATTACATTTTAAACAAATGGTTTCATTTAGTCCTCCCATGACTGAGAGTTAGGTAGGTGTCATCATTATGCTCGTTTTATAGACACGTAAACTGAGGCTAAGAGAAGTGGAGGAACTTGCTCACTTAAAGCTAGTAGCCTGGAGCCAGGGATTCGGACTCAGAATTTCAACCTCTACACCTAGGCTTCAAGAGGCAGAACTTAAAACTACTTGCATCGGCAACATCTGGAGTACCTTATGAGATGAAAATTCTTCAGGCCCACTCCAAGCCTATGGAGTCAGAATTTCTAGGGTTGCGTCCAGGACTCATATAATCCGGTACCCAGGGTGATTCTTATCAACAATGAAGTTTGAGAAACACTCCACTCCCTCTACCATTCAAAAAGACACTGATTAAATTAACTGCTCCAGCCCTCTAGGGGGAGAAATGATCGAAGGTAGGAACATCAGCTTTTGTTACCTTTGAATGATTGCTTAGAGCAGCAAAACTGTCAATCCGAAATCTAGGACTTCACCTCGGTATTCTGTTTAGGTCTAATTAAAGCTGGGGCTGCCCCCACAGTTGGCACCCCATGGCACCCCTGCTCTCTGACCAGGATATTCCTGTGATGATGTGCAAGGAGCAATATCCACGGGGCCTGGCCTCCCACCTCTGTCCCTTACTGACTGTGTCAAAATGGAAGAGTCATTTAAATTCTCTGGGCCTCAGTTTTGTTATTTGTGAAATGAGGATAATAATTCTCAGAAAACTTTATGGCAAAGAGTAGATTAAATTTTATCTGGTATTTTATGTGAAACTGATCCAGCCTAAAGCCTAATGCTTAAGAGGCGTTTAAAAATGGTGATGGCAATTTTAATAAATAGTCCAGCACCCTGGGATATTTCTTCTATTTTCTGCCCAAGTTCAAAGACCCTTGGCTTTTTAGTTGGACAGATGTGGGTTCAAGTCCTTACTTACTCTGTCAATCACTAACTGTAAGACCTTGGGCATGTTACTAAAGCTCCCTTTTACCTTCTCATTGATGACATGGGGACAAATATCTACTTCTTCTAGTTCTTTTAAGAATTAAAAGAGAATATAATATAGTCAATAATATTATAATAACTATGTATGATACCAGCCAGGTGGGTACTAGTCTTATTGGGGGAATCACTTCATAAGTTATAAGCTATAGAAAGGTACACCTGAAATTAATATAATATTGAATGTCAACTGTCACTGAAAAGTAAAAATAAATAAAACAACTGCCTTAAAGCGCACAGGAAAGTGTAATACAAAAAAATTAAAAGAAATAAAGTACATAACGTTCCTCCCACAAAGCAAGCGCTCAACATCTGTTGTTTCCCTCTCACTGTAAAGCCAAGTCACCTCAGAAAGCACTCCGTTTTAATTTTAGCATTGTGTGTTTTGACTTATAATTCTTTTGAAGTCAGTAATATAGTAATTTGGTATTTTCTTATTAATTTATTGACCAGAACTCAAACATTATCCAGATATTAGATATGAAGCATTTTCTATGCAGCAATTTCTAGTCCTTCCTTATTAGCCTAGTGATAATTTGGCCAGAATCTGTTCCCTTGGAGACCATGTAGCTCAAGCTGCATCCTTTCCAGGCAAGATCTTGGCAGCCAAAAGAGGTGAGGTGACAGAAAATCCAGGTCAATCACAAAGATGATTAAATAGTTGGAAAATGAGATTTGTGGGGAAAAAGGTAATTGTAAAAAATAGAAATTGTTTCTTCTGGAGACACTGAGGACCACACAGTGACAATCATCAAGCACTGCAGGGTTTGTGCCACAAGACGGGCGCTGCAGCGACCCTCCACTTCCATAGAAAACAGGGGGCTCTGGGCCTAATCACAGCATGAGGGGTTCGAGTAAACATACGAAAGATAATGGCAAGAACAGAGCTGGCAGGCTTCTCTGATTTATTTTCTATCATCCCTTCTAGATCTCCCAGAATCATAACTCAAATGTCAGGCTTTGGCCACATGTAATCACTTCTCTGAGTTTCAGTCATTCACTCAACACGCAGTGGGGGTGTGTTGCTGTGTGGGCTCTGGAGACACGAGAACCAGGCGGACATGGTCCCTATCTTTGCGGCATTACGTGTTATGTATGGTGTCCTTGGAAAAGTAGATCCACAGTGCGATAATCGTGTCCTTATTCAGGAACTTCGGAACTTTCTACATCACCCTATTTGGTAAAGACAGCAAGTTTCAAATTCCTTAGTACGTCATTCTAGTCCTTTCAAAGATCTTACC
This sequence comes from Desmodus rotundus, assembly GCF_022682495.2. Classification (NCBI taxonomy): domain Eukaryota; kingdom Metazoa; phylum Chordata; class Mammalia; order Chiroptera; family Phyllostomidae; genus Desmodus; species Desmodus rotundus. The sequence goes on along the minus strand of NC_071390.1, from coordinate 159,360,187 downwards.
CTCCTTCCTAGTCTCATCACTCAACATTTCCGTAACAGGCCCCAATGCCACACGGTTCCTCTTGGACCCTAGGGTTTGGGCCCCAGCGGTTTCTTCCATTTGGCATGTTCTGATCCCACCATTACTGAGTCGGGGGAGTACAGTGGCCCTCCTATCAAGTAATGGACACATTGCAAATTCTGCATATAGCATCACTGATAGGTTGTGAGCCTTGAGAAAGTAGGAATCATGGAACATCATAGGGGTCTACTGATTAGCAAAGGGTGTGGCTCCCATTATGTGATCAATACATGGATGATCAATATAGGAAAGGAGGGAGGGGAGGAGGGAGAGATGGAAGGAGGGACAGAAAGGGGAGAAATGAAGGAAAGAGTCTCATGTGATAGGATATTTCTAAGTCCTAACTGTATTTCTTTCCCAAAGGCCTCTTCCCACTCTCTGCACAATCTACCCACCCCTACATCTGCCCTCAACTTGTAACCCACTATAGAAATTAAAACAAAAATAATATCAGATTGAGTCAGAAAGACTCAGACACATACCTACACAGCAGGCTTTTATGCCAGCAGATTTAGGAAAATGAGCCTGGCTGAGAAAAAAGGAAAAGGCATAGCTCTCAGATCAGAGAGGAAGTCACAGAAAAACCTTAAGGTGGGTAGGGCTAAGGTTTAGAATGAGAGGGAGAGGCAAGACTTTGAGTGAACCTGGGAGCCGTGGCCAGGCTGGCTTAGTTCTAACTTGTTGCACTTCTTCACATCCAAGAAGGGCCCATTGTCCAGAGTCAGTCTCCTGCCCAGAGAGCATGTGTTTGGAGGGTAATTGGTCAGAGTAGTGGAGATGCCCCTGGCTTCTGCTCACCTAGAGCATCCTGGACGTTTGCAATCCAGAATCTTTGTATGAGGGACATTGTAGGGTAAACCCTGACAGGCAGCTTTTCTTTTGGTAATGTAGTGCCTGACCACGTAAGCTTTGATTGTGAGGCACCCTCTTCAAAGAGACATTCACTTCAAAGATGACTATCTGGAGTGAACACAAAGACAAGGCCAGCCACAAAGACAAGATCAAGGCCAGGCTCCTCTGTTTTAGAGATCTTTGTTGATTTTCATAACTGACCAGCCCTCCTTGAAATTCTCACTCTTTTAAATTCACCAATAAAGAGTGAGCTCATGAAACCCTAGGCCTCCACCCTTGACCCCAATAGAAGCAGAACCCCAAGCCTGTACTGTACCTGTGACCTTACTATGGGACCCCAGGTCTGCCATGTAGGTGCCAGGCCCTGTAAGTAGTAAACCTTTATTTTTCCCAACATTTCCCAATGGTTGTTGCTAAGGGCATGTTATAGTCCTAATAAGAAGCACAAGGGCTGGTCCAGCCCCGACACTGGTTATCGATAGGCTGAAATCAGCACAAAACAGGCACGGACACCTATGGCATGAGAGTGGCGTGAAATAACCCCAAACGGTCCATCCCTGTTGAATTCAAAATACTTCCTGATGGGAGCACAATTACTGAGACTTTCTGGTAGTCCCCTAGGTCCCTTTTAGCATTGTCCTGCAATGGATTTTATGAAATGTGAGAGGTCACACCTATGACCACCAGAACAGCCATCAGGAAAATTAGTTTATAGCTTGTATTAGTTTCCTAGGCATGCACGAACAAATTGTCACAAACTGGGTGGCTTAAGACAATAGTCCTGTATCATCACATGTTTTGAAGCCTAGAAATCTGAAATCAAGAGCACAGCAAAGCCATGCTCCCACTGACGGCTCTAGGAAGAATGTTTCCTTGCCTCTTTACCTTCTGGTGGTTGCTGGCAATCCTTGAAGTTTGTAGGTTGTAGCAGCATAACTCCGACCTCAGCCTCCACAGTGATGTGGCCACTTTCTCTCTGGGTACGAGGGCACTGGTAATTGTGTTCAGGGCCCACCCTGATCCAGCATGACCTCATCCCAGCTTGCATCTTAATTCCATCTGCAAGACCTCATTTCCAAAGTCACATTCACAAGTACCAGGGTGTAGGACTTGAACATATCTTTTTGGAGGACATAATTCAGTCCACAACAGAACCCTAAATGCTATTTCTTATCACAGCCTACAGTGAAGTGGCAAATTAGATGCTGCTGTGTGATAACTTACTCTAACACAACTATCAGGAAAATCCCATCCAAAAAAAGTGACTCAACGACATTAGAATTTTCTAATTAGTGTTCTGCAGAGTGCTGTTTCTAAAGATGTAATTAGCTGTGCCATGACTCAAGGGTTATGTATCTATTAGGGTCTCAATTAGAGAAGTAGAAACAATTAGTGAGATAGGCTATGTTTAATGTTATATATATTATTTTATTAATTATATATAATATATGACACATATATCATAAGTTGATATACAAGGGATTTTATATTATGTAATTATGGGAACTGTTTAAGAAATCTCTGTAGCCCTGGCTGGTGTGGCTCAGTGGATTGAGCACAAACCGAAGGGTCACCAGTTCGATTCCTGGTCGGGGCACATGCCTGGGTTGTGGGCCAGGTCCCTGCTTGGGGGTGTGCTTGAGGCAGTTGATTGATATATCTCTCTCACATCAATGTTTCTCTCCCTCTCTTTCTCCCTCTCTTCCCCGCTCTCTAAAAATAAATAAATAAAATCTTTTAAAATTAAAAAAATCTCTGTGAAGTTGTCTTTTGTTGAAGCTTGAATTCCACAGAGCAGGTAATCAAGATGGAAAGATGGCTGTAGGTGGAGAGAACAAGAATTAGCTGACACCCCTTAGCACAGCTGAAACCCATGGCTGCTCTTACCACCTCTGACCTTGATGGCGTGGGCGCCTTCTGGGAGAAGCCGGTGCCCTTTGTCTTGGAGCTAAACAAACACCTGGCCCAAGAGGTGGAAAAGCGGGAGGAGGGTTCACATCAATGAGGTGAGCCAGAAGAGAGCTACAAAACCTGCTGCTTTATTTCCTCCTTCCACATCTTCCACAAGAATGTCTCTTGTGACCTACCCTGACCAGAAACATACAGAGAAGGGAATTCTGAGATAGGCAGTTTGGCCTGGCCAAGCTGGCACATGATGAAGCCACCGTAAGTTCCATAGCCAACAAGTTAAAAACCATATACTCATAGCACATTAGTGTATCAAAGGCTCGGCAATGTCTAAAATAAATAAACTATTCAATATTTATCTAGGATTTCACACACTTATTAAAGTCCCTGATTTTGAAGATTATGATTATGAACTTATTATGGAAACAGTGTTTGTGTATTGGTGTGATGTCTATTTTTGATATATTTCTATGATTAAATCCCAGAAACACTCTGTAATGAGATGCTGTGTTTCTTTAGAATGTCAATTCTAAAGAAAATTAGAATTCTGGGTACTAAGAAAAGTTTCTTCAACTTACAAAGCAGTATATCTAATCCTTCTCAGTTTCAAGGAACTTCTCAGACCGTCCTTAAGTAACTTATTTGAAATGTCACTGTCTTATTCTTATTAAAGGCCTAGTAATAAGTAAAGGTTATTTGATTTCCTATATGAAAGTGACTTAGTTAAGCCTCCTACAGAATCAGTGTACACACAGCCACATCTTGTGACATACAATCATTGTATTAACCATTTTAAAACTAGATGATAAAAATAGCAACCATTTGAGGCTGCCTAATAACAGTTAAGAATATGGACTTTGGAATCAGACTGCCTGAAAACCGTCATTGTTCTTGGGCTGCTAGAATGGCGTACCATAGACTGAGTGGCTTATAAACAACAGATTTATTTCTTACAGTTCTAGGGACTGGGAAGTCCAAGATCAAGGCACCAGCAGGTTTGGTGTCTGGTGAGAGTCCTCTTCCTGTTTCATAGACCACACTCTCTTCTCGCTGTGTTATCACACCGTGGAAGGGATAAGTGAACTGAGGTCTCTTTTATAAGGTGTTAATCCCATTTATGAGGGCTCCACCCTCATAACCTCATCACCACTCAAGGGCCCCAGTTTCTACAGCAGGCACAGACTCTGAAACCAGACTGCTTAAACTTGAAACTCAGTTCTAGCACTTATTAGCTCTGTGACATTGGATGAGTTACTTAACAGCTCTGGACCTCAGTTTCCCATACATGAAATGGAATATTAATCTTTTGCCCTTCATAAGTTATAATGAGTATTAAAGAATTTAATATTTGTAAAATGTTTTAAACAGTGCTTGGCACATTGCAAATGGTGTGGGTATGGGTGTGTCCGTCCAGCTCCTCACAGCAACCCTTGCAGAGCCTCTGCTGGTTACTATTCCAACTTTATAGATGAGGAAACTCAGTCAGATAGAGGCGGGGCATTCTCTCGGGTCCCACTGGAAGAGGCAGAGTCAGAACAAATGCCCAGCTGGCCCTGACTCTAAAACCTGCTCTCATGCCACAAAGCCAGGCACCTCCCAAGCGCTTCCACCGCATTCTGAGACTTCTTCCCAAAAGTCTCAAAAAACACAATCAAATTCTAGGTCCAGAAATGGAATTAGTCCCTCTCCCCAGGGGCGCTAAAGTTACTGCTGTCACTCATTCCTGACCTAGACTAGATGGGAATGCGGAACTCAGAATGAGAGGCTCCATGAGTTTGTTTTGCCCTGAGCTTCGATGGTCCCCAGAAAGTTCTTTAAATACTTTCAATTAAGGGCTCAGAAAATTTTTTAAAAATAACCTTGTACGTATAATTAGAAACTGGCATGTGGGGAATTAAATATTAAAGGTGAGGTTGGCTAGGATTATCAGAGACTACTGGAAGGAAGGTGCTTTGAACAAAGTTCTACCTCAGACTCTCAGAACCCCCACGAAGGGGTCTGACAGGACTTGCTGACGGCAGGGCTCACGGCAGCTCAAGGGCGGAGACTGAGCCAAGAGAACCTCCTCCTCTAGCAGGTCAGAGATAGAGAGGCACCAGGTTACAAGGGCCTGGGATGGGTGTAGCTGTGTTATTATGATTACAATATGACTACTACAGAAAACGAAGTCAGGAATGCAGTTTAAAAGCAAGTATGGAATAATCCCTTTCACATCAAAATCATGCATCTGTGTGAGTGCATTTGAGAGACAGATCAAAAATAAATATTCACCCGTGTCTACAAGAGTAGACTACCAGACCACTGTCTGGTGTCACAGGAGGTGAAACAGCAGAGAGGAGAAAGGGCTTGTGCTCCCACTTCTCCAGAAGGCTTTTCTGATTCCTGCTGACCCCTCACACCTCTGTGCTCACTGCTAGTGCCGTCAGTACTGTGTGGTTCAAATCTGTTTCTTCTGCTTGTTAACTGAATGACCTAAGCCAGTTTCCTAGCTTCTCCCTCCTCTTTCCTCAGTGTCAGGATGAGAAAACTAACACCAGCCTCACAGGATTGCAATGAGAAGCCACTTCCACAATTGCAAAGGCACCCACAGCTGTGCCTGGCATGGAATGCGCACTCAATCAGTGGTTCTCAGGCTCCCTCCCTCCCTCCCTCCTGCTTCCCCACCCCCTATCTCCCTCTCTCCTGACCCTGGAACTCGATATGCCCATTGGTTAATATTGTAAGACCCACAAGAACTTGGAAATATCTATTTTTGATATTCCACCTGTAAAATTATCACAACGTGGGTCAAATCACAGAAATTCAAAGTCAGCCTTAACAGAGAAAATGACTCTCAAGGCAGAATAAAGTCCTGATTTATGGTGCTAATTTTAAGCATCCATGGAAAGCAAGTCAGTGGCTTCATTCCAACTCATTTGGATGCAAGTGACAGAAGCCCAACTCTAATAATAATAATAATAATAATAATAACAATAATAATAATAGTAATTTATCAGCTCATTTAGCTGAAAAAATCAGGGCAATCTCAATTCAGGTACTTAAAAACCAAGTGTGCAAACAGTGGTGTCAGAAATGTTTCTCTCTCCATTTCTGTTTTGCTTTCCTCTGTATTAGCTTCAGTCTAAGGCAAATCTTAGTTCACATGGCCTTGGCTAGCAAAGCTATTATCTAAGTATTTCCAGTGTTTGGTCCTCTGACATGGAAGCCCTTATGACACCTCCAAGGAAGCCACGCTGCAGCCGGTGTGAAGAGCGGCGATATGACCACTGGAAGGCACCTCCGGGGCACCAGCTTGGGATAACAGCTGGCAAGGATGAAGAGCCACCTCACTACACCCCAGTGCACCTTGTATGCACTGAATTGATGACCATTATGGGTGCTGGTGCTATGTCCCTTGTCAGTAGAATATATGCACCTGGGAGCCACGGGGTAAAAATAGAAATGGCCTCACTCAGTGTCACTCCGAAAGACCCATTTGAGGAAATTATGCTCCCTGCCCTTCCCTCTGAAGGATCTGGTTCCCAAGTGGTGTTTGTGCTTCCCATTCCCATACCTTCATGCTCTATAGGTCCTGGTTTCTGGAAGGGAATGCCCCCACCACAGGCTTGAGTATGGGTCTCATTAAATGTTAAGCTACAGCTTCTGCCAAGTCACTTCGAGTCGCTCATCACAAAAGCCCGGAAGTCAAAGAAAGAAGCCGCCGTTTTGGCAGGTCTGGGATCCTGATCTTTAAGAAGAGGCTGTCACATGGAAGAGGCAGAGAAGGGTACACTTAGCACCCGGGGCCACAAGGGTGTTTCTTGGCATTCTCCTGTCCTGTCTTCAACACAATGGACTAGGAGAGCAGCCATGGCCCAAGTGCGCATGGAGACAAGGCATGAGGGTCTGCGTTGCCACCAGGTATGCCCCCCAGACCAGGAGAGATGTGAACGGAGGGTGAGGGGACTCTGGAATGTGTGGCAGAGGGGGAAGTGAGGCATATCCATTCCGGCCCTGAGACAGGTGCAGTGGTGAGAACTGTAGTTGATCTCGCTAACCTTCCTCTTGTATGTTGCCCAAGGAACCCCCAGAATCCTGGAGGCACTGAGCCAAGGTGGGATAAACTTCCTTTGTGTAACAAGTTGATTCGAGGGCTACCCTGATGAGCTGGCAGGGGGACAGGAGGGGAGGTACCCAGCTCCCCCAGGACTCACGTGCTCAATCCCAGCACTGCTGGGAGAGTTGGCTGCTTATTTCTCCCGCTGAATCCCTTTCTGGGAATTTCCTCTCAACAGAGAGGGTTCTAAAAATGCTCTGGTTCCCTTGCCTCGTTCAGGACCATGTACGCGGCCATCTCAACAGCAGACATCCCTCCATGGGCCTCTGTCACACCCACACATTTGACCCGTCCTCTGCCTAGTTGTGCCTTCCTCATTTGCTTATAGATGAGGTTCCCGAGATCATGCCCCCAAACAGCTCCCGCATCTCAGGGCCTGTTTTCTTATGCCCCCGACCTGAGACAATGGCTAACATCTATGGAGAATGCTTATCATGTGCTAAGTCCTTAGCACATGTTAACTCATTTGGTGCTCACCAAACAGTAATATTACCCTGTATGACACATGAGAATTTTTAGGGTTAGAGAGGATTAAATGACTTATGTAAAGCCTAATAGTATGGTTTGAAAATTAGTTTTGGGACAAATACATATGTCAGGTTGATCTCTTACAGGAAGTTGGAATTCCTCCAAGGTTTTCATTATCTGCAAGTGTATCTGATAATCTGTGATGCTGTAAGTTGTAATGGCCTAGGCTCCGTTTCCATCACACCTGCTCTGGGCATCTGCCTGGGAGACCATCCAGTGGCCACTTCTCAATGGGACTTTGTGGTACCCTCATAAATTCCAAGGATCAACTGTACTTACTGTGACCAAATTTCAGTATATAAGCCTAGTAAAAGGTAAAATAAATAAGGAAAAGAAATATATTAATATTTACTGGCTATAATCTTTGCCCTATAATTAATAGGTTTTCTCAAATTCCTTTTACCCCAACCTGTAGTAAGAAGTACATTTTTCATAGTGACCTGGTATATACAGGTGTGTATATGTGTGTATGTATTAGAAACTGAAGCAAAAAAACTTCACTATCCAACACACACCCTCATTAATGTGACACTCTGATAGTTTCTGTTCTACATGCATGTTTTTAGGTTGGCTACTACCCACTATATCAATTTCATACTAAAGGATTATGAAGAGCTGTTTGAAAAATACTGCCCAGTGTGAAGACTCTTCACATGTATTTACTAATTTAGTACTTCTAAGAATCTTCCAAAGAACTCACTATTTTTATCACCCCATATTTTTTCTAATGAGGTGCATGTTTTAACAATTATTCTAAGCTCCCACAACTCATAACAGAGCTTGGATATTTTTATTGTTGTTCAAGTACAGGTGTCTCCATTTTCCCCCAACCACTCCTCCCTGCCCCAGCCTTCCCCACCTCCCACCCTCGATCCTATCCCCCTTTGGCTTTAAACAGATTAAACTACCAATTTGTTTAATACATGTTTCAATGTCTTGGTCAGCATGCAAAATGCTTCAAAAGAAGAGAAAAGAAGGAAAACATGAAGGCATAGGTGTTCTCTCCCTCTATCTTCTGTGGCCTTTTCTACCAGTTTCCCTATCTGCTCTGGGAAAGGGGTAAGGGCTGGAGGAGCTCCACACTTGGTGGGGCCTGAGCGGCTGACAGCAAATGGTAGCCGCCTGCCGTCCCTTGTTAGCATTTGTAGAACTGAGAAAACAGCTCAAGAAAATGCATCTTCCTGTCTAGTGAATATGTTTTCTAATCTCTGTGCAGCAGGACACAGAGGGTACAATGGTTCTGTTTCTCATCATTCTAGTTTTTTTATCTTTATTGTTTTTTTCCCATTACCATTCAGTCCCCCTACACCCACCTCCGTCATTCTAATTTTAAGCACCATTACTTTTGCTTCTTCAGAAGTAAAAGAACTGTCAAGTCAATCAGTCCTGCTATTGACTTTTTTCTGGAAATCCATAAAGTGAGAACACTTACTCTGATGTAACTTGACGGAACTTAAACACTTTATTCACTCTGGAGTCTTACGGACAAATTCAGGTGAATTGTGATACATTCTCTGAGCACACTCAGGTTTTCGTTTTTATTAACATTTATGGGAAAGATGAATTTGAGGGACAAAACTCCCTTATCCGTCCTCAACTTCTTTAGCCACATGGTGCTTATAAGCAACACCCTGATGTAAGAGGCAAGAGCTTCTTTCTCTCCAGGCAGTGCTTTCTGTTTTCTCCTATCCTTCAAGTGTACGTTTGACAATGAACAGGTATATGCCATGTATATATACAAGAGCTGCAGCTTATGGGCTTTTCCAGTACAGTGGTGTGGCAAAGACCAACTTATAAGGGATCACATAAGGAAGAAGAAAGAAATTTTTGACGCATTTTTTACAAAATAGCCTATAGATGTAACGTTGCCCCAAGTAAATCCCAACAGAAATCATATAAAATGGGCTGTTTTTTAAATTAATTAATAAAGCAAAAGGTGAGAATAGCCAAGTCATTTCTAAAGAATAAAAAATGCCTGTGTGTATTGGGGAAGGTGGACAGTTGCCCCAGAACAGTTGTTCTGGAACGTTGGTGTGTGTTCAATCACCTGAGGAGCTAACGAAGAACACAGGGGCCTATGGGTGTTGAAGTAAGTTAAGACCCACACCTCTGTATTTTTATTAAAACTTCTGTGTGATTTCCAAACCCATCAAAGTTTGAAAATTGTGCAATATACTTTTGCCAAAGGCAGCAGTTTATGGAGAGGTTATTGCTCCGTGAATAAAGAGTCATAAACTCTCTAGAATCTGTTGCACACCTGAGCTGCTTGCCCCTTCGTCTACCCCTTCTCCGAATGTGGAAGAGAGACCAGGAAGAGTAGCGGCCATTGTGCATTTGTGAGGCAACGGGACTGAGGATGAAATTCTACATCTATGGATGACAGAGTAGAAATACGTAAAAAGACAGGTTTCCTGATACTATCCTTGAGTAACCTTGCATGGCCTCCCTCCCAATCACACGAGACAAATAAATTGCAATCTCTTTAAGCCATTGCTGAGACAGGCTATGACAGAAGATGCCTCATGTCCTATAAAACACAAAGGAAGGGGTAAAGGACAGTTTTCACAAGACACATTGGCATTTGAGATTTGAATGTCAGCCACATGGAAGGAAGGAGCAGGCAGTAGAGCCTGGTAGAGGTTAAAGGGAACGGGGGTCAGAATGCTTGGGTTCGTGAGTTTCTGCCACGCACCTACATTGGTATGTGTGCAGACCAACCGTTTAACCCTTCCACACCTCAGCTTCTTCATCTATTGAGAAGAGGTAATTATTGTATCTACAGCGCAGCATAGTTGTAATTACAAAAGTTATTGCCAGTGATGGTGTTGAAACAATGCGGGGCGCTTCACGTGTCCAGGGCGCTGTCCTAATAGCGACCCTCCCAAAGGCAGTCGCATATTGTGCATAATTGGCTGCCTGTTATGAAATTTTTCTAGATGGGTCTGTATTCTCAGTTAATTCTCTGGGAATTAAGACGAGTTGATCAAAAAAAGTACTTTCCTTAGGACTTGACTAAGCAATATGCAAGTTGAAGATTTTTGCAGCTGTCATATATGGGCCATAGATGGATGCCTGAGTAGACCTGGTTTTAATTTTGATGATTATTTATCATCCACAGGTACCTTTTCTCTCTCACCCCCATTCTGTTACCAGGCAGTTCCTGTTGGATCACTCCCTGTTCAGTTACTTCCTCTGTGTGACCAAAGGTGTTTCTAACTTATTCTACTTCCTCCTGAGACCACACCTGAAATCCTGTGATTGTGTTTTAGAGGTACACAGGATGTTTTGTACTCAGGTATGGTGAGGCTGGCAGGTCAGGATATCATTGCCACTCAAAAGCATTAATTACAATTCCCAAGGGGAGGGGAGCGTGCCATCAGATTCAGGGCCACGAGCCAAAGCACCGGGTGGGCCAGGATAGAGGGAGTGAGGGGAAAGCACAGGCAGAAGCCTTTACTGTGGTTCTGTGGGAGGGAATGGGTGAGGCAGGGTAAGCAGCTTAGGTTTGGCCAGTTTGAATCATTTCTGTGGACTCTGGGCTACAGGGGCCGTCCTTTGTCTTTTGTCTAGCGCCCGGCCACGCGATGCTCAGGGCAGAAAAGGATTGCCTCCTGGAGCAGAGAGGTCAGACAAAGAGGTGGTCTGGAGTGTGGCTCTGGACTGGTCTGTTTGCATTTCAAAGGTGTGCTCACAATCAAGTCATTTATTATTTCTAGGAATTCGCTCACGCTGGGAGGGGCAGTCTCTTCCTGGTCCATGAGACCCTCAAGATATCAAAGTAGCGTAAGATACAGAAAATAAAACAGTAAGCCAGACTTAGGCTTCAGTTTGTTGACTTGCAGTATTTGAATTATGTGTTTTAAATTTTCTTCTGTGCTGTGTAAAGGTCTGATTCTAATACTCTTACAAATGAATAAGCTATACACTGTTAAAAATGTATTTTTTTCAAAGTAAATTACTCCAGTGCTCAAATTGTTTTGGCTGGACTGTTTAGGGTTCTTTATTTTCCAGGTAATTGCTAAGACTTTCTCCTGCGAAGAGGCAGGCTTAGTCAAACTAAGTATCTCTATTCAAAGGCTTAGTTTGAATAAAGAGATACTTTCCAGCTTGTGTTTAAACAAGATTAATTGTAGTGCTTACACAGTCACAACAAGTAGTCTAATATCTATAATTATTCTGTGTCACACACACCCCCAAATTCTGATCATCTTTCCATCTGGCTCCAAATAACCCCATCATTTTTAGAAACTATAATGCATTTTAGTAGGGAAGAGGTGTAGCAGATCCGAAGAGACAAGCGTTTCTTCAGTAAAATGCCATAATCTTTTAAAATGCCCTTTAACCTTCACTCTCTCCAGCCTTGTAAGCGCCCTGTACATATAAAGCATGTCTCCCTATGTCCTAGTGCATAACCCAAGGCTGACACCTAGTAGCTCAATAAGTACTTCATGAACGAGTGAATGGTGAAGAAATTAATGCAAATAATTAATTAATTAATGAACATTGAACATTAACACATTTTCAGTCTGTGAGGAAGAAATTTCTCTAGAATTCTGTTAAATAAGTCACTAAAATTTACACCCCCATTTGTTGCAAGCACAGGAAAATATGTCAAGAACTGTTACTCTAACCAGTACGACACAAATCACTGCTCCAAAGTTTTACCTACAAAAACTCCCCAAGCTTCCAGATTGCAACCCAGCCAAAACTCTCCAAGCACAAACGCATGTTGATTTCACCTTAGCTTGTATGACTGAGTAGTTTGTAAAGCTCTGAACCCTCAGGCACTGTTGGTGAGAATGCAGATTGGTGCTGCCACTGTGGAAAGTGGTATGGAGATTCCTCAAAAAATTAAAAATAGAACTGACAGAGGACCCAGCAATTCCACTTCTGGGTATTTATCTCAAGAAAATGGTCCTGGCTAGTGTGGCTCAGTGGATTGAGCACCAGCCTGTGAACCAAAGGATCACTGGTTCAATTCCCAGTCAGGGCCCATACCTGGGTTGTGGGCCAGGTCCCCAGTGAGGGGTATGTGAGAGGCAACCACACATTGATGTTTCTCTCCCTCTCTTCCTCCCTCCCTTCCCCTCTCTCTAAAAATAAATTTTAAAAAAATCTTCAGAAAAAGCTTTGTCTTTAAAAAAAGTGAAAACACTAATTTGAAAGGATATATGCTCCCCTATGTTCATTGAAGCATTATTTATAATAGCCATGACATAGAAGCAGTGTAGATGCCTATTGGTAGGTGAAGGGATAAATAAGATATACATATGCCGGATGGACTGTCACTCAGCAATAAAAAAGAATGAAATCTTGACATTTGTGACAACGTGGATAGACCTAGAGGGGATTATGCCAAGTAAAGTAAGTTCGACAAACAGAAATATGGTTTCACTTATTTGAGAAATCTAAAAGAAACAAAAACAAATTTAAACAAAAACAAAAACAGACTCAGAGAAAAAGAGACCAAGGAGGGGATGGTTGCCAGAGGGGAGGAGGGGGCTGGATAAAGACGGTGAAGGGGAATATATTCAATAATATCGGGGTTAGTTTGCACAGTAACACATGAGTACTAGAATTAGTAGGGTAATCATATTGTAATTTATAAAAATTTCGAACCACTATATCGTACACCTGAAACTAATATAATGAGTAAAATATGGCTATGCCAACTATACTTACACAAAAAACATCTCATTTAATCTTCACAACCATCTTTGAAAGATAATTAGGACAGCCCCATGTTTCCATCAGCTCAGGTATTTACATAATCATGAGTCCCAAAATTTTGAGCCTCAAAAATAGTATCATTTTAAAGTGAGTGAAAATTAGGCTCTTCATTATGCTATTGCATTCAGAAATGTCAAAAATGTAAGAAGCAGCTCAAGTTATCCTATCTACATCTTATGTAAAAAAAAAAATTTTTTTTCAGGTAAGGTGATTAAGCAAACAAACCAAAAACTCGTGGACACAGATGACAGCATGGTCATTACCAGAGGAAGTGGGGTGGGGGGAGGTACAAAAGGGTAAAAGTGGGATAAATGGTGATGGAAAGAGACTTGACCTAGGGTCCTTAACACACAATATAACATACAGATGATGTATTATAGAATTGTACACCTAAAACTCATATAACTTTGTTACCATAGTCATTTATTGAACATGAATGAACAGATTAGTTGCCTCTGTTTTTTTTTTTAGTTTGTCCAATGTCACTTCAATAAATTCAATTAAAAATAACATACAAATTAAAAAAGAAGACTTCTGCTCTAAAGTTTAAATAATATTCACAAACAGCCAGAGCACCAGGGAAGTGATTGAAGTTCAAATTGCCTGCTTTATTCCAGCCTACCTGGTAGAAAGAGATCTGTTAGAATTATTAATACAGTAATAAAATCGCTGACTTTAGGTTCTCTGAAGTCACGGTTACAAGAGTTTAGCCATGTGGCGCCCTCACTCCTGCTGTGTTTCTGACCTCAAGGGTCCCCTGTGGGAGTGTGCCCTCAACTTTTCTCCACCTTCCCCCTTCTATAACTTTTGTAAAGCAAACTAATAAAATCATTCACTGGCTCTCCAGTGACAAAAGCCTTGTTTGGTAGCATTTTCCAGTTTCTGGGATGTAAATACCCCTTCCATTGCTGATTTCAAGGATTTGTATCTTTAACAATGGGATTACGAAGTTCCTGAAAGACTAGCCACCAGTGACTAGACCAGCCAGGAAGGCATTTATTACCCTCCGAAAGGCATGAGTATTTACTAAGGCAGTGCTAGTCCCCAGGGCACCGTCCCACTGGGAGCAGCACGCTACCGGCAAAGTGACTGGAAATGTAAATTCTTGTGCTTCACCCCACACTGAACTCAGAAACTCAGGAATCTCTATTTTAACTTCCACGTAATTCTTGTGCACGCCAATGTTAGGGAATCACCATACTCCATGATAGCACAATACCTAACATGTAATTGGTGTCTATATTACTTTGTTGAAAGTCTGTCATAACAAAACACCAGAGATGGGGTGGCTTAAACAACAGAGATGTATTTCCTTGTGGTTCTGAACTCTAGAACTCTATAATCAAGGTATCGGCACTTTGGTTTCATTGGGATGTCTCTTTTCCTGGCTTGACATCCTTGTAGAGGCCCCCCTCGTCTTTACATCGTCTTTTCTCTGTGTGTGTCTGTTTGCTAATCTTCTCTTCTTATAAGGACAATAGTCATATTGAATTCTGGCTCATGCCAATGACCTTATTTGATTTTAATTACTTCTCACATTCTTAAGTACTGGTGGTTAGGACCTCAACATATGATTCTTCTTGGGGTATACAGTTAAGCCCATAAGTATCCAATAAATATCTGTTACATACATGAATAAAAATAAGATAGGAGGGAGAAACAGAACCAATTCATTGAAAGACAAAGACCGCAATGCTAATCCAACTATTCCTGAATAGGGCTTCATCTACCGAGTTAGTGGACAGAGAATGGTAGCTATTATCAAAAGCTCTCAGTATTATGTGAAAATTTTTTTATCATCATGTGATTGTAGTTTTTATTAACTAATCTGTTATTCTTTTTTTAACTAGTAAAGAGCTTACTAAATGATCAAACAGTCTCTCAAATACAAATATACAGTGTCAGCCATTGTAAAGTGAAATTGAAAATATCAATCATTTGAGGTAGCCATGTAAATTAGATTTTTTTCAGTTAGAAAGCTATTTGGATGCACAAATAAGGAGTCTTAAGAATATTCAAACATTTGAGGCAATAAATCAACTTTTGAAATATATCTAAGGCAGTACCCCCAAATGCAGAAAATACACAAAGAACATATATGTTTATTTCAGAGTTATTGATAATACACTAGAAGCAACCCAAATGTCAACTAAAATCACTATACCAGACACATAGGCAGGACTTGACATGTAGACCCAATTTCAAAAAGAAAAAAAAAAAAACAGTGGAAAACATATAGTACATACAGAGTTGCCTCTGGTCTGAGTTCCAATTTAGTGAAGACGACTGCATTGACAATGATTTACGCTGAAGCAGTAGTAAGTAAACAGTGAATAAGGAAGGGAAACTTGGTTTCCCCATCGAAATTCTTAAAGAATTGGTTATTCTTATGAAATCTAGAGTTATACATACCACTTGGAGAGACTTGCACTGAGCAGATCTAATTGATAGTTGACTTCATCATCTGGGCATCATTTGGTGCCCAAATTCAGCAGACCAAGTAAGCCAGCTCTATGACAGAATGGGAGCTCCGAAGGACCTCTTTCTGTCTGGTATCATTCCTGTCACCGTGTCAGGCATTAGGAGCTATTTCACAAGAATGATATATATACCCAGAAACAGATACAAAAAATAAAAGTGTGAAGATAATACAATATTTCTTTTTTGATGTAATAAACTCTGCTATTTAGGGTCACTACTTAACTATTAAACTCTGATTTTGAAATATTTAATAAATTCCCTTTTGGCAATTCATTGAGATTGAATTTGTCCAGTAGAGGCATTTGGGGTACTTTATTCTAAAAGAAACAATGCTGTAAACATATATTTATTTTTGCATTAGCAAAAATAAATGGCAATCTCACATTCTGAAATTGTGTGAAAATAATCACCTACTTTTAAAAGTTAAGGTAAAAGTAGTAAATATCACTCTGTGATCTCAAAATTTGATCCCAGATGGCTTCAAAGAAAGAAAATAACATCATAATTAGCATATTCCCCAGGCAGAAGCTCTGACATAATCACCTTTGATTAAATCCGATGCATCACATGTTGTTTGAAACTAGATCTGACAGATAGTTCCCATGGCGTATCAACCCGAAGCTATTCAAACACTGCTTGCAGTGCAACTCGCCTTTCTGAATTTAGGGCACCAATTTTCTCAAACAAGAAGGATAAAAGCTTTTCTGATTCTCCCTAGGATCTCCTGAAAAAAGAACCCTAGCATCCCAGAGGTAAAAGGGACATTGATGTTCACATTGTCACTTAATTGGGAGTTCCCTCTGCACTGCCCCTAACGAGCTGCTCCCAGCCTGTGCTTGCACGCTTCCTATGACAGAACAATTAGTGCCTTCGCAGGATCCCAGTGGAACCTGTTCTGCACTACAGGGCAGCACTGAGTTGCTGACTCCCTCACTAATCATAAATCAGACACTTGAACCGCACTGTGAGAACATTTTATGTCTTCTCTCCTAAGTTAAGACAAAGAAATCCCTAAATATTCCTCAAATAACTGTTAATGCCTCTCTACCCTCAATACAGAAACATATTTATGATACAGCAATAAAAAAATTAAAATTTAAAAAATGCTTGCCTTGAACCTATGCCTTCACATGCTATCATTTTTGCTCTCTTCTCCCATACCATCCAGCTTCGGGACGAGAATATGGTACTCTTAATTTTACTTCCTCACTTGTTCGTTTTGGAGGCAATTGAGCTTCCACCCCTACATTGTCACTCCACTATTCTAAAACATCTGAACACTCCTGATTACTCATTTCTTTTCAAAATTCTCTTCTCTCTTGTTTTTTTTTTTCTGTTGTGATTCTTTAGGCTCGCTCACTATCTCTAGTTAATATATTAAGGTGTCCCTTTTGGTCTGAGCTTGCTTGTTCACTCCTTTGTACTTACCCAAGTTTATCTCCTCTGTTTTATTCTTGTTTTTAAGCAAAAAAAAAAAAAAAGAAAAAAGAAAATCGCTTTCCAAATGTCTGTGAACCCCTTAAAACTGTGCCCAAACTTTGTATCTATACATGTGTGCATATTGCTAGAGTTAAGAGTGTTTACTGAATACTCAAAGGAGTCTTGAATGAAGCTCTACATTGCTTTCTGCACAAGTGCTGCCTGTCCTATGACATCCGCTGCCCATCACTAGGTGGCTCCTTTGATATTTCTCCAGTGCCTCAAACACCGCACTACAAAAGCATATCACAATGTTACCACCACCGTGAAATTTGTCTTCCTGTATTTTACCTCCTGTCTTTATGATTTCCAACGCTATTCCATCCGTTGTCTAAAGTGTAAATCAAGGACTGATCCACAGCCCCGCCCTCCTACTCTCCAAATGTAATTGGCAATGGAGTGCTCTCAGTTAGACCCCTTTCACATCTTTAGAACTCGTCTCTCATTCTTACTTACCTACTTCAGTCCAGGCTGCATCATTTCTCAAGCCAATTAGTCTAACGGATGTCTAATTAGTCTCCCTGTCCCAAAATGTACTTCTCTCCAATCTATTCTCTATACTTCTGCAAAGCATTTTATGCCAAAGCCCAAATCTGATCCAGACACAGTGTGGAGCAGGAGTAGGGGGTGGGCAGGGTAGAGGAGAGCAACAGGGAAAATTGGGACAACTATAACTGAACAACAATAAAAAAAAAAGTAGTGGCAACACCAAATGCTGGAGAGGATGAGGGGAAAATGGATAACTCACACTTAACTGATGGGGATGTAAAATGGTACAGTTACTTCAAAGAATAGTTTGGCACCCTTCGTAAAAAATGTGCAGCTACCGAATGACCCAGCAATTGTTCTTTTGGCACTTATCCCAGAAAAATTAAACTTGTGTTCACACATAAACCTGTATGCAAATGTTTATAAAAGCTTTATTCAGAATAGGCAGAAACTGGAAATAACCCAGATATTCTTCAGTGGGTGAGTAGTCAGACAAACTGCGATATATCTGTATCGTGCAATACTCAGCAATAAAAAGGCGTGAGCTATTAAAATAAAGTAAATTTCTTTTATAGTTTTCAAAATCTTTGGGGTGAAATTCGTATGTCTTAGAATAGCACGCCATGCTTTTCACTACTTCTGTGTGAGTCTCCACCTAACCTCTCGCCATTGACACCTTGCATTCCTCTTTCTAGGGGCCCCTTACCTTCAGTATTCCCTGCTACCCTCTGCAACTCTAGGCAAAGGACTACCTTCTCTATGTTCTTCAACACTCAACTCGGTTATCACATCATCCATCCCTTTACTCATCATTCAGCAAATGTTTATTAGGAGCCATCTCTTTGCTGGCCGTCGTGTAGATGCTTAAGACATAGTGTGAATAAGACATAATCCCTGCCCTCCTAAAACCTAGCTTCTGTCTGGAAAAGCACGTATACCGATAAAATTAAATCAATACGTGCATAATTAACTGTTTTGTTAAAACTACAATAAGTGATTTTAGAATTAAATATAAACTATACTGAGGATAAGAATATGGCCCTGATCTAGACTATGATATCAAGGGAAATTTTCCAGTGGAGATCACATTTTATCTGAGACCTGAAAGATTTGTGGATGTTTCTGGGTGAAGCGGGGGAAGGATTCCAGGTGAAAGGAATAGCATGCCCACTGTGCAGAGGTCCCGAATCAAAAATATTCACGCTGTACGGGAGGAAATGAAAGAGGGCCAGTGTGGCTGAAGCCCAGAGTGTAAGAAATAGAGTGATACAAGTTGACCCTGAAGACATAGGAAAGGGCCAGATTACAGTGAGATATTTGGAATGTTGTTAATAACTTAAGTATTATCATAAGGATAGTAGGTAGCACCCAAAGAGTTTCAGGTAGGCAAGTGACATGATTAGATATGTCTTTGCATTGTTCTGACGTCTGTTCACAAAACAGATGGGCTAAGTGGAAAGAGTAGACGTGAAGAGAGGTTTTGGAAAATTAGTGCGATCAGGCAAGAGGTGACAGTGGCCGATACCGAAGTAATGATGTTATAGTTAGAAAACAGGAAATTATTAGAGTTTTTGGAGGGTAAAAGTAACAAAACTTGATGAAGGGCATATATGGCACTTAAAGGAAAAGGGTATTAAGGGTGGCACCAATGTTGCCAGCTTGTACTAGTAGGTGGATGATTATGCCGTTCATTAATATAAGCAACACTGGCAGAAGCAAGTTCAGGGAACAGTCCCAAGTGCAGTTACAATATGGTAAACTTAGAGGTGATATTAAGTAAGCAAATCTGGAGGGCAAAAATGGTAATGTCAAAGTAAAGGGTGTTAATTGGAGTCAGTATATAGGTAGTAATTAAATTCAGGATGTCATCATCCCAAAATATAAAAATGATGGTAATAAAATTAATAATGGCCAACATTTATCAAGATTTTACTATATGCCTATCACTTTCTTAATGGCCTAACAGATACTAAACTCTGGCAAAAGCCTATTGGTAGATGTCGCTATTATCCCCACTTTACAGATACTAAATGTGAGGCTTGGAAAGGTTGGGTGAATTGATTCAATCACAGAGAGAGTTCAGTGACAGAGCATGGATTCAAACACAGGCAGTGTCAGCCATCTAGGTCAACAAGATAGTCAAATAAGAAGATCCAGCCCTCGTTCTCCAACAGAAACACTGACATAACAATGATGTATGGACCAAAATACCTGTATGAGAAGTCCAGAATCCAGTTGAGAAGTTGTAGTACTCCAGACAAAACCAAACCCAGAACAGCCACATTCATGTGGGCAAAAAGGGCAATTTACATCAGCCCCTCCTCCAAGCCAGCACAGCTCAGAGCTGAACAAGATTGCTGCAGCTGGCAGAGTTCTGATTGACTGGGAGAAGGTGAAGAACTCAAGGCTTCTCCCCTTGTAGGGAGAGAGGAGTGGAGCTTACTTTCAAAGCCCTGACTTTTTGCTGCACTGCCTGAGGGACCAATCTCTGTCTCACCTCAGTCAGGGTGCTGACATAACATGCAGTAAACTTGCAGGACACAAAAAACAATGGTCAAAAATAAGGCGTGTTTCCTTACGATTACCATGAACTATCTGAACGGGATATTAAGAAAACAATCCCACTTACAATAGCACCAAAATGATAAAATACTTAGGAATAAATTTAACCAAAGCTGTGAGACACTTGTACACTGAAAACTATAAAGTATTGCAAGAAATTTTGAAAGACGTTATACACTGAAACACATCCCCTCTTCATGGATTGGAAGACTTAATATTGCTTGGAAATCCATATTACCCAAAGCAATCTACATATTTAATACAATCCTTATCAAAATTCCCATTGTATTTTTCACAGAAATAGAAAAAACTATCCTAAAATTCATGCAGAAACACAAAAGATTTGAAATGGCCAAAACAATCTTAAGCAAGAAGAACAAAGATGGAGGCATCATACCTCATGACTTCAAAATATATTGCAAAGCTACAGTAATTAAAACATTATAACACTGGCATAAAAGCAGATATGTATGGAACAGAATAGAGAATCCAGGAATAAGCCCATGCTTATATGATATACTGATCTTCAACAAAGATATCAAGAATACACAATTGGGAAAGGATAGTCTCCTCAACAAATCATGTTAAGAAAATGGACATTCACCAAGGAATGAAATTGTATTCATACCTGACACCATACAAAAAAATCAACTCACAGTGGAATACTGACTCAAACATAAGATCTGACAATTTAAAACTCTTAAGAAAACATAATGGAATTCTATGCAGCAGAGAGAAAGAAGGAGCTTATACCCTTTGCAATGGCATGGATGGAACTGGAGAGCATTATGCTAAGTGAAATAAGCCAGGCAGTGAGGGACAAATACCATATGATCTCACCTTTAACTGGAACATAATCAACAAAAGAAAAAAGCAAACAAAATATAACCAGAGACATTGAAATTAAGAACATTGTAACGATAGCTACAGGGAAGTGGGGAGGGGATCTATAGGAGCTACTATAAAGGACACAAGGACAAAATCAAGGGGGAGGGTAGAGGTGGGCGAGGGAGGTGAGACTGGCTGGGGTGGGATGGAGGGAAGGGGAGAAAATGCAGACAATTGTAACTGAATAAAAATAAATTAATTAATTAAAAGAAAACATAAAGGAAAATCTTTATGATGTTCTTAATTGTTTTCTTGGATAGAATAACAAAAGCATCAGCAACAAGAGCAAAAATAGACAAGTGAGACTACATTAAAGTAAAAAGTTTCAGCACAGCAAAGAAAATAATCAACAGAGTAAAAAGGCAATCTATGGAAGTGTAGAAATATTTTTAAACCATATATAAGATAAATGATTAATATTTTAAAATTTAAGGAATTCCTACAACTTAATAGAAAAAACAAAAAGGAAACAAATACCCCAATTAAAAAATGGACCAAGGACTTTAACAGACATTTCTCCAAAGAAAACATAAAATGGCCAGCAGGTTATTAAAATACGATCAATATGACTAATCATCAGGCAAATGTAAATCAAACCACAATGAGATTACTTCATACCTGTTAGGATGGCTATTAAATAATAATAATAAGTCGTCAAAGGTATGGAGAAATTGTAACACTTGTACAATGTTGGTGTAAGTATAAAATTCTGCAGCCACTATTGTTCATTTTTCTCAACATTAAAAATGCCCCTACCATATGGCCCAGCGACCCCACTCCTGGCATACAGCCCAGAGAACTGAAATCAAATCTCCAAGAGATCTCTGCACTCCTGTGTTCACAGTAGTCAAGACACGGCAACAGGCTTAACATCCATGACAAATGGATAATAAAAATGTGGTAGACATACGAGTTCTGTCTGGAAAAAGTCCAACCATTGGTAACATAACCAGAGCAGTTTACAGACATTGACACAACCTGGCAGCCAAAAACAGTGGACTAGAAGGCACATGTGTGAACAATGACGACTTCACTGTACTCGTTGGTGGAGGTGGTAGATGCCATCGAGTGAGCATGTGTACTGTGTGGCCATCGCATTCAAAATGACTGAGCAAGTAGAGCAACAAATTTGCATCAATTTTGTGTTAAGCCTGAACATTCCTCTGTGGGAACTATTCAGGTGATTTAGAAGGCCACAGCTATGGGCAACTGGTGATTGGCAACTTCATCATGACAACATGCCTGCTCATGCATCACATCTTGTGCAGAGTTTTTTGGCAAAACATCAAACCACCCAGGTGACTCGGCCCCTCTACAGCCCAGATTAGGTACCCTGCGACTTCTGGCTTTTCCCAAGACTAAAATCACCTTTGAAAGGGAAGAGATTTCCTTTTCAGACAGTCAATGGGATTCAGGAAAATAGGTTGGAGCAGCTGATGGCTATTAAAACTGTGTGAGGTTCCCAAGGTGCCTACATTGAAGAGGACAGAGGCTTCACTGCACTATGTACAATGTTTCTTGTATGCTGTATCTTCTTCAATAAATGTCTATTTTTCATAGTATTTGGCTGGATACCTTTTGGACAGACCTTGTATACAGTAAGATACTAGTAAGCCTTAAAAACGAAGTAAATACTGTCATAGGCAACATGATAAACCTGTAGGATGCTATTCTAAGTGAAATGAGCCAGTCACAGAAGGAAAAATACCACATGACTCACAGGAGGTACTGAAAGAGTCAAACTCACAGGAACAGGGAAGAGTATGGTGGTTGCCAGGGGCTCAGAAAGAGGGAAATGGGGAGTTGTTGTCAATGGGTATAGTTTCAGTCATGTATACTGTGGTTTACAATATTTGTGTGAAAATGGTATAGGGGTTTGATTTTTATCAACAAGTACAGGGATTAGAAACTACTGAGGGATTCTGAGGGTATGTAACTGCTATGTTGAATGGCTTGTAAGAAATATCACTTCACCCAGTCAGTCAGAAAATGGCACTCTAGTGCCTTGCTCTGTGTCAGAATTAGGTTAGCATTTTTGAGTTTGGGCTTCGGAATGACACTGCCTCTGTGTGTGTCTGTGCGTGTGTATGTGTCTTAAGAACACAACGTGGGATAGATACTTTAAAATGTTTTAGAGTCTACAATGGAGTAATGTTAACTGTGATTGCAGTGTTGTAGAGCAGATCTCTAGAACTTGATCATCATGTACAATGTGCCGATTGAATGAGAATATTATAATTTGATTCTTACAAATCCCCTCCTGAGTGTCATTGAAATGGGTGTAAACAAAGATTGCACAAAGCAACATGTACGCGCATCTTTCGTCTCCTTTCCACTGATTTCTTTGTAATAAATATCTAGAAAAACATCAATTTTAAAGAGGTATTAGGATCAGTCTTATAAATTTTGCATTTTTGATACCTCCCATTAATACATATATAAACTAAAAGTATCTCACATTTTTTCAAGGCCCAGCTGGGGTTTCTGTGCTTTCGTGAAACTTTCTGACTATGACCCACAGCTGTCCTTCTTGGAACTAAGCAGTGGAGCTCTGGGTTATAACTTCTATTTATTGTTCTGTTTCTTATAAGTATAGGGGACCATTCCGAGTGGCAGTGGGGAATGTAGCCCAGCCCTTGACTCAGAAAACCAGTGGGGAGCGAGTCAGCACACAGTATCCAAGCCCATGGATAGGTTCTCCCATGGGGAATCAGGCCTGCGTTGTACCTAGGCTGCTTTGAGGCTTGCTTCTTGCTAAATTGGGGCAGCAAATGTTTACTGCATATCTTTAAAGTAACTTTCTAAAAACTATGCTAACCCTCCTAAGGGTGAAGTGTAACCAGTTCAACCACTTTTTCCTTTGCATTTGCAAATATCCTTTTTCATTGTAGTAATTAGCAACTTCCTCTCCTTTGTTATCTGTAAAAGGTAACCACCTGCAGTGAACCTGTGCATAGTAAATGAGGGCCATCCTCGATGTAATGTGCCCAGGAAAGCAATAAAAGCCTGTCCAGGCAGGGGTCAGGTCCCTCTCTCTCACTGACGGAGTGGCCCTGCTGTCCCTTTTTCTCCACAGGACTTCTGTAGTCTGTGTGAATTTGTTCATTGCAGCCACAACACACAGACCCTCTGGCCAGAGTCCACATCACATAGGTTTCATTTTTCAACTATTTTGTAAACCTCTAGAAATTATAAATATAAACATATTTTCCTTGATATGACCCAAACACAGTAAAGATATTAGCCAAAATTAGGCCCAATTAGAAAGAAAACAAAATTAGTCTAAAATTGTCTTCCCAGATTGGTACCATTTGCTTCTCTGCCCTTTTACCTGGCTTATGAATGCATTTCCTGGCAAAGGATAGGTTAATAAAACTTTTTTAAACCCCTAAGACAAAAGGTTATTTTAAAGGTTAACCAATCAATGACAGGCTGAAGTGCATTCTCTACAAGCTTACTCTCAGCTTTTTGGGAGAGATCTGTGCACACACCCACTATGGGTTTGAAGAGAGCAGGCGGCCCATGCAACCCTGCAGGGTGCCTCTGGCAATTGTCGGCCAGATCTGCTGCCAGACAGATGTGCTTATTGCAGATGGGGGGGCTGTGACGAGAGTGCGCCTACACTGTCAGAGGAGTGCACTTCACTCCGTTAGCCTTTCTCTGAACATACCTAATATTCTTCCGTGTGACTAATTTTAAACATTACGCAGGACCATAGGCTCTCAAATTTTACTAAAACTCAAGATGCTAGGAGTCATGCTCCCACATTTGACATGGGGTTGCAATTAATTTACATGTAGGATTCAAATAGTATGTCATAAAGTTTCACACATAATCTTTTTTAAAAAATATCTTGCTTAAAGGTAATGCCGTGATTCAGGAGAAATATATAAAATTCAAATATTGTGTCTAAACTAGATTATTCAATGTTTTAAGAGTGTTATGCACAATTCCTTCATTTGTATTGAAAAGGCAGGAATCTCAATTATATAATTTTTATTGGACCTATCTTTCAAATTAAGAAGATTGTGAAATGCCTTTATTTTTGTCTGTAGTTAGTTTAAATAAGATTTGTGGGCTTTTCAGTGGTACAAGCATCCTAGCTGATTGCTTCTATATCTAGGAAATGGTGTATTTAAAGTCTGTGGAGACAACTGCTGATAAGCAAAGCTGTTTCCCTGGAAACGTCTAAGCAGCATCTGACAGCTTGGGGAACATCTGAAATTCACAGCAATTGATCTTGGTAGCCTGCACCTAGACAAGCTGACTTGTGAGGAGGAGTGGTACGCTCAGGTGAAGAGCCAAATCTGAACATTAATTGGGCAGTAAATTCCTCACTGTCAATTTTCTTCAAAAGTATATTTTAGCTCATTTTATTATCTTGGAACACATTCGGTGACTGAAACATTATATATAAAATCAGAACATTTTAATTTGGGAAATGATACTTTCTGGCTTATTCTTATTAAATGTGAATTGTTATAATGCCCACTGAGGGCCTAGTCTCCCTTAAATGTGGAAGCCAGTCAGAGTGCAGACAGGGCAGACCTTGGGCGTCGCTGAAATGGACAACATGTCCCACGGTCACCTGTCCACCCTAGAATCAAAATTGGGACAGAAAAAGATCATAACTAACCCCCAAGCAAGTATTATGCATCAACACAGTGTCATTTTAAATAAAGAAGCAAAAAATGCATACTAAAACATGCTTATCATACGTTCTCATTTATCTAAACTGTATTGAATACTGCCTATTTGTGTTGCCAAGAGACAGCCTTCACCCTCGGGTAGATTTGGGTGTGGCAATAGGGAGAACAATAGCTGAGCGATGACTTTACCCTGTGTTCTAGCAGAATGGTCCCCAGTATATTGTCCCTGGACTCCCAGCATCAGTATCCCCTTGGTGCAAATTTTCAGGCCCCAGCCAAGACCTACTAAATCAGAAGCTCTGGGTTAGTGTCCAACAATTTGTGTTCTAAGAAGCCCTCCAGGGAATTCTGATGTAGACTCAATTTTGAGCACAACTACTTTAGCATAAAAATTGTGGGGTGGTTACATGCACCTGAATATTATTCTCATGTGCTGCTGGGATGACTGCCTACAGGTGGTTGGACATGATGATGACCTCTGCTAAATGTTATGAGGGGTTGGAACTGTCTTGGCAGCGTATTGAAAGGAAGATCAGTAGGCTCGAGCAGTGAGCAAACAAAAGCATATTATTACGTGAGACCAGAGAACCTACAAGCTGTATGATCCCGAGTGAGAAAAAACAACAGTTACTTCACTGAGTCGATAAGGAATGCGTTAATGAGGGAAATGGTGGCATTGCTGAGAACCTGAGTAATGTCTATCCTCTGTAGCCCAGGTTGTTGGTAGGGCATGTTGCTATGAAACTGGGCTCCCTGC
The DNA here is from genome assembly GCF_022682495.2 of Desmodus rotundus. Lineage (NCBI taxonomy): Eukaryota > Metazoa > Chordata > Mammalia > Chiroptera > Phyllostomidae > Desmodus > Desmodus rotundus. The sequence continues at coordinate 159,333,708 of NC_071390.1, read as the reverse complement.
TGTCGAAAGGGCACTACAGATGATGGTATTCTGAAACAGCAGAGGCCAGATACTGCACTTACTCAGCTGAGGCAAGATGGGTATAATTACCATAATAGGCAGAAGCTAGGATGGGGCTAATAGACCACTGGGTCCCTAAGGGCAAGATAAGTCAAGAGGTCAACAAGAACATAGCATGACTTACACAAACTGGTTCGGAGCTGATGAGCCACTGCTGCATGGAAAAATCATGGTCCTCATTCCACTTCCCAGACCTGAGCCAGTTTTTAGTTCCAGAGACCATCGGTTGAAAAGGAATCTGGAACCCACTTAAAGGACTGTGCAACACCACAGAAGGTATAAATGATTAAGATTCCCCAACTCTTTCCCCAAAGCTATATGTATATAGCCACTTTCTAGATGAACAAAAGTAGGGAGAGAAAAATAAGTAGTTCTTTTCATGACTGTTGTGTACACAGAGTGGTGACACTAAGGGAATTAAATTGTCACCATGACTCATCTGTTAAAAATGGAGACCAGCAGAGGCAGGCTACACATAGCGTCTTAGCCCATATCCATGTCATAATAGGTCCAATAGTTCCAAGGAATCTTCCTGTCATCATATCCCTATTCCCTGCATGTACAACTGTGTTGGATACTTGTAGCTGCAACGCGACTCTCCCAGTAGATCCCTGGTCTGCAAAGCAATACTCATCACGATAGTAATGGTCAAACCCTTGGCCAAGGTAGTACATCTGAAGCAATACCAAATGTGAGGTAGGTTATCATAGATTAGTACCACTCTCAAAAATATAAAGGATATTCAGTGTAGCCTCTGCATTAACCCAGGAAATCATGACAGCTGATTGGAGACTACCTGCGGTAGCCCTTATTGCAGCCGTGGTACCAGGTGTGATGTCTTCACTAGACAAGCCAACTAGGTCTTTGGTGCTGGTATGTGCCAGTTGATCTGGCAAATGCATTATTTTCAGTACCATCAGGAAGAAGATCAAAAAGAAGTTCTCATCAGCACAGGTCCATAGCAGTTCATGCTCATTCTCTTTCCTCAGCTATGGTCCCCCCTCACTGTCAAACTATAGTCTGAAGAGAACCCCATCATCTCAATTCTGGAGAAAACATCACACTGATCCACTATAATGCATTTTCATCAACTAAAATATAATCAAACTATAGTACTTGGACCCTAAGATCTCTGACAATAAAGAAATAACTGATTCAACAGACATAAATGGTTGAGGATACTCTAAAGGGACAGCTGTGATTGACTCCCCAATATCGGCTTCCCTTCCCTGTGTGAGGAGTCTCATTCTAGTGAACTTAGATGAGACTGTATGAGCTATGACCTTTCCACTAGAAACTTCAAGAGCCAGTATGGGCTTCTCTGTGTGCTCTTCCCCCTCTCCTGCCCCGCCCCCCATAATTGGTATTGTTCCAGATAGAGGCTGATCCATCATTCTGGGTCCCAGAGTGAAGATGAGGGGCAGCAGAGTCATAATGGACATTGACCATGATGGACATTGTTATCAGAAACCAGAGATTTTTAGTATAATTTGTTATACTATGTAACTTAACCCCTTCTGGCCAAATCAACATCCTTTTGTAATTAAGTTGACAAAGACCATTAGGAATGAAATGAGATGCCTGCAGGAAACCTTCCCAACTGCAGCCACCATACAATATGATTAGTTCTTATAAAATTAAGGACTTCCTTATATTCCAACTAAAGAGATGATCAATGTAAAATTATAGTGTTCCATGAAAGTCTACTGAAATGTTAGATGATGCAACGAAGCCTTTATAAACACAATGGAGCAGCACTGCTGGAATCTACAAAGGGTAGAGTTTAGTGGAGATACTGTTACTTCTCCCAAAAACATGACTTGGGAAGAAATTGCTCTATTTGACTGACAAAGAGCATATACCAATACTTTATAATTTTTTTTTCATTTAGTAGGAAACCGATTCACTGGGGTCCCATACTCTGGTAAAAACATTCCTTAAAGCCATCTAATTCTGTTTCCTCTGATTATATATTTCCAATATTACTTTCCAAATTAATATCTGTATTTCCTGTTGCCTATTAGACAGAATACATTGGTAAGCCAACAAGAACATTTTGACCACTTGGCAGTCCCATCTCATTACTAATTCATGATTGGCATTCTGACCGTAATGGAGGCAAAGCCTCTTTAAAAATAGTAAAACACTGTATATATCTGCCTTCAATTTATTCAGTATCTTCAGTTTTGGCAGTCTCGCTGCAAACAATTGATCATGTGAGGGAACTCTCGTATTTGTGTTTCCACTACTAACTCTTGCATATTCTAGTCCTGGCTAATGTCTTCTCAATGTCTCAAATGCATATAAAGAAATTCCATATAAGGTAAATAGAATTCATTATTTCCAACCCAAAACCCATCCTACACTTTTTTCCATCATTGGCACCAACTAGATGATAATCCTCCTCTCCTCTCCCGCCCTTGTGTCCTCTAATCCAAAACGGCAATGTCTCTTTTCCCACCTCAACTGTCTGCTTTGTTCTCCCTAAATTTTTACTCCTGAATCCGCAGATGTCCTCACCAATATTTTCATCCATTTCAAAAGAGTTCAGAAGCATGTTAAAAGTCTCTAACTCCCTCTCCTTCTATAATATATTGAGTCTTAAAATTAATGTTCTTTCAACATGTAGGAATAGTACCCGGGCATAATTGCCGAATGTTTAGATTTCTGCCAACCAGACCCAGGACTCAAATATGCAATGCCAAGCTATGAACATACATGTGACCTTCGGGTCAAGTCAGAGCACTTTCAGGCTTTACAATGATCTGCCTTGTAGGAATAGAGCCCAACTTAATCTCAGCTCCAGTGAAATTGGTTTGCTTGCATTGCCTGCATCTTCTTAGTGCCTTCTATGGACCTCAGTTCATTCCTGATTCCTCTACTCTGTATTGTTAGATCTGCCACTATCTCACCATTATCCTTGCCATATATGGATTCCATACTGTTAAGCTCAGTCCACATGCTTTGATGCTCTGGCAACAGCTACCACTTCTAATGTCAGTTCTAAGGTCATTGTTTCATAGGTACTTAGTGTATCAGTGAGTTTATAAAGATGAGATCCATAAAGACAGAGATTTTACATTATCTTCAGTCCTATGCCCCAGAACCTGAACCAGTGCGCTTTGTAAATATTGATTAATGATTTGAATAAATAGTCATTTGATGAGAAATAACATTCGTAAATATCACCTTAGATTAAATCAACACTGGAAATATTTGCCATCAAGTTTCTAGATATTTTAAAGTGAGAAATATGCTCTCAAAGTCCACGACATTACACCGAGTGTTCTTGGATACTCGTAACAAACCTGTAGAAGTGAAGTGTGCCAGTTCTTAACCAATTCAGTTCAGTTTTCTAGGGAGTTGGTGAGCTTTCAACCACAGAATCATCTTCCTACTGTAGTTATGATAAACATTATACAAAGAAGGAAATTTTACACGCACACATATTACAGGATGGATAGTAAAACAATTACTTGAAAATTCAGACAGAATGAAAAATCCTTTGCCTCAAATATAGTGACTTCCTAGGTAAAAGTCTTTTAATTATCTTTTAAAATTATTTGATTACTTTATCATTCTGTATTTGCTATATGTATACAAGAGCCCAGGTGATATTTTCCCCACTCAGGGTCCCTTCCTTCTCCGTGTCACCACCTCCCATGCAGATGATAACTGTTTGACTTCATGGTCCCTGCAGCTTCTACAACTGATCTTTTCTCATTGTTCCCATAGAAGGGATCGGACCTCTACCCCATGTCTATTGAATATCGGTGTTGTGTCCCTCTCTATCCTGTTTCTGCTCTTGGAGTGTTACAGTAATAGAATATGATTCTTATGAAGCACTAAAATGTACCTAATCAAATAGGGCATCTGTTTACAACACAAGCAATAGATGTATTCCATAACCTCGCCCTTCAGGGAATCATCTCCTATACAATGCTCCCTAGCTTCTCCATCCAAACAGCGTTCTCCATTCAGCTGCATACTGGGAGAGAATGGCCACATGTCTTGTATTGTTAAACTTATTCCAGCATCTTATGCTCTCTCACCTAGAGCAGATTCTTTAAATGTCTGTGCCAACCAATTGACAAGCTGTTAGCAGGCTGCCTGGCTAAGATAAATTGTGTAGGCTTAGTCACTAACCTTGATTGCTTTCTCTCATAATCTAGTCCTACCACAAAATGCTTTTAACTGATAGACAATATATATCTAAAAGTTTCAAAAGATGTCTAATTTAGTTATTTTCTGTTACGGAAATGCAAATACAAAACTTTAAATGTCATAGCCAATTATATGTGTTTAATTTCTCAACATTGCATGTTCCTGAAAGGCAAGCAATAAATACCTGTCAGAATATTTTTGTATTCATTTATTCTTACTAACAGAAGGGGAAATAACTACATGGTGTCCTTTTCTCTCTCCAATGGAAATGTCCAAATAAAGAAGAAATTATTCTGCAAGAAGAAAAAGTCTGTATCGGAAGCTCAGCTAAAATTTAAAGTTCACCAAAGAACTCACATCGTTTTTAAAAATCTTATTGATAAGAGTGGGGAGTAAATCTAACAAAGAAACTCTTACCTACTTTTAAACCTTAATATTTGTTCTGTTCAAGTTAATCATTGCTGCTTGTCTTTTATAGGGGACATTGGCTATTTCCAGTTTATATTTAAATATCTGGAGGGAATAGAATTCAAAGTGCAAAGCTCTTGGATATTTTTCTTCTCTCATTTCTCAGAGTTTTCCCACAGGTGAAATAACAAGGAAGGCCTATAAATTTTGAAAAGCATGACATCACCAGAAAAACAGACCTTCACCCCATTCATGAAGGGCCAGCTTCATGCCAGATACTAGGTTGAGCTCTAGGGATATAATCCAAGTGCAACATGGTCCCTGCTCATGGTCTCGTGGAAAAGACACAGCTCAGCTCTGACACATGTGAGGTACATACCAGCATCATTTCCAAAGTCCTGTAGGAGCAGGAAAGGAGAAGCTGTAATTATTCCCAGAGGGCTGAGAAGTAAGAAAGCAGTGAAGCTTTCTGTCTTGAAAGAATGAGTATAATTTTACCAAGCAGTGGGACAGCCCTTCTCAAACCCAAATGCAAAAGAAAAAGGAGTTAAGAAGGAATGAGTAAAGGGAAGAAGGAATGGAGGGAGAGGGAAAAAAAGAAGGAGGGGGGGAGGGAGGGAAGAAAGAGAGTGAGGGATGGAGGAAGAACTGTGATTTCAACTAAGTTGTTTACTCATTGAAGACTGATTTTCTCATAATAAAATCACATGATTGGAATTTGGAAAAAGAGTCTGTTAAATTCATCATTTGGCAGCACCTAATCAACAGAAAATGCTGCTGAAAAAAATATTTTAAGCAAAATCTTATTTTTATTTTGACTGGATGCTATCCACCTGGTGTTTGATACAGTTTTCATAAAGCTTCCCTTTCAGAAAGATCTGGCAAAGTATTCCCATGTGTCACAAGATTAGTGGCCGCAGTGGAACAGAAGATGACAGCCAGAGCTGCTCTCCCCACCCAGACGCTCTGCCTCTGGTGATTCTCTGGTGGTTCCTCAGACTCATCAAAATAATATCAAGCTTTGATATTTACTTATAACCTCAAAAATACCTTGAAGACTCATAACCCAAACTACTTTATGATTCTTACAATTATGGCAATCAGAAGGAACCTCAAAGGACCAGCATAGCACAGCATCTTAAAACTTTGATAGCTGCAAGGGTGGGAAGAGAAATGTCCTAAGATTAAATCAAAAAAGAATCAGGCAATTTGGCTCTTCACCACTCCTGATTATGCCGCTGTCTCTGTTACTTCTCTTGATACGAGTGAGGAGAAGGGGGGAAAAGTCAGTCTTACAGTGGCCTGGTTAGCGAACTCAGCCGGACAAGGTTGAATGAGGCGCTTGTGCGCAATGGCGATATCCACCTTCCCACTAACATTCTGACTTCACTATTCGAGTACACAGGGAACCAGAGTCCTGACAGAAGCTATTGCACACTAATTATTGACATAACAATTTTGGTAACTGTGAAAGTAATATACGGTCATTGAAGAAATGTTGGAAAAATATGTAAAAGAAAGCAGAAACAAAACAAATATCCAAAAATACTAGAGGAAGCTTTACAAAAAGATTGGGCTCCTGTTTTTTATCTTACAGGGAATTGTTATTTGGAAATGTAATTTTAATGACTTAACTATATTCCTTCCCAAGATATTCTGTAATCCAATTTCTTCTATAATAATTTGTGTTAAAACTAATGTCCTAATTGTAACCTAACATATTGACTATTGTTTCTGAATCTCTGCTTATTTCTTTGTAACCAATTCCTAGAAGTGAAGTTATTGAGTAAAAAATAGAAAACTTTACTCTTGATACACATGGGCAAACTACTCTTCAGAAAGGACGTGCCAGTTAATACTTCAGCTAGCAGAAAATAGCATCAGTCTCGGCAAATACTTATCGGCATCAAATAACACTATGTTTTGATTCTTTACAATTTGATAAGTAATTTATAATGATACATTTTTATTTCCATAATTAATAGTGAATTAAACATTTTATTTTAGTTGCTCTCCACTAATATTTTAACCAGGTCTTTTTTCCCACTTTTTAGCCTCTTTGTAATTTATTTACATGGGGGAGAGGTCTTTATATTTTAATCATTGATTTGTAAGAATTTTACATATTAGGAGTTGTAACATTCATATTTGTTGTAGATATCTCAGCTTGTACTTTGTCTTTAATTTTGGTTATTGTGCAGTATAGGATAAATTCATATAAATGATCAAATATGTTGATAGTTTAGGGTAAATCAATTTCTCTGACATGTATGAATGGAAAAACTGTGCCTATCTTGAAATCAGGCTAAAAGTTAGAAAAAAATACATAGGTGGCAATCTTTTTACATTTAACTCTGTTATAGTGAGGCTGAGAATCAGCCATTTAATAGGATTTTAATATATTACTATCATAATTTAAATATTTGGTCATATGATATCTTGTTTCATGCTTTTATCTTCAATGATTCCCCACTATTCTTTTCTTGTTATAGGATTTTTTTCTTCTCCAATCTTTTGAAAGTTACAAACTGTGTTTATTTTTTGCCTACAGATTTTTACCATTAAGGTATTCCCAAACTTTCTTTAACTAATATTCCAAGTTTAAGATTCTAAGGAATGAAATACTATTTTTTACTACTCATTATATAAAGTAAGGATTTTAACCTACTTTAATTTCCCTCCCAGCCCACCTCAATTTCCCACATACCTTAAAACAACTTGGGGTTGAAATTATTTTTCTGATACTACATAACTTTTGTTTCAAGAATGTATTTGCATTCAGTTTTGCAACCTTACCTTTACCACGAGAACTCACTGAATGATTATAACAAGAGGTTACACTGATATAATTCCATATTTTTAAGTATCACTTATCACATTAATAAATATTTCTTTTTAAGTCTAGCTTTTTATTGCTTTTATCTCCTTGACTCAGTAGCAGGTCTCAGCGGGTAGCCCAGATTAGAGGGGTGTTCTGCTACCGATGGTTCGGGGTGCACTCTCTGTGCCATCGGGAGATGGGCTGTGAAGAGGAAGGGCGTGGCTCTAGTGCAGGGGCTGGCAGACTGTTGCACGCTGCCCCATTCAAGAGTCTGAAGTCAGAACACCCACAGCAGCACAGTCCTTTCCTAAGATTTAACACCAGCCATTCCAAGAAATTATTTAAAGTTATGTTTTTACTGTGCTTCCGCTGAATTAACTCCCTTAGCTCTGTATGTCTTCACATCTCAGTAAAAGATGCTAGCAGTCTCAAATCATACCCATTTATTTCATTGTTCCCTCAGGGGGAAAACCAGTTTGCGGTTATTAAATAAAAGGCTTGCTATGAAAAGAGTGCCTGGCCAGCAGTGTAAATTGATTTTTTAATAAATCAACTCATAGATATAGAATATATATTACATATATTAGATATATATATACACACATATATATAATATATACACACACACATATATATATCACTAAAGAAGTTTGGTTTTTTGATTTGTCACATAATGAATCCTTTTGAAAAAGAATCATCAGTCATTTTTAAACCTGTTTTATACATGTGAACTTTCTTTTTTAAATTAGTTTGTTTTCCAGTTACAGCTGACATACAATATTATATTAGTTTCAGGTGTTCAACATAGTGATTAGACATTTATATACTTTAAAACTAGTACCCATCTGACACCATACCTACTTATTAGAATATTATTGGCTGTATTCCCTGTGCTGTACTTTATGTCTCAGTGGCTATTTTTATAACTGGCAGTCTGTACTTCTTAATCCCTTTCACCTTTATCGCCCGTCCCCCCAACCCCCCTTCCATCTGGCAACCACCAGTTTGTTCTCTGTATCTATGAGTCTGTTTCTGTTTTTGACCATTTATTTTCAAGGTAACTTACCACCAAACCAGTGTGTTCTTCCTCTTTTATAATATGTTACCTTTTATGAATGAAAAGCATAGTCATCCCCCAAACAAAAGGGAAAAAACAATTACATTACATCTTCTCTTCACTAAGTCAGTTTTTTACTATCAAGGTAGGGATAAAGTAGATACTGGCTTAAATCCACGAAGGAAAAAGTGTCCAGAAGGTGGAGCCTTGGAGATGAGGGGTGGGATGGAACATCTCACCCAAGGAACTCCAGAGACAAGTATTACAAGTCTTGAAGGAGTACCAAGCACACAGTTATAGAAACTACTTCAAATCAGATGTCATACATGTCAAACAAGAAAGCTAGGTGAAAGACGGAAGATAAAACACAGAGGCAGTGACACTGAGACCAAGAAACTAGGAGAAAGGAAGATGAACAGTCATCAACAACAGCAGAACAGGAGGTGGGCTTGGAATAGTCAGTGAGAACGCACAGCACAGGAGCCTGTGTGCAGAGTGGCTCCATTGACACATGCAAAATGTACAAAATTAAGAACTGACTGTTTTGAGACAAAATCATGTATGGGAAAACTTAAATAAATGCTAGTGGGATGGGAATTTTGCCTCAAATAACAAAATATAAAGTAATGACATATTAGTTATTCCTCTCATAAGGATAATGAGGAAAACTAGACAAAATATATAAAAGTTCAGCTTAAAAATATTGCCACATTCATGAGTGAACTAAGTGTTACTGTAAGAAGATACAAATTTGGTCAGAAAAGCTCAACATTTGGGGTGTACGTTGATAAGGGGCCAGCAAGACACACATGGCAAATTTAGGTGGCATAATTGAAGAGTGATCAGTGAAGACACAATTTATGCAGGTGTGGGCAGGATTAAGGGAAACCAGTGAGAGAGGGGAGGATAGCTCGGGACTAACAACAGGTTCTCCGGTGGCCACAATTAGCGGTAACGCTATAGAGGGGCAGGAAAAGGAAGTCATTACAGAACTAGAGAGAGTTGTAGGAGTCCGTGGCTTCAACAGGATGTAGCCACTGCTAACTCAGGCCAGCACGGAAGGGGCTGAGAGATGAAACCTCCTGATCCCGTAATCCCTCCATCTTCCTATCTCCTGATGTTGCCTCCCATTGTCTAACCCCAACCAATATCCAGAGGAAAAGGAAGCCTACTGATGCCACTGGTAGAGGACCAGTCTTTAAGAATGCAAAGTGGGGTAGAAAGGAGTGGGCAGTGAGTTTAGAAGGGCAAACACAGAATACAGAGCACAAAAGATCTGGAAGAGGTGATGGGCTGTGAGCTCGAACAAGGCTTTGAACTGCCTCAAAGTGCTAGAAGGGCAAAAGTTAGAGTCCAGGGCCTGCTGGGGAGCTTGCGATAACTCACTCCCATGTGTGTGGAGTTCTTTCTAAAATGGTTGCATTCTAGAAATCCAGGTGAAACAAAAGTAAAGCCACTTCTTACATGTTCTATAGACTAGCTTTGCATCTGCTGAGTGGCCTTGAAAATCTAAGTCACTGAAATTGAATTAAGGTCCAGAGTGATCATTTTCTAGGCACTGGGGAAAGGAAGGGTAAGTACCTTCTAGTGGAAGATCACATTACACTAGGCCCCAAATTACTTCTGTAAACTATTCTTCAAGCCTTAGTTCAGACACTCCCCAGCTGGCAAGTGCCAACATCATTTAAACCTCAGTGCAACGTCACTCTTCCTGTGAAGCTTTCACTGACATTTCACACTGAGTTAATGGCGTCTTCCTTTTTCTTCTGACATTCTTTATTCGTGTCACCATTTAGGAGACACGGGACACTAATCCGAGGATCCTTCTCTTTCCTGCTGCCTCTGTTGAAGGAATCTGATTGCTGATGGACAACCCTCTCCCAAAGAATGGGCACAAAATATTACAATTCTATATTACTTGTGGTACAATCTAAGCTCTTACAGCAAGGAGAATACAAAGTATGTAGATCCAGTAAGACAGAAGTTCGTTTCTTTCCCGTGCTGCCGCCCAGGATTACAGACAAGGTCTGGGAGAGTGACTCCACCATTGCCAACCTGCCGTCTCCATCTCTGCCCCGCAGGCGGCCACTGCTCTGTCATCATCACGTCTGCAGCCGGCGAGTGGAAGGCAAGAAGTACAAGCGTGCTGACTTCATTTACAGGGCGTTTGGTAGACCTTGCACCCATCACACGCATTCACATGTCATTGTCCGGAACTTAGTCACATGGCCTTAGCCGGCCGTGGCAGAGCTCGGGAACTCAGTCATTACTTGATTCACAATGCGCCAGTGAGCTCCGAGAGGCGCTATCACTGAGGGGAAGTGGGGAGAAATGGGTTGTGGACATAAGTTATCAGTTGGTGTCTCAAACAGGAGACATAAATTTGCTTGTTTTCCCTACATTTTAGGCATGAAGATAAAAGGGTTTTTTTGCGGAAACTGTTGAATTGTTGATCACAGGACGGCTTCTGGTTACTCTGCTAGTTTAGTAATTTGTGGCCTCCTTTATTATTGTTGTTAGTGCTGCAGTTTATTCTATAAAACCAAGCATATATATTACAATAGTTCACACATAAATCCTGCTATTTTGTGGGACCTCTGAACTCTGGGTCAGCTTGTGTATATTCTTTATCTATGTGGATGGGAACATAAATTAAGTCAACCTTCTTTTTCTTATTTTTCACTCCAATATTATATATCTTGCTTCTTCCTACAAATAAGCCCTCTTCCAAAAATACAGTTATCACATCCCTTTTTAAAACCATGTGCATAGCTCTACAATTATCAACAAGTTCTTACCTTAAAATGTTTAGCTGAATCTTAACTTTTTGCAACTTGACTTCATTACAGAAAATGATGAAGTAAACCTGAGCAGGAAAGTATCGCAATCAAAGTATGCATTCAATTTGCTAAGCACATTTTCCAAACAGTGTTCTGTTGGGCATAATAGTAAAATCTATCAAGCTTTCCATCTGGCCTCAAATTAATAAACATTTGCCTTAAGCCCTCAGCAAGACGGTAGCAATGCTAGGGTTAAGCAACCGTAATGAGACACGATCATAAACTGTAGGTGTTTGGCTCGAAGCAATAATATGTTTTGGTTTTGTATGGGAGAAAGATACCTTCATTTTTCCCACTGGGGGTTCTTCTTTCTGGACTGCTGAGTGTGAATTACTTCTAGAGGCCAAACCTGTCCCTCGGTGAATATCTGAGCATGGCTGAGAGCTGCCTTGGTGAGCCTGCTTACATTACGGACGTTCTCCAGTGCAAAATTAAATTCAAACTAATAGCCTTTGATGATTCTCTGGATAAGAAACTGAGTGCCTGTGTGTCAAAGATGGCCAACTGGTGTCCAAGTACCGCCACAGCTCTGTCTGTGCCATGTGTGGGGACAGCTGCCCTACCTACCCTCAACCCCCCACCCACACTTCATGGGTTAGAGGTCAGCAAATGCTTGTGTTGTAGGACAAAAGTTATTCATATGAGAGTTTTCCCAGGTGTTTTCTTGAGCAGCCTACTAAGGAGGATTTGACTTTGACCCTCTCATCCTATTTGTATCTTTCCCCAAGAGAGGAGGAGCTTTGCGATGCAGAAAAAGGGTTAAGAGGGAACAGACAAGCATATGTAGACTTAAGCTAGTAGTCACAGAGGGAATTTTGAAGAAGAAAACATGGGAACAGCTGCAGTATATGAAGGCAGTGTGTGGGGGATAGGAAATTGCAGAGGCTTAAACTGAGTAGAGATTCTAAAAATCATGAGGCTTAAGAAATAGAAGAATACATATTCTTCTAGAATCCAAGAAGAAGCAACACTTGGATTGCTTTGAAATTGATTCTGTTGGCTAAAAATATTGTTGACTTTGAGACTGCTCTGGCGTTGAATAGAGTAAGTACTAGTTTTAAGGCAATATACCTCTTTTCCCTCAGCACCCTATATTACAGGATGAACCAGAAGGACAAACTTTAACATCATAATTTTAAACTCCTGATCTCAGCATTCATCATTTTTTAAAATCACATTTATGGGTAACTAAGAGAACAGAATTGGTTACATTGTGTATGGTGGTAGCATCCATGCTCAATAAGAGTAGTCAAATAGAAAGCAAAGAGCCAGGATCAGGAAAGAGCCGGAGGTGCGCCATGCTGATGGGTGAAATCAGACACAGCCACAGGACAATTTTACCTTCCTCACATAATCTAGCGAAACTCTCTGATACTTATGCATTCCCTTAACTGTTCCAGTTTCATTCTTTTGCTGTCTCATGTCTGACCTCTGTGGCTCTTTTGAGAAGTCCAAGGACTCTTGCAACCTCATCAATATCGAGACAGTATAGCAAAGCAGGGGCAAAGGAACAGAATTCATAAGCAGAGCTCAGTTGACATTGTAACTTGACTATTTACAAGATCTGTCCAGAAGGTATTGAGTCACGTAATATGAAAAATAGAGACGTTTACTGAAGAAGATACAAGATATAAGAAATATTGTATGTAGGACAATGGCACCTCAGTCCCCTTCAAAGTAGGCACCTTGGGACCTCACACAGTTCTCCTGATCACCATCAGCTGCCCCATCGTATTTTCCTGAATCTCAATGATGGTCTGAAATCGCCTCCCTTTCAAAGGTGATTTTAGTTTGGGGAAAAAGCAGAAGTCACAGGGCACCAAATCTGGGTTGTAGGGGGCTGAGACACCTGGGTGATGTGATGTTTCACAAAAAAACTGCACAGGCTGTGATATGTGAGCAGGAGCATTGTTGCAATGAAGCTGCCAGTCACCACTTGCTCATAGCTGTGGCCTTCTGAATCACTGGAATAGTTTCCATGGAGGATGTTCAAGCTTAATGCAAAATCTGACACAGATTCGTGGCTCTACTTGCTCAGTCATTTTGAATGTGACGGCCACACAGTACACATGCTCACTCAATGACTCCACCACCCCCACTGACTAGTACAGTGAAGTCGTCATTGTTCACACATATACATTCCAGTCCACTCTCCTTGGCTGCCAGGTTACATTGATGTTGGGCAAACCATTCTTGTTATATTACCAATGTCTGGACTTTTTCTGGACAGACCTCGTGTTTCCTTGTACTGACTTGAAATTGAGAAGCTGCAGTTTTATTGTCTGTAAAGTGAGGATAATAATAGAAACTGTCACATAGGGTTATTTTGAAGATTAAATGAGATAGCAGTTATGAAGCACTTAGTATGACACCCAATCCATAATATGCCCTAAATAAATGCTAGTCAGCCATTTTTATTATCATTAGCACATTATCGTGTGGTAGCTCTGTGTTTATTTACTGTAATTATTCTTGTTATGGTCTTTCTAAATCACCTTCCAATTCTTCTTTCTCTCTGCACATTTGCTTTCTTCAAGGCCATGTCCTGAACCTAATCCTCCTGGCCAGACTTTGTGCTACTGCATTTTAGCGTGGCCAGAGCTCATCCCCACCACCATCTGAGGCCTTTCGGGCATCATCCCTGATGGTCCACGTCATGCCCAGCCAAAAGTTTCTCACCTGCCTCTCCCTGGTCTGAACTCACAGCTCTTCCCTGATACCACTGAGTCTAGCCTCTAATAATACAAGTTAAGATTTTAATCAAAACATCTTTTTGTTGCATTTAGACCTGCATTTGGACCCCCCAAAAAGAAAAAGTAGTCAAATGTTAACTTTAATTATATAATTTTCTAAGGACTTCTGAGGAGGAAAAAACTGGATTTTTCCCTTAAGTCTGAAATATTTTAATGAGGCATAAAATTTTAAAAGAAGAACTTTTAGAGAAGAATTTTTCCTTTCTTCAAATAATTAAAAACAGAACTGCCTTTTGACCCAGCAATTCCACGGCTGGAAATATACCCAAAGAATCCCGAAACACCAATTAAAAAGAACTTATGCACTCCTATGTTCATAGCAGGGCTATTTACAAGAGCCAAGTGTTGGGAGCAGCATAAATGCCCATCAGTAAATGGGTGGATCAAAATACTGTGGTACATTTACGCAATGGAATTCTATGCAGCAGAAGAAAGAAGGAGCTCCTACCCTTTGTGACAGCATGGATGGAACTGGAGAGCATTATGCTAAGTGAAATAAGCCAGGCAGTGAAAGACAAATACCATGTGATCTCACCTATAAGTGGAACCTAATCAACAAAACAAATAAGCAAGCAAAATAGAACCAGAGACATTGAAATTAAAAACAAACTGACAGTAACCAGAGGGAAGGTGGGAGGGGGTAATGGGGAGAAAAGATAGATGGGTTTTCAGGAAGGACTATAAAGGAAGCATGGACAAAACCAAGCAGGGATGGGAGAGGTGAGGATGGCTGCACAGGAGAGGTGAGGATGGCTGGGGTCGGGCAGGGGGGGGAGTGGTGGGGTGAAAATGGAGACCACTGTACTTGAAAAACAATAAAGAATAGTTAAAAAAATAAAAATGTAGAGGAGAAAAAAGAAAGCAATAAAGCAAATAAATCTCAAATTGTCACAATTGTCTATGCTCACAGAAATCTTATGGGATCGGTTATACCATCTCCACTGCACAGGTGAGGAAACCGATGTTGAAGGAGAGGAGGTGACTAAGCCACCGACTAAGAAGTGTCGAGGCTGGCATAGAAGACCCAGGTGTCTTCAAAGATCATTATAGTACAAAACAGCACTCAGCAGCAGACCCAACCCTGTGATAGGGGTTTCCTCCCCCCATGCTTCCTCACTTCCTTGTTACACTCACTGAATGTCCACAGCAGCCCGATAACCTCGCATAGAAAGTCACATGTTATTGGCTAATACTTGCAGATTGAGCCATTTATTCGCCCCCTGGTGTGCCAACAACTTGTGCCCTGAGTCCACATGAAGGCCTGGTGTTCTGAGTCACGGCTCAACTCAATTCTATGACTTGACTCCCAGAGACTTTTTAAAATCATGTTACTGGAATTGCAATGATGAGAAAACAAGTTATACAGAAGGGCCTGCTGAGAGGGCAGCTGGAGAGTATCCTGAGCAATTGCAGATCAGCCGCATTTCTTCCTATTTCATCTTTAGAATCAAAGCAGATTCGACGTTTAGAGGAAAATCACCGGTGGGTGAGTGAGAATGTCTCCAAGTTCCCCTGCGTCATGTAACTCAGCCACCTCACATCTGCTTTTATGCCAATTACTAGCAAATTCTGCTCTGAACCAGTACCATCAGGACAGATAAGAGGGTAGAACTGGAAGATGTGGCTTTTAGTGCACCTGTTTTTATCAAATTATCTTAACATCTTTGCCTGGCCATGTTTTCAATAACATCATTCCCTTAGGTTTCCATGGACCCGTGATGTGTGGGAGACATTAGTGCTGCCCACCCAGCCTCCTCTTTCCAGGTCTAGAAGGATACCGTTCTTCCGTACATTCTTTCGGTTAGTCCTAGCCAGGTGATCTGGCTTGGCCCACGCAATGTGTGCGGACAGGAAGTGCGTCACTTCCAGCCAGAGCATTTAACTGTGTGTGATTGAGTCTCTGACTCCGCTTCTTTCCCCTGCTGCAGCGATCAGGGGCATGTGTTGACATGGAATTGCCATCACTAAGCGCAGGACGCTGAGCTAATAACACATGGATATCAGCCCCTTAGAGAGTCACCTGAAACCACAGCAGATGTACAGTGAGCAAGGGCTAAACTCTTGTGGTGTGGCCACAGAGATTTCCAGGTTGTTCATGTGCATTAATGTAAGTGTAAGACAGCCTCTCCTCGTGCGAGATGTCGCTTCAGTTCTGTTTGTCTTTGGCTGAAAGGAGCAGAAAATTCCACTCCATTGGCTTAAACAAGTAAGAAGCTTATTTGGCCCACATCCAGTCACCACCGGAAGGAAGTTCACTGGTATCTTCCAGGGCCCAGTGTCCTTTCATCTTCCTCCTCTGTGGCCTTCCTCCAGTGTGACCTTTGTCAGGGTGTCATGTGGCTGCTGCTGCTACAGGCATCACGCCCAGGATCCAAGCAGGAAGGAGAGGCAAGGCTTAGTCTTTTCTGTGGGAAGGGAAACCCTCCTCAGAGGTGTTTTGCCTTGGACTCATTGGCTAGAAATGTGTGATATGGAAGAAAAGGGAAAGGAGGCTTGGGGTGTGGAGGGGGGACCCAATCCACAGTTTCTGTCACTATGTGATTATGAATACTGTTGGGCCTTTTCAAGTCGTGCTTAAATACAGATTGTTTTAATAGAGCTTATAGCTCAAAAAATCAAATTTCAGATGCTATATGAAGATATTTTATGTAATAATAAATGTTATAGCAAAATATATACATACCTTCTATTTTTGTGGGGCTCCCTATGCATCCATTATCCTAGACTCAAGGAACAGTATCACAGAATCACAGAGATACAGAATATAAAGACTTTTTGAATATTCTGGTCATATACTGATTTAAAGTATAAAAAACAAGCCTTTTCCCACTGCAGCTATACACATGATATTTATTTACACCAAGTATGAGTCTCGGCTATCCTTCACGTGAGTGAAAGTTCTGAATAAGACAAGTGTCTTGTAAACTCCATGAAAACATAAGCCATGTTCTCTTTGCATCTTAGTTTCCACTAAGTTTCTACTGTAACTAATCTAAGACATGGGCCAGCTTCATCGCAAAAACTGATTGGCTAATTGGTTGAATGACTTCATAAATGACATTAGAGGCTCTAGAGTTTAAGATAAAATAGCAGACTCTCATTTGTTCCAATGATTTGTATTATTGCAAAATCTTACAGAAATTATTCATAACTAAAGAAAATACAGTTGTTTCTTTGGTATCTGTAGGGGATTGTTCCAGGACCCCTGCAGATACGCAAGTCTGCAGATACTCTAGTCCCTTATATAAGATAGTATAGTATTTCCATATAACCTATGAGTACATCACCCTGTACACTTCAAATCATCTGAATTACTTATAGTACAATCTAAATGCTCCATAAACAATTGGTATACTGTATTGTATACAGAGTAGTGACAAGAGGCAACCATCATCAGACTAACTACATAGTACACGTCAGCAACAATGTAACATTTGTTTTTCCAACATTTTCAATCTGCAGTTGGTTGAATCTGCCGAACCATCAGATGCAGAGGGCTTAACATAACAGATTGAACAATGTGTATTAAGTGCCAGGCAGGCATTGTTCTAAGTGATTTGCATGTACTTATACTAACTCACTCAGTCTTCCCAACACCTCTGACCAAGTGTTTATGGGTAGGATTAATCAACCCAATCCCATGTCTGAAAACAAGGGAATTTTTATTTCCTGAAGGGAAATTAGGACTCTGAGTAATAGGCGCTCAGCACGAGGAACCTCACCAAGACTGAGCCCACGTCTTCTGTCTCAGACTCACAAGCCCTCACTTTTCCAGAACAAAACCATACATGATGAGTCACTAATACATTAGTGTTCTTTCTCTTTCATACAATAACTATTTCATTCAACTAACATTTGTTGAGCAAAATTACTATTGCTTGTTTTACGTAGGTGAGGAAATTGTGCCCCAAAGGTGTTTCTCACATGGGGCAGAGAGGCTTTCAGAAGAAATTCCTCAATTTGCTGGAAGCCTCATCTTTTCTCCACACAGTTTCTTTGAAGTGACTCCACTTCGAGCTCAGGGGTCTGTGGGACATAACGTCCGCAAATGTGGCATTGAGGTTTGCCAAAGGTGTTAGGGAAAGACCACCACAACTGGAGACTCATTTTCAGTCACACATTAGGTTCCATTCAGCTTAGGAAACAAGAGCTCTCAATATTCCAGCCGAAGGTGAAGCAACTCCAGAGACTTCCTCAGCGTTTCCCGGAGAAGCAGCCCTTCCTGTGAAGAGTGTTTGTGGGCTATCACAACCTGCCATACCAGCTGGGGAGGGGGTGAGAGGAGGGGTCCCCCAAGCTCAAGCCATGCACACGAAGACATGGTCCTATGCCCTCTCTCTCATCAACTGTGTACACCTTTTAAAACTCTATTTTCAGGTAAGGAAGAGTACAGTGGGGCAAGAAGAAAGGGGGCTGGGGGGGGAGCCCATTAAATGTCTCACCACTTTCTTTTATTTTTAGACCCTGTTCTCCCAACACTTATGCATCAGATACCTAACACGTAGCAGGCCCCGTTCTGCCTTGGTGAACAAAATGTACATACAGATCCCTGTCCCTGTGAAATCTAAGTTCTAGTGGACTTTACATTCTAGTAATATGTGAGGAAACTGGCTGAGGTAAAGAAAATAATTGAAAAGCTTCATTAAGACTTTCATAAAGTCAAACTCAAGTTGTCAACAACTTCTCCATCCACACACCAACCGCCATCAGCCACATGATGATATTCCAAGACAGAAGCAGCGTGTCGCAGGTGCCAATGGAAAGGTACGCCTCAAATGTCAGAAATTTCAAATCTGGGTGAAGAAAACATTGGGGAGAAGGAAGCTTTTCAATCAACACGAGTCTAACTCAAGAATTAGGTAAAAAAATAGCTCAAAGCCAGCAAGTCAGACTGGAAGAGTTTTGGAGGAGAAAAAGATCTTGTCTGAGAACCCAGTGGAAAGACGTCACCCAGGGAAGGAAAGCTGAATTCTGAATTACATCATGTAAAAGTAACACTGATGAATTAGATTGTGGGGAAGTTCTGGCTCGCTGTTAATGCCCCCTATCAGCCTCTGTCTAGACCTGGAGAGCCGATTAATTGTCTAGACCTTGTCAGAATCCTATTCTTATTTTGAGCAGATGCCTCATTATACAGCGTAATTTATTTAGCATTATCAGTGAAGGAATTAACCAGATAACTCGTGGAATGTGTAATGAGTGCAGGAGCTCTCACCTGTAACACCAACAAATACGACATCAAGTTGGGGTACAAGTTTGCTAATGATCGTGTGTTATTAAGCACAAGGGACACATTTCCCAGATTTTAGTATAGAAGATTAAAAACCCTTTGATTTCCGTGCAACCAAAGGTTAAAGCCTACTGTGGTTCACTAAATACAGGCTCAGAGCAACAGCAGCGACTCAGTGGTGCGGTGTCTCACTGCAGTCACAACGACCATCACGTCACCCTCATTGTCATCGCTAGTAGGTCACCATTAAAAAAAGTCATTAGTGAAATCCATCATTTGATAACACATATTAGCATCAAAATGATTTTTTTAATCCCTGACAATGTGTTTATTTTTATGTATTTATTTTTAATGTTCATTTTTATTATATTTTTCCCTTGCCATTTATCCCCCCTGTACCCTCTTCCACCCCCACCCACCCCGTGCAGTCACCACATGTTGTCCACGTTCGTGAGTTCTTTCTCTTTTCTGCTTGATTCCTCCACCCCCCACCCCCGCAGGGTTGTCAGCCTGCTCTCTACTTATGATCTGATTTTATTCGACTTGTAGATAATTTGCAACAGTTTTAAGATTAAAAAATCGTACTTCATCAATGACTTGAAAAATACGGTTTCATTTAGTCTGAAAAAGAGAACAAGAAATGAAGACTCAACGAGTCACTTCTCAGTGGTTACGTAAGTAACCTAACAAGAAAACAGGAGGGTGGGAAATAGAGGGAGAAATATCATGCGTAACCCAACCACGCCAGCACGACCACCGGCAGCGTTTCAGGGTTCGCCCTTTCCAGTTTTTATGTCCAGAGTCCCCGTGGCCTGCTACATTCAGTGTGCCCATAAAATGCACACCCTGTTCTTAGTTCACAGACCTCATATCCTAATCACTTCATAGCCTTCCTAGTAGGCCACGCTGCCTGCTATTTAACAACAGCTTCATTAGTAAATTCTAATTTTCCATAATTCCTTACAATTGTGCCATTTAACAAAAATACTTTGCAGATGTGTTCTATCATTTGAATTTTTTAGGAGACACCGGCAAAACACTCCATACAAGAACAAATTTGTGGTTTCAAATTCATTCCAACAAATATTTTTCCCAGCGGTCTATACTAATATCCAGCGCCACCAACAATGATTAGAATGCTGATTGCACCACATATTTGTTAGAGTTTTTATATTATTATTTAAACATTGTAGCTAATTAACAAGAGAAAATAGTGCCTCTTTATTCTAAAATATATGACTTCGCTATTAATGAAAATAAATATTTTCCCAAATGTGTATTAGTTGTACTTGCTCCTTTTTAAAAATTGAGACAGAATTGAAATATAGTATTGTATGAGTGTAGGTTTACAATGTATTGGTTTGATATATTTGTACACTGCAATATGATTACCACCTTAACATTAGCTAACACCTCCATCGTGTCCAGTAATTATCATCTCTTCTTTACAGTCAGAACATTTTATGAGACCTCCCCTTAAGCATCTTACCCACAGACCTATGCCGTCCTTAGTGGTTTTGCCTTAACGATTCACACAAGCTCTTTTTCTAAAGACAGTGTTTTCCTGACCATAAACACTTGGAAACATTTTCCTCAATTTTATGCTTGCCTTTTTGTTTTGATTGCTTCAACATTCAAAAGATTTAGTTCTACCATTATATATATCTCTGTATTACAGTGTTTGGTTTTTTTTGTTTGGTTTTGTTGGGTTATTTTGTTTGTTTTTGCCATTACTAAGCTTAGAAATTTAGGGCCTCTTTAGAGGTTTAATATTTATTTATTCTTTTCTTCACATTTCTGTAAAGTATAATTTTAAAATCTAACTGCTTGATCAAGTGCAACTTACATTTCAGTGGTCTAAATCCCTCTCAGGTCTCGTCACATCGACTTGGCTCACTTTCCCTAGACTTTCTCCCAAGTTTCTCTATCATCTTCTTGCTCCATCCACCCCTTAAATGTTGGTACTTCTCAGGGCCCCGCCTTGGTGCTCCTCTCTTTTTCTGTGCTCCCGGGGCAGTCTTGCCCATGCCCATTACTTCAGTTACTCCCAGTACAACTTTGACCTCCACTTCTGTATCTCCAGAGCCAACTGTCTATGTCAGAAACCCAGACACCACCTGTGGCTCCTTTCTCCCACACATCCTTGACCATGAGGTTCTGTGGGTTCTGCCTCCTTATTTAGCCCCTCCTCCTGTGTCCCTTCTCCATCCCCACCACCATTTTCTTAGTGTTTGCTTTTGTCTGTACAATTGCCTCCTTACCAGTCTTCTTGCCTCCATTCTTGTCCCTACTGAGACGTCCTCTTCACATCTACAGGTGATCTTATTATCAAGCACATCCCATGCTGTAATCTTCCTGTCCAAAGTTGAATGTTCATCAGCAGACCAATGAATAATTATCACCACTAATTATAATAAAGCCATGTGAAGGAGGTAGCTAACCAAGACTGAGATGAGGGACCCAAACACAAGTGAAAGAGTTGATGGTAACTGTGGATAAGAAAGAAGCTAGAAGGAGTGAAAGCAAAGAATTAGTCACAGAGGAAGCTATCAGGATAGGTTCTTCTATCTAACATGTATTTAGGGCTTTACTCTGTGCCAGGCATTTTACCTATAATTGCCTATTGCTTCTTCCTAACAGTCATTGAAGTAGGTGCTATTATTTTTCCCACCAGAGAGATGAGGAAACTTTGGAACATGTTATCAAAGACTGTGCCTTTGGTCACACTGCCAAGGAGTGAGAGAGCCAGGCATTCTAATTCCAAGAAGGGACCTTAGGTCATTGCAATGACCTCTTAGCCATTAACAAGAACTGCCTCTTTGGGGTGGGGGTGGGGGTGATGTGGAAGGTCGGGGGAGGAGAGAGATTGAAGGTGGACAGAGATATGATGTTAGGTACCTGGTTAGGTGGGCCATGAGACCAACAATCAGGAATCCTGTGTTATGATCCTACACTATTCTGTTAACTTTGGAAAAGTGACTAAAATTTACGTGCCTAAACTTTAACGTTGATAAAATGAAGTTATTGGAACTTTCTCTTCTAGTCTCACATCAGTGAAAAATCATTGTATACCTTTATGGCATTACTAAAATTAAGTGCTACCAGATCTACTAGCATGAGTATCCAGGATGAGAAAAACTCATCATCTTCACAAACATTTCAAATATTGTCCAATCTCCAAATACATGGGGGAAGCTTCATTTCCAGAGCCCGTGAGCTCTGCAGTTCTTAGCATCTTAGGCAATGTTGCTCGAATGTGGAGTCTGCTGTCCTTCCCCCAGTTTACGGCCCTACTGGAGAATTTCTCAAAGCTTCTGAATCTCATTGTCAAATACTCTATCCAACATTAAAAGGAAGTTTTGGGGACTACAGTACAGGTTCCTAAAAGCAAGGACAAGCATCTCAAAAAAAGGTCTTTTAATTGACATTTTTTAAATCCTCATCTGAGAATATGTTTATTGATTTTAGAGAGAGGAAGAGAGAGACAGAAAAAAACATTGATGTGAGAGAAAAACATCAATTGGCTGCCTCCTATTTGCACCTGACTGGGGATTGAACCCGCAACCTTTTGGAGTACAGGGCGATGCTCCAACCAACCAAGCCACCAGGCCAGGGCTCTAATTGGGACCATTGTTCATCCAATTTAAGGTTTGATTCTGGACCCTACTGGAAACAAATGCTGCTCGTGATTTATTCTGAGGATGAAATACAGAGGGCCTCTGTCTCCCAAGGCATCAATTTAATGCAATTTGCCTCCCAAACATTAAACACGCTTATTTTAATTGAAAGAAGAGTTTGTTGAGAAACTTAGGTTTAGTGACAAAGTTAAAGGTGTGTGGATTTTCTTTCCTTCAGAAAGGTATTTTTTAACTAAACTGACATTCTGTCACCTACACTAGTTCTACACTAATCCCTTATTAACAAAGATCTCTTAAATCCAAGAAGTAAAAAGCCTAAGTCATTGGCCACACGAAAAATGAGAAATTCACATATTATATGTGAAGCCGTATTTTTCCTGGTTCCTTTGCCTCAGCGATTTAAAAATGGTTGCTGAGTGATTCGGGGCTTCTCCTTCTAAACCTACTTGCTGGAAACACCTGCAACACAGGCTGTGGCTCGGGATACTGTATCCACCTTCAGGAAGAAGGAATGACAGATTTGGCCATTTCTCCTCCCATTTGGGGATCCATGTATAGATCTACGGAATATTAATATAACCTATCCCTCTACCCTATTAGACTTTTGTTTTCCATGGAGCGCTGTATACAAAAGAGGCCAGAGCAATTTGCAAAAAGGTGGTGTCAATAATCCAAAAAGAAAATGTCATAAAACAATTGAAATTAGTGCCTCATAGAATGGATCAATATGAATGATAAAAACAAAATAAATCTGAGCATTTGGACAAGAAGTTAAAATATTTTAAGAGATGAGAACATAATTTTTCACCCTAAAACCAATGTATAATTCAGTTCTTAAAAGTGTAAGGGAAAAAATGCAAGGAGCAAGGTTTCGTGAAATTAATCTGTCTTGCAGGATGAGATGATATACACAGATGGAGGAAATGAGCTTGTAGAAAGCTGTTTATCATTATCTACATTCAAACCCGTTTTAAAGAAACTGCCCAGTATGTGCAATCCGAATGGCCTCAGCTCCCTAAGGCCAGGAAGGCGGAAGAGCACTCTCTACAAGGTTGCCGTTGATTGGAGGTGGTTGCCTGTGGAGCTGGGTTGAACAGAATTACAGGGCTAAGCCTGCACTCCTGGAGAAAGACCACTGGGGTCAATTAGTGGTGTCTGCCATAGATATTTAGGCTTGGGGGAGGGGGTGATAGAAAACATGCAAAATATGTGCCCATCTTAAATGTCAAGGCAGGTGTGTGGGACCTGAGCGGGATTTGTGAACGTTCTTGAGCTGCCTGCTAGTCGACATCAGTACGTCATCACTGGGCTGTAGACAATGCAGATATTCAACTTTACAACGGAACACCGACGTGCTTTTCAAAGTGCTTGTCTAGTTCGCATTTCCACTCGCAACAAGAACTCTCCCACACGGAGAAATTTTCCCAACGTCCCACAGCGGTACATGGTGGAGATAGATGTAGGTACAGGCATAGTGCCTCCAGCACCTTCTCTGTTTACAGATGGATTAACCACAGACAGATACATGTTTACCTTGCAAGGCCTAAGGAAAAGAAACTTGCTAAAGAGGTGTTGAATAGACTTTAGGATAGAATAGAAGTCCAAGTAAAGTTCTAATGGCAACAGACAGACAATTTGGACCAAAATTGAGGTTTATGTCTAAAGGTTAGCACAGAAGGAACGAGAAGGAAAATATTGAGCTAAACATCCAGTAGTTGAACTAACCTAGCTTTAGAGAACAAATTATATACTTTGTAAGAGTACGGTAAATATCAGTTTCCAGCCTAAAGATTATTTGGCTTCAATAAAGGGGACTTGGCATGCTTGAATATTTTGTGGGTAAAATGAAGTTCAATAGTCCTCAAAAGAGAGGGGTAAAGCATGTTTTCAGAATCCTGTCCCAGGAGGATGTTTCTGCCGCATTGGCTGGGTAGAGAGTTGGCCTGCCTGGGAGGATGTACTGATTGGTTGGGTTGTAGTGTGGAGCCACGACTGTTTAGATTTATTAATAATGGTTTTCATCTAGGTCTGCAATTAGCAAGTGAGGTGAGAACATCGAAAAATGTTTTAACCTGAAATATATTAAAAACAGACAAAAATGAGAAGGCTATAGGTTAAGTTCATTGCCTCTAATTTCTGCCTTATATTTATAAATATCGACCTCTGTGTACTTAAGCAGGACTTTAACATCTCTTGACATTGGAATAAAAATAAAAGCAGAGTTTTCCCACGTCACAGTGTGTGCAACATATTCTAAGTTGCTTCTTTTGTATTGGTTTGCTTTCTTAAATATTGTAGCATAGCATATGAAATATAAAGAATTTGAACTAAAGTGTATTTACTTCTCAGATACATTGATTCTTGCATCTTAAAATGAGTTCCATGTTTTGAAAGGAAATTGCCACTCTTTCTTAATCTTGATCTTTAAAATCTGTTATCTCACTGAATTTATTTTATTTCAATTTTTAACTTTAGCGTAACTTAGCTTTACATTTGAATTTGATTTTATGAAATATGTTAGAATTCTTAACCTCTTGCATAGTTTGTCAGTTTTTAGAGTACAAAAATTGCAACAGATCCTTAGTAAATTCTCCTTAAAAGGTAATGTCAGACTGAGGGCTACTATTTAAAGATACATTTCAAAAGTAGCATCCATAATTTCACTGACTTTTATGGCATCCTATTCCCTTGATGTTCAAGGGAATAACATATTGTTTGGTCCAGGGTTGCATTTGTTTTGCTTTAAATGGCATCATTTGGTTTCTTCTCTATTTAAGCTAGCATCAACAGCTCTTAGAGCCCCACAACGACTCCTGAATTCTTAATGTGTGTGTGTGTGTGTGTGTGTGTGTGTGTGTGTGAAAGGATACAAGTCACCTCTTTCGTGTTCCAATTTACTGTTGAAGACAGGGCGCTCACTATCCCCATGTTTAAGTTGCTAACGAGACCCCAAATGTCGGGGCGGGGTTCCTGTAGGCCGTTGTAAAGCAGGTCCTCGATCCTAGCCTGTCCAGTGCCCACCTCCCATTCAGGCATCTCTGCCCACCCTCTCCCACTGCTTTCACACAGATTAATCCACCCCCACCTTTTGAGTCTGCAGTGTATGTTGGTTTTGGTTTCGCAGGATTGTCTACATAGGTTCGTTAAAGTGCTTTAATCAGTGAAGGGCCTTCTTCTCACACATCCCCTGACCACTGCCCCAGCGCCGGCAGCCACACAGTATCTTCTCATCTGTTACAAAGGAAAAAGAAAGATGTGAAGAAATCATGAGTAAATCCAAAGTGCAGACCTACGCAGTCGTTTTCACTCTGATTCCAGGGGCACTCTACCTGGGAGCCGATGGTAAATGACATAGGGTGCCTGGGTGGCGTGTGCCATTTATCACTCATTAGGGAAAACCTCTGTCACAACTGTTATCATGAAAGGTTTCGGTGTGAGAATGTGCAGTTCTGTCCAGCCTTCCTCTCCAACCTCACAGGAAGTCGTGTGCTATGATTCCGAGCCAATAAGGGTTGCTTACCAATTAGCAAAGCAAACCACACTCGGAAATGTGTAAATGATCCTTTAAACTGGGCACATAGCCCAAGAATAAAGCTTCTCCAACCTCTTACAACTAATGTTACCACCATTAGCTCTTCCCTTCAATTATTCAGGCTTCCCCCAGGCCCGGACTGGATTCCTGACGACAGTAATGTGGAACACACTCATTAATCACTTTCTTGTCATTGAACTCTGGCAGTGGGGAGAGAGGGATGCTCCTACCTAATATGGAATGCCTTCTCTCTCTTCCTGAAAAAAAGGAGAAAACTCAGTAATGAACATGTTATCTCGTCATGGGAAATTCCTTCTTTAGTTGCCTTGACAAGAAGCATATAACATTGGTGATGTGCACCTGTATGTCATAGACATACGACACTGAAGACCTAAATAGATACTAAATTAAAATAAATGTTTTCTAAAAATAACTATGTAATCACAAACTCTCAGTTATGCTAGTAATTTCCATGTCATAGAACACTGGAGGGGTGTCCAACCCACAGCCTGTGGGCTGCATGCAGCCCAGGATGGCTATGAATGCAGCCTAACACAAAATCATAAATTTACTTAAACCCTCTTTTTTGTTCATCATTTATCATTAGTGTTTGTGTACTTAATGTGTGGCCCAAGACAACTCTTCTTCTTCCAGTGTGGCCCAGAGATGCCAAAAGGTTGGACACCCCTGGGGGAAGTGTTTGGTACATGAAGGTGGACATTTGTTTTTATCACTTATATATGTGATGACGACCTGTTCATGCATGTGTATACACACAAGGGAAGAGTTTTATCTTCCTACATGTGTTTGCAAAACATATCATGCTGGGGCACAGCTTTCAACAGTTTCTAGAAGATGGTCATTGCATGCAAGGCCAACATCATCAAGTTTAATATATTTTAGAACCAAAATTGCTGGTAAGAGCCATCTAGTCCCATGTCTTCATTTCACAAATGAGGAGGTTGAAGCTCAGAAAATTATTATTTGAGAGCTGGAAGTCCTTCCTGACCCGTGCTCCCTGGAAGGATTATTTCCTAACCCTTTGTCTCAGTCCATCCTGCCTAATGTGAGGTCTCACAGGGCAAGGAGGGGAGGTAGTCAGTGCGCCCCGATCACTCTTTCAGACTGCTCACGGCACTTTCAGTTTAATGGATGAGCGTTAGCTCATTTTTCAGCTGAGAGAGCAGAGTTAGAAAAGGTAATCAGAGGCAGACCAGTGCGTTAGAGTTAGGCAGAGTAGGTACTGGCATCCAAGCTCCCTGACATCCAACGTCTAACACAAGCAATATTGTGTGCTTTAGATTTAGATGCCTAAGGTTTAACTCCACTTCTTTTCTTTCATTCAGAAAAACAAAACATTTCTTTTTTGGCGCACCTGTCGACAGGACTGTGCTTGCCTTCCTACAGCTGAGAGATGAGGGCTAAATGAGCCTGGGAGACGCGTGAGTCCGAACACACTACTTGGAACACTCTCCCAGACGTCCCGTTCACAGTCTCCATGAAGGTCTCTGAGAGTTGGTCTGGAGCTGTGTGCTTAGTGGAAGGATCATTCTAGAACTGGTCCAATTATCCAATATAACTAATTCATCCATCACCATCTCTCATCTCTACAAAATAACAGTAAAATCAAACAATACTTGTGGTTTTCAACATAATTGGCCTGTGGATGAAAAGTGTCAGCTCATCAATTTAGTACAGCGAGGATGGCCTGAGGGAGGTCAGCCCCGCCCTCTGGGCCACACAGCAAAGCCATTGTGGGGAGGGGGGCGGGGCTAGACAATCACCTGCTGTTTAACAGGCACTGTTGTTCTGCAAGTTGTTTTCTTCTTTTGTCCTTCTTTCATCCACCCTTCCTGTTCTTGTTTTTTTATCTTTTATGGCTCTTCTCCTGCACACAGTATTCTCTTTCACAAAGCAGAGAAACCAAAATCTATTCTGTAAATTAGCCTATTATGTTACTTAAGTTAATAACTTCCCACAGATTGACAAACCTAGAAATATAGTTTGAGTCCTGATTCTGCCCCAGATAAGGATAAGCTGGGTTACTTTGGCTAAGTCACTTGATGTCTCTGAGCCTATTTTTGTTACCTGTAAAACTGACATCCTCAACCAGAATAATTACAAAATACAAAAAAAAAAAAAAAGCCCGTATGTGACAGTGCTTTAGTAAATTAAGTTCCACATAAAAGTGATTTTTGACACTCTCAGATTTTAATTAGTTTCTAACCTTGTTCTACTTGAAAAGACAGAACCCATGACTATTGCTATGGATTGCACTATAAGATTTGTATATTCCAATTTTTGCAACAGTATGACTTAAGATAGGAAATTCTGGCCAAAGTCACAAGAAATGATTCTAGTATCTGATACCTAAAACATGTTAATAAAATAAATCACTGTAGCCTGCAACTCAATTCGCCTCTTCGCTGATTGCTTTGACACAGAGTTGCTATGACTGTGGAAGGAAGATCTGTTTGCTGAATTGAAGTGAAGATTAAGGGGGAAATGGGCCCAAGTGTAAATTGTATTTATAAAGTTTATCTGCCATCAAAAGCTGTCTAAACTTCAACTAAAATGTGTAACACTTTAGGTTACTCCATCTCATCACACTCCAGCCCCACATTGGGTATTCTTATCTGTGTGTGTCTTATCTGATCCGCTGGAGCAGAGAGAGAAATTGTGTTCTACTTCCTGCTGTCCTATCTCTCTGAGCTAAAAGACTCTGGCCCAGGGTTGTCACCATAAGTGAGCCCAGACATTTCTCAAATCATTAAAGTGCCTGTACTACGTGAGGTATCGTCAAGTGAAAGCAGCATTTGAAAAAGTGTGGTAAGAGACGTGGTGAAGGTGAAAGTAAAGTTTGTGAAGAGGAGAAACATTGTTTGTGTTAAATAAAGCTCTCCATATTTTTTAAATGACTTTCAGTGACCCTCCCTTGCTCTCACGATACAGTTCAAACCCCTGCACAGAGTATGATTCACTGGACAAGTAGTTGTGGAATACGTACTCTGGGCCAGGAAGTGGAAAGACCACAGAAAACCCAGAGCTTCTAGGCTTGGTTCCCTACCCCTTTCCCACTTCTTGCCCAACATAAAAATTCCATACATCTCTAAAGTCCCACAAGAGTCCACTAATCCTTCTGATTCCTCCCTTACCTTTGAAATCTCTCTCATCTTTCAAGGCTTAGGTCAAGGCCCTGCCTTCATAAGGCCATGGCTAATCCATGAGGCCAACTTCCAAAGCACTTGATTGTACCTCTGTCTTACTCCATTGGGACTACAACAAAAACACCATAGACTGGGGGGCTCACAAATAACAGAAACTTATCTCTCACAATTTTGGAGGCTGAGAACTCCAAGATCATGGAGCCGGCAAATTTAGTGTCTGGTGAGGACCCACATTTGGCCATCTTCTCTTGGTGTCCTCACAACGCAGAGGGAAAAGGGAACTCTCTGGAGCATTTTTATAAGGGCACTAATCCCACCCATGAGGGCTCCACCCTCCCAAAGGCCTCATCTCCTAAAACCATCGCTTTGGGGGTTAGGTGTCAACATGTGACTTTCAGGTGGACCTGAACCTTCTGTCTAGAGCAACCTCTAGGGTCAATTAATTGATAATCAATTAATAAACACATTAATTCATTGAAAGCATGTCACAAATGGAGGAAAAGTACACTTTGCAGACATGCTCCCAGAGGATCCAACACTAAGCACCTTCTTTCCCGGCCCTGGTACTCCTGGGGAGGGATTACAGCCTGAAGTTTGCCAGCTGAGTCAGCGAGGCAGAGCCCACAGCCCCTCTGACATTTGAGGTAGAGGAATAAGGAAAGCGAAGGCACAGTGATGACACTTCAGTTCTATTCACAATCGGCTATGAAGCCAGATGTATAGGTAGAATAAATATCTCATCGATAAATGGGCGTCAATTTCTGAAAAACTTTACACAGAAGGCAGTTTTACTATGGTGGACACAACCACTTTAAAATGGCACCAAGAGGCGCCAAGCCTCTGCTCAGTGCTGATTGCTGAGGTGCATTTGTTGCCTCTGCACTTTCGTGGCCAAAGGGAAATCCTGTCCTGGAGCCTTAGCCAATCATCAGCTTGAACCTAGACCCCACGGAGAGAGCCAGCCATTAAAAAGATGTAACCTGCATTTGAGACTCAGATTTATTATGCCTCGTCAACTTTCTCTTGAGAGAAATCTATATATAAATAATTAAAATTAATATTTAAAAGGCATATTCTTAAATCTTGTTGAAAGTCTCCATTTTTCTCTACTATTTCCTTATATTTATAATAAGCAACTACCCTGGACCCTGGGAATTGGGAGCTCATGGCACATTTTAATTTATTATTACTCACTAGGACTCCTCACAAGAGGAAGTTGGTAGGGTTTTTTTTTAATTCATTCATTTCTGATTTTCAATTGTAATGGGAAAAGTGCTTACAAATATTGCTGATGAATCAGAAATGGCACATTCTCTGGTAACATCAGTAAGAAGCCAAGTCCTGAGTGAACACTACCATTGGCAAAATAATTTCTGTGAAAGAGCCCAAAACGCCAGTTACATGTTTTCACTTTGCCCTCTACTTGGTGAGAAATTGCTTTCAGTAACAGGCAGGGCTGTCTGCCCAGTGCGTAGCCCACTGACAAATTTCACTTTGCCTCTTTTTCCAAGAAGTACATTAGGCAGGCGAGGCAGCTCTCGGGTTCTATTTTAAAATGGAAGAGGGAAATTTTGCAGAACGTGCAGGCAAGTTGGGACAGGAGAGAATCTGCCGAAGCCATAGCCTTTAACCTCTCTCTTAGCCCCGTAGTATGTCTCCAGCCCCATAACTGCATTTCAAAATAGAACAGAGGGTTCAGTTGTGGTTCACAAGGAGTTGACAAAACAGAACCAATTGACTTAAGCAGAAAAGGGATGTATTACAGACTCTGGGTAGCTTTGGCAACTCTGGGAGAACAGAGAACCAGGCTTCGAGCCTTTGTAGCCAAATAAAACGTCCACTTTACTGAGGAGCATGGCCCTAACAGAAAGACACCCAGTATATCGGCATCAGCAACCCTGGGCCCTGGACACATCTTCATAACCTCCTCCTCTGCTGGTCTGGAAGCCTTGCATTCCTGGGGCCATCTTCCCCACAATACGTCCTTCTCAGCACCCGCTTCTCCCCATGATACCTGCCAAATTTGTGACTTACATGCAAATTTCTATTTGGTAGCACCTTGGTCATTACTTATGCCAGACCACAAAAACCCTGGAAAAATTAGTTTCTAATATTTCCCATAGGGAATGTAGATTCTGAGAGAACTGTCCAAAGTAGGCATGTTCAAAGGCCCCGGACTGCTAAAAACAAAGACAAATGTCCCCGCCCTTGGTTTCTAGGCAGAGGTGGAATATCTGCCACTGTTCTAGGTCAGGAAGGCCCAAGAGGGTCAGGAGGAAGGGTGTGTTTCCACTCCTCCGCCTCCCCTGACCCCATGCCCTTGTTTTTGACATTCACGGAGTGTCTTCAAGCAAGTCGTTTCCCATGTCTAGTCCAAGCCATTCACCCACTGGAGTCCCTGGTTCATTCTTGCCCTCTAACAACTCATCCCCATGCCCAACCAAGCTTTTTCCAGCATACATTTGATGATGTTATTTCCAAGCTTAAGACTCTGCAGTGGCTGCCTAAGCACCTTACCACAGCCTACAAGACCCCATAGGAACTGGTCTTTGTCTAGATTCCCTTCAAGGAATCTAGGACCATCCTTTCCCCCACTAATCATTCCTCAGTCCCACTGACCTTCCACCACAGTCAACCTTGTCTCAGCTCAGGACTCCTCCACCAGTGTTCTTCTCTACCTGTAATGTTCTCCCCCCAAATCTCTGCATGGGTGGATCCTTTTCATCATTCTGGTGGCTCAGATGTCACTTCCTCAAAGGCAGTTTCCCTGATCACCCTATCTAAATTGAACACCCCTCCCAAACTCTTTATATAATACCCTCTTTAAAAAATCACAGTTCTTGTCGATACCTAGATTATCTTACTAATCTATTTATCAACTGCTTTCTGTTTGCTCTACTGAAAAATAAAATTCGTCTTCATCTCAGTATTCCTGGTGCCTAGAGCAGCGCCTAGATAATTAACAAGCCTTACTCTGTGACAAATTTCTGAGCTTCTGGCTCAATTCCTTCCACACTCTGCCTAACTCCAGACTTCCCTTTGCCCCTCTTCTTTGTACCCTAACTGGGTTTCCTGTCATGTGTTTGAGCAGATGGGACCTCCCACTTCCCCTGAAGCAGCCTGTGTCCCCCATGGCTAGTGTAGGCAGAGTATCAGTAGACTGGGAGTTGATCAGCGTGCACACAGGGCTGTGGAAGAAACTGCGTGGGGGTGTGGGGAAGAAAACTGGAGACATCAGGCTGGCCGGAAGTCAGATGGGCAAAGATGTAACAAAGGTGGCTACGGATATAGGGTTGATAACAAAAGCTGCAGACTAGCTGTTTTTCCTGGATGAGTACAACAGAGAGAATCAGACAGGGCCAGGCATACAAGCCACATGTCTCATTAAAGATCGGTTTCTTAGAGACACAAAGATAGCAGGATTAGCTAAAATATCCATATGCTTGTCAATGCCTCTTGTTAATACAGAGTCTCAAGCGCTGGGATAATCCAGATGGAAGAGGGATGCATTGAGACTTGCATTACCCCAGTGATGTCTGAGTTATCTGTGCTTCCTCAGCTATAGCTTCAAAAGAAGGATAGCATCTTTCCCTTCCAGCAAAGTGCTATTCTAATTGTTTCCTCTTAATATTTAGCTATACTGGCTCTACTCCAAGTATACCTACAGACGAGCATGTCCTCAAACAGAAGACAGGCATCCACTACGAATCCCTACATCATAGACCTTGACCTGAATTTTGTGATGAGTTGGGTAATAGTTTTCAGTCTTAACTGCTTTCCTTTTAATTATCTGAAGTACCTAGAAAATCATTTGCATTTTACTCTGCTGATGGAAAAATAGCCTTAATGTTGTGAACTGTGGTTTGTATTAGTTATGACACTTTGCAGTTGTATTAGCTCAGCACAACACCAGCCCAACCCCACACAGAAGTTCAATTCTACTCTCTAGCCAAAGTACCTACCAGGGCTCAGGACCGTTGAACAGCAGGAGATGAGTGAGCAGGCAGGGGAGTGTTCAACCTCTTATTTCTTCCGTTCTGCTCTCAGTCCTCCTGACTAAATGCTTTCACCCTGGACCCTCCAAACCATCCTTCCTCTCTCATTGATTGTCAGATAAGTTTCTGTCTTCTCTCTCCGTTCCCCCGGGGGCAGTCATATCTAATCACTCCCCACTTGGAGACAAAAGGACCTGCAGGCAAACTTCTTCCCTGTTACTTTGGTAGAAGACTGGTTTAAATCATTGTTTCTACTTTTGTGTGAGGTGGTAAAGAGAGAAAGTCTCTTCTGGATGAAGTGACAGAGAAGGGGAGATAAATGCCCAGGCACAGCCACATGATTACTCGGAGATATAACATTGACATGGGTGCCAATAACAGAAACCATCTGAGGTACTTAGACAAACAAGAGAGGCTTAATTGTAGAAAGAGGTTTTCCCATGGGATCGTTAAGCTGGGGTGCAAGCAGAGCTCAAAAGGAACTGTGACTTAGGGACCCAAGCCCTGTCCAAACCCATTTTCTACTTCTTGTCTCTTGCCCACGTGCTGTTTCATTTCTTTCCTTCTCTCTCAATCTCTCTTGCTTCCCAGTATTTCTTTCCTTCTGTGCTTACGTAGTTCTTGACTTACTCTGACTCTCTGTCTCAACCAGCTTCCTGTGCTTTTCCGGTGCATATAGAAGAAACATGGCCACTGATGCCTCCTGGATTTACCTGTTATAGATCCAGCCACCAAGATTCCCAGGGAAAGGATTTCCACGAGTCTACCCTTGAACTGATCAATAAGGAATGTGCTGAGTTAATGTTATGCCAACATGGTAGCCGGTGCTAGTCCTACAGCCATGTGAAAGGAAATCTCAGAGTGGTGGAGCAAGGTATGAAAGATGAGGGGTACATATAATGGATCATTTACTTGTAATGCATGGCAAATGGTCTTCTGAATTTATGAGTATTACACCAGTTGGCTAGTGTATTTCATCTCACTTGAAAACAAAAAAGGGCCCCAGTCCCTTAGAAATATTTACAACTCTATCTAGTAGAGATCTTCTGGAAATCTGTATCAGCTACATACAACTAAAGAGGAGGTCCTACTCTTACCATTTCAATTGTGAGACATTTCTCAGTGCTCTGTGTGGTTACCCACAAGACTAAGTGCCTTATTCTACATTTCTAACAGATGGAGAACTTTCTCCACTTACTGTAACTCTCAGGTCACTGAGCCAGATGGGATTAAAGGAATTAGAAAAATTATGATGCATGAAGTAAATATTAATTTCTGCCCCTTCTCTTTTTTTAGGATTAAAATTCTTGTCATTTTTCCTCTCTCTGTCTTTCCTCAATGTTCTAATTCAAAAGTCTCTTCCTGGGCGATGCGCATGCACCTCCCAGGACAAAGATGGTAGCAGGTGCTCAGTGTGCTTGCTGAAATGAGCTGTGCTTATCAAATAGTTGCAAAATGTCACATGACTGAGTTTGCCACCTCTCCTCTGTTGGAACCAGCAAAAGGGACGAGATAGATGTTTAAGTAGCCATCAATATACTTGGGAGGTCCTTTATGAACATTTCTGGGGTATTATTCATTATTATCTTCGCAACTCTAGGCTGTGAAGGGTTTTTTTTTTCTTTTCTCAGAATTAGCAGTAGGTGTGGTTCCCTTAGGGAAGTACTAAAAATATTCTGCTCCACACATGGCGTTCTCAGTGCTCCGCAGGTACGCCTGCCCGTGCTAGATGCAACAGCCTACCTGCTATTTTGAAGATATTCCAAGATCATTTGCCAGGTATGAGCAACTCATTCTAGAAGTGTTTTTAAAGAAGTGTTTTCCTCTGTGCTAAGTGCTGTGTAATTCCAGTAAATAAAAAGCTAAGATAAATGGTTATGGTAAGAAAAGAGTTTTCATTTTCACTCCCAATGGACATTCTACATCTTTCCAAAAACCATAACTACTAAGACAGGCTGTATACACTTTAATTTATGACTTGTTCACTGTTCGTCTCCAAATGATTCATGTTCCATTATTCTGTCCAAAATCCTAAGAGTTTTTGAAAATTGAAATCTTGTCCCATATTTCTTAGTTACTTTTTCTCATTAAGCAAAAAGGAAAAAGCACTCATGGACATGGACAACAGTGTGGTGATGGCTGGGGGAGGGGTTATAAGGGGACTAAATGGTAATGGGAAAATATAATAAAGATTAAATTAAAAATAATAAAAATAATAATGGTGATAAATAAAATAGCTTAAACTAAAATTTACATGTGCTAGTGGTAAGTGGTTTGCTTTTGTGTGCGTTTTTGATTTTTTTCCCCATGACTTTTTAACTGATATTCTTCTTTTGTAAACAAGTTAATATTTTTATTTTGGTCTCTAGACAATTTAATATGACTTTTGTGTAACTTCAGTGCAACGTGCATCCTAAAATTTATCTCATCACATGACTTCTAACTGATATTCTTACTGTTCTTTTCCTGCGGTAGAGAAAACCAAATATTTTTAACAAAATCTCTTTTTAAAAAATAAGGACTATTTTCTAAGAATATGTTAACTGTTCTCTGCATGTTTAGAGCTATCCATGAACAAGGTAGAGAAGTGTGGCCACATTCTCAGGTTAATTTGGTCACTATTACAACCAAAACTAGTCATGAAAACATAAATAGCTTTCTTGAGGGGAAAGGTCCTTTCCTTAAAAACAGAAATTAGTGAAGATATATGTGTAACAGAAATATGAAGGAAGTAGAGATTTATGAGGTCTGTCCAGAAAGTATCCAGCAATGTGCTATGAAAAATAAAGGCATTGATTGAAGAAGATACAAGATACAAAACACATGGTACATAGGACAATGACACCTCAGTCCCCTTCAAAGTAGGCACTGTGGGACCTCACACAGTTCTCCCAGTCTCCATCAGCTGCCCCGTCCTATTTTCCTGAATCTCATCAACAGTCTGAAATCTCTTCCCTTTCAAAGGTGATTTTAGTTTTTGGAAAAGCCAAAAGTTGCAGGGCACCAAATGTGGGCTGTAGCAGGACTGAGTCACCTGGGTGATTTGATGTTTCACAGAAAAGCCCTGCACGAGACGTGATGCATGAAAAGGCGTGTTGTTGTGATGAAGCTGCCAATCACCAGTTGCCCATAGCTGCGGCCTTCTGAATCATCTGGATAGTTTCCATGGAGGAAGTTTAAGCTTAATGCAAAATTCGATTTCAATTTGTCGCTCTCCCTGCTCAGTCATTTTGAATGTGATGCCACACAGTACACATGCTCACTCAACGGCATCTACCACAACCACTGACTAGTACAGTGAAGTCATCATTGGTCACGCATGTGCATTCCACTCCACTCTCCTTAGCTGCCAGTTTACATCCATGTCATGCAAACTGTTCTCGTTATGTTAACAATGTTTGGACTTTTTTTGGACAGACCTTGTAGATACTGCCAGCTAAAACAACAGTAAACTTTTGCTTGAAAGTCCATGGGTAATGGAAGAACTGGCAATGCCTTGAAAGCACTCTCAGCATTCCTTTCAACTTAACAACCTCTCCATAATGTAAAAATGACTCCAGTGTATGTGTAATTGAATGGCCTAGGGAGTTTACAGAAAGAAGGGGGTCTTCATTAAAGCATTTCTGTAAAAACTCTGAATTCAGCAGAATGCAGGGTTACCTCCAGACTGATTATTAAGGCTTTGACATATTCAGCAATTCCGTATCCATGAAGTACCATTTTGCTCTCTGAGAGATTTTGCACAAAATGCTAATAGCATCTTTTATCACAAGTCTTTAGGTGTTATACAGCCACATTTTACAATCTTGATTTGCAAACGGGGATTCAGAAAGGTTAAGTGATTACGGATGCTATTCTTTTCTGCCCTCATTAAGTTTGCAGGGCTCTGCCCAAGACATACCTGGGAAGAAAACAAACTGTGACACAGATAGCACTGTCCATCTGGGTCACTGCGGCAGTTCTTCGTGATCCATCTGTACTGATACAAGAGGTACAGGAGAGCACCGATTGCTGCTCCGCTGCTGCCTTGGCTCACCTGGATCTCCTCTTTCCTGAACTCCTGCTGCACTCACCCTTAATTCACACACTGGGCTCTTTGTCATTCACGACTCTGCACTGTGGCTTCATCAGTTCATGTTCATTTATTCAACTGGAACACAATTACAAAACATTTCCTGTGAAGAAAGTACTATTCTAGCTTGATGTGTGTGTGTGTTTCCTTTCTTTTTAACCCTACGTATATACGTATACATATGTATATGTTAGTATCTCCATCTTGTTCAAAAAGAAAATGAAAGAACTTAAGGAAACTTGGCTTATTATTGCAGTGAGGAGGCATGGTTCTCAGGAATTAAAACCTAGGAAGGAAGATAGGACTAATGTGTTCATTAGGACTCTCCACAAATATTCTAGTTCTTTTCTCTTACGTACATAGTTGAGTTGAAATTACTCGTCCTCTCTGAAGTTAAGTGTGATCGTGGGACATCTTTTGGCCAATGAAATGAGTTCAATATGTGTATAACTTCCAGGTGGAAGTTTTAAGGGCCAATAGGCAATACATCACATTCCTTCTGCCCTACCTTAGCAATCACGGAAATGTGTGTGTGTGTGTGTGTGTGTGCACGCAGACATATATATATATGTATGTATGATCCAGCAAAGCTTCTATCAGCCAGGACGTTAGAGAGTCCACCACAAGCACAGCCCCTCTCCCAGCCTTCAGTGATTATGTGGTATGAGTGAGAAATAAACTTTTGCAGTATTAAACCACTGTGATTTTGAACAGCTTTACTGAGAGAGAATTTACACCTCACAAAATTCCCCTGTTCAAAGTGTACAGTTCAAAGATTTTTAGTATATAAAGTCATGTAACCATCACCATAATCTAATTTTAGAACAATTCATCAGCACATCCTTTAGAAGAGATTTCATCAGCAAGAAATCTTATACCCATTAACAGTCATTCCCCACTTCTTCCTCATTCTCTCAGCCCTAGACAATCACTAATCTACTTCTGTCTCTATAAATGTACACATTCTGGGCAGTTCCATAACCTGACTTATATGGTATGTGTTCTTCTGTGACTTTTTTTTTCACTAGATATAATTTTTTGAGAGTTTGTCCATGTTGTAACATCTCTCACTGATGGATTCCTTTTCCTTGTGCATAGTTGTAAGTTGTATGTATGTACCACATTGTGTTCAACATTTACATTGTTTCCACCTTTGGCATTTATGAATAATGCTGTTATAAACATTTGTGTGTGTTTTCTGTGGATATATATTTTTGTTTCGGAATTTCTCTAGAATTGAGATTGCTGAAAGATATAGTAATTGTATTTAACAATTTAAGGAACTGCCAAACTATTTTCCATTGTACCATTCATACATTCGTATCACCAACACATAAAGATTCCAATTTCTTTACATTCTACCCCTTCTTACTGTCTGGCTTCTCTATTATACTCATTCAAACAGGATGTAATGATATCTTACCATGGAGTTAATTTGTATTTCTCTAATGAGTAATGATGTTGCACATTGTTTTATGTACTTAGTCATCATTTGTAAATTTTTTGAGAAATGTTTACTAAATTCTTTGATCATTTATAATTGGGTTATAAAGAGTTCATTATGTAATCTATATACAAGTCCCTTATTAGATATATAATTTGCAAATACATTTCCTAGCCTGTGAATTGTCTTTTCACTTTCCTGATGACATGTTTACAAGACAAAGGTTTTTAATTTTGGTGAAGTCAGTGTTTCAATTTTTTTTTAACACTCGTGCTTTTGGTGTTATATCTAAGAAACCACTGGCTAAGCCAAGGTCACAAAGATTTACTGCTATGGCTTCTTGTACGGATTTTATAGTATTAGCTCTTAGATTAGATCAGTGATACATTTCAAGTATATTTTTGTGTACAGTGTGAGGGAAGGCTCCATATTTATTCTTTTGCATGTTGATATCTAGTCCCAGAACCGTTTGTTGAAAAGATTCTTTTTTTCTCCCATTGAACTCTCTTCGCAACTTTGTCACAAAGCAATGGACCATAAACATAAGGGGTTATTTTTGGTCTCTTAGTCCTATTTTTCCAATTCTATTCTACGTGTGTGTATCTTATGTCAGTACCACGACATGTTAGCTTTGTAATGGGTTTTGAAATCTGGCAGTGTAAATCCCTCAACCTTTTCATTCTTTTTTCAGGATTCTTTGGCTCACCTAGGTTTTTGCATTTCCATAGATTTTAGGGTCAGCAGGTCAATTTCCTCAAAAAAAAAATTTAGAAGCCTAGCTGGAATTGCGCTGGGGATTGAAATAAAACAGGAGGTCAGTTCGGGGAGTACTGCCACCCTAGCGACGGTGAGTCTCTGACCCGTAAGCATAGGGTGCCCTTTTCATTTAGCTCTCCTCTAATTTTTTCAACAATGTTTTGTAGCTTTTAGCACATGTGTCTTGCACTTCTTTAGCTAAGTTTATTTTTAATAAGTTTTTAATTTTTGGATACTAGTATGAATGAAGTTGTTTTCTTAATTTTTTTGTGCTGTTCATTGTTAGTGTATAGAAATGCATTTTTTAAAATATTGAGCTTGTATCTTGCATGCTTGCTGAATTCATTTTTTTAGTGGATTCTTTGGGATGTTTACATAGAAAGTAGTGTCTGAAAATAGGGTTTCACTTTTTTATTTTCAATTTAATGCCTTTTTTTTTCTTTCCTAATTGTTCTGTCTAGAGCCTCAGAGAGAATACTCAAGAATGGAATCCCTGAGATTTTGAGGTTGGTTGTGGCTACAACACAATATTGCTTTTACATCAATAATGCAAATATTAGGAAGAATAAATAGAGAAGATTCCATCTAGTTGGCAAAATCAGGAAAGGCTTTTTGTAAGACTGACTGCAGAGGATAAGTCTTGAAGGATGGAAGTAAAGTCATTCAGTATGAAAAAAATACAGAGTTCTCTAGCTTGACTAAGGGTAAATCTGTAAAGGAAGAGTGGAGAGAAGTTGGCAAAGACAAGTCAGGAACAGAGTGCTTGTGATCAGCTGTGGTGGAGAACGGAGACTGCAGACAGCACTGTCCGCCAGGGGGCTCTTGCAAAAGTCTAGAGAGGCTTGTTTCACTTAGCATAATGCTCTCCAGTTTCATCCATGCTGTTGCAAAGGGTATAAGCTCCTTCTTTCTCTCTGCTGCGTAGAATTCCATTGTGTAAATATACCATAGTTTTTGGATCCACTCGTTTGCTGATGGGCACTTCGGTTGCTTACAGTACTTGGCTATTGTAAATTGAAACAAGCCAGGAAGTGAGGGACAAATACCATATGATCTCACCTTTAACTGGAACATAAGCAATAGAAGGAAAAAGCAAACAAATTATAACCAGAGTCATTGAAGTTAAGAACAATCTAACAATAGCCAGGGCGGGGGTGGGGGGTGGGGGCGGGGATAGTGGGTAGAGGGGATTACAGGAACTACTATAAAGGACACATGGACAAAACCAAGGGGGAGGGTGGAGAGGGGGGAGGGAGGTGGGTTCGGGTGGGGTGGAGGGATGGAGAGAAAAGGCACACAACTGTAATTGAATAACAATAAAAAAAAAAAAAAAAAAAAGTCTAGAGAGGAAACCGCAAGTTCCAGAGCTGGAGTGGTTAGTGTTTTCCGTTCCCCGCTCTCCGCCGTGCCCACATTTAGAGCCTTAGTAGAACTTGCACTCCATCGACTGAGGCTTCCAGAGTGCTCCAACTCTAAGCTAGAGGATTTTATTAGCTACTGAGCATTAATCTAATGGTGAGCCTTGTTCCTGGCTCCATATTGATCTTGGCCCCCCAAATCAGGGACAGTATGGCTTTTCCACCTTCAGATTGCAAGACTGCCTTTGAGACTCTGTGATCTCCCTTTCTGCCTTTTTCATGTTGCTCAAAATCATTCCTCCCTAGATGGTTTTCATCTCAGCTAGGCTGGCTGCGGAGTGAAGCCCCAAGTCTTCAGCTCCGACTGGCAGCTATGCAGCCCTTGTCCCAGGCACACCAAAACAAGGCACAAAAGGCCAGATTTCCTAAGAAAGAGTTGTGTTAATTGATTGGTTTGTTTGACTGTTTCTATGTTTTCACAAGACCCCATGGATATAAACAGGAAAAAACAAAAACTACAGAGTGTTGATCATCTGATACAGTGTTTCCGTCATGGCTCCCTTTTGAATTAAGACTGTGAGTAGCCAGGTGTCTCCTCTAACAACAGTCACTGTCACTGAGTACCAAGCACTGTGCCAGGTCCCCTAGCATGTTTGCCATTTATCCTGGCACAGTAAGCAGCTTATGTCCATTTCTCAGAGGAGGACACTGACGCTTAGAGAAGGGTTATGGCCAGCAGCCACGGTTAAGTGTAGGAGCGGATAGTGGAACCCACACTGGAACCCACATTTATCAATTGGTCTCCAAACCCCACGTCCTGCTTTCATGGCCCACTGCCTCTTTAAGAAGAGCTCATCAAACCCCTGCTCTTGTATCTTTGGTCATTGTGACCCTCTGCTTCCATCAGCCCTTTTTTCTAGAGTGTCAACTAATGTCTCTTCAGTTATGTACTTACCATACTGGGCTTATGTGTGCTTTAAAAATCTCTAAACTGATTGATCATTTCATCAGATCTTGCCCCACCCAGGCACCATCTTTTGGGCATCCCGTATTGGATTGTACATCCTGAAAACAGGGTTTGTCCTTGGCACCCATAAGTGCTTAAGGAATGCTTGATGAATAAATGAACAAATAAGTGAAATGCATGCATATGTGAATGGACACGTTTAATAGCCCGTTCTCACAATCATCATTTGCACGGTGTACTGGCAATGTCACCATGTAGCAGAAAGCGCATGGAGTCAGGTTTCATTGCTTATAAGATCTGTGAGGATAGATACATCACCTAACCTCTCTAAGCCTGAGATTGTTCGTCTGTTGAATGAGCAATAGTATCAGAGAGCATACGGAAGGCCATAAAAGACAGTGAAGGTGATAAATGCAACACAGAGTAAACCTTCTTTGAATATCACGTCCCTTCCCTTTCCTTTAACATAAGTGTTGCAACCTGAGTTTCCCCCTAGTTTCCTTGTCCTGAGCAGGTTCTCTCTACCTGGGCAAGTGTATTGGTATGCTGCCAGGCATCTAGAGATGGAGTGAGTATACCATAATGTTTGAAACTCCAATTCTGGAGCCAGACTGCCTGCATTAAAGTCCAGGCCACACCACATCATAACTGTGTGATCAAGGCAAGTTCCTTCACATTACCTTGCCTCTGTCTCCTCATCTGGAAAATGGGAATGATAATAGTGCCTTCTTTTCAGGATAGACAGCTTCGAATTAAATAAATTGATGTCTATAGAGCTCATTGAACCATATCTATCCCAATGAAAGTCTTTTAATGTTTAGTTTATTATTGCTGTTGTTGTTACCGATATTATTGCTATTACTATGACAACTATTACCATTCCTTCAGGGACTTAAGTGAGAGTCCTACAGTGTTCTCCTAGAGGTAGGATTCTGCCTGAATCTCCACTGACTTGGTGTTTACTACTGGCTATAATGAGTGCCAATTGTCTCTTGGTCTAAATTTTGAGCTGTTTGCGGCTGAAAGTTGTCCCCAAGTACAGTGGTATCTCGGTACTTGTTAATTCGTTCTGACAAGTGGCGAGCGAGTGACGATGGATGAAACATGTTTTCTTGCAGGGTGGCATCATGACCCATACAAATTCTAGCAGGTGCGACAAGTGAAGAGCAGGCACCAAGTGCTGAAACGTTTTTTCTAGTCAAAATGTGACAAACACCAGGTTTGACGAGTTCTAAAGATGACGAGTACTAAGGTCTGACTATGCTTGCAATACCCCAAAGTTAGTCTGTCTCAGCTTCAGGATCTCCTCATTCCTTGTCCGTCCCACTTTTGGGATATAGAGAGTCCTGTT
The DNA here is from genome assembly GCF_022682495.2 of Desmodus rotundus. NCBI lineage: Eukaryota > Metazoa > Chordata > Mammalia > Chiroptera > Phyllostomidae > Desmodus > Desmodus rotundus. The sequence continues at coordinate 159,290,095 of NC_071390.1, read as the reverse complement.
GTTTCAAAGTTAAGTGGGCCCTAGATCACTGAAGTGTGTGTGTGTGTGTGTAATACCTATCACCTCTGCTGTCATACGTTTCCTCACTCTTTGCAGTGAGCAGTAATTTCTCATTTCCACATGGCAGCCCTTCCCCTTCTGATTGTCTAATCTGCCGTGGTTTTGCCAAACAGGAAAACCCAGCTTGTTGGAATTACATATACAGTGAATGTGAAGAGACCCTGATGAAAACCCTCTGAGGATCTCACCTGAGTCCAGGGAATGAGTGTCAGCACGTGAACATTGTAACGTACAGTCTGGCTGCTTAGAAGATTCTTTTTACATCACACTCATATTCTTGTTTGTGGTCCAAGAGAAGTGAGTTTTGCCAGGTATCTAAGACTTAGTGGAATATCATTATTCTATCACTAGGAAATCAAAAAGCATCTGATTCATTTCTTATCCATAGCATCAAGCGTTCTAAGCCACATAAGAACAGAAGAAGTGTATTACACATTTGCTGGTGGGACGTGGGTGAGGGTTTTTAATGCCCTAATAACCTCTAAACCTCCTTGCAGTGTTTAGAAGATTCTGCTCAGCCCAAGTCTAGATGTAATAGTCACACACCCTGGCTCCCTGATCCGGAAGCCACAGTGAAGAACTGTGGAGGGCAGTAACGATGGCAGTGTCCACAGCCCAGTGCTGCCAATGATGGCATCAGCCAATGGTCGTGGTGGCAACAGAGTCACGCTGCAGTGTCCAGGCCTCTGCAGCAGGGTCTGTGTTCTCCTGGGTGTCTGTTCTTGTGACAGTAGGTGTGGATCCAATGATCTGGCCTCCTCTGGTCCCTTCCCATCTTCCTAGTCTGGTTCTCCAACCCTCCGACAATACTGTTAATAACCAAGGATTTTCCAGTCAATTGCTCTTATGCTTAAATCAATCAGCACCAGTTTCACTGCTTTCAGCCAAGAACTCTGTGTAGGACAGATGTGTAATTTCTTATTTTTCTATCTAAATTAAATAGAAGCCAAGCACTTGATTTCAAGGGATAGTTTAGCCATGTAGTTGATATATTCAGTAAATTTTATTCTCATATCCTTATTAACACTATTTTTCCAAGAAGGCAGCAAAATTCTATTTTGATGTACTACTTTCTATTGACTTTCACTACCCAGAGTATCTTATAACCTAGCGAGTAGTGTTTAAGTCATCTTTAAAAACTTATTTCCCATCCTAGGAATTTTATGGTTTCAGGTCTTATATTTAAGTCTTTAATCCATTTGAGTTGATTCCTGTGTATGGTATAAGGAACAAATTTCATTCTTTTGCATATGGATAGCTACTTTTCCCAACAACATTTCCTAACATGCCTTTTTCTCGTTTTGCATTCTTGGTACCCTTGTTGAAGATTAGTTGACCATATGTAGGTGGATTTTTTTTGAGGGGGAGGTGCTCTCTATCCTGTCTCATTGGTCTGTGTGTCTTTTTTTATGCCAATACCATACCATTTTGATTACTGTAGCTTTGTAATAAAATTTAAAATCAGGAAGTGTGATAATTCCAGCTTTGTTTTCTTGTTCAAGATTGCTTTGGCTATTTGAGATCTTTTGTGGATCTATATGAATTTTAGAATTATCTTCTCTATCAGTCTTGGCAATAATTTTTTGGATATGACACCAGGCAACTAAAGCAAAAATTAACAACTGAGATTACATCAAACTAAAAAACATCTTTACAGAAAAGAAAATGCTCAACAAACTTACAGAATGGGAGAAACATTTGTAAACCATATATCTAATAAGTGATTATTATTCAAAATATAAGGAACTCATATTACTTAATAATAGCCCAATTAAAACATGGGCAAAGGATCTGAACAGATGTTTCTTCAAAGATGACATACAAATGGCCAACAAGTAAGTGAAAAGATGCTCAACATCACTAATCATCAGGGAAATGAAATCAAAACCACAGTGAGATGTTACTTCACACGTATTAGGAAGGTTATTATCTAAAAAACAAAAGATAACAAGTGTTGGCAAGGACGTGAAGAAAAGGGAATACTTATACACAGTTGGTAGAACCTACCTCACTAGGTTAGAATCAAAATGAGTTTACATGTATGAAAATGCATTGTAAAAAGCAATTCTCCAAGTAAGTATCAGATGATGGAACAAGAAAAGAGGATGTTTAAGGTGCTGTATTTAGACTAATGTCATGAAAGGGAAACAAACTTGGCAATCATAAGACAAAAAGAAAACATTAAATTTAGAAATATGAAATAATCTACAAATTCAAAAACTTCCCTCCCCTTCTTCCACTTTGTGTGGTGTGCATAGGGCTCTGTAACAATGGGAGGGTTGTAAGAAATAGACTGATCAAAAAATACATTAAACAGATTTGGAAGGGGGTGGATATAAAGTTAGCATTTCTGAGTCACAGAAACATCAGATAGCAATTTCAGAAAGGTGTAATTTTATTTAAATCCGAGCTGCTGTGAATTCTATCGTGCTGCAGACACCTCTGACTCAACAGTCTCTGTGGGCATATTGTTATGCTGACAAATTCTCACGTAAACTGAAAATTCCCATTTTGTAAACAAGTAAGTGGGTTCCTGATGGTCTAGCTTATATCCTGAGATGGAACTTTGGAAAGTGAAGTCCTCGCTTGACTGACCCTGTGTAACCCATTTCTCACATTTGCAAAGCAGTCGAGTATTCTTCACCCGGAGAGTCACTATGAGCGTCAGTATCATAGGAAGTCCGATACTCTTCTTCATGTTTGGGAAACACAAAACACATTACTGGCTTCCTTGGCTAGACTTCCTGAGACAGAGCAGTGTGATGTGTTAATTTAGTCGTCTTTACAGTACTAGGGGCTCTATTTCCACTTCTGTCCACAGCGGGACAAACAGGGAATACTGGGCCAGAAGCATCTGAGCCAAGGTATTTGATGAACCCAAACGTGAGTGCACCTGCAGGCAAATACAGGTTGGGTGACAGATCTTCCTTCTGCTGGGGCAGAGACGGTCACATGGGCTCTGATTATATGCTTTATGATCACCACTCGGTCACCTAAGCAGAATCAACTGGACAGGGGGTACAACCATGCAGATCGATGAAAAGTCATCAACCATTGCAGGGAAGGGAATGGATGAGATACATTTGCACATCATGGACTTGGCTCAGGCAACCTGCTCATACATCACAAAAAGTTTCAAGAGGTATTGGGCCCACACCCCAGACACAGTAGGATTAAATGAGATGCCTATTTAAGGCCCAATACAGTATCTAGTTTACAGATGCTCAGCATGTCAATGTTACTAGACATTAGTTTTCCTTCCTTCTAGATTTAAATTTCACTTTGTGGGACGGGCATTATCAATGTCGGGGGAGTTGCATTCTAAGATCACAATGTACCTTCTAGCTCAATGAACAGGATGAACCTGGCGGTACTTTTACCTTTGAGCAGCGCTGATTTATCGAGGGCTGGCAGCATTGTTCGCTAAAGACAGGACACCTCTGTGTGGCTCTCTGGCCTGCTAGTTGCGGGAGGGAGAGGATGGAGAAGCGAATTCCCGTTTTTGATCACAATCATGGTCCCAACTCTATTCTAGGTGCTTTAAATTGCCCAACCAACTTCAGGGATGAAACATGTCTGCCTGTGGTCTTGTAGGGAAAGAATAGGACCCAAAGAAAACAAGGAACTTGGAAGTCTTTGTCACCCAACCAACTTCCACAAGTTTGAAGGGTCTAATCCTGTGTGATCCTGTGGACACAGCCCTTTCCTATTTGGAAAGAAGAGATAATTAGACTTCCACACCTGAACAGAGGCCTGAACATCTATTTTCCAGGTTACTAAAGATGTCAGCCAGGGCCCAACCCAGGAAAAATTAGAAAATAGAGGTGGTGTGTCACAAAGAGTATTGGGACAGGCCACAGTACCTGGATCCTGGCTCTAGCATTATGACCTTGGACAAGTCATTTATCTTTTTTGAGCCTTGGTTTTCTCATGTGTAAAATGGGAGTCATAATAAGACGTTCAGTGTTTACTGAAGAGGACAAAATGTAGTGTTGTAAACAGATACAAAAACAAAGCTCTAAGTCTGGGTCTGCCTTCCAGATTCATGCTTGCTCCTTCCCTTCCCTTTTAAGTTTCTTCCCCCAGACCCCTTCTCTTAGCCAACAGTTCCTCAGGGTGGAAAATAAATCTAATTAATTCATAACAAACTGTGAGCACCATGGGTGACTCTTCCCTATTCCTTCTGCATGCAAATGAATCTCTGGCTTTAGGACATGTTAGTAGAGGCAGGATGGAAGAAGGTAGGAGAAGAATGTATGGATGTGTGGAGTGGGTAGGTGAGTGGTCAGGTATCCTTAGGTAGAAACCTCCCTGATAACCCAAAGACAGCAGCCTGCTCTACCTGAAGCAAAGCTCCCTGCACATTATCTGTGAAATTCTCTCTGCATCCTTGGTCTGCAGGGATACTGGCAGATGCTAAACTTCGGCCTGTCTAGAACAGTTAATTAGGTTATAGAGGCTGCCAAAAATTCCAAAGTCATCCTAAGAAAGGGCAACACTTTCAGATCCAAAGCAAAGATCAGAAGACACAAATACTAATCTGAGTTTTGAGAGAAACCACCAAATGAACAGGGAGCAGGGAAGAAAGAAAGGAAGCAACACAGCAACTCCTTATCAGCCTCTTTCAAACAACATTGAGATCAGGCATAAAGGGGTCCTGCCTGCCTTCTCCAGGGACTAGTACAGTACAATCATACAGGATGATACTGTAATAGATACCATACGCTCATAGCCTGTTCCAGAACTCTCTGTCCATACCTCCTGGGACAGCAGGAGGTCTTTCGGAGACCTCCTTCCTGCTGGAGAACATTCCCACCTGAGAGTTATGAGGCTGGAGAGCAGGAGTTAATCTGCTAAATGGAATCAGTTGAACAAATGCCTGGGTAGGTTCAGGGCTTCTTCATTGCTTGCGTTAAATTACTACAAAGTAAGAACTGCTGTCTGAACCCTGGTTCTCAGCAGTGAATAAGCAGCCTTAAAAACACAGAGACCCACTTCTTGCAAAAAGATTACCCCAGAAAGTGTGTGTTGGGGGTGTGGTCGCAAAACAAACAGCAGAGCCTAGGACTTCACTGCCACCAGCAGGCCCCAGAAGAAGTGCAGGCCTGGAGGGAGCCAGGTGCTGCCTACTGAAGCCCCGGGTGAGAGGATGAAACGTGCAGCTAAACTGCTTCTGACCTGCGCCCTCACACCCTTTCCCTGATTTCGAAGATTTGGAAGAGCTGCTCTTCCTCTCTAAAAGGTAAGAGTTCCTGCCCTAAAGCTCAGAATGAGGGGTTTGGAGAACAAACTCCCATTAAGGGATAAAACCATCCCTTCTCCCTTCCCCAGGTTTTCATTCCTGTTCTGGGATTTGCAGTATTCCCGCAGGTGCAGTGGAGCGTGACCCAGAGATGGCAATTTTACAGCTGTGCCCATCTGCATCTCACTTCACCCGGGACGTGGGTCAGACGCCTCCAGCTGTCCACCTCGTGCCGCCGACCCCAGGTAGCACTGTCCTGCATCCGCTGTGGCCACATCTGGTAGAGCCAACTCAAGCTCTGCATGGACTCGGAATAGTGGCCCAACGCCAACTATGATCTCCAGCACCTCGCCCTGAGCCTTGGTCACCTGCATTTTGCCGGACCTTGCGCGGGGCGGCGTGCATCGCCAAGGCCCGCGGGGGGCCTGAGAGACGGTGGGCAGGCGGAATGGCCCAGGAATGCACCGAAGCTTGAGCAGAACCGACCCCATGGAGGCTTAGAAACCTCGGGAGGGCTCCCAGCGGATTTCCGCTCCTGGAAAGGTTCCACAACCACGCGACGAAGAGCACGTGAGTCGCACAGCTTCCCTATAAAAACCCCCGCTCTGCTGCGCGTGAGGAGCGGAGCGAAAGGAGCAGCAGGGTAGGGCCACCTGCTCCGCAGGAGACAGGTTGGCGGTGACACTCCCTCCAAGACGCCCCAAACGGCGCCACGTTTTGATGCTTCAGACTCTCGGGGTCCAGGCCCAGTGCGTGTGTCTAACTTTGATGCCGTATTCCTGGCACTTAGGCAAAGACGTGCAGACGCCGGCACCCGTGTCTTCCCGAAAACGCTCAGGGCTTCTTTGACCTTTAGGAGAGGTGGCGGAGTAGCAGGGAGCTCGGGCTAATTTCTTTCCTGTCCTCCACCAAGTAGGCAGCCGCCTGCGTTCGGGATCGTCCTCAGTGAAGCCCAGGAAGTCCCCGAGTAGCCGGAGGCCCCAGCCCCAGCCGCCCTTCCAGCCGGGGGAGGCAGCTTCCGATAAACTCCGGACGCCCTTCGTAGATAAAGTTTGGTCTGCTTCCCACGCCCTCTCGGTCCCACCTCCTTGGCAGCCCCCTCCTCCCGCCGCGGGCACAGGCGGGGAGATGGCCGTGGACGCGGCGACAGGCGCGGGCGCTTGCTGGCGCAAAGGGGCGCCGCGCGCGTAGCCGCCGGCACGCTGACCTCCCGCTACCACCAGCTGCTGCGCTGAGCCCGGGCGGTGAGCGAAGGCGGACGCCCAGAGGGGCAGGAGGAGGCGGCGGCGACGAAGGCCCGAGGGTCCCTATGGCCACTCCCCGCCCGCCCGTCTTGTGCGCCGAGGAGCTCGCCGGCGGCACCTCGGGCTCGGAGCGGCTCTGAGCCCCGCAGCCTGCGAGGACCGACCTCGCCGTTCCGCGGAGCCGCCGGCTGGAACCCGAGACGCAGAAGGCGGCGGCGCCTATTCCTCCCAAAGGCGATGTGGCCGGCCGGCGCGGGCACCAAGCTGCCCTGCCCCCGGGACTCCGCGCTTCGGCGAGCGGCTTTCTCCGGGAACCTCACCGCCCTGCCTTCTCACCTCGTGCCCGCCGGCCGCAGCGTCCGGGTCTTCGTCAGCGCCAACCCTGAAGGTAAGTCGCTCGGATCTGTCTGTCCTTCTGTCCGTCCGCGTGGCGGGATCGGCACAGAGTTTCCGCAGCACAGCCGGGTGTGGCGTGCGTCCGCCGCGCTCCCTTCCTCCAGCTCCTGTAGCCTCGGCTGCCCGGAGCGCTCGGGGATTCCATTTGAGTCACTTTTACCTCGCTCTTCCCTCCGTCTGCCGACTCCCCCTAGGACTCCCATTCTCACCGCCCGGGTTACTCCCCCGGGTCGAGCAGAGAAACGTCCCAACCGTTAGCAGATGCTTCTGGAAGCTCCAACCTGGCCCCGCCGCCCCTTTTCCCTTTCTTTCAGCGGTTTCTTTCCCGAGGTTATCGCAGACCAGTAGCTCTGCGCGGCCGGTTCCCGAATAGGGGCACCCTCCTTCGCTACTCGTTCGGGCCGGGGCGAAGTGTTCCCCGAGACTCGCGTCCTTGGGGGACAAGAAGACAGACCTTTGTCGACTTAAGGCCGCAGAGGTGGACAGGTACGGCCGTGGGGTCCTGCGATCACCCGGCGCTCAGCTGTGAGTTGGCTTCGCAGTGGAGTGCTCGGGGCGAGCCCACCTCTGCAGTTAGGTCCCGGGGTTGACCTTCCCGGTCCAGAACCTGGCCTTCCCAGCCGCGTACCCGCTTAAGGCTGAACACCTGGTCGGCGGGCGCTACGTGAAACTTGTTGATTTATTACATTCACATATCACTGCGGCTGAGCCCCGGGTAGTTAATTCCTTGCTCATCACTGCTATTTAGTTCCCATCCTGAAAGTTAACTTTCATTCCCGGTAAGTGAAGAAAAAGTAGAGTGCATTCGGCGTGAGCTGGATAAGACTGCAGGAACTGCCTTTTCCAGAACAATAAATGTTCAGCTGTAAGATGAGTTTTTAGGAGGCTGATACAGACCTGCGAGATCCGAAACGAACTTTTTCTGCGCGGTAATAAGCCTGGGGTCTGGCAGAACAGGAAAAGGAAAAAAGAAAGTTGACAGGCAGTCATCCGATAGAATCATTTGAAAACCCAAGTCTCTGGTTGCCAGGAAAAGACATGCAGAGAGGACCAACAACAACGAAACTTTCTTAAAAAATTGTCTTTAAAAAAAGCACTAGCAGAAACTAATTCTAATTACTCTTAGAAGGACTTTGTACTTTTTGGGTGGGGGCACCGACTGGCCTTTTTCAGTTTACAACTCACTTGTACAGAACTTAGTAACCAAGGAGGTTTTTAGAAAGCTACAGTACACTCCCAAAATCTCGTTATGTCAACTATGTTTTCCAGGATTTTTACTTTAATCTGGATAAAGAAAACCATGGAGATTTGCAGCCTGTTTAAGGATTACAAAAACTGCTGAAATATTTTTAAAGTGTTTAAGAGAATCGTGTTAGAAAATTATTAGTCTTAAAATTTTTGGGTCTCCTGAGTTTGGGGGGGAAAAATCTCATGAAGTATTTAAACCAGCTGCTATAAAACTAGCTAAATTACTGTTTTTCTTTAAATAAGTTGCTTCTAAAATACAATGAAAATTGTTAATATCATCAAAAGTTAATTTTTTTCGTTAAATTTGTAATTTCTGGTATAAAAACCAATGATAAATTTAAATTGAATCAGCTAAATATTGAGTTAATCTTCAAGATTGATGTCATTTTTCTTAAGCCTGTCCGTGTGATTCTTTATATTCTCTAGTTTTTTGAAATAAAAACTTTAGCATATGTTGACTTTAGGAAAGCAAAGAGGGGAGAGAGTTGCTGATCATGTCTTCTGGTCACTGACCCAACCCTGAGCTGAGCAGCTTGCACGTCAGCCTTTTAAAACATCAGAAGTGTGACGCTTACCTGAGAAGTTTCTGTAGGGCTGGGACCACAGACTGTATCTGAATTAGAGAGCGGAGGGCACGTTGAATAGGAAAGACCGCGATGGGCATTTTTAAAAACCTGAATGTGAAGACTTGCAGTCTTGGTAAGTGCTCTGTCAGAGGCAGCATTTTACTGTGAAACCTTTACGGATACAACTCAGGAAGCGAATGGTGTGTTTTGGTACAATCCAATATTAGCTTCTTGGCCAATACTCAAGAGCCTCTCCACTGTCAAATTAAGACAAAGAACATTGTCTCATGCTTTCCTTTACAAGTTGAAATCCAATTTATGCTCTAAATAAAAGCTGCTTTGTGTTGAACTCAGAGCAATACTTTTAAGGACATAGCCAGGGTCTCTCTCATGGAGATGATTGCTTTTATAGGTATTGTTTTACAAGGCTGTGTGGAGTTTCCCATCAGTAATAAAGATAACACATGTCTTCAGAGTGGAAAACTTACCTTTCTATATATTAGCTCACTCAGTGTTTCAGTTTTGATTTCCATCAAACCCTGTGAGGATGGTGGACCAGAGAGTGTTCTCCCTATTTTACAGATGAGTAAACTGAGGCTGCATGGATTAAGCTACTTGCCTGAGCTCACATGGCAGAATGAAACAAGTGTAGAGCTTACAAGGGACTCAAAACATCTCTCTTGGTGCTCTTTGGCCAGGGCTACATTCCTGCCAGATTTCTATAACATAGCTTATATCTGTATAGACATGAAAATAAGATGGATACAGCTGATAAGTGCTGTCCTTACTCTTGAAGCCTGACAGCCAGGGGAAGCTGAGGAGTAGGAAGGGCACATGGCTGTCCCGACCCACCTGACCTCCACCAAGAGTTAGCCTTAGGGGCATTTCAAGATAACAACAGTCATGGTAGGTAAGGGCTGTGGACCTGTATTGAGGAATGTGGATTTTAACTCTTGGATTGCACAATCTTGCCCACCCTGTCACTATCAGCAGTAGACAGGCAGGGCACAGACCTGCCCCACCCCACCAGTGGACGGGGTTGCCCCTTTAACACATTTTAGACGTGGAGGAGCAGAGAAGAATGACAGATTTACTTACAGGAGAGAACAAAAGGGCTGGTCTCTTTGTGCTCAGATTTTCCTTCCAGACGCATCCATCAGATTAAGACACCTCTCCCGAGAGGAGTAGCTGGTGACCCCGCCCAGGGCTGCTGTACTCTCGGTCTCCCTCTGTGTGTCAGCAGACACCTGGAGTGGAGAAGAAGATACTTAAACACCTATTTTCATGCATTCCGCTCCCCCCACAGAATTATGCATCTTTCAGGGTTGTGTACTTTGTCCACAGTAGCAATGATCAGATGCTCCCTCCATTCCCAAGTAGACTTTTTTACTTTGTACGCCTTTGCATCTTCCCTGAATAGTCCATGTCGGTGGAGTCTCGGTAGAAAAGCTGGCTCCCCATTTTGGCAGCAGTCACCGTAATAGAGAAATGTTTTCCCTACAGCCGCTGCAACCAGTGGCCATTTGCTTTAGCAGATGCTCCCAGACGAGAGGTGGAGAGACAGCTGAAGAAATTCCTATGAAATCTATGAGTACTCTTTACCATGGTTCTTCTTACCTTCCCTACAATGTTACTTCCAAGAATCCCAGGCTCTTTTTTTTTTTTTTCATTTTTATAAATAATCAGAAAAAAATACAGTTGAGCACAGCAAAAAAAATATATGAGTATGTTTATATATATACACACACATATAGCTGTTTTCATGCCCCAGGAACATCTTTAAAAGGTAACAGTCTTGAAGGAGAATATCCTAAAGTGCTATTTTATGATAAATACAAATAAAATATATGTAATAAGTGAGTTGTAAAGTTGTAGGGGTATTTTCAAGCCCTTCAGCAAACATTTTTCAGGCAGGAAGAGGGTACTACCTAGAAATACAGACCTGAGAGCAGACCACCTGTGTTTGACGCCTCAGTCCACCATGGAATGCTGGGATTTCTCGAGCAGTTGTTTAACTCTCCGGTTCTCAGTTTCCTAATCTATGGAGGAAAACAATTAACTGCACCTGCCTTGCAGGGCTGTTGAGTAGATGAAATAAGCTGGTAGATATAAAGCGCTTAGAACAGTGCTGGCCACTTAGTAAACATTAAGTAAATATTTATTCTTATTACCGTTATTATTATCAGTTTCCACTGTGATCTAGAGACTGCGCAGGTGTGGGTGTGCACAAATGAATAAGGCATTTCCTGCCCTCATGGAAGGCGGTCCCTAGAACCCTACCAGTTAGAACTTGATGGTAAAACGGAAACCACTCAAGATACTTCGGGGAACTAGGTGCTCGTTGTAAAAAAGCATTGTAAGGGTCTGCAGAGTGAAGGGGCATCACTAGGCATTCAGGGAAATTGCCAAAGCCATCTCTCAGAGGACAGGACACAACAGAAGCCACTGCTGGTATGACAGTTGGCACTGGGTAGCGGGCCAGCTTCTACAAACACACACATCAGGTGAAACCGCGTGACACCCAACACAACTGGTGGCCAAGGAACTTCCCCATCTCCCTTGGCCTCCAGATCCCACACAGCTATTGAATGCAGCCCTCTGGCAGAAACAGAATTGCATTGGGACTCTGGCAAATTTTTTAAGACTGGGACTTCAGGCTTCCAGCCCCTGTATCGCAACGGAGAGAATGAGTGGAAGTGGTCCTGGATGCTCAAAACCAAGAATCAGTGTCTAGCCCAGGGGAAGCCGGAACATTCACTCCTTCATGTGTTCAACAAGTAAATATGCATGAAGCACCTCCTCCATATGCAGTGCTGTTTGGGGCTTAGAAAACAGGCAGGGCCCTGCTCTCATGGGGTTTATGTAAATAAGGTAATATATGTGATGAGCACTGTGCTAAAATACGAACAGAACATTAAGGAGACACTGAAGAGGAATTGAGCCCCCTTAGGGGCTCAGAGCAAGGAGTTGGGAGGACTCCTCAGAGGAATGAATGGAGAGCCAGGGTGTAGACAGTGGCCTACACCAGGATCACATAGGAGGCGAAGTGAGGGAGGAGGAGATCTCTGCAGGCAGTAGTAAACATTACCATTCAATGAAGAGCTTTTATCTCTTTGGGTAAGAGTAGAGCTGATGTGAGCTGATGTCTTGAGGTGATACTGTCGTTTGTCCTTTGGAGGTGGCTCATTTAGAATGGCATTTAAAAGGAAGCATGACTAGGACCATATAGGTGTGCTGCATACCCATAGGTCATGATTTTATGGTTTCCTAAATCATCAACAGATCTTTCAAGGTTCTTGTCACACCATGGCAATGACACCATTTGCCATTTTAAAGGGTGTCTGCAAGTTTGTATTTTATTTCTGTTGTCTTTTGCTGAATATCAACCCACCCCAAAGCTTAGTGACTTAAAAGAACTATTTATCATTTCTCACGATCGAATGTCTGGGAATCTGGGCCGGGCTTGGCCGGCAGAAGCAGGGAGTTTCCTCTGTTTCCCGAGGCGTCTGCAGGAGTCACTCCGCATTCATCCAAGCCTGGGAGGACCAGACAGTCAGGGTTCAATTGTGGGTCTGGCTCCTCGGGGCTCCTCCAGGAGGGCTCGCTCTCCCCAGTTTTTCTCTTGTCACTCGGGAGTCTAGCCAAGGATTCATTATAGGGGACTGGCAACTGCTGGGCCTCTCGAGGCCTGGGCTGGGGAGCCCAAGAGGGTCCCTTTTGCTGCTTTCTGTCTGTGCAAATCATAGGCTAGCCTAGATTCCAAAGCAAGAGAGAGAGTCCCCCAGCTCTGGGTGTGAGGAGAGGCGTGTGCATGCCGGGAAGGGCAAGGATGAATGGTGGCGGATTTCGATAGCAGCAAAACCCCAGGATATACAGTGTGTACTTTCTTTGACCTTTGTTATGATTAGATTAAGTGGTAGAAGGGACAGAAAGTGCGTAAACTAGTAGCCCGGCACAATGCTAAACCAGTACTGGTAATCATGGTTGATGATGACAATGACAAGTTGTTGAGGATGGACGTTGACTTTGTCAATGGCACCCTTCCAGAACCTCCCAAATTCTAAACGGAGAAAAAATACCAGAGTGTTTATAGACAGGAGGTCAAAATATCCTGTTTGGACTGATAAAGCTAACAATGGAGAATGCTTTCGGGCCTCCTGATACTAAACACCAGAATTAGACATTCTTCCACACTCACATTAGGGGGCCTCCAGAGGGCCTGCCCCATGAAACATGTGGCCTGGAGGAGAGAGTGGACCCACACTTTCTGTGGACAGATCAGTCCCTGTGAGAACCAGTGAACAGGTGAGTCAGCTTGCTGGTTTATTCTTCCCACATTTTCTCGTCACATAAGTTGGCCCTTATGCCCTTCACTCCAGGTCTGGAAAGAGTAAGTGAGGAGGTAAAGAAAAGTCCAAGGACTCTTATGTTCCAGAAGAGACCTCCAGTTACAGGAAGCAAGGCTTCTCAACCCCGACATAAATATTTATTTCAGTTTTAACATTGGTGCGCAGTGGGATCCTTTAATTACTCGGGATCCTTTAAATTAGATATCTAGTTTGACATAACCCAAATTATATCACAGCCAAGTATCCTAATACAAAGAAGAGAATACTGTAAGATATAAGATATGACATAACCTTATGAATGAATAGACCTATATCAAATGCTAGCATCAGAATACTTTTAAAGGGGAAGTGCTTGTCACAGCCTTGGGAAAAGTCACCTAATTTCTCTAGAAATAATATGTTGTTTTAAACCACTAGGTTTTGGGGTAGAGTGATATGCAGCAATAGACAGTTGAAAAAATTAAGTGCAAACGCACACACACCTTTGAAAATGTGAAAGGATACAGTTCCTACTAACAGGAATTCGTCTACAAAGTAATTGGGTTCGATAAGCTTAAAGTTTTTCTCAACTCAAAAATTCTGTCAACGTTTGTTCTTAATGGTCATATGATTTAAATAAATGTAACACTTACAGTAGGCGTCTCAAAAGTATACACAGATGCCGAGTTATGTACAACCAATTGAGAAGAAAGTCTGGTGTTACTAAAAGGTAGACACCTTTGTGTTGCTTCTTCAAGGCTTTAGCTTCCATCATATTTTTTTGTTGAAATCAAAGAAGATTCATTCAATAAATTAAAATTGGCTGATGTATAATTAGAAAAAGGAATTATGTGATAGAAAGTTAATGAAAGGATAAAATACAGCTTTGGATGCAATTCAAACAGAGTAATACCCACTTCTAATGAAATACTTCCTTGAAATCTCATTTTCAATCCAAAATATATCAAAGACTTTGACATGGATACACTCAAAAGAGCAAAGCCCAGATGTCAGGTGTCTTATTCCGAGAGTGATTATAGAATTGAACTCAGAAATGAAACCACAAAATTGAAAGCATCTCTCATAATGCTTAATCTGATCCATTACGTGCAGTGTCATTCAGAGAGATTCTGTCCACCAAGTGTATTTCCTTTAGAATTTATTCTAAGCATCAGCTGCTATCTTTATTAGATACCTATTGTACACAACCAAACTCCTGACTGGTTGGTGTGGAGAGTTACAAAGGAAGCAAGAGATACATACTGCTTGAGTGTCAGAAAAATAACTCGGGAATTTACTCAGATAGTCATTGGAGGAGTTCAGGCAGGTACAAAGAATGAAGGTAAAACAAGGGTGTGGGCACAAAGCCCCACTCTGAGGTGGAAAATCCTGGCAAGGTCCCGGCCCCTAGTCATGAGGTGGGGCTGAGGTCCTGGGACAAGGTATGTTGTCAAGACTAGAACAAGGCCAGGGCCAGAACCGCTGCCTGAGTGATCTGTCCCTGAGTCCCAGCGGCTTGGGGTAGGAGCGATGAGACATTTCCTGGCTGAAGTCACTATTGGGTCCAGAGACTAGGAACAGCCAGCACTGCAGGTGGCATGAAGTAGGACCTCAGGCTTCTCAGAGAACAGATGCAGAGGCTGGGCAGCAGGAAAGGTTATTGAGTAAAAATGAGGAATTCAGAACAATATTTGAGAGATCAGAAAGACTTAATTATCTTAACAGAAGATGTTCCAGAGAGAGGGGGAATACTATATATCCCGGAAGTCTCATTGCTTGATCAGTAGTGGCTGACCAAGATGTTTTGCAGCCACAGATGCTTTGGGCCACATCCAGGCTCGGTGGGAAAGAGCAGTGACTGGGCAGGAACGTCTGCTGGGTGAGGACTGGTGCGCGTCCTTGTTTACGCAGCGCATTTGCAGCTGCGAACACTGTGCGGTAGAGGAACGAATGGGGCAGTGCCAGCAACAAAGAGCCAGAAGGCTCGAGTTATGTTTTATTTTGGCCAAGGTAGTGAGGGCAAGCCTGTGTGAAAGGAAAAATTTTTCCCAAGAAATAACTGGTGAGAAATTTTCTTGCCCAAATGACAGAACTGGTAGTGGAATCATCACTTTTGAAGGAGGAAGACGTGTTGAAACTGTTACATAGACTGGCAGTCTACTTGCGTGTGGCAGAACCCGCGTCCTATTAGCTGCCAAGCAGAGTGTCGCTTCAGTGGGTCACACTCAGATGACAGTATTCTAGAAAGTTCTCTAATTAAAATGTAGTTCAAAAAGGACTGAGTTCACTGTTTGATAAGAAGTGATAAAGTTAACCAAAGATATCACTTGGTAAAGAAAAGCAGAAACTCCTCCTGAGAACACTGAAAAGAAGACATGGAAAGAAAAAGTTCCCTAAAGCCCAAGGTCTCAGTTCAGAAGTCTACGTCATCTATATAGAAAGGGAATTGCAAAAACAATGGGGAGAATTTGTAGGGAAACTGAAAAAAGATCCAGACCTTCCCACCTCTGAGAAGCTACCTACCCTTTGGAGGTGTTCATCTGAGAAGTTATGGGGGATGAGAGCATTTATAACATAGGCATTTCACAGCTGAATGAAACCACTGCTGAACTGGAAATCCTACCAGGTGTGGGGAATTTGTCACATGGCCCCACGTGGTTGACACACCAGCCACTGAAAGATGGAATCCGTGACTTTTCTCCTTGAATCTGGGCTCTGTTCTGGGCCAAAGAAATGGTACAGTACTATTTCTGGGTCCAGACTTTTAGAAATTGGCCACTTCCACTTTTGGACTTTTGAAACACTTGTTCTTTAAAACCCAGCCACACCACGGAGAGACCCCAGTCAGGAGACTGAGCCCTCTTGGAAACGGATCTCTAATACATGTGTGTACATCATGCACTCACTGCCCCAGCCCACTGAGGCTGTGTGGGCAGAGACTGGCCTTCCGCAGGGAGCCCCGCCCAAATGGCAGATTCAAGAGAAAAATGAATGACGGTGGTTGTTTTAAGCCAATATTTTTTCTTTATTATGCAGTAATAAGTTACCAAATAAGCATGCATAGTAGTGTATTAATAGCTAAGAATAAGGAATGTGGGGTTAGATCTGGATTTGAATCCCACGACTTGTTAGTCGGGTGAGTTATTTATATAATCTCCTCAAGCTCCACTGACTCTTCTGAAAGTTGGGCATGATAATGACTACCTCGCAGGGGTGCGGTGAGAAATGAATGAAATACTGGGCCTGAGCCCTACATCAATGCCAGAAAGGCAAGAACTCAGGCATTATAGATCAGTTCGTTAACTGATCTATAGGAAATAAACAAGAGGTGTAGCAGTTATAAGGGAATGACAGTTACTGGAATAACTTCATTTTTTTGTAAGTTGTGGCATGAAACAGGTCATTATTCCCAAGTTATGACACCTATAAGATCATGCGTACTTGTCAGCTGGGGGGGAATCCATAAAAACATCTTATGAAGGGGCCTCAGAAAAATATGGAATTTTCTTCTGGAGGGCGGGCCCCTTGTAGTACAGGTTCCCCCACCAGGTGAGTGGTATAGGAGCCCATCTGTATCAGTGCACCAGCTGGTGGTATGAGAGACTGTGTTTGGCTTCAGTGAATTCTTTTCTGGAGCCTCTTTCAACACGTTTGCCCATTTCATGATGGGTGATTTATGAGTGCACCTGCCCACATCCCGTTGAGTGTTGAACAGTTTTTAACCAAAAACGGCATGACCCCTGTCTGTGCCCCACTCTCCCTACTTCCCCTATCTTCCCTCAAGTGACTTTTTTTTGTTTGTTTCCTTGGATGAAAAAAGTCCTCCAAAGGAAACATTTTGCTGGTGTGGGAGAGGTGAAATGAAAAATGGCAGAAGCACTAAAAGGCATCAAAATTGACGAGTTCAAAAACTGTTTTGAGCAGTGGAAAAACATCTTGATAGGTGTATTGTATGAAAGGAGAGTACTTTGAAGGTGACAAGTTCAAACATGTAAGAGCTTGTATAAACAAGTTTTATAAGTAAATTGTATACACAATTTTTTATAAGCAAATTTTGGGGTTTTTTTTTTGTTCCCCCCATATGAATATTTTTACAAGTTGATATAACACATAAATATGATTTCATCTCTAAATAATAGAGCAGAAGCTACTGATAACTTTTTTAAAAAAAAAATTAGTCCCAAACCTCTTTTAAAACCATAGAGTGCAAATTAATTTCAATAAGATGACATTCAGTGAGAATAAAAAGAAAGCACTTTCACCTTTTACTGTAAAAAGTGCTAAAGTCATGTGCTAAAAATCGTTATTTCTTTCCCACAGAAAGAATCCCTTTAATAATGCTGTAACTCTACATAGAGTTCACATATCATTTTCCCAGCCGCTGTTCACCACTTGACGTCCAGTTTGCTTGCCACAGACGATCCGAAGAGCCTGTGGTGCTCATGCTGACCTGTCAAGGACCACTCTTGGTAAAAACACGCAGCCCCCTTTTACCTAGGAAGGATTTCAATAGAAATCTCATGCATGATTAAAAACTCTTTCATTCCAAGTGGCTATGATGGTGGAATGACCCAACTTGCAAAAGTTGGTTATGGTGTGCCTGTAATGGCTGTTGTCATCCCACATTCTATTGAGGGACGATGTACGTGTTCCTGTAGATATTGGTGTTTGGGCTGGAGCCGGAGGGATGTGAAGAGAGAGGGGAGGAGATGGGTCTCTCGAGGGAATCAGTGTGTGGACCAGGGATAGCTAGCTGGATGAGAAGTTGCATATGAAAGGGTTAATCATTCATTTGTTCATTGATTCTGCCCTGCACATCTGAGAGGGGAATGGAGGGAGAGGGAAGGCCCAGGAATCTAGGAGTTTGGAAACAAGTGTTTGATTCTTAAGTTTGGAGTTTGGTGCTACTTGGAGCTGTATTCATGGAGTGTGGTCTTTTGGGAGCGCTACCTTCAGGGGGTGGGGACTCTAGAGCTGGATTTCCACGGCCATCCCTTTGGGGATCCAGTTGGCCTATGGGTGAGGCCCTGTCAGCCTGGAGATAAAGAAGTTGAGTTGCCTAGAGATACAGGCCGGAGGAGTGTGGGTGTATTGACGGGCAGTGGGATTGCGGTACGGGCTTCCCCCTCCAGGGAGCGTTCTAGGAACCCATCTGTATCTGTGTACCAGCTGGCGTTGGGAGATGACAGGGAGATGACAGGGACAGGGACAGGGTGTGGGGGATGGGTTTTGTGGACTAGGGTGTGGGCCCTCACAGTAGCAGGACCGGCAGGAACCCCTGGGACAGCCAGCTCTGGAGGAAGACTGCCCCTCCCCAGTCCCCTGTCCACTTTTGTTTCTCTTAGGGCACCCTTAGATTTAGCAGGTGTCTGAAGGCCCTGGTTTGGAGGAGCACCGACAGGTACTTTATACAGTACTGTAACGTGATAACTTACTATTGCCTGAGGAGTCCGTTTAAGACTCAGGTATTGGGAGGACTTTTAAGAAAAAAAACATGTTTTGTTTCTGCGGGGTGGGGCAAAAGTAGGTTTGTAGCTGTGAATACATAAAGCAGAGTTTACCCTTTTATTATTATTTCATAATTATTGTATTACTTTCCATACGAACAACTCTAAATGTACTTTTGCCCTGCACTGTATGTATGTAGGGCTCGCTGTAACTACGTCGGAACTTAATCCGCAGAATCTGTAAGATACACAGCACAGGGGGGGTTGTTTTCTTTTTGTTTGGACAGAAGGGAAGAGTGAGACTCAGGCCCTACAGCCGGCCCTGGGTCACATGTTTGGTAAACAACTGGGCAGTGCTGAGTCCAGAATTCTGATGTGTGGGTCTGGATGCCCTGGTAGCAAATGAAGCCCCTGGGCTAGAAACCAGCAGCTGCAGCCATCCCCCAGCCCACCCAGGTGCTGGCAGGGAGGGAATTTACATCCAGTTTTAGGTCAGCTGAGTGTGCAGGGGGGGTCCTCCTCGCCTGCTTACACACCCACTGCGGCTGCCCCCAGGGCACAGGTGGTCTGCTTTGATCCTACTCCTGATACCAGCAAAAGTGACACCTTTTGTTCCCTCTTTGACACAGTAGAGATAAACTGTTTTCTTCTAAAAGAAGAAAGGTAAGGAAAAACAAAAAAAAAGATTATATTCATTAAGTACCCAATTCAAAAATGAGTTTCAAGTATTTTTTTTTAATCTTGGGAGAAAAACAAACCCTCGGACATTTGGCTGAGCCCTGGTTTGCTGGCCTTCAGGTAATCACAGTAAGCACATGCAGTACAGCAGCCCCACCGCCCTCCTCTGCCCAGCTGATGCTCAGCGTGCTGGCGCCCCCGCCTCCCCAGGGGCTCCCGGGAAGCGGTGTTCCATGAACACAGCTCCCCATTTTCTGCTGAAGCCACCAAGGGAGGGACAGTGGGAAGATAATGCCGTGTCACTCCTAGGGAAGTGGGGACTGAGGGAGGAGGTCAGAAGAGATTTCTGCCATGAAACTAGACAGCAGCGCGGTTTTCCACGTCCAAGTGTTTCTCAGAAAAGCAAGAAGAAGTGAAATAGTGCTAGTATTATGGGCCAGCTTGTAACTCCGGGGACCAGTTAGGAACCCTGTCACTTGCAGTCACATTATTTTTATGGCACGTTTCATTTTTTCATTCCAATCACGTAAAACCAGGCTATGTAACGGTCATACAGAAGTTGGAGAGAGAGGAGCGTTTTCCTAAGAGACTTTTCTCCCGTTCTCTGATAGCATCGTGTGTGCACATCCTCGTTCTTGAGACACCCCGAGGTGGTAGGGGGCATGCACCGGGCCGAAACGGCCTGGCTTACACGTCTGGCTGTATTTGGGCTTTCTCTCTGGGACTCCCTCTCCTCGCCTGTAGAGTGAGGTGGATGAAAAACTAGACTTCTGGGGCCTCTTCCAGCTCCGGTATTACACTATTTCATTTCTTTGAAACTCCCCAGCAGTTCCATTTCATCTTATTTTTTTCTAAGGAGAGGAAGTCTGGGGTCTAGGTCTTTGTCCTGACTCTGTGAACGTGTCTGCACCGTCGTCTGAAAAACATCACCTGTCCTCTTGGCTCAGAAGTTTGTTGCGACGATGGATGTACTAGGCAAATGTACACTGTTGAGTATTTGAACGTGGGAAGTGTGAGAGAGCACCACAAGTTCGGTGGGAAGTCTCAGGAGTTGGAAACTCTGCCCAGGTGTTCAGTATTAAAATCGGAGAGTGTGAGTCGGGAGAAACAAACAAAGGACCTCTCGAGGTCCACACCTGAGACCCTTAGGTCGGCAAGGCCACTGGGCTGATGGGTAAGGTGGCTGCACGTGACCTCCTGGACAGAAAGGATTGGCCGTCTTCCCTGAACTGTGTGGTGCAGTCCGCTCTGCGTGCACACACAACCCACGATACACACAGCGGCACTGAGAGGCCTGAAGGTTCAGAATCTAGAGCTGTGAGCCGTTGAGTTTGAGGCCTTGCTCTGCGCCATTTGCTGACTCAGTGACCTTAAGCAAATCACTTAAATCTTCTAATCCTAGACTTGTTTACTCTAAAATGGAAAGTGTCGTTGTAGTCTTATGGAGCTTAAATGAGACAAAGCGTGTGAAATGTTTATTACACTCGCGGCACAGAATAAGCTCTGATTAAATGTAACTAGGATTACTGTCGTTATCATTAGCTCCCTTATCTCCTTACCTGGAAGACACTGACCACTCCGGTGGTAAAGAAGTGACATCAGCCCTGGCCAGTCGGAGTGTCGTCCAGTAAGGGTCGCGGGTTGGGTTCCCTGTTGGGGCGCATGCAAGAGGCAACCGAGCGGTGTTTCTGTCTCACATCAATGTCTCTCCCCCTCTCTCCCCCACTCCTTTCCCTTCTCTCTAAAATCAATAAGCTTGTCCTCAGGTGGGGATAAAAAAAGTGACATCAAACCTGGCTCAACTAACTGGCATTCATTTAAAACAAGAAATATCTCTGGCTGGTGTGGCTCAGTGGATTGAGTGCCAGCCTGTGAACCAAAGGGTCGCTGGTTCAATTCCTAGTCAGGTCACATGCCTGGGTTGCGGGCCAGGTCCCCAGTAGGGGGTGTGCAAGAGGCAACCACACATTGTTGTTTTTCTCCCTCACTTTCCCTCTCTCTAGAGATAAATAGAATCATTTAAAGAAATAAATAAAACAAGAAATACTCATGTGCCAGTATTGTCTTTGTTGCCCATCCAGCAGGACAGGGAGAGATGAGTGATGTGGTACTACAATTAGAAAACATTTATATTCTGTTTGTTGTATTAAGCCAGAATGTTTATTTCCAACTGTCTGTCAAGGTTGACATCTTAAGAGGACACAATTACAAACATTTTCAAAAGCGTCTTTACAGGATTATCATCAGAAGTAAGTTTACAAGCCATGAGAACAGGCATACTTTATTACACTACAGTCAGAACCCACTTTTAGTCAGAAATTCACAACAGTCATTTAACAAGTGTTTATTGAAGGCTTTCACCATGCGACACACTGTTCTAAGTCCCGAGAGTGTCGAACTGAACCGTGTTGTGACTGTGTTTGTTTAAAATGCACATGGCCCCTGCCATCCTCACACCACATTCTGATGGAGGAACCGTAATGTAAAAAAGCAAATAAAATAAATTCTGTTTGTGAAGTTTGGGGAAGTGATGATACGTGTTGCGAAGAAAAATGCAAGGTAAGGAGAAAGAATAATGGGCAAGAGTTTCGCCCTCACAGTACTAAGTGGTCAGAGGAGGGAGGTCTGATGAATAGTACTTGAAAACAGGCATAAATAGAGTGAGGAAGGGAGCCAACATTTGTGCCAAGAAGGGAGGACGGAGAAGCAGCAGTAAGTGCAAAGGCCCTGAGGCAGATCATGTCTCAGGTGTCGAAGGAGCTGCAAGGTCAGCGTGGTAGAGAATAGATGGAGAGAAAGCAGTTTTTACAAAATTTTAACCCACATGGCAACCAGCCAGCACAGATGCCGTGTATAAGCAGCCAGCGTAGAGCGTCTCTGCCGAGCATCAGCCTTGGTGGGAAATGAGAGCGTGGGACTCACAGAAGCCCGATCCTGTGGGTCCGGTGTGCTCTCTCACTGGAGTTTCTAAACGTAGCTCCAGAAACCAACTTTACCCACAAAAGATGAAGATTTTCACTACTTATTTTAGGAGTGTATTTATTCATTGATTCAACATATTTTTAATGGTGAGACTTAAAAATTATTTCCAAGGGGAAGATGGCAAAGGAGTGAATGGAAGTCACACTGACCTCCTCCCAGGACCAATCTGGAATTACAACTCGATTGTAAAAATTACTTCCGATATTGTTGGAAAGGAGGGTGTGCCCGTATCCAGTTGGGCGTATGTGTTCTGGTAGGTTTGTTAACACAGATCTGACTTGTGTTTGGGGAGGCTCAGCAGTTCCTCAGCGCCCTGGTAGGGGTGGAAGCATGTGGAGCCTGACCTGCACTCCTGGCACCCAAGGAACCAATGTGGAAGGGAATAGAGACATAGGAATTGGATCTTTCAAGGAGGCAAACGGCCCTAAACTCTGGGAGTGAGAGTTATACAAGAGAGGAAAAGCTGCCCATTCACCTGTGACCTGAGTAGACGGGAAATCCTCTCTCATGTGGCAGAGGATAGGATCGGCCTTTGTCCGTGGGTGCTGAAAAGTGGCCCAGGCTGCTTCTTGGTGTGGCTCCAGGTGGATTCCCCGCCACGTGCTTTCACCAAAGCTCCTACAAACCTGTTTAACCTTCTTTGAGAGGTGAAACTAAGGCGAGAATTCAGGAGCCCGCGATGAAGTTGACGGGGCTAGGACCACCAGCACTGCCGTATCTGTGTCAGCGAGGGCGCAGCGGCAGCTGTGAGGCTGATGGGGATCGGCATCAGGCCTAAGTGAACGTCCCCTGGGGCATCTTGCAGCCCAGCAGCAGGAGCAGCTGTGATGTGACCCCCATCAGGGACAGCCAGGAGCTGCACGGTACAGTTTTTACAGATGCTCAGAGCCCAGGACTCTCTGGGTGTCTTAGATCCTATAGTGGCAGCAGGAAAATGCTCTCAAGGAGAACACGTAAACCACATGCTTCGTAGCGGGTTCCCGAGGTGACCAAGAGTCTCGTGGTCCCTGTGACTTTTTCATTCATTCACGCATCTATTCACTCAGGAAACACTTCTGTGTGGCCGGAGCTGTCCACCCTCCCCTTGCCCCAACCCTATGACCCTGGGCTGGTTTGGAAGCGAGGGAGCATGGGTGACAAAAACTTTCCAGGTGTTCATGATAACAAAGAATTGTGTGACTTCGGCTCAGGAATCAGAAAGTGCTAGATCTGGTATCAGGGCTCCCACTTTGTGGCAGTGTGTCCTTTTTAACCTCTCTCTGAGCCTTGCTTTCCTCAGCGTTGTAAGGGGGCTAATAATAGTGTTTGACTTGTAAGGTTCCTATGAGGATTCATGAGATAATGTATGGGCCGCACTTAACACTGGGCCCGTGCAATAGATACATTCATACTACTTGTCATGATGATTCATAATGAAAGTGGAATTATAGTGTGTGTCGGGGGGTGGAGTTGGGGGAAGGAGGAGTAAAAGGAGGAAGGAGGGAGGAGAGGAGAATATCCAGGAAAAATACAGCAGGGAAAAAAATTGAATGAGTGTGCCATGCTGTGTGAAGACAGAATATTCACGTTCCTTCCAAATTTCCATAGAGAAATTATGACAAGGGAATGATAGACAGGAATGAACCTCAAGTTATTTAAAACAAAAGAAGAAATAATTTTAGCAGTAGAGTTTGGATGGTCATTGGAAGCAGTTGCAGATTGCCTTCATTCCTGGCCGTGGGCTGTGCTCCTGTGGACAGGGAGATGAACAGTACTTCCTGAGCATCCCTGAAACGGAGCAGCAGTGGAAGAGAGCGCTGGGGTTATATATGATGGCTGTTAAGATGCAAATTCTCGAATGGGGCACCAAGGCAATTAATAGCCACTCCATTGGTTTCAGGTTGAACTAAACCATTTTAAACCAAGAGAGGTTTTAGATCCCTCCTTTAATCTATCGACTCCCGGTCCTGACAGATAACTGTAAGCTTAATTTAGTGCCCGGCTGAATTCACATGTGATAAGTGACTTTTTTTCAAATCAGCCCTTTCCTGTAAAATAGGAAGAATTGGAGTGGCTTGCTGAAGGTTGAGTAGCTGGCATAAACCACAGAGGTCCCTAGCATTTCAGAAGAGCTGGCTTTACTTTTGGTGGACGTGTGATTTGGAGAGTTTCTCTCCCTTAGGTAAAATGACATTTCTTTAGCCCTCCTCATCCTGGCGTTGGTTTGATCATTTTTATTTTTTAGAACCAGCTGACCTTTTCCCTAAATAGGCCATTGTGTATGCAGCCAGTAAACTCAGTGTTCTGGAGCTTTTCGCCCAAGGAAGTAGAACGTGTTTCTGTCTGGATGTGTCCGTATGTCAAACAGATCCTTCAGCCTGCATTTCAAAGCTTTCAAGGTTGTAGCGCTATGGAATTCTCTGCTCCACACAATGAAGTGAAAACAAACGCCCTTAACTTGTAACCAGATGTTTCCGAAGGTTCACAAGGTGTAAAAATGAAGCTTCATTCTATTGGATAAGCAGTAAAGTCAGAATCAAAAATAAATATAGGATCTAGCCCTTTTTTTATTGATGCAATTATATTCCACATATACATGTAAATATTTAATTTCTCACTTAAGTTCTATCAAAGATTGTTCATATTTAGATTTATATAGTATATTTGTAATATTTTAGACATTTAATACTCTTTTCTAACCAAAATAATATCTGCAAGATAAGAAATAGAATGCAGAGTGTCCATTTTTGGCATAACGCTTCTGCCATAACAGTTATATTATCAAAATATGCTGGAGGGAGTTTATTGCAGAATCTGTAAGGTTGAATGAACCACAAAGTAGGTCTCCCAGCCATTTAATGCTTAAATTTACATAAATTTCCATGTTAAAATCAGACCAAAACAAACTATTACATTTCAAGGCCAAGTCCAGCTCCGTGACTTCACTGTAAAATTTTCTACCCCCCATAAAAGTGGAGAGGAGAAGGAAAACAAGGAGCACTTTGCGATGGTCGTGACAATACTGAGTAAGTCTTTTTAAGGAAAGGATAAGACCTGTTTTTATGTTGAGATAGCAAAGGATACACTTCTAGTAAGGTAACTTGAGGTGAGTTATACAAACTAGTGAGATTTAATCGACCTTCCTCTGCACAGTCTTTGTAGAGACCCACAGGAGTGTGAGACATGGGGTTTACACCCAGGAACCTGAAATACAGCTAACTGACACTGACATTTGAAAAACTAGAAAGCATCTAACAAACATAAAACATTCATATTAGTTTCCTACTGCTTCTATACCAAGTCACCAGGACTAGTGGCTTACAGCCACACAAATTTATTATCTTACAGGTCTGGAGCTCAGGAGACTGAATTCGGTTTCACTGGGCTGTTGTCAAGGTGTCGACAGGCTTGCCTTCTTCCTGGAAGCTCTAGGGAGAATCTGTTGCCTTGCCTTTTCCAGCTTCTAGAGTCTGCCTGCATTTTTGGGCTCACGACCCCCTCTTTCATCCTCAAAGCCAGTAGCAAGCGTCTTAGCTCCTTGGCTGATTCTGCTTTCATGCTCACATTTCCTCCTTTCACTTAACCCTTCTGCCTTCCTCTTGTAAGGGCCTTTGTGATTATATTGGGCCCTCCCAGGTAATCCTGAATAATTTCTTCATCTCAGGATTCTTATTTTAATCTCATTTGCGAAGTCCCATTTGCCCTGTAAGATAACATTCACAGGTTGTCAGGGTTTAGGATGTGGACCTCTTTGCCGTTCATTATTTAGCCTAACCCCAGCATTGGAGGCTCTAAGAAGAAAATGTATTTGCAGCCTCAATTTCAAGATTCTACAGTAATGCCACAGTTTCTTCTTCTAAGTTTCATCTTCCACCAAACCTCTAAGGGCATCCTGTCTGGCTCCAGTCCTGCCCTTCCCCTCCTTTCAGCCTTTGTTTGTGGATGCTCTGGTATCCTGTTCACTTTTCAGAATCCGAGCCTTCGTTCAAGGTCAGTCTCAAGTGCTCTGTTCTCCTTTCAGTATTTCTGATTTTCCCAAGTGAGCCAGGACACTTGGCGTACAGGTGACAGAAACCCAGCTCAAACTCATTTAAGCAAGAACCTGAGACCTGATTAACTCAAGTAATTGAATTGTGTAAGGGCACAGCAGGGGTGGGTCTGGCCTAGAAACAGCTGGGATTGGTGATCAGTGTCTTAGTCAGCTCAAGCTGCTATAACAAAATTCCATAGACTGGGTGTCTTAGGCAACATGTATGTCTCAGTGTCCCAGAGGCTTGGACGTCTAAGATCACGGTTCTAGGAGATTTGGTCCCTGGTGAGAGCCTACTTCTCCGATGAGAGATGGACCTTTTCTCTCCGTATTCTCATGTGGCAGAGAGAGGGGACACTGGTCTCTGCTTCTTTTCCTAACAAGGCACTAATCCCATCATAGGATTACCTCCCAAAGACCCCACCTCCAAATGCTACCACACTGGGGATCAGGGCTTTAACCTGTGGATTTGGGGGGTACAAAAAAATTCAGTCCACAGCAGTCAGGAACTTGAACACCGTTAGGATGGCCTGCTTGTTTCTGCTTCTCCCTACGCCTACCAAATTCTCTCAGACCACCTTTCCTTATGTGGGCAGAAGTGGACGTGGCCACAGGTTACCTCAAGCTTAGAATTTTAGAGCTGTAACCAGATTTTGAAAGAACTTCTGAGTGAACAGCTCCGATTGGCTTGAGTTAGGTCACATGCCCAGCCCTTAGGTCACTATGGACAAATGGTCCTACATTAAAGCTGGAGAGTAGAAATGGGGGAAATAATCTTTTAACAGATGAAAGGAAGGGAAGGGGGTTGGATACATAGTACTTGCTGCAGCCACCAATCCGGTGTGACGTCTTCTCAAACCCCATTATAGTCTATTTATAGTATCTTAATTTAGCACGAGGATCGCATCTTTATTTTATCTTCCCTGGTTTTCTTTCACGGCCTCGATCATTTCTTACATGCCTCGATCGTTAGACTGGCATACCGAATCCTGACAGGAAGCGTTGCGTCTTTCCCATTTTTACCCCACCTGGCACCTAGCACTGTGCAGTACTGATGGTAAATGTGTTAAATTGGGTTGAAAATAATAACACTGTAAGAGAAGAGATATCTTAAGACAGATTAAGGTTAATTAAAATAAGGGCTAAAATTTCAGAGAAATGAAATGCACTATGGAGCTTAATAACTTGAGAAAATGTCAGAGCTTGAGCTGGGTCTTCAACGATGAGTAGAGTTTAGGTAGAAAAGAGAAGACAGATAGCAGAGTATGGGTCGTTACAGAATGCGTGCGACCATAAAGAAAATATGGGCAAACAGATAACTAAATTCTAGGTAGAATTGTCTCCTGGTTCTGGCACCTCCTTCTATGACTCTGTTGCTATAAATCATAAATATTTCATGTTCACATTAATTAGAAGTTGTCATTGCAGAATAACAGAGTTTTACCATATCTTGCAATGGTTCGTTTAACCAGTCATTCATTTAATTAGTTATTGGGGGTTGCTGTGATTGTTTATGCATAGTGAGAACTGTCACTCGTACTAAGGAGTCTACTGGGGCTTTGAGGAGGGTGGTAGTGAACTGGGGAGAGCTCAGAGGACGGACTGGAGGAGAACAGTGCCGCCTCGGGGCGGTATCACTTCCTTTAGAGCCTACAACTTTAAGAATTCCTAAGAACCTGTCAGTCTGGTAAGAACCTGTCGGACAAAGCTGTCTGTAGCCTTTACTGCAGACCCCAGAGGGCCCTGTGTATTTTTTGATGTGCCTGTTCTCTAGGAAATGTGGTGCCCCGAGGAGGAGGCTGTGGCCTCTGAGTGGAAGGCTGTAAATTGGGAGTGATAAAAATCCTGGGACCGGAGTCCTGAACTACCTCTTGGTCATGATGTATTTTGTTTGTTTGTTTTATTACATTGTTAAAAACATGTTTATTAGAAGAGCATGATAGATTCAGTACAAATATTAAATTTATAGGGGAGGGGGAGGCGCGCTGGATAATGGCCCCCCAAAATACCTAGATCCTCATTCCTGGGACCTGTGAATGTTACCTTATATGGCAAAACAGACTTTGCTCATGTGATTAAATAAAGGGCCTTTTTTCCCCCATTTCGTTGAATTTATTGGGGTGACACTAGTTACCAAAATTGTACAGGTTTCAGGTGCACAGTTCCACCAAATACCATCTGCACATTGTGTTGTGCTCACTGCCCCAGGTCAGGTCTCTGTCCATCACCTTGTACCCCTTTCCCCTCTTTCCCCTCCTCCCACCGCATCACCCCCTCCAACCCCCAACCCCGGCAGTCGGCACACTGTTGTTCGTGTCCATGAGTTTTTTCTTTCTTCTTTCTTCTTTCATACTCGATCTCTCCACCTTAATGCGTTTTTTAAAAACAAACATTTGAGTCCCTATCATATGCCAGGAATTAATAGTAATTATCATTACAACATAATTAAAAATAATAATTGATCGGGTTAAAATAATGAATAATAAATAGGTTCTGCCGGAAGGACTTCATGTCTGATGAGGGGGAGGAGCACGAAATAGAAAACAATTGGCTGCGATGAGAACCGTGAAAGCCCTTTGAGCCCAGTGTGGTGAGCCCCCTGCGTGGCTGCCTCCCATCCCGATTCCTCCCCGTTCACTTGTCCTAGTCTGCTCCCCCCTTGCCTGCTCCCATGGCCTGTCTCATTTCCTTCAGGAGCCCTCTGTTTAAAGAAGATAGCTTTGTATTTAGAAGACAGTTCCCTACACTCCTCCTCAACCCAGAGACATCTAAGCCACCCCTCACCACCTGCGGGATGAAGTGTGAACTCAAGGGTCTCATTTGCCAAAACTTCCATAATTGGGCATCATTAGCTAGCAGATTTCTTCCTGTGCCCTGCCCTCACATGTTCACGTGTTTCGGTTTTCAGGTCTGCCTCCTGCAGGAAGCTGTCCTGAATGAATTCTTGGAGGAATTATTGCTTAAATAGTGATTTTTAATCAGAGACCTTTCGCATCATTTCTTCCATTATCTAATGTCTACTCTATGCCTTGCTTCCCAAATTCATTGTTAACTAATAAAAAACTCTGTTATGGTCCTCTGTCGATTCTGAGCAGCTTCGACAGGGCCTGTGCAGTATTCCAGTACATAGCTTGAATGTTGAAATCACAAATGTGGATGGACATTGGGTACTTTTCTTCAATAAGATCACTCATTGGCATTAGCAATGGCTAAGAGCTTTTAAAAGGATATTTAGTAATATTTAGGGAAAACAGACTGTTGATCTGAGAAAGTGAGTTTTTAATAAAATTATTCTGGGAGACATAGGCATGGTGGGTTGATAAGGTGAGGGAGACTGGAGACAGGTAGACAAGCAGGTAGACAAGGCAGGTGCAATAATCAAGCTTAAGAGGCAAGGGAGTGTCTAGTCCAGGGTTCTCCCAGAGACCTAGCTTTGCCCATCAGCATCCATAGTTATTTGAATGTTGCACAGTTGACAAATCAAAATAAGTCATCAGGTGTTATTTCCATTAACTGATGAAAGAAGAGTCCATTTTTAGCCACTCAAGTCAGAGGGGATTCCTGATTTACCAAAGCAGTGACTTTGAAGTCCAGTGTTTGAAGAATTCCTTTGCCATTATGAGATTTATTTCATTAGTATTACATAGATGTGTGTATTGATGTTTTTATAGGAATTAAATAGCTTGTATCTTTGGCTAGAGTAAAAAACACGTGATTGTATTACAGTCATAAATAAGATTTTTAAACTAAAATGACACATTGAAAATAGTGATGTCAGTCACAATTTGGTTTGATTCAGGACACCCAGATTCTTGTCTCCATTCACGCTACTCTCAATAGTTGTACTTTTAATTACGGAGAGTGTGCCATGCAAAACTGAATATTAAAGTAAAAAATGGAAGGTTAATCCACAATCTTATTGCTACCAATCCTTTTGTGAAATGTATGGATCTTAATTGCACAATTTGAAGAGTTGATTTTAGACAGAGAGAGAGAGGAAGCAGGAGAGAGAGGGAGTAAGGGAGGGAGGGAAGGAGAGAGAGAGAGACATTGATTTATTGTTGCACTTATTTGTGCATTTATTGGTTGATTCTTGTATGTGCCCTGACTGGGGATGGAACAAACCTATAACCTTGGCATATGGGGACAACACTCTTAATTAATTAAGCTACCGAGCCAGGGCGACAGTTTGATGAGTTTTGACAATATACTCACTTGTGTGAGTTACACACTAAGGTAACTGTAGAATACTTCCATTAACCCAGTGGTCCCCAACCTCTTTGGCACCAGGGACCGGTTTCATGGAAGGCAATTTTTCCATGGAGCAAGATTGGAGGCATGGTTTTGGATGATTCAAGCACCTTACATTCAAGCTCACCTGCTCTGCACTCTGATTCATAACAGGCCTGGACCAGGACCGATCCATGGCCTGGAGGTTGGGGACCCCTGCATTAACCCATACCTGTATTCCCCACCTATCAATCTCCACCTCCATAAGCATCCCTGTTCTGATTTCCATCACCAATAATTGGTTTTATCTTTGAACTTCATTCAGATGGAATCATGCAGTAGATGCTCTTTCACCTGGGTTCTGTCGCTTAGCATAAGGCTTTGGAGATTTATCACTAATTCTTTTACAAATTCCTTAGCATTTTCTAGATGCTGTACACAATCATGTCATCTGGAAATAGGAAGTTATATTTCTTCTTTTTTTAGGTCTTTGTACATTTTATTTCTATTTCTTGACTTAATTGCACTAAATGTACTCCAGAATAAGTTGTTGAACAGAAGTAATGAGAGGTTTTTTTCCTTGTTCCCAATCTTAAGGAGAGAGTGTTTAGTATTTCGCTGTAAAGTGTGATGTTAGCTTTTGTTTTTTTTTGCTGTTTCTCTTTATCAGATTAAGAATGTTCAGTTTATTTCTGATTTTCTGAGGGCTTTTATTCTAAGGGCTTTGAATTTTATCAAAGGCTTTTTTGTATCATTTGAAATAATCATACAGGATTTTTTCTTTTTAATTCTATGATTGTGGCAAATTACATTATTTTCAAATGTTAAACCAGTCTTTCCTTCCTGGGATAAACCTAACTTGGTCAAGATGTATTACCATTTTATGTATTGATGAATTTGATTCTTTCATATTTTAAGTACCCTCAGTCAGTGCTCACAAAGGATATTGATTTGTAGTTTTTTTCGGTTTGAGTATCAGTACAGCTGGCTTTATGAATTGAGTTGAGATTGTTACTGCCACCTCCATTTTTTAAAATAGTTTGTGTAAGATTGATGTTATTTCTTCATTAAGTGGTGGACAGAGTATGCTGATGTACAATGGGCCAATGTTGTCTTTGAGGGAACATTTTATCATTCAATTCTTAAAACAGATGCAGATTTCCTATTTTCTCTTGCATCAATTCTGGTAGACTTAGGTTTGCAAGGAATTTGTCTGTTTCATTGACATTATTGAATTAGCATAAAATTTTGCATAATATTTTGTTATTTTATTGATAACTGTAGGGGACCCAATGATAACCCTTTTATTTCTTTTATTTCTGATATTGAAAATTTGCATTTTCTCTCCTTTTTCCTTAATTGCTCTAATGTTAATCATCATCAATATTATTATTAATCTTATTAATCTTTAAACAGCTATCTTTTGGCTTTGTTAATTTTCTCTATTTCATTGCTTTCTGTGCTTATTTCCTGTACTCTACTTACTGTATTTTGGGTTTAATTTACATTTTTCTGTCATCTTACAGCAAAACTTAAATTGCTGATATGAGCGTATTTGGCACAGCATGGTCTGTCCTGGGGATGCTCCACATGAGCTTGAAGAGAACGTGTAGTCTGCAGAGACTGGGTGAAGGGTTCTATACATGTCAGCTTGAGCCGGTTGGTAGTTTTATATCCTTGCTGCTTGTCTGTCAATTATTGAAATCTCTAATATCTGTTTTCCTTTTGTCAGTTTTTGATCTGTTGTTAGGCACATGTATTTATTATTATTAAATCCTTGGGCTGTGTTGACCCTTTTATTTAAAACATCTCGCTTGGTATCTAGTAATAATTTTTGACATGGAGCCTATTGTTCTCAATGTTAATATAACCACTCTAGCTCTCTTATTGCCACTGTTAGCATTCATACCTACTTCCACGCTTTCCCATTCACTTCGGTTATATCCTCGAGTCTGTAGTGGGTCTCTTGTAGATTGCGTGGAGTTGGCCTTGCTTTTCTTCAGTCAAGTCTGGTAACCACTGCCTTTTGATTTAGACCATTCACATAAAATGTAGCAATATAGTTGGATTTAATATAGTTTATATTTCCCATTTTGCTATTTGTTTCGTGTGTGCCTCCTGTCTTTTTTGTTCCTGTTTCTCCTTGACTGCCTTGTTTTGTCTTAAGTAAATATTTTAATTCTTCTGTGGATTTTTTAACTATTTTGTAAAAATTATTTTCTTAGTGGTTCTAGAGATCATAACATGCCTCTTATTTTTTCATGATCTCTTTCAGATTAACAGTAACTTAATTCTAGTAAAACATAGAATATTTGTTCCAAAATGGCTTTATTCCCTCTCCATTAATCTTAATATTATCATATATAGTTACATCTGTTTAAGTAATAAGCCCAATAAAATAGTCTTATGATTATTGCTTTATATAACATATCTTTTAAAGAACTTAAGTGGGAAATGAGGAAAACATAGAGTGTTGTATGTTAACACACATCGACCGTGTCTAGTGTTCTGCGTTTTACCCAGTGGACTTGCGTCACTGTCTCCAGTCCGCTCCTTTCAGCCGGAAGCACTGTCTGTAGTATTTCTTACAAGGCAGGTCCTCTCGCAACAAATTCTCTCAGTCTTTCTGAATTTTGCTTCCATTTTTGAAGGATAGTTTTTATAGATAAAGAAGTTTGGGCTAACAGGGTTTTAAATTTTTTTTCAACATTTTGATTTTGTTATTTCCTGCCTTCTGGCCTTTATTGTTTCTGATGAGAAGTCAGCCAAGAATTGTATTGATCCTCTGCCGTATGGGATGACCTGTTTTTCTCTTTCTGTATCAGAATTTTTTCTGTCTTTGGCTTTGCATAGGCTTACTATGATGTGCCCAGGTAGGAATCTCTTTATATGTATCTTAACTGTGTCCCATCGAGGGTCATTAATTAATGACAGTGTATTAATACTCCTCATCAAAGCTGGGAAGTTTTGTCCATTGTTTCTTCAGGAAGTCTTCCGCCCTTGCCTTTTCCTCTCCTTCTGGGACTGCCCCGTATGTGGTATGCTTGATGTCCCACAGATCTCTAAGGCTCTATTCACTTATCTTTACACTCAGCTCTTCAGAAGGTGTAACAGAAATTGGATTATTTCTGTTATACAATATTAAATTTCATCGGTTCCATTTTTTTCCATTTGAAATCTGCTATTGCACTTTCTGGCGAATTTTTATTTCAATTATTGTAGTTTTCAACTCCAGAGTTCTTTCTTATAATTTCTGCCTCCTATTTGATGGGGTCTATTTGTTCATTCATTGTTGTCATACTTTTCTATAATTTATTAGAAAATGATTTCTTTTTTAAAAAGATTCTATTTATTTACTTTTAGACAGAGGGGAAGAGAGGGAGAGAGGGAAACATCAGTGTGTGGTTGCCTCTCATGCGCCCCCTACTGGGGACCTGGCCTGCAACCCAGACATGTTCCCTGACTGGGGATCAAACTGGTAACCCTTTGCTTTGCAGGCCGGCACTCAATGCACTGAGCCACACCAGCCAGGAGGAAATGGCTTCTTTTACTTCTTGGAACATAATTATAACATGCACAGGGAAGGGGTACCACCCACTGTTCCAAATCAAGTGAGCCCCTGTGCCTGCAGCAGAGAAAATGCCAGTCTCATGGCCTGGCCCGGCCCTGGCTTTCCCTGTCCGGCTGGCACCTCCATGTCCACCCTGCTGGCCAACAGCAACTGTGGACACCCATGAGTTTAAGTGACAGTTTCCTTCAAATATGCAACTAGAAAATGATGAAATGTAGTTATATCAGTTGAGAAGGAAGCAGTTAAATGATTCCTAAAATGTGTTGCTGCCTTTGTGAGGGTTTTGATCATTCTGCCATTCCCTGACCCTTGGGGAGAACCAGCGTTCACTTCCTTGGCCCTTTATCAACTTAGTGCAGCTTACTCATCCCCCCGATAAAGATCTTTTGACTATTACTGTCACTTCTGTCAAAATATTAGGACAAGGAGGGACAAACCTGACTGCCATTATATAGGTAGGCATTTACCCCATTGCACTTGATGTTTTTAAAGATTTTATTTATTTTTAGAGGGAGGGAAAGGAGGGAGAAAGAGAGGGAGAGAAGCATGGATGTGTGAGAGAAACATCGATTGGTTGTCTCTCACGTGCCCCCCAACCAGAGACCTGGCCCACAACCCAGGCATGCACTCTGATCGGGAATCGAACCAATGACCTTCCAGTTTGCAGGATGATGCCCAGTCCACTGAACCACACCAGGCAGGGCGCTCTTGACTCTTTTGTGTAATATCAAGAGTAATGGCCACAAAAAGAAAGAATGCAAAGGGAAATGAAAATAAGATAGAGAAATATACATGGTTAATATCAAACCATAACTTTAAAATAGCTTTTAAAAAGATGTAGAGTTCACTACTAGATTTTTCATGTGTTAGGTCTACTTGTGCCAAGGAACTTTATTGTCCACCAACTTTCCTTTTGAACATCAGTCCCTTTGGAAGCCAAAATAAACAGAAATGGACGAAAACTTTTCTGGAAAATCCTCCTCAGTGAATGGGAGGGCTGTTGACAAACACTAAAAAGTTGTGTGACGATGAGACTCCACCTACAGAAGAAAAAAGTGGCCATAGTAATTTGCTGTTCATTTTCATACTCCATAGTGAAATCTCCAGAAACACCGGCAATCTGTAGAAATGGAAACACATGGCAAATGAATATCAGTTTCTTATTTCCAAATGTTTTAAAATTGTTTTAACATCTGAACTAGATTGCAAGAAATATACTGTGAAAAGTAGAAGCATTTCTATTATGTCTGTGTTATCTCAAAAATAATTTATTCTGCATTACATTTCCTGTTAATGGCATGTTTATAAGTGTATTTAAAACACTTATTCACTGAAAAAAAAATCAGTTAAGAGCAAAGTTTCAAATTTGAAAAATTTACTGCTTTACACTCAGATTATATTGTCACCTATGGCTGAATTTAAACATGGACAGTAGAATATAAATAACCACATGAAGTGATGCCTCTAAAAACTACCAAAAGTAAAAAATAAAAACAAGAAATAGAAAATAATCCCTAGGTTATGGCAGAGATTTGTTCTGTTAAAATAATTCCCTGAAGGAGAAGAATGAAAGGAGAAGCCTTTATCATTTCAGAATTCACGGAGAGATTTATAGGAATCGTTGGGGAGCAGGGAGGGGAAAGCATTTGGGTGCCAATTGGGCATAAAAGAGGAGAATTAGTTGCTATCTGGCCTTGTAGCCCGAGGAAATGTGACAATTGTTTTATGGTCCTCCCTTTTTAGATCTAAAGTACTGTATTAATCAGAGCTCCTGCAGGAAACAGATGGCACTTTCAAACTAGATTATTTCTACAGGGTTTAAGAAAGGGACTTTCAACAAAGCTGGGAGAAAAATGGAGAGAAATCACAAGGGATAGTGCAGCACCCTGGTGCCAGTAATAACAGGTCTGTTACCACCCCAGGTGCAAAGGACCCAGAAAAAAGCACAAGCGCGTCATACAGTGAAGGCCCTTCGGGGGGGCCTTACAGGCCAGGACCCTGTGGGTGTAAAGACCCTAACTTCTCTCTTTTTTCTCTAGCCTCACGCCGTGGGTCCCAGTGTCCACACATTTCAGGAATCGGGAGGACTAGGGGCCCTTCGATGCAGTTTCTGCAGATGAGCCTCCTGCTTGGGGAGAGCACAGGTGGAGAAGGGTGGGGAGCGCATTTCGAGGAGCAAACGGAAGCTGACCCATTTGTTATTTTAGAATGCTGCTCTTACGGAACCTACAGTCCGGTAGAGAGACCTCGGGGAAAACAACTACAACAAAATTAAGTGTGAGCTCCCGTGAGAAAAGCATAGATGCCAGTTGCAGGACCCCAATCCAGACTTTTATAGTGAAGGATTCCCGCCCCCCACCAATCTCAGAGAAGCTACCCACTGGGTATCCTCACGGGGGCAGCATGCGGCCTCCTCTCTTGTGAACCACACCAGTATTCCTGGGTCCAGCCGAGGAGTTTAGTAGAATTCTACAGTTTTTGAAAGCTACTATGTGCCAGGCACGTTGTTAAAAATGTCATTAGACTAAAGGAGTCCCTTCGCTTGCTTGCATCAAAGCCCAGTCAAACGCAAACAAGAGTTTGCAAAAAAAAAAGGAAAAGAGGTTTATTAGTGGAGGAAATAGCGCCACACCCGGAGTCACAGGTGAGCTAATGATGCACAGAGACTGGCTCCCCGATGGCTTCCGGGGGATGGATTCTGTAGGAGAGAAATCAGTAATCACGGTGGTTAAAGGAGCTGGGGGCGTGGGTTGTGCTGAGTGGTCGGGGCCAGCGCAGGGGTAGCTGACCGTTGTGTCAGGTCCTGATGTCAGCCCCCGTGTTGCTCTGTCTGGTTTCCCGAGGGTGTGGTGTGTCGGGTCTTCCCCTTTCAGGGGCTGGGACTGAAACAACTGAAGTCAAGACACTGTCTTCAGCGTGGCCAGAACCCTGATTCTGCGGGCAGCACACCTGAGGCTTGGTTCTGCAGACAGTTTGCTGCTGACCGGAATCTGATGTCCTATGTCCTAAGGGCTTACCGACTAAGGAAGGGAGTGGATGGGCAGAAACAAACAAAAAAACCCTCATGTTAAGGAGTAAAGTTTGTGTGGTTACAGAAGTTGGTAAAATAAAGGCTCAATTCCAGCCCTCAAGGGCCTGAAAGGATGAGAAAGGCATCATTAGACAATGTCTGGAAGGACCTATCAAGGGAGAGGAGAGCAGACAGGCATGGGGGAGGTAGAGGTCTGGCACCTGTTTCTCCTCTTAAGTATTTTATTTGTATTAAATTATTCTTCCTCCAACTAACCCAGTGGGATTCATTCTGTTATAATTCCCTTATCACTCCCATTTTACATAAGGGAAAACCGAGACACAAGAAGTTTCAATAACATGCCCAAGGTCACAGAGTGAGCAAGAAATGAAGTCAGGACTTGAGCTAGGTAGTGTTGCTTTAGCCCCACTCCCATCCTAACTATTCCAGGGCCCTCCGACCCTCTTCTCAGCTCTGAAAGGTAGCAAAAAGAGGAAGAATGGGAGGAAGTTTTTTAGCGACAATAGCTGTCATTTAATGAGGAATTTATGGGTCCCCTCATTGTGTTAACCACTTTTACTTGTTTTTAGAATATCCAGTTCTAAATGATCAGCTAATGTTTATTTAATGTCATCAAAGTACCTGTAGGATGAAGAGGTCAAAAGCGTGGAGTAATGATTCTAGTCTCACACCAGGTCTCTGTGAATACGTAGCAGTGGACACCTTGTATCCCGTATAGGTGACCATGTAATAAGGCTCATCACTGTTGAAAATGGAAGAGATGTTAATAATAAATCAGTAATACCAGTATAAAGTTTTATTCCCTTATATATCTTTATTCTATTCTGTTACCCAATATTGTAATCCTCATGGATCGTGATAAAATATTTTCATTTTTAAACGAATTTGTGGATATAAAAATCTTAGTTAACTTGAACTTTCTCCTTTACACAAGCACAATAACATCCTAATAGCTAAACGAAAGCAGTGTGACTATTTCTATTGCTTATTTATTTTGCTCTTTAGATTCTACATTTAGGTAATATCATGTGGTATTCGTTTTTCTCTGACTCATTTCACTCAGCATAATACCCTCTATGTCCATGCATCATGCTGTTGGAAGTGGCAAGATTTCGTTATTTTTGTTTACAGTTTAATGTGTTTTAATAACAGACTTACAGGAACAGCACAGAAGACAGGCAACATTAAAACCGTACGTGCACGGAGGACAACTCAGTCAGAAAAGTACAGCGAATGGATGGAATCCGCTGTGTGGTGAAAATGCTACCAACACTGTTTAGTTGCCATCAGTAAGAAATTTACTTGTTTAAAAAAAAAATCCAAATGCTGGCATTGTCCAGAAAAATTTAACAAGTTTATTTATATTGTTACAAAGTTGAACTGCTGAAACTTCTTGACTTGCATTAATGTTTTATGTCTCCGCATTTATATTTTCAAAATGCACACACAAGTGGAAATGGAAAAACTGGCAATACCTGATTTCTGTCCCCCGTTTTCCACTTGCAGTCACATACTTAGGTGC
Organism: Desmodus rotundus; assembly: GCF_022682495.2. Lineage (NCBI taxonomy): Eukaryota > Metazoa > Chordata > Mammalia > Chiroptera > Phyllostomidae > Desmodus > Desmodus rotundus. Next base: position 159,251,541 of record NC_071390.1, on the reverse strand, counting down.
CTTATGGCCCCATGGAAAAAAATACCTAACATTCAGAACTTCCATAACAGGAGGAAGAGAATTTTTTTTCCACTAAAGAATGAAATGTTTCCCATCATAGTGGATTGTTAAGCACATTCACCACGTATGTGGCTTGCAGCTGGATGTCTTCTGGCATAATTGTTACACGTTTGGCATGGATAGCACACAGGTTGGTGTCTTCCAAAAGGCCAACCAGACAGGCTTCACTTGCCTCCTGCAAAGCGCCAATAGCTGCACTCTGGACATGCAGTTCTGTTTTGAAGTCCTGAGCAATTCCTCGCACCAGACGCTGGAAGGGAAGTTTGCAAATCAGAAGTTCAGTGGACTTCTGATAACGTCTAATTTCACGAAGTGCCACAGTACCAGGCCTATAACAAACGATGAGGTTTCTTCACCCCTCCAGGAGAGGGCGCACTCTTGTGAGTGGCTTTGGTAGCCAGTTGCTCCCTCAGTGCTTTACCACCGGTGGATTTGCGGACAGTACGCTTTGTGTGAACCATGGTATAGAGACCTCTTTACTTACCCCCCTTCTCCAGCTGGAGCTTGACAAACTGGAGGAAAGAGAGCAACGGCGGCTGCAAACACAACTGAGATTTCATCATTTTTAATGACTAATATTCTAGTGTGTGTGTGTGTATATACTACAACTTTTTTATCCACTTATCCACTGATGGACACTTGGGCTGCTTCTATATCTTAGCTATTGTCAATAATGCTACAAAGAGCACAGGGGTACATACAGTATATTCTTTTGCATTAATGTTTTGGGTTTCTTCAGATACATACCCAGAAGTGAAATCACTTGCGGGGGAGAGGGACTGGGTGAAAAATGTGAAGGGATTAAGAAGTGAAAATTGGTAGTCACAAAATAGTCACAGGGTTGTAAAGTACACCATAGGGAATATAATCAATAGTATTGTATTGGAATAACTGTGTATGGCAGCAGGTAGGTACTTAAGTATTGGGGGGGACCGCTTTGTAAAGTATGTGATTTTCTAACCACTGGGTGGTACACCTGAAACTGATACGAAACAGTACTGAGCTTAAACTGCAATTGAAAAATAAAATTTTTTTGAACAGGGAAAGAAAAGAATCTGATACAAAGCATGCATTTGCATAATTATAATTCTACTTTTAAAACTTACTTGCTTCCTACCGAAGTAGACAACTGAAAATTCTGACAACTTGCACGTTACCAGGGCGTCGGCTCTGATGTCACTGTTACTGTCCTTCCTGACCTCTGCCACCGTGTCTGTATCATGTGATTGGGATTCTGCAACACATCACTTCAGCAAAAAAAAAAAAAAAAAAGTCTGGCTAAACATAGCTTGGTAAAATCTTTACAACATTTATGGTTGCCTGGAGAGAAATGGAAAGATCAGATCGGCTTTTCCACACATACACTATGTTTAGGACTTCTCTTCCGTACACTGAGGAAGATGTTGCTTATCTCAGGCAATATGTAGAGCAGCTAAGCATAGACCTTTAGTGTTCAGTGATATAAGTGAATAGCCTCTTAATTTAAAATCAGCAGCATATTTATTTTAGAAGCCACAGTTCCTTCAAGGGAAGGCTGTTAAAAATAAAAAAACAAAACAAAGAAACCAAAACATCTCCAAGACCTTAAGCATAGAGTGTGTAATCTACCTTCAGATTGAAAAAATATACATATGTGTATTGCTTATAAACTAATTACATTGTAACTCTATTTCTGAGGCAGGGGGAGAATGCAGAACAACACTGGTTTTTTCTCCCCTGAGCCTGCTCTGTATCCTGGCCCTGAAATAATTTACATGGTTGGGAGAGCATGTGAAGACTTTGTCTACCCGGATCTGTTTCTTGCACAATGAAATGCAGCATTTGACTGTAGAAGTAGTAAACCCTCTCTTTATTAATCATCAGTAATTTAGTGAGACCCACTGACATTTCCATCGTTCTGAATCCTTGTACAGTTTGAGTTGTAGAAATAGTCGGATGCGGTTCCATCATACTTAGGCACCGTTTACCAATTTTGTGTTCGGCTGCAGCTATTACGCTAGGCATGCTTGCATTACATATCTCTATTATAGTTTGAGGCATCATCGTCTTCTCCTTCCCTGAGTTCTGCCTGTATAGCATTTACTGAGTACTGTGGGTGTAGTTACACCATGACTACGCTTGGAGAAACCACTTCACCGCTCAATGCTCTCCCTTTCATAACTCTAAAGGTTGTATCATAGTTCCTCCTTTTAGTGTTGCGAGAAAGAAAGAAATTGATTAAGTGTCAACAATGTAATTATAATGCTTTTAATTTAATTAACACTCAAGATTTTGCATGATTACTAAGTCACTTTCATAATACTACAGATTATTAGGAAGTCTCTACTAATGAGGAAACTGAAGTTCAGACAGGTTTAGTAACTTACCCAAGATCACACAGCTAGTGTGTGGAAAAGGCAGAATTTATATCCTCATCTGCCTGTCTCTCAAGCTCCAAGCCACTTGCTGTTCATTTACTGAACTTGCCTCAAATGCAGCCTTCTACAGTCAATGAGAAGCCTTGCCCCACCCAAAGTGTATAAATTAGCATTCATATCAGGAGTATTTTAATATGCAGCAATCTGTTATATCCAACTGTGGCAGCATGTTAGGCTCAATACATATGGCTTTAGGAGAAATTCACTGTGAGGACCACCCATCTTTTTTGACAGAATAACTTCTAAAAGGTAGCACATACATTCTCTTTAATGTGCATGCTTCATTTTTAATTCAGGTTGCATCTAAGAGTTCTTAGTGACACTGGAACATTTCAGTTCTGTCGTATGGTAACGAGGTGAGGTTCACATACCTCTCTCTGCCCAACACCAGTGAGTCTCTGGTGTTCAGGGTGCCCTGATAGCCCCTGTGGTGGACTGTCCCCCAGAACAAAGGCTGCACATTTCCATCTTTGCTGTTACTCTCCTTGTGTCCTTCAAGGACTGGAGACCTGTGGATGGGGGTTATGGACAAATGCTGGGAGCTTGTTAGCCTTCAGGGATGGCTCTCAGTCACACTCAGTAGTTGTTTCACCAGGGAAGTGCCTCTCTCCGCCAACTCCACACTTAGACATTTACGTCCATGTCTAAGCACAGGTGGGATTGATTTTTTAAAAATCTGGTAACTGTGTGCACTCGGATACCGTATAATTTGACACTCCTTCCCTTACACAGCACCACCCCAGCCCCGCCCACCAGTACACTCATTTTACCAGGGAGGAACGGAAGCCTAGTGAAGCTACAGTCATTATTGGCAAAACTTGAATTTAGCCCATGTGTCTCCCTTTTCATCCAACTTTACAGCAGATTTTGTAACTTTTAAGGAGATAGGCTTTTTATTTTGTGGGTTTTTTTTTTTTTAATGATCTCTGATACGTGTTCCCTGTCATGCAATAACACTTGGTTATTTCTTCAAAACTCTGGAATTGTTAAGGGGAAAAAACACTAGAGTTGCCAAAACAAATGTGTAAATAATTAACCGTGAAGATAACGATTATACTGTCCAAGACCTTCTGGTAATGCACAGTGTAATAATATATTTATACTAACGTGGATAAATACAATGAAGCTATCCTGATTTATAACTTCTATAAGTTAGCCAAGAATCAAATGAAAAAGATAATATAGGCATTGTTTTTACAAATTCATTTTTATTATAGTAACTGATGCTATCGACATGAAAGATGGCATTTTCTAGCATTTAATTAGTTTTCTTTGAGAAAGCATACATGTTTTGTTTTCATTGGAACTGGCTAATATTTCCCAACTTATCTTTAGTTAATTTATTTGGAATTCCAGTATATATCTATGTATTTTATCTTCACATTAGTCTCTTGAAAGTTTTACGTAGAAGTTTACAGTAAGCTGCTTTTTTGCATCAAAAATTTTATATGCAGAAAATTCTCTCCCCTGTAATGCTCCTAATATAGGATATTTCTATTTAATAGTGTCAGTTATGTATGCCACTCAAGTGATGGCATCTCTAATAAATCACTTTAGCATCAAACCTGTTCTGAAGAGAATTTCACTCAGATTTCCATCAGGCGCACAGGAGGAGTTTGAAAGCATCTGTAGTGTCAGAATCACGACATCACCTGGCCTTCAGCCTGTGTGTGGAGGCAAGTCATTGAAAGATGCTGCCAACAGAAATCTACAGGGACAGTTTTCCTGCATTTAGTTGGCCCAACAAAAAGGATAGAGCATCACAGAGTATCATTTAATGCATAACGGTTATTTTCAAATAAAACTTTTACTGCCATCTGTAAAAAATGTTAACTTTCTGATATGATTGGGTAACCTTATCATTTTTACGAGCTGTTGTGTTTTATCTGGCATCAGCTTTGGAGACTCCTGTATCCTCAGCACTTCTGTTAACAGTGACGACAGTGAGAATGAAGTCCCCATGGTCCCCTAGTGGAGAAGTATCTGCCGAATTACACTTGCCCTCATTGGGTCGGGTTTCCCCCAGTGTGTGGGCTGGAAAACACATTTAACTCTTTGTCTCCATGTTACGTGACTGAGCCGGCCCTTACATCCTGGAATGGGCAAGTACCTGCAGAAGACACTAACTTAGGTATTAGCTAGAAGCCCAGTTCACACTGGTATGCATGTGTGGTGACAATTACGTGGGGTAGAGAAGGCAAAGCATTAGATTCAGTGTTTTGGGCAGTCGAAAGAACGTGGACTCTGGAGTGCAGAGCCCAGGATGAAGTCATGACTTGACCAGTAAGAGGTGTGGGCACCTGGGCAGGTTACTTAGCAACTGTGAGTGTCCTCCCGCGTGACGTAGAGGTCATGGTACTCTTCACACAACTGTTGGCAGGTTTAGTGCGACCGTGTCAGAGTACCCGGAGCACTCCTGGGAGGTCTCCATAGCTCTTAGTTGAATATGAATCTCTACTGCTTGCATTCTCACAAAGCTGAACTTGGTTCCATGATGCTGAAAGAAAAAAAAATCAATGTGAAGAAGGTGGGGTATTTTATGGTGTGAAATGTCTTATGTGGATCCTTTGTGTCAACAGGAATAAAGCCAGTGAGGGCGAGGAAAATTAATTTCACACATTAGCCTTCTGCAAATGCCTCCTGTTCTGGGATCGCTTTAGCCAGTATCACTTAACCCCGAGGTGAAAATGAATAAAGCAAGAGGGAGAACAGTTGTTAAATTTATTACAGTAGCCAGGCTATCAAATCAAATGTGTTATTTATGGTGTTTCTAATTGTCAACCTAATTTATGTATTAATTTTTCAAGATAGCATGTGCAGAAATTTAATCAGCCTGCCATTATTTCTGTGGAGCTTTAGTGAGGCATAGTCTGGCATAGAATTTGGGCATCAGAATCTCTTCTGCCTCCTCTGGCACAAACCATATGCACAGCAGCAGGGTTTGTGGGAGAGCAGAAATTGCTGGGAGCTGCCCGTTTGCTTGTGTTACACAATGCTGAACAAGGGAACCGAATCAATGGTTAGTTTTCACTGAACCCTGCTGTTGGGAACATAAAGAAACAGACATGGTCACATCGGATCAGTCATGTCTGTTAGCTGTTTAAATAAAACCGAGCTCTAGAAAAAAGGGTCAAGAGATGGTGCTGAGTCATTAGTCATTGGTGGTTTGTATTGTGTTTCTGTTCATTGCACATGTGCTTTCCATTGGTATTTTAGCTTTGCCTTATTTTCTGTTTAATCCCTGAGGCGATCAGTGACTTTTCGTAATGAATCTCTTCAACCAGAAGTCAAGCTGTTGAGCAGATATCGATGGATTTGGGGGCAAATACCATCAACACGGTTGCAATATTCCCATTTTATCACCCCATATAATCTAGTGTGGGGTGACATACGTTGGAAATTTCCACATAACATCTGTATTTTTTCATGAGTCATCATCAGCAGTTCTCATTTGTAATGTGCTTATACCACATATTTGCACAGAAGAGCCATTTTTCAAAAATAAGCAATTAACTGACTAATGAATGAATTAAACCAAAGTGTTAATATATGTCAGGAATTGTAATACTGGTGAGCCTTGTTTCCTGATAAATAGGGCCATTTCACCCATTTTCCCCCGGTATGTTGTTTTGTAGGAAGGGATGCTTTTGTAAATGAATTTGTTATGAAAAGACATTTTACTTGGGAGATATGTTTTTATTTTGATAGTTTTATTTGCCCTCCGTGCTTTCCTTCCCTGTTAAGTGCGTTGCAGAGAACCCCGTGTCATCTGTGGTTAAATGACATCGTGGGGACGCCCATTGTAGTTTCTCCACATCTCTTTCTGTAAGTTAATTATGAAATGTTTAATTCTGAAAGAATTGTAACATGCAGAAAATGCACTGCCCGGATATGACACATGTTTTGCTATGCAGGCTTCAGATTTCTCCTTGAGAAAAAGAAGCCATTCGTGTGGTGAAAATCCCGACCACCACTCCGCCTCTTTGCTCGAAGGGGCGGAGCGTGAGTTCGTATGTGGTATTGTTGCGTCTAGTTTTAAATGCAGCCGCATGGGTAGGCGTTCCACGGATTGTATGTGACGCGGTCTGCCAGAGCAGATTGTAACGTCAGGTAGGAATACCAAAGACAGTGATTCCTTCTACCTTTGGAGGGCAAGCTAATTCTCCACTGTGAACTAAAAGGGGTCTCCACTGAAGGTGCTAGTACCCTCAGTGCGTTGCCAGTACTCAGTACTCAGTACTAGTACTCAGTACTAGCATTGCCAATACATTCCAGATAACAGTGCCTTGACCCATTTTATATCCACCTGCGGTATTATTCCCTTCAAAGCAGTCTTAGACCTGAGCAGAGCCACCACCTGGTCACCTGCTAACCCCGTGACCCCACACCACCTTTCTTCTCATCTTTGGGGGAACCTTTCAGACATCATGATGGAAATCTGATCTCCAAGAAGGCCAGATTTGTTGTCTGTTTTCTTTAGTGTCTCTAAGTGGTTTTGTTGCTGGTAGAAATAGGGTCCTTCCATGGGGTCCCAAGAAAAGAATCCCAGGGACCCACACATAGGAGGATGAGATGTAGTGGCGAGGTTTACGAGAGCGAAAACAAAGGACTGTCCCCAGGTGCCTGGTACCTCATCCACGAACAGGTGGCTCGGCTCCGTCTCGCTGTGGAAGAGGCCCAGACTCTGCGGCCACACGCCTGCACCCTTTCAGGCCCAGGAGGGCCGGGACCCAGATGCAGAACTTCTCTGCGTCTTGTTTTCCCACCCGCGTGTCTGCCACCGGGGCTGTGCTTGGGCCACAACCAGCCTGCACGTAGGCACAAGAACAAACGAGTTACTGCATGAACCCTGGGCCTTTGTTAAGCTTTTGTTGTATTACCTTAGGCTTGGGAAAGAGCAGGCTGTTTTTAAACCACCTGGTCTCTTTCCTGGCCCCTCCCAGGCTAGTGCAGGGCCCTCGCCCTGTGCCATCCTGCCTTTGACCATGCAGGCCTCAGCACAGGAATTACCCTCTACTGGTTCTCTCCCCCCTCAGTAATCTGGGGGGATGAACTGGCTGTTGCCTGGAGAGACTGGAAAGCTGGTCCTTCCTGCCCACTCTGCTCTGGGGAAGGGAGGGATGTGAGTCCCCCCTTGGCGAGGCAATGCAGCCATCCCCTGGAGTGTCTGGAAGCTGTAGCTTCCTAGTTAATCCTGCTTAATTAGATGTTGTCTGGCTCCGTTTGCTCCCATTCTTCGTCAGCAACTAGCTGCCTAAGCTAACAGTTTCTGGTACATACTGGGAGTTCCAAAAATACTTATTGAATGAATGAATGAGTTGATCAATCACACATAATGAGAACTTTTTATCATTTTCCTGAGATTTTTACAATTTATTCATTACTCTATTCTAACCTTTGGTCCATGATCTTAATTTCTGACTTTGCATAGGTGAAGGGCTCTGGAGATCAGTACTCAGCTTTTGGTTGCTAATAATATACCTGCATCTAAATGAGCCCAAGCAACCATTTTCCCCAAGATTCTTAATGAAAACTTTCAAATATACAGGGATGTTGACAGAAAGGTATAGTAAACAATCATATTCCTACCACCTCTATTCCATGATTAATATTTCACATTTCTGCTTTATTGTGTTTCTTTCTCCATCAATTGTTTTTATTACATGCATTTCAAAGTAAATTGCAGTCATCAGTATACTCTACACTTAACATATCAGGTCATGCATATCATTTAATAGAGTTCAATATTTATTGACGGGTCTTTCCTTTGCTTTTTGACGTAAATTTTACATGCTGTGAAATGCACAGATCCTGAGTGCTCCATCCACCGAGCTTCAAAATGTCCATGTCGGTGGAATAACCTGTAAGCCAAGTGTGGAACTTTCGTATCTCCTGAAAGTTCCCTCATGTCCCTTCCAATCGGTCCCAGTCCCCAACCTCAGAGGCAATTGTGATGTTTTCCACCATAGATTAGTTCCAAGTAACCATTTATGAGCAAATGATTTTTTTCCTCTTTAAAAAAAAAAAAAAAGCAATGGTTGTATTTGGCCATGTGCATAGGTGTCCTGCCTGAAGGTTGAGTGAACAATACATTTTTTGTTTCCACAACAGTGTAATTGTCCGAGGATGCTATTTTAGTTCTGCTTCTCTCCCAGCCACCGTCTGATTTCTTTTTTACAGTGACAAGTAAGCCAAGGGAGGAGGAAACTGCCCTTGGTAAGTTAGTTCCACACCACTTCAGAAATAAATTCAGCCAGCATTTAGTAAGAGCTCATGTTGTAGCAATTACAAGGTGAGTCAAACATGTGGAAGTCACATACATATAGCCAATAACTATTACTCATTCATTTATTATGCTCAAAAAACATTTCCTGAGCCTCTCCGATGTGTCAGGCAATGAGGACACAGCCCTCACAAGATAAACAGGGCCCCTGTCCTCAGGAGTGTCGGCCCAGAGTTGAAAGCCACCCTCAGTGGTTACAGGTGTGCCACGTGTCACAAAGCACAAGCGCAGGGTGTTGCAGGAGTACACAGTGGGAAGGTGTAACTTAGGTCTTTAGGGAGAATGTAGGTAGTCAGAGAAGGCTTCCTGGAAGAAACTGCCTGTAAGCTGATACCTGAAGGACAGCAGGGGTGAGCCAGCGTAAAGGAATATGCAGGAGTTCGCTTACCGGCGTGTGGAAACAGCATGAGGCAATGCCTGGCATGTCGGAAAGTTGGAAACAGAGCAAGGAGGAAGAGGACAAACACTGAGGGCTGGAGGAAGATACGGGGTAAATCCAGCAGGTTTCTTACCATGAGAAGGTAAGGGTATTTGATACATAGGGACGTCATCATTTTCACTCTTCACACCGCGGATAAATTATGGATGTATTGGGTTTGCTCTATGAGTGTAATCTAGAATGGGTTGTGCTACTGTTTCAAAAAGAAACAGTTCAAAGAGCAAGATTTAAGGAGTCCTAGAATTAAAAATGATATGAGAAGGTTTGGGTCTAATCAGGCTTGTTAAAATAGGCAGGTCTGTCTAGTCTAGAACCCCGAGAGCGAACCTAAAAGGGATCACAGGGCTTCTTCGACCAAAGGCCTGAGTTCAGCCGCCTCCTTCAAAGGCTCCAGACAGCCCCGGAGCACTGCAGCGATACCCAGACTCACCTGCCGGCCTTCCCCGAGCAGTCAGTTCAGCAATGTCTAAGTAACTAAATGTGGCCGAGTTCTTTTGTATCACTTTGATTTTCTTGCATTATTTAGTACTTCGTAATAAAATGAAGTCACTGTAACAAAAATAAGTCCAATCTAAGGATTGCTCTAAGACTTTAAAAACTGCAACATTGTTTTTACCCCACATAAGATTATATAAGCAAAAAAAATCCCGGGATTCACCTGCTGCATTGAATTATATACTGTTGCTGATAAAATCTCCAGTACCTTTTTGTAAATTTAACTTTAATTGCATCAACCTAGTGGGCTCCGTGCAGATATTTACCTTTAGTGTAACGGCTTCCTGGAAGAAACTGCCTTTAAGCTGATACCTGAAGGACAGCAGGGGTGAGCCAGGGTAAAGGGAATATGCAGCAGTTCACGTACGGGCGTGTGGAAGCAGCATGAGGCACTTAGCTTAAAGGGAGAATGTTCCGTGAAAGCACTGAGCATTGAATATTTTATTTGAAAGCAAATGTTGAAAGGATTTTTATAACATACAATCCTGACACTTTGGGAAAAAAGTAAAGTGAAAACATCCTCTAATGGATTACAAGGAAACTTTTACAACCTTTAGCTGTGAGTAGTAGTCAGAAGTTCACACTAACAATAATATATTATTCATGAAAGCATTAGCGCAAGAAGATAACTTTGCTAATACTTTGTTTTGCTCTTTTCTTCTATGTAAACTGTATTAATGTTCTTCATACGGTGTGATATCACCAAGACAATTCCCCCCTGTAGTGATGAGACCAGGTAAACACATCCGTAAATACATAACGATCAAGGTATTTAAAGTTATATCAAAACATTAAAATCAAGACACCATCTATTTATACCTTTGGTGTAGGTAGCTCCTTAAGCTCTGCTGGAATTATGTCATTTCTGGAAAATACCGGAAACGTTCTCTGAACGTGAGCTGACTCCATGCACACCGATGTACCTCAAACTGAACACTCATGTGACTGGGTTATTTATCTGAACAGGATCACACAGCATTAGTGTTTTTTTTCTGGGTTTTTTGTTGGTGGTGGTGTTTGTTTTTTTAATGTTGCTAAAGCTCAAATCTAACAATCCTTAAATATACCAAAGGGAGTACATTGTATATACCTTAGCACATTTGATGACTTCTCCCTGTTGCCCCACCCAGGAGGTGCGTTCCCTACAGGGGTGTCCAAACCATGGCCCGCGGGCCACATGCATCCCAGGGCGGCTAAGAATGTGGCCCGACACAAAGTTGTAAATTTACTTAAAACATTATGAGATTTTTTTGTTTTCTTTGGTGTTTGTGGTTTTGATGTGTGGGCCAAGACAACTGATCTGCTTCCAGTGTGGCCCAGAGATGCCAAAAGCTCAGACAGCCCTGCTTAGAAGGTCAGCACAGAGAACCGGGGCCAGTGAGTCGGTCATACCTGCTCTCCCTGCCCCCGCCCCCCATCCCCGCCACCCTGAGCTCCCTACAGAGCAGGTATCGAGACCCTGCGGTGTCCCAACGTACGTGGAGACCCAGACTGCATTCACTAAAGTCTCTGTGCTTATGAAACAGATTCAGTCTATTTCTGAAGTATTTTTTCAAATGACTAGTTGAGGCTGGTCAGTGTCCAATCAGTTGTAGTAGGCTGGCACTGGGACTCATGTCAACACTACGTCTCCCTCCCTTTTCCTCTCTGAAACCATAACAAACATTATTGTTAACATTTGCCGCCACGTGCTCTCTAGATTGTAGACATTTATGCCAATGTCTGTTCACAGACCTGGGGTACGGCAGGTCTCTCGTACCCTCCACACCGGCAGGACAGTGCTTTCCACGTGGCAAGGGCTCAGTGCATGTTTGCTGATAATTTAATTCATTAGCAGTATCTAACAAATCAACGTTTGTTCCAAAAAGCGGTCATTATGGGAACTATTGCAATACCTAACTGATACCTTCGTAAGGATGCTTTAGAACAAAAATGTCAACTAAAATGTGGTCTTCCAACTTGCTGGTTGTTAATGAACATCCACTATGACATATGAATGTTTCTTACTTCAGTATTTCATGTGTTGCCAAAACGGATTAATTCCCTTCCTCTCTATCTCATATGTTTCTACGTTTAGTTGATTTTGTAACCATGTGGTGAATTGTGTGTTTATTTGGAGGGTTGTGTTGACAGTGCATAGTGAAAGAAATTTATATAAAGAATGAATATTTGCTTTTGCTAGTAACAGTGTTAAGGACTTTAAATACTTCCTTGTTAATGTGGAAGAAGACTTCATCTATTATTTCTACCAGCTGTTGCAAACCATGTACTATTGGTTAGTACTTAGCAAATGTCAAGTCTAGGACACTGTGCATTTTTTAAAAAGAGAGAAATTTGGACTTCAGAAAACCAGAGGAGGCTTGTCAGTGAACATTCTTCTCTATTCTAAGCTACTCAAAAGCACAGCTAAGGTTTATAGGAATGTCAGAAGACAGGTCACAGGAAGCCTCTTATTCCCCTTTACAGAAAGCAAGGCTCTCTGTGTTGTCAGGTGAGCGAACGTAAGGAGGGAAACCGCAGAGCTGATGTGGTGAAACAGGTGTGCCGCTCACAGGCAGGGATGCGTGGCTATTTCAGAGAAATCCTTGGTACCCAAGACCACAACCTAAGATGGAATTTTCAGGACTGTCTTCTTTTTTGCCCCACTCCCTCCCTCAAGCCCAAGCGTTCATTTACACTTCTGGAGGACTCGTTTCATGCTGACTTTCTGTAAGGAGCATCTAGGAGGGGTGTGTTCCAGGCCCCAGAAGTCCACCTCACGTGTTGATTATTCACGAAATAACAAAGCAAACTAAGGAAGAGGATGGACAACAGTGGCAAAGATGTGGCTTCTGCCCTTTTCTCTGTGTTCCAGATATTCCAGTGGTGTGGACCATGGCTCTTTTCTGTGACAAAAATTTGCCCAATTCGATAGGTTTGACTGTGTTTATGGATGTCAGACCTGCTTCAGGATTGATGAAATGCATGGCAATCATTCGTCGCCAAAGAAGAGTCTGCCAAAAATCAGCCATAGAATATTAGAATTACACAGCTCTTAAAAGATCGTGCAATCGAAGCATTTCAGAGATGCTTCCACTGGGGTAACTGACCCTGCAGCCTGTGTTGGAATACCCCTGATGGCAGAGAGTCCGCCTTTTAATGCAGCTGGTCCGATCTGGAAAGCTCTCACTCGTCAAATTCATTTGTCATTTTGGACTGAAACTCTGTCGCTGACTCCCGCCTGCTGCTCCCTACTCAGCTCACTTGTTTAGTAACCTTTGCCGAAACAAAGGCAGGTTCCACTGTGTGCCGCACTCCTGACTCGTTAGCCTTGATTCTGCCCTTCTCCCTCTCAGCGAGTTAATCCTCGTGTGGGCTGCGGGTCAGGCGCCAGGTCTGGCTCCTGGGTGCTCTGTCCCGGGTCTGTCTGCCCATAGCGTCAGCCATCTGTAAGCCGGCATCAGTACATCCGTGACCCCATTCCCTACTCTGCCTTGACCTTCACCAGCTCCGGGATTTCCAGATGTCTTTAAGGCGTTTCTGGGACAACCTTTCAAACCCGCAATATCCTGAATTAAATGGCATCTCCCCTCCCAGAACACCTCCCCTGCCCAGTGATCGCAAGTCATTTATTGTGACACCATTTTCTAGTCTTCCAGGTTGAAAGTAGGTTTTCTTAACTCTCTATTTTGATGTACAGGTGATCCTCATTATTCACAGATGCCATATTTGTGAATTCACCCACTCACTAGAATTTACTTGAAACCCGAAATCAGCACCCCCGGGGCTTTTGCGGTCATTTGTGGACGTGTGCAGAGAGGAAAAACCTGAGCTGCCCAGCAGCACAGTTGTCCAGGTTGAACAGGGTGATGGTGCAGTGCCCTCCTGTGTCCGCTCTCAAGCTGTGGACAAGTGTGGTCTTTCTCTCAGTCTGCGCTCGATGAGCTTCGCTCAGGCATGGCTTACAGTGAGTGCCGTTGGCCGGTGGGTGTTAACGAACCGGCACTGCGTTCCAAATAAGGTGCCTTTAAGCAGAACACACGTGAGACGGAGTTTTGCATTGGCCTGTGGATCACAGTATGGTGACCAGAGGCCTTCCAGAGTCTACCGTGTATTTCTGTCGGGGGCAGTGCTTCAGAATTCACTAATCCTGTGTTCCCAACAACTTGGTGGAACGCAACTACTGCAAACCACGAGAGTCCGCTGTAGTTCCAGACGGACAGAAAAGTGTCAAGTAAAGGACAGTAATTTCTGTATACCACTCACCCAGGTTCCGCAGATGTTAACATTTTGCCACAGGTGCTTTATCCCTCTGTGTGTGTGTGTGTGTGTGTGTATATATACACACACACAATTCCAACGTGCATGTCTATCCTTCACACCTGTCTTAGTGCGTATTTAGTAAATAAGGACACTCTCTTCTGTAGCCGCAATACAGTTGTCAAAACGAGGAGATCAGTGAGAATTCAGTGATTACCTAAGCTGTAGACACTCTAAGGGCTCACCCGTGGCCGCGGGAACACTGGATCACGTGTTGCCCTCCGCTCTCACGTCTCTTTAGCCGTCTCTTGACTCAGTACAGTTCCTTCGTTGTTGACTTTCATGTTTTTAACTGGGCCTCAATTATTTTTCAGAATGTCTTCCGTGTGGTTTGACGTTTCTTCCTGGGTACGTTTATATTGTGCATTTTTGGTAGGAATAAAAGTGACGTGTTCTCCTCGGTACATTTTGTCAGGAGGAGGACGCTGTTGACTTGTTCCATTTCCGGTAGTGCTAATTGGTTGCTCGGTTAAGGTGGTGTCTGCCAGGTGTCTCCACTACAAAGTGATTGTTGATGTCCTCCAGCCAAAGACCCGCCCCGGGAATACCGCAGTGGCCGACCAAAGAGGGGTGAGTTGGCTCGCTGCGCGGAGGCAGCGCCCGCAGTGTGAGGGCTGCGCACTCTGTAATGACTGGTCATGATCAGGGTTGGCCTTGTGTTCCGGTAGCTGGGGGAGAAGTGTGGCTTTCTTCTACAGGGTTGCTCTCAGAAAACAGACAGTTTCATTATTAACTATGCTCGTAATTTGTATTTAGGAGGCAAAAGGAATGGAGCAAAGCTAAATCTGTATTTGATGAAGAAGCAGTAGTCACTCATGTTGACCTTCTGATGAGAAGTGAGCCTTTAATTGTGTGGTTCCCCTACGTGTAATGAGTCGTTTTTCTCTATTTGGTTTCAACTATTTGACTATGTGTCTGAGTGTGAACCTCTTAGTGTTTATTTTACCTGGGTCCTTTGAACATTTTGAAGTAGATTTTTTTTTAATGTTAAAGAGAGAAAAAAACATTAATATGAGAGAGAAACATCAATTGGCTGTCTTCTGTACATCCCCAACTGGGGACCAAACCCGCAACCCAGGCATGAGCCCTGACTGGGAATAGAACCGGTGACCTTTCAGTTTGTGGATACCACCCAACCAA
Organism: Desmodus rotundus; assembly: GCF_022682495.2. Taxonomy (NCBI): domain Eukaryota; kingdom Metazoa; phylum Chordata; class Mammalia; order Chiroptera; family Phyllostomidae; genus Desmodus; species Desmodus rotundus. The sequence goes on along the minus strand of NC_071390.1, from coordinate 159,236,408 downwards.
CTGAGCCGTACCAGCAAGGGCTAAACATTTCAAATTTGTAGATTAATGTTTTCTAATAAATTTTGGATATTTGGAAGTTATTTCTGTAAAATATTTTCCCTCCTTTCTCTACCTCTTATCCTTCTGGGACTCCCATTACACGTGTATCACTGTAATTAGCGTCCCATAGGTTTACGGAACCTCATTCATTTTTCTTTAATCTTTAAACACAGTTACTTTAAGTTCTTTGAATATATTTATAACGGGTGTTTTGAAGTCTTTGTCAACTGAATCCAATACATAAACTCAGGGGCAGCTTATTTCTCCTGAATGTGTGTCCTACTTTTCTATTTCTTTGTATATATCATAATTTTATTTGAAAACTGGACATTTTAAGGTAATGCATTATAACAAATATGGAGTCTGATTTTTACCTCAGAGTGCTGTTTTTTAATTTGTTCTTTTCTTTGTGTGTGTGTGTGTGTGTGTGGTTTTTCTTTTTCCTTTTTGGTTTGTTTAGTAACTCGCTTGGACTAAATCTGTGGAACCAGTTTCCCACTGTGTGGGCTGCTGATGTCTCTGCCCAGTTATTTGGTGGTGGTGGTGATGATGAGGGTGAGGATGCCTGGCTCCCCAGGAAGCACCCACTTACCCGCATACTTTGGTGTTAGTCAGTGATTTGTCAGAAGTTCTTTTCAAATACAGCACCTCGAGCCAGCAAGGCCCCCACTCTCCACCAGTGGGTCCGTGTGGGTGGGGAACAAATGCAATGTTTAGTCAGCATTTAAATCTCTTACTTTCCACCAGGCCTCCTCGTGTTTCCACTGCCCGTGTGTCAATACAGAGCCTCAGAGTCAGCCAGGAGTATATGGATATTCAGTGCGTTTTTCGTGTTTAGTTCTCTTATGTTTGTGGGTAGCCTTCCCATCAGTCAGGAATTTGTGGAGAGCTTATCAAGGCCCTTGATGGCTATTTATTTCCTTGATCTCTTTATGAAATATGGATGAAGCTGCAGGCTACCTGAACCACTAGACCTCCCCATTTGGCTACCTCTGAGGCCGCTACCTCTACTAACACCAATGGGCAAGGAGATTCCCACACTCAGCCCTAAATCAAGAGAAGTCCTCCCTGTTAATAAGTTGTTTCTGTTGACAGCATGACCTTCTCTAAGATGGGGCTGTGTAGTGTGGTTCAGGGGTGGTGGAAGAAGCCCGGGCAAGAATCCCATAAGACCCCACTGTTGTTATCCAAAATTCAGTTGTTTTTCATGAATAACCACTTCCTGATTTGGTTTATGCCGTTGGTCTTGGGTTGGTTTACATTGCATTTAAAAGCTTATTTTGACAGTTTTGTTTGGTTTTATTCTTGCTTATTGGGAAGAGGATCTCCTAAACTCTTTACTGTGTCATACTCTGTCATATGTTTTGTAACATCACCCCAGAGTCACACGTGACTGTTAATGCTGTCAACATAAATATTATTTGAAAATGACATTGGATTTTGATTTTTTTACTTTTGACAAAATTTTCAAATTTTAATTTTTTATATATATCTTTATTATATTTATTTCCATTACCATTTAGTCCCCTTATACCCCCTTCCCCCACCACACTGTTGTCCATGTCCATGAGGCCTTTTTTGTTTTTGCTCAATCCCTCCACCCCTTAACTTCCCCTCTCCCCCCACCTAGCTGTCAAATATTCTCCATCTATGAGTCTGTCCCTGTTTTGCTTTTTAGTTCAGTTTGTTCATTAGATTCCACATATGAGTGAAATCATGTGGTATGTGTCTTTCTCTGACTGGCTTAGTTCACTTAGCATAATGTTCTCCAAGTCCGTCCATACTGTTGCAGAGAGTAACATTTTCTTCTTTTTTATTGCTGAGTAGAATTCCATTGTGTAAATGTCCCATAGTTTTATCTGCTCGTGTATTGATGGACACTTGGGCTGCTTCCTTATCTTGGTGATTGTAAATAACACTGCAATGAACATAGGGGTGCTTATGTTCTTTTGATTTGGGTACCTTCGGATATATTCCCAGAAGCGGGATTGCTGGGTCAAAAGGCAGATCCATTTTTAATTTTTGAGGTATTTCCATACTGCTTTCCATAGTGGCTGCACCAGCCTGCATTCCCACCAACAGTGCAAAAGGGTTCCCCTTTCTCCACATCCTCACCAGCACTTGTTTGTTGATATATTGATGACAGCCATTCTGACAGGTGAGAAATGTGTCTCATTGTGGTTTTTATTTGTATTTCTCTGATGATTAGTGATGTTGAGCATCTTTTCATATGTCTATTGGCCATCTGTATGTCCTCTTTGGAGAAGTATCTATTCAGGTGCTTTACCCATTTTTTAATTGGGTTTTTTTTTTCGGGGGGAGGGTGTTGAGTTTTGTGACTACTTTATAAATTTTGGATATTAACCCCTTATCAGATGTGTCAGTGAATATGTTCTCCAGTTCTATGGGTTGTCTTTTTATTTTGACAATAGGGACAAATTCTTTATTTGGATTTAATTAATGTTTTCATTATAACAGAACCTTCGTGCTCATTCCTTTATTGAGTTCTAACTACATTCTGGGGTCCGCTCTAATTTTTGTGATATAAAGATGTATAAGAAAGTCGCAGCCTTCCATGAATTCACAGGTCTAATGGGGAAAACAAAATAAAAATAATTACAATAAAGTACAATGCATGATGTTATATAGGGGTGCACAGAGTGCTGTGGGGTCACCCAGAGAGAGTATATGTGTCCTGACTAGTAAGAATTCATAAAGTATGCTGCCTTTGATTGGGACTCAGAAGGGTGGGGGTCTGCTGAGCAAAGAGAATGCAACAGATAGGGAATTCTGAACATCATAAGTAGTATGTGCTGAGGCGTAGTTCAGGTTTAATTCGTATCTGAAAAATACTAGGGAGAGTAAGTACACGATGAAGAGCAGTAGAAGGGGGAACTTCACTAGAACACACATGTACATCTGCTGAACATTCTGGCCTTTACCCTCCAGGCCACCAGATACCAGCCAGAACTTTAATGAGCAAACTAGTTTCTGCTTTTATCTTGTCTGTGATGAGGAGGGACAGATATCTGGTCAATCAAATAGGAGACTGTTGGACTCTCAGGGTCAGAGATGGTGAGTGCAAAATAGTGACCAAATTCAAGAGATGTTTACGACAACATTGACAGAATTTGCTGATAGTGAAATAAGGAAGGGCGACTGGGGCTGGTTGGGCACAGAGGACTTAGAGGGAGAAGACACAGCCTCTGGGAACCCAGCAAACAAGAAATCAACCCAAACAATAGACGCCAGATAGATGTGCACATGAGTGACTGACTAAGTGGACCCGGTAAAGAGGGAGAATCCAGGCAAGAACAAATATATAGAATTCTGGAGACGAGGCTGCAACGACAGATGGCATGGGGTGGATCCAAAATAAAATTCCTGAGCTTCCAAGAAGAAAAAGACTTAACTACTGTTCATGGCCTTAACTCTGGGTGAGGAAGGGGCAGTAAGAGGTTCCAATCCAACACGATCGTTTTGGCACCCTTATTTTTAATGAAACTTCGTAATCTAAACCCTTCTTGATGTTGGGTAATGGTAATGATTAACAGTTCCACCCCTCCCCAACTAATGTGCTTCCTGTAGGTAACTCACATGCTGCACAGGGACCTTCATTAACTCTGCAATCATTGAGGAATTATTTAGAAAGCCACACCTTAAAAACCTAATAGTGCTGCCAAAGTGTTAATGTACCTTTTACCGAAGCACGACGGGGCTAGGCAGATAACAAATGGATGCATTGACTATGTATAGAGAGTAAATGCTGGCAGGCCTTGTCTCTGGTCCACACTTTTTTAAGAGCTCCCTTTTTACATGTGACATCCTTTGACTTAATTTTTCCTGTTCATGACATTCTGATGTTTTTTAATTGCCGACATCCGGATTTGCTGTCAGTGTGAATCAGGCTTTTTTACATAATGAAGCCAGCTTCTCTGTCACCCATCATAATTAATCCATTCTATCTTAATTACTGTTCTATTTCCAGAGCCAATCATTCTCTATTAAAAATGTAAGGGAAAATCTGAGTCATTTTTGTAGTAATAATAACACAGAGTGCCTTTCAGATATGCACGTAGGCTCCCTCCACATTCTTAGAAAGGTTCACAGTGACTTGGTGAGATGTATTAGTGTTGTTCTCCCAGAAACACAGAAACCAGAAAAGAAATCGGTATTTCAGTTTGTTCACTTCCCTCACGAAACCACCTTTCTAAATCCGTGGTTTCATTTCCCAGTTTCACTCAGTCTTGATTCTGTGTCTCTGCAATGACACACTGTCGTCTAGGGTGCCTGCCTCTTTCTGGAGGTAATTACAGGGAAGCACTGCCTGTCAGCTCATCTTGGTCCCCAGTGCCTGTGTGTTTGTGTGTGGGGGGGGGTGGGGGTTCTCATTCATTCATTCCTTAATTGAGCAAACTCTAATCTCTGGGGGCACAGCAGTGAGTGACACAAAAGAAAGTTCTGACTCCGGGTGAGCTCATAATGCAGTGGGGGAGATGGTAAACCAATGCCAACAGTAGCGATGAGTAATGTGCAGAGAATTGGAAGAATAGGATGTAAGAGGTGGTGGTGCTGTAGATGGAGGGCTCAGAAGGGCTGTCTGGGAAGGTGGCATTCAGGCTGACACTTGAATGGCAGGAGATGCCGTCAGATGACCACAGGGCTGAGTGTTGCAGGGGAAGGCACAGGGAGAGCAAAGGCCGTGGGTGAGAGTGCAGTCTGGAAGCACACGAACGCCAGTCCGGAGTGACATGAACTGGGAACTTGGCGAGAGAGGAGCTCAGGGAGAGGGTGAACAGGCAAGGGGGGGAATTGGATTTCACTCCAGGGTCCCTGAAGAGCTGCTGGAGGATGTTAACATAGTGACGTGATCTGATTCACATGTTGTACACACTCTACATGTGTAGAGTGGACTGAAGGGGCAGGTATGGCACCAGGGAGACAGAATCCAGCTGAGAGATGAGTTTGGGGTGCAGAGAAGTAGACTGATTCGAGATTTGTTTAGAGATAGATGGAGAAAGTCAGCTTACTGACGAGTTGGCTGTTGAAGGTGTATTATAGAAAGGGATGAGTCCGTTAAGGGTAACCCAGGTTTTTTTGTTTTATAAATGTTAGAGCTCCAACATCTTTTAACCATTCTCCGAAGTTCCTGCATTTATCATTTGCAAGGATTGATTCCTTGCACAGTTGCATGTGTTCTATGGTTAGAGCAAACTATGGCGTCTGACTCTGTAGATTCAAATCTGAAATCTCTAACTTAATGGTCATATGACCTCAAATAAGTCTCCTATTTATCTTCTTGATTTTTTAATTTCCTCTTAAAAAAATTAAGGAATAGTAATTTTACCTATGCCATAGGTTGTGGTCAGAAGTGACTAAGGAATTCACATAGAAATACTTAGCACACAACGAGACTGTAGCGAGCGCTCAGTAGCTGCTAAGTGATTAGGGGCTGTATTCCCGTCGGCCTCCTTGCTAGTGCACAGTCAGTATTTAGTTACCAGACTTACAAGAAAGACACTAAGCAACAAATAATTTCTACTCCTTGTTTCCTAATTTTTCATCTATTATTTTGATACTTTTTAAAAGGATATCTTAACAATAATCCTGGCTTAATATAACCCCAACTCCCACATCTGATCATATTTGTTTATTTTTAAAGTATATTTTTTGTTATTTTGGGTTTAAACATCTGAAGCCTTTTAGGAGAGTGTTTGAATACTATCAGCTTTACTACAAAGGTAGTGTTTTCAACCATTAAAATGGGGTGACGAAGGATCGGAGTCTGATTCCAAGATTATATAAATTTCATAAAATAATAAAAGCTTCATAGACTGCCTCCACCAGCACCGGAACAGCCAGTGGGCACTGCTCAAAGGCACCGCTCCTCAGCATGGTCCACCTGCTTTCCTTTGGTCGTGGGTCCGGGCTGGATCTGCGGTGGGAAGAGGCACTCTTTGTTTGCATCACAGGGTAATCTGGAAGCCCTTGTACTGAATCTTTGGTTCCCATGTAAACACGGGTTCCTGCCACTCTGACAGGCTGCCGCTGCATTTCAGACTCCGGAGACTGGTTATTTACATCTCCAACTAGGCTTCTGAACGTGGGAAAGTAGAGCAGGTCAGCATAGCATATGTTGGAGTTTGCATGGACAGATGCGCTTGAGAATAATAAGGACATTCTTTTAACCGGGTTCCTTAGTTATAAATGTGGCAGGCGAATGTTTCCCAGTCAGGGCTGGGATTGACGCATATGGAGCAGATGGTACTTTTTATGAGCAAACGGTATTTTTCATGAGATAACACGTTAACCTGACTTTTCAAAGCTCTGTGTTTCATCTTTCACTGAAGGTCGTGGGGCAGGGCGCAGCCCGTCTTCACGGTGGGAATCTCGCGGTGTTGTCACCGACACCCACGCTGCCCGGCACGGCGGCTTTGGATCCCGTTCCGCGCAGACGTTCAACATTAAGTACACACGTAGTCCCGGGTTCTTCTGGCCTCAGATTCGCTGTTTCTTCTTGCATTTTTCATGGCATGAAAAATAAACATTGTATTTCAAAGCTCTTATACAGTGTGGCAGGTGTAAGCTAACCCGCTTTGACCTAACAGGAGTCCCTAACCCAGGGCGAAGATGGTAGTCTGTGAAACCACGGGACAGTTGAATATACGGTGTGTGGAATCTGCTCTTTGGGGGTGTTGGGTCCCACAATTTGCCTCTCCTGATCATTGTGCTGACTGCGGGGATGCTGTACTAAATTTTTTAAAGTCAGAGTATTTCTAAATACTATAGGCAATTGGGATAGAGTCTGGATTTTCTGGAATTCAGAAACTAAATTTGTGTGTGTATGTGTGTGTTTTGAAACTTACACTTGTTGGGGAAACAAACCAACTGATAACCCTATACAGTGTTTCTTCTACCTTGTCCAAAGACAGTGGGGTCATGGATAATCCCAAGCTCCATGCGAGGGGCTCCATGGACATAAGGAAAGAATCAGCTGTGAACTCTCAGCTCTGTCAGCATACTAACCAGTGACCTTCGGGCTCCCAGCCATTTGCCAGGCTTCTTGTGCAAGCCGGGTGGGGATCTCTGCTCCCCTGCTGCTTTAGGGGCAGGTCTCCCTGGTGAGCAAAAAGGGAAAAAAGAGAGAGAAAGCTCACAGGCACAGGTGACAGCGTGATGATTGCTGGAGGAAGGTGGAAGGTAAAGGGGAGCTAAATGATGATGGACAGAGAATTGACTTGGGGTGGTGAACCCACAATACAGTGCACAGATGATGTGTTGTGGAATTGTGCACCCGAGACCTGTACGATTTTGTTAACGTGTCACCTCGATAAAGTCGATAAAAAGGAAAGAAAGAGCAGGTATACCCCTGCAGTAAAATATCCCATTATTTTAAAATGCAGCGCCCCAACTTGATTATACTAATGTTGATGTTTATTTGTAAGTTTTCATTTTTTCCCAGAAATACATATATGTGGACATGATTCACTTTCTTTGTGTTTTTTTCCTACCACAGACACGGGGGCAGAAAGACAGACACTAAGAGAAAATGTGTACCCTAAATTGAGAGAATTCTGCAGAGAAAATTATGGATTAGAATTTCAGGTAAGTCTGATACTTATTTCACTTTTAATTATGTTGGCTAAATAACTAACATTTGTTGTTTGTTTCTTGTTACCACTTGTGTGCTATAAATGACAAATTTTAAGCCCTGAAAAATTTCATTCCTATAAGAGTGGGTAAAAAGAAGCACTGGAAAATCTAGATAAAATATTTAGTCACTTTTCATGTTTTGCATGTTATGCTGTTTCTTAGATCCTGCCTTTTTTTGTCTTGTCTCTTTCTTTGAACCATGTTTATTTGCTTTTTTGATGATTTCCAGTCCTATCAGAAGAGTGAAGGGTGTTGAGCACCTGTCTGTCTGTAAGCTGTGGCCTCTGGAAATGATTTGCATCTGAAAATCGGGGCCAGCCTTCTCAGGCATTGCCTTTCAGCAGGCTAGCAGTTCTCGCCTTCTTTCTTGCCTTTTAGTTTTACTCACATTGCAGAATGTGCTTTTTCCCAAGCATTTCAGGGGTTTACCATTTACCAAACAACAAAAATAAATTGTATCAGCCTTCCAAGAGAGAGTTTTAGCCATTACTAAAGTTTATGAAAACCTTGGTAGACACCCTTGATTTTGCCACCTAACAGAACAATACTTAACACCATGGATATACCTTGGACATCCAAAAATTGAGGAGCTAAATGGCTCCTGCAACAGATAATATTTAGACAGAATTCTTCAACCTCATTCACAGTGGAAATCTTAATTCTCTAGTGCTGTACTTTAACTATAGACTTACATTGTTACGTGAGGAATACTCACTAGGGGGTTATGGTGTAAGACTGCAAAACTCACACTTAACACCAGTGTTAGTGGAAGAAAATTCCACCCTTCATTTGTTTCCTCCTGCCTACGTGTTTTATGTGTTTTATCTCGGCACACCTCAGGATGCCTTCTAACGGGGTGCGTAAAATAATCGTCTCCAATGACTTCAGTCTCGGTGCGTCATGTCGGCAGCAGCAGGGCACCGAGACACTTCCTGAACGGCTGCTCCTAAGGTACCATTTGCTTGATAACTTAGGAACCAAAATTAAATTTCTTGTTCTGAATTTAGCATTATCTTCTTCGAGGAATCTACCGGTGGTTCTACTGATAACAGGGTCTCAACTGTTAAGCAAAGTGTTGATCTGTCAAAATTCCCAAAGGCTTAGACCACCTTGGGGGCCCAGTTCGCAGGGGAAATGTGCCCGAGCACATTAACCCCCTCTTTGAGGGAGTGAGTTTGAGTTTGCATCCTTGTTGTTAATAGAGGGAGGAAGTCTTCGAACTACAGAACAGTGCCCATAAAACATGGTATCGATTAGGATTAGCTGAGGAGAGATATAGAGAAAGTATATTTTCTGAATGGCAGGTAGGCACAGGAGAAGACAGATAAAGCTAAAAGAAAACTATAGCAAGCGAGGTGCATACACGAAATTGATGACAAGGATCATTCCAGGCAGGTTCAGTGAATCAGTTGATGAGAGTGCTGGGCATCAGTGAAAACCGCGGTGAGCAAAGCAGACGTGGAACTGAGCCCCAGCTGTCTACTGCAGGTGACTTAACCTGCCAGTCCTTTAGCTTGGTGTCTAAAATTGGGGTGGTGACAGCTTACAGGTCCAAGGTTGTGTTCAGAATAAAATATACAAGGTTGCATTTGCTTTCCAGCTTCTAAAGTCAATAGGAGCTCAATATGAGAGCTGAACCTTCTAAGAATACACTTTTTGATGTGTTCTTTTCTGGTAGGTTCATTATAGATTTCCATGAAGATATGTTTTCTAGAGAGACAGTTCTCTTTTCAACTGCAACAAAATATGGTGCCAGAAACTTCATGAAAAACCGCTTTACCCATATGGTAGCCTGGATTCTCCCCGTGGTTGCGCTGTGAACCCCAAAGAAACAAATTTCCTAGAGTTGCTCAAACATCCCAGTCATGCCTCTTGCCTGTGCTTATGTTGTTCTCTCCACCTACAACGTACGTTTTTCACTCTGGCTCTGCCCCTGCATCACCTCCTGAGTCCTACTGATTTCTAAAACTCTTCCTATCTGATCTTAGGTCATACCCTCTCCTCTTTGCTCACTGCCCTTCAGCTACATGTCCTCCATCTGGTTCCTTGAACACTTCCAGCCCATTCCCATTTAAAGATTTCCCCTGGATGTTCTCTCTCTGTAGCAATGGCTCGCCTCCCCATCGTCTTATTGTCCTTCGGATCTCCACTGAAATGTTACTTCCCTAGTGACCCAATCCAGAGCAACCACTTAGCCACTCCTTTACTTCGCCCTAGTTTAGTTGTTTGCATTACATGTGTCGATATTGGATATCTTTCTGTTTGCTCATGTGTTGGTTTGCTTATTGTCTTTCTCCCTGTAGAATGTAAGTTCAAAGGCAGGGACGTGTCTGCCTTTGTGACAGCTATATTCCTGGTCCTGGAATAGTTCCCCTCACGTAGGAAAACTGTAAAAACGTGTGGAATGGATGAATGAATGCCCACATGAGCATGTGAGTGAAGGAAGTCTCAGCCCAAACACTAGTTGCTTAGGGAAGCCTTCTCTGATCCCCCACCCCTCCCAAGATGTATCTTGTACCCTTTTCTTTGCCCCCCTAAAATCCTATGCGTAACTCCCAACCATTCATCAAGAATGACTCAAGACGTGTTTATTGACCCTTGACCATGTTCCACTCAATGTTCCAGGTATTAGGGATACAAGAGCAAACCAAATAATTGACTCCCAAATATCTCCCCCTTTATGTTCCCTGAATTCTTATCCCAGGACTGAGGCCACCCAGTCCCCACTGGTTCCCTGAGCCCCCACCCAGTCCCCACTGGTTCCCTGAGCCCCCCACCCAGCCCCCAGTAAACCTGCTTAGGGTAGAGACCTCTAACGGGGTTCTCGACTGATCTGGGCACCAGGGCACCTCCATTTTGAAAGCAGTTTTCATTTGAGTCCAGCCACTCAACTTAGTGTTATCCCGGCTGCTTCAGTGATCATCTAGTAATTGTCTCACTTCATCTCAGTCACCGAAGGTCATACACCTGCTCCTGGTCTCAGCTTCATCGACTTTATTGTTTCCCTGCAAATTATTCTTTATTTCAATTAGTGTGTCCTTCATTTCTGACTGGATCTTTTTTATGCTGTTGAGGTCCTCAGTAAGTTCCTTCAGCATCCTTATAGCCAGGGTTTTAAACTCTACATCTGATAGATTGCTTATCTCCATTTCGTTTAGTTCTTTTTCTGGAGTTTTGATCTGTTCTTTCATTTGGGCCATGTTTTTTTGTCTCCTCAATTTGGCAGCCTCCCTATGTTTGGTTCCATGTATTAGGTAGAGCTGCTGTGACTTAAATTGTTAGGATATAATGGTAGCATGGCCTGATGTAGTAGGTCGCCTGTAGGGTCCAGTGGCACAGCCTCCCCTATCACTGAACCGGGGTGCTCAAGGTGTGCCCTCCATGTGGGCTCCATGTGGGCCTCCTCTTGTAGTCCAGCCTTGATTGCTGTTGGCCTGTCAGTGGGGGGGGATTCACCCAGGCTAGTCAGCTGCTACAACTGGATGTGACCACTGACCACCAACCTCTGCTCTCTGTGGAGGATCAGCTGTGCAAGGGCAAGGTGGTGGTGCTCCAGCGTGGTCTGCAGCTGTCCACTGGGTGTGCATGCTCTGGGCCAGTGTTCTGCCCAGAGCCACCGTGCCTGAGCTGTAAAGCAATCTGAGGTGGCTGCTACTTGTGCTGGGCTCGGAGATTCCCAGGCTGTGAATCTAGGCTGGCTGCTGCTAGTGCTGTACCTTGGGCCACTTAGCAAGACGTATGGAGGCTGGGGCTCACTGAGGCCAGCTATTGCTTGTTTGATGGGATTTAGGAAGTTGTGAAGCATGAGCCAAGCAAGACCAGTCATTCATATGGAAAAGCCACTGTTAACAGCTTGGGTGGGCCTGTAAGTTTGGTGGAACAGAGTCTCAGGGGATCTCCAGGGTGGGGCAAGCAGTGTTAGCCAGGTCGATGGAGTCTCAGAGAAAACACCCCTCTTCCAGCTCTGTGTTTCTGTGGGGGGAGGGTTCAGAAAAGGATCAATGGCTTTTGCCCACCTTTCTGTCTGAGAGAAAGCTGTCCTGCAGCTGTTGCCTTGACACCAGACACTTCAGTTCCCATGTCTATGCCACTGCCTTTCAAGCTGCTACCTGGCACTGGAGCTCAGAGGGAGTGAGTCTGAGTAAGTCCATGTGTGGGCTCTTTAAGAGGAAATGCTTGGGACTCCGTTAGTTGCTTCCACTGACTCAATCCCCACTGGTTTTTGCAGCCAGAAGTAGTGGGGACTTACCTTCCTGGCACTGGAACCCTAGGCTGAGGGGCCTGGTGTGGGGCTGGGACTCCTCGTCCCCAAGATATCTCTCCTGAATTTTTATTTACTGCACATGGATATGGGACCAACCTGTTCTACCTCTCTGCTCCTCCTGCCAGTCTGGATGGATGTGGTTTCTTTAATTCCGTAGTTGTCAGACTTCCATTCAGCTCGATTTCTGTGAGTTCTGAGTGATGGTTGTTCTATATTTTAGTTATAATTTTGATGTGGTTGTGCAAGGAGACGAGCTGTGTTTACCTGCGATGCCATCTTGACCAGAAGTCCTCCTTGTTTTTTAATTACTTTAAAAATGCCCTCACTCCACTAACTAAAACTCTTAGAGGTCAGAAATGATGTTATTTATATCTTCATATTAACAGCATTTTTTATAGGACCTGGCTCATACTATATGCATAATGAATGTTGATTGATTGAAGTGAATTTAGTGACTGAATGAATTAGACCCAGAAGCTGAAATTCTAGAACAGTGCTACACAGAAGTATAATGTGACTCATAGATGAGCCACAAATGTAATTTTAAATTTTTCTACTAATTACATACTAGAAAAATAAAAAGAAACAGCCAAGATTTATTAATATATTTCATTAATAAATTTATGCATAATATACTTTATTTAAGCCATTATATCCATAACATTATCATCTCAACACATAAGCCGTGTAAAGATTATTAAGGAGGTTATTCTACATTCTCTTTTCATACTAAGTCTTCAAGGCCGGTGCATATTGGTGCACTCACAACACATCCCCCTTCTGACTGGCTCCGTCTCGGATGCCCAGCGACCGTATGTGGCCAGGGGCTCCTGTGCTGGACAGAGCAGCCCTAGACAGGAGTGGCGTCAAGGTTGTGCCATTCCGACAGGGGTGAGAGCCCAATGACAGGTGCCCAGCTGAGAGTGACAGAGCGACAACTAGAGGAGTTACAGTAGGAACGGAAATTCATTTGTGCATGTAGAAAAAGAAAACTCCAGGTAATGATTAAGACAATGTTTCCACTTACTGAATTAGGAGCTTTTTCTTTTATTTGATCATTTTCAGACATTGATAAGGGTGCACAACCTCAGACAGTTAATGCAACTTCCAAAAGTGCTGTGGACTTGGGACTGATGGCTCTAATAGATGAGACAACAGACTGAGATGGGTGCTCAGCAGTTATTTGGCAGCTGTCTTAGCACTGAAGCTTTGTTTGAAATCAAAAGAGGCAAGTGATGGAAATGCTTATTTCCCAATCCTGAATGATCAGTGTTAGTCATGGTGGGTGCCATTTGTTACCTTTTGCAATTTTGTTAAATATAGCTTCTAAAAAAAGTTCCCCTACATACCCTTGCTGTTAAGTGTATCAACTTGGCCTCCTAGCAAGTTTTCTGGCCCCCAGCCCTTCTCCTTCTCTCTGCCAGGCACTTCTTGGGGTCCTAGGTGTGTGAGGAAGTGGGAGCTTATTCCCTCAGCAGGACCTTGCAAGCCCGCTCTCTGCCTCACAATCACATTGTGCTGCCACCCAAAGGCCCCACAGGGGTGGGTGCTCCTTCCAAAGATGCGTCCTGTTATCTGGAATTTGTTCTTCTCTCCTTCACTTCAGGGTTTCATCTCTCTGTGGTTGCTTTGGCAGCAGAAACCCACACCTGCCCACCTGGGTTTTTTTCCTCCCCGGACCCCCGGCAAGAGCTTTATTGTCCCCTTAACTGGTGTGTATGAGTGAGTGACGCCACATCCGCATCTCCAGCTCTCTCTCCTCCACAGTGACAGGGAGGTACTTCTCCAGTTTTTTAATGTTAATGTATCTAAAACAGAACCCGTCCTTCTGTCTCCTTTTCCTAGCTTCTCACTTGCTACTATGTCCTGTTTTCCAGACTTTAAAATCTTGGCATACAATCCATTCTTCACCCTTTACACCTAGACCTGAACTGCCATTGTTCCTTTGGATTTACCTGCCAACGTGTTTCCTACAAGTTCGCCTTTCCTTTCCGTCTCACTAGGCTCTGTCTTTACTCAGCCTTCCTTTCTTAACAGCTGAGTGACAGTGGCGACCTTTTCCCAATCTTCCCTGAGGCTGGGTGTTTTTGTGTTCTGGTGCGGACTGTACACAGCTGCTCAGATAATCTTCCCTAAACAGTATTTACCAACTTTCATTCATTCTAAGATGCCTGGGTTTGTTTTCTTTTTTTTTTTTTACATCTCAGAAATTAAGATTCATCTTACAAATAATCGGCGTGTCTGTACTCCCTGCGGCAGCACATACACAAACCAGTGCTGTGTCACACATCCTGATGCCATTGGCAGTATCGTGCAGTGTTGGAGCAGGCTGCAGCCGCTATCTGAGATGCAGTGAATTGCAGTGCATTGCATCATTTGTGGGGTCTGGTGGAAACAGCATGCATGTGTTTTGTTGGATTGGGATTCAGATTCTGGGTCCACAACTACCAGTCCCGTGACACTGGGCGAAGTGCCGGATCTCTGGTAAATGAACGGGATGGTGTTTATTTTCCAGGATTGTTACGAGAATTCAGTGCGCATGGAAGGCACTGGATGGAGACTTGGGCAGGAGGCCCGTACGGTTTTAGACTACAGGAAGTAGCTATGTTCTCTGTGCACGTCAGTCGTAGGTTACGCTAAATTGTGTGGGTCTCCCATTAGCTTGACCCTCCTGATACTTCCTGAGTCGAACAGTTACTTCGCCTCACACTGAAGGCGCTTCATTAGTGGTTTGCACCTACTTTTCCTCCATCGCTCTTTTCTTTGCCCACCACAGTCCTCCTGCTCTAAGAGAAGCCCAGTCTCCTTCTTTGCACACACTTTTCCCTCCCACCTGTCTGGCTGCTCAGGAATTTCAGCCTGCATTTTGCCTCCTGAGTTGCCAGAATACATCGTGGGCTTTATAATTGACAGGATATGTCACCGTGCCCTTGGCCTTTTCTCCACGTTGTCAACTAGCCAGCCCGTTCCCATTTTCTAGTGATCCAGTGTGTGCTTCCTTCCACGGGGAAAGGCACCCTCCATGGGGATTCACCCCTCGCTGAATCACGCGTTGCTACACTGAGGCCAGCACTTCAGTTTGTCCAGCTCACTTCCCATTTCGGTTCTGTCTGTCAAAGCCTGAGCGGGTCTCACCAAGTTAACACTATGTAAAAGTATTAGCAGCACGTGACATTGTCTTTCTCCCAGCCATGAGCCAGTTTGTAAAAAAGGGGGGAGGAGGATGAACAGAGATGGAAAAGGGGAAGGGAAACATTGTCACAATTGACTGGCAGTTGCTCCAGTTCCGTTGTAAACAGCAGCCCACCGCGGGCAGCGTGGAGTGGCTCTTGTGGAATTCCCGTGCCTGACCTCCCCAGATAGCGTTGTTGTTCGTCCTTCACTTTGCATGTGTAGACAACTTGCTGCCTCATGTGTATCCTACATGTAGAGCAGTGGCATTGCGGGGCGGTCCAGGAGCTACTGGAGGCGCTGTGCTTTGCTGGCCATTTAATTCTGCTAAATTGTGGCTGTGTGGTTACGCCAACACTGGAAACCGCCCAGTGAGATGAATCCCTTAATAAGCAGACAGCGGGATCCCATTTGCAGGTGACATTTAAGTGTCCCACTGGATACAATCACCATGAGGCTTTTCTCAGATTCTGAACACAGGGTAGACACTTTTTTCCCCATCCTCACTTTTTATTTCTTATAGGAGGGGGAGGAGACCTTTTAGCAAGTCTTCGCACAGGAAAAAGAGCACTCATTTAAGAGGTCGACTTTGTCAATAATTAGTTATCCACCTTTGGAAAGTAACTGAAACTCCGTTTTCTTCCAGCTGATGTTTCCTTTCACCTTCCACAGCGGTGAGCTGTGACCCTGACTCTCTACGAGCAGGCCCTGCCACGTTCATGGTGCTGTTGTGTCTAGAAGCCCCCCACCCTCACTGAATGGCGCTCTCCTCTGTGTGTGTCCTTCAGGTGCAGGCCCCTTTCTTCCTCACTGGTGTCTGTCCACCCCGATTCCCAGGGGCAGGCTCAGGTGCTCGGTCCCATGGGCTTTATTCATTTATCCACAGCCTTTCTCGAGCCTCTGCCCTGCACCAGGCAGAGCTGTGGGCGCAGCAGATGCCATGGTGTTGGAAACGAACAGTTCCTGCCCTCGTGGAGTTCACCGCCTCCCAGAGAAGACAGTCATAAACACCAGTGACCCAGTGGTGCTGGCTGCAAAGGAAGTTTGGATTTTCACTCAGTCACATAGCTTGCTAGAGATCAGCTGCCCCACCACTGAAGGAAGCTGGTCCTTAGTTTGCAGCCTGGCTGGGGTCCCTTTGTGCAGCGAGCTCCTCCAGCTTATTATATGCCATACCGATGATGCACTGTGGCTTCTGGCTTGTGGCTCCTTCTCTGCCCCCACTCCTGGTACCTTCCCTCTACTCTGTGTTCATTAAGCCATAGTAGTCAGAGGTCCTGTCTTAGCTGGTGGCTTAGTTCTTCCTTACCACCACATCTTCCAAGACTCCCCCCTGCTTACCTTCCCCGTGAGGTGAACATTCCAGTAACGGGACGCAGCTGCGGAAACAGATCCAAATGAGTGCTGTCGTCGCCTCTGCGTTGACCTTGCAGGTCAAGTCCTTAGCCGCTAATGTTGTTTCTGTTCAAGTCTTTCTGATCCTGTCCTTTGTTCTTTTGAATTTTTTTTATAGTGGCAGATGTAATCCCTTTAAGAATAGACTTGATTTTAAAGAGAGATAAAGGTCTTTTCAGAGCCATGTCTTGTAAATATAAAGGCCAATAAACCAGGAGAAATAACATATATAATAGGAACCAACTCCACCTCTGAAGGAACAGGAGTTTTTTCAACTCACAACGTGATGACTCCCCCAGAGGAAAGGCCCCTGGCAGTGGCGGAATCATTGGAAGGAGGGCGTAGCTTCGCCTGGTAGTAACTTGAGGAGCAGCCTTCACTTAAGTACAACCTTTGTTCAAAAACGAAGTCAGTCCTGTTGTCTCTCTAGTTACATTTTTGGTCCACATTCAGTGGTGTCGTATGGCATGGGAACACTGAGAAGGAAAATACTTTGGAAAACATTTAAATTTAAAAGCTCTTTGAAGAAATGATAGTATGAAGATATTATGAGTTCACATTTGGGTTTGGTTTCGTTTCTTGGTAAAACATGAGGTTAGTATTTGTTTCTTACGGTTTGCTTTATTGTTTGTATAGTATCTTGGTATTTAAATGATTGTGTCTGATTTCAAGTGGTTAAAATTTGTGAGGGCTTTCATTGGCTGCCTTGTTTTCAGACCAATTCAGCACATTGAAATAAGCATGATAAATTAGCTTCCCTAAGAAAATTTTAAAACAGGTTAGATGGTTTTAAGTAAAAAGAGATCAAATCAAAGTACTTTCCTGTGCTTTTGTACTTAATGATGAATTAAGTAAAGGCACATAAAACGTGCTGTCAACAAGTTAGTATTCCAATAAATAGTGAATTAGATTGCAGCGTCTGCAGTGCCTGGGCATTAGGCTAAAAGCTAAACTTAATTTTTTAAGTATATAATAAATCTTGTCTCGGTGAGCACTCCGGGTCCCCGCTGCCCTTCCCGCTATCGATCATGCGGGTAGGTGGGAGGTCTGTCTGCCCAGATGGTGTCTGGGTTGCATACGTTAGATGTTTCATTCATTTATTTCCTCCATGTCTTCACGGTAGCTTGATTTTATCTTTTTTCATCATTTCCTGCCCATAAAGTCATTTGAGAAAAGAGCAGTTTGAGGGGGAAAAGCTGGAAGCAGGAGACTGTGCAAACCCAGCTCCTGAAGTGAGGAGATGGGGAGCTATGAAGGCCTGGGGGAGGGCGGTGGCGGCCAAACCTGAAGGCAGAACAGATGCAGAAACTAGTACAAAGGACTCCCCTGCGTGGCAGATAAGTAAGGTGACACTCAGGCTCCTATGTAAACACATAAAGGAAAGCCTTGTTTCATCTTTGACACTGGTCGTTTGGTCTGCATATAGGAGTATACAGTTAGATCTCACTCTGTAGTTCTTTGTTTAAAATTTTATTTATTTTATTTTTAAAGTATATTTTTATTGATTATGCTGTTACAGTTGTCCCAGTATTCCCCTTTATGCCCCCCTCCACCCAGTACCCCCCTTCCCTCCAGCAATTCCCCCACCCTTAGTTCATGTCCGTGGGTCATGCATGTAAGTTCTTTGGCTTCTTCATTTCCTATACTATTCTTAACCTCCCCTGTCTATTTTGTACCTACCATTTATGCTTCTTATTCCCTGTACCTTTTACCCCATTCTCTCCCTCCCCCTCCCTGCTGATAACCCTCCATGTGATCTCCATTTCTATGATTCTGTTCCTGTTCTAGTTGTTCGCTTAGTTTGGGGGTTTTTTTTAGATTGAGTCGTTGATAGTTGTGAGTTTGTTGTCATTTTACTGTTCATAGTTTTCATCTTCTTTTTCTTAGATAGATCCCTTTAACATTTCATATAATAAGGGCTTGGTGATGATGAACTCCTTTAACTTGACCTTGTCTGGGGAGCACTTTATCTGCCCTCCCATTCTAAATGATAGCTTTGCTGGATAGAGCAATCGTGGATGTAGGTGCCTGCTTTTCATCCCTTTGAATACTTCCTGCCAGCCCCTTCTTGCCTGTAAGGTCTCTTTTGAGAAATCAGCTGACAGTCTTATGGGAACTCCTTTGTAGATAACACTCTTCTTTTCTCTTGCTGCTTTTTTAATATACCAGGCGCTTGATTACACTGTTCTTGCACTCAATTCTCTGAGTAGAGGATGGAAGTCCTGTAGACAATCACAATACAAATTAGATGTGCACAGTGTCATTGAGATATAATTCAATTCACCATAAAAGTTTCCCATTTAAAGGTACAATTTTTAGCATATCCGCAGTTGTGTGAGCATTACCCAAATCAATTGCATAACGTTGTCATCGCCCCTCATAGAAACACTGTGCCTTTCAGTGTGACTCCCTTTGTGCCTTATTCCCCTTCCTCCCAGCCCCAGGCAACCACTAATCTACCTTTTGCCTTTGTAGATTTGCCTATTCTAGACATTTTATATAAACGGAACAATAGGACAGGTGGTCTTTTGTGACTGGCTTCTAGCACTTAGCAAAATGTTTTCAAGGCTCTTCCTTGCTGTAGCATCAGCATTTCATTGCTTTTTATTTCCAAGTAATATTCCATTGTAAGAACATGCCATTTTACTTATCCATTGGTCACTCAATAGCCATTTAGATTCTTTCCACTTCTTGGCTCTTATAAGTAATGCTGCTATCAGCATTCAAGTTCAAGTTTTCGTGTGGACATACGTTTTCATTTCTGTTGGGTATGTACGTAGGAGAATCGCTGGATCAGGCGGTGATCCTATCTGAGCTTCTGAGGAACTGGTGGACCGGCTTCTAGAGTGGCCGCACCGCTGTGCGTTTTCACAGCGGCACATGGAGGTTGCAGCTGCTGCGTGTCCTCAGCAGCATGCGTTCCATCTTTCTGACGGTTGCCGTCCTCCTGGGTGTGAGGTGCCGTCTCGCCGTAGCTGCAGCTCGCATTTCCCCAATGGCCACTGACGCTGAGCGTCTTTCCACGTGTGCTGTTGGCATGCTCCGTGTCCTCTGTGACAAAGCGTCTGCCCGTCAAACACACAATTGGCAAATACTTTCTTCCACCCCACGGGCGCTCTTTTTGCTCTCTTTATGTGTCCTTTGGTGCACAAAAGTTTTTTCATTTTGAGGAAATTCAGTTTATCTTTTTTGTTTTAATTACTTGTACTTTGCTCTCATGTCTGAGAAACCACTCAAATCCAGGGTCACAAAGATTTATACACTATGTTCTCAAAAAACTAGAGTTTTAGAGTTTTAACTCTTTCTGTCTGTGATCTGTTGTGAGTTAATTTTTGGATACGGAGTGAGGAAGGGGTCAAACTTCATTCTTTCACGTGTAGCTATCCAGTTGTCCTTGTACCATTTGTTGAAAAAAAACTATTCTTCACTGAACTGTTTTGGCACCTGTGTTGAATCAGTTGGCCGCCAGTGTGAGGATTTATTTTTGGATTCTCAATTTTATTCTATTGACTATCCTAAGGCCAGTACTACACTCTCTTAATTATTATAGCTTTATAGTAAGTTTGAATGCTTTCTAGTGTAACATTTTAATTCCTTTAATGATTTTTTCACCTTTTTTGAGATTTGTCTTTGTAGTTATTTAAGGCATATATCTCATATCAGAATCTACTTATAATTTATGCTAAGTGAATTCCAGTGAGCTATAAAAAGATTACTCCGATGTAGGTCTGTTCCCTTTTCTCCCTTTTGTGCTATTATTGTTATATGTGTGACATCAACATATGTTGCTAACCCAGTGACATACTATGATAATTATTACTTGATACAGTTTTGTCACTAAAAGAAGATGCAAGAACAGGTATGTGTGTATAGCTTTTGTTACATTAATCTTCATATCTACCATTTCTGTTCCTCTTCATTGGCTGTAAATCAGACCTTTCGTCAGGTATACCCAAACAGTGCCGGCCAACAGGGTGGAGACCTGGCTCTGTGCGTAGTGTTAGTTTATGAATGGCACAACTAAGAATTACCATTAATATGCAGTAAACGTGGATTCATTTTGACAGTTTATTGGCAAATGGTCGGAATGTCTTTTAATGATTACAGTGTAGGACTGTCAGTACTTTGTAGTTCTGTCCAATGAAACTGACTGCAATGGTGACATATTCTGTATCTCTGCTTTCCAACATGGGGGTCGTAGCCACGTGATACTATTGAGATTTGAAAAATTGGATTTTTAATTTTAAATGATTTATATTGAATTTTAAGTAGCCACAGCTAAAGGGTCTCATATTGGACCCTTATAATCTCAGATGCCCCCTTCTTTAATATTGTGATTAAACCTTGTAAGGCAGATGAAAGGGAATATTTTTAAAAGAGGTTTGTATATCTCTACCAGCCATCTAAAATCTTAAATGCAGGCAGATAAAGACACCTGTGTGGGGCCGTAGCCTGGGAAGTGCACAGAGCCCCCGGGATCTGCTCGGGGTGCAGTGGGGGACTGTGCTCTGTGCTTCCGTCTCACTGAATGCCATGCACAGTCAGTAAGGAGCAGAGGGTTTGTTTGTTTGTTTTTCTGCTTGTGGGAAACAAGGAAAGGAAAAGAGGAAATCTTCAAAGCTGCAGTTAGAAACATTTACCATATGCAGATAGCAGTTGAGTAAAGGGAACGAAACCCATACTGCTCTCCATAGCAAATTTTTCAAAGAACACGCTTGTAGAAGTTTTTACAGGCTCTCAGAATCTTCCTGTGGTCTTTGAAGTAAGGAGACAGAAGCTCCGATTATCCTCCCTTCTTAGGGAGGCATACCTTTCGCTGCTTTCCGATACATGCTTTTCAGATACGTATTGATGAAAGCCGAATGCATATAGATAACACACACATAACCAAAATGGCTGTCCCCACACGATAACCCATACTTATAATGGTTTGGGGTGTTTCTTTTCTTTAAAAAACAAGGCAGAAAGAAAGAAAGAAATGCAGGTGTTAAGTTCAGTCAGTATATGCTAATGCCCACTGGGGTTTTCCCTCCTCATATTCAGACACTTGGTAGCATACATGCTTATTTCGTTGTCTCGGATAATGTATTAGCACCTCCCCGCTGCTTTCAGACTTTGTTTTGAAGCCTTATTGCCCCTTCAGTCTAATGAAAACCTGCATTTCAAAGCCTCTGACATTTAACATTTCATTTTCTCTGGGCCCATGTCAACAGTATAATCAGGAACATAAGAAGAAATCATAATGTTCATTCCGACCCATCACGGAATGGAAAAATAAACCTCTTCCAGTGGGACTTAAAAATCATGTTCCCTCTCTAAGGGAAAAAAATGCTGCAAAGAGAAAAGCTAGAAGTCATGTTAGCTTAACATCGAGAATAAGAATAAGGCCCCACAGGTGGATTAATACTGCCTCCTGCATTGGTTCCCAGGTGATAGACCTGTACTGGGGAGTGGACGAAGACGAGTGGGACAGCCCGGAGCTCCAGAAGACACGCATGAGGCTGCTGGAGGACTGTTTGAAAACTTCTGCAGGTCCATGTTTTGTTGTGGGTATAAAAAACTAATGCTTTATATTAAATTCTAGATGAATGTGAGAATTCTTGCTGACTTGTGATCCCTAAGGGCGTTTACAATAGGGAGAAAGCACTTGCTGTTCTATTTCTATTTAAAATTTCAAACTGTCTCCTTGCCCTCAATGTGTGAGAATAAAATCCTCAGGTTTCCCATAAAGAAAGCACTGCAAATTAACAGGAAAGAATTTGAAGTGGTAATCAAAGAGATGACTTGGGTTTGACAATTTCCACAATGCCAGTGATCAGCAATGAAGATTACTGAATGGAGTCCTACAATAATTATCCTCAATTTTCTTATATTGTATAATGTGTTTAATCATAGTGTCTCTATTTACCAACATTAGAGTTTCTGGCTTTTTTTTAAGCACGGAGGCTGAAACGTTATAAAAGTAAACCAAATATACTATGTCAAATCTGCTAATAGGAAATGACGCCCTGTAAAAATTTTATGCAGTGATTTCCAGCTAGAGGCTCATTCTAAGCTACAAATTTGAGTGGAACATTACTACTAGTTTGTCATTATTTTTTAAACAATACCCACTCCTCTGTGTAAACACAATGGTAATAAGTTAAGAAGGTCAGTCTGTGGCATGGGATTGTGCAGAAACTGTCTTAATTTAGCCCCTTATCTTGAATCCAGACTGATCCTGCCAGTTGATGGGGAAGTTGCCCCTTTGAACACAGGAAGTTTTGAATCTGACAGATGAGGGGTAACATTACTAGCGAATGCTATGAAGAAAATGTCAAATCATGCCATTCAAAGCAAGGTTCAGCATATGAACCAAAGTGCTTCTAAAACTCATTTGCATATCTGTCTATATGCAGCTCCACATAGGATTAAGATAACAAAGACCATATCAGAAATCTGATCAGTTAATAAAGTCATTTCCAAAGGTAATAAAGTACTTGAAAGCTCTGTAATATGGTATTTTTAGTATCAGTACATGGGTAAATTATTCATATGTTCACCAAGTACTTATTGAATGCTACTCTGTGCCCGGGGCTGCTCTCAGTGCTGGGGGCGTGCTAGGTGGAACCATACGAAATAGTCATTTTGTAGGACTCTTTCGTGTGATTTAACCTTAGAACTGAACTTAGAAACTAAAACTTTCTGTCCCCATGGAGCTTCCATTCTGATACGGGGTGAGGGTGAGAAATGCTACGGAGGAAAACACAGAAAGGCAGGAGGAGAGGGCACAGCAGTGAGGCGAGAGACTTGTAACTTTCTGTCAGGTAGCTGGGCGAGGCCTCACCGAGAGGGTGGCCTTGGAAGGGAGGTAGGAAGAGGGGTGGGAAATACTCAGGTCAGAACCTTCTAGGGAGAGGTGTTGGAAACATGATTGGCATGTTCAGGGAGCACTGAGAACAAAGGGGAGCAGATGGGGATGCAGGCGCAGGCCATACCACGGGCTTTGTCATCTCAAGGTTGGCTGTGAAGATTTTATTTCTACTTTGAATGGCATGAGAAGCCAGAGTGCTTTAAGCAGAGCACTAAAGTGATCTGACATAGTTGAAGGCCCTACCTTGGCGGCTGGGTGTGTGGCAGAAGGCCAAGCCCGAGACCTGTTAGAAAGCTATTGTAATGAGCCAAACAAGACAAATGCATGGTTTGGGGGTGGGGGGAGGGGGTGTTGAAGAATGGACATGTAAAAACAGCATCCTGTGGTCTGAACAGAATATAAAAAGTCCTGAAAGCCATGTTAGATTTCTGAAGAGCTGGTGCAGCAGAGGAATAAAGACTTTTCCACGGGTCTTCAGAACATAGAACTAGGCCCAGTGGATGGAAACACAAGGAGGCAGATTTTAGCCCTAGGTGGAGAAATTGGAGGATGTAGCTCTGTCTGGGTTTAGGGTCATAGATCCCTGGGTCCTAACGTGTTGTAGCTATGTGACATCGCAGGACTTCCTTTACTACCCAAAGCCCTAGTTTCCTTATCTGCGAAGTAGAGATGTCGGTAATAGTGACCCACCTTCTGGGGTCATTCTGCAGATGCAGTGAGATTACAGGGTGCTCAGTGTCTCATGCAGCATATCCCACAGTAGCGCTGGGTGGTATTCGTTGTTGTGTGATTATGGTTCTCTCTCAAAGCTGTCCTAAGGCGAAATCACCTGCCTCAAGTTGTAATGAGTGTGTCACCAAGAAAATTGTCATTAGAGTAAAGGATGCAAACCTCTGTGGCAGGGAGTGGTGCTGTAGAAGAGACCAAACACTGGAAGCCAAGCTCGAGCAGATTCCACCATGCTTAAAAAGCCAGATTTGGGAGGTACACAGTGCTGTGAGTGAGCCTGGGGAGTCGCAGTTGCTGTGACCTCCACGGCTCCGTCCTCACCCAGCCTCAGAAACTCAGGGATGAGGGAGACACTCTCCCCCTCTGTCATCACTCCGTGGAGCACCATACTCAAACCAACCGAAATCAGTCGTGGCCATTAATTTCCAACCACTTGCAGGTTCTGAGAGTAAAGGTTAACTGATAGAACATCAGTAACAACTTTATTGAACATAAACAATTCATTTATGCCTCCTCTGCTCTCTGTTACATGTGGAAACTCGGGGCGCCCACGATCCCACCCTGTGGGTAGAGCTGGGATTATTCACCCCAGTGATCCAAAATCACACAGGGCTTATCTCACTGCTTATAGGAGAACATAGTGCTCTTTATGGCCTTTCTTGTTGTAACTATGGGAACAGTGGGCATACATGTGTTGCTTTTGAGCTCCAATTCCCTTGTCCAGTGTTTCCTTGTGATATTTCTAGAAGTCGCGGTGACCCCTGTGGGCTGCAAAGCGTGTTGTTACTTCACTTGATGGCTTGAAAATTCACCGTTGCTGCATAAAAAATGTTTTCGTATCTTCAAAGTCTTCACAGATATGAGCTCTCACTTTAGATACAAATAAATTCAGAACCAAACAAACTTTCCTTTTAAGTACCCAGGGAATGGGGGCTCAAGGGGAACTTGGCCGTAAATATTATATGAACTTGGCTCTTTTTCACTTCGTTTCCTAAAAGTTGTGCTTTGGGAAGTGGCTCAAGCTGCTAGAGACACGCCGGCTGTGCCTGCTAAACCTGCACAGCTGTTTGGACGCATGCTTTTTGGTGACAAGGAGGAGAGGGTCATAGAATAAGGTGCCCAGACATGTGTCCAGGTTTCACTCACAGAATTAACTCCAGAGACATTTCATATGGAGAATACATCGTCGCTACTGAGGTCAAACAGAATTTGTAGACATGTAGGGGAACAAACGTACGGTGGGAAAACCCAGAGTCTTTATTTCACAACCTGAGTCAGAGCCCTGGTTCTGACAGGGCATCAGATCGCTATCCTTGCCGTGCTTAATGGTCACAGCCATAACGTGGGGAAATAATACTCGTTAAACTACAAGGAGAAGTAAATGTTGGATAAATAGCAAAGGTTTGTTGTGGGATTTATGTGGGAGTTCTTTGTAAACTATAAAGGGCTTCACAATCTTTAGTTCTTGTTAACTCATGACTTAAGGCAGGGCTGTCAAACTCATTTTCACTGGGGGCCACATCGGCCTCGTGGTCGCCTTCAAAGGGCTGAATGTAATTTTGGGACTGTATACATGTAACTGCTCCTTAACAGTTAAGCAAGAGCTCAGGGCTGCCACCAGGTAGAAACAAGGTGCCGGGCCAGATGAAACAAGGTGGAGGGTGGGATTCAGCCTGTGGGCCTCGTGTTTGCCACCTGTGATTTAAGGTATTTCAAATGAGAATACAATGCTTTTATTGATCCTGGAAATTTTCCCCTTTGAAAATGTTGATAGTGTAAATGTAGAAAGATTTAAAACTTGATTCAGTCAAAAATTAAAGCCAAATGAAGGTTTTTGACTTCATTCTTGACAAACACCATAAAATGTAGAGTACAAATTTGCTAGCTATGAATTTGCTGGAACTCACTCTGTACGACCTTTACCATTTTCAAGGAGGGATTTTGACCAGGATTTGGACTCACACTTGAGTCCAGAGTCACTATCTGCTTCTCCTCTTAAGTGCGGAGAATTGCCTCAGCCTTCACAAAGTGTGGGAAGTTCCGCAGAATCTTCCCCACTGACCACCTAGACCATAACACATGTCCTTACGAAGGGGGCGAGGAATATTGCCTTTGGAGAGAGCGGGGCCCATGTGAACGCTAACTGTTCACATCCCTGTCCCTCTTCATGGCGTGTGTTAGGGGGAGTGAGGCTGGTCTTCTTAACTATTCCTTCCAATTTGGAGTGCCCCAATAGAGTTGCTTGTGGGGCTTGAGCATTGACCCTGGACCTTGAGTAAAGTTTTGCCTCTTGGCAGAAGTTGGTAAAAGCAAGTAATTGGTTGGCTTAAAGAATTGGAGTTTAAAAAGCTTAGTTATAGCATGAGGGGAGCTTCCCCTAGGTGTGTGGGAGTTCTGGGGGATCCAGACAGGATCTCACTACATTCCCTCAATCCACAGTGTGGGGGGTGTGGAGATTTACTGAGGGCGAGGCACTGGCAAGCCAAGCCAGGCCCATGCACCAAAAACGGGGCACTGGTTACCACTGCCGGAGACAGCTAAGAGGTTCTGTGACTTCATACTCAGAAGGACATTCACCATGTCTTAGAGTCAGGACTAAGAGAATGCTGCCTGCCATATGTTTTGACAATTTCCAGAAGTCTCATAGAGCCAAAACCTGTATAGCATCCTCATGGGGGCTACCAGATCCCACAGATGGAAACAGACATAATTTGTCAGCATTGGATGGAGAAGTGGCCAAGACCAAGAGTGAGGCTGCTGCCCCAGCATCCTTACC
This sequence comes from Desmodus rotundus, assembly GCF_022682495.2. Lineage (NCBI taxonomy): Eukaryota > Metazoa > Chordata > Mammalia > Chiroptera > Phyllostomidae > Desmodus > Desmodus rotundus. The sequence continues at coordinate 159,209,528 of NC_071390.1, read as the reverse complement.
TGAGTGTCGGCAGGCGCCAAAGCCATCTTGCAGCCCTACCCCCCCCCCCACACACACAGTGCCGTCAGCGGCACAGATGGCATGGGACGAAGAGCAGGCCAGTCTCTAGCCTACCACAGGCAGCTCCTGGCAGCTGTCCTGAAGACCAGTACGCGAAGTGGGAAGAAGGAAGCTCAGAGATCCATCCATCCATACATGGGCTAAGTTAGAGTTTAGACCACAAATAGGAGGATTTTTAAGGAGTTGTACTGAGAAATGTATCGTTATTGAGGAAGTTTAAGATTTTCTGCTAGGCACAAGAGTAAAGACAAAACAAAATCCATAGTGGTTCCTGGTAAAAAGCTAAACCATCCCGTATTTGTACATCACTATAGGGCACTACTGAATCACACCTCCAGCACAGAGGCCCGTTTTTGTCACCCGGCTGGGGCACCGCTCTCCAGAGTTAAGTTACGCCTGCTTGAAAGTCCAGACTCAGTTTAGGTTAAAGAAAATTGTGCAGTGAGAGTTCTGCAATCACTGACTTTAAGGAATGAATTACAGGGTGTTTATAACAGTTGAGCTTTGGAAAATATTTCATTTTATCCACAGCCCAATATATAATTGGTTTACCATTTTAGGTATACTAAGTAAACACGCCCATGAAAAATTAATACAAGTGTTTAATCTTGGTTTGACCTAAACAAAATGTCCAGGTACTTTTCTGCGATTTAGTTCTCACATTCAGAAATACAGTTTTATTAACCCAAAGGTACTAAAATGGGAAAGTAGTCATTGATTTGAACTGACAGTTATCTAAATTAAAAAACAATCTATATTTTTAGCATCCTTATTTTAAAATGTAAGTAAAAATCAATCTAAAACCTCAGATTTTCTAGATACAGTTTGCTCATAATATCAAGAGAAACAGAGACTTTTTAACATATAAAATTAAGCATGTCCAGTTGAAATCAACCAGTCATCCATCATAGTTCTAAAACAGGTTCCAATTAGGCTCCCAATATAAGTTGGTTCCAAAAATAAATTACTTGATTATCACTAAAGAGGGTAGGATGGGCAAGCATTGAAAATTGTTGTTGAAAAGGAAGCTACTTATCACAAGTGGAAGCCAAAGAGGGCCATTTAGTTAATGGTTGCTAATATATAAAGTACTTTCACAATAATTTTTGAAAATATATAAGCTCCTTGCACAGTTTAAGGCATTCTTTCTCATAATACAGTATATTTTTGTATGGTAAAATGAATTATGGAGGAAAGTCGAACTGGAGAGTAATTAACTCTTTACAACTTAATTTGTAAGAAAAATATTCACTTAAGACTGTCGTCCTAAGGACTTCCACTTCTGAATAGAATGGCAACAACCTGAAAAGTGAAACTGAAACATCCTATTTTTAAAGAAATAATAGAGCTGTAAAGGCAAAGATAATTAGACAAACTTCATTTCCAGAGAAGAGTTCTGTGTTGATGATCTGGCTTTATAGACACAGGAGCCCCCAAAGCACAGACAGTTTCTCCATCAGATATTTGTGAACTGTGAATGTGGGATGATAGGAAGCTGGGCTAGAAAAGCAGAGTGAAGGCTTCCACAATCTCTTTGATATTTCGGGGACAAAGTTCACTGGAACCCAGCAGGGATACTTAACAACTCTTACCTTTGAAACACTTTAATTCAAAGTAAACTGAATCCAACTAAAACTATAACCAAGTTGTAGCCGGTTCAAATACTGAGGGAATTAGCCTCTTGCTCTGTCAGTCAACATAGGAAAAGGAACCCCTTAATAACAGCTCTTTTAAGTACACAGCCCACTATAAGTGGAACCTAATCAACAAAACAAACAACCCAGCAAAATATAATGAGACATTGAAATTAAGAACAATTCTAATCAATAAAATAACAAGAAAAAATAAATAAATACAATGTCTAGAATACAATAAAAATTATAAGACATGCAAAGAATCAAGAAAGTACATTTAATAAACAAGAGAAAAAGTACAAAACAGAAGTCAAACCCCCAGATGACCCAGATGACGGAATCAACTGTCAGAAACTGTTAAATATGTTCATGAAAACACAGGAAAAGATGGGCAAAATGAATGAGAACATGGATTTCAACAAAGAAATGGTAAAAAAAAAGAATGACACGGGTATTTTAGAACTAAAAGATACAGTATATAAAATTAAAACTTTATCTTAGGAGCTTCATAGTAGACTAAACAAAGTCTACGACTGAATTAGTGAACTGAAAAGAAAATTTCTAAATTTTAGCGCAGATTTTTTTTAAATAGGAGAAACAGAATAAAGTAGAAGAAACTTGAGGTATTGTCAAACAGCCTCACATAAGTGTCATTACACTTCTAGAAAAAGAGACAGAAAAGGATGGGAGAAAAGTAACAAGTAAGAACTTTCCAAAACTGTTGAAAGACATCACCCCACTCAGATTCAAGAAGCCCAGTAAAGTCCAGAAAGCAAGAAAATTGCACCTAAGCACATTACAGTAAACTGCTTAAAACCGAAAGTAAAGAGAAAAAATACTTAAAATTTAAAATTAATCAGAAGGAAAAAAATCATTACCTTCAGAAAAACAACAAAGAGACTGTCACTTGACTTTTTTAATAGAGAAGCTCTGGAATGCAAAGACAATGGAATGTCTTCTTAAAGTGCTGGCAGGGAAGAAACAGCCAAGCTAGCGTGTTATACCTATGAAAGTGTCCTACAAAAGGAAGATGAAATAAAGACGTTTTCAGGCAAAACCAGACAGACTTTGTCATCAGCTAACCCACATTTAAAGAAAAACAAAAAGATTTTTTCTACCTTGGGGAAAATGCCCACAGGTAGAAGTTCAGATTCATAAGCAGGAATTAAGAACATTGGGAAGGCTGATATGAAAGAATATTGACTGTGTAAAGCTATGTAACAAAGCTTTGTAGGGCTTATCAAATTTAACATACAACTTTGTTTTTTTGTGTTTCACTTTATTATGCTTTACAGATGTTGCTTTATTCTTTGTTTGTTTTTTAACACAAATTGGAGGCAAGGCCCTCCACTAGCAAAATGACTATGCCTCACTTTTGTTATGATACGTGCTTTGTTGCAGTGGTCGGAGACTGCCCGAAGGGCGAAAGGGGCCAAGGTAGTTAACCACTTTTTAAGGTAGTCTTGCATTACTTGGAAAGTGAAAACAGTACAAATTTAAGCTGAACTCTTGAGTCAGGGGTAAATTTTGTCATGCCACGTGTAGGAAAACCACTAAAGAGGAATACATAAATAAATAATAAAAATCTCATTGAAGAGATAAAATAGATAAAAATAATTTTTCTAAAAGAAGGCTAGAAATGAAGAAAAAAGAATAGATAGAACAAATAGAAAGGTAATAGCCTTGAACCCAACTATTTCTTCAGATGTAAACAGACTTAACACTCCAATTAAAATAGAAATTCAACTATATGCTTTACACTAACCAAAAAAAAAAAATGACATCAGTGTCACATAGTAGGCAAGAAGATAAATGGACATTTCATTAATAATGAAAAGTTCCATTTAGTGGGAAGATACAATATTTCTACATTTAAAAGGATCTAATAACATGGCTTCAAATTATATAAAGCAAAACTTGTCAGAACTAAAAGAGAAATAGACAAATCCACACTAATAGAAGACTTTTAGATATTTATTTTAGTATTTGAGTGAATAAGCAGATAACAAAAATCACTAACTACATAGCTTTAAATAACATGATTTATCGACAATGACCTAATCGACATTTATAGAATGCTACAACCAATAACTACAGAACATACCATTTTTCAGTGATACATAGAACATTTTCTAAAGTATTAAGTATGATCCATCCATATGGTAGGTAATAACGCAAGTCTCAACAAATTTCAAAAGATTGAAATCATATTAAATTTCTGATCTGTCCTTGGTGGGATTAAAAACTAAAAAACAACTGAAAAATAACAACACAATCACTAATATGCAGAGTTAAGTAAACCATACTTCTAAATAAACCATGGGTCAAAGATATATCATGGGAAATTAAAAAAAATTTTTTTGAACTGAACTAAAGTAAAAATACAACACATCAGAATGTGTGGGATTCAGCGAAGGCAGTGCTTAGAGAAAAACAGAAGGAACTGCATGGTGTTAAATGTGTGCTAGACAAGAAGAGATTTTGGAAATCAATGATTTAATTGTCTATCTCAAGAGACTAGAAGAAGAAGAGAAAATTAAACCTAAAGAAGTTCAGAGAAAAAAGGCACATTCATCAGAAGCAACAGATTTTAAAACACTTTCAAAGATCCTGAGCATTACTTGTACCTCTCAGGATAAAGGATGATGGGACTTTAGCATTGGAAAGAGCCTGGAGATCATCAAGTAATTACGTAGTTGAAAGTCCTACATTTTACAAGGTAAAATTTGAGACCCATACAAGTGAAGGAATCCAGTATTTCCTGAACTCTCCAATACGGCAGGTGCTGTGCTGAGCGCTCTTCACATATTACTTCTTATACCCACCCTCTGAGGCCAACGGCTTTCCGGCTCTATCAGTGAGGACGCTGACACATTAGTAGTTTCCGCATTTGCCTAAAGTCTTAAAATAAGTAAGAGTTGGAGGCAGGATTCCAACCAAGGTCTTTTTAATTCCAAAGCCCATGATACTCCTACACCACCACCCTAAACGGTTTAACAAGAGGCCATTGTGAAGGTCTAAAACCAAAGTCCCTTTTTCCCAGTCTATTTCTCCTCCCACTACAGAAGTACAGAAATTGTACCATAATGTCCTGTTGCGGTTTTGTGGGGTTCTTTCATATACAGTTGAATGAGTCAGCTAGAATGGTCATTGGTCTACTGTGCAATGTACTTGTCCCCAGTGGGGAGTGAAGCTGTGTTGCCCTAAGCTTTGTTAAAATTGCTTAGGCTAGTCATTAAATTCTATGATAAACTTCAACTTTTTAAAAAGATTTTGTTTATTTATTTTTAGAGAGAGGGGAAGGGAGGGAGAAAGAGATGGAGAGAAACATCAATGTGTGGTTGCATCTCATGCATCCCCTACTGGGGATGTGGCCCACAACCCAAGTGTGTGCCCTGACTGGGAATCAAACCAGCGACCCTTTGGTTTGCAGGCTGGCATGCAGTCCACTGAGCCACACCAGCCAGGGCCAAAACCTTCAATTTTTAATCTAATTTCCCTAGACAGAGAAACTTGCAGCTGCCAAAACCTGTGCTTGGAAATACCACACATACAAATTGTTTTTCCCCTCGTGCTTACCCTGTATCTGCTCACACCAAAACCTAAAGTCTCCACGCAGGTCTGGAACTGCACGTTTTACAGTGTTGTTCGATAAAACCACCAGCAAATTGAGGCAGTGCCTGCCATGTATAAGACTCTGTGCTAAGTTCCCTGAGCGATGCCTGAGTACTCTGTGCTCATAGGGTACAAAATTAAGGAACACCTACCTCTGTCCTCTTAAGCACCAACCTAAATAAACAGATGTATATGCAGTTAGATATGATACAGTGTGACCAATGCAATAGTACGGTGTTATGCAAGCACCATGGGAGCCAAATAGAGATAGTGACTAGACTGTCCATTTTATTCTGACTTGACTCCATTATTCTGACTCAGTGGCTCAGAAAAGACCACCAGAGGAAGTGATGCTTGCACTGAACTTAGAAGAACTGAGAGATTTGATCCAGGGCGGGGCATGTGAGGGTGCCGTGATTGTCCAGAGACCAGCAGTTCCTGAGTGTAGTTAGAACACAGGGCATTGGGGAACAAGAGGCAAGAAAAGTGGCTTGAGGACAGACCCTGTAAGTTTCAGCTCACGCTTGTCAACAGTGAGGAGGACACTGTTCAGATCTGTGACTCTGCAGGTAGCGCTGTGAAGAGGCCCGAGGTGGATGCCTATCTAGGAGCCCAGCTAGTGCCATGATCCAGGCAAAGACTACTCTGGTGAGAGAGAAAATAGAGAAGCGGGCATAGGTTAGAGACAGTTAAGAGATGGAATTGGTGTTGACTGTGACAGCGTGGGGGTAAGGAGTCGGGTGAGTCAAAGGTGATGGTAATAGCCAGGGTAGGAGCTCTTCTGTCCATCCTTCTATGCACCCGAAAACACCTGTTACAGAGTAACGATTTACAAACATAATTATTTGCTCAAAATAAAGTCTATACTAACCCATAAGAATGTATAATATTCTTCATAACTAACAATCTCTGTGTTTTCTTTCTCATTCTTTCTACTGGGCCATATGAGAGGAGACTGAAACCAGTAACCAAGAATGAATAAGGAGCAAAATCACTGTGGACCATTATAATTCCATGAACACTTCTCTTACTGGTTTTTACTTTTCTTCTTTAAAGTATCAGGCACAGATCAACTTTGTAAGTGTCTGTCATGGGCCAAATGCAGATTCAGGGCTGAGGGCAGGGAGCCCAGTTTGGAACTACTCCCGGATATGGGGCAGTTTTGTAGGACTTCCCTGTTTTATGGCTCCTTCTGTATTCTCGGTGGTCCATTCCACCCGCAGAAGGACCATGAGGTCCTTCTCTTCTTCCTGCTCTTTCTCTCCCTTCCATAGCACCTGAGATGCAGGAGGGTGTGCAGACTAGCTGTGGAATTACCTTTGCTCCTGACTCCTTTCTCTCTTTGCTGTAAGTTGCAAAACCATTTTCCCAGCCATTCTTCAGATACGAACTGAATGGTTCAGAGCAATTTAAATGTTTCAGCATTTCTATTTATATACAAATGAAATCTCTGATTATAGAAGAGATAATAGCTTTAACTATTTAATTTTAAATTGGGGAAAGGGCATCTGCTTTTTTTTACTTGGTTCAGCATTTATACATTGTCTGTTATACAAAAACATATTATTAATAATGAATGTTCCAGGTTTTCGAAGCCTATCATTAAAATTAGTGTTTCTAGTCTAGAATCAAATACTCCTATACCACCAGCCATATTACACATAATTTAAAATATATCTCTTTATACAAGTGGATTAATCAGTGTGCTTTCCCTTGACTATAAAATTATTTTCTTGCCCTCACCTCACATGGGTGCAGGCTTGTGCGTTTTTACCTGGCCTTGGATGAGGTGGCTGAGTGAGCACTTGGAAGAGGCTTTAAATTGTGTCCCTGTGAAAATGGGTATTAATTGGTCTCCAACTTGAATCAGAAATACAGAGGTGACCCTGATTAGCCCACAGCAGGAAGCTATGACACCTTAATTACCTATAGCAGTCCCAGTGAAGTACTGGACTCAACTTCTTCCAAAGTGCAGCGGGTGAGAGAAGCATAAAAAGAATCCAGATGAGTCATTAAATCTATCTCTAAACCTCATTTCATCTAGACAGGAAGAATAATGAGACTAAATCTTAATTATACCATGTTCAGCTTAGCCTTAGTTTTCACAAGCTTTGTAACTACGTTATCTGGCATGAACAACCTGCAGATTAATTTTTTCTTCTACCCGTGGGGCCCCACACAGGGTAAACTGAGGGTCCACTACCCCTCCCCAATGGACTATTACACTTCCCTTTACTTTCGTATTAGTAGTAATCACTATATTTTCTTTTCTAATTTCCTCTTACTAGATGACCAAAATAGACTAACAGTGTGTTTAATAAAGTTTCAGATGGAAAGCGTTCCTATTCATTGTTATCAATGATGGGATAATGATTTTTGCTTTTATTCTTACTAAATGGAGAAGGAATGTGGATCGACACAAATGGACGGAGATCGGGACCAGAGGGCAAGCCAGACACCCTGCGTATTCACCAGCATCAAGGGGAGGGTGGGGGAAAGGCTTTTGAAAACCATTTTACAGATTAAGAAAAAGGAAATGGAAAGAAAGTAATGTATCTGATTTGCTACAGGAAACAAAATACTTTAGAAAACATGTTGGCATCTCAGCAGCATGCAGAACACTCTTTTGAGGCTAAAAATCCTATGGTGAGAACAGACTAATGTGAAAAAAAATAACCAAATGGTAAGGACAGGTGACTTACAAGGGAAACAAACAATAGAATTAACATAGTAAAAATCAAGTCATTGATACAGAGAATAAACATAACATGGTTTCTTGGCATGCAGGGGAAAAAGGGAAAGATGAAAAATAAAAGGAAAAAATAGAGATAGAGGGCAGCGAACACAATCCAACCCTAGAATCACAGGTATTTCCAGGGATGACAACCAGGGTCAGAAGCAATAATCAAACTATTCTGGACAAATGATTTTACTACCAATAAAAACATGTATTTTTGATGACTAATAAAATAGGGAAAATACATAGAAGCAACATTAGGAATAAAAGATGATGTAGCCACAGATATAGAAATAATACCAGTAACAGCACTAACTCATGGCCCTGACTAGGTACCATGCATCTCAGTTACACAAGCTTTAAACAGTTATATTATAAGTAAACTTTTAAAATGAAAAGAAAACACTATGTAAAACTTGATGCTGAGAAAGTTTCAAAGCTGAATGATATGAATACTTTCCTGAGAAGTGTTAGACACCGAAATAGACTGAAGAAGATTTGGATACATTGGTAGTTGTAAAGGAACTTTAAAGTTCACCGAAGCAAAACTTCTAAAAATAAGCTTCCTCTTGCTTTCAAAAAGTAGACAAAGTGCTATTATCTATGTCTTCTTCCAAACTTTCAAGAAACATGGTCTAACGCTGAATAAATCGTTCCATTGGAAAGACAGACAAAGGTGTGAACGCCATCTTATTCACTTTTTAAACTAGCATAATCCTGACCCCAAACCTGAGAGAGCACAAAATTAACGCTCCTTATTGACTTTAACATATATTCAAAATCATTATAGGATAACTAAGCCAAATTCAAAAGTAGGTTTAAAAAGATCTACCAACCCTGACCAATGTGGCCCAGTTGGTTGGGCATCATCCCACAAAGTGAAAGGTCGCCAGTTCGATTCCCAGTCGGGACACCTGGCTTGTCACTTCTGACCCCAGTCGGGGCGTGTACAGGAGGCAACTGATGATGTGTCTCTTTCACATTGATATTTCTCGCCATCTGTTTCTCCCTTCTTCCCCTCTAAAAATAAGTAAAATCTTTAAAAATATAGAATAAAAATACCCACCATACTTAGATACTTACCCTGGAAATGTAACAGATTTATTATTAGACAGTCCATTAATAAGTAAATCAATGTGAAAAATGTTAATCAATGCCAAAAAGTCACTCAAGCTCCATTTCTAACTAGTACTGAATAATGTAAATCTAGCAATAGATTCGTTCTAGTTTAAGAATATCTATCCTGTGTTCATAACCAACTTCGTGAATACTATAAGCATGCCTATTATAAAATCAAAGCTTATTGACAAAAATTTGGAAATTACAGGTGATTATAAAGAAAATATAAAAATCACCTCTAATCTCACCACCCAGAGATACTCACCACTAATATTTTAACTATTATTTTAAACATGTGCCTATGCTAAGTGCTTATATGCATGTTTTTATTTAGTTTCATTAAGAATCTTATGCTACAGGAATTACTGTTGTAATCCCCAATTTCTTGATGAGACTGATGCATAGGATAACAGGTACTTCATTTTCCCTGGAGCTATGGCTGATGTCAGACAGACTCCTCCCTGTTTTGGCTGAGATCTTAGGACAGTTCCGTGGCCTGTTACGCAGTTACCTTTCTGCTGGCTCTTATGTGTTGCCTTATTTCCCTGAATATGTATTTTGTTTTTAATTTGAGTGACCTTTGAGTCAGGGGGGACTTATAATTTGGTAACTCTTGTAAGTGTTTCTCTCAAAACACCCCTCTGTGAGCTGCAAACTCGGGCTGTGTTCCCCAGAATTTACTCCGTTAGACTGTTGTGTTCTGCCATCTCTTGGGAGAACTTGTCTCCAGTATTTTGTCCTAAGCATTTTGCAGTGGGACCTATTTTTAAACGATTTTAATGATATCCTAGTAGACGAATGAGCTTACATATGTAAACATTGCCTGTTTTTAAATATGTAGGCCATTTCTGATTATTATTATACATCCTAATGCATTTAAAATCTTCATATTTTTCAAATTTTTTCTCGGAGGATACACTCCAAGATGCAGCATGAGTAGGTCAAAGTCGTGAATATTTGTGAACTGTCCTGATTTTCTCCTTGTTCTGTGGAAAGATTTTGTGATTTGCGTTTCTGACCCAGAGATGAGCATGGCCGTCTCCTCAGCTCGGCATAGACCTCTGTTGAAAACGTTAGTAAATTTGACAGGGGAGAAAAGGGTGTCCTGTCGCACCTCTCTGGCTAATAGTGGTGTCTGAGGACATTCTCGCGTTTCATCAGCCATTGGAGTATTGGTGTGTGGCTTCCCTGTTAATCCCTGCCTCAGAGAAAGCAGCCTTGCTAGTGGTTAAGGATAGTGGGTTTTTTTTCAGAGGCTCTGGACGTTTCAACTTTTAAGAGAGAGAACTTTAAAGCAATAGAGCATCACTCGCTGAATGCAGTGCTGTCACACAAAGGTATTCCTAGAAATCTAGACCAACCCTGTTCCCACACACCTTAACCTCCCTGAGCCTCCACCTTCTCAACCTAAAGTGGCAGTAACGATAATGGTACTTCATTGGTTCATTGTCAGTAGGAAATAAGACAATATATGCAAAGTGTTTGTATAGAACAAAAAGTGTTTAGTCTCCCGATAGTACCTATTTTTAAATATTGCTCGATGTTTTCCTGTCACTTACTTGGAGTTCTGTTTAGACTTGTTTTAGAGTTTGGTGTGTACTTGCCATTGTCCCACAGTGGGCTGTGAATTCTCAGGAGGAAGTAGTACCTTTGCCCTCTGTCTGCGGTCCCTAGCAGGAAGCCTGGTAGGAATTAGGACGACGGACCTCCTACCTCCGGCTGAGCGTGAGATTACTCTACTTCCCCAGGACATTTTGTGATTGGATGCCATGGTTCCATCTGGCTAGCCTCTGCAACATCTTATTGTTTTCCCATTGCAGAATTTTTTTAAAAAGAAACCAAATTTACATTCTCCAAAGCAGCTGTTAGAGTTTTAATTATTTTCTAGCCACTTTCTTCAGGATAGACGGAATTAGAGGCGGGTGCCACACAGGCCCAGGGCTGGAGTAAATGCCAGAGCAGCGACCACCTGGTGAGTGGGACTGGAAGGACACAGATGAAGTACCCAAAGCCGGGGCCTGGGCAAGTGGAGAAGTACTTATGCTCTTCCTTCTCTTTCCACTGAAAGAGAAATACCTTCAAAAACACCTCCCAGTGTTCTGTGTAGTAAAACAAAAAGGGAAACTCACTGACGTGGTTTCTTAAGTGATTTTTACCGTCAGACCGAAGTTATTACAAAAGATCAGGGGAGAAAATATTTTCCGAATAAAATAAAGCATATGCTAGGTTAGAGCATCTTTGTATAATAAAAATATATACTTGTAAACCTGATTTTAGTTACGATGATTAAGCAGATAAATTTTGCCTGTCTCTCTTAAGTCCTTTATCCACCCTCAACCCACCCTCTGAAACGCACATGCCTGAGGTGGCTCCCTGCCCTCGCTAATGACCATCTCACACAACACCGACAGCAGGGACTTCGGTTTGGAGAACGTTAATGTTCCGTTGTTCTGCTCTTCTCTACCGCTGTCTGAAGTGAGATAAAGGCCATGGACCACAGTTATCTGTATGGGAGTGTTTTAAGTTCATGTGTATGATCTAAGTTTTCTCAAAGGGAAAAGTGAAACATGGGCCAAATAATAACAACAACAAGACTCTTGGCTAAGGAAGTGGGCAGTGTGACAGGGTGCCATTTGGTTCATTTAGCTGTCACTCATTTGAGGTGACAGTCTACAGTTTCAAGCCAGTAAGCAGGGACTTCATTTTCCCTGGAGCTATGGCTGATGTCAGACAGACTCTGCCCTGTTTTTGCCCAGATCTTAGGACAGTTCCATGGCCTGTTACGCAATTACCTTTCTGCTGGCTCTTACGTGTTGCCTTATTTCCCTGAATATGTATTTTGTTTTTAATTTGAGTGACCTTTGACTCAGGGGGACTTATAATTTGGTAACTCTTGTAAGTGTTTCTCTCAAAACACCCCTCTGTGTCCTCTCTAAATGTAATCGTATAGATTTTTTTAAAACCCTGCTTTCCCTGTCATGCTGTGCTCAACAACTGATTTCTTTAAAAATTGGGAAATTTAAAGAATTGGACATTTCGCTCAAATTCACAAGAACTTATTTGTTGTTTTAAAGCCGAGAGAATGGACGTTTGGTTTTATAGTTTTTCCATTAGAAACTATGAAGCTAATAGAATAGATTGATTTCATTTGTGTTGAGGCTACAAATCTGACAACTTTAATTCACATTTTATAACTCTCAGACTAATTGTGTAAAGGAACGCTGAGGTTTGCACACTAATTAGACTCCTCTGTGCCCTCCTCCCCTCCCCGAAACGGCTTTCCTCCAGTTGTCTGGGTAACTCAGTGGGAAAACCACAGGACAGGGTTGATGAACTCGCCCAATAGTTTGGTGTGGTTAAGGTTCAGAAAAGGGCAGCACTTTCTGATCTGTTCTGCAGGGTTTTCGCAGGAAGAGCAGTGGTGGACAACTAATAGAGTCGGACCAACCTGAGAATAAATGTAACAAAAACACTTAGGGAGCAGTGTTTCCATACTTTCAACCACTGAGGCCTTCACACAGAGTGATAAAGACAGTTCTGTTATCTCCACTTCACAGAGCAAAGCGAGGCACAGAGAGGTTGAATGGGCTGCCCAGCATCACACACTAGGAGAGGAAGTGGGAAGTGCAAACGCTGACATCCTAGCTCTGGGGTACTTTCACGCTGGTGCCAGGCTTTTGCTTCTTGAAGAGTACATTTCATAATACGTTTTATCATTTAATCCTCTTAATAGCCACAGGAGATATTGAGATTTGATTATTCTGTTTGTTCACTAAAGTAAACACACATAGAAGCAGGAAGCAGAAGTGACCAAGGCTACTAATAATTGGTGAACTTGTCTCATCCCCAGGCCTCATGCCTGCAAAGCCTCCTGCTCTTCTCTCACACCTGTTTGTCTCTCATGGAGGCTTGGTTTGGTTTAGTTTTGTCAGGCAACAGTCTGACTGTCCTTTATAAGACAAATGAAGGCAAAAACTGTCCTAGTTAAACATGGACACGAGACTCTTAGACTCTACACCCACCATTTTCATTTTATCCCAAGAATCCCATAAACTGGCTCCAGGGAACACAAGTGGGAATCCCTTGCCTCATCCCATGGTATCTTTCAAAAAGGTAATGATTTTGTTTCACTTGGAAGAACTGAGTGGTCTAAGGGAAATTAGCTTGCAGAGGCCAGAAATTACTGGGAACAGGAATAGCACAGAAGAAAAAGCAAGCTTTGGTAGTTGCGTAAGTCAGGATTTGAACTTGGCTTTGGCACTTGTGCGCTTCAGTCTGCTGTTTATCTGTGAAATGGGAGTAAGAATTGATGAATTTCATGGAGTGCCTCTAGTGTGGCAAATACTAAGCATTCCCTCACTTAATCTGTACAGCAAACCAATGAGATGTAGGCGTTGTCATCCCCAATTTACAGATGGAAAAAAAAATGAGGCTTTGGGAGATTAGCTAACCACCAACTACTGCTCCTTTGTGTTTCCTTCCTAGACTATAACTAGGCAGCAATCATTTTGTCCCCAGAAAGTTCAAAAGCAGGTCAGGGATATGTAAATATGAAATTAGTACCAAGGCTACTCTGAACCTAAACCTGAAATTCGGTCTGTGTTCAATGTCCCATCCCAAATCACATGCAGCTACATTAGCCAGAAGAGCCCTTCAGAAGTCCGGTAATGAGATGAAGAGACAGCATATGTTCCAATAATGAAGTGCTAACAATGTAAACCAGTTCTGTATTTGAACATAAATCTCATCCCATCATTAATTACACAGGGAGATATTAAAATTTAAATATTAACATCCAAAAATATTAAAAGTACAAACTAGCTAAATCAAATCTCAACATATTAAAAAGAAAATTCCCTTGCTTTTGTTGGATAAAATAGTAAAACTTAAAGTTGAAAATTGATCTTTAATATCTTATTCTGTTCAGTCTCCTGCAGAGACATTCTTGATACCTGGGACAAGCCTGAGCTGTCCTCCTCTGGGTGGGTGTTGTCACTTTGGCATCCTGGAAATGAACTATTATTCCTAATAGTTGTGTTTCCAGAGATGATAAAACTCAACCATCATGTCATAGTGCCAGCCACACACACATGGAGTTTAGAAAGCAAGCCAATCCCAGGCCCCAGAGAAGAAGTTAGCTCAGGCACCCTTAGGTTTCCCAAACCCATACTTCATGTTGCCAGAAAACGGCAGAGACCCAGTAGAAGAAACGAAAGAGAATCAGCAGGGAAAGCCCTGGATGGCAGCTGGTCCGTGTGCGCACAGCCTGTCTGGAGAGAAACATCCTCCCGAGTATGGTCAGCAGAGGGCCAGAACTAATCACTTGACGGGCATTTTCTTTCAGGCAAACCTGGGTTCACAGGTCACAGCCACTGGACCTGCATTATTGCTGCATTATTGTCCTGCCTGTTCCCATGCAGCCTGTTTCAGCTCGACCATCTTCGAGTTCTGATGTCATCAGTTTCTCCAGCAAGTCCCTCAGGGCATGGGAAACCCTGGCATGCCTCCTGCAATGGCTCTGTCGCCTGAAAACTCGCCTAGGCATTCTTTGATGCCTTCCCCAGTCTTTTCGTTTCAAATCTGTCCGCCTCCGTACCTCATGTCTACACTGACCCAGTCATCAGAATGTGGTTTCCAGGGGCTCCCACTGTGGGCTCTCCTGGTTTCTATGGTGTTTGCAAAAGTGTTCTGGATTCCAGCCCCTTCTAGGGTAGTAACTTCAGGGTGTTTTCTGGGCTCACGTCACTTTTTCTGATCAAATACCCACTTAAAGATCTCTGCTTTCCTGGGAGCACACAGACGGAGGCGCACCTTTTGTTCCAAAGCTATCTTTTAGGGCCTTCAGAGATTTCCCATCTATTTAACTTGTCTTCTAAGGTGTCTGCCTTTCCCTCAAGGAAACCTTCTTTAGCTTTTAATCAGTTCTGTTCTTTATTTCCTTTTGAGTCTTTCACTGCTCCTGATGGGACTGTCAAACTGAAGTGTATTTGTCAAAGCTCTCGAGTTCTCCCTTCAATTCCCTGATTCCTGGTAATAGGCCTTTGGGTTTGCAATGATTTCATTGCGTTGTTCTCCACTTGAACCCAAGGAGATGGCCAATTCTGTTTATTCTGAATATGCTACCTTTCACAGGTGACTCTTCAGAGCCTTTGGCGAGCCTATAATTACGAGACGTTAGCCATATTAATTCCCTCTGTGGCCGTGAACAGCACTGATAATTTCAAGCTAGAACCTACTGGTGTTCTGCAGTGCACTTGGCACCCAGCTCTGTGTGCTCTTGTGATTCCTCGCTAAGAAACAGCAGTAAAAAAGTCATTTGGCTCCTGAATGTCTAAGAGGCCTATACCTAAACAAACCCTTTCCCCATCCTGGCTTCCTTATGACTGTTTTCCAAGGCTGGCAACTGCAGTTCTGCTCACATATAAATATCTTTCTTACCCATGTAAAAAAAAGCCATCCTAACCCAGAGTACGAATCCCAAAGACCCACGGTTGCTGAAGCCTAAGCCTTCTGCTCAGCCACACCAACTAAAAGCCAGTTGTAAGAACCAGTTGAATGGCACCTGCCAACTACCAGGATTAACACACAGGACCCCACCCTGCGACCCTAAAGGTCCAAAGCCATGTGCCTTGGACCCTCTAAATCCTCTCTACTGTTGGTGTATTTCTCAAAATTTCCAGCCAAACACAGTAAACATTGGAAACTTAAGAAGATTAGTAAATAAGACCTCTAACCCCTGCTTAAATTCTGAACCAGTGGAAAGATAAACAAGAAATCAGGTGACAATTTAAAAACTCACTTTTTCTGAGAATCTAGTCATTGGGAATTTCCAGGTAAGTGGGTTTGTAAAATTTTACAGTTATTACTTACCACCCACAGCTGGACAGCCTCAAGCCTCCCCCAAGGGATCCTGTCCCAATGCAAGGAGCTGCAGAGAGCAGAATGTGTTCTCTGCCAACAGGTAAATAGCAAAAAGATACGCCCAGCCCCATCTCCGAAAGCTTCTGAGAGTCACCTACCCTGGAGAGGTGATTGAAGGAGGGTGAGAAATGGAAAGTGTTACGCTAATAAGGGTCCCACCACAAGGAAACACCAAGAGCGCAAAGAAAGTTCCCCCTGACACCAACCTGAGAAGGAAGTCCCCCAAGAAAACTTATCAGAACAAGGGCAGGAAACACACAAACTGGTTTTATATGATGTTATGTCATAAGATATATCACATGATATATATATACACACCCTTATTATATGATAGAAATTAATTGGGGGGGAA
This sequence comes from Desmodus rotundus, assembly GCF_022682495.2. Classification (NCBI taxonomy): domain Eukaryota; kingdom Metazoa; phylum Chordata; class Mammalia; order Chiroptera; family Phyllostomidae; genus Desmodus; species Desmodus rotundus. Next base: position 159,193,090 of record NC_071390.1, on the reverse strand, counting down.
CAAGAAGGAATTTCTGATATTACTAACAACAATAATAATAGCACCAGGAGCTCACTGCAGGCCAGGAACTCTGCTAAATGTATTCATTAGCTCAGAGGTTCCTGACCACACAGCTTGATGTCTTCACTGTAAGACCTTTCATTAATTGTTGTCTAAGATGGAGTTCTCTAAAGAAATAATTTGGGGATTAAATGAAGTTTTTATATCTCTAAAAACATATCCCTCTCTCAGGGGGCACATCGCCCTCCAAGGCAGGTGCCCTGAGGAAGTCGCCCCTGGAGAGCTCCGGCAGCGGCATGCTTCCTGAGCCGTGGAGAGTGGGGGTTTGTGAGATTTATCTCCGGTGCTTGTTCATCATAATGAGTTTCGTTACTTCTGCATAAGGGAAGCTTTCCAGGGACCTCTGCAGCTAAACTGTACAAATGTCTAGAAAATAAAAAGTAATCCTAAACTAAACTGCAGTTCCCCCATACAAAAAAATCCAAACAAAAATATATTGACATGAAACTATAATGAATTTTCTTAGCTAGACTATTAAACATAAAAACATATACAGGGTGGGGCAAAAGTAGGTTTACAGTTGCTTGTAAGGAAAATAATACAATAATTATTATTATTATAGAAGAATAAACACTGTTTGCACACTCACAACTGTAAACCTGCTTTTGCCCCACCCTGTATTATCCTTTCTGTAGTATCTGGCCACCTATCTCCATGGAAGCCCCTAAATGTTAGAGTGTCTGAGGCCTGACGCTGGGTGCTCACTGGGCTCTCCCTGCACACAGGCTCTCCAGAAGGGGTCTCATATACAGACTCTGCTCCCAGTGTCTCTACAGGCCGATGGCTCCCAAGTGTGCCGTACCAGCTCTGCCCCCTGCTCTGAGCTCAGGGCTCCCATCTCCACCTGGAGAGCTTGCAAACTTTATGTATCAGGAGCAGAGTTTTCATTTACTTTCATCCTTAAGCCTCCCTCTCCCCATTTTTTATAGTTCAGTGAACACACCATCAATAATGACATTGTGCAAGAAAAAAGACATCATCCTATTACCGATCAGCACCTTCCAGTAGAAATACAGGGTCTGGCACAAATAATGCTCCTTTTTTATTACAAAACCATAAGCATGTAATTCTGTAACGTAACAATGTCACACTCAAGCACACCACATGACATTTTAGGTGAGATGTTCAAATTAAAACTGTAAATTATTACACCCATATTACTACCCTACCAACCACACTCACGCAGGCCTTACTTCTGCCGGACCCTGCCTAATGTGAACCACATTTGCCAGTTTACGTTTTCTAGTAATCACATATAAAAAATGTAAAACAGATGGAATTTATAATATAAGGTATTTGTTAATAATATATTATAAATTAATCCAACACATCAGAATATTGGCTTTTCTACATCAATGTAAAAACTATTTTACTTTTGCACTCTTTGGACCACAGGCTGTATTTCGCATTGCATTTCCTACTGGCCACATTTCAAGTGCTCAGTGGGTACCTGTGGCTAATGGCCACCCTGTTGGACCGTCCAGTCTTAGAGCTCAGCTTCATCTCTCGTTCCTCCAATCAGATCCATCAGCACGTCCTGTTGTCTGTATCTTGAAATATATACAAACCGTCAGCTTGGCTGCGACCATGGACCATTCCTTCGTGTCTGCTCGTCCTACTCCAGCCAGCTCCTCTTTCCCCTCCTGTCTGTTCTCCATCCAGCAGCCAAAGTAACCATTTTTGAAATATTCTTGTAACAAATATTTATTAAAGTGGGTATGTGCGAGGCTCTACTTCAGGTGTTAGATGTGGCAGGAGTATAATGAGTAAGAGCAGCTTATCCAAGTACAAATCTTACCTCTACTTACTAACTGCATGACCATGGGCAAGTTGCTAAAAGAATCTGTGCCTTAATTTTCTCAGCTGTAAAATGGGAAAAATAATAGTATCTACCTTGTGGAGTTGCTGTGATGATCCACTTAGTTAATAGATGTAAAGTGCTTGGTACATAGAAAGTGACATTTTTCAACTCATTCCACAGGATTGAATTTTGGGTGACTGACTTTTTAAATGATTTTTATATTTTTTATTGTAGCAAAATATATATAACAAGTTTGCCATTTTAACCATTGTATGATTCGGTGACATTAATCACATTTGCCGTGCTCTGCATCCGTCCCCACTGGCTATTCCCAAATTTTTTCACCTTGTCCGTGTTAGACATTAACTTCCCATGTCTCTCTTCCCCCAGCCCCTGGTGTGAATTACTGACTTTTCAACTTGCATTATGGGCTCTACACCTAGTTGAGGAGAGACAGAGAGTAAATAAATAAGATAGTTAACATAATGTCTGCCACTGCCAAAGCTAAATGCTGGGAAGAAAAGAAAAGCACATAAAGAGATGGAGGACAGGGATGCTGTTAGACGGACCTTTCCAGAAAAAGACTTTTTTGCCCAAAGAGAAGCACAAATTGAAGACGTTGGCTGTGCAGAAATCCAACCCAGCCCCTCTCCTGCTGAAAACCCTTCTGTGGGAACCCCTTGCACTTTGAATAAAGCCAAAATTCATCCCTCAGCCCAGGAGGCCAGTCACCAGAGCCTCTGCCCCAGGCCTGCCCCCCACCCCCACCCCAGGCCTGTCTGCCTCTCCCCATCTGCTGCTGGTTCCCCTTTCCTTGAAATGTGCACACTCGAAAGCCTGGATTCAGAAAGAAGAACAGCTCCAGTGTGCTTCAGTGCTGTGCACATGCATCCCGTGTGCACGTTGCAGCCCTTACATCTCTGCATCTTGTCATTGTTAGCGGCCAGAGCCCAGCCCTGGGGCCTTCATTCTGCTTCTGTCCCTGTGACCAGCTTTCAGACCCTCTCTCCCCTGCACTGGCTCCGCGGTGGCGGGCTCTGTTGGTGGAATGCTGATCGTGGTACTTCAGCTGTGCGGCTCTCAGTTCCTGCAGCTGCAAAAAGGAGAAACCACTGACCTCATCAAGTGGCTGTGGCCGTGAAGGAGCCAGAGGGACACACTCTGTGTACAGGGTCACGCCTTTCACCAGCGTTTGGCACTGTGAATGTGGCCATCATTTCCAACAGCCTCATACCTTTTCTTACAGGACAACTTCTTGTCATGATATAAATGAATATTAAATCAATACATGCTGGTTTTTACTTTGCTCTGTGGAGTTCAGAATCTAGAATTGCACTTTCCCTTCTTTAAATGTGAGGGTTCCATCTAGTGGCCAAATTGTCACATACAGCCTGTGGCAAGAGCAGCGGTTTTCAATTTGTGCATTGTGATTTCTTTTTTACTTTATAGAGTAAGATAGAGTAGAAAATATCAGAGTGCATAAAAATTATTTTATAAAAATTAACAAATACGCTCCAAAGAATTCTTTTATTGAAATATTAAAACATACTCGTGTGTGTACTTAGGCACAATCTGAAATGCTTTGCCTGGCAGTGGGCCTTTTTAAAAGCGTTTAGAAAGTTGCTGGTCTGGGAAACTTGATTTACTGTAAGTCAGGGGTGAACGTGAGGCTTAACCTGGGTTGAACATGGAAACTGCCTGCGTAGTTAAAAAAAAAAAAAACCTGCTGTGTCTTTGTCTTTCCTCCTGAAATTCTGATCGATTTGGTCTGGGGCGGGGCAGGGCAGGGCGTGGCTGGGGAGGGGGCACTTACAGTCTTAGATCCATGGGAGATTAGACCTGGGACAAACCTTGGTGAGGATGGCCAGGCCTCTGAGACTCGTACATGGAGGGTTTAAGTGAGTTGCCCAAAGTCGCACTGGAGCTGAGTAGAGAAGCTTCATGAAGGATGTTGGTGGATATACTGGAACCTGTTGGGAGTTCAGGAAAGGTCCTACTTCATTTGTTCGGAGGGCTTTAAAAAGGGAGGGGGAGATAAAATGGAGAAGGTATGTCTGTCTAATCTGTTTATCAAGTTATACATTGATTTTTATATTTCAACAAAACAAGTTTGTGGAAATTATCTGTTAGAGTTTTATTTGCAAAGTTAATTTGAACTAGATTATCTGTGTCAACACAGTCTACCTCCCTGACTTTTTGTTTTCATAACATCCAGTTTGAGCCTACACCCCCAGACACAATAGCACAGCTTCACTTCCTGTCATCTTCTCTCCACGCTGCGCTGGTGTGTCCATCTGCGCAGCTTCGTCTCTCGCTAGTAACTGATGGGAAAGCATGTGTGACTGTCCATCAAAACTCCACAGTCTATAAAGCATGATGATTAAGTGCCATAGTGCTCATACGCAAAAATTCTTTCATCTGCAGAGAGAGAAGACACACATGTCGATTTTTTTTTAGGATTGAAAAGTCATAGAAATAGAGCAGCAGAATATGAGCATTTCGTGAAGCGGGCCCCCAGCCAGCTGGAAGGATGACACACGCATCCTGGAGACTGGGTGTGTCGGGGTCATGGGAGGCTCTCCGAAGCTGAGTTTTGCGTGATGAGAAAGCGAGGGATCTAGATTTCAGTGAAGGCTTGGAATAACATTAATTATCTCAAGTCAGAGTAGAAAATTTCTTGTAATTGGGAAAGCAGCTGCTTTGGGAAGCAGTTCTGGTAGGTGTGACAGAGGGAGAGAGGACTATTGGGTGCAGACATGTGAAGAGGTGAGATGAATGTGTGGGTTCCCATCACCAGCAGTCTTTAATGCTAGGATGTCAGAGCCCCAACAGAACTTTGAGTTGAAGCTGTCGTCCTCATCATCCAGATGAGGAAGAGGAGGGGTGGAGATCTCGCCCATTTGGCACCTCCTCCCGCCCCCACGTTCCCCCTCTCTCCCCCCTGTGTTCTGGTGGGCCATGGTGGGCAGACTCACCACACCAAAATGGGGAGATAATTGGGAATCCGTGTGTTCTGTACATGTCTTTGTCAGCTTAAAAATACTTACTGGATAAATTAAAATAAGAGTATATAAAGACAGCCTCTTAAAACCATATGCCCAAGAGCATATTACATAGATTTGAGCCTAATAAGCTCCTAGAAAAACTAAAGACTAATGCATAAATAGTAAAACATAATCATTAAACAGCTTAAACCAAGCCATTCAGGTCAGGATTTCTGCACCCCAGTTCCATGGACGTTTTAGGTCAGGGGTTTACTGTGTGCATTACAGGCTGTTAAGCAGCATTCCTGGCCTCTACCTGTTAAATACCTGTAGCAACTTTTTTACCTCCACTTCCAGGTTGGGACCATCAAAAATGTCTCCTGGGGGACAGAATCCCAGCCTCCCTCAATGAGAGCCATTAATGCCGGTGACGCTAGACTGTTTGGGAGTACAGTTAGTTAACGTAGGATCTGCCAGGTGGAATTGGGCAGGGAGTAGTAGCCTGCCTGAACTCTGGCATCTCCGTTTTGTACAGCTTGAGCTTAGCCTTTACTGATTGCTCCTGTGGAGCTCTGGGCTCAGCAGGGCACCCTATGAACACCTCAGGCACAAAGACTGACTCTGCAGTTGACAGTTTACTCACCGTGAAGTTGTCTCCAGCAGTCTGACTGGTCTGACCTGTCTGGAGCCTCCCTCTCACAGAGTCTCCCAAGTCCCAGCGAATTCTCTCATTCACACTGGGGTGTCTGTGAATGTTGTGGACACTTCAGAATTCTCCTGAGCCCAGTGTCGGTCTGACATAAAAATCTTCTCTGGCCGCACTCAAGTAAACAGCAGACCCAAAGCAGGCTGCCACGCAGCCCCCTCTCCGAATGCACTGGCTCTGACCCGCCGAGCCACGGGAAGTGCAGCAGTGGGCAGAGAGGCCGGGCCTGAATGTTGGGTCTTTTTCTTAGAAAACAAAGAATCCACTTCAGGCTGGCAGGAAACATCCGGAAAAAAATTCTGACCCTGATTATAATCGAATAAAAGATGTGATTCAGAGCAAACTGTCTTTTATGCTATGAATAATCATCATTTTGTTGGGCTTTTTATATCTTTTCTCTGCCAGAACCATCTACATTACCTAACAGACAAGAGAAGCAGTTGACCCTCACCGCAAAGTTTTGGAAGAGGTTCTCCAGGAATTTTAGTTGTTACCCTTTTTAATCATTACTTTTTATTATTTACTGGGCTCTGCGTTGTCATGAGAAGAAATGTGTGAATGGGATAATGAGTGGAGAAAATTTGTGATTAACCAATGTAACTTGAAAATTTCCAGAGAAGATAGTCTAGGCATATTTCTTAGATGCCAAATGGATGCAGACACGAGCACAGACTCCATCATGGAGCCTAGTGTCTGTGAGTAGGGAACGCTGTCTACGTCTTCCTGCCGAAGGGAAGCCGAGTTCTGCACAGCGGCTAGCAGTTTGCTGGCTTGAACTTGGGATTACTGACTTCCTCACTTCCCGTCTGCCTACAGTCTTCACAGCTCCTGATGTCACCCGAGCTTGGTCAGTTCCAACCCCTTCTGTGCTCTCCCCTTAGCCAACATCTCTCTCAGAACATTGTCGTCCGTAAGGCTCAAAGCCATGAGCCACTTGAGTTGGGCTCTTCCCTTAGTCGCCAGGCTGGAAGGACAAGGAAAACCTTTGAAAAATAGTTCTTTACTTGGGTAAAGAATTGGATAAAGAATGGTCCTTCAATGGCAAAGAATGGCCCTCCAAACATGAGTATTATTCCTTCCAGGTGTCTTCTAAGAAAGAAGAAAAATGAAATGGGGAAAGAAAAAATTTGATAAGAATATGGAAACTTTTGTAGGTCCAATCTGCCTAATATTTTTCATCCTTTAACAAACTACACTAAGCACTGAAGTAAATGCATAATATCACCTCCTTACCTGTTTACCACCTGTTCTCATTCTAAAATCTTAAGTTGGCAGTATGTTTCTTCCGTATTCATCTGTGTTCTTTTCACATGATTAAATCAGAAGTCTTGGTGGAGGAGGGAGAAGATACCAAGGCCCTGCAGGGGAGATGGTAAAATTGGTTAAAACCAGAATGCTGGACATAAGTAACAGAGTTACCAGTTCAGACAAGCTGAAAACCACGTGTTGCTTTGTGTGGTATGTACCACAGCAAGAGACAGAGGGATCCCCAGAAAGAGGCATTAAGTACTTTTGATAATACCCATAAATTAGGGACAGACTTCATCCATTGAAGTAGAAGAGGAGCTGCACCTAAGCCATAGCACTGGTATTCTGTATATTTCGTCACCAATTCCTTTTTCTATTTAACTTACCTGAAAGCTAGTCTAACCTTAGAGGAACAGCAAGATTATAAACTAGTGTTGGCAGTGGAGACACCACCTTGCACACGAGGACCTTTCCGTCTGTCCTCGAGTAGCGCAGTTAGTTGGAGTGCTGTACAGATTGGCCCATGCTCCTCTATTGGGAGCCTTTGCTTAAATTCCTGACCCTGACCTCACCTTCCTCCTAGTCCTCACTTGACAGACATGTAGTGCCCCTGTTACCTTAAGTGGATAACTAGTTATCAATAAGAAAGGCAGCAAAGAGAACTAGACATTGAGCTTAATAAACTGGGGAGCAGGAGCCTGTTGGCTTCACCAGGAAGCTACAGCTTCACACTCCAGGGGGCTGCCGCTGAGGGGACATAATCCCAGGAGCACAGGAAGTCTCCCCGGGAGCACTGCGGCCCTCTGGTGCTGGATTATTGTGGGCGCAGGGAGAGGCGCTTGATCACAGAGGCCTGTCAGTCTAACCTGGGAGAGGCATCATTGGTCATCAGAAGCCCACCAAAGCTTGGGGAGTGGGTTGGTTATTTTGTAAAAGCTCCTGGTGATAACCCCAGGGAAACAAAGAAGCTCCCGCCCCTCTGTCCCTCTCCTCTGTCTCTCGTGCGTTCTCCCTCTTGCCCAGGAACACACACAGCCATGTGGGTCTACCAGCCGTGTGGGCCTACAGGACTAAGCTTGACTGTGAAACACAAATTCTGGACAGTGGCCTTTGTTTTGACCTTGCTGAGGACACGGTTGGACTTGTTCCATGGTGGGATGGATGGAGATGGGGCACTGGGGCAGCCTTTGACCTGAATACACCTTGTCATACTACAACCTCCCAGGTGTGGGTCAGAGAAATCCTTTTCTCTTGATCTCATGAAAGAGCAAGAGCCAGACATGTATCTGGGCCACAGAGCATCCCCAGGTGTATGCCAAATCAGGGCAGCAGTGACGCCTCCTAAACTCAGACGGGGCTGTGCTTTTTCGGTCTGCGCGACTGATGTACTGAGAGGGCTGGACTCTGTTGGGGACACATTAGGAAAGAGAATTTGTTTTATTGCATCACTGCCTTCAGACATGCTCTGCCAGATTCTTTTCCCACCCCAAAAGTTCTCTCAGCGAGACACTGTCAAGACTCACTTTCAAGTATTAAAACAACCAGGTGACTCTCCATCAAAGTGTCCGCTTGGTTCTGGTTCTCGGGTCTAGAATGGGGAGGAGCCTGCCCGGTCAGTTCTTGTCCCATTCCTCCTAATGCTGCCTTCATCCCACACCTAGCCTTGTGGCCCTCAAAATGCTGCTTCTGGATCCCTCAGTTCATTCAAAGGAACAGAAGCTAAGAGAAACTTGTCCAACCTGTCTGCTGTCTTGCACCGCCTCACATCCAGTGTGCAGATGCTGGCTCTTCCGTGGAGCTCATTGTAAGGCTCCCTTCAGTGGCACCTCCACCCTGACATAAGTGATAGGATCAGATTGTCCTCTTGGGACTTCAGCCCGATTCCTGCCCCTGCAGGCCACCTCACTTTTTCTTCCTGGCGGGATCCCCACCTTGGCATGAATCCCTCTTAGAGGAAGTCTCATCAAGATGTCTGCAGCCCGGCTCTTTGTCATGACTCCAGTTAGTCCGTGAGAAATTTGTACCGCCTTACCCCTTACCATGCCAGTCTCTGGAGGCACAGGCTGCCCTCAGCTTCCTCTGCCTGCTTGGGCAGCTCCCATCAGGCTGTTCCTTCACAGTTCTCCTGGGGGAAAGCAAGAACCAGTCTTGGTATTAAACCCTTGGTTGTAAACCCTAACAAGTTCCTGGGGCCACCTATTGGATTCTCTCAAGAAATGTCTAAGTGTGTTCCAGTGTTCCCTGGAGAGGATTCTGTGGGCTTCTGTAGCTCAGCAGATCTCAGTCAGGGGGTAGAGTGTGGCCCCCCAGTGTCTACAGACAGCACTGCCCTCCCTGGATGGGGATGGGGAGGGGCATGGGCTGGGGGCGGGATTCATTCCTGGAAGGTGAAAAGGCAAAGCAGACTCTAATTTCCTCCAAGAAATCTCTCTCTAGTCTCCCCAGGCTTCTGTTATAGAGACTGGAGGTGGGTGGTGGGGACGAGGGTCACAGGAACAAGGTGACCATCTAGCCACGCCACTTTATACAGCATTGCCATGGCCTGTTGCCCTTACTTTGGGTTTCAGCAAAAATCCTGAGATTTCAGGAAGAGCCCTTGGGATGGTTCATGTTATGTGTCAAACTGACGTGACTAAGGTGCCCAGATATTTGGCCAGACACCAGTCTGGGTGTCACTGTGAAGGTAATTTTAGATGAATTAGCATTTGCATCAATAGACTTTAAGTAAAGCAGATTAGCCTTCCTAATGTGGGTGGGCTTCATCCAATCAGTTAAAGGCATTAAGACAAAAAGACTGAGGTCCCCCAATGAAAGGGAATTCTACCTGTGGACAGCCTTCAGACTTGAGCTATAATACCAACTCTTCCTGGGTCTCCAACCTGCCCTGCGGACTTCAGACTTGCCAGCCACCACAACCATGTCAGCCAATTCCCTAAAACATAGACACACACCCATGCGCACCCTCCCCCACTGCTGGTGATGATTCCCTGGAGAACCCTGATTAACACAACCCTCTTTATCATTTAATGTCAGTTCCACAAAGATTCAGAACTTGTTTCATTCACTCTGGACTCCATGATCTCATCTCCAGTAGTCAGTGGATTTTATCCACTACAAACATTTATTACCGGTGCCGAGAACAGCTCTTCCACTCGGAGCTTTAGGAAGAAGTCAGAAGGATCACCGGAGGGTGACAACATGCAGGATGACCTGAGAACAGCGTGTAATTGTCTGCCATGAAACTTGACACATGCACTGTCCGTCTGACGGGGACATTAGTTTCCAAATTGTTTTCTTCAAAATAAGGAGTTAAATCTGTCACACTCCACTCCAGATGTCCCCTTGTGTCTCTCAGGCTCGGTCTTGTCTCGTGTGCCCGCATTGTTCTCGCCATAAAGCAACCCATGCTAGAGTGAGGGCGATTTCAGAACACGTATTTCCAATTCCCCAACATTCTCAGGTTGTACTTCCTGCTTGCTTAAAGTTCACTAAGTACAGAGTATTTACATTAGATGTAGTTCAAGGAAATTGCTTTTTTTTCAGTGCCCTTAGCCAAATGCTTGTCCGTAGCAACCCGTTTCCCTGGGAACAGTCTCTCCCTTTCTCTGCAGCTTTCTGTTGCTCTCTGGCCACAGCCTCTGGGCTCTGCACCAGCCTCACCACGGCCACAGGAGGTTTTCATTGTGCACACACATTTGGGTAGAAACACATCTTTCAAATTAAATACGAATTAAAACCAGAGGTCCCATCACCCAGGAATGTGAACCTGTGATTGAAATGGTACCATTTAACTCCACAGTTGAGTTGCACAGTCTCATCACCACTGTTTCTAACTGAAACAACTAATATTTGCTAAATGCTTAATGTGGCCCAGCCACTGTTCAGAGCACTTTGTTCAAAGCACTAATTAGTCCTCGATGCTATAAACAAGGCCATTTTACAGATGAGAGACCGAGGCCCACAGAGATTAAATAACATATCTGACGTCACACAGCCAATGTGGCAGGGACAAGATTCCAATTCCAGCAGTCTGGCTTCAAAGCCCGTGTTCTTTACTACAATGCTGTGCCCCCCCCCAAAAGCATACCCTGCCTGAGGGTCAGTCCATAAACAGAGAGACTTCTATACATTTTACAAAAACGTGTTTGTGACCGAAGAGGATGACATATTATGATTCATTATATGTAACCACACCTGCACCAAAAAGGTTTTGACAGGAATTTATATTAAAAGAAACAAATTTTTTATTTTTGGTCTTTTTTAACATTGAAAAAAGACAAAAATAAGTTACAGGGAGACAGCTCTATCAGGAAAGGATTGTGAGGGAAGCTGCTGTGACCACAGGAGGAACATAGTAAATGTCACATCTTTTATCACATGACAAAGAGGAAGCACGGGGGACCATGAAGAAAGGTACTGAACTGTGAAAGGAACTTACCCTGTGTGCAGGTGTTTTTAAACGATGGCTTGTGTCTTCATTTGCAATTTTAAAACAAAGCAGAAGATATCTGCATATGAAAGTCAATGAGAAATTGATATCTTTGTCATTTTCCCACCTAAAGCCTTCCAAGAAAAATTCAGACCAAGAGTTTCTGCCCTGACCACTGTGGCTCGGTTGGTGGGGCATCATCCCACAAAGCTAAAGTCACAGGTTGGTTTCCAGTCCAGGCATATGCCTGGGTTGTGAGTTTGGTGCCCAGTCAGGACACGTGCAAGAGGCAACCAATCGATGTTTCTCTCCCTCTCTTTCTGCCCTCCCCTCCCCTCCCTCTAAAAATAAATAAATAAAATCTATTTTTTAAAAGAAGAGTTTCTCTCACAGCCAGGGTCAATTACCCGTTTCACTAAGCAGGTGGCCCGGCAGCAGGACGCACTGGGGAAGCCTCGCTGGCTGCCACCGAGCTTGGAACACAGTAGGAAGAGAGCTGGAGTCAGCAACGTGGACTCCTTATGCTGGGTTCTATTTTCTTTTTATTCCAAATATCTTGATTAACGTAAATGTTTTTGAAACAATTTCTATTTTTGCTTGTTCCAAATATACTTAATTTTATGAGCTACAAATTTTAAAGTTAGTGCCTTTGAATTAAAATGGTGGATGATTTCCCTTTTATATCATTCATATGAAGAATCCATCATTAACTTTGGTGGCCAAATATTTCCCTTACCCTTCCTCTTATAGTAACTCTCCTTGTCACTTAAAATCAGTTTCTCCAGTTCTGCCTGTTGTTGATATGAAGTGAATTTCTGCCCCAGTCCTTCAGCAGACTACCAGCGTGGTTCGCCTCTTTGGTCTCTTTCTTCAGAATTAACTTAATTCCTTTAGCCTCTCAGTAAACTCGTCTCTACGCTTTTACCCAGGACCACAACTTCGCTGCTGCTCTTTGGGGATGGTCCCCATACCAGCAGCAAGTGTATCACCTGGGAGATGCGTGGAAATACAGCAGTTCCCCCTTATCTGCTGGGAATACATTCTAAGACACCCCCCAGTGGATGCCTGAAACCACAGATAGTAATGAACGCTGTACATACTGTTTTTCTTATATGTACATACCAATGATAAAGATTAAGTTGTAAATTAGGCACAGTAAGAGATTAACAATAATAACTAATCATAAAGTAGAACAATTATAACTATATACTGTAATAAAAGTTATGTGAATGTGGTCTCTCCCACAATCTCTTATTTTCCTGTGTTAACTTTTTACTGAAAGGAAGGATTCTGTGGCTTCTCTTTGGCATATCTGAATTGCCAACCTCACTACTCTTGTACTTGGGGGCCATTCTCAGGTACAGCAAGGGTTACTTGAACACAAGCACTGGGGGACCATCAGAGAACCCAGATGGCTCCTCTAGGACCAATGGGCAGGTAGCTGCTCTGCTCGGATCCGCCGGACAAAGGGATGGTGTTTCATGCCCCGGGCAGGTCGAAACAGGATGGCAGGAGATTTCTTCAGGTGATTCAAAGGACACACGATTTAAAACTTATGGATTATTTCTGGAATTTTCCATTTAGTATTTCTGGACCACGGTTGACTGCAGGTAACTGAAACTGCAGAAAGCAAAGTTGAGGATAAAGGGGGGCCAGTGTACAGATTTTCTGGCCCCACCCCAGACCTACAGAATCAGAAACTCTGGGGTGGGGGGCCCGTAAGCTGAACAAGCCCTCCAGGCTGAGCACTGCTGCGTTGCGTTTTCCTTTCCCAAGCTTTTCCGTCTGCCATGTTTTCTAAATCAGTAAATAGCAGGTAACCGGAGCTAAGGCAGACTGTAGACTCTGCATCCCCAACCGTCTCAAAACTGCCGTAGAAATCAATTGAATCTAAACAGATAGGCACGGGCAAATTGCTTCTTTTAAAATCCCTTATCATTAGTCTGCCTTCCCATCCACTGTAATACTCCTGCTGCTGGTCTCCAAATGTGTTTCTCCCTGTCCTATCTATCGTAAGTAATGAAGAAGCACAGAGCTAACAGCTCAATTTCCCCCAGCAATCTTTCCAGTGGGAAAATAAAAAGAAATTACCTTCCGGGATTGTATTCGGGGGCATCAGGCTTGCTGTGCAGCACAGATTTCCCTGTTTGCCTGTGGCTGTTCACCAAACTGCAGGGCGGCGGGGGGGGGGGGGGGGGGGGGCGGGGGGGTTGCCCAGCCCGGGTCAGAAAATTGGAGAGATGGCCTGTGTTTCTGCCTCACCTGAGACAGTTCCCCGCCATCATCAATTCGCTCAGGAGGGCCCTTTAAGAATACAAATGGTCCTCATTCTTGCCAAGCTTTAGAAAACTGACTAAAAACTCTCAGACACTTCAACTTTGTGACTAATGACTTTGTATACTCGCTCTTGACAGTGGCTGACAAATGGGCACTTTATGGCAGCCGGGATGCAGTGTTTTGCTTTGATTGTGACTATCGGGCATTATAAACAGAATGCTAAGTGCCGACGTTTTAATCTCAGTCAATCTGCATTGCTTGAAATGAGCTTTGCAAAAGTCTGGTGGCCTTTCCCTGAAGAACAATGTTTATATTTCTTTTGTTGCGGTTGCTGCAGTTAAATTAAACTGAAAAGTGAACTTAAACAGGATTTATTTGGCAATGAAGGAGCATTAGAGCTCAGTGAAATGGGCTATCATTAATTGCTGTTGTGTAGTCATTCTGCCAAGAACAAATGAGAAATATATGTAAATATATAATTATAAACTTATTATAAATAAATGTGTGTGTGTGTATATATGTGTATATATACACATATATATATACATAAATATATATATATATATACACATATATATACACATATATATATATATATATAGATATATATATATCAATAAATCACTCATGAAATCAGGGACCATGTTCCCTGGAAGAGCCCATCATGTGCGTTTGTGGAGCTCTTGGTCACTTACCCAATCACAAAATGTTTGTTCTTTCTTCCTCCTCCTTGGCAAGAAAGCTCATTTCCCCCTTTCTTGCAAAACAAAGGACATTCACCCTGAACCCCCTGACTGCCCACACTCACCTCCACTTCACAATATCACCTCACCTCCATTTGGCCCAGTTTGCCAAGTGTCTTGGCAAGAAAAGGTGCTTTTCAAAGATACCACCTTGGCCTTGGCTGCCCCAGGATCCTCTCTACCAGTTTTCTCTTTCTCTTATGTGTCTGTACCTCCTCTCTGTCTACTGGCATCTCTCTGTGGTTTACAAACTCAGAGTCTCTCCCCTCCATCACTCATTTAATTACTGTGGACAGCACCAAGGTTCAGGCCCTCATCTTCCCTCACCTGGCCTCTTAACTAGTCCCTCTAATGGCAGCTTCTTTCTTCTCCGCATTTCATACCAGAATTACCTTGTTAAAAGACATACATGTTTTATATAGTCCCAGACTCAGAAACTCAGTAATATCCAAAGGAATTTGAAAAAAAATTCTTAATGGGTCTCAAGGTTCTCCACAGTCCACCCCGAGGCCCTCTGCTTTCCTTTTAGACCAACCTCTCCTACCCGCTGTCTCCAGCTCACAAGTATTCCTGCTCTCCTCCAAGCATCAGTACCCACCTTCAGGCCTCTGAACTTCCGCTCTTGCCCTTACTCCATCTGCAGTGTCTTCGCTCTACTTGTTGACATGCTTGTTTTAATGTGTTTTCAGTCCAAATCCAGGACGCCCATCTCTGTGTACACATGTTAGGCTTTTATTACAACGCCTCATTCCATTGTGGTTAGTTGTTCATGCCTGAGATCAGGGAAGCTGTCCTTTTTTTTTTAACCTTTCCCAGTGACAACCAGGGTGACTTACCGAAGTTAGGTATTTAGGCACTGAATTAGATTGTGTGCTGTTAACCAAAGGGATGATCACAGAGGCATTACAGGGAAGACAAGAATGTTAGCTTATTTTTATCAGACATCTTCTTCTTCAATATTACTTCAATGCAGTGGACTTCACCCGTATCTAGAATATGGGTCTATTGATCGATTAAATTCTCATCTGAAGAAATCATTGCTGAGTAAACTCAAAAAGAGTCTGGAGGCTTTAGTAGAAATGAATGACGGGTTTATTGAAGGGTCTTGGAGTTTGCACACTGGGAACACGGCTAGGCAAAAACCCGGAAGTGTTTCAGAGAAGAAAGAAAAGTTAGAAGTTATCATAGTGAAAACTGCATTCTTGAAAATTATCAGTCCTGCATTCTTAGCCCTAGGATTGGTCCGGAACTGTTATCAGTCAGAGGTCAGGCACACAGGATGATGGAAGCCAGGGGGTCTGGTTACACCTGACAGTCTGGACAATAGAGGTCAGGTGACCTGGAAACACAGGTCTTCCAAGGGATAATTAGAGGGTGGCCTGGAATTTTAGATGTACATCCGGGCATTGGCTGGAAAGTTCAAAAAAAAGTTTGAGTTCCCAGGGTAGCTAGAAGAAGGGAGACTATCCTCATACCTCACCTTCATAATGTTAATAATTTTAGCAGCTCGGTTAAACTGACTCCATTTTATACATTCCCTGCCTTCCCCCTTTTATCACCATTATCGGAGCCTTTGTGTGAAGCAGAAAGAGAAGGCTGGAATGAGAAATTCCAGGTTCTAGTCCTGGCCCTTCTTCATTAATTCAGCCCCATTGGTGCTGACTTGTCATTGATCTTTTGGGAAAACTCAGTTTCTTCATCTGTAAAGTGAAGGGTTGGCACTACACTTTTCTTAAGTTTCTACCAAATCTGAGATTCTATTATTTTAGCCATCACCATTGTTGTTTGTCAGCACTTGTTACACAACATCTACTCATTGTTGAGTTTGAAGAACCCTTTTCATAGCGTAGGCAGCTGTGCACTGACTGCTGAGGATTTCTTGATGGGAAGGGGGTCTCAACCCAAGTCGTGAACCCTGGAGAGAGAGGATTAGGCTGTTTACTTCTTCCTAATATTTCCTTGAAATCACCAAGGACAAAGTCCACTGGGAGAAGAGGCACTGGGAAGATGGCGAAGCCACAGACACCACTCCCATGAACTGCGCATGTTCACCCAACAGTACGTATTTTCTGACCCTTTCACTATGTGCCAGGCACTATTCTAGGCACGAGAATACAATGACGCGCAAGGCAGGTAAGGACCCTGCAGTCTTGCAGCTCATAGTAGAGGAGAAAACATAATGAACAAGAAAATACATGAATTTTTAAGTTCATTTTAGTATAATAACACAAGAAGTAAGAAACACATAAGGCACAGTAAGAAAGAGTAAAACAAAGTGTTGTAATAGGTACTTGAATGGTTAATATAGTTCGAGTGGACAGAGAAGACTTAGCTAAGAAGGTGACATCTGAGCTGAGATGACAATGACACAAGCAACTCCGGGGGCACCAGGC
The DNA here is from genome assembly GCF_022682495.2 of Desmodus rotundus. Lineage (NCBI taxonomy): Eukaryota > Metazoa > Chordata > Mammalia > Chiroptera > Phyllostomidae > Desmodus > Desmodus rotundus. The sequence goes on along the minus strand of NC_071390.1, from coordinate 159,176,449 downwards.
AAGCTACCCAACCATAAGGCAGGATTTCAGTGGACCTATTCCAGGTAGAAACAAACTCCTAGGAGGCAGGAGCATTTTCCCCAATGGAGATGACTTCTCTGTATTTGAGGCAATTCCAGACCCAATTCAAAGTTCAGATCCTGTGGAGGGCAAAACTAAATTGCATAGGTCATCTCCGATCTCCTAGAGCAGCCAGTCCCCTCTTACTTGTTCAGTTCAAGTAGGGCTTCACATCGCGCAGCTCCCCTGCGGGCGTACTGAGATATTCTCATGGCCCATGGCATCAGGTACAGGCTTCAGGTCATGAGCAATCTGTGCTCCTCTGCCCCTTTCAGCCCCATTGGGGAATATGTAACAGAACAGGAATTAGAATGTCAGTTCCCCGCCCTAATAAGTTTTCATTATAAATTACAGTAATTCCTTTTTAGTAACATCTGACATCTCACAGCTGATCAAGACATGGTATGCAGAGGCCTGTGGAATTAGGTTCCCATTCCTCAGCCAGTCCTAGTTGAGCCTTCCATCCCTTAAAGCCCCGCCATTAAGACTGAGACTTTTTATTTCTAACGAGAGTACGTGTGTGTGTGTGTGTGTATGAGAGAGAGAGAGAGAGAGCAGGATCACAGTATAAAATGGGTTTCTTATTGTGGGTTGCTTCCAAAAAAGTTTGAGAAGCACTTCTCTGTATCATAAAGTGTTTATCAGGTAGGTAGAAATATGTGATATTGTCATCACAGAGGAATGGAGGCCAACACATGTTTACACACAGATGTGATGAACGGGAGACCTTGGAGGAGCAGACTCTGCCTCAGCGCAGGTATACCAGTAGACAGTAACTGATTCAAAACCAGCACCCAGATTCCAACTGCTCAATTGTCATTTCTTTACTAACTAAATGAGTGGTTCCTAAGCAAATGCAAATCATGCCAGTCAGGGATTTGTGATTATGGTAAGGTTTATCAAAAAATTCTCTAAAACTTTTTTTTTTTAATTTGTAAACAGTCACATTAATTCATGCTGTTTTTGTCCTGTAAGTGTGCCATGGGGATTATTGCAGTCCCAATAAGCAGTGACAACAACAGAGGGCTGAAGTGATCAATAACTGCAGGAAGGAAGATACTAGAAATTAGCCTGCAATCCAAAAGGAAATAGTAGGTCTAGGCAACCCTCATCAGCGGTCGGTACAACCATCCAGTGAAGCAGGCATCGGCGGATGCCACCATGGCCCTGTCAGGCTCAGCGTTACTTACATTGGGTTACACAGATCCTACAGCCTCGTGACTGGTACAGCAGGAAAACACAGCATCGTCCGTGAACTATTCTCACCACAAACAAACAAACAAAAACACACACCGCCCTACACCTGAATATAACCAGGGTCCTAAATCAAATTGCCCGTTTATAGGACATGGGGAGGCAACAGAGGCGGCAATCAGTCCAGTCTACACAGTGGGAGACACAAGAGCAGTGGTCCCCCACTGGGATCCTGGAGGCTCTTCAAAACACAAATCACTGGGCTGCTGTGTCAGAGTTCCTGCCTCAGTAGGACCAGATGGGGTCTGAGAAGAGAATATGCATTTCTCACATGTTTCCAGGAGATGCCGAAGCTGCCGAAGCAGGGCCCACACTTTGAAAACCATATTCCTCCTCCTCGTGTGGAAAAGCAAATGGTGCTGGATAAATGACTTGTTACTTTGTCATAGGCACCATCACCAAAGTTACAAGAAGATAAGTTCTAGAATGCACCTAAATAAACTGCCCTTATCCCAGAGTTCAGACAAGTTAGCAGATGACAGGAATGGTGAGGGACCCCTTCAAAAGATGGTTACATGACAAGCCTACAGAAATGTCTTATCCCCAGGAAAAGTAAACTAAGACATGAGTGTGGTCCCAAAGAAATGAGCCAGCATGGAAGGGAGGGGTGGGTCTGAGTACAGCCCATGTCCTAAGATCAGGAGGTGAGAAGGGGAGTGGCCCCCAGCAAACTGGAGCTGCGGACAGCAAAGACCTTGGGACCTGTGCAGAGCAAGAACCCCGGCCCCTGCAGGCAGAGAGCAGGCAGTGCCAGCAACTGGGAAACTGTGGGGGATGCCAGTAGAGGGGCAGCCAGCCTTGTAAACACCTGGCTCTGACATCCGTCAGCCTGCAGGCATCAGCTCAAGCGCCATTGTCTCTGGTGGGGACTGATGGCAGCTGCAGCACTTTCTAGGCCCCGACAACCCAGCAGCTGCTTTTGGCCACCACTTCTGGACACGATGCCTCAGACAAGGAAGGCTTTACAAAAGTGCAATGGCAGAGGACACACACCGAGACCCCAGAGCGTACCTGAGATCCCCCCTCAAACCTCCCAGAGCTCTTCTGGAGGAACTCAAGGGCTTCCGAACTCCACAGAAGGCAGATGCAAATCCAGGTAAATCGTAGTCTGAGGCAGTGATGTGACCCCAGTCATCACCAGCTGCTAGAGCTAGGAAACGGATGAGGAACACGTCTATATACTCGATATTTTCCATCAGGGAAGAAAGATGATAATATTCCAATGTATGTCCCTTTTCATGAAAACCACTTATATGCATTTTTAAAATACTGAGTCAATTTACTACCATATAAGGAGACAGAGTATTAGGCAAGACATTAGAAGACTTAGGAATGTGAAATTCCACTTACAGACGAGGCACCGGGAGTCATTAGTGGACACCCCTCGATAATGCTGCTGTCGTCGTTTAGACAGTAATGCTTAATGAGCCAGCGCACCTTCTGCCCAGTTCCCAGGCCCATGGTGCACATGCCAGGCCTGCCTGCTCCGTCCCCAGTGCCAAAGAAGAAACTTTCCTTCGAACCGTGGGCTGGCAGTATGCATGAACAATTCAGCTCTCTTTGTATGGCTTTCAAAGCAGCGCTGAAAGGTCTCAGCAGGATCTGCATGCACACAGGCTGTTCTGAAAGGACCTGAGCCATGCTGACCGGGGCTGACCCTGCCAGGCAGCCCGATGAGAAGTGGGAGCCTGCAGGGGCCAGGCATTGGGCGATATATCCAAGTCTGGATAAGGACCCAGCCAGCTGGACTGGGGCTGCAAGAAACAGACTCCGTGGGCACTGGAACAGGACCGGAGTCTGTATTTTAAGTATGGAGTTAGAAATCAGGTCTGAGCGTGGGGCTTTTTATATGTTCAATATACGCTGATGCCATTTCTGCTGGCGTAATGACCTCAATATTTGCTGGCTTCCTGATGGGATATTTTGTATGGTATTAGTTGTAAAAGCAAAAAAGAAGTTGGAAGAATCTAAATATCAGTAAGAAAAATGGTGAAGAAAATGTGGAATATTCCTAGGGTGGGATATTGTAACTATGCAAAGGAATAAACCAAATCTAAATGTGTCAACAGAGTCATCACAAAAATATAAGAATAAAAAAAAAAGGTGAGGAATACATGCCATATTACTTTGTGTAAATTTTAAAGATATAAAAGTAGACTGAAAGGGTATGTAGCAAATTAATTTTGTGCATTTTGGGAAGGAAAAGGGGGAAAGCAGCCTGGATTTGTAGGTCAAAGGAACATTCGACTTAATCTGTTACGTTTTATTTATTTCATTTAAAAACTGTATGTTGAAAATGAACGGAACCTGTAAGACCAACGGCAAAAGGAACTGTACGTAAGGACAGTATTCTTGTCAGTAAAACAGTTTCCCATGAGGCGGAGGCTGACGGTCTGATTCTGCTGTATGTGCCCTAAGGAATTGAACGATCAAAACGAATGGCCCATGGCAGGATCCAGGTTTCTCACAGTTGGAGTCGAAATGTACTGATCAGTTAAAAGAAGAGCCGAGACTGATCCACTAACATGGTGATGGGTTAGAGGTGGAGACACCTGACAGAGTTTATAGGGAACTCATGTTTAACTTAGGAGGGATTAAGTGTAAGAATATTAATATAGAACATAAATGGTTACCTACAGAAATATTTATAGATATGTGTATATACCCAGGTTAGTATTTGCACATATAATTCTTTGTTCTGTCAGCTAAGAAGGCCTAAAAGAAATGACACTGGAGTAGCAACATCTAGCACCCAGGTCTCGGTACCATTCTCCGGTAAAAGGAACAAAGGAAGGGCTCCTTGGAGAAATGAGTGGCTCTGGAACTGGAGCAGGAAATACACAAGGAGAACTTGGAGCATGTTGTAGTGGCAGAAAGTAAGTAGTTCTTTTTTAAAAGATGCCACCAAAGCCGAAATAATTTCAGCAACAAAATAAACTAGCATTGGATCATAACCCAAAATATAAAATAAATATTTGTGAGTCACTGCTGATAATAAATGAGGGAAGAAGAGACAAATCTCCTGTGCAAAGTAATTCCAAATTATGTAAATACACCACCCTAAAGGAGGGGAGCCTAACTCCCACCCCTTAAGTGTGGTCTGGGCATAGTGACTTCCTTCTGATGAATACAGTATGAAAATGGGGAGGGGTTAGGGGAGTAGCTTTACAGTGGAGAAACACAACAAACACTACCTCAGCCAGGTGATCAAGGTCAATGTCAACACTCACTCATTCTGTTGACATTACCCTTGACATGATGAAAATGCATTTTACCTTTACAATATTCCTCCCAAAACCCAGTAACTCCAGTATAAGAATGAGAAAAATATCAGGCAAATTCCAGTGGGGGCATCCTACACAACACAAAAATGGTCAAAAGTCATCAAAAACAAAGAAAATGATCTATTTTGTACCTACCAATTAGGCTTCTTAAATAGACAAGGGGAGGTTAAGAATAGTATAGGAAATGGGAAAGCCAAAGAACTTATATGCATGACCCATGGATGTGAACTAAGGCAGGTATTGCTGGAGGGAATGGGGGTACCGGGCAGAGGGGGAGAAAAAATGGGACAGTATCAATAAAATACACTTTTAAAAAAGAAGACTCCTCATAACTAAGAGGAGCCGTGAGGGGTCCTGGATGGCATTCTAGAACAGGAGAAGGGCATAAGGACAAACTGTGGCAATCTGAAAATAGCCCGGTATTGGTTCAATAATGGTGACAAATGTTCATTACCAATGAAAGATGTTAAACATAGGGAAAATTGGTGGAGGAGGGGTGGTAAATGGGAACTTCAGTACTGGCTGCTCAGTTTTTCTGTAAGTCTAAAATTGTTTTTAAAAAGTATTAATTTTTTAAAAAATCACTCTGAAAACAAGACCAAATGTTGAGTTGTCAAGCTAGGATGTGGGGACATAGTTGTTTATTTTATGCTTTGTACGTTCTCCATTTTTTTAGTTTCTCAGAATTAGAAAAACAGAAATTTGAACAGAATTCTTCCCCACACATTATGTGAATTAGTAATTATGTTGGACAATTTTGCATTCAGTTTTCTTGTTTATATTAACACTAGTAAAAGCCTCTTGCAGAATAAGGCAAGGATTTAAGCTAAAAATTGCCAAGCTTCTGCACACAACTCTTTAGGCATAAAGTGGAGTAGATTTTTACAAGTGGCATTTTATACCTGCTGCCAATTACACTCTCAGCAAGGTCATCCCCATTTTTCTTGGTGCCCCGTGTCTGTGAGTGCTCATTTCCCTGCTGCCTAAGCACCGCTCGGTATTGCTTTTCTTTGTAAGTTCCATAAACCAAAAGATCTTATCACACGTGTTTTCATTTGCAGTCCTATGATTGTTAATAGAGTTGAGCGTTACTATTTTTCTGCTCACTGGCATTTGTGTTCCTGCTTCCATGAGATTATATATATATTCATGTCCTTTGTCTATTTTTCCACTGCTGTATGAGAGCACTGTATAAATGTTTTGAGTAGTACCCTCTTCTCTCTGGGCTCCTAGGATACCATTCCACTCTTCCTCCCTGTGCTCTGTACCCACAGGAAGGGCAGCGCCTCAGCCCCTTTCTTTCCACCCGGTAACTCCCCTGTGAGCACTCCAACCCATGCAGGCACACCTTGGAGACATTGCAGGTTCGGCTCCAGACCACCACAGTGAAGCAAGTATCACAATAAAGTGAGCTGTAATCCTTTGGCTGGTGCATGTTCTTGCCTTCCGTTTGTAAAAAACTCAACACCTATGAAGCACGATGAAGTGAGTTATGCCCGTATCTGAGGCCCCCCTAGAACGGAAGCACAAACGGAACAAGGACCATGCCTGTTTTGTTAGCGTCACAACTGCCCCAGCTTGCCTGGGGATGATGGGGCTTCCGGGACTTTCAGTGCTCACACTGAGACAGCCCTGAGCGAATCGAGTGGGTGGTCATCCTCAGGTTAAGTTAGGTGTTGTACTTAAGTATGTGTTGAGTGAATGCATGGTGACTTCCAGGGCTTTTCCAGCCAGATGACTCTTTTGACCTGTAGATCCCTAGTTTTAAGGGCTTCATGGAGAACATCATGTGATAGTAGATATCTGCTTCTAATTGTCCAAAACTCTCTCCTGCTTGTCCACACACACACACACACACCCCCTGCTCTTCTGTATTCACTTTCTCAGTGAATTTCTCTAGCATTTTAGAATTCCACTAATCCGGACACATTTCTCAGTTCTCTGTTTGGTAAGGTAAACTAGTCAGGGTTCGGGTCATCTTCTGTGCTTTGGACCTGATGTGAATTCACTGCAAACTTCAGAATGGTTCCATTCGCTGTGGTCTGATACGTACCCACTCTGGTGGTTGTTTCCTTAGTTTTGATGTCTCTAAAGAATGATATATGTGCTCAGTGTTTTTCAGGTAATGAAATTTCCTTACAGACACAATTGTCTTATAAACAGTGAAAATAGCAGAATTATTATTGATATAAGTTCAAGTTCAGCAGTGGGTTTAAGTATGTGAATTTCATAACCATAGATAAATCATGAATATCAGCTTTAAGAAAAGGGAACATTATAATTTGATTATGAGAAAGCTGAGACTCTCAAACTAGACTGAAGCATCAACTTAGTTGTTCTGCTGTATAAATGAAATTGGTAAATCGTGTCATCTATGACTTTACCCCCTTAATACATATTATGATGAGTTGCCAAAGATACCAGATCTTATGTTGACAAAATCTGCTTCATTTTGTTTATTTTTGTGCTTGTATTTGTCAGCTCAGGCTGCCATAACAACATATGATATGTTGGCCAAAAAGTCCATTACATTTTTGCTGTATGATGGCTCTAGTAGTGCTTAGTGGTCTTTAACTTCATTTGAAAAAATTTTGTTAGATTGTATTGTGACAGCTGTCATATCAGCATGCATTTTTAAAAAACATCAAAATTGGTGAATTTTTCTATAGCCATTTTAATATTGCAGATGAAAGAAGATACACAGTATTTTCAATGTATTATGCTATATTACTTTAAGAAAGGTAAAAAACAAGTGAAACACACACACAAAAAGATTTGTGCAGTGTGTGGAGGAGGTGTTATGAGTGATCGAATGTGTCAAAAGTGGTTTATGGTACTATTGACATTTTGGCCGAGTAATTTTTGCTGTGGGGCTGCCTTATACACTGGAAGATGTTTAGCAGCACCCCTGGCCTCTACCCACTAGAAGCCAATATCAAGAGATAGCTGACATCCTCAAAATATCCCAATCAATAAAGTTATTGGTAAAAATGAAAAGTGTGTCTTTTACGGAAAAAACGTAATGGACTTTTCGATCAACCCAACAGAATGTGTGGCTTAAACAACAGAAATCTGTGTTCTCACAGTTCTGGGGTCTAGAAGTCTGAGCCCAGGGAGGCAGCACGGTCAGGTGCTGGTGAGGACTTTCTCTGTGTGCTGCCTTCTCGCTGTGCTCTCACTTGGCAAAAACAGGCCAGGCATCTCTTGTCTTTTCCTCTTTTTATAAGGGCACCAGTCCTATGAGATCAAGCCTCCACGCCTATGACCTTATTTAACCTCAATCACTTCCTTAAAGGACTGGTCTTCAGGACAGTCACATGGAGGACGTGGGGCTTCAGGAGTCAATTCCAGGGAGGATGCAATTCAGTTCACACTAAGTCCATACTGATGCTGGTATTTCTTAGAAGAGTTGAATTCATAACTTGATTCCTGCACACATGGTTATTAACATACCATTAATACAAATTGCTTCATTTTTTAAAACTTATGTTTCACATGTGGGCTGTCAGCTGTCTCTGAAGTACCGCCTGTGTTCTCCATAAAAGCTTACTCCGTACGTCTGTTGCTGTTGTCGCAACTGGCTTAGGCAGTTAACTGAACCCAGTTCTTCTAGGCCTTTTTCTCCACCCATGAGAGTGGAGTTTGTCCTTATCTGACCATACATTTTATCACCTTTGGGCCACCTGTACACACCTTTCTACACATTCTTTACCTCCTTTCTGTCTTCCGTTTCTCTTTTTTTCCATCAAGAGATATGTCATTCCCTTACCTATCTGTCCGGCAGTACTTCTCGGCACTTACTTCCCTTATATGTACGTATGGTGAGGATGCTGAATGTGTAGTTCCTCTATAAATTATGTTTCGGTAAAGTAGTGGTGCCTTATGTCTTGCCAAGTGCTTCACATTTCGCAAAGTTCTTTTGCCTAGAGTAACTATTTAATCCTCACAGTAAGTCAAAGCAGATACGTGGCCAGATAAATATACAGGGCTAAAGTAATACACCCCTTTACAGACATGAAAGCTGAGAATCAGAGGTGAAGCGATTTGCCAAGGTTACTCCCAACATCCTGCCTTTTCCTAACCTCTAAATAGCCTTTGTTTATTAGTTGATTATTGGTGTGAATGAACGTATCTCTGTGTCTATATCGTATTTCAGAACCTCATTTTTGTGGCATGTGAAACACAGGCTCACTGTGTGCCGATTGTGGGAAATGGATGTGTGTTGCCCACAGAGGGATGCCAGTAAATATCTGATCTTTACCTCCTGTGAATTCCATCATGGACAGCTAGGTAATTGAATGCATGGAAATGAAAAATGCTAAATACGTCTGCTAACATCCACTCTTGGCAACCCTGCAAGCAAGCGTATATCTCTGGTGCTTGAGAGATGAACACTTTTCTGAAGATATGACCTTATGTCTGTTGGTGCCAATGATACGACCTTTCTTAAATAGCTTCTCAGATCATCTTTATTGTGGACATCATCTAGTTCTAACAGATAATGTTTTAGTCACTTGTCATTATTTCCCAATTTATTTCCATATCATCCTCTGTATTAGCCATAATTCTCCAAAGAAACAGAACCAATACGAGATATGTACATAAACAGATATATGTACATATACACAATTAAGATTATATGTGTGAATATATAAGGTATGTTTATATATAAAGGATATAAATTATATGTATACAAAGGATATGTACATATGAAGATTTATTATAAAGAATTGGCTCATATGATTATGGAGGCTGAGAAGTCCCGTGACCTGCCCTCTGCATCTGGAAACCCAGGCAAGTCGGTGGTGTCGTCCCAGCCCAAGTCGAAGTGCCAGGGGTGGGAGTCCCAGACTGAGTGCTGGGGACCCATGTCCCAGCTCAGGCAGCAGGCAGAGAGAGTGCGTTCCCCCCTCCTCCGCCTCGTTGTGTTCAGGTCCACAGTGGAGTGGATGATGTCCACCCACACTGAGGAGGGCCATCTGCTTCACTCAGTCTGCTGATTCTGGGTGCTCGTCTCATCCAGAGTCACTTCGCAGACATACTGAGAGATAACATTCAGCCGAATATCTGCGCATTCATTCCAGGGCTGCCAGGTTGACGCGTAAAGTTAAACGTCTCATCCCCTTTTCTCCATTTACTCTTGCATCTGGTGACACATGAAATAAAACTGGAGTAATTGAGTTGCAATTCACTTCTAAATTACCCTAGATTGTTGTATTTAAGAACTTACTGGTTGTGAAGGTGACTGGGGACTTTGAAAGCTATTAAGAAAGAACGTTGTGAGGCAGGATCAGCTGACTCTCTGTTATGGTTCGGGTGGTATTGCTCCGCGGTAGAGCTCGGACTGCGAAGACTGGCTCTGAGCGCTAGGCAGTAGTCACAACCACCTTTGTCCGTCCACCCAACAACACGTCAGATGAAAGGAATGCCACCACCCAGAGCCATGGCACTGAACATGCCATGTTCCATGGGAATAGTGCGTCTGGAGGTGGGCAGGGCTCGGACTGCATGGCCACACGTGGTCACCCTCCCAAGGGCCCTGCCTATAAAAGCCATCACAAGCAAATAAGGCATCTGAAGTCACTCTCAGAAGGGGGCATAGCAAGAAGTGCTTGAATCAAATGCCCCATATTCAAGCATTGGTAATACCTTGTCTTCTTAGAGAAGCAGTCCTGGGCAAGCCATCCGATATCTGTGAGCCTTGATGTCCCCTTCTGCAACCCACCCTAATTCACAGAATCCTGAACATGAAATGAGATTACGTATGTGGGAAAACTATATATAAATGTGGGTTTTATTTTAAATGTAAAGCGGCAGCTTATAGAAAGGAAGGAACAGCTGCCTTACTGTAGTGACTGCATTAGAAGAAATAGGGCACTTACTACAGAGCATGGGCTTTAGCTCATTATAGCACTGGTTGGGGGAGGGGGGTTTCTCCTTTCCCTTCCAACTGCCCCCATGGGGGCACGTGCCCACCTCTCTGCGAAGAATGGCATCCATAACCCCCAAAAGACTCTTCCCTCACCTCTTTCCTGACAGGCCACCACAGAGTAAAGGCAAGGCCACACTGAGGTCACCAAGATGGGAGAGAGCACTTCAGCCCTTCTCTTTGCTGCGACAAGGCTGCACACCGTCAGACTTGGGCCCCAGAGTCTCAGACTGCAGGCCCAGGCAGAACTACCTGTGCATAGAGAGTAGCGTTGGGGCTGGGGGGTCACTGTTTGCAGAATGGAAAGGAAAAGTCACTTGCGTGGTTAAAAAATGTTATCTCTAAGCCTTTGAAAGCAGTGGCTCAGATCTATCTGTATCAGCATGTAAAGGAAAGGAAGATAAAAAAGTAGAGTCCTTTGACATTTAAGTTCCAAGTTATAATGATGTCAGCAGTTCATAAAATATTTCACTTTTTAAATTGAAGTGAAATTCATATAACAAATTTAACCATTTTAAACTAAACAGTCCAGTGGCATTTAGTACGTTTATAATGTTGATCAACTGCCACCTCTCTGTACTTGCACGACGTCTGGAAATATTTCTTATACTAGAAATTTACATTCTCGAAACCACAGTTTAAAATGTTAGAAAATTTTCTTAGACTTTCAATCCATTTGGACTTAACTCCCAGATTATATTTGAGCACTCGGCTGGATTATTGCTTTTTACCTAACTAATATGTCATACTTCCAGTGTTTTAAGAAAGGGCCAATTTAAGTATGTTATCACACATGAGTAGGTGGGTGGGAGAGGTGATTATGGATTCCTACTGACAGGTGAAATCCTGTATGATTATGTGCATATGTATTGACGGAGTGTTTAAACCGTCCAACTGAAAGTTGAAAGTTATTTCAGACGCATGCATTTCTTCTACACACCATCACACAGGCAGACTGATCAAGGACCTAAGTGCAAAACCCAATATAGTCCCTCAGCTCACCACCAAATTTCTCCTACAAACTGACAAAGTTTGTTCAACTAAACAAAAAATGAGCTTCTAGAACATTGAGGTCAGCAGGGTGTGGAAAATCTGATTCTCTCCTGGTGGTGGGAGTGAATGTCGTCCCATTGCCAGTGAACAGAGAAGGATGCCTTCTTGTTCATGGTTTCTGCAGATGCCCCAGGGTCATCCGTGCCTACTCCTCGTGGCTACAGAGCTAAGAAATAGGCGGACTAGGAAACCAAGACTGGACTGCATCTTGGACTGCACCAAGACTGGTCTGCAACCAAGACTCTTACTTCCAGCCTCTTAGACTTGGTCCCGCATCTCTACTCCTGCTCTGAGCCCTTGGCCATGTGAACAGGACTTTGCGGCTGAGCTGGACTGACTCTCTAAGTTGACTCTCTCTGGCTCTGTTAAATGTAGACATGCTTCGTGTGTTACCTTAGAACTGTAAACACACAGTACCCAGAAAAGTCTTCCTGAAAAATGTAGCAGCAAACTTCTCACTTGCTATTTCTCTTTGCTGTTTCTCAAAGAGTGACATAAGACTGAGGCAAGCTCCTGTCTTAGATGCCTCAAAAGTTACAGCCTCATGATTCATGAGCATTCCACCTAAAGGAAGAATCAATGGAGAGAAGGGAGAAGGATTGGGGAGAACAATCCAATAAGTAACTTCAGGCCTATAGCACATTGTTACTTTTCTGGGGTTTTATATTACCACTTTATACATGGTAGGCGCGCAGTATATGTTTGTTATTTGAATGGGATGAGGATATTTTTTCTTCTTTGATACTCTCTAAGAAACATTTTGCCTTCTATATCGATCCAGGAACTAATAATAGTTGGTGCCAGCTGTTCAACTCAAATAAATAATTAGTTTTAAACAGCCTTTGATTTTGTGGTGACCCGCTGTGTTCCCCATCCTGCCCTTCAGTGCTTGCAGACCATTACTCCTGAGACCACATATGTGTTGCCCACCTAGAGCAGTAGTTCTCTGATTCTAGATTCATTTATAACCTCATTTTTAAGTCCATAGTCAGCCCTGGCTGGTGTGGCTCAGTGGATTGAGCTCCAGCCTGCGAACCAAAGGGTCACTGGTTCAGTTCCCAGTCAGGGCACATGTCTGGGTTGCAGGCCAGGTCCCCAGTGGGGGGCACTCAAGAGGCAACCACACATTGATGTTTCTCTCCCTCTCTTTCTTCCTCCCTTCCCCTCTCTCTAAAAATAAATAAAATCTTAAAATAAAGAAAATCCAGATTCCTAGGCTCCCTAATCACAGTGTCCTTTAAGCCTAAAAAGGGGTCTAGTAACCTATATTCTAACAACCCCCCTGGGTCTTCTAGGTGCAGGTAATCCAGGGAGTATATTTTAGAAACTGATCCATAGACTTGAACCTGCCCTCAACTCTGAGCCCCTGGAGGGCAGAGAGAAGATGAAGAAGCAACAGCGCGTAAATCGCTAGTGCAGTGAGGATGCTCCTGCCCTGAGGAGTGTCTTACTTGACTCGTCACTATTTTGCCTTCGTTTCCACTTCATGTCCAAAATCCAGCCTTGGATCCTAAGAGCTGAATCCATGATCTTCCTGGTCTCCACTGGCTGCTAAATGTGGAACTGCCCATTACTAAATCCCAGACTTAATGTCCTACCTGTCCACCAGGTCCTCCAACCATGGCCAAGCTCCACCTGTATGCCTTTTTGGATTCCTCCTCTGGCTACTGTTTAGAAGTCTTCTTTTCTCCTACTGTGCCCATATGGCTTTGCTAGATGGCTTATCCCAGCACTAACACCTCACTCCTTGTGACAGTCAGCCCCAACTGAGGATGCTGATTACCCTTACCCAGAATTAGTCATGGGTAATGGGATAGTCACTAGGCTGGCTACCCTAAAAAGGTCATCTCCATCTGTATTCATGGCAGAATGAGAGGTTTTGCATGCTCATTTGCCCAACTTTAACATAAAAGATTTTAGAAGAGAACTGATAAAAGTGAGAAACAACTCGAATTGACATTTTTGTTGCCTAGAACTTTTTGTCAAGAATAGCCCAAAGCAAATGAAGATTGAAATAAAAATGTTTTTAAGTGGCTTCCAGGCTGATATATTGAGTTGGGAGTTAGAAGGCCCTTATCTCAAAAAGATCCCTCTGTAAGCCCTCCTTCACCGTGCTGGAATAATGGAGGCCAGTGATGAGGAGTTCTTCCATTCAGGTCCCTTCCAAAAGGATTTCTGCAGCTAAAGAGAACAATCAGGTTGTCCTCCCCTCCTGCCTGCTCACTGGGGTTCCTACTGAGGAGACCTGAGCTCGAAACAGTGAGTTCAGTTGGCCACAGTCACCTCCAGTGAACCAGTTAGAGGAGCTGAATTACATCCCAAGGAGACACAGAGGCCATCACCGAACCACAAATGTGGTCCCAAAAGAAAACTTTTTGAGTCAAAATTTATATATATTTTTAAAGCTTTTGATACATAGTGCCAGAATACCCTTCAAAGAAATATCGGATCAGGTTACACACCCATCAGCGCCAGGTGGGTATGTTCTCACACCTTCACATAACACTGAGCACCTGTTTCTTTGATAATTTAATAGGGAGGAAATGCTATCTTGTTCATATTTTGAAATGTTTTCAGTTACCAGTGGGGTTGATAGTAACATCACATTCAGTGATTTCATACTTTTTTCCTTTGTAGCTGGGTAAATCTGGGACTTAACAAAAAATCATACTATGAACTCTGTTAAAAGCACTTCTTTTGTTTGAGAATTTACCTGTTTGATATTTCATAGGGTCCAGCAAGTCATTTTTCTGTGGCATGGACAAACCAAAAAATCTCAAGAATAGAACTTTTGTTGTATCATGTAAACTTTGGGAAAATAAATTTGCTACAAAATTCTGTGTTTTGAATTTTGTCTAATATGATATGCAGTCTCATTTCTCAGTATGTAAAGAACTTATTATAAATTATAACATAATTGATATAATTCTATTTGTAAAATAATCCATGGCGGGGGAGTATCCACTATCATTACAAGAGGAAGCCGATGGCACAAGGTATTAATATTTATCGAGTGACCACATGATGTGAACACTGAAATGAACTTTCCTGGGGATACACTAAACTGAACTTTCTTGTTGATACACAGGGACTGTTAGGGGAAAAATACGGCAACATCCGAATGCCCGGAGAAGTGGAAGCCTCAGAGTTCGAGATGATTTTGGATGCGGCCGTCGAGGCCAAGCTGGAGACTCAGCTCCTGGAAGAGTGGTACTGTCGAGATGAGAACTCAGTGCCAGCAGCTTATTACCTCAGACCCAAATCAGAAATGCTGAAGAGCAATAAGAATGCAGTAAGTTTCCTTTCTCTGCCAAGTATGTATCTGTCCATTCCTGTAACCTGTTTATGTCTTCCGGGAGTGGTAGACTGAACGTTATTCTGCCCGGGGCCCTAAATTTCCTTTGAACAACAAAATCCAAACTAAGAAACCTTCCTGTTTGTGACTTACCTTTCTTTTTTAGCACCTCAGGCTTTCCTTTAGGGGTCATTTCCTTCTTCCCAAAGTACATCTTTTGGAAGTTCTACTGATGAACTAGAGATAAACTCTTCTCAGTGTTTATTCTGAAAATATTCTTATTTTTCCTATTGCAAAATGTCAATTTATTTATTCTGGTTAATATGTGGCATGCTTCTCATGTTTGTGAATAGATGCATCCTGCCACTTGTGGGAAATTCTCAGCCACCATCTCATCAAACAATCTCCCCTCTAATTTCTCTGTCCTTTCTTTTCTGCTCTTTAGTTAGATGCACATTGGACCATCGCAGGCCGTCTTTCCTCTCTCTTAATCCTCTCTCTCACTATCAATTTCCTTATCTCTCTGCGCTTCTTTCCAGAGGAGTATTTTAGATTTCTTCCCAGTTCATGAATTTTTTCTTCAGCTGTGTTTACTCTGTCCGTACATTGAGTTTTCAAGTTCAAGAGCTGTACTTTTAATTTGTGAAAGGTATTTTTGTTTGTTTGTTTGGTGGGGTGGCCTTTTTAAATCTACCTACCTTTTTATAGTTTCTTACTTTTTAATTCAATATTTTTCTTTTAACATTTCATACATAGTTACTTTATATTCCTAAATCTTGTATAGAATCTTGAAGTCAAGTCGATTCATGCATGAGTATGATGGAAACATCGTTGTCCCTCTCCGACTTATATATAAATCGGTTCCTAAATATATCTACTATGTGTCCCCTGAAACTGAATGAAAGAGGAAGAGAAAATGGGTGGGCCTATTCACTGCATAGAAAATTTAGAGAGATTGCAAAGAAACCAAAGAGTCCTTCCCTCTTCCGAAGAGAACAAGCCTTGACACGCTTAGCCCCAGGCAGCGAGGGGAGCCCTGGGTAAGCAGTAGTTCTTCACTTGAGGACCTTGAATATTTGTCGTCCTGATAGTTAACATAAAGCATTTTCTCCGTGCAGATGAAATCATGCTAGAGTCCTTGATTCTTCTTCTTTCCCCTCGCATGCATTTTTTCAAAGTAATCATCTGTAAGAATATTGCTTCTATGGAGAGGAATATCGGAGTAAACCCAAACCACTCCCCAGTTAAATGGGCCAAGAGTAAATCTAGTAGCTAGTAAATGTAGCTATCAAAACACACAAACTGCCCTGGCTGGTATGGCTTGGTGGATTCAGTGCGGGCCTGCAACCGAAGGGTCGCCAGTTCAATTCCCAGTCAGGACACATGCCTGGGTTGTGTGTCAGGTCCCCATGGCAGAGCGCGTGAGAGGCAACCACACATGGATGTTTCTCTCCCTTTTACTCCCTGTCTTCCCCTCTCTCTAAAAATTAAATTAATAAAATCTTTTAAAAAACCTCACACACAATCCCTCAAGAAACCAGGTTTACACAGTGGTTTGGGAGCACTCACTCATATGTTACTATTTCATTGGCTTTACTTATTCCTTCTTCATTTGATTCTATGATCCCCTAGGGAAATTTAAATTATTCTCTAAACCCCACGTGATACTTCTGTATAAACACTTGTTCAATAAATGAATGTATGTTGTGTGTCTGTGTCAAACTAATATTACAATTTTCAGCTGTGTTACTTTTGAATCGTATGACTGGGAAAATTTCTGATTTTCCCTGTTCATTTAATTTTCTAGAAAAACAATATTAAGTCATCTCCTTAAAATGTTTTTCTGAAGTGATTACATATATTGTGTAACATGCCTTTTAAAATATCTAATATGTCATGTCATCCATCCACATTTTAGGTTTATTCCATTTCATAATTATGGCCCATTGATTATAGACATGAAACATTTTTTACTTTGGAGGAGCAGGAAGGCAAATTTGTTCATGGCTCTGAGAAGATAAGGGGGACACAGAGAATGCTAATGTCTGTTGAGCGGCCTCTCTGGAGCCAGGGAGGGGTCTGCACAGACCCACTAAAACTCGTGCAAGAGCAAATCGAGAGGCAGTGTGGTTGGAGGGGCCTTGCAGGAGCGTCGAAGGCGGGGCTGCCTTGCGTGGGGTGGAACCGTGCACTTGGTTCTGCGAACTCAGACTGAGAGCTCACTCCCTGGGTTCCTGCAAAATCAGATGTTATTGAGCCTGTCAGGAATGTACCATAAAATGCTTATAAACTTTACCTTGCTTCCCATTTGGGGAAAGTCTTCCAGGTTTTACGCAAATTGCATTAAAATATGCTCTTTAGACACACACACAAAAAAAAGAATGAGTGTATGAGTAAGATTATCATCGAGACTCTATACATGTTACTTTCTCAGTAGGCAAGCCTCCTATTTTATTTCCTAGAAGGTCATAGAAACAAATGAAGAAGAAATAACGAAAGACAATTAAATAGTAACATATGAGCACTTCCCCTTTAAAACTTTCTCTCCTCTCTAGAGAAAATTGAAAATATGATTTTGTTATGACATTTGTATCAAACACCAAGAGGGAAACACATGGTATAAGAAAGCGCAGCAAACAAATCCTGTTTGGATTCACACTGCCATGTAACTCAGGCAAGTTTACATATAACATGGAAATAATTTCTAACTTTTAGGGTTAGTGGGAGTATTCAGTGAGATACACCCTGTTGAGCACCTGTCATAGTATTGGCGCGCAGTAAACCTTCAAATGATAATAGTTCTTTGGCTCTTAAATGTCAGTTTTTCTTTGATGATTTAAAGACAGATCTCCCTTTTACATTTCCATAGATGCAGCCGTCTGCCAACGCTGAGAATGGGAAGACCTGGCAAGAGATATCAGATGAGATCAAAAAGATATTTAAAGCTGCGGTAAAACTGTTACATGAAAAGGGGAAAATGAAACACAGCCAAGCTAAGAGGTACCTGTTCTCAGGTAATTTTTGTACATCCTCGGTACACGAAGGGATAGATAAATAATAGATGCATTCACTGTTTCCCTTTGATGGTTCTGCAAATTTAGTTTTATTTACTACTACCTGGTGAAACTGAATTTTCCTAAATGTTTCCATCCTCTGCAGAGACAAGTGTTCTTTTGTTTTAACTCATAGAAAAGGCTTTACTTACTGTGAGGAGTTCTCCAGGAAATGTGGTTTGAAAGCAGTCAGAGGAGGCTGGATATCATAGACCAGACTCTGCCGGTGTTTCCTGGTTGAACTGTTCATTCCTTCATGCACTCGTCCACTCGGCAAACACTGGTTGAGTTCATACTATGTGCCAGGCACTGGGGATATAAAATGAATAGGAAGGCAAAGTCCTGCTCTCCGGGGACTTATTTTTCAGTGGAGGAAAATAAAGGATAGGCAAATGACCAAATAAAGAAACAAGATCATTTCAGAAGGGGTAAGTGCTATGTATAAAACAAAATAGTCGTAGGGTAACAGGAGCTTGTGAAGGATACACGATCCAGATTGAGAGAGAGTGGGCAGTGAGGAGATGTCCTTTGAGCTGAATGCAGAAGGCATCAGAGCCAGCAGTGCAGCAATTATTTTAAAAGTGGATAGGAAATTATTGAAGAAAAAGTAACAGTACTTGTGTTTCCAGATTGCTTTTGTGAATGGCATGGCAAAGCATTTGTGAAAACCTGAAAGGCCCTTGGTACCATTCTCCCTGGATGCATGTATTCCAGCTCAGAGAAATTATAAATAATTTTGACTAATTCATTCTTTGAAGCTGTCAAAAATTGGGTCTTATTTTAGGTCTTCCTGAAAGTACTAAAATTGGCAGGAATAAGTATTCTCTTTAGAATAACAAATTACCAAACATCTGTGTTCCTTTGGGATCTTTTTGATCCATCTCTGTGAGGCGCTGGTCCTTCATCTTTATCAAAGACAAAAGCACCCTGCTTTAAAAACATGCTCTGTTAAAAAAATAAATAAAGCCCAGGGCAAAAGCTTTCCTATTCTCGAAAAAAGACACCAGTTTGGGGAAAGCATCCGCTGATTTAGAATCATACAGCTCAAGTGTTCGAACACTTTCTCCTAATTTTCTCCACACTGAAGAACCCTGTCCACAAGAATATATGTGAAGATAAGTAATTTCATACTGTGTAGCGTGAACCACTACAAGTGGTCTGTTTTCTGCTTGGGGTTACATCTGTTAAAGACATACCTGCTCAGAACAGCATATTTTACTTTTCAAACTCATTTAAGACCACGTCTGCACAATAAAAACTGCTGGAGAGGCGCCCACTCTTTGAAATGGAGGCACAGCTGACCTTGAACCATGTGTGGGTTTGGGGCGCCAATCCCCCCATGCCGTAAAAAATCAAGTAGACCTTGATGCCCCCAAAACTTAAATACTATCACGTATTTTGTATGTCATATATATTATATATTGTAGTCTTACAAAAAAGTAAGCTAGGGAAAAGAAAGTGTTGATAAGGATGAGAAAACTCATTCACAGTACTGCACGGACTTATTGAAAAAATCCACACATGAGGGGACCTGTGTAGTCCACGTTGTTCAAGGGTCAGCTGTAGTATATTCTGTATTTCCAGAAATCTTGAAAATAGGAATACCAGGTAGAATCCGGAAAGGTGTAATATTTTTACTTAAATGTAAGTTTCACAACACTTCCAGTTTTACCTTTTTAAATCACAGGAGAGAAAGAGAAAGAAATTAGACCTGAAAATGGTACCCTAGAATGCACATCGAAACTGAGGGGTTTCGGGGACAGCAGAGGGACGGATGTCTTGTGAATGACAGTTGCCGGGGCTGGGCATCTCCTCCTAACATCATCTTTTCCAGGTGCTGTGACCAGGTCAACTCTGGGACAGTAACAAAAATGCAAACAGAAAACAAATACTGTATAGTGTCCTAGTAAGGAGGGGGGGAGTTTGTAATATTTATAGTCCAGTAAATAACACATTATTCATAAAAGTCCCCTAAAATCATGAGGATGCACTTTGCTTCTAAAAATAACTGAAAGCTACAGAGTAGCTGAAATAAAAATTTGGTATGCATTCTTATGCCTGTGTTCAGCCTCTCCCTCCCACTGGGGCAAATTAAAGAATTTTATCTAAACCCCAATGTTCTGGGTTCTAGGCTGTCTCAGAAAACACAAATAGGAAATTAAGGAATTAAGAAATGATTCTGTAGACATCTCTGTTCCACAATATAAGCAAAATAATCTACCACTAGGCCTTGATGGGTAAGAGCTGGGAGTGTGAGGTGTTGCTTCTTTGCTTCAGGCAATGAATGTGCTGTCCTGGTTTCTTTCAGCCCTAGAGGACGAACTTGACTTTGCTCTCGGGAAGCAGACGCCAGCCTTCCTAAGGAAGTGCGTCTGCTACATCAGGAAAATCGCCAACATCGAGCGCTTTGTGAAAATCCCAGAGATGGGGAAGTACATGGATGTAACTGGGACAGAACCAAGGATTATTCGGGATCCAGAAGCCCAAGAGAAGCTGATAAAACTCAGGGATGAATTTATTCCGACTGTCGTTGCATCATCTAATCTCCGAGTGTACACATCAGTCACTCATTGTGACATGAAGCTAGGCTATTCCCAGGAAATAGAAAACCATTACATAGAAGGACTCGGCAAACAATTTTATGAGGACATGATTGATATAATTCAGGCAACGGTACAGCAGAACTTTGACACTGAAACGGATACGCTCTACGACGAAATCCTCCAGCATTCGTCATTATGTAAAACGTACGCCTCTTTCTACGAGTACAAATGTGAATCTCTAAACATAGTCCATAAATACATTCTTCCAAGCAAAACCGGACACATCAACCCGCTTATTGTACACGGTGGGCCGTGCACTGGGAAGACGCTTCTGCTAGCTGAAGTAGCAAAGAAGGTAAAGCCTGTGCTTTTATGTGTCTATTGGTAAAAAACTTTTACTTCTGGGAAAAGACAGATTGATCAAATTCATTTCCATTTTCTGGGTGTACTCTCTGAATTATAGTTGGGTTTTCAGATAGACACTTCAGTGTCTCTCTTTTGCTGGTATAACTGGAATGTTGAAAATGGAGACTCTTGTGGTGCCATTATAGGACAGCTCCGTGTCTTCTCCCAGTGTTCAATGCTGCGGGGCCTGCCTTCCTCCGAACGGAAACTAGCGCAGACCTCACAACTCTTCTCCACCCTCAGCAAAGGCAAGCCCTGCCGTTGCTTCTGGACAGGAAGTCAGTCTCAGTTCAGCAATTCATATTCCAGTCTAAGAGGATCACTAACATTTCAGCCTACGTTTCTCTCCTCCAGCTCAGGCTTACCATAAACAAGGTATCTACAGTGGTAGAATGGGACATAACCATCTTCTCCTTTCCTCCTCCTCCATCCCGAATCCCTAATCCCAAACCCCAACCACACTGAGACCCCACAGGATTGCAGTTTAGGGGATGGAGGAAAGGTAAGGTGGCCAGGAAGTTCTTACATGACCAGCACAGCTCTGGACTGGGCTCTGCACTCTCTGGTTTTGGTGGGTGTCTAAAGCTGCTTCCTGCCTCTTCTGACGCCTCCTCATCGCTTCCTGGAGGCCCATCCCCTCCCGCATCCCTTGTCCTCGCTAAGCATCTCTCAGCTGCAGTTTCCTAGGCGCAGAGGGCTGCCTCTTTTTCTAGCCTGTCACTTCTTGGCTCTATCAGCACCACACTTCCAGTAGCTGTCTACCAAGATCCTCTCCACAGCCCAACAAACTCCTTAGACAGGACCTGGGAAAAAGAGAACGAGCAAAAACCATTTCAGCTCACCCTTCTCAGTGGCTTACTGCTGGTACGTGGGACACACTCAGGCAGTTTTTTCCCTGAGAAATCCCAGCTCGAATGCTGCAGCTCTTCACACTCCTCCCTCACAGCAGCCTCAGGCACTCAGCCTCCCTAGGTCTCAGGTGTGATCGGGCACAGATGGCCGCAGCCCCACACTCTAGGGGACGCCCCGTAAGTGGTCCATTTCCCTAGGCTAGAAGTGAGGAGTTGGGCATCTCTCAGCCATCCCCTGTGGGAGCAGGGTGGCAATAGGTACAACCCGCAGCACCCTAACCTCCAACTTTTTTCTTGGCCTCTCAAATCTCTTTTTGAGGCTGGAGGTGGGTAGTCCACTAAAGGTAGCAAGACCGGTTCTCACAACTCCCTTTCAAGTCCTGCAGGACGGGCTGGAACTTCACCCTGGGGTGCAGCGCCTGTTGTCTCGGCATCTCGTGCCAAAGTGGCCTAAACTAGTTCCATTTTGTAAAAATGGCTAACTTCTCTTATACTTGGTGTCAGAGTCTGAGGGTTTCTGTGATCCTGGTGTTCCTTCGGAATCTGTGTTGCTCTTCCCATGGTTGCTCTCTTGCACCAGAGCTTGCTTTTACTTCGTGAACATTATCACGACCTACCACATGCTGCACAGCCTCAAGGAGGTCATCTTAAGGACAAGAACAGGGACAGTTGTGCTGTTCCTCATGTGGGGATTAGGTTCCAGAGTAAACTCACAGGTGAAAATCAGGTATATCAAGTTTACTCTTAAAAAGTCCTTAAGAGGACCATTTTACCATTTCTTAACATACCAAGCCCAGGTGCTGGTAGCCCTTCTCATGTTAGTCGATACAGCTTGGACACCAGATGAAGTGGCTGGTTTACCTTTAGGGGCCATGTTGCATCAAAATGTGTGCACATGTGTATGTATGTGTGTGCATGTATGTCTTTGTATGTGAACCTTTAGGCTTTAGAATAATCCAAGTAAGCAAGATAGTAACATTCTGAGGGGGCACATGGGAACTGAAATCAAATGGGAAAACTTTCACGGGTACCATCTCCCACTTGCTCTAGGGAATTTTCCCTTGTGGAGGGGGAAGGGGAAAGGTGGTTGGAGGAGCAAATAATGTTGAATTTGGCTACGTTAGATGTGCGTGTGATGCAACTCCACACGCTCTAGCACGGGACGGTCACGTGGGCTGTGCTGATAGGCCTGTCTACATGCACAGTCCAGGTGGGGCAGTGTGGTCACAATCAAGTTGGTCAACTTGAAAATGGCTTTCCAGGTCCATCCACACTGTCGCAAACGGTAACATTTTCTTCTTTTCATGGCTGAATCGTGTTCCATTGTGTCAATACCCCATAGGTGTTCTATCCACTCTTCTACTGATGGACACTTGGGCTGCTTCCATATCTTGGTGATTGTAAATAATACTGCAATGAACATAGGGGTGCTTATGTTCTTTTGAATTAGTGTTTGGGGTTCCTTCAGATATATTCCCACAAGTGGGATCACTGGGCATTATCCTAAGTGAAATAAGCCAGTCAGAGAAAGACAAATATCAAATGGTTTCACTCATATGTGGAATCTAATGAACAAACTGAACTAACAAGGAAAATGGGGTAAGACTCATAGATGGAGAGCAGGATAACAGCTAGTGGGGGGACTAGGGGGTGGAGGGATTGAGGAAAAGACTCATGAACATGGACCAGTGTGGTATTGCTGGGGGGAGGAAGGTATAAGAGGACTAAAAGGTAATTAAAAGAAAATAAAGATTAAATTAAAAAACAAAAAAAAAGAAAATGGCTTCCTGAGCTCTCACTGCTGGGGATGTTCTGTCTAACTACCAGAGTGCATCTATTCAGGGTCCAGGACCCTGGTCCCCCAAGGAGCCTCACCTGCGTCTCGGTCCCCTGCCTGTGTTTCTCTTGCCTTTCTCCTGGAGCACATGCTCCCACCCACCCACCCACCACCAACAACAACATACTCTCTTGTGGCTTTGTGTCCCTCTGAAGATGCAAACAAGCATCTCATGTTAATTTCACAGTTATCCCCTGTGTACCCAACAACATTTCCATGGATATGAGCTTAGGAGCAGAAGGGCCCTCTCTACAGATACCACACATTCAGCAACACGTGATTAGGAGGAGGGAAGATGATGCATATAAGCATCAAGAGCAACCCGTAGTGACCACGAATTGTGTGGCTTCTGATTTGCCACCAGGGGCAGCTGCAGGATGGCAGGGTTATCTTCCTCCTAATCAGCATCAAAGGTTGGGCCTAAACAATGACAATAAAATGCTCCTTTCCCCTAATAGCTCATTCTGAAGCTGACAAACATATATCTTCTCTGAACTTACTCATACTTTAACCTGAACTATCTCTTGAGGAATACAAGTTTCGTAAACTTCCTAACATATTAAATAATATTTTCTGTTCTAAGGAGTCCCTGGTGAATTCCAATGATTACTGAAAGACATTATCTTCCTAAAAATGCACTTTGGGGTGTTTTCTATTTTGATCACGTCCCTTCTTATTCCAAACAGAAAAATACTAAGTCTAGCAGCCCCCTCGTATAGTTTCTCTCTTTAATTCTACAACTGAGAGAGAGTGTGCACACACTAGAATCAGAGTCAAATGAACTTCTCCAAGTTTGTCTGTCGGTAACCATTTAACTTCAAGCAAGGCATCTAGCCAACCTGGACTTCAGTTTCCACATCTGTTAAATGACACTGTGGTATCCGTGTGCCTTACAGAGAGGTAATGGGGGCACACTAACTTCCTGTTTGTATGGTAAAAACTGTTACAAAGCACAAATTTAGCAAAACTCTTTTAACCAGCTTTGTATAGTTCTTTATGACAATGATAAATAATAGTCGTGCCGATGACCCTAGAGCTTCACAGTACAGTGAAATGTCTCTGAATCATAGCAGGTTACATTCAGTATCACTTTAGAACTTTTTTATTGCATTCTAATTAACTGGAAATTTGTTCAGCCATATTCGGTATTATGTGATCCAACAATGAAAATATTTGACTCAATATAATGTGTAAATTATTATTTAATCTATTCATTAAACAAATACTAAGTACCTACTATGTGCCACAACCATGCCAGGAAATGGGATTCAGCATTAAAAAACTGACCGCACCAGATATTCAGATTTACTGTGTATGAAACAGATTGTAAATTCTCAAATACAGGTGAAATGCTGCCTTATGGTTGAATGGTACTCCTCTGACTATTTTATTCCCTTCAGTAGAGTGATCCTGAGGGTCTCAGCTAGAGTTCAGTGCACGAGCTTTGTGACAGCTCTCTGACCCTTCCAGGGTTTTGCGTTTCCTGGTTCTAGACTACTCTCCGCAAGGCCCGGTATACCCGAAGTCTGGCCTCTGGAGAGAAGAGATGTTGTAGCATATGACCGCCTGAATACATACCACCATTCTAAACGCCACTCTTACGTTTCAGGCTTATGGCTGGCTGCAAGAAGACACAGGACCAGAATCTGACCCAGTAATTGTTGTGCGATTTCTAGGAAGCACAGACATCAGTACTGACCTCAGGACTCTCCTTCTAAGTGTTTGTGAACAACTGGCAGTGAACTACCGGTGTCTGGTCCAAAGCTACCCTAAGAAGATCCATGACCTCTGTGACTTGTTTATAAACCTTTTGAATGAGTCTTCACTGCAGAGGCCTCTAGTAATAATATTCGATGCCCTAGAGCAGCTCTCAGAGAGCGACGAGGCCAGGAAGCTCTGGTGGCTCCCTGCTCACCTGCCCCGCTTCGTACGGATCATCCTCTCCACACTGCCCAACAAACATGGGATCCTGCAGAAACTACGGTGCCTTATCCATGAAGAAAACAATTACATCGAGTTGATTCCCCGGGACAGGAAGATGTGCAGCCAGGTCCTCAAACACCAGCTGCTGCGAGTCAAAAGGAAGGTCACATCAGGCCAGCAGATTTACGTGAACAACGCGTTCTCCAAGTGCACGCTACCCATGTTTGTGAACCTGACCTTCAGGGAGGTGAGACACTGGAGATCTCACAAAGACGTGGATGAATCCTCCCTCAGTGTCACCGTTCATGAAAGTATAGAGCAGCTATTCTGGTCCTTAGAGAAGAAGTGTGGTCAGAAGCTGGTCTCCAGGGCTCTTGGTTACATCACCATGGCCAAAATGGGTTTGAGTGAAATGGAACTGGAGGATGTGTTGGCCCTAGACAACAGTGTGATGAATGAGATCACGGAGAACTCCAGGCCCAGAAACCCCCTGAGGGTACCTTATTTGTACATCGCGAGGCTCAAGGAGGGTCTCAGTGGATACTTAATAGAAAGACACGTGAAGAACGTCACACTCCTGGTCTGGGCCAATAGACACCTGCAGCTCATAGCTCAGAAACTGTATCTGAAGGATGACAGTGACCTGCATGAAATGCACACCATCCTGGCAGATTATTTTCTGGGGGTCTGGTCAGGGGGCAGGAGGAAAGCTTTTTGCCTCGAAGACCCCTACTTGAATGGCTGCCTTGACTTGGAAAGCAGAAGCCTGCTTGAGGAAGAAAAGCACTTCATGGAACAGGCTTCTTTTGACAGACAGGCCCCAGACCAGCCTTGGGTTTTCCAGTGTAACCCACTGGAGCCTGACATCTTTTTTGTCAATCATCGGAAAATGTCCGAGCTCTTGTACCACCTGACGAGGTGTGGAAAAACCGATGACCTGCTGTATGGCATCATCATGAACTTCAGCTGGCTTTACACCATGATCAAAATTGGCCAGTTCGACAAAGTGCTCTCAGACATCGAGCTGGCTTACAACTACACGCAAGAGAAGGAGCTGAAGTTCCTGGCCAGCACCCTCCGCGGCATCAAAAACAAGATCGTCGCTTTCCCTGGCTCCCTTTCGGCAGAGCTTCAGCAGAGGCTGCTGCCTGTCGTAAGTTCCCTGCCCAAACTGAGGCACCTTCTTCTAGAGTGTGACAAAGACGGGCCCAAATATTGCTCCATTGTGCCATTACATTCATCCATGGATGTGACATATAGCCCAGAGCGTCTCCCCTTGTCGTCCAGTCACCTGCACGTCACTGAGATTCTGCCAACTTCTAACCCCAGTACTGTCCTTGCTGCTTTAGAAAATGGTTCTATCAGCACATGGGATGTGGAAACTCGTCAGTTACTCAGGCAAATCACAACAGCCCAGTCTGTCATCCTGGGCATGAAACTCACCAGTGACGAAAAGTATCTTGTGGTGGCGACGACCAATAACACCTTGCTGATTTATGACAATGTCAATTCTTGTCTCCTGTCTGAAGTGGAAATCAAAGGCACCAAGCATGGAAGTGGCTCCCCCTACATCAATGGATTTACCCTGTCTGTCAACCATGCCCTTGCATGGCTTGAAGCCAGCAAAGATGTCACCGTTATCGATCTGCTCTATGGCTGGCCCCTTTACCAGTTCCACTGCTGGTATGAAGTGACGTGTGTCCAGTGCTCTCTGGACGGGGTCTATGCTTTCTGTGGACAGTACCTGAACACCACCACCATATTTCACTTAGGGAGTGGAGAAAAGGTGTGCACGGTGACATCTGAGTTTTCAGGTGGGTTTGTGCAGTTTCTTCTTATCCTGGACACGGCTCAGGAAATGGTAATGGTCGACAGTGAAGGAAGCCTTTCTGTTTGGAGTACTGAGGACATTGCCAACCCCCAGCTGACTGATGACTTCGACTGCCGGAGAGAAGGCAGCGAGGTGGTCAGCATTGAACTTTCAGAGGACCAAAGTGCGATTCTGATCTGCAAAGCCCTCAGCATTGAGCTCTTAGATACTGGCATGTGGAAGGTGGCAGAAAAGTTCAGGGCTAAGCACAACGAACGCTTCATATCCGCCGTGCTGTCCAAAAACGGAGACTGCATCATCGCAACCATGGAAAACACCCCAGCCATGTTTTTCTGGAGGCGGGACACAGGCCAGTGTATGGCAAGCCTACAGGAAATCTCAGGTACCATAGTGAAGCTGGTGAAATCCAGTCACCACAATATGCTGCTCTCTCTATCAACCAGTGGCATCCTGTCCATTTGGGACGTGGACATCATCACAGCTATGTCCAACATAGATAAGACTGGAAAGCCCATCCAAAGCCTGGTGTTGCCTGCTAGAGGGGAAATCATTTACTCCCTGGACGGCTCTGATTGCGTTCACAAGTGGAACTTCAGCAGTGGGTTCATTGAAGCCGTATTTAAACATGAAGGGACAGTTGAACACTGCGTGTTGACTTCCTCTGGAGACCTCATGGTGACAGCAGATGACAAAAGCAGCCAGTATGTCTGGCACACCAACAGTGGTGACAACCTCTTCCGAATCAATGGGCAGAGGATCTCTCAGCTGCTCATTACACACAACGACCAGTTCGTGGTCTCTCTCTGTGAGGAAAACGCGTCCAGGGTGTGGAGACTGGCCACCGGCCACAGGGTCTGCAACATCCTGACCACTCTGCAGAACGCCTTCATAACCCCCGCGAACACCTTCGTGGTGGGGATGACCAAAAGCAAGGTGCTGGCGGTCAGCCTGTGGACGGGAAGTATCACCAAGAAATTTTGCTGTGAGGATGGCACCACCATCGTGAGTTTCAAACTGATCCCCGACTGTCCCGACATCATCGTGTTTATCACGTCGGCCGAGACGGTGAACATCTGGAGTCTGACAGACGAAGTGATCTGTCACCGTGTGCAGCTCCCAAACAACTTCCTGAAAAATCTAGAGGATTTTGAAATTTCTCCCAATGGAAAGTTAGGCATTTTGTCCCGGGGAGATGAAAATATCAACGTGCTCGATTTACACAGCGGTAAACTACGCGTCGTTCGCGCCTCCGGGGTCATCTGGCGCCAGAGGTTGTCTCGAGACGGCCGCTACCTGGTGTACATTTGTTTCCGAAGCGGGGAGGAGGAGGATGAAAATGGGGCCACGTCCAGTTTAATTGTCATGAGACTGGCCGACGGCAAAAACATCGGTGCTTGTTCCCTTTACAAAACACCAACTTTTCTTGCCCTCTCCCAGAGGCACCTGAACATCATCCTGGGTTTCGACGATGGGAGCATAGGGATATATACGGTGGTGGACCGCGTGGATGCGGCACTGAAAATTAAAATTGCCACTTCAAATAGCAGACAGATATTCAACAGTGCGGCCCAGACATCCAGGCCAAAGTGCAACAGTCACTGTTTCAAAGCGTCTGTGGATTGCCTATGGAGAGAGTCTACTGAGGTCTTCGCAAGAGACAGTCCCATCACCGTGAGTGACTCCACTGAGCCGAACGAGGCAACACCCTCCAAGAAACACAATTCTTGCTATGAGCGGATGTGCTCTGCCCTGGAACCCAGGGGCCACAACTATGGCCCTGACAACTGACAGGAGTGTTTGTCCTGCTCAGCAGAAACACATGATACACGCACGAAAGAGTCGGGTGGGGGCGTGTCTTCTGTGTTCCAAATGATAAACTGCTCGTTTCTTAAGACGCAAGAAAGAGGGTGGAGTTCCAGTGTTAG
Organism: Desmodus rotundus; assembly: GCF_022682495.2. NCBI lineage: Eukaryota > Metazoa > Chordata > Mammalia > Chiroptera > Phyllostomidae > Desmodus > Desmodus rotundus. The sequence goes on along the minus strand of NC_071390.1, from coordinate 159,147,206 downwards.
TCATTAACACGTTCATGAAATGTACAGAAATGTGAAATTGGTTTTGGGTTTGGTTTTTTTGTCCAAGTTTTTTCCAGGCATGAAGTCTTGAGACTTTAATAGAGAATTTGTAGAAATCATATTTAAGTGGTTACATCAACCAGGGTGGGGGGTGCCTAGAAGTTTTAAAATTGTGGGGGAAGAAGCAACATAACTCATCCCACTCATTCAGATGGGAGAGGCTAGAGACTATTTGGACCAGAACTGATTTCATAGAAATCGGTGGAAATCGTGAACACAAAGAGCTGTTTGACTTCAAGCGATGGCGTGGCCATACGTAAACCCAGCCTTAATCTCTCCTTACATTTTACAGTCCTGACAACTGTGTAAGTCCAGTCTGCTGAGGGAAGGGCAAATGGTGCAAAATCATGTAACAAAAATGCCCAGATGTACACCCAGTCTCTCGGGGGAATGGGCGTGAACTGCGAGGCCACGAGCTGGACTGGGACAAGAACTGCCCATCCCCGCCATAGGGCTACTGAACACAGAGTCGGTCTTAAGTGAAAGTACAGTTGTGACGATTGCGTGCTGGGGTTTCTGTATAATGGGACACATGATTTAAAAAACTATTTCCTGGGCTACAAAAGAACACATTGAATGAGAAACCACAATCTTTTCGTATCTTTTTTCAATGCCTGCTTGTGCTGGGCATAAAGAAGAATTACAGGAAGAGCATTACAGGTTTGATCCAAACACCTGTTCATTTTTATCATTGTACTAACAAAAGTCTGTGCTGTTCAGTCTGTTGTACGGAAGCATAAATTATTTCCTAAATCCCTGTAGTAAGTCCTAATGGAAGGAAAGCTTTCTAGACATGCCATCTATGGAACACTGATGACATCTGCCTTACTCTCATGCCTCCTCTTCCCCTGTGTGAAACGCAGACAGACGACCAAATACTCCGGGACAAACTGAAGATGCCTGTCGTTGTGCTAAATATTCCATCCATCTTCGGGGTCTCCCAAGGTTCTTTACTGTCCCCGTTTGTAGGCACTTTCTTACTTCTATACACTGGATGTATGCTTCTTTTTCTGTCACCCTTCCCGCTTGAGGACTCTTTGGAGACTTTTCTAGTCTTCTCCGTTTCAAAGCAGAAGCTGTGAAATGTATTAAATCTTTAAAAAAACAAGAACAAAAACAAACCTACTTCACCTATTTAAAAGAAAATATTACATCCCGAAAGGGGCAAGTGATTTTCTTCACATGGTATATCCTTGGATAACTTTCCAAAGTCCGTCGGTAGTTGTGGTTTGGTGTGGTTTCATTTGAAAGTGGCTGTTGTGACTTACATAGGCAGAAGAATGAACAAGGAACTGACTCGCTTTTAGTCCAGCTCCACCGTGAACTCAACATATCCGTAGACAGATCTTTAACCTTCCTGCTGTATTGTTTTTGTAAAGTGCAAAATAAAGATCGTGGTAGTGTCTGCCGCAGTCCTCACAGGGATGATGGGGAACAAAGGAAGAAAAAAATACAGTGACATCTTCATTATTGAAGCTAATGGGAGAAGCAAAGTGATCGAACCTATAGGATATCCAAGTCCATTGTGTTTCACTTTGGAGAGAGATGTGATTCGGACAGGAACACCCCACTCCATGGTGACTTTTTTTTCCTTTTTAGTATGTTCCTCCTGGTCTGGCTACTAGCCAGGGAGGTGGGAGTCCAGAGAAGGGCCAGCCCACGTGCGGATCACCTGGAGTTGATTGTGAGAGCGGATGCTTTTTCTTAGTGCTTCAGAGGCAACACATCTTATTCCTGTCATTACCAGTGGGACCTCCGTGCCACACGATTCTAAGAATTAAATGCCTAGATGGAGTAAATGTAGTGTGTGAATGTTCTGTGTAACAGCCAATAGAGTTTAACAAGTGACTTGATTTTTCCTAACTTGTTTGCAACTGATAGCTCACATTGAATGTTTTTATGTAAACTTTGTATTGTTGGGAAGAACTACCCAATCAGAGATTTATATTTTCATAAATGTTACATTTAGTTAAATTTTGTTACAGAGTTGTTACACTAGAAAATTACTGCGGTCTTCAAACAATATACAGTCTGGTGTGTGTATTGTTTCTATGAATAAAAGATAAACCGTGTAGATCCGTGTGGGGTTTGATTTTCCTCCCAACCTAGGCCGATGTAGTGAGATCGGCGGTAGCAGTAACTGTCCGTGCTTGCTATACAACAGGCACTATTTTCAGAGCTCTGCATGTACAAAGCCGTGTAGTCCTCGCAACAGCTTTATGAGTTAAGTACTGGTAGTCTTCCAAATTTACAGATGAAGAAACCTACAGATGAAGAAACCTAGACATAGAGGTCCAGGGAGAATAGCTGAACAGGACTTCAACACACAATGTCTTTTTTGTCAGCTTCCTCAAAGTACATAAAGATACAGCATTGAGTATGCAGTTTACACTTTCTGATAATGACCTGTATTTTCTAACTTTCAGATGAAAGACCCTTCTAGGCTCTGAAGATAATGGGGGGTCTTTGCAATCTCTCAGGATTTTCAGGTACTGCAATAGTTGATATACTATTCATTTAGCAAATATTTATTTGGGCATTTATTTTGCCAAGAATGCCTTGTAGGATTTCATACTCTTAACAGGAAAACAGATAGGAAACAAGTTTTATGCATAAGTTCAAGGTCAGTGTGCTTGCCTCTGGGGCGGGGGGTGGAAGTGGGAAGGATGATAACCAAGGAGTCATCCCTCTCATGAATTTCCTACAGGTGAGAGATTAGGGGAAACTTTGCCATGTACACTTTTTCTTCTTACCACCTCTTAGATGTGAGAATCACTCACACACACACACACACACACACACTATATTTTTAAAAAACAGGGCAGCAATGGGGGACTTAAATGATAATAACTAGGAAATTACCAGGTGAAACCTTGTATCTAGTTTCATGAAACAACTATTCTCAGAGAAACTTCAAATCAAGATGTTGCATTATCCATCAGACTTATTGCCTCCATCTTCATGTGGCTGAGGCTGACTGCTGTTTAAAATTTGCCCTTCCTGAAAACGGCTCCCCTACTCATGCTTGGGTACTAATCTAAATCCTTTACATGGAAGGTTAAGCCCTCTTCTCTTTCAGTTCTCAGAGAAAATATAGGAGTTGACCATTAATATTTGCATTAAAGCACTTCATAGACATGGAATTCGTTGTTTCTCTCAGTATCTTCCATCCTAGGGTCAAAAACAGAACAAAGACTGTGTGCGTGCTATGTACAAAGCACTGGGCTGGGCCCTGGGGTGATTTGGAAATTAGTCACACAAAACTCCTGCTCTCCAGAAGCTTACAATCTGAAGAAGACACAACTAAATCGGATGTAGGACAGATGGTGACACAAAGATGTTAATAAAAGTGAAAACCAAGTGCAGAGGATACACCACAGAGGAGCAATTAACTCAGAATCAAGAAGAGGAACCCAGCAGAGGTGACAGATGGCTGAGGCTTGAACGAGAAGTAGGACTTGGCTGTCAGAATGTCTGAAAGACATCTCAGGTGACGGTAACTGCAGGAGCAAAAACAGAGACGAAGTATATTCTGGATGAGTTCAAATGCCATGTTGGGCTTTTAGACTTTATTCGGTAGTGAACAAGCAACCCTGAAAAATGTTTTGAGAAGGAGAATGGCCTGACTGGAATGGCGTGTTTGAACGACTCAGGCAGCGCTGTGTCGGGTGGATTAGAGATGGGCAAGAGCAGGAAGAGACTCTCGCAATGACCTGAGAGAGGAAGTAGAAGAATTGGATCTTAGGACGGTGGCAGGGAGAATGCTAAGAAGAGGGACAATTCAAGAGCAGTTTCAGGGTTTAACTGACAGAGGTGAGTGATGGAGAGAGAAAACAAATTCCAGTTTCAGTTAAAACTGGGTGGGTAGCAGAATGGCAAATACAAATGAACCGTTTAGGACATGGAAGTTGAGGAAATAATAAAGTTGGACCTAGAGATTCAAAGGTTAAGATGTGCATGTAGGCAGTTGCAAATACACTAATTCGTCCACTGGAGAAATCAATGAGCCAAAGACAGAAGCCACCGTGGCCGGTGGGCTCGGTTGGAGCGTCCTCCCATAACCCAGTCCAGGGCAAAATAAATAAATGGCAAAATAAATGACCCAGGGCAAGTAACTGGGTCACGGGTCCTATCCGTAGTCTGGGTGCCTATGACCCCCAGTACAGGCACATAGGAGAGGCAACCAATTGATGTTTCTCTCTCATATTGGTGTTTCTCTCTCTCCCTCTCTCTCTAAAAGCAATGAAAAAAATGTCCTCGGGTGAGGAAAATTAATAAATGAAATCCAACTATCTCTTTCTTAAAAGTCTAAAATGCCTCATATGGTGCTTCTTTGTGTTATAATGTAAGCCACTTAAAGTTTTTGTCTGTTTTTTAGAACTATATTGACAAATTTAAAACTATATTAACAGATCTACTAAAATGAGATTTCCTTCTTCCATGACTCATCAGTTGGAAACCATTAATATGCCAATGAAAACACAAACACTAAAAACTAAGTGAATTACACTGCTTTCACTTCCACATGCCTCAGGAACCACAGGTTCTTCTTCCGTATTTTGCACAAGGAGCCCTCAGATCTCCATCTGGCACTCCGTGTGATCTGCAGGGAGTCCAGATCCCACTCCGCAGAGACTCATCAGAGGGATTGGTTCCAGTGTATCAAAGTCACGTTATGTAACCCTGGTAATCTGAAGTTACCAAAACACCACCACCTCTGCCAGTATAGAATCCCAGCCTTTACTATGTGAAGGTAAGTAACTCAACCAGCTGCTCGAACGTATAAGAGCAGTGACTCGAAAACTGGGCGCTGCATTACCTTCCTATCCCCCACTATTTCGGAATCGGTGTGTCTGGGGTGGGGCCCAAGAATTTTCACTTTTACTAAATTCCCCAAGATGGTGCTCATTCTGCTAGTCGGAGAGTCACAATTTAAAGCCTAAGATAAAAATCCAAAGTCTTTATGGTGGGAATAATCTAACTCATAAACAGGCCAATATCCTGTGGACATTACTAAAACACCAACTAGAAGTTGGAGATGAGATTCTTTTATTGTAGCAAAGGATTTTACCAGAAAGTTATGTAAAACAAAAGAATATAACTTCCCTCACAAATCTATCACTTTAAAGCCTGTAGCTACTACACGACTGGGAAGATTCGGGAAGTTTTATTCCATAAAGGAAAATGTCGTGTAAAGTCACTTAAGTGGACACATGAAACGCTGGAGTCACTTAACTGGACACATGAAACGCTACGGGCAGTATATCCTCTAAATAGTGTCCTGAGCGGTTGCTTCTCCAGCACCGTTTTACCCTGGATGAGTTGGAGGGGGAGAGAAGAAGGTAAGCTAGGTGGCGCAGTTGCTTAATACATTCTCGTTCGCACCCCCGTGTATTCCGGAGTGCAGGTGAAGACCCTCCCATACCTAAGTAGTAGTTTCGGTGCCTGGATTACAAGTTCGAGCGTGGAGCTCAGCAGGCTGGACGACGAGTTGCACCTGAGGTTCCCACCCAGAAAACAAGAGGAGAGGTGGGGCGGAGAAGCAGGATTTCACTGAACTCCCACTGTGGTCTAGAGGGTGCGGGCGAGCGCGCGCAGCTTCCCCGGGAATTATCGTGGCAGCGTCTGCGCTGTTGCTCAGACCACCTGTGTCACAAAGGCGGGCGACAGCGCACGCAACCAGGTCTAAGCGGCTAGTGCCACAACTGCGGAGCAAACAGAAAAACTCGGGGGTGGGGGTATAGATCCATTTGCAAGGGGTGCGTTTATTTGTCGCCCCACTTACGTCCCGAATCACGGGACAGCACGACAGAAAAAGTTTCCCAGCGCTGGCAGGAGTCTGCCCTGGGAGTGGATGGCAGAGGCCGAGCTCCTGGGGTTTTGCTACAGTGCGTCCGGAAGGCCAGCCCCAGCTGCCGGGGGTGGGAAGTCGGGTTCCAGGGGCTCGGGCACTGGCCTCCAGTGCGGCCAGGCCCCCCCCCCTCAGGGCGGCCGCGCGGCGCGGGGCGCGCAGGTAAAGGGTTACACGTGCTGGGGAGGCTCGCCCCGGGCCGGGCCACGTGACGCGCCGGCCCAATGACAGCACCGGGGCGGCCGCTGCGAGCGCCGCGGGCTCCGGGCAGCGCGGAGCCGCCCGTGTCTCCCCGCGCGGCCGCCCGAGGCCCGCCGAGCACGGGCGCCGCGACCCCGACCCTTCCGACTCTGCCGCCGCCGCTGCCACCCCGCCCCAGGTAGGACGGTCTCCCACCCTGTGCGTCGCGTCCCGCCGCAGGGAGGGCGAGGGCTTGACTGCTGCGGAGCTCGGCTTGGTGGCATTATTTCCCCGACTTCTTTCGCGGGTTATTTTTATTTATTTATTTATTTATTTTTGCCCTGGGGTGAGGCAGAAAAAGGTGGGGTGAGGTGATTGTCAGTTTGATCACTTCGAACAAGTCACACCATTCAAGAAAGGCACGAGAAGAGAGGCAAAATCCAGGCTAGGGGGCGAGAGGGGGGCTTTTGCAAATTCCCCAAAGATCAAGACAGTTTGTAAAGCTTGGCATCTAATTGGTGTATGAAACGATTTTGTTTTTAAATCGCTAATTAATGAACTTTCAACAGTGCCCGAGAACTTGAATTGGAAAAATTGTAAGAGATTTTCCCTTATTTCTAAGTCCCCCCTTCCACATTTAAAACGGAAATAGAACGTGACTGTCGCTGTTTCTTTGAAATGTCCTTGGGTCCCAGGATTTGTCCCCCTAGGGTGCTGGCGCCCTGGCTGGCAGTGAGCAAGTGTGGAGAGGACAGGATGCAGTGCCAGGTAGGAGCAGGTGTTGAAAGAGGGTGCTCGGTGCGAAGGGTTAAGTGGTCGCAAACTGTTTGCTGAATATTTAATAATTAGGCAAGTTCCTCCTGGTGGGTTACTTGGGTCTCATTGACCTTGGCCGCCCTGATGAAGTGAGATTTTCACAAACTACCCCTGAAGAATTTTTCCACTGATGTAAGACAGAAATCAGTGTTTTGGTTTCTTTTCTCCAGCACTGTAATTCAATTTAAAAACAATAAAAACTCCCTTTAGTAACTTAGGACATTGCATTTTGCCTTGCAGTATAGATGTTTGCCCAGGGAATGTAGAGGAGATCAGTGTTCCACGCGGGGGCTCAAAATCGTTAAAGATGGGTGTTTTCTACCCGTCACTTCAAAGAGGGAATTACTGGTGACACGTCTCACTGTGACTTGTGGGTGTCCTGGGTGGGTTGTAACCAAGCTGTTGGAAGGAGAAGTAGCTGGGGAAAGATGAGCAACAGTTGAGAGTTGAATGAGAAAGAAATGGACATTGGTTGCTGCTTTGAGAAACAATAGAATGTATATTCGCCACTTATTCCCACATTTAACCCTTCAGCTAATACTGTTTTAAGGAGGAGACAGATGTTAAACCCTTTCAAGGCTAAACAACAACCTGCCCGCAGAACACCGTGCCAGTCACCAGGCAGCTCACTGACACAATCTGAAGCGCTAAAGGTAGAGTTCTGCGGCTACTTACGTTTACCTGAACTGCCAAGAGTCCGTCACAGGAAGCTGCCTTGCCCTCAGAGGAGAGGTGGAACAGACGCTGATAAAGGAAGGCAGGGCTCACCTTATTTATTTAGTTATTTAGTTATTTTTGTCCGTCCATTCTGATCCTGCTCTTCCTCAGCAGCTATGTGATAAGCGCCTCTCTCACGGCACCTGCCCCAGCCCCTGGTCCTCCCCAATGGCTAAAGATTCAGGTAGTAATGACATGGAAGGATAAACGTGAGCAATCTTAGCTGTGTACTAAGAGCTTTTGCATATCCGGAATTTAAAACAAAAACTTGTATACCAATGAAATATGTTCATGAACCTGAAAAATAGAAGGATTCCTCTGACTTCTTACCTCGTGCCTCTGTGAGCCTAAAACCACTACCTGGCTAAGCTCTGGCCAGAATCCAGTCCCAGCGCAAGGGCACAGCAGGCCCTGCCCTCTGGCTCTTGGAACTGCCCTGCCCTGGTGCCCAAGAGCCCATTGACTGTGCTTCTTGGAATGGACCCCAGTTTCCGAATAACTGAATACCAGCCTCCCCGCAGCTGGCTTTCCTCCACCTGGAACGTTTCAAACTCCCCTAGTTTCACAATTTTTCCAACCACCCTGAATCTGGGGCTCTTTGGGGATGTCTTGGTTAAATAGTACCTGTCGTGCCTTTCTTTTTTTTTTTTTTTCATCCCTTTTTGGTCTTTAGATTGATTATCTAGTTGCAGATAAAATTTCTGGATATTTAGAAAAAAGGAGTTGATAAGGGAGGGCAGACGTCAGCCTTCAGCCATCCGCAGGTCAGATGAGTCACCCAGTTGTAGCCCTCTTTCTGTCTGCTTACCACGTGAATGCTGTGTAGAAAAATAAAAGGAAATCTTTTATCTCTGTGTACCCTGAGCATGTCCCACAGAGTCTGGAATCTTCAGAAGGAATATATGTCATCAAAATGACCCTATTGTAAAACACACTTATAACACACCCATTGGATGAACATGTGCCCTTAAGCAGGTACTTAAAAGAACTTGAAATACTGACTCAGAGTCTTCAAGCATCTTAGAAAAGACACTCCTGAGTTGCATAAGACAAAAAGAATATCATGTCGCAAATCTCAGCCCTAGCACTGAAGGTTCAGAGGACAAGCGGCTCGCTAGAATGAAATGAAACCCTTGCCTGGCCTTGGAGGCACCCAGAGACTCCAGCCCCACAGTGAGGTGCTGGGGACACAGTCCTTGCCTTCATCTGCCAGTCTCCAGAGAAGCTGTGGAGGACTTGGAGCAGAGCAGGCCTGTATTTTAGAAAGTCCCAGGCTGCAGTGGGAAGAGCTAAGTGGGGAAGATACAAGCAAAGTCGCTTCTGTAAAACTCCACATGAGAGGGAGAAGTGAATTGGTTCAAATGATAATTAGAAGGGAAAGGTATTTAGGATACTAACTCAGAGAAGATATTAGCCGGCTCAATCTCTGAAGTTACAATAATTTATATATCATTTCAGAATACGTTTGGTCCCTGTAGATAACCATGAGCCACGTTTTATTGCAATGCTTTCCTTACTGACTAAAATCCCGGTGGGCCCCACGTACTGTGTTTCCACCACAGGAAAAAGTTTTGGGGAAAGAATGAGCCAAATGTATTTCGCATTTTGAACAACCTAGTGCCTCTTTATGTAGACCTAAACATACACATCTGAAGGCAGAGTTAAGATAACGTGTCGCCCTCGTATTGTATCCGTGTTCTCTGATTTAGCTTCTAGGAATAAAAATACCTGAGCTTCGACTGTGTGACAGTAGTGACGGTGGGCAGTAGAACAGCCTCTTCTTTTCAGCTGGTCACAACACGGCCTGCTGTAGGTCACAGAGGAGACTGTGTTGTTACTGCTGCAGGAGAGTGGTGTCAGAGTGGGGACTCCAGTGCTGACGCTAGTGGTGACACTGGAGTCACCGAATGCCTGGAAGGGAAGAAAACTCTCCTTGGTTATTGCCCCATGGCCATGTGTACAGCTTTTTAATATAACAGGTATTTGGGTATAGTTGTAATTCACTTGTTTGTTAGTCCCAGAGTTGAATCTGTGCACACACGAGTTTTGAAATGTCCTTTAATTTTGGTGTTAAATCTCCCACCCATTTGAGTACCTATCTGGGGGTACCGATGTGTGCTAAAGGCAGATTTGATGTGTACTGGATGTTTGTACAATGGTATCCTTCTTATTTGGTTCTCAGACTACACACCCTCAGTCCTCCAGAGTATTTACTACACCTAGAAGGGAACAAAAGAAGCCCACCGGCGCCTGCAAACAGTTCCGAGCTGCATACTCTCGGATCCTCGTGTGGAGAGAGCCTCACTAGGACTTCCGTGGTATCGCATATTTACCGTTTGATTCCCAATGAGCTTGGCTATCCAAGTTCCTGGTCCGCAACAAGGAAGCCCACCTTGCAGGTTCAGCGTGTGGCTACTATGATTAAGTGTGAATTGTAGCCAAAACCAGCTGGCCGAATGGAGAGGGCAATGCAGGGACGGTTGTCTGTGATTAAAACCTAAGTCCGCAAGAAAAGAAAACTGGACTCAGGACTATGTGTTAGCAAGGAAATAAGCATTGCATTTTGGAAAAATGCACCTTCAAACATTTTTAGAGCTAGAAAAAAAATGAGGCTCAAAAAGCTTAAATGATATGTCCAAGGTATTGAAGCTGCCCGTTGGAAAATGCACCGGAACCAGAATCTAAGGAACCCCAACTCCCAGTTCAGTTATCTTCCTACGCTAACCAAAAAGTGCAAATTTTACTGGTATGGAAAATTCTTTTTCTCTTAAGTGCCTTTTTCTTAAAATATTACAGCCACTGTTTATGGAAAAATTATTTACATTTACAGTATCATTTGCCTAACAAACCACTCTAAACCTAATAGCTTAAAGCAAGCACCATTTATGTAGTTTATGACTTTGTGGGTCAACAGTTTGGGGCTGGTCTTTTCCAGGCTTCCTTATGCACCTGGGGTCCCCAGGGTGGCTCTGCCTCTGTGTATTGGCTGACTGCCGGCTGAGTCAGCTGGGGAGCAGGGCCTCCTGCCCCCCAACATTAGGCAGCCCCAGTGTAGTTGGAAGAGCAACCATGGAAGCGGGGAGCATTGGGACCTAGCCTGAAGCGCACACAAGTTGCTTCTCTACCAGTCTATTTCAAGAGCAAGTCGAAAGAATTGTGAGGGTCCAGGAGGGGTGGCCATCCAGGAGAATTGTGGCCATCTTTGCAATCTACCCCCCCTTTAGAGCACTTTATCTAACTTACCTAACTTAAGTCTCACCTCAGCTCCAGAAGTGAAGGCAGAATTCCCATGTTACAGGTGAAGAAACTGAAACCCAAGCACATTAGTCTGACTGAGGGGATGCAGAGGATGAGTGGCGGAACCCGAGTGGTGCGCACCTGGGAACTGGTTACAAGTGCAGTCTTATCAGAACCAGCATTTGAACAAGATCCCAGGTTGTTCCTAAGCACAGTGAAGTCTGAGAAGCAGGCACTGTAGGGAGCAGGGGGAATGGTAATAAGAGGGGCTAGTGAAAGAACCTTCCAGGCAGGGAAAACAGCAAGAGCACAGGCCCTGAGGCTGGAATCTGCAGGCAGATGAAGGAATTCCCGGACTAGACAGGGCTTCTGCAAGGGCAAGTTCATTGGTGGTGTAGAAGGAAGTCTGCTTTTTTCCAGAAAGGCCTATCAGAAGGCCCTGAGGAGGTCCTGGAGGGGAGAATGATGGGACGTTCCTGTCCCCCAGGCATGCTGTGAGGACCGCTCAGACTCAGGCAGAGATGCGGAGAAATAAGAGGCCAATGGTCCCAGCTGGGAGGCATTTCAAAGCACACCCCACAGGACTTGATGCCAAATCGGATTCTAAGGAAAGTAAGAGAGGAAGCGAAGATGGTTCTGGACTGCCAAGCTCTGGGTTGTTCCCCAGCCTTGAGCTTGGCATAGTACCTTTGCCTGTGTTTCTTTACTACTGAAAAAGAAGATTCATTTTGGTGATGCCGGTGGTTTTGCCAAGAGGCAGTTCAAACACTGAAGTCCCAGATCTGCATGCTCAGGTAAATTTCCCAAGTATAAGTGAGAATGGTTTGGCAAGTAGTGAGTTGTAACAAAACAGTTTTTTATATAGTTCTTCTGTCCATTATACCTCCCAACTGCCCCACGGACAGCTATCCAGGTGGGGTTATCGTGCCCCTTTCACAGGTAAGGACACTGAGATTTAGCGGTGTCAGTCACTACTCAAACCCGGGTCTGGACTCCGAGCCCAGTCTTCTGTCCGTGCACTGAAGCACTCTGCAGGGGTTTTATTTGGCCTTTGGGGGGACTTTTGATCTGGCCCATTTTGGGTCTTATTTTATTTTCCATATACACTGTACCAAAGTCAGAGAGGTGCTCGAAAATGTGTGAGGATGATTTCGAAGTACCTATTTCATAGAAACTTGAAAATGCCTCAGAAAAAAAATGTTTCTTTCCTCACCTGGCTTCCTCATGTTTTCTTTCCATATATTGATCCCAATGGCAACAAATTATACTTATTATACTTTATATTTCAAATGATGTGAGCTCTTCTGAAGCTTTTCGTTTGATGCTTTGAGTGATAAAAAAGATTTTGATTTTTTCCGAATACATTTTTAGGCCTGTTCTTAAGCTGAGGTGCAAAAAAGAAAAAAAGAAAGTCCATAGATTACAGAACCATGACCCCAAAGGGTTCAAAACACCTGGTTGTGTGGACAAGAAGACTGAGGCCTGGGTAGAAGGGGTTCAAGGGTACCCCACACATTGGAAACAAAACTAGAGCAGGACCCCTTGTTTCTAAACCTGAGCCCTACACTGTGCTAAACTGCTTCAGGGAAGTTCCCTTCCCTGTGTCCCAGCCTCTGTCCGCCCTGTGGGGAGTTGGGAAAGCTCCCATTTTAAAGTCTAGACAACCTGGGATTGGATCCTGGTTTGCTGGCTACCTAGTGTGTAGCCAAGTGCATTTACTACCGCAGTCATTGCTGAAGAGAATCATAAAACAGAATTCACTGGCGAGACAGTGAAGATCTAGTTTACAAAGCACAATTTATCTGCATTCTCTTTTAAACTTGACCTGGCAGGTTTTATGATTCTCACTGGGATTGGGTTTTGGTGAAGGAAGCCAAGTGTTCTAGGAGTGGACGGAACAAAAGCTTCAGAAATACACTGCAGCCCAGGCAGAGGCGCAGTCTCAGAAGACCACGGCTGGAGGCCCGCCCCCGCCCCCCGTACCCACCGTAAAATGGGTTCTGTCTCTGTTATAGTCTCTATGATACATGCATTGCCTTCTGGTGCCAAAGCACAGGGCTAAGCTGCGGCTCTGGGTAGGTGAGCCGGCCCCCAAAGGCAGTCAGAGAAGTCACAGCCCACTGGTGTGGAGACAGCTAGGGGCTTGTTTTTTAATTTAATACCCTGCCTAAATTCAAAGATTTAATGGGACAAAGGAGTGTGACTTTCACATAAGAACAATAATAAAGCTAACGTGGGCTTGCAATTTCTGCTAAAGTAGGTTTTCTGCTAAATAATTGACATGATTTAGCAGAAATTGCAACCCTTGAGAGACAGTTGTCCTGTAAGAGTTAATTAGACAAACAAGAAGCAAAATAAGCAAACAAATAAAAACTCAAGAATTTGCCACCCTAGCACTTTGCAGGCCCCTAATGGCGGGTGCAACTGGGTGCGGCCCATGTACACACACGCCCAAAAGTCAGAAATCACCAGGATCATCCTCCCAAACACAGATGACAGCATCATATGCGCGTTTGGTCCCATTAAATCTCTCTACCCCCTGTGTTTGCTGGTGCTCACCATCTACATAATTTCTGAGAGCCCTTTGAAAAGAAACCTGGGGTGGAGTTGTGTCTTCATCCCTCCCTGAGCCATGGGGGCCGCTGCACTTCTGCAGGGGGTCTCAGAGGCATGAACCCATGAGCCACTCTCCCAGAGGAGACTGGAATGAGGGCCGGACTCTCTCCTCTGGTGCGAATCCTGGCTCTTCCATTTGTTGTGGGAGCTCAGGAGGAATTTCCTGTAATCCCCCTGGGGTTCCGCTTCCTTCTCTATAAAACTAGAAAGCTGACTGACTGCTTCCCCTAGAGTGTGCCTGAACTTAGCAATATGTTTACCAAAATGGATTCCCAGCCTCTGTGGCCTTTGGTTTTCTCGAATGTGAAATGAGAGGTTTGGACCGTGGGTAGCTGTAAAGGCTCCCTGTACAAAATTCAGGGGCGAAATGTAGCCACAATGCCATGTTCCCTCAGTGACGAGGTAAGAGGGTGGCCATGACTTAGTCTGGGGAAGCAAAGTAAGAGTGGAGCCGTCTAGGAAAGCAGAACTTCCTGACCTGCCCAAATGATCATTCTGTGAGTCCAGATGAGAGGAAACTCTGAAATACGGAGAAATGAGAGGTGAGGAAGGTGATTTTTCCCTGGCCCTCATTTCTATGAGGGATTTTCAAAATAAGTAAGGTGGCATTTATTGTATTTAAAAGAAAAGGCCATTGCCTTGCCTGTGGTCTTTTATATAGTCTTCATCCTTCACTCTTTAAGTTAAGTTGGATTTAAATACATACATTAGAAACTGTTTTTACTGTGGAGGGCCCACACCACTTAGTGACATAAAAAGCTTCCTCCCTTCCCCTGTAATGCTGTATAGGCTAAAATCTAAATGATCTTCTGTGGAACACACAGAGGCTGTGCAGGTGGTAGGGGTGCAAAGGTGAACAAAGTGGACCTGGACACCATCCCGTAGGTGTTGACACATTAATCACACAGACTTGTCACTGCATTCCCGTAGGGACAGCAGGGAGGGGTCCCGGGCACCATGCAGGGTGGCCTGGGAGCTGTCACCTGTCTGAGAGGCAGGAAGGGCTCCCCTGAGGACAGATGAGAGGGATCTAACCAGGCGGAGGGGGTCGTGGGCCATGGGAATACAGGCAGTTTGCTCACACTCCTGTGGTGGCCGAGTTCCTGGAGGGAGAGGGAGACGGTAGGTGGAAGTGAGATCAAGCAGACCTTCCTCGGACACGTGCGGTAATCTGACCTCAGCCAGTCTGGCCCTTCTTCTTTATGTAGGATTTTTTAGGGGGTGGGTGTTGAAACCTCGGATATTTAGACGTGTGTGAGGGTAAAGGTCTCCTTCCTCACAGCCTTGGTCCAAAAGCAAATCTCAGGCACCATTCAACACATTAATTAGTAAGCAGGAATCAAAAAATCACGTATCCTGTTTTGTAAGATTAGTGAGGTCCCGTTTTCTGTTCTTTTAGCTTCTACAATTATATATTGGGTTGGCCAAAAAGTTTGTTTGGTTTTTTCCATATGATGGCTCTAGTAGTTGTCTTAACTTCATTCAAAACAATTCTGTTAGATCATATTGTCACAGCTGTCATATCAATGTGCATTTTTTAAAAAACTAATCAAAATTGGTGAATTTTTGTGTAGCCATTTTAATATTGAAGATGGAAGAAGATATGTAATGTTTTCGGCATTTTATTTCAAGAAAGGTAAAAACACAACTGAAATGCAAAAAAAGATTTGTGCAGTGTGTGGAGAACAGGCCGTGACGGATTGAACGTGTCAAAAGTGCTTTGCAAAGTTTCCTGCTGGAGATTCCTCTCTGGACGATGCTCCACAGTCAGGTAGACCAGGTGAAGCTGATAGCGATCACATTGAGACATTAATTGAGAACACTCAATGTTATACCACGTGGGAGATAGCCGACATACTCAAAACATCCAAATCAATAAAGTTATTGGTAAATATAAAAAAATGTGTCTTTTATTTTACAGAAAAAACTGAGCAGACTTTTTGGCCAGCCCAGGATCCCATGGATAGTTCTGTGGAGGCAGTGCGACACTCTTTGGAGGCAGGGCTGAGCTAATCTAAGAGTTTAAGCAGAGAAGCCCTGGAGCTCACCACTGGACAAGGCAATTTTTAGCGCCGGGCATTGGGAACTGTCGTAACCACAGGTTATTGGATTGCTGGCCTCTGCAGGATGATACAAGGGTGGGAATGCCTCCAGGGGTGTCCAGCCTTTTGGCACGTCTGGGCCACACTGGAGGAAGAAGAGCTGGCTTGGACTACACGTTGAATACACAAACACTAACAAAAACTGATGAGCAAAAAAAAAAAGGTTTGAAGTAAATTTACAGTTTTGTGTTGGGCCACATTCATAGCCATCCTGGGCCGCCTGCGGCCCATGAAGGGGTTGGACACCTCTGCACAGCATGTCTAGACAATCCACACATCTTATACAAAACTGACTTCGCCAAGGAAAAATTTCTTCTTTTTTTCCTTTTTATTGAATTTATTGGTGACACTGGTTAACAAAATTATACAGGCTTCAGGTGCACAGTTCTACAACAAATCATCTATACACGGTATTGTGTGTTTGGCCTCCCCAGTCAGTCTCCTCCCTTCACCATTTATCTTTGCTAAACTCTTCTCCACCTACCTGCACCCCCCCTCACCCCCCACCACCAAAAAATAACCTCTAACATCCATTTGCTAATTGAGAAAGTCCTTCGCGCTGGTTTGCGATTGAGAAGCTAACATCACCGTAGAAACCACCTCTGGACTGTGTGCGGCCCTCAGATAATAGCTTTCCTACTAGTCATCTCTGAAGTGCATGTACTTGATTGGGGCAGCTCCTTTAATTTACAGCCTAAGGTACAGATTAAAATCACACTCATAAAGCTCAGACTGTCTCTGCTGACATATTTCAAAGTGAATTACAGATAATACAACCATTATAAGGCAATGCTCTTTATCTTAAGAACAGTGAGAAGCTATTGAAGGTTGTAAACTGGAAAGTTATGAGATTTTCATCTCTGGCTGCAGTTTGGTCAACCAAAAGCCAGACTTGGGGGAGAGGAAACCAGTTAAGGAGGTACCGTGTACATGGTGCTGACTCCCACTTGAATAAAGGGGGTGTAACTGGGGAGAAGCAGGTGGGTTCCTGAGAGATTAGGTGAAATGACTGGAACCTGGTGGTGGATGGGAAATGGGAAGTGAGGGAGGAGGTGTCCGGGTCGAGTTTTGGGACAGGGGACAGGGGATACAAATAATTTTGTTATAGTGTTGTTTGTGATAAAAAAAAGAAAAAAGAGACAATTTGTGTGTTGCCAGTATACAATAGTTAAATGAGGTATGATTTGTAGATACAGTGCACTACCCTGTCCTGATGGGGAAAATGAAGTATATATGTGATGACATGGTGGAAAGATGTCCAGGATATAATCTTAAATTTTTTAAAATTTGTTGAAGAAGCATGAACTTAGTGTTCCATATTAATACAATTAGTAATGATTTCAATGAGCACTTACAGAATTATCTTCTGGAGGGTGGGCCCCTTGTAGTGCAAGCTTCCCCTGCCAGGTGAGAGTTCTAGGAACCCATCTGTATCAGTGTACCAGCTGGCATTGTTGTGAGAGGCTGCATTCGGCTTCAGTGAATTTTTTTGAAGACTCTTTCAACACGTTTGCCCATTTCATGATGGGGGATTTCTGAGCACACCTGCTCACACCACGCTGAGTGTTCAGCAGTCTTAACCAAAACTGGCATGACCCTCGTGCTCCACCCTCCCCATTCACCCCATCTTGCCCAGAGCAACTTTTTTTTTGTTTCCCTGGATGAGAAAAGTCCTCAAAGGGAAACGTTATGCCGATGTAGAAGAGGGGAAACAAAAAGAACAGCAAAAGCACTAAAAGGCATCAAAATCGATGAGTCCAAAAAGTGCTCTGAGCAGTGGGAAAAAAGTCTTGATAGGTGTATTGCATCAAATGGAGAGTACTTTGAAAGTGACTGACCAAAGTTTAAACATGTAAGAATGAATACACAATTTTTAATATAAACAAATTCCAGGGTTTTGGGGTCCCCCCCTCATGACTTAGCAGTAGTAATGATTATAATTAGCACTTACAAGTAAAATACCTGGGAGAAAAGAATTTCTAATGGTGACTATCTGTAAGGCAGAGATTATCAGGGGCATTTTCAATGTACATTAGACATTTCTGTACTCTGGCTTTATTTTGCAACTGAGAAATCTGACTTGGCAGGAAATGAGCAGACTGCCCTATTTCTGTCATGAAAACCGCTGATCGTTGGACCCCACGATGATTTCTCCCTCCTCCGAACACACCGACCACGTTCCTTCCAGAGTGTTAGGTCCACAAAGGGGTCAGTTGGTTCAGCATCTCCATTTCCCATCTGAGGACACTGAGGCGCAAAGAGGTTAATGGCTTGGCCAATGTCACGTGACTCTAAATTAATAGCAAGGCCAAGATGAGAATCCAGGGACATGCTAACTCTCAGTCTAGAATCCTTTCTACTATAAGCTAAGTCTTCTCTAGCACTCACTGTAACTATGAATAACTTGGCTTTTATTGGACTGTGAAGTGAATAAATCTGTCTTTTTCCTTCAATAAAATCATGTGCTGACCCTGAGACAGGCAGGGTCCAGTATCAAGTTCAACCTACTGTAAAACGGTCATTAAAAGCAATCAACTAACTTTCCTTAGACTTCAGGCCCAAGAGGCAGAACTGAAATTCAGGGAGGAGAAAGACTCCCACCCTTGAGTGGCACTCACACAGCTTCCTTCCCCAGCCCCTCACACAGAAACCACCACGCACGGTAAGGATAAGCTAGGGGCACTGGGCTGCGTTGCTTAATTGGTTATGCTGGGAAAATGGGCTCTGGATGTAAGGGAGGGTCGGTGAGTACCCTTCTGCTGCAGCAAAATGCCAGTATCCTAAACTTCCTGCAGCCGATGGCGTGCTATTCCAGGGTTCTTTTAATTAGTTGATGATCTCAGTGATCTCCCCCAGCTGTCTTCAGAACTCTCGCTTGTAGGACTCCCAAAGGCCCTTTTCAGCGAGTTTGTTTCAGGGACTGTTTCTTATCTTACAGAATCACGGCCACCCCTGGCCTGATTGTGGGCCCTGAGCAGTGTTTCAGATTGTCCACCCTCCGGTGGCAGTGGCCCCCAAACTGGACTCTTCTGGATCAGGATTCACTGGCAGAAGCAAGGGTAGAGAACTATCTTGTCCTGAGACCAGCAGTTACCAGGGAGTTACATGCCCCAGTCTGTTACGGGCTCTTCGGCTTTCCTGCCTTGGCGCCCAATCCTTTTCCCCTTCTCCCCCGGAGCTAATCAGAACACTATTGTCTACACTGAACTACCGCTTGACATCTGCTGTTCATCACCTAAATGGGCCCCAGTCTTTCGGAAACTATTCTCCCATTTTGCAAACTTGGTGAGCTTGTTTCCAGTGTTTTATTCATTTATTTCAACTCAGCAGTTTCCGTATCTTAAAGTTTTCCATTTTTTTTAATTACCATGTTTTATTTTTTTAGGCTTACACACATACACACATTTATATAAAGTTTAGTTTTACACTCTCAAACCAGTTTGTCCTATTGCTAATTGTGTGTTCACAATGCTTTAAGTATTTACATTACCCATGTAATGCATTTACACATCTTAAAATTTGGAAAAAACAAAAGTAGTTAAGTATCACAACTGCGATGTGCCTTTAAATTATATTCAGAAACCTAGTACTGTGATGTGATGAAAAAAACCCCCATAAATTTAAAGTACTAATAATTATTTCCCCCTTGGTCAGCAATATGTCTGCCTTTCAGAAAGCTCATATCATGCTTTTCACAAATGCAGAAGTTTAGCTTCTTGAATACTAGCCTCACACAGAGGCTGAGAGTGGGGAAAGGGGAGAATGTCAGCCCTTCCATGAGGGAATAACCAGGGGGCCTTCATTACAAATGGAACCGGAAGGAATATGAATAAACCACAATTCAACAGATCTTAGAGTCAGAAATTCCTAGAAACAGGAGCGGTGAGCCCTGGAGGAGTTATTAGAGAGTTGGTGTGATACCCTTCCAGCCCGGTCCTGGGCCATGTGTGTGTGCCTTCCAAAATACCTGGAAAAGGTTATGTTTCCCACTGTGCTTTTCCTCTGTGGCCAGGCTGAGCAATAACCTACCTGACCGATAGTAATCTTGGTATGAGCTGTAGTCACCAAATTTTCTATTAAAATGCAAAACATGTTAGATGGACAACAGGATAGATTGAAAATAGTCTGCCCTGAAAACTCAAGGATTAATGTTCCCCGAAACTTGCCCAAATGAATATTAGCACAGCATTCTTAGGCTAACACTGTGACATTTGGGGAGACGCAGTTTGTGTGTCTAGACAGTGGGACACTGGGGTTGTTAATGGGGATTATGACAGCCTCCATTGGAAGTTAGAACTTCCCTGAAAGAATTAGAATGTAAGGGTGTGTAGGTGTAATTAAAGCCTAGACAAGGTAGATTCAGCGATGTCTCTTAACATCTATAATTAGCAAACATTGGAGTACCTTCCATGTGGTTTTCTTTTTTTTTTTTTTGCTTCAGAATGTAAAAATATATAAGGAAAAAATTAATTCCATCACAGTCAAAATGTTTTCCTGCTAGAACTTCTCATTTGGGACTGATTGAAGAATATTTACTTCTGATGAAAGTATAGAGGGAAAACAAAGCAGAAAAGGATGCTGTGTCTTTAAATTTGGAGATATTTTATAATTGTCCTTGAAGTGTCTATTTTCATATGTTTGCTTTGGGTGGGACATGGAAAAATATTTGCCTATAATCTTAACTCATGTGTTCATGAATTTCCTTTCCTGAGAGAGGTGGTAAGCAACTCCTTGGGGATGTCTTTCTAAATGTTCTCACGTGCATGAATTTTGCACTAAAAACTGGTAAATTTATTTACTATCTGAGAGTCAGATCTAAGAGATGTCTCTCAGATATTCAAAAGTATGAAGCTTCAGGAGTTAAACATGGAGTTTTCTCCTTGTCTGTGATCCCTAAGGCTACCCTAGTTGTATGATCAGTTTTTTCACTATAAATCAGTTTTTCAAAAAGTACTGATGAACTCTAATATTTATTCTAAATAACATTGCTCGGAAAATCTTAATTTTGCTTGTTTAAATAGTTGTTTTTCATCTTTCAGTAATATCTTTAATCTTTCAATAATGGCTTGGAGGCAAGGTATTTTTTTTTCCTTAGGGAAATTAAAATTTCAATAGTGCAGAATTTCTTATTCACTCAACAAATACGTATTAAGCATTTTCCATATATATGCCCGACCTATAGAATCAGTGTAAGTCACCTTTCTGGAACCCCACAGGGGACATTTTTCACAAATGCAAAACTGGAATTTGCAAATAAAATGCTTGTGCTTGCCGTACACATCCATTTTTCACATGTATTGAGGCAGGCACGGAGCTGTGTGCTGGCCTGCATACAGACGTAACGAGAGAAATCCTTGTCCTCATGTGGCTTATAGTAGCTGCTGGGAAAAGGTACACTTAATAATCGCATAAATAAAAAGTAGAATTCCCAATCGTGGTGCCACAAAAGAAAGACAAATGGTGTGCAACAGCCCTCATGGGGTCTGACTTAGATGAGAAGGGAAGAGAGGTCAGGGAAGGATTTTCAGGGCAAGTGACTGTGCCCAGAGCAGACGAATGAGGGAAACTCAGCCAGCAGGTAGGAGAGGAGTGTGTGTGTGTGTGTGTGTGTGTAAGTAAGAGAGAGAGAGAGAGAGAGGCGGGGATGGAGGGTGGGAAGTGTGATTCTGGGGGCCAGGAGACCCGGCTTCTACTTTAAGAGGTGCTAGAAACTGCTCTTAAGCATGTCTTCACCCATCTCACTTTCTAAACCGAGTTGAATAGAAACCTCAGGATCTCTTCTCTGATCTGTGATTCTTATGAGCTGCTACCCCCCTGGGAAGCTGTGGTGGCTTCTTTTGGGCCATTTCTGAAGCTGTCATCATCCCAGCCCGGGTTTTGTCTGCATGCTGTGTCCCTGCCAGACTGGCCCTGGGCAAGCCCGATTCAGGCAGTTCTAGGCTGAGTTACCTCAACTTCCTGCTCCACCTGCATGCACACAGTTATCTGCCTCCCTATCAGTCCCTTCCTCATTCCCTCCATTCTCACAGGGCAAGGTGTGCGCTTCCTCTTCGAGGTCAACCTTTTCACCAGCGCTCCTCTACTGTGAGCCCCTGTCCTCCACCGAAGGCTTCAAGGGCTCATCCTGCCTCTGTCCTGACTCTCCCACTCAGCACTCCTCCCTCCCCCGACAAAGGAGTCAACTCTCTTTGGTAAAAACACTCATCATTTTTTTAAAAATAAAATACAAAACAAATATTTCTTCGTTTGAGCCTCATTCCTCTGCTTTTTGGCTCTCTGCCTCTCCCTCTCTCTGTCTCTCTCTCTCTTTCTGTGTCTCTCCCCTTCCCTCCCCCTCTTTTTCCTTCTCTCCCTATCACTGTTTTCCTTATTGAAATATATTAAGTTGAAAAGTCTTATAAAGAGTCATTCCTGCCTTTAATTGCAATTTCCAATGTTTCACTTCCTGTTCACTCCTAATAAGAAGCTATTTGTTTTCTGCTCACATCATGGCATGAAAATTTCAGTGATGAAATGTGGATCCTAAATTTAAATGTATGGCCATTAAATCTAATAGTCCCGTTTCATCCTTTTATCTTACGAACTTCCTGCTGCATATCAAACTACTGGCATTGCTGAAGCCTTCCTTTTTGAAACTCTCTCCTTTGACTCCTAGGGTACTACCGCATTCCTCACTCCAGTCCCTACTCCTCTGCCACCTTTATCAGAGGAAGCTGGTGTAGCCCAATCCAGGCGCAGGTCCAGTGAGTTATGACTCTGTGATCAAGGAAGGTGAACAAAGAATTCAGAGTAGAATTAAAAGGTGACTGGATCCATTGTTTTGGGTCAGTTGGCAAGGCAGCCTGTGTGGCAGGTGGAGAATCAAAAAGGGCTAGAGAGTTAGGTCACTGGTCATTGGAACTTGGGGACAGAGATGAGAGGATGGAGCCTTTTGTCAGATTTGGATTCCATATCAAAACAAATTCCTTACAAGACAGTGTTTTAACCCTGGACAGTTTAGAATGAAGTATAAATATGACGCACTAAATAAAACTCAGAGTATTTAAAATCTCAGATAAGTCTGTGTAAATGTCTGTATTTAATACTTTAAATATATACAATATTCACAGTTTTTTCTTTTTATAATACTCATAGTTTTCAAGACAATTTATTAATTAATATGATTTAGCCTTGTGGTTCTACTTTAAAGTATGTCACTAGGTGATTGATTTAGACTTTGGATCATTAAGTTGAAACTTTTGAGAGAACATTGCTGTTTTACACTGGATCAAAATGTTTAAGAGAATTGAAGATTCACCTTATTTATGAGTTTAATTTATTAGTTTTACAAAATGACTTATGTACCAGGGAAGGATTTGTTTATTAGTCAGAAAACTGAAATACTTAAAATGTTTTTTACTTTAATTAATCAAGTTGAAAAATCACTCTTAAAAAGATTGACAACATTTAGAGCATTTTAAATAGAATGTAAGATTTGTAGTTGATCCCAACTCAAGAGAAAACTACATTTTTGGATTGTAGTTTAATTTATTTAGTAAGTTAAATATTAGTCAAAAAACCTAAATAGTCATACATTCTATTTTGGGGGGCCCTGAGAGATACACCAAAACCCCTGTCACCAGCTTCTGCTCTCAAGCATTGGTACCTCTGGGCTCCCACCTCACCCTCAGTCCTTCCCACTGCTCCGGCCCCTGCCCCACCTCTGGCAGGGTCACAGTGTGAGCACACTCCAGGCTCCCAGCTCCCAGCTCCCAGCTCCTATGCACTCCTCCAGCCCTGCTCCCCTGACACTGCTACAGGACCCTTAGAAACAGCTCCCCGCAGAGCAGATCCAGGACCCCTCTCAACTTAACCCATCTGGGATTGAATCCATCCCTGCCCCACCCCACCCCCACCAATCTCCTCTCCCTCTTGTTGCCGTTTCAGCTGTTGACATCATCTAGGTGTCCTTGCCCCCAGGGCCGGGACTGTGGCGTAGGCATCTTTGGCTCCTTGGTGCCCACTCCCTGACAACAGCAGGCCCTGAAAACCCCCATCAGTGAATGCGGAGGCCAAATATGATACACAATGACATGAGTACAGGTTTTTGGATGAGCAGAGGGGGAAGGCCCCATATCATGTTGGTGTTTGTTAAAATCTTTGTCAGAAGAGCAGAAAGAACTGCCGTTTATTGAGCACCTACTGTCTGCCCAGCATTCAAAGTGATTTATGTACGTATTTAGCTTAAAGGAGTGGGATCAGAGAGGGCAAGCCAGCAGTTCAAAGTGACAGAGCCTGTGAATGACAAAGTGGGGACTCAGTCAAGTGGTGTGACTCCAGAGCCCCCCTCTCGGCCAGCAGACGGCCTCCCCGGTGTTACCCACCGCCTGCAGAGCAGCATCTTTCCCACTGGGCTCCACCTCGTCAGACTGACTTTCACGCGGTGGCATCGCTGTGTGACTGTGAAGACTGAGTGAGGCTTAGAAACTCAGAAATCAGTCTATAAGCATTTAGTAGACTTTCTTCCACTTCCTTATAAGAGAACCCACTTCACCTTTTACACGGGTCAAAATACCAAGGCTTAGTGATTTCAAAGATCAGTCCTGTCTCTTGTTAAAGATGCATCAGCAGTCACTTCTCCAACTCTCCTGCTTGGCTTACTGCCAGTTGAGAGAAAACATTCCCGGTCTTTCCATATACCTCCAGACTAAGAAGGGTGTGTGTCGGTCGCACTGGGCACAGAACGTGGGTTTAGAGGAAATGCAGTCACAACAGAGCCTTTTAAGAAATAAAATTGAGAAATCATCCTCCTCACATTTCCTCATTCCCACTACTTTATACAGTTCATAGAAACAATATGTCTACTGCTGAGCACTTGAACCCTAGCACAAAATTACCATATTTGCCGTGTACAATGGGCACCCACATTTTTGGCTCAAACTTTCAAGATAAAAAGATCTTTTGTTTTAATTTTTTAATTCAGTTTTGTGTTTATTTCTATTTAGAAACAAAGCCAATTATCTTATTCCAGGGCATTATTTTGTCACTAATATTGTGACCAAATTACACATACAGATATTGTTACAGCTTTCTAGAATTACACTTAATGCATAAGCATAAATAAAAGAATTAAAAACATTTATATAGATATGGAATTAGTACTACCTATGTATAATGCACATCCTTATTTTTCCCACAAAAATTTGGGCAAAAAAGTGCACATTATACACGGCAAAATACGGTAGTAAGAGTGGGAAAGCTGGAACTGCTATCTTATCCACACCCACCCTACCCCCAGCCCCACCTCCTCACCCCCCTGGAGGATAAACCCTGGAAACAGAGCTGCCAAGTACAAGCTAAAGATGGAGATAACCAGATCCTTTTCTCAAAATAAACTTTTAAAAAATAATGAGCATTTGAGTCTATTTCTCTCATTCCCAAATGAACTCTATCCCACCCCAACATAGAAGGCTGTTTTTGTTAGGATTCTTGAAGTTGGAGAACTTTAGTATAGTTTCTCTTCAGAAAATTATATATAAAAATACAACAAGCACCTTCGGTGAGCACACAATGCAATATATAGATGTATTACAGAATTGTACACTTGAAATTTCTATAATGTCACTAACCAATGTCATATCAATAAATCTAATTAGAAGATAAAAGTATCCTAATAATGGAATATCCTATATTTTAACCACCGTTAGCAATGTTTACGAATAATTTAGAAGATCAGCCTCCTTGAGCTCTTCTGTCTAACGGAGTCACATGTACGAGTGGGGAAATTGGGAAGAGCCTAGATAAAGACACAGTAATTACATACGCCATGCCACAGAATAGGCTGCCAGAAAGGGGTTGCAGTGCATGGGACCTTTTTCCTAGCAGGGTTTCATTTCCAGAATTGCTCATGATTTTGGCCAAAATTCAAAGTAGTTTTTATTGCAAAATAATGTTTCCTTAACTACAAGGAGTACAAGAAAAGCACCATATTATACATCAGAGAAAAAAATCACAAAACTGAAATAACCTATCTAACCACATTCAGAGAATGTAGTGATTCAGGAGAAACTGGCCTCATTCTCTCAAGGGCACAGGCCAAAAGGCAAAGGTAAATAGCACATGTTTCAATGCTACTTGTCACCATACCCCTGGGACAGTTAATGTTCTCACTGTCCAGGTGGGGTGATACAGACAACAATTTACCCCAAGCGATGGGGGACTGCTTAGCCTCAAGCACGCCTTTAAATTGCTCTGTGGCCACAGAAATCGCTTCTCTGTTCCTTCTTCTCTCAACAGACACCAGTACAATCCAAAAGCCAAGTCCTTCAATGTCTTACTCATCATTACTAGATGCTTTAATTGTGTAAATTTCAGTTACTTCATTACCTAAATTGATCCTGATGAGTTTATGTATGCAGAGTAGCCATTCAAATCCCAGCTCTAGGGCTTCCTAACCTGCGTGAGCCTCGATTGCTTTGTACAATTGGGATAATAATGTTCTGACACATACATGGGAGGGCTGTCAGCCTAGAAGCTAGGTATCAACCCAGTGCATATGTGAAGAAATTCTGCAGGTGAACTTGTCAGATTTCTGTAAGCGGAGAATTCTTAAAGGCGCGCCCCTGCATGAAAGCCACCCTGCGAATGGCTGTGATTAAAAAGGTGGGTGATAACAAGTGGCAACAAGGATGTGGACAAGCGGAACCCCTGTCCACAGCTGGTGCATCCGCTCTGGAAAATAGTCTGGGTGTTTCTTCAAAGGTTAAATAAACATAGAATTCCTACATTACTCAGCAATTCCACTCCTAGAAAAGTTCTGCTCCAAGAAAAAATGAAAACATATGTTCACAGAAAAACTTGCAGACGGATGTTCATAGCAGCATTATTCATAGAGCCAAAGATTGAAAACAATTCAAATGTCCGTTGCCTGGTGAATGGGCAAATAAAATGTGAAATATCCATACAATAGACTATTATATGGCCATAGAAAGGCATGATACATGCTACGTACAACGTGGATGAACCTTGAAAATATCATGCTAAGTGAAAGCAGCCAGGTAGAAAAGGCCGCACATTATATGATTCCATTCACACGAAAGGTCCAGAATAGGCGAATGCAGAAAGGAAAAGGAGGGTGGTGATTGCTTAGGGCTGAGGATGATGGGGGATCGGGAATTTGTGGCTAAAGGGTATAGTATTTCATGGAGGGGATGATGAAAATGTTCTGAAATTGATTGTGGTGGTGGTTGCACAACTCTGTGAATATATTAGACACCATTGATTTGTACACATTAAGTGGCTGAATGGTGAGATATGTGAATTATAGCTCGATAAAACTGTTACAAAATAATAAAGTGGCAAACTTCTAAGAAACTTCAGTAACCTTTCACGCTTAAAAGTTTTAGAGAAGAGGTCGGTAGACCGTAGATGTCTGTTAATTACCTGCCACAGATGTGCCCCCAAATCCCTGGACTTTGACTTGCTGGGAGCTTTCGAGTATCTTCCCTGCCGACAGCTGCAGTTTCCCCGTGTACAAAAACAAAAAAGCTTCAGCTCCAATCTTTGTTTAGTATTTTCATTGTTTTTTACACGAGTAACCCTCTGACTCCGAGAGCAATGTCCCTTCCTGACTCCTTTCCAGGTGGGAAAATCTGAACCAGAACTGAGGTTTTAGAGTACCAAGCTCTCACGCCAAGTGCATGTGTGAACTGCACTTTAGCAGAACCGCCTCTAAAATGACCCTGAGACCCGAAGATCTGTCTTTGTAAAGGCCTGGCGTAGGTTAGATAGTGCCCAAAGGCGGTCACAGCCTGTGTGAACTGAAAAACACACTCCCACCAACTTTGCATATTAGTGACCTCGCCCACCCCACCCCACCATTTACATGATGTTTCTCTTCCTGTAATTTTCACATTTGTATCAGGTTGTGATCTGATTCATTATTTACCTCTTCCAATGTCTCTGAGCCTAGATGCGGAACCCTGGAAGTAATGGGTTATGAAGGAAGCGCTGGCCAGATCCGCAGGCCTAGGAGCTGGGTCACTGGAACCGCATTTTCCCTGGGGCAGGTCTTAGTGTGCGGCTGACTTAATACTTCAGTTGAATATAATAGCCTATTCTTTGTTAGGGGAAAAAATGGATTAATTATTTGGCTTAAGTCCACCAAGCTAAGGCTGGCCCTTAAAGGAACACATATGTCCCCTAGCTTTCGATTGTACTTCCAGTAAAGAACTAAAATAATTATAAATATTGCTTTGAAAAGAATCATACCGCTAACACTTTGGTTTGTTTGCAATGCTTATTTGTAATTGATCTCATAAAATTATTGTCCCGAATTGGACTCTTACTACCAGGAAAAGAGTTGGTAGCAAGCTGTGCTACTTTAGACAGGGACTCCTTTTCCATGAAGAAGCGTAACTAGAAGCAATCCCATTCTCTGAAGGAACTCTCAGCTCCTTGTCCCCCCTTCATTCAACCCGTACCTATTGTTTTTTATTGCTGGTTATTCTTTCATGTGAAAGTGTTATTTTCCCAAATGGTTATAAATTTTTTTAAGTATGTCCCATAAATATCTTTTTATCTCCCACAGTGCCTCATTTAAGATGAAGCCCCAAAGAGTCGGTGATTAGTCCTTTGCCAGTGAGCATGGGTAGCCTTCCTGAAGTATGGGCGCTTGTGATCTAGTTACGTAGCCTTGTCGCTTTCTGAAGGCATGGCCAGAACTACTGTCCACAGAAAAGCAAAAAGTAACAGCTCTGTGGGAGGACATAAAAGCACTAAAAGTGTGGCTCTTCATTATACTGGTCTTTCAAGTTGTTGGAAGGTTTGAAAATTTTCAAAATCAAAAATTAAAAAAAGGTTAAGCATCCACATACATCTCCAGGACTAAGACCCAATATCACATCCTCTCCTTACTCAACTTCTCACATGGGCGATTTATTTCAAAGGGTGCTAAGTGACAGCAAATAGCGCAAAACCTTCCTCCTTCAACCCTGCTCATCTTCTTCCTTCGTGAAAATTCCTCACATTGTGTTCCAGATGTGCCTTCCCCAAACCTTAATCAATAAATTAATTAGGTATTTCACAAAAGATATTCCATATACTCAGAGTTTTCAGTGTAGGAGAGGGAGGTCCAGGTATTAACCAAAGAGTCACGCAAATGTAAATTTTCCATGGTGACAAGTGCAATGTCAATCAGTGCTAGAGGGATTGGAACCAATAAAGGCAGTAAAGGAGATGGGGAGTTCACCAGGAAGAGGGGCCGCATGAGCAGAGGCCGTTTGGTGAGCAGAGCAGAGCAATGTGGGACTGAAAGAAGACGGTGAAGCTGCAACCCAGAGACGAAGGTGGTTCAAGAAAGTCTGAAAACCTGCGTAGGAATCTGTCTGCTCATCTTAGGAGCAATGGAAAGCTACTGAAGTGTGTTTAAAGTCTGGGAGCTGGTGTCATTCACCCTGTGTTGCGGAAAACTGACTGGAGAGCACAGAGTGGGCAGGCCCCTCGGGAAGATTCTGCAGTTGACCCGGTGGCAGTTTCAATGGCAGCTCAGTAGAGGGAAGTGACCTAATTCGAGAAACACTGAGAAAATAAAATTGTCGGGTATTGTTGGTATAGTCCAGCTTTCATTGAGGGTTCAAATACAAGGAAACTAATAGTTTAAAAAAACATTTGAAAGATAAATTCATCAGGCAATGATTGGAAATGAAAAGCGAGGGAAGGAAAGGTGTCGTGGGAGACGCCCACACGGTGTGACTCATGCTGCTGATATGGGCAGCGGCACACTGGAGTCTCCGAGTGGTTGGTTCTACAGCAAAGAAAGCTCCCTGTCCAACCAGGGCTGCCCTGGATCATCCGAGCCCTGAATCCGCCTTTTCTTTTTCTGGTAACAGCGACTTACTTCCTGGGAACATATTTCAGACAACCCTGAGTTAACCTAAGCGAGCTTTTACTTTAGACAATTCCAGGTATTCTTCACATTTTTAAAAAGATTTTACTTATTTATTTTTAGAGAGAGGGAAAGGGCGGAAGAGAAACATTGACGTGAGAGAGAAACATTGATCAGTTGCCTCTCGCGAGCACCCTGACCAGGGACCTACCCCACAACCCAGGCTTGTGCCCTGACTGGGAATCGAACCGGTGACCCTTCACTTTGCAGGATGGCACACAACCAATTAAACCACACCAATCAGGGCTCTTCACATTTTTTTAAACTCCTGTGTTAGACTGCTGGGGCTGTTATCATGAAATGCCAGACTGTGTAGCTAAAGCAACAGAAACATATTTTCTCATAGTATCAGAAGTTAGAAGTCCAAAGTCAAGGTCTCAGCAGGATGGCTCTCTCCTGCACGTGGCCACCACCTTGCTGACTCTTTGCACGGTCATCCCGAGGACTGAGTGCAGCGTGTGTGCCCTAATCTTCTCTCTAATAGGGACACTAGTCAGATGGATTAGCTCCTCCCCCGCCTCAAGGGCCTCATTTTCCCTCAGTCACCTCTTTAAAGGTTCTCTCTCCAAACAGCCACATTCTGAGGCGCTGAGGGTTACAGCTTCAAACATACAAATTTCAGAGGGACACAGTTCAGCCCGAACTACCCCAGAAGCACAAACTTCTCTTCAACAGCTGGTGCCACCATTGAGCACCCACGTCCTACTCCACATCCAAGGTCTGGTGGTCCTTTGTCATGAAGAGTGGTCCTAAAATGCCTCCATCAGCAGCACGCTCCATGGCAAAGTCCCTAAACACACTGGAAAGGTTTGTCACTCACATTTTTTATTAGTAACCCCCTAAAACACTTACCAAGGATAAGAAAAATGCAGCAAACAGTATTCCTGTCATCAGCCCCATTCCCAGATCAAAGGCGACGTTACCGGAGGAAAGAGCGAGTGCGAGGACTTTTCTTCTAACCAGGTGAGAGCAGCATCGCACCCTGAAGCAGCAGAGCGCCGAAGGCCAGGTGAACACCGGTCTGCTCCACTCTGCTGGGCCGGCGTGCGTGTAGCCAGGTCTGTTCTGTGTGGGGTGGGGCGTGTGGGGCGAGCAGGTTATGAGGTACAGGGGAACTGATGTTTAAACCCTGACTTCACTCTCTGCTCAGAAAGCGAGGCATTCAACTTTTCTGCTTCTCATCCTGCGAAAATGGCTGAGGAGATTGTGCAGGAAAGACCGTCACTTCCGCGTACCGTCGGACTGGGAGAGGAGTCACATGGCGGCGGCAAAGTGGGAACAGTGGGCCAGCAGCTCCTAAAACCACCTGAAGAGTGAATAGTATTTTACGTGTCATTTTATCTTCTGTGTTCGCCACCAAAGGCCCCTTCGGCCATTCCAGTGTTTCTAGTTTCAGCCAAGCTTTTAAATGTCATCACATCATCTTTACTGGAATTAAGTCGCAAATGAATCACAAACCAATAAAAACTGCCCGCACATTTGCTGATTATATACAATTTATGTGAAGAACGGAGCCATACTTCTTTTTTTCCTCAGTCCCATTAAGTCTCAGAGCTTGCCTGCTGCCTTTTGGAACCCGGATGCCAGGAACTGAGTGATTTCCCAATGTATGTGAAGACCGTGTAACTGGATTTTTTTTTTTTTCCTTCTAATCGGGTAAGACCAGCGTCTCACCTGAAGCAGCAGAGCACCTAAGCCCAGGTGAACACTGGTCTGCTTGGTTTGCACATCGGTCAGCTACTTCCCAAGGAGAGATTGTTTGACCCTCCTTTAAGAAAGAACACTCTCTCTCCCTAATAGCAGGATGGTGTGTGTTGGGGGTTGGGGGGTGTCCATAAAAATAGATAGAAATGAACAGATCTCCCTGAACTTGTTCTGCCGCCCGGAAGGGACCGGGCCTGGAGCTGGTCAGCCTAGGGCCAGCCAGTAGGGTAACGTGCAGGTTCTTACTGTGTGCAGGAGAGATCTCACAACACTAGCCCGGGTGATTTTGAGAGCCTGTTTGCTCTCATAATCAGCGGGAGAGGGTGGAACAAAGGAAGGGCTTAGAGGAAGCAAAAGGAGAGAGCTCAGGCGGTGCTTTCCTTTGGCTCTCTAACAATGTTATGGGGAAGAAGTGAGCCATGGCAGGGCTTCTGAGAGCTCACTGGAGAGTCAGAGTAAAGGAGGCCCTGGAGACAGATTCAGGGGTATGCCTGGGATAAGCTGCCACTGCCCGGTGCTCCCCTAGTTGCAAGTCTTACGGGAGCCCCAGAGTCTAGGAGAGAAATGTACAGATGCGCGCTCGAGAGGGAAGAAGGTGTGGGTGGGCTCTGGAGAGAAGCTGTGCTGGGTCTTTGACTTGAGGGTCCTAATTTCTAAAGGCGGGAATTTTAGGGGAGGATCTCAATAGATTGTTCATCAGTTTTATGCTGATGTACCAAAATAGATACATTCCCCTGATGTCATTCGTCCTGGAGTATGGTTGGTGCCAATGGCACTGAATGGATTTCTGTCATCTATCTCTCTCCCTGAGCTGGCGCTTTAAAGCTGTTTACCCTCTGCTTGGGGAGAAGTGTAGCCATTTACTCTTCAGTTTCCTTGCTTATGGGAAGATAGGATTTTTCAATTTACCAGATGGCTGTAAACTGCTTGGCTGTTGAACTGTCTGTCTCGGTTTCCCTATTCCACTTGCCGTGGCTAACTAACCTGTCCCAGTTCAACGTGGGGTTGCTATAACCGGTTCATTCTGGTACATGTCCCCTGTTCGCAGCCAGTAGTGTCAGGCACTGATTCATGAATTAGGTGTGGACTTACAGCCTGTATCAGTACCTCAGAATAAAGTTAATCAGGAACGCATCTGTCTTTGTTCAAGGCCGGCTTGTCCTTTCTTCTTCCTAGTAGATGTGTGTGTAGCTCGTATATCCTTTGCAGTGCTGCCGCAGCTGCTCCACTGCTCCTGAGATCTCTTTAGTTCAAATCCGGCTTCTGCACTTCGGCGCCTTGGCATTTTGTCAGCAAAGTTCAAGTGCAGAGCCTCTGACTTCTGGTTTTGGGTGAAGAATATTTTACCCTGCTTTCTTGTCACCTGTGTGGCCCTGCAGGTATCAGGATTCGTGGGGACTATGCAGCCTGGTAATTACATTGTTTATTTCCTAGTTTCACACAAAACCAAACCAATCCCACGCATGCCACCAAGCAGCCTTTAGGGAAATGTACTCCAAAAAGCTACACTGAAACCACTTATTTATTGACACTCGGGGACATATAATCATTCTTAGCAAGAAACACTGAGATCAAACAAGGAAAAAGCCAGCCTTTGAAACACCTGGCGTTTGTCAAAGGGTTATTGAGAAAGGAAAGCCACAAAAGAGCTGGAGGTGCCAAGTCTGGACAGCCTTTGTCACACCCCTTTGCCAGGTGACACTATCATATGGCATTGGACATGAGCTCAAGAAAAAAGAGAACAGGAAAAAGGCTTCTCCCTCCATAGAAACTGGATTGAAATTACTTTTCCTTTTTATGGCTTATAGTATGTGTCATCTTTCTAAAATATGTTTTTCTTCTCTAGTTCAGCTGACTGTCCCTAAAACTACACATCACGCTGTCCCATACCTTCATAACCTATTTAAATAATGCATCTTGCTAAAAATACCCAGCATCACAGACATGACCTTCTCTTGGACATCTGTTTGTTCTCGTCCCGGCTGTCTGGAAGTTCTGAAGGTGGGACTCAGCCTAGAGCTGTTTGTTAAACAATAAAGAAAGCTGTTGACTTCTCTACGTGAGGATAACATGTGTAAAGTGATTGGCGTAGTGCCTGGGACAGCCCCAGTGGTCCCAAAATGGTGGTGGTGGCGGTGGTAGTGACCGATGGTCATCATTCCTGGAATAGAGATGCTATGTGTGATGTTTTAAGATCCATTTATTAAAATAGGGCAAGAACCTTATGAAGTATGTTTTGCAGTAGCTTTCTTTGCCCAAAGGCTAATGAAATCTTTCAAAAAGGCAAGAAGACATTCCTACATACCCTCACATTTCTTAGCACAAAAAGTTTCAAGGTACAGAAAAGTTGAGAGAATTGCTCATGAACAACGCTGACCACGTAGAGTCCACAATTAACATTTTGTAACTTTAGCACATCTGACCACCTCACTGTCCATCAATCACCCTGTGTTTTTAACTCCAGTTGTTTTAACTGCATCTTAGAGTACGTTGCAGACTCCAGTTCATTTCAGGCATTTCAGCATGTATTTTGTTAACTGAGTTCAGTTTTTATTTACAGTTCTTCTTCTTCTTTCCCCACTCCCCTTCCTCTGGCATAATTTACATGCAGTGAAATGCACAAATCTAAGTGAATTATTGGGTGAGTTTGGGCTGCTGAATACAACTGTGTGACCCAACTCCCCATCAAGACATAGAGAGAGAATATTACCACCCCAGGAAAATTCCCAGGCCCCTGCCCAATGAATTCTTGTGCCCCGCCCCGTGGAGTCAGTCACTATTCTGACTTCTTTTTATCACCGCAGAGTAATTAAGCCTATTCAGGGCTTCATGTAAATGGTCACACCTCCCGTAAGTACCTCCTCTTTTTGTGTAAGGCTTCTTTTACTGAGCATGTGTTGTAGTTTCATCCATGCCGTTGCGTACATCAGGAGCTCATTTCTTTATTGCTCATTAGTATTTCATTGTAAGACTGCACCGCAGGGGATCATGCTGTTGGTGAACATTTGGGTTGTCTCCAGTATGGGGCTTTTACGTGGATATACATTTTCATTTCTCTTGGGTAATATCTAGGAGACGAATTGCTGGATCATAGGGTCGCTGTGTATCCTTCACATCCATGCCCATTTGGCTCAGCGTTTCTTGGAGCAGCAACCCCCAAATCCATTCAAGGTCACGGTACTTTTTACCCATACAGCAGCAGAACAAGGGCAGTGACAGTTATTTTTAGGTTCTAACTGTTCTCGTTGTACTTCTGCGTGAAGAGGGTGTATTTCTCCCCCGGTGTGTTCAGACATGTTGGCACAGGGATTGGTGGAAGCACAGCACTTGGGATGTTGTGGGAAACTCCGGCTTGTCTCATTTGTAAAGCAGACCCTGCTGCACACGTGCTGTTGATGGTAGACCGTCCATGACTTCAATGTCATTCCTCATGTACATTGAGCAGAAGGACAAATTGAGTCCCTCTTCTCCAAGGGCTACTGTATTGCTGTCGATTTCAGCTGGTCCCTCAACCTTGTTCAACCACACGTTGCTTTTGTCACTTCTCTCAGCCACCCCCTATTGCATTCACTTTAAACTCTCTGCTCTCCTCGGATCTCAGACCCAGTCACCTCCACCCCTCACGCTTAGCATTTCTTCACCCGAGCAGCTCTCCACCAGGGCCACACTTGCCTTTGGGTGTCCTGTAGTCAGGAAGGGGCACTGCTGGTATACAGTGGGTCAAAGCTGCTCAACACCCGACAGTGCAAAACACAGTCCCCCACGAAAAAGAATGATCGTTTCTAAAATGTCAGTAGTTAAA
The DNA here is from genome assembly GCF_022682495.2 of Desmodus rotundus. NCBI lineage: Eukaryota > Metazoa > Chordata > Mammalia > Chiroptera > Phyllostomidae > Desmodus > Desmodus rotundus. The sequence continues at coordinate 159,112,197 of NC_071390.1, read as the reverse complement.
GGTGAGATCGTATGGTATTTGTCCCTCACTGCCTGGCTTAGCATAATGCTCTCCAGTTCCATCAATGCTGTCGCAAAGGGTATAAGCTCATTTTTTTTTTTAGTGAAATAAGCCAAGCAGTGAGGGACAAATAAATACTAAATTTTAGTTAGAGGTTAGTACAGAAGGCAATGAGATTTTTTCTTATTTAAGTTCACAGAAGCCCCGAATTCTCTCCAGGAACCCTTTGGCACGATGCACACCCCCACTTTTAAAAAATTCTGCATTTAAGAAGATTGCCATCTCCAAAAAAATTATCTATACCAACCTCAACCTTTCTTCCTTCCCTCCTGCTACAAGAATAGATGCCCCTCTCTGTCAGAGTTCACTCGCAGAAAACAGAAATTACATTAGCTATTTCAAACAAAATGAAATTTAATACCTAGAATTCAGAGCTTCCAATCTCCCTGGAAAGGCTAGCGTAGCAGGCTTGATAACACAAACACCGCACGGAACTCGTCCTCCCAGGGCGCTGCCTCTCACACAACCAAAAAGGAGGGGAACTGGAAACGATCCTTGGAATGGTTGAGTCCAGGAGCACTGTCTTAGCTGCAATTCGCTGCTGAGCTGCTGCAAATGATGGCCCTAGAGTCACACCATGCCTAATGCAGCTGCATAAGTTAAAAAAAAAAGAAGAAGGCTCGCACTCAGCCTATCGACATCCACAGAGCACCTGGACACTGGGACACTGCTAAGGGAAAGTAGCCAAAGTCCAGCCTCTGTCTCACTTCCTGCCTCCTTTCTCATCCAAGTCTGTATGGGAACCCTGCTGCGAGAGAGTCTGGGAAATCTTTTAGCTTTCCAGTCTCTGCAAAACAGGAAAATGCATAAAATGAAGACCCTGAGCCCAGGGCCACCTATTCTGTACCATCCCCTGTCTGAGGCTCATTAATCCTTCACTGTTCCTCCTGTCTCTTTCTTCTCTCTGCAACTCCTCCCTTTTTTCCAACTGACTCCTATCACTGTATCTCAGCAACTTGAAAAGTTCCCCAAGTTAACCAGACCTCCCTTTAATCAGACCTCCTCCTTCCTCACTATCTCCCACCTTCCCTGCAAAGCCAGCTTCTTCTAAGGGTTGTGGGTGCTTAGTGTTTCTACTTCCTCACCCTCTACTGCTGGGTAAGTCATAGCAGTCCAGACTCACCACGTCACCAAAACTGCAAATTACCACCTTGGTGCTAAATCTAAGAGACATTTACAGTCCTTTGCTTAGACCTTTGAAAGGAATTTAACACAGCGGGGCCGATCCTTACTCCCTAAAACACTTTGCCCGTTTCCATTACCACACTCACTACTTTTTTTTTTTAAATAAAAGTCTCATGCATTTACTCCTGAACCAACCTACTAGTAAAGAAACAGAAACGAAGAGGAAAATCATTTTCCCTGTATGACTTGTTTGACTGTTCAGATAGGAGTGATGTTTTCAGCTGCACATGGAAGGTGCTGTGACCTTGGCGAAGTGTAAACACAGTGCCCTCTCATGTACGATTCCTTGTAGACCCAGCGTGGCTCCGCTCCGGTGTCTCGTTTTGGAGTTGTACCTGATTATTAATTTTCATCCAAATCCAGGGCAAAATGGGACAATTCTGCTCTTGTTTTTTGGCCAGAAGTCATTTCATCCTGCAAGTCTTGTGAAAAGATATGGTAAGGAATGAAATCAAGCGTCTACATTTTCTTTCCTACTCCTCTGGCTGCCATTTATGAATCTCCTTTGTAATCTTTTCTTTTTCCACATTAAGCGGTGTTCTTCAGAATTTGGTCTTTAACAACACATACTTATTGTCTCTATGTTTTTGTTCAGTCTTATGGCTTTATTTATTAGGTGTATTGTTGATGACTCTGAAATCTTTATATTGAACCTAAGTTTCTGGCCAATGTATACAGCTGCCAGCTGAACACCAATGTTTGAATGTTTATTAAGCACCTTAAATACAGAGTTCACCAAAGTGAAATCTGCACCTCCTTATCCCTATCACCCAGAGACAGGGTAACCATTCATCCCCATTTACCCAAGATGCTTCCAGTTGACACCTGTGGTCTGCATGAAAATCAAAAAAGGTATGTGTCTATGGATGGGGAGACTTAATATTGTTAAAATGTCCACATTACCCAAGCAATCTGCAGACTCATTTCAATACCTGTCAAAATCACAATGGCATTTTTTACAAAAAAAAACCCCTAAAATTCATATGAAACCACAAAAGACTCAGAATAGCTAAAGCCATCTTGAGAAAGGAAAACAAAGCTAGTGGTATCACACCTCCTGATTTTAAAATATAGTACAAAGCTACAGTAATTAAAACCAGTATGACACTGCTATAAACAGAATATAGATCAATGGAACAGAATAGAGAGCCCCGAAAAGCCCAGAAATAAACTCATGTATACATGGTATCTTAGTTCATCCAGGCTGCTATAACAGAATATGATAGACTGGATTACACAACAGAAATTTGCCTCTCACAGCTCTGGAGATCAGAAAGTCTAAGATCAAAGTGGCAACAGGCATCGGATGAGATCCGACTTTCCAGTTCATGTAAAGCTCTCCTTTTGCTATAGCCTCACGTGGCATAGAGGTGAAAGAACCTTCTGGGGCCTCTTTTATAAGGGACTAATCCCACTCATCAGGGCTCTGCCAAGGGTGCCATGAATACATAATGGGAAATGGATAGTCTCCTCAACAAATTATGTTGGGAAAACTGGGCATCTACATGCAAAAGAATGAAATCGGACCCTTATCTTACACCACACACAAAAACCAACTCATAATGGGTTAAAGACATAAACATAAGACCTGAAACTATAAAACTCCAAGAGACAACAGAGCAGAAAACCTTCGTGACATTGATCTTGGCAGTGATTTCTTAGATATGACCATAAAAACAAAAATAAACAAGTGGAACAACATCAAGCTAAAAAGCTTCTGCACAGCCAAGGAAGCCATCTATAGCGTGAAAAGGCAATCTATGGAATGGGAAGAAATATTTACAAACCATGTATCTGACAGGGGTTAAATTCTTTGGGAGTTTTTTTAAGCAAAAATAAAGAGTACCATTTCCCTAGGATAACAATCTTCTTTATTAATTTTTTAGTATAAATTATACATACTATAATATGACATGATAACAGTCCACTTAATATAGTGTTTTGAACTATAAAAGTTTTAGTATAAACAGAAAAAGAAAACTTAGATGAGAGAATTGTGAGTGACTGTAAAGTCTGGTTACACAACTTTTGACTAGGAAAAACATACCCAATGTATTTTCCCATTTTTACTTTAACAAACGTTTACTGAGGTCTTTTTCTGTGTGCCAGATATTGTTGAGGGCCTGGCATCACAAAAAAGAATGAAAGAGTGTCCCTAAATCAGCCGCTGGACTCCTTGACTTGGCACCAGCACAGTTTGCTAAAATACATCCGGAGTGCCAAACATCAAAGGAAAGCGTTAGTGTGAGATCCACAGTGTTGGTGCCAATGACTGTAACCGGAGATTTTACTGAACGGGATTACTATGGTCAACGAGCGATTTCCTCCTTGACTTTTTGTGATTGACTTAACCAAATTTGTCATGGGAAATTCTCTCCCCTTAGATCTCTGAAGACCAGGTTACATATCTGAGAAAAAGAGTCAGGGAGAGGGAGGGAGAGAGAGAGAGATGAACCCACAGCCCCTGCAAATCGGTTATGTTCTTTGCATCTATTTTTAGAGACAGTATATCAAGACACCATTTTCAGTGTTCAACAGGTGTTAACACATATAATTCTCCTAACCACCACATGGCGATAGTATTATTATCCTCAATTTATGGAGAAGGAACTCAGGGCATGGAGCAATTGTGATTTGCCCTAGAGTCACAAAGCTGGGAAGCAATAGGAAGTTTGAACTGGACAATCTTTAATTCTCTCTTTAGTTCAAAGCGCCACACCAGCCCTCCCCATTTTAGTGTTGGTAGTGTTAAAGGACTAGCCATTTTCTCCCTTGGCATCTGCTAGAGAGAGTGCAAGGGACTCGCTATGCTACCAAGATTAACACGGACTTTAGTACAGATTTCTCCCAGAGTTTACAGCACTTCCCTTCCTTTTCCCCCCACCATGTCCTCAAGCCAGTTTAACTCACGGAGATGGCTAAATATTAACTTTTAGGTCAGCATAGCCATGCGTCACGGGTCAGAGTCTAAACAACAGGGAACTTGAGCTCTCTTCCCGTGGCTTCTCACAGAGGAAGACAGAGATGCAGCCTCACACGCTTCTCTACAGATCGGTAGACGGGCGTGCCGCCTTCTCTCGGTAGGATCAGATTGTGTCTTTGTAGATATGTGGATAATGCATATTAATTGTTATTGATCAGAATAATCAGGGGAGTTCCACTGTTGATTATCAGCTCTCCATGTGTTTATGTTCGTAAGTCCAGACACTCACACAAAGAAATACTGAAAATAAACGCGTGCAGAGAGCGGGCAAAGGACCCTACACATGATGTAGTCCAAGTCTCTCCCTTTATAAAGAAGGAAAGTGAACGCCCCAGATATTATTGATCAAAATTACATAATGTTACTTGGAAACTCAGTCGCAGGTTAGCTCTCTGTATACTATTACACTTTAAATTGTTTTATAGTGTTTCATCAAAGTTATCTATGTAGTAGGGTACAGGTTAAAGGACCTGCTAGTTCTGCAAGGTTTCTTAAGAAAAAAACAGGTCCTAGCTCCCCTGCTTCTCTATTCCTCTGCCCCAAAGAAACGCTTTCAATTCTTTGCTTGACATTTACCTCCATATACCTTAGTGGCAAGTAAGTACCGCCACCTCCTGAGTTTTTCGTTTGGGGCGTTCATTGTACATCACTTTCCCTGCAGGAGATGACACTTCGCTCTTTATGCTCTTCATTCACACCACAAACTGTCCATTGCCATCTACACAATATACTCAAATCTCAGTTTTGATTAGGAAACTATCCAAGGTTTACGTTATTATGACTACATATGCTGTTCCCAAATGGGGCATGTGTTAAACTATTTGTTTCTTAACCAGCACAACTTATTCCTGGAGTTCATAGTTTTCTTTTTTCTGGAGTATTTATTTTTATCTGTTTGTTTTTAGTGTGTGTGTTTTATGTATTTGCCATTCTTTCAATATGTAAATACTTTCCAGCTGTCCAAATGTTCTCTCAAGATGTTCCATGATTTATCAGTTTCCTCTAGAGGAAACTGATAAATCCTATAGAGGTGTTACATCGATGATATCAACTTCATGCTTTTGCAGAAGTCTCTCTCAGAGACTCCCGACTTGCTCATGTGGACTACCCACCCTCTCTGCTGGGTCCCCTGAAGCCCCCTGTCATCACCACCTGCAGGAGTCCCTTCACTTCCCTCCTGCGTTGCAGTTCCTATTTCCTAGACCTCATGTCTCCGTGTTTCTTGTTTTATCCCCTCATTTTCATAGACCACACCCTCCGGTAGCTTTTAAGAAGAGGTTCGTGGAACTAAAAATTATTTAAGTACATATTTGTCTCTCTCAAAATGTGTCTGTATCCCATCTCCTGACTTGATCATTAGAGGGATTAAATGGAGAGTTCAATGTTGGAAATCATTTTCATGCAAAACTTTTTTCTTTGTTTTTTCTTCAGAATTTTGGAGACATTGTCTACTACACTGTGTACTTGTTCACAATACGACTGTTGAAAAATATACCACCATGTCAATTTCCCATCCTTTATATACAACTTTATTCTCTTCTCTGGAAGTTGGTTAAATGTTTTTATCCTAGTGTGAAATTTCAGTGATGTACCTCATTTTTGAAGTCCACTGTGCTGGGCACTCAGGGGCTATTTAAATCTAGAAAATCTACCTTCCAGTGTGGGGGAATTTTCTTCAATTATTTCATGAATGTTTTCTTCTCCTTAGGTGTTTTGTGTTGTTTTCTTGATCTTGGACTTTCTGGATTATTTATGTTTTTCTTTCCTATTATTTACTTCTTTGTCTTCTTGCTATAGTGTCTTCAGTTTAACATGGATTCTTTCCACTGAGGTTCTTGTTTATGCTGCCGAGTTTTTAGTTTCTAAGAGGTCTTTTTTGCTCTCTGAATGCCCCTTTTTTCCTAACAGCATCACGTTCTTGCTTCAAGACATTTTGTATTTCCCTTATCTCTGATTTTCTAATAACAATTTTGGGCACTTTCATTTTGCTTCCCATTTCTTGATCCTTCCAGATTGCTCTGGTTTTCCTTGGCTATTTGGTAGCATTGGTGTTCTTTTCACGTGTAAGAGTAGGGAACTAAAAAGTGAAATTCTGAGCACAAACTTGGCAGTGCGTGCGAGGGGGCAGGGGACGTGGGAGGGAGCCCTCATGGATGGTGCCTTTGCTGTGATGACCAGGCTGAACCACTTGTTAGGGGGCTTCAATGTCAGGATCTTTCAGGCTTTCCCCTTGGGTTGGTCCGGTGCCCTAGGCGGGTAAGGGCCGGCTGCCAGTGTTTGGGAGGTGAGGTTGAGGAGGAGAAAAGAGGAATCTCGGTATGCTATGTCCATTTCACTGAACCTTCCTCCTATGTATATCTAGCATCTCCCCCCAATATCTCCTGTATATCCCCTAATTCAGAGACCTCTGACCTGCCCTCACCACAGGGTAAACGTTCAGGCTGCTGCTCAGGTGGAGGAGGTACTGTCACCAGGTGCTTGCAGGAGGGGAAAGGAGGGGGGTGTTAACTGCTTCTTAATCACAGTTCAACACCCCCCCCCAAACCATTTGGGCAGCATCTGCCTGAAGCACCTGCTGCTTGGCACCTTTTGAGATCCCTGCATGTAAAACATGGGACTCCTCCACCCCCAGCCTCTCACTCAGTTTTCTTGGGGCCACTGTGGGAGTGGCCACCACCCACCCACTTTCTAGCTTCCAAAATGCTGTTACTGTCACTTCAATTACAGCATTTCTGTAACTGCTGTAATTGAAAAGCCCACTTCTGTTATTGAAAAGATACAGATGTTGCCCTGGCAGGTTGGTTCAGTTGGTTGAGTGTCTTCCTGTAAAGCAAAAGGTCGTGGGTTTGGTCTCCAGTCGGGAGGACTAGTGCATATGGGAGGCAACCAAACAGTGTTTCTCTTTCTCTCTCTCCCGTCCTCTCTCTCTGAAATCAATATATATATCCTCTGGTGAGGTTTAAAAAAAAAGAAAGAGAAGATATAGATGTATGTATATGAATGTGTATATATATATATATGTATGCTCATATAATTACTTTACTTTTAATAAGATTCAGGTGGAGGCCAAAATTGATGAGTATGTTCATTCCACTGTCTTTACCTGATATCCTACCAATACACACTTAAATAAAGGTGGACTTATCAACATATTACCACACAGAGGTCCAAGAGCATGTAATTATTCATTCTAACTAGTGATGAGTTAGAGGATTCCAAAAGGAAAATTTTTAATTGTTTATCAAAATAAATAAATAACCTAATGCACCTGTGAACATAAATTTACCATAACTCTCACTTCTTAGCATCTACCAGTTTAATGATCATTCTAGGCTTAATCAACAAAAATTTATTGCTTATCTACTTGGTCCATGGCACAGTAGTAGATTCCACAGAGCTTGCTCATCATAATATAGAAAATATTCATGATGTAAATTTAAGTAGGAAAAAAGGCTAGAAGTACATAATCAAATGGCATTCATTACATTTTTGCTTCATCTGCATGTTCTAAATCTTCCCCAGTGACCATATATTGTGCAATAAAACAGTCACTAACGGTGACTTCACTGACGTACCTCTAGCCTTGTGTGCCTAATAGGACATGAGTCCGTCCTTTGCAGTTACTGGAGTTCGCCACTCAGTCTTCTTATGTGACTGCGTTAGTCCACCCGGGATCCTCTAACAGAATGCCTAACCCTGGGTGGCTTATCAACAGCACACGGTTATGTCTGACAGTTCTGGGGGCTGAGAAGTCTCAGGTGAGGACACAGAGAGAGTTGGTCTCTGGGGGGTGCCAGCTTCCTGACTCACAGACATCGGTCTTCTCCCTGTGTTCTCACTTGGTGGGAGGGACAGGGAGCCCGCTGGGAACTCTTTTATAAGGACACGAATCCCATCCATGAGGGCTCTGTCCTTTTATGACCCAATCACCTCCCAAAGGCCTTACTTCCTAATACCATCATATTGGGGTTTTGGTTTGAATATATGAATTCAAGGGGAACAAACACTCAGTGTATAGCAAAGACTGAAGGGAGGGTTATGTGCTATGTGTGTTTTGGTCCTTAGTAAACAGAAATTAATACTCTTGTGTATTATACAGGAAACATTCCTGTCTTAGTTCCGGTTGCTATACCAAATCACCATAGACCGGGTGGCTTAAACAACAAACATATATTTCTCACAGTCCAGAGACTGAAAGTCTAAGTCCAGGGTTCCAACTTAGGTTCCCAGTGAGGGCCGTCCTCCTGGACGAGTGCTCACAGGCGCTGCCTTGGTGCAGGCACACGGAGAGAGTCAGAGAGCGAGCAGGATCTTAGCCTCTTACAAGGGCGCTCACTCACCCCACCATGACCTCGTCTGAACCCATCACCTCCCACATGCCTCCCCTCCACCTGCCATTACAGTGGGGGCTGCGCTTCCACAGGAATTCCGGGAGGCACAATCAAGTAGTGTTTCCCTCACAGCCTTACTAGCAGGTACATTTCAGAAGGAGAAAGTGACAGAGTTAACAGTAGAGTATAAAGTGGGTTCCCTCTTTAAAAGACACTGCCTGCCCTTAGATGATCCCCACCAGGAAGCCAATTGAGAACAGGAAATGCATTCTTAACATATTAGTTATCTATTGCTGCATAACAAGTTGCCCCAAAACTCAGGTGGTTTAAAACCACAGTAAACATTTATCTTCCGGCAGTTCCTGAGTCAGGAATTTGACAGTGGCCTACTGGGGCCTTTCTGGCTGTGGTCTCTCCCAAGGTTGCAGTGCGACATCAGCCGTGGCTGTAGTCACTGGGGCTTGGCTGGGACTGGCAGGCATACTTCCAAGGCAGCTCAAGTTGGTTCATCCCCATGGGCCTCTCCACTCTAAAGTGCCTGCACAGCACGGCCTCTGGCTTCCCCTGGAGTGAACAACTGAAGAGGCTGCTGCAGACGCTGCAGTGCCTTTCCTTACCTAGCCTCGACAATCGTGCTTGGTGACTTTTGCCACATTCTATCAGTCACATAGACCAGCTCGGATCCAGGGTACGAAGAACACTAGTTCCACAAGGATGTGATCCCAGGAGGCAAGGATCACTGGGGACCAGCTGGGACCCTGCTACCACACTTACTAAGCATTCTGCAGTGGTTTCTCATTTTGTTACTGCTCAGTGAAGAAAGGGTTTTGTTTTTAATGAAAGTTAAAGAGATATCCTCTTCTTAAGTGTATTTAAGGCAATGGCTCAGGTGATATTGAGAGAGCAAAGCAGTCATTGCCCATGGAGAGCCCTAGAAGTGTGAATGGGCACAAAGGCTTCCAGAAGACCGGGAGGAAGGACTCTGGGTGCTAGAAAAGGGAAGGGAAGGGAAAGGATTCCATCCTCTGATGATTCACGACATCCAGATTTATGACAGAGTCGTATAGGCACCAACTTTACCATCCCTAAATTTGTTGTCCCAAGAAACTAAAATGGAAATTAGAGAGAAAGAGGCCGCACTTTTCAATTCTGCAAGCATCTGTGTGTTTCCTCTGGGACAGGAAAAGTATAACAGGACAGTAATGTGGGGGAGGGAAACTAGCAGTGAATGAGCAGCTAACTGGGCTATGCACATAATTGTCTTTAATTTTTATAATGACCCCAGGAGTAAGTGTTGTCACCCTCATTTAATGGGACTAAACTAGAACCTAGAGGATTCATGGTCAGCCACACAACCAGTTAGTAAGGGCTGACAGCCCTTAACTTTAAAATAGGTCTTCCCAGCGTGTAAGAATATCAAACCAAAACGGATCAAGGGTAGATGTCAGTAGCCACAGGAAAGCTTGAGGTGGGTGAGAATTAGCCCTTCTCAACGTCATCCCTGCCAGGACATAATGAAAGCAAGTCTCAGACCAAATAATCCACATGTATGTTTTTAATCCACATTTATTAGCGAGCAGGCACAAAGTAGTACATCAGTATGTTTTGTAAACTTGAAATTCCAATGCTCTATTCTTCTAAGCTCTCCTACCACCACCCTACAGAAAAGATGCTTAAGTCAGACCTGACAACATTCCACACATAGGTTTCTGTTATTTTTATAGACAGCATCGAGCACCAGAAATCATGTGCCTGGGAGTGTGCACAATGGATTCTTACTCTCTGTTCATCCAGGGCCAGGGAAGCCACCTGCACACCTCAAATCCCACAAGTGGTGTCTATTTCTAACATCTATTTTCCTGATTAATAAGCCACTGAGTTCACCAATGAAAACCCATTTAAGTCATTCACTAGTTTTCATATTAATGAATGAAGCTGCAGTTGCATTTAGTAGCCACTTCTATTTATGATCTTCCCAACTAGACACTAGCTGATCACTAGTGTAAATTTCTGACCACCCCGGAGTGTCATACACCAAACATTCATGTCATACCGTTTCTCATGAAGTGAATTATGGACATCACCGTAAAGGACACCTGTACATTCTAACCCAGGGGGTGGGTGCAGCAGAGCCAAGTTGAAGACTGACAGCTGCCGTCACACGGGCATCCAGTACCGTGGTGTTTATGTTTGGTTATCATCACTGGCATCCAGTACCGTGGTGTTTATGTTTGGTTATCATCACTGGCATCCAGTACCGTGGTGTTTATGTTTGGTTATCATCAAATTGCTTCATGTGTTGTTGGATTTAGCTTTTTAATTAGATTATTAAAATTCTTGGAGCGAGTGAGTCATATACTTTTTAACTTTTTCCATAATGGCTAGCACAGTGCTAGGTTATAGGTACATATAGATGGACAATAAATACTTTTTAATTATTAAAATGTATAGCAATTGTTTACAAAATATTTGGGCCTGAGAGTTTTGTATTTGCTTCGAACTTCTAAGATGCCTCAGTGGACTAGCGACATTCAAAAACTGCCTGGCTCACTTGGATTGATTCATGGCGATTTGCAATGAATGACGGAAATGGTATACATTCTGTAGAGTTGGGGATTTTTTTTTTTAATGTCAATTCACAGCCTTGCTCCTGATATGTATTAAGCTTCATCAGGGAATAAGTGTAAAGTATGAACCATAATACACCAATATAAACAGTGATATTTGGCTTCATTTCAGAATTTTTTAAATTGAATGTTTCCATTTCCACCCGTTTTAATTATGTCAAGCATCAACTTTAGGAAGTTAACAGTGGGTTCGTTTTTACTCCAGGTAGTGCTTGAATCTAGTGGCTGAAAGGCACTGCGATATTGAACCCTGAGGAGCTTTGACTGAAGGGATTTCAGGTTTCCATTCACGTCTTGTCTTCAGCAAGGAAAGGTATATAGCTCCTTCTATTTAATATGTAATCGCTGAGCCTAGTCAGTGGTTAGTGCTGAGTGTTTGATTATGTTAAGCAATAGCCCTCAGCCACACAGCCAACCTGCAGCCACACCCCAGCCAGGAGGGCCCTGGTCTGGGCTTTCTGTTTGGTTTTTAACCATTGCACAACCGTGTAAAGTTCTGAGAACCTGCTAGGATTTTAGTCTTGGGATGTAAGCTTTTGGGGCACCTCTTTGGGGAAAAGAAAGAAGAACCAACAGAACAGCTCCACTGTAGGTCTGATGATGTCACAAGCCTGATGAGGTAAGAAAATGCTTCAGAAAAAATACAAACAAAAATCTTGCAGTTCCTCCTGCAATTGCCCAGAGAGAGAAAGGAGTCCATATTGATTCGCCACAGTGTTTTTCTAGGCTGGAAATCCACTCACAAGAGTCCAGGAAAAGAAGGGCTTGCGATTGAATTAGAAAGACCGATGATACTGTAAGTTCTCTTTGCATTCCTTCCAAATTCACATAGAACATATAGCAATGGGTATTCAAATTTGAAAACACTGTAGTTGAAGGAACTGTTCTCATGAACAGGCCTAGCCCTAGAGTACATTATGTAAACTCTACCAGGAGAGGAAAACTTCGTTGTTCCTTCCAGCTTAAGTTTGCACAAAGGCATGTGTACACACACACACACACACACACGTATACTTTATTATTACTTTTAAAACTTCAGTTTAGGTAACCTGGTTCACTGTTCATGGTTTGAGATTTTAATTATGACAACTAGTCATATTTGCTTTATCGTATTTTGTGCATTTTTTTCAATTTAGAGTGTTTCCTGCCCAGCAATCTAGCTTGAGTTTTTATGAAACATGAATTGCAACTAGAACTCAAATCTCAGATTTGAATGAGGCTAAATTTAACAGGGTTACCTTCAGTCCTTGATTTTCACCTGTTTCTAGGCTAAATTCTGTGATTTCCCCAGAAACCTATCAAATTGTTTTCCATAGTGTGCTACATAAATATATTTATGATGATGTAGGTGCTTCAGACTAGAGCCCATAACTCTTTTCTTTTAATATTTTTAGCTTTAAGACTCATATGTATTTCTTCCCTTATATTTTCTCCCTAGCCATATATGATTGTGTATGATTGATGCTATAAATATCTTAGGACATAAGGCTAGGCTGACTCCTGGTGGCTCTGTTACACGTTCTGTGCTTGAAATGCTTAGCATTTGCCAAAGTTGCCCATGGCTTGACAATTAATCCTTGGTGTTCCTGAAATCCAGAGAAAAGAGTAGCGTTTACAAATGTCTACAACATAAAAGGACAAATGAGGGCTTAGAATCTCTGACTTCCTTGAGATTTGATCCGGTTAATACCTACCACACGCAGGCTGCTGTTCTTTTCATTTTTGGAAGAAAATACAATCTCCGAGGGGGAAAATGGGTCAATTCAGCCTGTTTACCTGGCCATTGAGTAGACAGGAGGAATCCGGCCTCTGCTTGGAGTTTTGTCTGTGCACCCCTCCCCCAGTTAACCTTGAGCTGATTGGAAAGGAGGAGAGAGTGCAGTGTGCTGCCTACAACAGCTGCTGTTAGGTGTGTGTCTCCCCCCCCCCCCCCCCCCCCCCCCCCCCCCGGCGGGGCGTGCTGGGCACACTCCACGAGCTGGATTCTTTAGTGCACTTAATACCGCTAAGACTGTGAGGTAGGAATGATTACCCCTATTCCACATATTTTTTTAAAAAGTAAGCCTTTTTGTATTTGTATTGTTTAACATTACTCTTTTTTAAATGTGTGCTTTAAAAAAATTAAAAGAGATGTTATAGGAAGGATCTTAAAGAGGCATGGAATCCCAGAAATAATGATAAATATTCTACGGCAACAAATTTTTGAAAGTATCCAAAACTCTAAAAGATTTTGTCTTTCATCCAAACAAGATGCTCCCCACACTGTTGCCTGTGCCCATTTCACAGGTGTCAAAGGAATCTCCCTAAATTCTAGCCCCTGATTCCAACATAAAAACATTTACTTGTGGAGGTTACCTTCTGGGTCAGTGCTCCAACACTTCAGTTACAGATTTTCTTTCCTTCTTTCCTTTTCTTTCTATTCTCTTCTCTCCTCTTCTCTTCTTCTCTTCTCTCCTCTCCTCTTCTCTTCTTTTCCTTTCCTGAGGAGATAAAAATAGCGATCCTTGGAACCAGAGAGCAATCTTCCATACACTCAACAAATCTGACTGTGACTGGATTTGTTCTCAACAGTGCTCTTTAGTCAGTCACACCTGATACTGCTTCTCTGTCGGAGAGGGGGCCGCTCACCTGACTGACCCATATGTTTACAAAAAAGGAATCTTTTACAGTAACTCTGCCATCATCTTAATGATAAATAGTTATTCCACATCTGCTGTATCTGAGGCATTATCCCATTATTCCAGGAGCTTTGCTGCATTATCTCTAATCTTTATGACAGCACTAGCAAAAGTATCGTCCCCATTCTACATGTGAGGAAACTGAGGATTGCCTCCAAGTCGCACGACCATGCTGAAGTCATTTTTTTCTCTCACTAAATGTTAATACTCCACCGGGAACTTGATGCCAGACATCCCACCCCTTGAGACTGATTAACTCATTGCAGGGGAAGTTGGGCTGTAGGGTCATTTAGTTGGAGGTCAGTGGTATGTGGCTGAGGGAAAGTTGTCTGGGAAATGCATTTGCCCTTCAGGTTCAGAACCCTGAAATCTTGTGCTGGAGCTGGCTAGGGAATTTTGGAATTTCAGAAATTTTGTGAGGTGATATCAAAAGCTTAAATTCTATTAAAGTATAGGCAAATGAATTATATTAAAAAGAAAGTTCATAAATACTCAGAACTCATCATTTCCTAATTACTTTAGTCTTTGTTGTTTTTTAATTTAGATCTATTTTATCTGTATGGTTAGAAACACTGTATAATGTAGAAATGCCTCTTTTCAACTTTGTGTTCAGTGACTTGAGATTACAAGCCTGAAATCAGCCATGACAGGAGCATTTACACCATGGAAATTGGCAGATGCTATAAATCGGGTTCAATTTAATGTTGTGTTCCTTGACTACACTTAAGAATGTGATGAAACCCTGGCTGGTGTAGCTCAGTGGATTGAGCACAGGCCTGTGAACCAAAGGGTCGCCGGTTCAATTCCCAGTCAGGGCACATGCCTGGGCTGCAGGCCAGGTCCCCAGTAGGGGGCACATGAGACACAACCACACATTGATGTTTCTCTCCCTCTTTCTCTCCTTCCCTTCTCCTCTGTCCAAAAATAAATAAATGAAATATATTTTTAAAGGAATGTGATGAAGAAAATGTTAATGAGAATTAAAAATAAAAGTTTGCTGTCTTTAGCTATTACGTGAAAATAACACAAAAAATTTCCTGAGGAAATTTCTCTCTGTATTCAAAACCTATTATCTGCTTCAGCAAAGAGTGTGCTCATGTCAGTAACAAGCAAGCAAAATTCCAGCATTTGCGCTCACATTTCACTTTCATCTAAGTACTTAATGTAAATGAAATATCAACCGATATTCATGTCGGAACTAGTTCTGTTGGTCGCAACTGTAAATTGACTATGGATAGAAGAGTCTGGAAAAGCATCCTGTGAAAATCAATTTGTCTAAATGGAATTTACAGTAAAAACAAAGCATTGTTTATTTTTATTTGTACACTGTGTATTACACATCCTTGATTATAATAATAAATATTTTGGTTTCTGTAGAGCCAGTTGCTAAACATTTGCTAGCACACCACTGCCAATGAGGTATGACTTGTCTGCACACTTTTCATCTGACAGAACCGCAGTCAAATCCTTGCCTTCCCCAAAACATCGCACCATTTTGGGGTATAGTTGAAATAGGAGCATAGATCTTTATCTCACTGTCAAAAAAAGAAAATCAAAAGAACATGCCAACTTCTAATGATATTGAATTTTTGGCATTAGTCCACCAACAAGAAAAATACTGTCAAGAAGTCTTTAAACTACCCAAAAGTGGGTTACAGATAAGTTTCTCCTGAAACGTCATGCATTTGGTTGCCATATGTACATGGACCCTTTTGTTGCTAATGAAGATTGTAGGTTCCATCCCCAGCCATCTGTGACTTAAGCACTGGGATTTTTTCCCTCCAAAGAACAGTAAGTTAATACACTTTCTGTGTTGATATGTCAAGCTAAGAAAACATCAAGGATTCAAAATTTGGGAATTTACACTCATGTTTATTTAGTTGAGTGAATTAAAAGTAGGTGAAGAGCTTGTCAATTTCTGGTCTTGTTTTACTTCTACCCTGTGCCACTCTCTAGAAATACTGTGTGACCTGCGGATTGTCACGTACATTTTTATCTGCGTAGTCACTTCTCCTTTGATTGATTTTGGACTGTTTCTATTGTACCGCACTGTGTTTCCGCATTACATTCCACAGTGCAGAAGGGAGGCTGTTCTGTTGATTTTAGCTTATAAATTAGCAAACTTTCTGTGACCAAACTTTTTTACTTTCTCTGAGCAAATTTTAATACACAAAGTTTTGAGAACTGCCCTCCTTTCCATCTTACTCGGACGGACATCTAATGTTTTTTAATGGAAAAAAATAATGAATGAGTAAATGAGTGAGTGACAGAAGTAAAAAAGGAAGGAAGGAAGGAAGGGAGGAAGGGAGGAAGAGAAGCAACTAGGGACCCTTTCGGTGTTTTCTGGAAAGGTGCTCAGGTAGGATTAAGGGTGCTTGAGTGGAAGAGATGAAAATAATAACTGGGCAAGTTATTTTAGACCCAGGTCTGAACTTAATGGAGGCAAATCATATCTGCAGAGTTCCTGCCTCCCTGAGAAAGTGGGAGGATTGCCAAGTAATGGTGGGAATCACTCACAAAGCACATTTTCCTGGTGATGATTAGGCGGAATTTTTTGCCCTGGTTTTGACATTAGGCACATGTCAGGTTCTCCCTTTTCTTGAGATGTCTATTTTACCTCATTTGTCAGAAATGATGCTGAGAGGAAACCCCGATGAAGTATTTGGTCTCTTGGGATTTTTCTGTGCTGAGAGGAGCAATGTTGTTTTTCCTTTGTTTTTTTTTCAGTAACATTAAAGAAGCAAGATGAGACAGGTAGTCCATACAGAAGTAGCAACTTTTTTTTAACTTTTGAAAATTTAAAAAGTTAAATTTTTAGCTGCTCCAGGAAACATACAATTTAAGCCTAAGGCCATTGGCTGCAGTCTGATCAGAATAAATAGATGATACTTTTCCTAGAGGCTGGATACCTCTAGGAAAATGAATCAAATGTCCAAGACCCACATCGGGAGAGGTCCTGGGGTTCAGCCTGGCCACAGCTGGGGCCTTGGCCAGACCCAGGTGTCTTCTCAACCCTGAAGCCACTCTTTAATTCTACTTTCTTTTTTTAATTTTATTTTTCAATTACAGTTTACATGCAATATTATTTTGCAGTAGTTTAAGGTATACAGCGTAGTGGTGAGACAACCATACACTTTGTTTTCCGATATTCCCAGCGCCCACCTGGCACCATACACGGTTAGTACAATATTATTGACCGCATTCCCTATACTGAACTTCACATCGCCATGACTGTTTCATAACTTCCAATTTGCACTTCTCAATCCCTTCGCCGTTCAGTCTGTTCTTTAATCAGACTCTCCTGTCTTGAATCAATAGTACGAGGTCAGATTTTTAGGGTCAGTCAGTTAACATATATTAACTGAGCACCTATACTGGTTGGACGCTCCATAGCTTCCTTAAACGGATGAAAGGTCTTTTCTTCATTCAGCTAAAATTGAATGAAGAGATAGGAATGAGAGATAGGAAAGTGGCATCATTGCCGCCACTTGATGGGCAAGGAAATTTGTTCCCTTTGTGTGAGTGACTTTGCCAAGTCCTCAGTTAAAGGTGGAAGTGCCAAGACAGAAGCCACAGATATCCGGGGACTCTGGGTCCCAAGCAGTCGAGTGTGGCGGCCCCAGGGTTAGTCAGAGCTCAGATCTTGGCCCCACCACTTGCTGGCTACAGGATATAAGGCAAGTTCCCCAACTTCTGTTTCCTCCCCTTTCAAATGGCCTTAAAAGCACTACATACCTCATAAGGTGGTTCTGAGGGTTAAATGAGGTAATGCACATAAAATGCTTAACATATATGAACACTCAATAAATATTTACTGTTAATATTCCATTATGAGTAATAGGCACTAAATGAGATTCTGTGGTTACACAGCTGAGTAAGCGTCAGCTGGGGAGACAGACATCTATGTAACTGACCACATGGCCACGGGATAGACTCTGAGTGAGCAGGTGGGACAGTGTTTTGATGGTTGGGATCATTCAAATGGTTGGCACCATTCGGGGTTGGGGACCAGGGGTCCTAAAAGCCCTACAGAGCAGATCACAATGGGGCTTTCACCTGGGAGGCAGAATTTCACTCACCTTGAAAGAGTGAGTCCAGCTGAAGAGACACCATTGTTTCAGTTATCTATGGCTACATAAAAAATGACACTAAATTTAGCAGGTTAAACGGACAAACATTTCTTGTCTTACTGTTTCTCTGGGTCCGGAACTCAGGCCCAGCTTCATGGGGCGCCTGGGCTCACAGTCTCTATGAGGTTGTAGTCAAGCTGTTGGCCAGGGCTGCGGTCGTCTGCAAACTTGGGGCTGGAGAGTCTGCTTCCAAGCACACTCGGGGCACGCTGGCAGGCCTCCCGATGTCCGCTTCCAAATTCACTCCCATGGGTCCTGGCATGTCTTTGTACCTCCTCACACACTTTGTTTATCCTCCAGAGCTGTAGTCAACACTTTCTGTAGAGGGCTAGATAGTAAATATTTTAGGCCTTGCAGGTCATACTGTGTCTGTCGCAACTACTCGGCTCTGCTGTG
Source organism: Desmodus rotundus (assembly GCF_022682495.2). Taxonomy (NCBI): domain Eukaryota; kingdom Metazoa; phylum Chordata; class Mammalia; order Chiroptera; family Phyllostomidae; genus Desmodus; species Desmodus rotundus. The sequence continues at coordinate 159,093,807 of NC_071390.1, read as the reverse complement.
AAGCAGGAAAGCAGTCATGACAACATACAAATGAATGGGCAAAGCTGTGTTCCAATAAAACTTTATTTACAAAAGGTGGTGGCCTAACCCAGGCTCTGGACAAGAACAGCAGCATAGTTTAGCAAAAATAATCTCTTACCTTCCCAGGACTTCAGTTCCAATCTCGAATATATGTGAGCTAGAATAGTATTTTTTAGGGACTTCCCACCCCACAAATGCTGTGTCTTCACTCACAGCAGCTTAGCAGCCATTTATTTGTCTGTCTCTCTCTCTCTGCTAAAACTGATAGATTAACCACAGTGCCAAAACACATTACGAATCTCACTGTGGAATGGGAAAAATTTAGCCGGGGACAACGTAATTAATGTGTTCAAGTCCCTCCTGTTAATATCTATGGTCTCAGTCACTTGGGCACGATTGGCCAGCTTTGGGCAGAGAACGATGGGCTCGTGACAGCAGGGACCTTGCCTGCCTGCATGACAAAGGACAGGTCCAGGAGTTGGAGGACCAGGGGCATCATAACATAGCTACGGGTGATTGATTACTTACATGCCAATACAAAGTACGTAATCCATGAGATAGCAGCTCTTATGGTTCTTAAGATGTAAATGCTGAAGGAATCACAAAAAATGTAGTCTCTACAAAAGGTGTGTGAGAGTAGACCCCACCTCAAGAACTTCCCTTAAGCTAACTGCACAGAAATTCATCCCCAATACTTCCTTTTGCATGACACTTCTGGCAAACACTCAACCTGGTCTCTCACAGGTTGAAAGAGTCTTGGATTATATTTCTGTTGTTGTTTTTGAGGCTGTCAGTATATTACAGTACTGAAATAATGACAAAACAGGATTATAAAAACAAGAATATTTTTAATGCTCCCATGTGCAAATTGCAATACTGTACCCATGCATAAAGGGGGCAAAATGTTCCTATTTTCAAGATAAAGTGTTAGTGCTTGGGAAACTGCAGGTAATTTATTATGGAAACCTGGGGAATGCTGTGTGATGAGCACTGACTTCGGTCAGTCAGTCCTGTCAGAATAGCTCCGGGCATGTGTTTGTCAAGAGTCTGCATTCGAGGCCCCTTGTGGATGGGAAGACCTGTTAAAGACCGCCTGCATCCCGTATTCCCTGCCTGCCCAACAAAGCGTGGCAGGAATCCCGTCCTTCTGAACACTCCGTGATGGAAATGAACAAACTCTGAATTGTTGCCCCACCCTTTACTCAGGGAGCTAGGAATGCTTATTTCAGAGTAGCTGGGAAGTAAGCGAAATAGTGCGTGTAAAGCTTCAATCACATAATGGATGTTCAAGTGTCAGATACCATCAGTGCGAACACACACCCACTCACACTCATGCGTCAGATGTAGAACCCCAGGTTTTGGTTTGGAAAAGCTGTTGACCGTAAGTAACTACACCGCCTGCCCCCAGTGAGGGGCAGTCTGTGGCTGCCACCTCCCTGGCCCCCCTACATAAATGGGCCAATGGCACTACAGCGGCCATGATTTGGCGCGGGGCTCAGCCTCTCTCCCTCGTCTCCCGTTCCCCCTCCCAGCCTTTGGTAAATGAAGATAGTTTGCACATCTGAGATGAATCTCTTATGCTGCCGATGTGAGAAAATTGTCACAGAATAAGGACTTTGTAAATAGTAAAGGTGCTATTCAAAGGGCATCGGCGCACCTTCGGGTTATGGGATGGTCGTCAGCCACTGTTCCCCAGGCCCAGCTGCCGGGACTGAGACAGCTTGCTGCCTCCTCCTGGGAAGAACTTGAGCTGCAGGGAGAGTCGGACTAACTCACTAGGAGTTAAAGAATGCAAGTGTGATTCCCTGTGGTCCCTTGTGCAGGGTCTTTTCTTTAACTGTTTGGGACAGGAGGACTTCTGCCTGGGACAGGTTTTCCTAGCTTTTTTGCCTGCAGTCCTGGATGTGAACAGCAGAGGTGCCTCCTGGACCCAGCATTTCCTGGCTGTGATGAGGGAACAGCCTCCTGTCTGGCCTCTGGTTGCCAGGTCCTACAGGCCATCTGCACTTCATGTCAGAAGAAAATGAAAAAGTGGAAAGGCAAGAAAAATCAACGTCATCACACACATTACAATTATGTAATGTTTATAGTCAGCCACCTCGATTTTGAACTTGGAAGGTGCAAGGAGGTGACTTTAACCAAAAATGGAAAGTTCCAAAAATGTTAAGCTGTAGAAAGAAGCGGTCAGTTAACCGGCAGGGGGTCACTCTTGGAATAATTTGCAGTCATTTAAATCAGTCATTACGGACATTTTGTATTGTGATGGAGGAGGCTAGAGACAGAAAATAGAGTGGAGGAGAGCAGGGTGTGAAGTTGGTTGTATATTGTGTTATACACTGGCAGGTAGACCGGCACAAACGAAAACAATCCCGGAAAAAGATGCAATACCTAACACACGGTGGGGTTGCTGTGGTGATGGCTGACCTTCCCCAAAGTGTGTGCTTATATGTCTATGTGCGTCTGTGTGTATATGTGTTTCGCATATGGATATTATATATGTGTGTATACATACAAATACACACAATATATTGTCTTTAATGAGAGAAATGGTTTGCTTTAAGCCATTTGGAAAAGCTTGGAGACGTTTGTGAGCAGGGCGCAGGCAAAAGACAAGGGCATTTTATACTTTAAAAAAAGACTCAGAATTTGGCATGTGCTAAGGGCTAAACTAAAATCCATCAATAGGGAGTGAATTTTACTCTCTATACTGCAGATATCTGTGCTGTGCCGAAGTAACGAGGATCTTTTTTTCTCTGTAGAGATTCTAGATACAAATCATGGCTTTGTTTTCCTTGGTTTAAGTGACATTCCTCTTTGATCATTTCTTCACACGAGGAAAAGATATTTCCTTGTGCGAAGTAGTGGTTAACTTCTCATAACCTCTGACAACAAAGGGGCTCTGTGTGCGAGGCAGGAATTCCTCCTGGAGTACAGGGAAGGCCCCCAGCTGAACCGTCTCCAAGGAAGATGTTGCCGAGCTTGCAAAGCTTGTTCGGAGAAAGGAGCCCAGCTGGAGAGCTTTTCTTTCTATTCAGAGACTGGCCCTGCCCGAGGTGGGGGTGGGGGAAGCCCATAAAAGAAAACCCGAAAACAAGCCTCAGTGCATTCACAAATTACAAGGGAAAGTTAATTCTTGCAGCCACTGTTAGTGCCAACTCAGGCTTATCATATTTAGAACTTAACTCCACTTGGAAAGAAACTTTGTTTTTCTTCTCATGGGGGTTAAAGAAGGGAACCGAGATGACTGTCCCCTGGATAGTAAAAACTCTGAGTAAAGTCCTGTCTGAGGCGAAGTCATGGGCGGGCTAAAATTCCCATTGGCTTCTACTCTGGCCCACCAGTGAGCCCGACACATTGCCACCAGTTATTATTGTGAACTAGGAATCTCAATGAGTGGGGCCCTTGGCTTGGCATCCACGGCCCCTTCCCACCTAACCCGGCCCATCCCTGTGGGTTTCTGTCGCACCCTGCTTTCTTTTTTACCACCCACAAACCTTCCCCTCTAGCCACTTTCCCTGCATCCTTCGACTCCCCTTAGACATTGGGAGGATTTCTAGAACCTCATTCTGTCCCTGCTAGTGGGTCTGTCCTGTCCCAGACACTTCAGTAAATGACAGTGCCCTTCCCCCTTCTTTCCTTTCCCTTCTTTGGACAGAAATTCCCTTTCCTGTGATAAGTCCTTACTTTGCTGGTTAATGATAGTTCCTTTAAGAAAACAGACGTGATGAGAAGAAATGAGAAATGAGGAGAGCCAGCTCTTACCATTGGGGTCAGGGAGGGAGGCGCTCTTCACCAGCCATTTCTTGAATGTTGGAGATTAAGAACAATGAGAAGAATGACAGCTGCCATTTGGTGCCTCCACCACCTGTGAATCCTGATTCATGCATTATCAATACACTTCACATCTCAAAAAACAAAGGCTCGGAGAGGTTGAGAGGTTTGCTCGAGACCACACAGCCAATAAGTAGTGGAGCTAACATTTCAAACTCAGGCATTTCTGAGTTCTCCAGGACTCTCCCCTCTTTCCACTGCGCAAACTGGCTTTCCCAAAGACTTGCAGACTTCTGGTCACCACCAGAAGCATGTGCCCCCAACATCTCTGTTTGGGGGCCAAACAGTATCAGGAGGTGTAAGAAATCCCCTTCCCAGCTCCAGGGGTGGCTCCCCTTGAAAACTAAATTTCCAGCAGAGTAGAAAATGTCATTCCTTGTACAGATAACTTAGCTGGTTAAATATCAAGCTCTGTAAGGCTCTATTTACTAATAGACCCAAGGAATGTGATCCCCTCAGGGCTTTAATGTACTTGAATATGCTGTAAAAAAAAAAATCACCATTTAAGAACCTCTATGGGGAGCTGGGTGGAAAAGGCGAAGGGATTGAGAAGTACAGATCAGTAGCTACAAAATAGTTATGGGGATGGGAAGTGCAGCGTAGGGAATAGAGTCAGTAATACTGTAATGACTGTGTATGGTGCCAGGAGGGTACCGAAAATATCGGGGGGACATTTTGTAAAGTATATGATTGCTGTACACCCGAAACTAATATAAAATAATATTGAATGTAAACTGTAATTGAAAAATGAAATTTAAAAAAAATTTTAAAGAAACTGTAAGCCAGCACCATCCAATAGAACTTTCTGCAGTCCAGAAAACGCCCTAGGTCTACACCGTCCAATATGGTGGCCACTAGCCACATGTGGCCTTGGGGCATTCCAAATGGAGCTGGCTAGTGTAACAAAGGAACTGAACTTCTAATGTAGTTAATTTTAAGTAATTTAAATTTAAACAGCCACATGTGGCTAGTTGGCTAGTAGCTAGCATATCGCCCGTGCAGCTCTAGAGCACTCTGAAACATCACTGGTACCCACATTTTCATTATGCTTTGCCTACCAACTCAGTTACATCACTGGGTCATAACGATTTGTTTGTGTTTTGCCTTCCTCGCTCAATCGTAAACTTTATATGTCCTGCCCATCCCGTCATAGTCATTTATGAGCACGTGGCCTGGCCCACAATCCCAGAAGGTGAGTAGTTAACATAGATTGAATACACGTATGGGAGTTGACGATTTCAAAAGCGTTGTTGCTTTGGCTTTCTGTCATCAAGTGCACCTTTTCTCAGGTCCCTGCTGTCAGGATGAGAGTGACTCCCAAATCTTCAGGCGGTGCTCAGACTGATCACCTGTGAGCATGTTTTTCTTTCCTCAGAGGAAATCACTTTGTACTGATTGGTTTGGTTATTAGCCTCTAAATATTACTTCTCTAAATGGATGCTTCATACTGCTTGATTTTTTCCAGTTTTAGACATCATCTTCTACGACAGACAATGATTCAGCTTCTCTCTCCCCTGCCCCACCACAAGTAAGGAGCGTTCCCGCTCCCAAGGGAACACCCCGCCTGCAGTTTTAGGTAGATGAATGCCTGTATTTATGATAACTATGTAAATGCTCTTCACAGGTAAGACAGGTAGAGAATTACGTTTCATTTCTTGCACAGCTTTTGCTTTTTCTCTGAAGATAATAATGGTTCTTTTTTACATTTGTTCAGTGTTCTGCATGCTGACCACTGATTCAACCCCAAATTCTTATTGTATACATCTTTCTCTTTAGGACATTTCAGTTATTCTACCAATTTCATGTCTTACAAGAAAACTGCCCAGAGCCTTCTTACCTTCTCCAGTCTGAACAAGCTGTCCTTTTCCGGTGCACACTGCTAGCATTCTGAGACCTCTGGTCACCATCATTCCTTTTCAGAGAAACAAAGATAATGAGATGTGATCACTGGAATCAAGGAGCTTCCAGGGCAGTGGCAGGGAAAAAAGATAGAGATCTGACTAAGAGATGATGATGATGATCTAAGAGATGATGATGATGATGATGATGATGATGATGATAATGATGACAACAACGGCAATGATAATGAATGAAAAACTCATAGCCAACCCTGCTGAGGCTGTCGTTTGCACCAACCACTGTGCCCGATACTCTGCTGTGTTCTTTCACTTAACCCCGACGACACTCTGAAAAAGGTACTGTTATAATGATCATTTCACACACATGGAAACGGGTAGTGAGGCAACAGAAATTTTCCAGGACACAACGTATAAGAAATATCTAAACCACCATGCTAAGAGAAACCAGGGATGGTAGAAAGTAATGTTTAACTTGAAAATCAATGAAAACTTGACAAACTAGATTTCCAAATTTGCTTTTTCCTCTGGATTCCCTTTGATACCACCACACACCAGGCTCCTTTCATCTTGTCACTGAATTCAAAGAACTACCCTTGGCGAGTCTCTGTGTACCTAACCCTTTTAATTTTCCCTGCATACTACTAGCAGGTGAGGCTTTCAAATACATGCCGCCACACTGTCACTCACCACTCAAGAACCTGCTCTCTTTGCCAGGCATGTCATGTTTGGTCTTCTGGGCCTGTTTTCAGGAGCCTCGGTAACCTGGTCACATGTGCCATGTCCATCCCCAGAATCTACAGCATGGGTCTCTCCACATCTTTTTGTACGAGTCATATTCTTTACTACCCTTTTGCTTTTACTGAAACTGTCCCCTTTGCCTCACTAATGTCTACCCATCTCTCATAATCCCATTTTTTCTGTAAACGTTTTCCTGGCACCTGGACCCCACTGGGATGGCTCTTTTTCCCCAACTCCTGTGATGCTCAGCATGGATTAGCTGTGCCAGTTGTTGGGTCCTCAATATGTGCAAGCCAATGGAATGTTAGTGCTTGCTCGCCCAACAAATTGGTCATGTGCCTAAGGCACCAGCAAAGCAAGTGTGCCAAAAATATTTTCTTTTGAAAGAATTTATTATTTCAAAAAGTCACCCTAGGAAAAAAATAGAATTTCTATGAAGTGTCTTTTTATGGTTATTGTCTTTATTTTGATACCTGATCTTTATAGGGCTTAGAGCTTGTAAAATTCTTACTCCATCTCTGGATATTGTTAGTTTTCACCTTAGAAGGTTCTTGGGTAAACAGATCATGTCTTATACTTCTTTTGTAGAGTTGAACCCAAGGTAGACACTCATTTAACATATGATAGTTTTAATAAAACTTATGCATAATGTGTTTCTGAAATAAAACTATAGAATTAAAATACCACATTTCATTGAATAGTATGTGTCATCAATGATAACATGTACCCTTTATCTTATGCACCAAAAAAAAAAAAAGAAAGAAAAAGAAAACAGTGCTGCCAGTTTAACCATGATGTGCTAGTGATTGCAAGATATACTCCAGTTTCAGAGATGTTAAAAGGTAAATGAATACAAGTGCATCTTGGATTTGGTAAAATATGTACATTGTTGTTTTATATTATACATTGGTATTAGGCATCTTACAGTTGTCAGTGATATTCTTAAGTCAAAATTTTAAAAGATATGCAATGTACCACCCAAATGCAGGTCACCGTGTGAAGAACTACCACAGGTAGATAAACAATGATGAAGCCACGACCCTTCCCTTCTAAGAAATCACAGTCTAGTGTAGGGAATGTTATGTGAATGAATTACTGTCATCCAAGGCATAAAGTGAGCAGAGCCATCCAAGAGGTTGAAGATCCTATAGAAAGTAAAAGAATGGAGTCATTACCTTTAGTTGGGATTATTTAAAAATCTTCATGGAGGAAGTGGTGTGTGAAATAAGTTTTGAAGAATCAGTAGAATTTTGCAGAATATCAATGAGCATGGACACAAGCCAACTGGAGGAAATAATATGTGCAAATATGTACTGAGACAGAAAAATACAGACGTGTTTAGAAAATAGTGAAAACTCCAGATCGGGTAGAAATAGGAGTGTCTCAAGGAGTTTCAGAGAGAATCTTGGAAGGCTATTGGCGCCATAATGTGAAAGATCTTGAATGCTTAGCTGAGTTCACGAAAGCTTGGTAGGCAAGCGTAATTACGTGAGGCTTCTTAACAGAGGAGTGGCTTGTGGAATAAGAACATTGTTCAAGAGTTTTGTGTTGATAGGTAGTGAGCTACTTTTCTGAAACAGAGAAATATTGATATTTCTCAATGTTGGTCAGTTGCCTCCCGTATGTGCCCCTGACCAGGGATTGAACTCACAACTTGGATGTGCTCCCTGACGAGGAATCGAGCCTGCAGACTTTTGGTATATGGGCAATGCTTCAACCAACTTAGCCACCTGACTAGGGTGATAGTAAATTTTTCTAATAATTACAAGGAAGTTGATAAAAATCTAAACATTGGCTTTACTTTCAAATTCTATATATCATTTTCATTTTAATGCAAGGTTATTTTCTAAATTGTGTATTTTGTTGACATATTATACGTGTGTTCATTGAAACTTTATCTGATATGTCTCCAAGAAGCAAATAAATTCCTTGAATTTCTTTCTGCTTAATTGAAACATTACCCATCACAGAAGAGACATATTTTCAAAGTACTGTTTGTCAACAGTAATAAAGAGCAATATCTTTTGCTCATTGAACAATTCCGCCATGCCCAGCATGTGATAACAGCTCACATGTTGTGCCATTTAAGTCTTACTGCATCTTATTTTATAGAAGAAACACTGAAATGCGGGTAAATTGCTAACACAATGCTGAGTGTCAGGAGCTGGGCTGCAAACCAAGGCCTGGTGAACTTCAAAGAGCTTGTCTGCCGGGGCTGACTGGTCCAGCCCAGGGCCTCCTCCATCCCCCCATTCTACTGCCTAGTGCCTCCACAGAAAGGCTCTCCCCTGTCACTCTGTTGATGCAGCTTGGCTGTGACATGGAGACAATTCGCAGACCTCAATTTTCCACTTTTTTTTTGTTACAGGAGGAGAAGTTAAACTTCTAGAGAGACCCAATGGACGATCTCCACAACAGGTAAGCTATTTCCTTTTTTTAATGCAGTGGGGAAAAGTCGATTCTTTCTACTTTCTATTAAATTTTCTGTTACTCGGTCTTTCACTACAATTGTTATTACCTAAAACATTAAAGCCAATAGCCAGAGCCATCCACAGTCTATTTCTTCCTGGTGCATTCAGGTTTGAGTAGAACTCTGTTTCTTTTTACTTTCGTCATTTGGGGATACAGTTCTCCAACACATGAGGTGAGGCCTGGCCCAAGTAAATCTTCACACTGAAAGATTTCCAATTCATCTATCTCCCGAGGCAATTAGGGGTTTCTCCAATACAGACCGTCTCTCCCAAACGGTGATTCTTGAACTGTGGTCCTAGGACCAATAGCCTCAGCCTCACCTGAGAACTTGTTAGAAGTGCGGATTTTTGGGCCCCACCCCAGCCTGCTCAGTCAGAAATGTGGGGGCAGCCACCAGCCCTCCAGGATATGCTGGTACACTGTCAAGGTTAGGAGCCAGGCCCTAGGGTTCCTTCCTTTTATTTCTCTCTGGGTCTTCTCCCAGCTCTCTTACCATTTCCTTCTTCAGCCAGACATAGGATGTGACCTGCTGTGTATCTTATTCCAGTGGAACCAGCCTATTCTCCCTGCTCTGATTCTGAAAGTAGTGTGTACATTGTTCTTGTTCCCCTTTGCAAATTCTGGATGGTCAAGCTGCCTCCTTGGTGCAAAAAAGACTTAACCTACATTTGAAGCTCAAATTTCTATATATTCTGTCATTTCCCCTATTCGTTGCTGTCATCTGGGAGCTTTCCAGCTCTTCTAGATCATTCAACACCACAGGCTCAAAACCGCCTTGACTCGCCGCACTTTAGTTATCCTCACTTACACTACATTTTAATTTCCTTCCCCAGTCACATCCCGGGCCATGTCATTAACCATGAACTTTCATATACCGATGTCGGAACACCATCTTTTAGCTCTCACATTTCTCATACTCGAGAATGCAGGTCACTGGCTTTTTATAAACCTAATTAGGACCTCTAGTCCCAGGACTCTCCCTCCTCCCTTAGCCAAACTCTCGGCAGACTGCTCTACCTACTTACTGCACACCCCGTGGCCCATTGCTTGAGTCACTCTTGCAGCACCCTCAAGATCCAAGCCCTGTGGTCCTTTAACTCAACTGGGACAGTGTGAGAACCCGCCCTTACGGACCTTTACCCAGGTCGCTGGGCATCGCCGGGAGAGGAAGACATTGTAAGAGCTGCACTTACTGCCTTCACTCAAATTTTCGGTTGCTGACTGCAGTCAGCCGTCTTTCCGTGGTTGCTCTTCTTCTCCACCACACGTCACTCCAAACCTCTGACACTTCAGGCTTTGACTCATCGCTCCTATGACAGAAAACCTTGCCGAGCCTATCAATAAGAAACTCAAGTCTTACCGACCCAGCGTCGAGAACTGTATCTCCACTTGCCCTTGGCCCCCTTCCTTCTAGGCTCCAAGGAAGAAGTGAGTATCCTCACTTCTTTCTAAAGGTTATACTTTCATGAGTGATCTTTGCCTTTCTAGTAGCAAGTTGTATTACATGCATCATAAGCAGGCTGATGTGTCTCAGTGGATATGCGTCATAAGCAAAATAGGCCATCTGAAGCTCTCATCCTAGATCAAAAAGTTTTCACAAATCTGTCGACATGGTTGAAAAATAAGAACCAGGGCAGGGAATTAACTCTTACAGATGGTCTTGACTTGATTTCCTATATTTTCCCTCACTCTCTCTGCTATCTTCAGTTTCCTTCAATTGTCTGTTTTCTCCTCAGCATGTAAAACATATGTACTCTCTCTCCATACAAAACCATCCTACAGGCCTGTGTCCTCCTACAGTATAACCACTCCCTTCTTCGTCTCCACCCCAAAGAAGCTCAGTAAGAGCCCACACACTCCCTTTCATATGTCCCAGTCATTCCCCAACCCATTACACCTCAACACCCATGTCTGTCATTCTATAACTTTCCCTCCCTTTTTACCATCAACCCCCTTGTTACCAAAGTCCACATGCGCTTTCTTTCCCTTCCTTTCCTCTGAGGCATTTGGCACTTGTAGTGGCAGACTTCCTCATTTCTAACTGCCCCCTCTCTTCTCGATACAATGCGTGACATCCCTCCTCCTTCCCTGAACACACTTCCCAGTCTCCACCTAGTCAGAGCAGACATTTGGGGAAGGGCAGGAACCGGGAGACTCACAGGCTCCGCGTGGTTGAAAAGGCAAGAAAGAAAAATACAGCAACAGTTAATGAAATAAAAGTATTCAAGTTGTGCTGGGAAGGCAAGGTGAAAGGTGAGATGGGTGTGGGCTGGTGAAGATCTAAACGGGCCGCAGGTGGAGTGAGACAGCAAAGGCAATAGCCTATGATGAGGCCTTTGGACCAAGAAAGAAACATCAGTTGAAAAGACTTTAAAAGAAACCTAAGTTTAGAGATGTGAAAGAAGGTTAGCATGGCCAGGGAAGGAAAAGAGAGATGATGCACTAGAGGGATGTGCATGTTACAGGAAAGACTCTGTCCCTTATTTTATAAGGTTCTTTTAGTTTTAAGTGAGTTCTTTGTGTTGATTCCCATTAGTCACTATAATGTAATCTATCCAGTCACTTCCTGCAGTGAGTTAGTGAATAAAGAACCATCGCTTCTGGGGGACGGCCTGGTTAGGGGCCTGCATGCCTTTGGTCGCCCCATTTTCATCAATCAATCAATACGTAACCTTGTTTTATGTGTGTTTCTGCTTAAAGGCACCCTACTTAATATGTGTGTGTGTGTGTGTATTTAATCCATCAACACAGAACTCACTCCTGAGTGAGTTTTCTCTGTAAAGCACCTAATAGCCCTTTAGAACACCAGACAGCACTTGAGCACTATGCTTGGGGGTCATTTTAAACAGCAAAGTTACAAACAAAAAGCCTAAACATGTACGAAAGTTTGACACTATATAAATCCCAGAAAAGCCACTTGCTTACAGTATGAGAGCTGAAACGAGAAGGCAGAGCATCGCCTTCTTTGAGCTCAGCCAGAGAAGCACAGGCATTAGAGGACTCAATTTTTTTGCCACTTTTCACAAGTCCGCTAATGATCTCCAAAGCACCCCAGGTATCAATTTGGGTTACAAATAAATTTCAGCAAGTAGGTGAATTCACAAATACAGAATCCACAAAGAATGAGGATCAATTAGTTGTACACATGAAGTGTGTGGATTAGCACTTGATAATATATGAAGCTCTATGTAAGTTTCATATTTTTATCATCTTTTTCATTATCATATGTTATTAAATATCCTGAGGGCATTCGACACCTCTGAAAAGTTTTAGGCAAGGGAAGTGATATGATTCAGATTTCTGTCCTGAAAAGACCATGTGACTTCTGTGTGGAAAACGTAGTAGGAGACAGGAGCGGATGCAGGGACAGGAGCCTATTGCAGTTACCCAGGTAAGAAAGGGGTTTCAGGGCGATGGCAGTGCACGCAGAAAGGGTGAGTTTAAGGGAGACGGTGAGGAGGCAGTAGCATTCCTGCATTCCCGAGTTGGCCTCGCATTCCCCTGGAACGTGCTCTGGAACTCCACCAGCACCACTGGCTGCTCACCTTCGCGCACAAGCCTTTCTGACCTTCCCAAGGTTACTCAGGCACTCCTCACCTTATGTAACATTTTATATAACGTTTCCATGTAACACCATATGTATCTGTCTCCCTTGCTGGACCGTAAACTCCTTCCAGATCCCTGGAATCAAGTTCAGTACCTGGCACATAACAGATGCTCAAGAAATATTTGTTTGTGTGAATGGGTGATGATGATTCTTTCAACAGACAGGAGAGATCTTCTGCCTCATCGTGTCCCAGTACCTAGCAGACTGTTTTGCCTCCAATAGGTACTCAGAGACCCTTACTCAGTCTTTTCAAGTAAGAAACTACTTTTTACTATAATTCAAGGAAACTTTGGGATCCTAATTCCACACACAGAGGGTCGTCTACAAATACGGGACAATCTGTTTTTTCTCGTCCTCTATTTTATGCTTCCAGCCTTGAGACCCCTTTTAGAAAGTGAGGTGAGTGGGTGTGATGTTCTCTAAGATTCTTTGTTGCTTGGGCACTCTGGGATTCTGGGAATTACCCAGAACTTGTTCATTCCGAGCATCTAACTATGAGCTGTGCTTGACTGTAAAGCTGCCATTATCTGGAGCCTTATAAACTGTATCGGATAAACTTTTCTCCGCATCATCTCCTCCAGAACTTCCTTATCGTTTCCAGGACTTACGTTTTTCTAAGTGCTTCAGGTTTCTTCCAAATGTTTCCAACTTCCTAGATAGGAGCACTTGCCCAAATTGGACACAGGCCACAGATGGAAGGCATGCCCTGATTCCCATGGGGCTGCAGGGAGGGCTTGATCAGAACATCGCCCATTTTTATTGAGCGCCTAAGAATGACTAGCGCCCAGTGGTTCTGTTCTTGTGGATGATGACCATGCACATGGGAGCAGCCAACGTTTATTAAGAACTTGCTACGTACCAGGCACACATTGCCAGGCCTGTCACATTTAAATCGTGTGATCCTCGTAGGAACCCTGCAGATTCAGTGCCACTGTCTTCTCCACTTAGGAGGGGTTTAGAAGCTTGGGAAGGAATCTAGGCTTGTCCAGAAAAGTTACGCCACACAGCAAACAGGCTCATTTTGGGTGGGAAAGGGAAGAGAACTGGATCGAGGTGATGGAGGGGCTAAAGTCCCTTCCCCAACCACCGTTGACACCCCCCGTGACCTGCCCTGTGGCAGGCACATAGCAAGCAGCAACACGCATGTTAGACAATACCAGTTTTTGCAGAGTTCAAACTGTTGTGTGTTATTTGGTAACTTAGCCAGAAAGTCTAGCCAGGAAGAGGAGCGCCTCCTTTCATACAGAGGGGAGTTATGTAGTCACTGGTTTATGCAGGTATTGGAAGAGCCGTTAATCAACACAAAGACGGTCAAGCCAAACAGACATTACCGCCCCGGGGCGAGACGCAGAACCAGATGCTGGGGCAGTAGCTGGAACCGAGGTGAGGCGCTGTGGTTCTCACTGTGTCTGTGGGGGCGGGGCTGTTGGACGTCCAGGCTGTGGCAAAGATGCCGAGTTGCTGTGATGAACAGGCTACTTCCCACAGCAAAGACAACAATGCGGGAAGGAACCGTGATATCGCCCATCTTCCCCTTCTAGTCTCCCACCAGCACCCACCCTTAGTGGGGCCTACACAGATCCAGGGGGCAGCAGTTCCTTGGCATCACGGTGCCTGGAGACCCTGGGCGAGTGCAGGGAGGCAGGGACAGGGCTCAGCACAGGCAGGCAGGGGACCAGCAGTATCTGCTTTGTTCCAGCTCTTCCCCGGCTGTGAAACAGTTCAGGTTGTTCTAATTAATTCCGGATTATTCGACACTTGTTTATTTTAACTTTTCCCCAAACAGAAGAATAAAAGACTGAACACAAATCACAAAGGTTTGAAAGCAAATTCTGTAAAACAGACACAATTTTAAGCAATGGAAGAGGATTGCAAAACCATGCCAGTTGGGGATGGGATCGGCAACAGCGACTACACGTGTTAGCTTCTGACCAGAATAATGTTCTAACCAAGCGGTCATGTTCCCAGTTTGGTTTGGGCCATATCTTTTGTCACTGAAAGGAGCCAGTGTGATGGTAGCTTCCTCACTGTTTGCCCCCAACTCCCTAAGCCAACCATGGTTCTTGGTATATGAGCCCTGCCTGCACCACCTTTCAGTAAAGCTCCCCCAGACCAGCCAGCTACACAGCAAAGCAGAGCGGCCGGACTGCCCTGCCTTCTTTCCAGCAGTGGCAGTGTGGTCCCCAGACTGCAGCATCTGCACCGCCCAGAGCTGGTTAGAAACGCATCCGCCCGCTCAGACCCAGGTGGATTCTGCACCGGCCCTGTGCCCTCTCCTCCTCTGTGTGTCCAGCAGGACCCCCACCCTGCCACACACACACCCCAGTCTTTATTCACTAATGGGTCACCTCTCGTCTGCTCCAGACGGGACCTCACTCCCAGGAACTCCAGTGCAGAGAAGAGGGGCCAAGCTGCTCCATCTCTCCCCCTGAAACACCTCCCGCCCAGGGCACGGGAGGGCCTGAGGGGGCCAGCGAGGCATCTCGGGGGCCGACCACCAGCTACTAGCAGAGCAGGATGAGTTCTGCATGCCTTCTGTTTAATTCTAATAACATGCAAACTCAACCTGTTTAAACACAATACTGTAAAGTCATTTTAAATAAAAATAATGGGCTTCTTCCCCAGAACCTTCAAATTGGGCCATATTTATTTTGTGGCTTTTCTTTACCTCCTAGTTCATGGCCACACACCTCATCTAGAAGATGGAGCCCCGAGACCAGCTCACACCATGGGTAGCCCATGGGTGGGATCCAGGGGGAGGAATTAGACCCTTGCACTCCCCCTAGGCTCCTTCCTCCCCTATCCTCTTCCACAGAATTATTGTCCAGACACACAGGTGGGAGAGGGACACCCAGACTCTCCCATTTGGGGGTTTGATGACAGTCACTGGGTCAGAAGTGGCCTCTATAGAATTCAGCAGTCTGGCCAGACTATTGAATAAGCCTCCTGTCGGCTGGAGCTGGAGAAGGCCCTGCTTATGGTGGTGCTGTGGCCACCAGGACATAAAGTTGACACTAAGTGTCTGAAATTTTTACCACATCCCTCACTCCCTACCTTTGCTACATGGCAAAACACCTACACTATTTGTGCCTTAATTCTCCTGTTTCTGAGACCTTTCCCATAGCAAGTCCCTCTTTTAAAATTAGCTTGAATAACTGCTCTGTACTGCCATCTGGTGATGGAACAATAAAACCACACCTATGAAATTCTGTCAGCATTTCAAAGGAGAATCCAGTTCCCTTTTGCAAAAACTACTGGATTACAAGCTGCTGCTTATTGTGCAACCCAATGGACTCTGAAAACAACAGAACCTATAAAGATATATTATATTAATACAATATGAAATATTATGTAATGTCCGTAACTGTATAAATATTGTATAATTACATATTATATAGTCAGGAAAACAATAGCAACAGTACTAATAATAACCAAACTGTGCCACTTTGTAACATTTATGTCCACTTATCTATGAAATACTGGTTTCCACCTAAAAGGGTTATTGTAAAGTTGAACGAATACCTGAAAGTCCTCAAAACAGTACTTGATAAACACTAAACACTCCAATGTTAACTACTTACAACAATTATTAATAAGTACTGAGAGTGTGCCATACGTCATGGTAAATGCCAAACGTACTTTTATCTCATTTAATTTTCCAAGTGATCCTGACGAACAGGAGCTGGCGCCGGCCCCATTTTGCAGATGAGACAATGATGCTCTCAGAGGCTAGGGAATGTGCCCACAGGTCACAAAGCTAACACATGGCGAAGGTGGAACTAGAACCCCCAACTCTAAGTTGTTGTTTAACTGCTCTGTGGAACTGCTGAGGTAGCATGATGAATCTCTCCGAATATTTATATAAATTCCATCCCACCCCACACACTTACCCCCACGTGCGCACACACACACACACACACTCACAAGCCTGCTATAACTCTCTCGGGAAGCTGCCCGGATGCCATTCATTGTACCTCCAGAAACTAGCCCCGTGCCTGGCGCATGCCAAGGGCGTTCACTGGAGACTTTTGGAGTCAGTGAAAATGCTGCGTAACAACTGTGACTGTTTGTGAAACATCTCTCTTAAGAACCATAGACTACGTACTACATCAGAAAAGGGAAAAAATGGTCCCAGGCCCAGAAAGGGCCATATGGAATGTTTTTAAGATGCATCGGCAGGACTGTGATATCCTAGTACAAGGGCCCCAGGAAGAAAAGAGGAGTGATGTCTTCACTGTTGTACAAAAGGTCCTGCTTCCCCGTTCAGCACAGACCTCCAGGACCCTGTGAGCGTAGCAGCGATAAAGTCCCGGGGCCAGGACGCGGCTTGCTCCCCAGAGTTGATGCCGTGGAAGGCCGCAGGTGCCCTGCAAACTGTACAGCCTCCCGGTGAGCAGCATCAGCCCCCGGAAGGGCCATCGAGGCAGCACTTCAAATGGTACCATCTGTGTGGGCCCCAGGCCACCTTTTACTGAGAAACACCAATCTCTACCCTGACGTGTTGTCCTTGGAGACTGATTCTTTTTGCTCCTAAAAACAGTTCTGACATGGTTTCCTATTAAAACATACCAGGAGGCCAAGGGTCGCCAGCCCCTGCTCTGGGACCCACTGGGAGCCCTCCTGCCCGGGAGCCGGCACCTCCCCCAGCCCATTCCAGAGGAGAAGGGGTCCTGCAGACACTCCACCCTCACGGGGTGCCCTGATCTGAGTCCTCACCCCTCCCAGGACAGCACTGTGATGCTCATTGTCACCCCATCTCAAAGCTCCTGAGTGCTAGGCACCGTTCTTCCTGGCAAAGGGACGAGCACACCTCTACCAGAGACCTGCAGGCCGCAGGGAATGAGACGGAGACCTTAGGGCCTGAAGGCTGGAAACAGGAACGCAGTTGGCATGAATGTGGACTTGGCCCCAAACACACCCTAACGGCAGGGCAATGGGGTGGTTGACACACCGTTGAGTGGGGTCACCTGCCTATGAAAGGGCCATACTGGCGCCCACCTGGCAGCAGAGATCTCAGGACTCTGTGAGGGAACTGTGCTCCAATGTCGTGGCCTCACTTTGCAGAAACGGAGGAAAGAAGAGATGCAGCAGCTTTCCCACATGTCGGGCCGGCGACGGAGTCATTGCCGGCACACATCTTACACTGGGCACAGACCTGGCCCCGAGTGTTCGCCAAACACCACATAATGTTATTAGTTCAGGGCACAAAACTCCCGCAGGTGATCAGGACCCTCATTTCGGCAGTTGTTTTCCCAACATGTTACACAAAATACAAGTTTGGCTGGTTGTTAATAGTCTTTTATGAAAAAAGAAAAAAGTTCGGTGGTCAACTAATTTTGGAGATTACCAGGTTCGACAAAGTGAAACAGCTCCTTTCCATAGCTGTGATGTGCGCATCTTCACTCTCTGCTGTTTCCGAAGCTGTTTGAGCAGGGAGCCCCTTTTTAGGGGGTGCTTGCAAACATGCCTCTCTGCACACAAAGATTCCATGAAACCCAGTTCGAAGGGATGCTAACACCCACCTCACAGCACCTCGACCACTGAGAAAGCACAAAATGGGCTGTTAGATGGTGCCGATAAGAAAGGTCTTCTCAGAGTCTTCAGGTTTTCCTCAATCAGTGAAGCTCAGCCTCTTCAGGAGAAAAGGAAACACACTAGAAAAAATGTGTCCCAGAGAGTTTCCAAAGCCTGCCCAGAAAGGAAGAATTGGTTTGAGGAAATAGATTGGGAAGTCAAGAGTTTATCTCCTTGTCCTCTTTCAGCTGCAGACTCTGCTGTCTGTGAAGTCGGGCAGGCAGTCTTTAGCCTCCTTTATAAGCACCTGCTAGCCATTTCCATTCATTCCTCTGCAGTCCAGGAGCTCAGTTCCCCGAGGCAACTCAACTACATATTTGTCCGCTTCACCTGCCCACCAGGTTGCATAAGTTCCCTGCTGTTTTCTATAAACATCGGCAAGTTGGTTTTTCAAAACGGAGCTGTAATTTTAAAAGTTTAATTTTATTGTGTCTCTCTTCCAAGGACTTCCATCTCTGATAAACTCAAACCACTTCCCGGCAGCTGCTTTAAAAGTTCGTTGACTAGAACCCCTGAAACAGAACATCCTTTACTTTGGCACTGCACACGGGAGGTTTTGCTGTTTCCCAAATGGGGATAGAGGAGCCCAGGTCCCTCCCCTCTTTCTCAGCTCTTGCACTTGGCTTTTCCTTTTGGACCACAGGGTAGTGAGAGCTTTGATCATGGAAAAGGGTAGACCCTCTATGGGAATAGTAACCTCTAAAATCTCACATGCATCCCTCACTTCTTTGGCACCTGTCACTTAGCACCGGTCATTCCTTCCTTTGAATAACAGCGTGAGGTGTTCTGAGTGAGCTGGCCCTGGGGCTGGCTTAGGCCTTGCCAGTGAGGAGCTTGTGTTCATGGGGCCGGCTGACAGCAGGACCACCACAGCACCCGACTGACTGTAAGGCCCCCTTTAAGACAGGGCACAGGGCAGGCGGGAACTGTGCCTGCGTGGGGCTGCCTGTTGAGCAGAAGCCTTCAGTAAATACTTGGGGTGACAGCTAAATGCACAAAGCCCATTGGGATTTTGACCAGTTCCTGCACACTTCTTTTTTCTTTCAATTTTTAATTTTGACATTATTTCACGCTTACAGAAAAGTTGTAAGAAAAACACAAAGAATCCTCATATACCTTGATTTTGAGAATCTTTTAAAAATAATGTTTAATAGTTCATAGCCTAATTAAGTATAATGGAAATAACTATTATAAATCTAAGAAAGCATTTATCTAGAATATGAATAATTTCAAGCAAGCTGATAGGTTTTTGTTACTACTTTTTCATTTGAAATGTTTTCTCTACTGTCTTAGTTCTGTTTAAGTTTTATTTTTAACTGTCGTGTTTATGGTTTATTTTATGTAAATTTTATAATAAAATGACTAAATTAAAAAAAAAGAATCCCATTTACCCTCTGCCCAGAGTCCCCAGATGTTCATGTTTACCACTGTGGGTTTATTCTCTTTCTCTAACTGTACACACACACACTCACACACAATTTTTTCCTAAATCATTTTAATAAGTTACAGATTTTATGCTCTTTACTCCTGAATACTCCACTGTGTATTTCCTAACAACAAGGGCATTTTT
Organism: Desmodus rotundus; assembly: GCF_022682495.2. Classification (NCBI taxonomy): domain Eukaryota; kingdom Metazoa; phylum Chordata; class Mammalia; order Chiroptera; family Phyllostomidae; genus Desmodus; species Desmodus rotundus. Next base: position 159,074,135 of record NC_071390.1, on the reverse strand, counting down.
TATGTAGCCCCCAGAACAATGATTAAAATTGGAAAATGAACATTGATTTAATACTATTACCTAATCTGCAAAGGCATTCTTTTCCTGCTGGGTGAAGTCTTTTCCTACTCCCCTCACTTCCTGATGAATATTCAGTCCCTTTCTTCACCTGATTAGCAAACTCCTGCCTCTCCCCAGTCTTGCCCCTTCTTCCCACCTCACCCTTCTCCCCCTTATGAAACAGGATTTTTCCAGCAAGGAGACTTGACTAGTAACTGGTGGGACACTGCCATGTCCGTCTTCAAACACACAACTGTTTAACTTCAACACCAAACCCAGGGCAAAGCCAACCCCCAACACGAAACCCCAGGCAGCGGGCAGGCCGCCAGCGGTGATGGACACCCCACCCTAATGGTATTTGCTTTTCCCCTGTGTAAACGAGATGACAGTTGTGAAGGATGTTTGCCCTTTGCTTTGTGGTTGCTTTTTTATACTCCTAAGAGAAAGCAAATTTTGACTGTGCTCAGTAATAAAGGGCACCCGACAACTGATTTCTCACCTTTAAGCTAGCTGTCGTCAAAGTGAACAGGACACAGAAAGCAGATAGATAGGTGGCCCATCTTAAACTCAGTCTTACTCCAAAAGAACGTATATTCTTCCCAAGTCCATGTCTCATGCTGGACAAGGGGTGTTTCCTTTCTGCACCCGCCAATGGGAGAATGCCTCCCTAAAAGCAGGATGTAGGTGTGGGAGTGACATATGGAAAAGGGAAAAAAAATGAATTGGATATTTGGAATCATCAAATAAGGAAGAATAATTGTACATATGGGCAGGAAGGGGTTGGCTGAAATACATTAGCCTGCACCCTTTCCATCAGCAGTCACACCACCTTGGACACAGCGCTGGTCTCATGGAGAGAAGGAATGTTGCTGGGGAAGGAAAACACCGGGTGAGGTGAGAGAGGGCAGAACCTCTACCCAGGCAGAGGCAGTGGCCACGAGCCTGGGAGAGACGCAGAGGGTGGCGCTCAGGTGTGGGCCCAGCTCTGTGGGAAACCCACGTGGTGTGCCCTGAAGGGAGGCAGTGGGCTGGGGGTGGGGAAGACTGGAAACTTGATCCTGCAAGGGGACAACCGTGAAAACATCCTTCACAATTACATGGCTTTGAAGAAAAATATAGATCCTGTGGTTTTCCTGGGGCAGAGGGAGGGAACCCTGAAAGCCACAGGTGACGTGTAAATTCTGTAAGAAACAGGAAGTGGTGGCTGATAAATCTCAGCAGTCACTGCATCTTGGGTGCATGTTGCTTATGTGGCCACAGCAGCAGAGGGTGGGGACACATCTAGCCTGGCCAGGCTTCCCCAAGGTCGACTTAGCCTCTGCCTCGCAGGCAGCACAAAGTGTCACTCCAAACATGCCTGTCTTCCTCCCTTCCTTTCAGAAGGAAACCTTCCCTGTGTACAACTCTTCAACTCACCATTCTGAAGTCGGCCCACCTGGTATCTTTCAATGGTTAATATTTTACATTTGTTCCAATTACGTTATTATCACCCACATTCCACCCTCTCTCAAACACCTAAAAAAGCCTTTTCTTTCCTTCTTTTTTTTTTTTTTTGGCCTCCTATCCTCCCAGCTAATCAGCTGTTCTGTTTTGTTTTTTGACAGAGTCCTAGGTAAATAGAGGTGCTGCCAGCATGGTGGGGGGGGCAGGGTTTGAGAGCAGGGTGTGGAGGGAAAGTGGGCAAGAGGGGAGGACGGGGTTCATGCAGGGAAGGAGGTGCACGTGGTGCGTTTTGTCCTGTTTATCCAGCTGATTCATGGATTATTAGCAGAAAATGGACATAAATGGGGAAAAGAGGCTGGAAACACAGTCCTAGGTTTTGGAAATGGGTAATTTAGTTGAGAGTGCTTTAAAGAAAGGGAAAAGTTGTACGCACATGTTGTGGGCTAAGCCCCCAATGACTTCTGTCTGCTGCTCTTCTGCCGCACTGGGGGCTTGTGTCTTTCGATTGGTGCCACGTTTGGTAGAAACATGCCGTTTGGCCCACATGCCAGAACAAGTATCACTTGGTACTGCATTACTAATGCTCTTGTTTGGATGCGTTTGTCATGCAAGTAGACTACATCTTTTCCAAGTGCAAGGCCACAATCTTTTTCTAAGCATGCTGTATCCCAACAAAGCTGAGTAATAAGTATATGCTTAGTATGAATATTAACTTGTATAACCCCCAACAACATCATGTGTAGGTGTATCATTATCCCCATCTAAAGATGAAATAGCTGAGGCCCAAAGTCATACAACCAGGAAGAGACCGAGCTGGGCTCTGAACTAGAGAATCCAGGCAAATCTTCCCCATCTCAAATCTGTAATCACACCTGCAAAGAATTTTTTCTTTTGTTTGTTTTTGGTCACATGAGGAAGCATTCACAAGTTGCAGCGATTAGCATGTGGATATATTTTGGGGGTGGGCTTTTCTTCAGCCCTGCAGAGGAGGTTATTTGTGGATTTGATTTATCTATGTCAACCTAGTCTCCTGTAACCAACCAACCGGTCCATACTTCTTGGAAAACACCAGGCATTCTCTCCGTGGGTAAAGTCTTGTGAAGCAGCATCCTGGGAAATTCATCCATGACTAAGAGAAGGAAGGAGAGAGAGCAGGGCAGGCGGTGACCCTGCCAATGATCTCTCTCTCTTCCGAGTGCCCACGTCTTGTGGAGACAGAGGGACCAGGGCTTTCTGTTCTTTTTTTGGCTTGTCTTTTTGAAGGTCATAGATATTAGAAATGGAGAGTGACTTAAAGGTTTTTCTGCACTCATTTGTAGGACTTTCAAAGGAAAGACCAGAACAATATGGTCAATTTTACATGAAGAGAAGGTTTTATTCAGAGGCCAATTATCAAGGCGGGGGGCGGGGGGGAATGAGACCTTGGGAAAGGGCGGGAGACAGTAGGGTGTTGAGAAATGAAAGAGGCACAGACGTGAGTCCATCTGCACCTGGAAGCTCAAGAGGCCACATCCTTGAACTGCAAGAGAGTGGAGTCCATGAATTACAGCCAGAATCATCCCTGGGACGGGAAAGGGAAAGCAGGAGCAGTTTAGTCCAGGCGAAGGTTGTGCCCATGGCTCTGGCTGTCACCTCCTCCGGTCTCTAACATGGAACACACAGATCAGCTGCCACATATCCTGGTGTCCTTAAATACTCGAGGAGCTAATCCCCTGACAAGGACACCTCTCCTCTCTCCTCTACTTCTGCTCCCAGGTCCCCCAAAGAAGGCAGTGGAATCGAAAACACAGGTCTTTTTCAGCCCCACCTTTCTCTCCCTAGCATTCTTCAACCCGTATTTGCTCATTTGCCAAATGAAGAAGACAAAAGAAACTCCCAGCGCTGGGGGCAGGTCTGGCACAGCTACAAGGGTCAGTGAGTGTGTGAGATCTCTGAATCAGCGATTTTCGCTACAGAAAGGCATTCCGGGGCCTCCCTGACCCACATGTTATCTTTCCACCAAAAACCCGGGACTCCACTGACTTGTGAGTATCCAGGAAAGAAAAAGCAAACTTAATTTGTATTGGAGTATCATTCACTGTGTTTTCTCCTTTTCTATGTTTTCTTTTTCCAGATGGTAACAGAAAATAATCCAGATGGGGTGCAGGTGCTGTAAAATGATACACAGGTAAAGTTGAGAAAAAACACAGCTCACTCGAATGAAGGAACTCATGATTCCCACAGAGGCATTTTCCTAGCTCGGGTCAGGACTGGCATGGCCAAGAAAATAAGGATTTGGAACTGCATTGATATCATTTAAGAGGACATGTGGCCTAGATTTTTAAACTGTTTGGGTTTTGGGGGGGGGTTTGCTTCCTTCTCAGAGATTTTGGGAACCCCATCATTCTCTGAGACTGAATTTGGTTGGGGCTGAATTTACATTTCTCCAGAGAGTTTCAGAGCAGAGAACAGCTTGGGTATTCCAGGATGCCTGACCCGGCATCGCTGGAAATAAATTGCCCCATCACACATGTGTTCCCAATGTCTTCCAGATTCTGTTCCAGAATGAGGGTAGTAGAACAGAATTCTCTGTAAAATAAAGGGAAAATGAACTAATGATTTTACTTCCTTAACAAATATGTCTGTATTATTATAGTTCTATCCATACCTTTATACTTACATGCATGTATTTTTATCCATATATATGCACACACATACACACATATGTAAGTTTTACTCCACTGTAATCATAATGTGATGTTAGACTTTACAAAAAAACATTTATTTTATAAGTGCCTTTCATGCCAGTCCAGACTTTATCATTTTGATGACTGTATAATATTCCATCGGGGGTATGGCATCAGTACTTACCCAGTTATTTCCCTGTGTTTGGACATTTACATTCTTTTCTTTCTTTCTTCTTTTTTTCTTTTGGTTTGTTTTCAAATTGCATGAATCACTTTATTCAGTGTCATCTTCCCTCCCTCTTTTGGATCCCCTCCTAAGACCTAGTTCCAGTGGTAGGACATTTTCACACCCACTGGATCTATTTGATTTAGACACACACACAGATTTAAATGGGTAACTAGTCATAGAAATTAACAGGAAGAGAAGAAATTGTTAATAGTAGAAATTAGCGATTAATAGTTATAAATAAATAAAGCTAATAACGAGCCTGACTGATCCTCATTATTCTCACCCCAGCTATCTCTTTGACCCAGTCCAAGTGCCCTCGCCTGGCTACGTCAATGAAGTGAACAGCTGCAAGTTTGATGAAGAGGACACAGTTAAATTAAAAGGCAAACAGAGCAGCGAAGTCCAGGTGCATAAAAATGACCTTCAGGGTGAGGGCTTGAGGAGGACTGTGAGCAGAAGCAGAACAGCTGGTCCGCACCCTCAAGGGGACAGAGGAGAGGGACACTGTGCAGAGAAGACTGGAGGTACCATCAATGGCATTGCTCTGCAGCTCCCTGGGGATCCTGGGGATCCTGGGCCCCAGCAGGGTGACACAGGTTCCTGGGCCGGTACGGTGAACCGTGTGCACCCAACTCCACCCTTTCTCGAAGGAGGGGACACCAGGGAAACAGACTGGGTGCTGCAGTCCTCAGAAGAGACCCAAGTCATCGGACGTGGAGACTCCAGGGTCCCTTCCAACGCAGAATGTCCTGCTGTAGGAATACAAGACCACGTCCTCCAGATACCAGCCCCAGACTATCCCCAATGTTGGGGCTCAGCTGGAGGCAACGTGGATCATGAGGAAAAAGATTACCTTTTCAAGAGCCATCCTGAGGAGGAGCCCCTGGAGGAAATGCGCCCTGACGTAGCAGGGCAGGGTTTGAACATGCCCTTGTCCATGAAGAGAAGCTGGGATTCATTAAATGAGGCTGTGGCGACAGAAGTCCTGAGCGTCTACTTTAAAGAAGAGGATCCCATCCAGGCCCTGCCTGTGGCCCATCCGACAAATGGGTGGGAAGATGCCCCTGGCTGTGCTGGAGATGGGATTGGGGGGACAGAGGACGAGGACGCTGCGGTGGCGGAAGCCCTGGCAGCTTTAGAAGCGGCTACTGCAGGAGAAGACTTGGACGAGGTGGATTAGGGTAGGGGCTTTGCACGTGCAGACGAGCTAGGGTCCTGAGGGGCGTCTCGGGATGGCACTGTTCCCTAGACACCGAGCTGTATCCCTGCAGCCCGTGGTGCAGCCTCGCCCGTTGTTTACAGCCAGCATCTGTTCTGAGGATTTGAGTTCCTGTGCCACCTTCAGCCCGAGAGCATCCCTGTGCAGATGGCCCATCACTCAGGACACTAGAACAAAAATCAGAGTGGGCCAGGGTGCCAGGGTCTAGAAACAGCCTGCTCGCCACTCCCCAAAGCTCCCCACAACATCTGGTACAGATGTTCTTGAGAATGCTCTGAAATCCCAGCACTTCATCCCAAGAGCACAGACTCTCAGACCATTCTCTTTGTCAATTCTTTACCTTGCTTTTAAGAGCCAAACATTGGACCCAACCTGGAGGAGGTAACTACCCCACTATAAGTGCCTGTTGCGTCCCCACGCCAGAGCATGGCCCACATTCAGGGACAATCACCCAGGGAAGTAATAACTAACCAGTTGTTTGACAGCGAATGAAGCTCAGCAGCATTCAGGGTGGAGCAGAAGCCACGAGTAAACAAATGGTTAGTCATTAGCTGTGCTATTAAGACACCTTGACCTTAACTTTTTTACATTATTACTTTTTAATCTCCTTTGGGATTGGGGAGGCCAGTCAAAATAATTCTTGAAACTGTGTCATGTTTGTGTTTGAAGTTCATGAAATTTGGAACAGTGAAGGGGTATATAGAGTGTTTTATGCCATTTAATACTCGATTCTGATTAAAATATAACAACATAATGTGACTGCCTGTATTAACTCAATGGTGCTTCTAATATTCCCAGACTGAGTGTCAGTGACCTTTGGTGTTTTGTTTTGTTTAATGTAAAGAGCCAGATTTCTACATCACACTTGAGGAGGAGATTTGCGGAGAATGGCTTTGGCTTTCTGTCCTTGGGGTCCAAACCCTTGACAACATGACCACCTGGGCCTTAAGGATAAACAAGGCATCTCTGGGGTTCAGCCTTCTAGTTTATAAAAACAAGGACAGCCATTCTGTCATGAATCAATGGAGAATTTATGGGACTGTCAAGACTACCTAGAGAAATATAAACGTGGAAGATGCATTAGTGTGGTGTTTCGTAACCGGTTCTGAAACCTGGTTGACCTTGGTTTGATTTCCAGGTTTGCCATGTGACCTTGGGCAAGTAATGGATCCCTTCTATCTGCCCACCTGTTAATTAAGAATAATAACAGCGTGTACTTGTAAAGATTAAATGAGAATGTGCAAGTGTAGAGCACAATGCCTGTCACATAGTAGGCACTCAGTAAAATAAGTCTTCTTAGTTAAAAACACCCTTTAAGTAAATTTTTACATCCTCACAACTGAAGATGCTAATACTGTGAAATATATATAATGTCACCAGGCATTTTAGTAATTATTCAACATAAAACATGATTTCTGAGCCTTCCAGCAGGATGATACCCTAAGAAATGCTTAGCTGACATACATTACCCTGGGTTTGTCTGGTGACAAGTCACCTCTACATACAAGGTTACTCAGAATCATTAAAAGGTAAACTGTTGGCGTTATTAATTGCAATGGAGATGTGTTTGCTATTGTATTTGGTACACCACGTGCTTAGTATTTCAGAGCAGTTCCTTCAACAATTTCCCAAGTGTATCTGCTGGGATTAGGTCCCAGCTGCATGTGATAAATGGCTCATAAAAATAGAGATTTGCTTGTCTCTTATGTAGAAAAGTCTAAAGGATGCATTTGGGGCTGGTAGAGCATTCCATGGCACGAGTGACACATGCTCCTTCTATAATTTTGGCATCCTTCTCAAGTTCACCATGTAGTCCATAGCACCTGCCGGGGCTCCAGTTGTTACATTTGCTTTCCATGTAGGAAAAAGAATAAAAGGTCAGAAGATGTCACTCCCTCTCTATGAAGGACCTCCCAGAAGTATAATTCAGCTCTTCTGCATATACCTCATTTCTCATTTGGTCAGTATTTGGTCACTTGGTCACATCTAACTGCAAGAAAGACTAAGAAAACTTATCTTTCTAGCTGTGTGCATAGCTTTCCAAATAAATTCAGGATTCAATTACTGAGAAGGGGAAATGGACATCACACGTTAAGGTGGGCAGCTTATAGTCTTTGCACATCAGGTCTTCAACACACAAGAGCCTGGGAAAGAACCAGTTTGCAAGGGGTTGAAATTGTATCTGTATTTAGTGTAACACAGAAGGGGTTTAAACCTTTGGTCCGGGGGAAGGAGAACTGGACAGCTGCAGCCTTCTCAAGTCCCCACTGACATCTCCAAAACAGAAGGATTAAAGAAGGAAGTGCAGACAAGAGAGGGGTAAGGTGAGTTCTTAGAACAGACAAATCTCTTTCCCTCACCCAGAACCACTTCTGCATTTACACACACACATAGTTTCACATTCGAGGACTGCTGCAAACATTTCACCCTGACTAACAACTCTCCCAAGTTTTAAAGATTCTTTTTTGTGCAAATAACTGCTTCTAAAGGTCAACAGATGACCAAGAATTTCAAGTTTGGTTTTTTTTTTTAAATAATCCTGGCCCCTTCTGTCTTTATCCCAATGTCCAGACTCCACCAAAGAATGTCAGAGGAAAGTCAAAATCTTGAGGCTGAAAAGAAACTCCAGCCCTAGCTGCATCCACGAGGTTGTCTGGCAGCTGCCCTGCTCTGCACAGACCCTGCTCTTGAGCACCCTGCTCTGCACAGTGCCTTCTTTCCGGAGCCTGCTGCCACCTCTTACCAGAAGAGTGTGCTGACAGTAGTGAGCCTTCCCGAAACATTCTGGAGACTTGGAAAGCTCAGATGCACTCTCGGTGTAAGGCACTGGCCGTGATTAGGGGTGGACGTCACACGCAGTTCACCATCTTAGCAACTTGCACCAAGTGGGAGTTTACCAAGTCAAATCTTGATCTTAAGGCTTTTTTCTATATTATATATAGGTTTCTTGACCTAAGAAGTTAGATTTCATTTTTTACTAGAGGAAGTTGAATTATTACAATAATATGAAAGTAAATCTTTTTCCCTGGTTTTCAAGGTAGATAGTAACAAATTGTTGTAGCTGTCAGACCAGATCCCCAGAAGAATGAAGGGAACTTGAGGTTTCCTAGTGTGCGCCTGTTTGTGTATGCTGACAGTTGTTGGCCATTCGCTTTCCCTCTTTCCGCCTCTCACTGCCTTTGGTCTGAAGGGTAAGAGTCTCTGCCCTGGCCAGGGGGCTCAGTCTGTTGGAGTGACCTCCCATACACAAAAGGTTGTGGGTTCGATTCCTGATCGGGGTGTGTATGGGAGCAACTGATGGATGTTTCTCTCTCTCCCTCTCTCTCTCCTCTCCTCTCCTTTCCTCTCTTTCTCTCCTCTCTCTCTCTCTCAAACCAATTTTAAAAAACACATCCTCAGGTATGGATTTTAAAAAAAAACAACAAAGGGTAAGATTCTCTCTTCTCTTCCTAACTCTTCTATCAGTATCTCCAAGCAGGAGGGGCCCGGGAAGAATGAGCGAGGCACCAGCTGCAAGTGAGTGAGCAGAGATCTCCCGACGGCCCTCGTTCTGTCCTCGGCGTGCAGACATAGGCACGTGGCCTCCAGTCGTCCACTCGGACTTTATTTTTCACCCAGGGACTCCTATTTGCATAAATCTTTGTGATAAAAATGTAGAAGTTCTTCCTTTCTGTTTATTTTTGTCCCTTAAGAGTAAACCTCATTCATTGTATCTTCTGTTACTTTTAAAACAGAGTAAAATCCTCTGTTTTAGAAGTAGAGACAATTAAACAGACAAGCTGAACGTTGTTCTTCATGGTAAATGCTCTGCCTGCTAATTTATGAGGAAAGTTCCTCCTTTATTTACTAACTTTGTAAGCTTCCCCAATGCATCAGGTCTTAGTAGACAAACCGAAACAGTCCGACTGTTGCAGCATCTTCAGCTACTTTAAGAAACAACAGTTTAGACAAACCGACTAACCGTGCTGGTAACACATGATTCTTAGCCACACACTGAAGTCGGTCGCTTGGAGTTGACTGTTAGCAATTTTTGTTTTGTGTTTTTTTTATTGAATGTATTAGGGTTACATTGATTAATAAAGTTATACAGGTAGCAGGGGTACAATTCTGTACACTGTATTGTGTGTTCACCACCCCAAGTCACGTCTCCTTCCATCACCATCTGTCACTGTTTTCCTGGCAACTTTTTTTTTCACTGAAGTGACTATAATAAGCAGGTGCCTTTGCCTAGATCCAGGGTGGTGTATGGCACAAGGGGGAACTCGATGTCACTTGCTGAGTGAAAGAACAAAAGCTGTTCACAGTATAATTGGAGAAACATCGTGTAACTAAGATTCTGAATACTAATTATGGGATTGTGATATGTTGTCATAAAGGCATGATGCAAGCCTGCTAGAGCACAAGTCTGTATAACTTCGAGAGAAATTACATGTATTATTCATGGCCCACATTCTCAAACGTCCTTGCTCCATTTGAACAATGAGGCTTGGGGGCTTGGGGGGGGGGAGGGCAGCGGTCTGTAGACAGAGAATAGGATTTGAGCATCCTGAAGGTTTGGTCTCTACCATTAGACCATATTACCTTGAGGACCCTAACCCCAAACTGAGACAGAAGCCTTAAGAAAATCAGGTTTGAGGCCAAGCGGTGGGAAGCTTTGCTGACCATATTTTCCAGTCATCTTGAAATCAATCTTTAAAATCCTGGGAGAGAAAGAACAAAAGGATGAGTATTGAGTAATGAGACACAGAAGTTGCTTTTCTCTTGGTTCCTAATGGTAGATTGCCTCTATAGTAACACCTGCATGCATCATAAATATGCCATATACTTTATAGAGCAATATTAAGATGAGAGAATTAAATATTAGAGTTTTAACATTTTCCTTCCACATCCTGGGTGTGGAACCTTTGAAAACCACTAATTTAGAAGCTCACATACACTATCTGCAGAAGTGCCTCGTAAACAGGCAAAACTAGACTCATATTTTTGACACACAGCATCCGTTTGCGTGTGAGCCCAGCACTCAGAACACAAGCAAACGTGGAAATGCCCCCTCCCCCGCCCCGTGCGGCTCATCTGTTGACCCCACGTCACCCTCTGAGCCTGATTTTTCGGAGACTCTTGCATTTTCTGTTTTTAAGCATTTTTGCAATAGTTAATATAAAACTAGGGTAAAATATGACCAAGAGTCAGGAAAGTAGCCGAAGAATTTTACCTACCTCCCTTATCAAAACGGCACATTCCCAACTCACCTAAGTGAGGCAGTTGGTGGACAAGCTCATTAGAATATTTGTTTAGATCTTGCTATTTTAAAAGCAAAACTATAAAACTTTCTTTTGACATCAGTTAACCAACCTTTAAAAAAGCCCACAAAAATAATTGCATTCCCAAGATGAAAAAACATTACATCCTTTTCCATTTTCCAAAATAGTGCTAAGGCTATTTGTGAGAATGACACGTGTAAAGCTCCGTACTTGTATAAACAAGGGACATCTAGCAGGTCAAAGGGGGTGGAGGTCTCGTTTACTAACAAGCTCTCTATGTCTTAAATGTTGCTGCTTAGAACGAAATTAAAAGTTTTGAGTTACCCATTCACGAGTCCCTAATAGTGTAGGCTCTAAGATTTCTGTGACATCAGCCACTATCCAGGGGACAAACTAAGGGCTGTTAGAGAATTTAAAATACAAGTTTACGGGGAAGAAAATGATAACAAGAAAAATATCTGCAAAGCCACTATATCAAAATAATTTGCCAAATAATACACTTGCTGCTATAGAAATCTTATTCAGTAATAATTTCTGGGAGCTACTAAGTTATCGTTTTTGGCTTTTTTGCAAATGTAGCTTCACCTTTTTTAAACTTAAAGTCGTTTAAACTTTTAAAAACTTTTTTGTTAAGCATTGAGTACAGTGCATCATCTCACGTAGGTCCACCACCATGCCCCTGTGGGCTAGGGTATGATCGTCCCATTTCACAGATGGGGAAATGGAGGCTCAAAGACTGTATACCTCATTTACAGTAATGCAACCAGCCAGCAGCAGAATCTCGGCTGAGCCCAGGTTGAACAACAAAGGGGTCCTTTTATGGAATACGTAATCCAGCCTCTCTGTGGAGAGCCACGCTGCCCTCAGACAAAAAGAGGGGCTGAATCAAATGTGAAATGTCTGAGAAGCCTCTGGTCTTCGTTACCTCGGGGGAAGCAACCATCACAATAGAGTGAATTCTGAGATCCGAAAGGTGAGGGGACTTAAAACAGGAGATCGGGCGATTCAGTTTTGGAAAAGCGAAGTTACTTCTCAGTTGGGGAAGAAAGATTTTGTTGGTTTGTTTTCCTTTTTCTGGCTCTGAGGGAGATTTTAATGAAGATTTGAAAAGTTACAGTCAAGAACTCACCTGTAAAATCCCTGAAACGGTTCCTATCGGTAACGATGGCTAAGTTTCTACGATGATCATGGGACCATGAATTTCTTATCCTGCAAAGCACGAGGCAGGCCCATGGGCCATACCTGTTTGCCACGTGAACAGCTGGTACGATGCCCCTTGATATTTTTCCCCTCGGTTTTGTCACCTGTAAAGCACAAGTGATGGCTTTGCCTCCGTCCAGGCTCTCATGAGACTTATCTGAGATACGGAGTGTAATGTGGTTAGCACATACCCAGCAGGAGGTAAATAATTATCCTTAGGTGTCCTTTTGTTACCCAGTGAAAATCATCTCACATTGGACCACTTTTTATGAGTAGCACTCAACAGTTTTTTGGATAACTAAATTTTGATTGCTGTGACCACCAAAGCTCTCAGAACCACTTCTAATAATATTAAACAATTTCTAAACTGGATGAGTCCTTTTCTACCTACATCATTAATAATCACCTCAAGGCAAAAATCTTGGGGGAGCTTTACATTTATTTAAAAATTCTCACTGTTATTTATTTTATTATTTTAGTCATGTAACCACTGTTGGACACACAGTCATTTATGTTTAGTCATACTGCATTTGAAATGAATATTTACGTGGTCTACTTCTTTTATCCTCCTGGCCCCAAATAAAGTTTTATAAAATAAAATGCGTTTCTAATGCCAGACAGAAAGAACCCTTGGATTTGGCAGGCTCGGTGTATTTCAGAGGGGTGGTTTTGTTTGGTGTCTGTTTGTGTTGGTCAACATGAAGATATTCATCCATAATAAGTAAGCCCATCATGTTACAATTCCAAGAGCATTTTAACCAAGTTTCTGAGCTAGATTAATTTGCAGATAAAAAGTAATCAAGTTCTTTTTAAACTCACTGAGATGACTACACTAAATTCATGTCTTATCATAAGATGATAAGAAAATGACAGCCCGAACAAAGGACTTGCCCCTGCCTTGTGATCTGGGTCCACTCAACATCAGGACAATGAGGTCCTTCTCTCAAGTTATGTGACCTGGCACCAGGAGAACCTCAGGCTCAGTAGGTATCACAGTTCCCTTTCTACTGGTTTCCTCCTCCACTCCTATTCCCCACCCCCACCCCCCACCCCAGGTCCATCTTCAAACATGCAGCAATGTGAACGTGGCAGAACCATCAAGACTCCCCTCATTCTATCACTTGTTTTGCCAAAGAGGCTCTGAACTTGGCAGTGCTGAGGCAGGTCACTGAATGAACGCTGAGCGTACCCGGCCGTAGCTGGCCCTGTGCTCAGTGCGCACTGTGCCCGAGCTCATGTGCCCGAGCTCATGTAATTGTTACAACCACCCTAAAAGGCACGTCATCTTCATGCTATAGTTAGAAGATTGAGATCCAAAGAATTTAGGGTCACAGGTGGCCAAAAAACATCTGAATGTCAAAGCTGTGCTCTTATGGGAGATACAAGCATGAGCCCCATCAAGGGAAGACGGAGGGCAGTGAAGGAGAGAGGGTTTGTACGCGTGATGCAGGAGATAGTCAAGAGGAGGAAACTCCGGAGGTACCCCAGGGCTAAGATAAAGGACAGGGATACAGGACAGAGACCCTGTTCTAAGACCGGTTGTTTCCGCTTTCTGGAAAAGCACTGAATCATGGCGAGTCATGAATGCACCTGCGGAGAAGATGCTACATGACCCCTGATTCATTATAATAGCGTTAAAATAAATTAACATTGTGTGATCACCTTCCCCGGTGGCTGACCAAGGAAAATCATGGGAGATCACATGCGCAGTAGCTTTAAAGTAATATAACTACTTGTACACATGTAATTAAAGCCCGCCAAAACTAGGCAGGATATAACCGCCCTGTAACAATAGAATCCCTCCGGCCCCTGAGGTCAATCTCGCTGCTTGGAGTTGGCCTGCTCCCATGTTCTGTGGAGTGTACTATTGCTTAATATACCTGCTCTCTCTGTGTGTTTGGTTCAATTCTTTGTCCTCAGTCACCAAGAACCTGGTTACCTGTGCCCACCCGTGACAGGAGCACTTCCGAGCAGAAACCACACCATGGCCAGGCCCCCTGGCTGCAGGTCCAAGGCAGCTCCAGGCGATGCCAGGGCTTCACTACCCAGGTGGCCCTGTACTGCCTCATGTATCTCCTTTTCTCTGAGTCATCGCATTCATCATGGGTGGTGGTGTTGTTGTTGTTGTTGCAAGTGATAGAAACCCAACCCAAACTAGGTAAGACAGAGAGAAATGTCCTTGGAACATTTATAAAACTCAGAAGGGCGGCTGGGCCTGAGGGACAACTGAGCCCAGGGCTTGAAAGCAACCTGGACTGCCTCTCTTCCCTCTGTGGGTCCCCTTCCTTTCTCCAGACCAGCCTCCAGCCACTTAACGGGAAATGTGGCCTCCACCAGCCACTGAGTCTGCAGCTCTAGCCTCCAGAGAAATAAAACCCTTTCTCCAGCTCCAGCTGGCAGACTTCCTAAGGAGGGGCTGCACCAGGCAGGCCACGGGAGGGTCACGTGCCCACCTCAGCTGTGAGCTGCTGCAGTCAGGGGAGAAAGGCACCTGCTGGGCTCTAAGAGGGAGGAAGAGTTCTCCAAAGGAAGTAGGCGTCATTTCCGGAAGGGACAGATGCTGGGCTGACGGGCTGTCAGATGCCCCCTGCATGCACTCGGTCTTCATCCTCAGATATTTTTTTCTCTCTTTTCCTACTTTTTAAATTTTTTTCAATTACACTTTACACTCAGTATTATTTTGTATTGGTTTCAGGTGTGGAGCAGAGTGGTGAGTCAATCATGTTTCCAGTATCACCTGACACCACACACCTTTACCAGTATTATTCACTGTGTACCTATGCTGTACTTTACAAGTTCTTTTTTTCTTACCCTTGTACTTCTTCCTCCTCAAAACTTGAACCCTCCTCTACTCTGTGGCGCTTCTGTGAAGCTTATGAACCCGAGGTTCATCTTCAGAACAAAAGGCTTTCTGGCTCATCTCCACCCTTGGATAAAGCCCTGTGTGCTGGCCCACGTCGCAGGCCACCTTGATCCGCCACGGTGGGACAGATGCACGACCTTCACCACGGAGACACCAAGCCCAGCTGCTGACGACAGCAGTGCCCTCGGGTGGGGGTGAAGGAGGCGCAGGTCACCGCAAGCTCGTAACCTTGCGTGCAGTTTTCTCATCCTTAAAACCCCTGCGAGGTAGGTCATCTTACAGGTGAGCAACCTGCGGCTCAGGAAGGTGACATAATGTTCCCAGCACCGCACAGCGGTGAGTGGCAGAGCCAGTTCAAACTCAACAGCAAAGGGCGGCTCCTTCTCAAAGATCATACTGCGTCCCTTAGTCACACCACTTCTGCGACAGGCTCCAGGGCATGAGGTTTCCTCCAAAACGGGGCTCAGTCCTTCCTACCCGCATCCCAGGTAACACCGGCAGGGACGCAAGCTCCCAGGTAAGAAACTGGGGTTTCTGATGAGAAAGGCTATAGAGACAAACTGCTAGGGTCAGAAAATGGGTTAGGAGAAACCCAAACTTGAATTTTTACTTCCATAAAATAGCTAATTATACTCCTTCGTTTTTAAAGGTAGATTTTGTTTATTTATTCCGAAAATAATCACGAGCACTTTCGGAGCGCCAGGTCCCTAGAAAGCACACAACGGACAAGAAGCCATGCAGTTCTCACATTCTGCCAGCAGAGGGAGGCAGCGCCAGCTCTGCAAAGCACAGGACCTCCAGCTCGGTCGCCAGCGGAATGCAGAATCCAGCGGAGTGCAGGACACAAAGAAGTCCCAGGTGTCCTTACAGGTGTTTGAAGCCACACTGAGGGACCCCCCAGGAGAATCCAAGAACAGTCCTGAAGAACAATCCCGGAAAGATGAGGAATGAACAAAGGAAGCCCTGGGTAGAACCAATCTGCCCCACAGACAAAAAGTCCAAGACCAGGCGAAGACCTCAGGTGCAGAACACACTTCACTTCGACCACAGCCAAGCCCTTGGCAACCAGAACTGAATCTTGGGACCCCACTTCCTAGCCCCAACATTCCACTGTGCTCAGTGGGAAGGAACAAAGGGTTCCTCCAAGTCACGGCTATATAGGGGTGGAGGAAGCTTACATATCGAGATAGATTTGGGAAGAAGGTCCAGGAGCATACAAGGCCATGGACAGTCCCCCTGGCAAGTTCACCCAAGACCTGCTGGTGACCTGCTGGTGTCGAGAGCGGAATAATCGCTCAAGCGGGCATTGCGAGGCTGGCGTTCTGTCTCCACATGGGACGGAACGGCCGCAGGTGCTGCGTGACCAACTGCTCGCTACCCACCTCACAAGCTGAGAAAGGCATGAAAGCACAGCAGTGACCCAGCCCCACCCACCCTGCATCACCCCTGTGCTGGAGATGTCAAAAGACTGATGAAGAATGAAAGCTGTCAACCCACTTGACTATAAACTGGGGGGTTGGGGGAAATTTCTAACATCCGCTCTGGTACGTGCATTCTGGGTATCTTCATTTTCATAAGCTGAAAATTATAAAAATTAGTTTTTCCACTTCCTTAGCATAAGCTGGTATTAATAATCTTGTTTTCAAGGCAAAAATAGTAAAACAATAAAATGAAAACTCAAAGTCAAAAATCCAATGAGGCAATACAAGGAGTGAAGTTTGCTGTACATACATTTTAAAATTTTTAACCAGGATATGAATGAAAGACGGAATGCAGTTGGTGACAAACGAGCGTGTTAAAACGGGATCATATAACCACGCCAAAGGAGCCGACCTCAGTACCACTGGCGAACAGCCTTTCGACTGGATATACTAAGGCTAAAAACTAAAAGAACAGAGCACGTTGTGCTCTGGTTGGCAAATTTGTTTCTCCGAAGGGCGTATTTATATTTCAGCTGTTTTGTATCTATGCTGGGGGTGAACGAATATATAAAAAATTATAGAGAAGAGCCAGGTTTCTTCACAGTAGGATAGAAGTTACAAAGAAGTGGGAAGTTAGAATGAGCCCTCTGCAGCTGAACTGGAGTCAGAGGTATCAGTCTGGACCCATGCTTCCATTTTAAAGATAGATACAGAAATAAATAAAAATACATGTATGCACAGGGGTTAGTGGTGTGTGTGTATTTACACATTATCAATGAGTACACCTAGTGCCCTGACCTTTATTTCTAAATATCATTCATTCTTCAAAAAGAACAACCAGGGCTCCTTGATTAGTAGGAAAACCCCTTGCCCTAAAACGAAACGCTGACATCCTAACTCCAGGTTCCTATGAATGTGACCTTATTTGGGAGTAGTGTCCTTGCAAACGTAATCACGTTGAAATGAGGTCATGCGAGATTGCAGTGGGCCCTGCACCCACCGACAGGCGCCCTTATGAGAAGAGGAGCAGACAGAGGCACACACACGGGGGTGGGGGGAGTCCGTGTGAAGGCAGAGGCAGCCACTGGAGTGAAGCAGCCACAAAGCAAGGACCACCAAGGGTGGCCAGCGACCACCAGCAGCTGGCAGAGGCATGGACAGATTCTCTCATGGGGACTCCGGAAGGAACCAACTCTGCAGACACCTCCATTCCAGACTCTGACTTCCGAAACAGTGAAAGAATAAGTTTTGGGGTAATTTGTTACAGGAGCCCTAAGAAACCATACAGATAGTAAAATTAATGGGTGAAAGTTTAAGCAGAAATAGAATATTTGCCTAATCTCAAAGTATCTCACCTTACAAAAGGAAAATGATGACATCACCCAAATGAAACTTGGTGGCCACCACCTCAGCCAACCATCAAGGCTGACATGGCCAGTCTATGCATTTACATCACACTCCCCAGATGCGATGCAACAAGGAAGGCCCATCGCCTCGACAGATCCCTTCCATAACGCAAAACCTTGATATAAGCAGATGGCCTGGCAAACTTCAGTTGAAGGGCATTTTACGAAATAACTGTCCAGTCCACTCTCAAGTGCCAAGATCATGAAACAGAAGAAAAGAGAGAAGGGGAACCACACGCCAGAGACTAAGGAGACCAACCACCAAATGCAGTGGGGGGTCCTGGAACAGGGAAAGGATCTTAGTGGGACAACTGGCGAGATGAGAATAAAATCGTGGCTTCACGAGTAACGATATAGCTATGGTAAATGTCTCAGTTTTGATCATCGTTCTGTGGTCATATGTTAACACAAGGGGGAACGGGGTAAAGGGCATACAAGAACACTTTGTGCTGCTTTTGCGATTCTTCTATGTATATCCACAATTACCTTCAAATTTAAAAAATCATTATGGCGGGGCTGAGCAATGGTGTTCCTACAGGGGGAAACTCCAACGAGGAGAGCCAGCCAAGTGACTACTTGCCAAATCGGACATAAGAAACTGGGCTCTGTGAGACTAAGCCCATAAATTACACGAGCACAGAGTACTCCCAGCACACAAGGCCCCCACAACTGCATCATTCAACACCAGCACGCTGCATTGGACATTTTTATTGTAACTCTGCTTTGGTAGTACAAAAGTCGTAAAAGTACAAACCAGACAGTTAAAAACACACTTGACACTCAAATGGGTGAAAAATTTCCTTTACAAATTTTTACATGGAGGTGGCAGCCAACTCATTCATTACACCTGGAGTCAGCCCATCATTAGTGTTCGGGAGAGCACATCTGTTGTGGGTCCCCGACCCTTCGGAAGGAGGAGGGAGAACACAAGGCGTGTAAACATCAGTTGCTTTGGGAACGCTTAGGAGTATTTATTAGATAATAGAAACCAGTAGAAAGCTTATGTGTTGAAAATATTGAATGCTTAACATTTGGCATATTTGGAAGACAGACAAAAACTGCTCAAGTATTAGAAAATATTTTAAACGTACTATTGGTATAAATACAACTTTAAATATTTTCGAGTATTCTCTCGCCTGTTGTATTGCTATTTAAAAAGTGCTCTGACCTGAATAAAGTTAAAAAATACTTAAAGCTGAAGAATATCTTACATATTATCCCTCACCATTTTGAGGGCATATTCTTTAAACAACAAAATAGGTGTTCTTTTTTTAAAACTGAAAATATTGGTCTAGACTGCACATATATTATTTACATTAATTCACATCCCCCAAGTTCCTATACTGCTACTTTTTGGACCTCAGAGATATTTGCGTCCGTACTGACTTCCTCTAGTCCACCGTGCAGACACGAACTAAACCTACCATTCATTTAAAAGGTTAGAAACGTTTAGTTTGACGCCAGAAACAGAATGGGATGAGCACATTTACAGTAAATTCCACTTCCAAATACATTTTAACGGACATCGTCTTCCTGGAGTCAAATGAGAAATGTGCCTTTTCTCTCTGAAGCAAAAGGAGCATTCAGCAGGCAGGTCTTGGAGATTTCCCTGCAAGTGGACCCCCCAGCCTTCGGCCCGACCTGCCACAGTGTCCTCTGAGCTCTGCCAGGAGTTTCATAAACTCTAAGGCTAAAAAAGAGTAGGGTTTCCAAGCCCAAAGGGGAAGTAACCACCAAGGTTCTTGTAAATAACGAGCATTAGTTACAAGATGCAAAACGGCAAGTGCACCGGGGAAAACAAGCCAGAGTAAGGTGCGGGCCCACCTGGCAGAAGCAGTGGAGAATTTTTGTTTTGTTTTGACCTTGGGTTGTCAAAACAAGAGTTTTTTGTTTTTGTGACTTTAACCTATTTTCCCCTTTCTTGAGTGGACTAAATAAGAATTGCTTAGCTCAAGTTAAAAAACAAAAAGAACTCTCAATATTTTATAAGTGACCTAAGAGAACGGCAGGGTGGATCCTTGGTCCACGAGCTCGTTCCATCCGACTCCGTGACCTGTCGAGAGCTCAGTTTCTCAGGGCTAGACTGGGTTATCTTCAAGGGCCTTTCACCACCAAAGAGTCAGCTTTATCTTTTGTAACAGTTAAACTGTAAGATCTTCTTACAACCAGTAGTAACATTGGAAGTAAGGGTTGGGGGAACAGAAGCACTTGCACACATACACACACACATATGTGTACTCTCTCTCACACACACACACAGAGCAACAGCTCAGACTGTACATGAATAATTCCACTGTACACAGTGATCATTCTGGAAAAAGGGTATACACACTAAGGCCATGGATGGAGGATTGGAAGGGGCAGTGGCTGAAGGTAGTTGGGAAGATGAAAAATCAGTTCTTCTCTTCCCTGCAAATGTAATAAATTTTCATCAGATTTTTTTAAACCAAAACTTGTTTCAAAGCCAGCTGAATTCTGTATCCAGAACAGCAAAAATATGTCCTTTTAGCTTTTTCCATGGGCCTGCAGACTCCATGATAGCAGTCACGAAAAAGATAAAAAATATTTCTTGGGCAACTTCATATCTTGTTACATTTTCAGTCTCTTAGAACTCTTCAAATAAAGTCATTCCTGAAAGAGAAATCAAGAAACGTAAAATTTTATAAAAGGTAAGTATAGTATCACACACTAATCTGCCTGAATATTTAAAAACACAGAAATTGAAATCCATCCTTACCCTGTCCCACCCCCTCCTTCTCCCATTGCACAGTTCTTCTAGAAGGCAGGCTAAAGAAATGTAAGCACCACAGTTTCAAAAAGGCCTCATTATCAAGGTTGTAGAAATGAAGAAAGACGAGAATTTGAGAACCACAGTGGATGCAGGGTATAGTCTGCTTTAACACAAGTTTCTCAGGCCAGCCTTCCCCCTGTGCGTCCTGTGTCACTCCTTGGCCCTGTTCTTTAACTCCTCAGCCACACCGTCACGTGGGCAGGCTCAGTCCCGAGGAGCCTTAGATATCCGGTGTCTAAGCCCCACCAAATAGAGGTAACTCAGAGTACACACGGCAGCTGGGCTGGGATTTCCCTAGCAAATAAGAGCACAGGATGAAAGCTCCGTCCTGCACCTCCAGGGCTCCGTGTTGTGTTAGTAAGCTCCGCTATCAACTCTTCCAAGGTGTGACTGCATTTACATTGCAAACGAAGTCCCCTGTAAACTTTGTAACACAGTGTTCTATTTCCCAAAGGGTATCTTTTTTTCCCCAAGGTCTCTTCTAAGTGACAGATAGTTATGCACCCCTTGCTTTCCCTGTTTTCGAGACTGGGCTAACCTAGGATGGGGCTGTGAATGCTGGAACACGCACATCAGGCAGGCTAAGGAGAAAAAGGTTCACTCGTCTGCCGAAAGTGTGTTTGCCTGTAGCGCTAAACAAAGCCAGAGACGACCCCGACCTGCAAACACACAGAGAAATAGCAAAAAGTCGATACAGATGTCTCAATTTAAGCATTACTTCATACTTATTTCTAATTCACCCTAAAAATATAGTCTATTATCATCCGAAGGTTCCTTTTCGGTCCCTCTCTAATTTACAATTGGCATAGTGGTTATCAGAGAGAGAGAGAGAAGCAGACAGACGGGGAGACAGAAAGCGACAAAGGTAAACATCGATTTACTAAACTACATAGGTTGATGAAGGGCCCTTATCCCCTTAGCTGAAAAGGAAATAAAACATCGTCCCTAAAACTGCACACACTGAATTATTAATCATAAACAAAATAATTCCCTGCACTTTGTTGCTGCAACCTAGCACAGCGAAACCATGGCTTCGAACCCTAAAACTGAACAAAGCCAAGTCTGGGAAGATTTTCAGCTGAGAATTGATTAATACGGTAAAGGCGAGCAAGAAAAAAATGTAGAAAGGCCAGAGGTGGAGACATAGAAAAATGGTCCTAAAAGGACAAAAAGAGAGTGAGAGAATTTTCCCAGTAAAACTTCAAACTAAGCCATTATCTAGAAAATTGGTATTCGACTATTTTTATTACTCCTTTTACCATCTGCTCCCTTTGAACTAGACTTTTCTGCATCAAGGAAAACAGGGTGAAGGGTGAAGGATATAAGGCATAGAATGTAACGTTTCATCACAGCAAGAGCTTTCGTTCCAACGTAGAAGCAATTCCCATTTCGAGGTCTTTGCGCAGATGGGACCCACGCTAGGGAGTGGGCGTGCGTGGCGGAGGGCGGGGCTGGAAACGAGGGGTCTACGGCCTGACACCTGTGACCTGCTCCGGCGCTGGCGCACTCCCTCGAGGTCTGGCAGTGGGGTTTCACACAGGATGAAGTTCGTGCAATGCTGAAGACAGAGCTGAGCGGTCAGCGTACTCGCCGGAAGGGGCGCTCTTAGGGTCAGTACCATCATGCCTTCTCCGCCCTCAATGACGGCATTGGCTACCAGCGGCCCTCTGTGGGCCTGCAATTATCCATTCGATACCAAAGGACCATGGTTGGTGAGGGCTTCATTGAAACCGTGGAAAGTAAAACTTCAAATAATGGGAGGGGGGAGGGGAACCACTGTATCTTTTTAGATGTGATTAAGACATGTAGGTCCCTGGTTAAAAAGGGTTCACTAGAAAAAAGGATCTGGTCCCTTTAAAAATTACACACATGATTTCAAATGTTAAGTATAAAGGCCTCAAAGGACAGGTGTCAAGGAAGGAAAGGGCTACCTGATCAATAACAGGAGCTGGCATTTACAGAGTGCCTCCTCTGTGCCAGGAGCTGCCCTGCTGAGCACTCGAGGTTCAGTGACTCACTCTTCCCAATGGTCCCACGAGTCAGCGACAATGGCCATCTTCATAGGAGGAAGCCAAGGCTCACAGGTTCGATAACACACCCAAGGTCACACAATATTAGTGTTAAAGTCACCCCACATGGCACTGTCACACCAGTGACCCCAGACACACTGTGGCACACTGTAAGATCTGCCAGTTCCCTCACTTCTCTGTTCCCCACCTGTGTGGGGCAACAGAGAGGAAGTGCAGGGCCTAGAACCGCAGGCAGGGCCACCCCCGGGGAAAGTCGCTGTGGCTGTACAGCAGTAGCTAAACTAAAGGGTACTGAAGACCTACCCCCGAAGAGGGACCCAGACCGAAAGTGCACCTGTGTGACAGTGAGTAGGCACACAAGCCTACAGAATCACACAGCTGGCTTCAGAATTATCTAGAGCACTTTTAAATAAAACAAATGGGAAAAGTTATTTATAGAAACAGTTAAAATTGCAAGAGTAATATTTGCACTCTAGTCCTACAGCTACAGGTATGTGATCTTTCACCAATAACCTCTAGCCCTTCAAGACCAAACTTCCTAGTTAGTCAACACTCCGTTTACGTGCTGGCCACTTCTAGTGGAAAACACGTAACCACGTGACAATACGATCTTGCAACAGTACTGCCTGCATAGATTGGCACCTTGCCGGGTGTAGATTAACGGGAAGATACCAGAAGGCGCTTGGTGTCTCTAGTCCTTTACCTCTTGTTCTGGTCTAAATTCTGTGGTAAAGTTTATAAATTAACATGAATACCTCTGTACTTTAACGAAGGCTCTATGTTTACTTAGAAAGCACAGCAGATGCATGCTGGTCTGGGCCAATCCATGCAGAATCTTTAAGTCAGCATTCTCGGATTAATCAGTAGCACATGCTTGAGAACTGGCTCAGGTATCATTGAAAACGGCAGGTTCTCTGGGCCAGACCCACGACCTAATAAATCAGAATCTATGGAGCTGGAGCCCAGGACTTTGCTTAGGAGGTGCCCAGGGGGTTGTGCACGAATAAGGTTTGAGTCAGAAGGGAAAAGCTGCGCTGTTTGTCACCGGGTCACAACCGGAAGAACTAAATTTAGCCCCGAAAGGCAAACCCTGCAAACGCAACACTGCGAAGTCAGCCGAGGTCAAAAAATAGATCAAAGAAATGCAAGAGGAACAGGTAGGACAGAAGCATTTAAGGATTGAAATATAAATTAAAAATTTAGCAATTCAATCTGAACTACAAAATTTTTGAATTCTAGAATGTTTTTAAATTTATTTCAGAAGAGTTTGGAACTAAAATTCAGCTAATCTGCAGAGGGCTGTTTTAACGAGCAGATGCATGAGCCATCATCACACCTGTTGTAAGGCATCACTGGGGGACAACTATATACAAAGCACCACCTGAAGGCACAGTCTTATCTTCAAAGAGCCTGGAGCTTGTAGAGAGAGAACTTAAATAACCAGCTTCGAGCTAAGACAAAATGCAACCCAAAACAAAACTGGGTATTTCAAAACTTGCTTTTTCATCCCGTAATACGTAGTAGACGCTCTGTGTCTCTACGTATAGCTCTCCTCACTAGCGTGGCCACCCTGCTCAGACGTGTGACGATGCCCATCTCCCTTCACCCTCTTCAACATGGCATAACCCAGGAGACATGGAACCTGGCTGCCTGTGGGGTCTCGCTTTACCTAAGTTTATTCTACGATTAAATAAGGATAATATTTATAGTGTTCCCTTTGACTCGCAGAAGAGTCTCCCTTTGGATGTAAGTTACATCGTCACGCTAGTGTTAACATTCATCTTCGCCAGCAGAAAGGCAAACGGTGATCTCATTTCACCCTGCATTTATTTGCCCATCGGTACGGCTGGGCACTTTCCGTGTTTACTGAACATCGAGTCTCCCATGCAGTGATTGTACAGGTTCTGCACCCGATCCGGCATGTGTGTGTGACTGGGGGGGGGGGGGGGGGGAGGGACACACAGGACAGCAAGTTCCAGCGCTCCGATCACGTGGTTGGCTGGCTGGCTCCCCTGGCAACCAGCTCCCAACCTTCGGTTACTAGGGGCTTTACAAGTGACCTCGGCAGCACAACAAAAGACATCACATCGTTGGCTCTCACCACTTGGGAAATGTCAAGCGTTCTATTAGCTCTGTGCCAGAACTGGGTATGAAGACCAAGTATATATTTCTTATTATAAAACACAATATCACAGATTGCCACATGATAGCCCCTACTTTGGGAAGGGGTTTCATAATTAAAAGTTTAGTTTTTTTTTTTTTAATTAAAATGTTTCTGGGTATTTTTTTCCATCCCACATGGAAACAGCTTTTTAAAGTCGCATTGGGATAAATGGATATTCCTGCAAATTATATTGCCTTCTTCATGGAATGATGCCACGGTCAGATTTTGCGCTCTCAGAGTTTGACCCTTCCGACATTAGGTTTGGGCCCTACTGGGGCGTCTAAAGGTTGCCCTTTACTGAGTTACAGCCTCACAGCAACTTAAACGTGCCCATATATTTAGCAAAAATGGGTTTCCTGAGTGACAGTGAGTGGACACTTGTGACTTACTAGCCCTTCGACAGTGGGAGTCAGGGCACTGTATTCCAAGTAAAATGTAATTGGCACAGGAAAGACTGATCGTTCTGTATCCAGAGAAACAGGGTTCGCCTAGGAAATATTTAAATGCAGTTCATCAGTATCCATCTCAGCAAAGCTGGGACTCAATGTCTACATTAAGCTACAGGTAGAATAACTAGTCTCTCTGAGTAGCACCATGTCTTTCTGATGAGGAAAAGCAAACAAGTTAGAAATTGCCTCTCAGTGACTTGTGAGCCGGAGCGCCCCGACCAGCCCCAGTAAGCCTCTCCCGCTCGCCCGAGCATCAAACGAGTGACACTGCACCACCCTATAGCTTGTGCAAACTTGACCTCTCCGAGGGGCAGAAAAATTAAGAAATACAGACACGACATTAATTGTTCACAGCTTACTTGCTAAATGTACACATAGGGCTTGATATAACATCTAGAATTTGCCTACTTAGCACTAAGTGCCAAGGAACAACATCCCTAAGAGGTCGTTGATATTACTATTATCCCCACTTTTCAGATGGACATGGAGTTAGAAATTAAAAAAATTAAAATCCTAGTTATAACTATTGATTCCTTCTTCTTTCTAGTCCTGGGCAGAAATGTCACCACAAACACTCCACTGGCTGCCTCCCTCGAGCCCCTGCAGGCCTGTTTTAGGTCCTGCCAAGTCTCCACGAGCATCTAGACTGCAGCCTCTCTGGTGAAGAGGGCAGATGTCACGGCCTCTCTTTCTGACGTTCTGATCAAATGACAGGGCTCTCGAGGGAGCAGAGAAAAGCTCTGCAAGGGGTCAGTGGGTCGATCTCTGGTCAACACTAGGGCGGGGCCCTGCAGCACACCCTGCCTAGGGAGACGTGCGTAGAGAGGAGATGGCTTGCTTTGGTGGTGATTCAAAACAAAACAAAACAAAAACCTCTGGTTCTCATGCTGTCTAAATTCTGGGAATACTGACAATACGTTTTAGTCTCTTCTGTTCACAGAACGAGGAAAAATAACTTAGAACATCGTAGTGATGACAGCAAAGTATGTTTTGAGGTCCACTCAAAACTCTCAGATTTTGTCCATAAATGTTCTGGAGCTGTTCCCAACAACGAAGAACAAACAGGGCACAGGACTTTGAAACTCACCCAGCGTTTTCACTATTCACGGCTCAAGCAATCCGGGAGAGTGAAAACTGAACGGTCCAAGGAACCTGTTGTTACCAGCTTCAACAAAGACAGGGAAATTTATATATACACACGTATGATGTATAAGCACGCATTGACACAGAGAATAACCCTGAAAGGATACAGAGGACACCAGGATCTGCAGTCACCTCTTGGAAAGGGGACTGGGAGATGATATGTGTGGGCTGGGGAAGGAAGGGCAGACAGGGTGAAGACTTGCATTTTTAAAGACTTACTCAATTATTGTGTGGACTTTCAACATCCAAGACCTTGGAGGCAGTGAAGGGACTGAACACCGGGAAGGCCCAGTCCAGGCTCTGGAACTATCAGCATGACCTTCAACAACAGACACACCTTCCTGGGGCCTCCCTACTCTACTACGAGGGAGCTGGGGGCCTGGGGAGAAAGCCTGCTATAAACACTAGAACAGAAACTCCATGGGAGTGTGGCCCTCGTCTGTCCATCTTCCACAATGCCACATCCCTGAGGCCAGGCACAGTGCCTGACGCATAGCAGGGGTGCAATAAATACTTTTAATAGGCATACTTATACCTGACTTGGCCTGAACTAGCAATCACCGCCCCCCTGAGATCTCATAGTCTACGATCTTAGTCTACCTGTGAGAAAAGAGGATGGCTCACAAACCCGGACCTGACCCAGGCCCGGTGCAAACAGACAAGCGGCATCAGGAGGCCCTGCCTGGTGAAGGCTGGTAACGTTGACGTGATCGTTACTGTGAGCTCCTCGGCGAAGCTGAGTAAGGGTTTTTTCCCTCTTGTCAGAGAAAGCAAAGCTCCCTGGCACTTCAAAGCCACTGAGCACCTGAGCTCCAAAGTGTGGGTTTCTCCCCATCCAAGCCCTCTCACCGCCTTGCCCAGGACACTGGGAAAAACTAATCCCTCCCTCTGAGCCTGGGTCCTCATCTGTAATGTAGAAAGATTATCACCCACAACTCACACGAGTACAGTTTCTCTTTATAAATTTATATACCACGGCCCCTTTTAACACCAGCGAATGGAATAAAGGAGCTTCCATCAAACCTGAGATCCTTTTGTTTTTTTTAAAAAATGTTACTCTGAAAAAATTATATGCTATGGAGAAAAATGTGCACTGATTAGTGGCACCTGAAGTTTCCCATCCTCGCCTTCCCTGGGGAATGAACAAAGGAAGCGCGACTGCAAATAAAGCAACAGGACTTCAGGAAGCCTCCGCAGGGACCCTGCACCACAAGTCGCGGCACAGAGTTCAAAGGAAAGGAGACATGCTAGTCTTTCCCCGCTGTTAGAGGAGAGAGGAAGGCACCAAAGGTCAAAAAAGCTGACCTTGTGATTGGCCACCATGCTCTGGAGGGAGGGAGCGTGCCCATGACACTGTCTTGGCAAAAAGGAGTGGAGTAGAGCCCAGCAGAGCCGCACTGTTAGGTGCAGAGAACTTCCCAGCTCTCACTATCATCCTCTGATGTTTATCATAAAAGGAACTTAAGTTAGCAAAGCCTTTCCACTGCCAGCCCTGGCGAGGTAGCTCAGTTGGTTAGAGCAATGGCCCGATACACCAAGTTGCTGATTTGATCCCCAGTCAGGGCACATACAAGAATCAACCACTGAATGCATAAATAGGTGGAACAACAAATGCGTAAATAAGTGGAACGCATGCTTTCTCCCCCTCTCCCATCCTCTCTCTCAAATCCATCAATTTTAAAAAATCTTCAAAACACTTTTCTATCACCTTGTAACTAAATCTGATTCTACCTCCAGAAAGAGAGGAATGGTTATTTCTAAGGTCCTCTTAACACAAACAAGACAATAGCCCAAATTCCTAAGAGACTTGCCAAATTTCCATGTTGGGATGTCATAAAAGTCCAAAAATCTAATGTTCCTAAGAAGGGAAAAGGGATGCCCTGGCCGGTGTAGCTCAGTGGTTGAGTGCTGGCCTGCAAATCAAAGGGTTGTCGGCTCAATTCCCAGTCAGGGCAAATGCCTGGGTCGTGGGCCAGGTCCCCAGTAGAGTATGCGTGAGAGGCAACCACACACTGATGTTTCTCTCATTCTCTTCCTCCCTCCATTCCCCTCTCTAAAAATAAATTTTAAAAATCTTTTTAAAAAAAGAAAAAGGGATTCACAGAACCTGAAGATGATGAAGAATCGGTTAATAAATAACTAAGGCCACCAAGAACGGGATGGAAAGTATTAATAAGAGTGAATATTTAATACACACTAATTCCAAGATCTGATTGCAGAACTCTCCATACACATTACGACATTTAAGTCCAGCAACAAGCCCATTTTAAAGATGGAGAACCTGAGTTTTGGAGAGGTTAAATGATCTGTTTAAAATCATTGGTAGTTAGTGGCGGAATTAAAATTAAACCTAACCCATTTAAACCTTGGCTTTTACTCACTGAAATAAACTACTGAAGCCACAATGAATAGAAGAGTTTCAATAATAAAACAATTAAAATAAAGAGATGTCTACTATTACAAATTTGTGAATCGATGTTTTCAACAAAACCCTACACCAACGGGAAAGAGCACATACTTCAGAAACGTGCAACACAGAATGCCCGCGACAGCGTCATCCTGAAAAGGGAAGGACCAGTGACAATGCACACAGGCAGTGGCATCTGTAGGCTGAAAGCAATTTGATTTAACTTTGAAGAACAAAAGCTTATTCATCTAGGAAGAAATCAAAACACATTTTCTGTGGAAAAAAGAAACCATTTTAACTGCATTGCCAAAATAAATCAGGCAGAGGGCACGTTACTCTAGCTGCCCGGGGCCAAGGAGACAGGGTGGAAAGAACACGGTGAGGAGGGGGTGCCAGTGAATTGATTTTGTTTGTTAAAAAGAGAAGGAAAGAGGGAGAAGCCTGCCCCAGCCTCGTAGCGTTGTGTTTAGAATGCTAAGTCTAGTTTCTCGTATCAACCACCTCAGGGAAAAGCCTAACCAATGAGTAGATATATTCTGAGTATCTGCATCAATTCTACAGTAAAACAAGGTACTACAGTAAAAAAAATTTGGCCAAAAATCCAAATGTAAACCAAGATATTTTTCAGCAAAAAAGACAACTCTAAACACTGTATTAGACGGTACAAGAAACACATAATTCTCCTGTCCTGCTGCATTAGTCATATGTTAGGGCAAATTTTCGGTTCAGTCCAGAACCAGAGGTTTGGGCCTAGGCGGGAAAGTTTCAGGATCTCTCTACTTGGAAAATCAAGTCATGTTAAATATCCTAAATATACTCTTTCTGGGGATGAGAAATAAATATATTTTTTTAAAAAAGCAAAAAAAATGTTGATGAATACATACACTTTTTTAAAGATCAATCATTGTCCCTTCCCCCCCTTTTTCAGAGTCTGTTCTCCATGGGGGTCACCAGACATGGTACCTCGGCAGGTCCCCCACCCCAGCAGACTAACCACGGGACCTGCTTTCCCTGGACCAGGCTGAGTGGCGAAGTCTGTGGCTCCAGAAGCCAGGCTGCCTGGGTTGGAGTCTAAACCCCACCACAGCCTTGCTGGTAACTCTAAACAAGTTCTTTTACCGCTCTTCATCTGCAAAATGGGCACCAATAGTACCTACCTGTTGGCTTTGTGAGGATGAAATCCTTTAATGTGTGGAAAGTGCCTTTCAAAGCACGCCAGGTATATGGTAAATACTTAGTAAGTGGTAAGTATTATAATTAAATCACTCCATGACTCACGAGTATTCATAGTATTCTCTCTACTTTTGCCTTTGTTTGAAGATTTCCATAATAAAAATTTTTCATTTTAATTCCAAAGTTAATTCCAAGTTGAAGGCTAGGAAAACACATCCCCTTCCTGAGTCATCCGTGGGCCGACCGGGACTGCACAGCACAGTACGACTACACTGTACTGAGAGCCAGCTGCATACCAGACACTCTCCGGGTACGTGCCTTAATCAATAAATTTCACATTCAAGGAAACAGGGAAGAGGGCAGCTAAGCACAATTGCCACACAGGGAAGCTAGGATGTGAGCATATGTCTTCTGATCAAATTCAATGCCCTCCTACAAAATCCTGGTGGTTTGCAGGAAATATCAAATTTAAAACAGTTAAATGTGGTCAGAACTTCAGAGGATTAGATCAAATTCCTGCAGTCAGATACAGGCAGAATTTGGACCAAGAAAACCAGCTGAGCTATCCTAATTCTGTTAATCTCCCCAAATCTCAAGCCCCTACTCCAGGCAGCAGTGCACTGCAGCGAGGCTCTGATCAGGCTGAAGCGCATTTTCGCACGGTCTGCTCCACCTTTCAGCACACCGCCAGGCTGAAGACTCCCGTGCAGACTCTCACTGCAACCCATGCTTACTTTGCGGCCAAACTGGCTGGACCTTAGACTTGAATGGCCAGACGCCTCTCTTCCCAGCCAGGTAAGTCCTCGTGACTTCAATCAGAATGCTTCTCTGATTCACCGGAGTCACTCGGGATTTCCAGTCTGACATCTAAGCTGCCATCCCCTCTGTCCGATAAAACTTTCTGCAATGACGGAACTATTCCACGTCTGCACTGCCCTATATGGCACACCCTGAATTGTTAATTTTAATTAACTTGAATGTAAGTAGCCACAGCCCAGGAGGTGTCTAGATCACTAGTGGAAACACTCCGCATTCAGGGGTCTAGGGCCACGTCTTCGTGGGTACCCTAGGGTGGCAGGGCAGTTGGGCTTGTAACCAGAGACCCAGGTTCACATCAGCTCCTCTTTCCAGCTACGTGACCCTGAACACGTAGCTTATCACTTCTGTTCATTGGTTTCTTGTCTAGAGAACTGAGATGCTAGTATCCACCCCATTAGGAGATGTTTATAATGGAAACATGTGAGATACATAGCACATGTCTAGAAGACAAGAATACTGAACTGACATTAGTTCCTCCCATTACTATCTTCATCATCCTCTTCTCCTTCCTAAATTCCTCCTGGTTGCTTTCCCAAGGTACCAGTAACTGGCTGAGAAGCCAAAGACAGATTTCTGCACTGATTCTCGTCTTTAAAGGAGGTCCCCATTCAGCTCCTAAACGCAGGAGAAGGTGCAGATCTCCCCCAAGGCAAGACTGTAAGAACCCGCACTGGGAAGGTCTCAGGGGCCCTACGTGTACAGAACTCAGGAGCACACCCTTCCAGGTTACTTCCGGGCCATCCCCAACCCCTCGGAGCCTGGGCAGATTATCAGAGGAGCTTCACTCAAAAGCCACGTCCTTCCCCTCCTCAGCCACACAAACCAAAAGTGAATGAACAAATAATAATCATAGCCCTGCCTGAGCATTTCCTATGCGCCGGGCCCTGGGCCTCACGTGTTATTTCACAGAAATCTCACTGCCACCCTGAGGCAGGTAACATCATTTCCACTCTCCAGTGCGGTAAGTGAGGCATAAAGAGCCAAAGTACCTTGCCCAGGTGCCAGTGCTAGTGAGTGGAAAACTTGGAAAACTGGAATTTGAACCTGCCTGCCTGACTCCATTGGTCCACTTCCCCATGTCCCACCTGCCCTCCCTTTGCCTTAATTTTCAGGCTTAAGTCACAGCTTCTGGACCATGATCTCACCTGAGTCCTCACAGTCACCCTTTCATGTAGAATAAGGAACACAAAAATAATGAATGCTACTCAATCCAGAACAGAAAGGAAAGAGTAAGTGAAAGCTAAGCCAATATCAAATTATCACAGGCATTTTTTTTAAAGCAATAGCTTCCAAATTAAAATTGCCAAACCAAGAAGCCTTTACTTTTGCTTTTAAATTGCTTCAAAATATTTGGTGGAAGGAGTGGTATTCCTACTTGGAGCATTTTAGAACAATGACACATTAAAAAAAACTGGTTTCCAACTCAATTAATGGAAGAAGCTTCCCCTAGCCTTTTACAAATCATGGTTTACCTAGAAATGATGAAAAGATTATACTTCATTTGGTCTGCTTCATTTTTTTTAAAGGAAATTGAATATGCTGTTAATGTTTAAAAACCTGCAGTGATTTCACATTTAATAAGTCCAGTTCCCACCTTCCCTTTTTTGCATAAGATCTAGCAACATTAAGTGCTTTCTGCCTTGTGGCAATGCAAACTCATAGATGGGTTTGTGATTTCTGGTTTGCTGCAAGCCCCACCACTCCAGATTGCCTCATAAGTAATCCTCTCTCCTCTGCATCATGCAGGCCAATCCCCTGGAGGCAACCAAGTTGGCAGCCTCTTTATAAGAAACTCTGGACAGACAAGAAATCACGTTCAGTCCTCTCCAGTCCAACCAGCTGCCAGGAAGCATCCTCACCTCCCTGCCCAGTCATTCCTTTCTCCCCCATGCCCCGGAGAGGCTCTCAGTACCCTCTCCCCACCATGCACCACCCCTCCCCCAATGTCACCAAATGACAACTCACCTGCTCCTCGGTGCCACTCCGATCTCTCTTCACAGGTGTCACAGGCACCTCCCCATTCAGGCTTTCAGTCCCACTCACCAACATCAAACTCCTCCGCTCCTTTTGGTTTGACTTGTGCTCCACTTTTGTAACTCTAAACCTGAGGGGGTAAGGAGGAGATTTGAAGAGTTTTGCTTTTCCAGTGAACAAGAATGAGGAGTGAATCAAAAGTCACCCATGTAGAGGATCCCAAATGAATTCAGCCAAAAGTTAGGATGTCAACAGAAAACCCCAAGGCAACAGGAGGGGCTCCTGCCAGCAAATGCCCTGGCCCTGCCAAACTTCCCAGCTGATTTTCACTCAACATGTCACAGGCTATGCCAGGTACTTCGCAGAGCGTGGGAAAGGTATTAAACCCGTGGTACTCAACTGCTACCCAGCCGCAGAGTTGCGGTTTCTAACAATGGCGTGGGCTTTAACATCGGACTGGGCAAAAGCATAACCAGACTAATGGAATGACGTGACCAAAACGCTCACTCAGACTCCGCTTCATCAAAGATACAGCTGTCAGAGGGTCCGCACACACAGCCGGGGGGCCTGACTATGTATTTCATCAGTATCAGTTGGTAGTAGGGTTTTTTTGTGTCTAGTTTTTGTCTGTTATTTTGGAAAGCAAATTTGGGTTAATTTTCATTAAGAATTAAGGAAAAATAAGGAAATTTAGGAAGAGATTTTCATTAAGGTGAAGAGAGAAGTTAAAGAAATTTACTCAATGTGACTGTTTTTCTAGTCCATCCTCACCAAACCCTGAAGTCTTTCATAACAGTGTCTCTCTAGTTCTCGCCTGAAAGTCCTTTAAAAGTATCTCAAATAAATTCTTCTTTGTCCAAAATGAGATCACCCACCACCATGAAGGCGGAGACTGAGGAAGTGAAAGGAGGATCCGGGAAAAGTTGTCACCAGAAAGCTGTTCTGTCGGACTATAACCCTCTTTAAGTAACACGTGCTGGAAAGCAGCCCGCAGTGATGACATACTCCTTGTCCCCTACATCCGAGAAAGAGGGTGGCATCTGGGGCATTCGAAAGAGCCATGTTGAATGTGAGCTGAAAATTTCAGCCCATTTTCCTTTAAAGCAAACAAAACACGCTTTGTTTAAAGAAGCTACAGGTTCTCATTACATTCCACATTCATAAATTCCCATGACTCTGCTTCTTAATAAAGCAGTGCGGTCATGAGATGTGCCGTTTCGCTGGAAGTGGCACACAGCCCAGCGGTCTTCTCTTCCCGGCTTGTGTAACACATGGAGAAGTTCAACCGAATTAAAATAACAACAGCCAATTTTTCCTGAGTGCATTATAAATGCCAAAAACGGGCCTGTGTCTGTTACGGGAATCATCTTATATAGTCTTCACAGCAACTCAGTGAGGTGTTATTGTCATCCCCCTTTTATGAAGGGGGAGACTGAGGCACAGAGTTTGGAAGTAGCGGCACCAAGACTCAAGCAAAGGAGGCACAGTGAGTCCAGGCTGCCCTTCCCAGAGTTTGTCGGCACAGAAAGGAGGGTCGTGGACGCACTGCTGCCCGGTGCTCGGTGCTTGCCCAGTCTGGTCCAGCACGCGTGCTCGTAACAAATGCAGCGTTAGCGATGCAGTTCCTGCCTGAGACTCAACCGCCCAAACAGCAGACACTGTAAAAATGCTCTACATGGAGCCAAACTGATTCCTGACTTGAACTGCAAGATCTCCACATCACATGTGGGTCACAGGTAAATGGTACTTTGGACGGGGATACCCAGGATGCGGGTGAGGTGAGCTAAAAGAAGGCAGCCACAGGAACCCATGGGGAGCTGACATGCTAAGACTGGACGGCAGTGGACCAGCTCCACCGCTTTTCTCCCTGGCACGTGGCTGGACATTTCCCAGGGGCCTGGCAGTTAGGTGTGGCCCAGGGATTGAGCCCCAGACAGCGGACCGTGAGTGAAATGAACTGTGCCACTTCCGGACCCACCGCATGGCAACCTCCCGTGAACAGCCCTCCGGGTGCTCCACTCTCCCCTTCAGCGAGCTCGCCTGGCAGAGCTGCCAGCGGAAAGAGCCTGGGCCACTGAGGACCACTTGAAGAGCCACCCACTGACCTTTCCATCTCCACACACGAAATGTAAACTTCTACTGCCTAAACAACTGAGATTTGGGCTTCAGCTGTTACAGCAAGTGTGGTGGTCAGGGTTACACGCCAGCTTGACTGGTAAAACATTGTTTCTGGGCATGTCTGTGAGGGTGTTTCCGGAAGAGATTAGCATTTGAACCTGTAGTCTGAGTGAGAGACAGCCCCCCCACCAACGCAGGTGGGCAGCATCCTGCCCCTTGAGGGCCTGAGTACAACAGAAAGGCAGAGGAAGGGTGAATTTGCCCTTTTTGCTGGAACTGGGACATATGTCTTCTCCTGCCCTCAGGCCTCAGACTGGACTTACACCATCAGCTCCCCTGGTTCTCAGGCCTTTGGACTCGGACTGAACTACACACACACCACCAGCTTTCCTGGGCCCCCGGCTCACAGCCGGCTGATCACGGGAGCGCTTGGCCTCCACAATCGCAGGAGCAATTCTTACAATAAATCTCCTCTTACGTGTTTCTATATCTACCTACCTTGTCGGCTCTGCTTCTCTGGAGAACCCTAATACAGCAAGTAATTAATATTTTACCTCAGTTCATACATTTGACATCTGATCTGGCAATAGCCACCTCTGGGGATTCCTCTGCTGTTGGAAAAAGGTACCACTCAGACCAGAAAGTCCAGAGACATGACCTGAACCAAGCTACCGAGAACAAACTTGACATTTAACGGGTCAGTACCAACGCCCCCAGCACAGTAACCACATGACACAAACCCAAAGCATCCCCAGGACTCTTACCTGCCCACAGAGAGGACGGTGACCTCCCCTTGACGCCTTGGGCGGCCTTCTTTGGACTTGTTGGCGGGTTTTATGAAGTGCCACCGCTTGTGCCTACACCGATTACACACATCCCTCTCGACAGGACCGCCCACTGTGTGCAGATGGTGGCCACAGATGTGCTTCCCTGGGGTGCCACCTGGTGACAAGGGCCCAGGGCTCACAGGTGGGCTCCCAGGAGTGCTGGGGGTCACGGGGCTAAGGTGGGAAGGAAAAAAGGTAGAACTGGTTACTTAAAAGAAACACAAGCTAGGGCAATCTCTCCCCCTGCCACAAAAGAGGCAGGTTTAAATAAAAAAAAAAAAAAAGCCTCTTCCAATTAAACCAATGGGCTTTGTGAACCGGCCTTAGGCAGCAATTACTCAGCTCTTAGGACTATGCAAGGAGAGCTCATTTTAAACAGCAATAATGTGATTAATCACTTCTACAGTGGAACTAACTGGATGGATATAAACCGCTGCTTCTAATGATGATGCACTGTTTGTCTTTGAAGTATCAGGTTTCTTTTGAAACAACAGCTCTTCATTCTCATGCGATCATACGAATTTCTCACACATAGCAAAGTGCCTACCTAGATTTCTAAGCAAGGAGATGCCCTGGAGGATTGATAAACTTAAATACCAATCAAATCATCCAATGACTTAGGCACAATATTTGATCCAATTGACTATTGCATCAAAAAAAGAAAGCTTTTAGGTTGAGATATGCAAAGGGATGCTCAGTGCTGATAGAGTTGATAATAGTAATAATAGAAATAGTTAACATAGTATTTTAAGCATTTGACATGTGTTAATTTAACTCAGTTTACAGAACCTTATGAGGTAGGCATCAATTTCCTCATTTAAAAAATTTGAGACTCAGAGAATTTTAATAAATTACCCAAGGTCACACAGCTAATAAGTCATGGTTCTGTGGTACAAATCTAAGAAGTCTAATTCTAGAAACCCTGATCTTAATCATCACATAATACATCAAAAACAGGGGCACCACTTTGATAATCTGGAATAAATCCAGTTAAGACCATCCAAAAATATTAAAAAGTGAAGTATACAGGCCAGGAACTAGCTACTTTCAAAAGGCACATGTCAAGGCACTGGTCCACTAGAAAAGGAGGAATTAAAACCGGACAAGGACAGCCTGACAGGGAATCAGCCCCCTGACCTGGGATAAGTGGGTGCAGGTGGGTACAGGTGAGGCAACACGTCACAGCAGAGCCTGACACCCGGGGCTGTGCCAAGAGCCCCAAAGGTGCATGGGTAGCCTCACGACTGCATAAACCATGCCCTACGCTGTGGAACCAGCCCGCTGCATGTTAAACAGAAGTGTAGCCCATGGCTGAAAAGATATTCTCAGATATCACAGACAACCAATAGCTTCCTGGTACTCTTTAGGGATGCTCTTTACATCATTCAAATAAAAACTCACAGCCGCAGCTTTCTGGGGCAAAACCATTTCAAATTAACACTACATAGTACAAGGCTGAATTCAAAAGTTCAACAACATTCATTCAACAAACATCTATCGAGTATCCACTGGGTGTAAAACCTGGTGAAGATGCTACGTGTTGCCTAAAGATGACAGCGGCAAACACACCACAAGCTAACCCATCCCCGACCCCAGATGTCTGTGCTCAGGGCTGCAACGTGGCAGCAATCACAGCTCATGTGTCTCTATGAACTACACCCCCTGAGCTTCCTAAGCTGACCTTCATGCACTGAGTTCCCTCGTTAAAGTGCAAAGCTAACGTGGCCAGTTTGACAAGCACTTACTACATATTTACACTATGCTGGGTGCACCACCCACAGAGTAAGCAGAAGAAGGTCCATACCCCTTGCCACGTCACTCAGTCCCAGCTTGTCTTGCTGGCCCTTCTCACTGCTGTTCACAACGCATTCCCTGGCCTCCCCAGACTCAACGTTCTCTGCCTACAAGCAACCCCTGCCTCTTGCCTCTGCTTGTCATACACCCGACTCAGATGGCACTGCTCAGATGGAAACTGTCGGCCTCCTGCTGGCCCCAGGGAGCCCCTAGGGCACCTGGTCTTTACTTCTCCTACGGCACTCACATGCTGTCCCCGTGAGGGCTCACACTAGACCAAGCATGTGAACACCCCCTGCCAGCACAGAGCTCAGCACACGGCAGGCACTCAGTCAATGCTCCTTGCTGGAGAAATGAGAATGTATATAGAAATAAAGTTCTGTAATTAATTAGGAAGGACCAGGATGCTCGACAACCATAACTAAAAACTGTTAATACAAAAATAGAACCAGCAGGTGCCCACAAACTAGTCCATTTTTCACTCATCATCCTCGTGAACAGAGGTCTTTCAATGCCCAAGGCATTTTGTATTCTTTGTAATAACCCAGTGAAGTTGGTACAGTGGTTACCTCCTTCTTGTTAAGAGATGGAACTTGAGCTCAGAGTGTAAGTTAACGTCCCCAAGAAGAGACACTCAATAAATATTGGAACTAAGACTCAACCCAGGTCCCCCTATGCAAAGCTGTTACTTTCTGCCATCACCGTTCCCTAACACAGCAGTTCTGGGACAGGGGTGACTGTGCCTCCAGGGCACACTGACACCCAACGGGGCCAGGGAGCTTGTTAAACACTCCAATGCATGGGACAGTTCCCCACAGCAAATAATTATCTGGCCCAAATGTCAACAGTGACAAAGCTGGGAAACCTGCTCTAGCAGACCATTAAAAAAAAGTCCCATTAAATGGGGAGAAGAGCACTCACCTTTCAGGATCAGACACGGTGTTATCTGCTACCATTGCCTTTAAAACATCAGCATTTGCTAAGGGGAAAAAAAAAGTAAAGGATTAAAATAGCATGAGAAAGATGAGTATTCATAGAATTATCACATCAGAGAAGCTGTTGGAAAAAACACCTGATTGCATTCCTTCAGTTCATAGGTGAGGCCCTGGGGTCCCGGAGAAAGGAGGGTCTTTCCCAAGGTAGCCTCATGGTATGGCGCCAGCTGCCAATAACTTGCACCACGCAGGAGTTGAGTATGGAGTGGCAGAGAATCTGCACAGAGGAAAGCAGATCCAACACGGAGATCTGCTTCCTACACTTGATTACAACGTAACAGAGGAGACATTTCTCCCTCTTCTCACATGCTCCAAGGCATTCAGCTCACTTGACTAAGAATGTAATAAAAGATAGGTCTTCAGAGACTTGGACGCCAATGATTTCTGTGTGCCCAAATAATAACTTCTAAACTCTGGATACCCATGTAGTATCAAGTTCACCCCACATGTAATATTCCATTTGGCTATTTGGCTTCCCTCTGCTTCCTGACCACACGGGACCTTAACTCAGGCCAGATGATTTAAAACTCCAAGGGTCGGTCACACATACAAGTTACCTAATATGGACCAAGTTAAATTATACTCCTAATGTTATTTTTTTTAATGTATTTTGTATATGGCTGTCAACAAAAGCAAACTGAATCTAAACTTCTGGGGTCCCCACCTCAGCCACACTCACAGGCATACTGCTCTCTTGCCTCTTCGAGAGTGAGTGGCCAAGCTCCCACGGATAAAAGACTGAAGGGGACATTCAGGTTTCTCTTGGATACTCAACGGGCAAGGCCATGAGGCATTGCTGAGTCCTAACCTTTCTGCTGATTTTAAAGCACTGTTCTCATGACGAGCCACAACAAATGCTCCAGGGGTAAAAGAATAAGAAGTCACCATTCACCACGTGAGCTAACGATGCCAACACTTAACATCTCAAATGACCCCCCATTGAAGGAAAAGTTACTCTGGTTCTACTGCTGCTTTTACACATGAACAGTGAAGGGTTTACACGGTGTTTCTCAACTTTTTTTTTTCACTATTGCTCCACCTGGGAATGTTTTTTGACATTTTTTTCCTGGTCATCTTCCCATGAAATTATAGCACTGCAGATATACCTTTTAATGTACTATATGTATATCTTTGTTTTATATACAAATATTAAGCTTCTTGCCCATACATCTCTTTTTCACCCCATCAGAACCCTTGCAAATGCATGGGTTTAAATATACATACATATATATATATGTATGTATTAATACAACACACCATTCTTTACTAAAAGAAACATTTTTTTTGCCCTTCCTGACTACCTGTGAGGACGTCCTAATGCATTCCCAAATGCGGTTTTGCTCTAAATAAGCCTCTTGTCCTGACAAAAAAGTCCTAAACTAGATCATCAGTATCTTCTCCCACATGACAAAGATGACACGTCACCCTCTGAAGAGACAAATTTAAGGATATTTTAGTGATGTCACTCATTTTACCCCTTGACTAGTATTAAAGATTCAGAAAAATAATTTGCTTTCAAATACGGAGTTTAGTGAATACGCTATAATTTGCCAGGTGACACGTCTACTCCGCCATGATTTACCAAACTTAAAACTACAAACAGAAAAGAGGAAAAACCACCACAAAAAAAGGTATGAAGACAAAAATAGCACTAATAGCACTCACTTACAAGAATGAGGTCTTCAAAACAAAAGTTCAAACAGTTGCCTGAGAAAATGAATCACCTGCATAATGACAACCTTCTTTAAAAACATGAAATTACAAAATGCTCCCAGCAAGGTTATTGAAATATATTAAAATCACCACTAAGACTTATTTTTTTATAGACTTGTGTTGTTTCTCATGTGCTCATGTGCTCATGTACTCCAGTACTTCACCCTTAACTCCTAGAAATAATTCGTAAACAGCCTCTTTGTTTACTATGAGTGATACCTTTCAGAGTACACACAGCTTCTGTGCAAAATCATCCACACCCAGCCTGTCTGAGGAGGTTTGGTGTGTGAGATGAATACACACACACTCTCTCCCTCTCCCTCTCTCTCTCTCTCTCTCTCTCTCTCTCTCTCTCTCTCTCTCTGTCTCGTATCTAGTCTAACTTCTAGTCTATACCAGGCAGTAAACTTCAGCAATCTGCACCTTGGGAACATTTTTGGTTTCCTGTGATGAGGAAACTTTCTAATTCCACCATTAGGACTTGCACACATGATTTAATTAGGTTGTAAAATTACTGTGAAAGAGCAATAATCTCATTAAATTCCATTGAATAGACCTTTCCTCCTTGCGCAGTACTCCAAACTCCAAGCTGTAAAGGATGGTTTCTCCTAGACTTGTCAACATTCTGTCTGTCAACGCAGCCCCCCTTCACGGGCTTCCAGAGAGCAGGGGGAGTGAGTTACCGGGAAGAGAAAGCCAGTCAAGAACACAGGAAATTTTCTCACGGACAGTAATTTCCAGGAACATCTCCCTCTCTCCTTTCCTGACTTTCTGCCTGATCATATGCATAAAGCAATCAAAATCAGGCAAAAGAAACAAAAGCCCTGTTTTCTCTCCTACCACTATTCTCTACAAAGTTTTCCCTTACAATCAAGGCAGATTTCCCAAACAAGAACTACTATCGCCATCAGCAAAGTCAGAGTGCCTGGATGTGCCAGGCACTGGCTAAAAGCTTTCCTTACCACATTGGACAATGCTAGCAGTATGTAGGATTATGACCCCCGTTTTATAAATACAGACACTGAAGCCTAAAGATTATAATTGGCTGGCCAGAGTCACACAGGTAGTGACAGATGGAGTCCCAGGTAGTGGACTAAAGGAGTCCCTTTTGCCATAACATACATTGCAGTAAGAACTCCGCACAGA
The DNA here is from genome assembly GCF_022682495.2 of Desmodus rotundus. Classification (NCBI taxonomy): domain Eukaryota; kingdom Metazoa; phylum Chordata; class Mammalia; order Chiroptera; family Phyllostomidae; genus Desmodus; species Desmodus rotundus. The sequence continues at coordinate 159,032,845 of NC_071390.1, read as the reverse complement.
GATCCCTCTGCCTGGTGTGAATCATCAGGGACACCTGGAGAACACCGCGATGCTCCTATCACTACAGCAGACAGTTGAAGGGTCTGGAAGGGAAGCTCAGCTATGGAGGTGCAGGTATTTTCCAAACTCCATACAATGCAAAAAAACCAAAACAAACAAACAAACAAAAAAGCAATGACCTTGCAAACACTCATCAATTCAACTTCACTTAGAAAGAAAAATTAAAGGTGGCACTGTAGTTAATCCAAGACTTGAGATTAGGAGGAGAATAATCAGTGCTCGGGTCAGCTGAGAAATTCATCCTCCAGAGATACTTATCGAAACTAACCTGATTTGCAACACTCAAGACAGGTTATGTTTAAACCATAAACATAGACGGTTGCCATGAGTACAGGTGAAATATGACCCCGTTAGCCAAATTAAAAATGCAAAGCAGAAGACTAGTCATACATCACAATTGCAAATGTTCTAAAATATGTAAATATAGACAAAGAAAACCTAAATAAACATGGGAAAATGGTAATGCATGAGTTGTCCTTAATTTTATTCCTTTTTTTCCCATACCATTATACTATGGTATGCTTATAATTAAAAAGAATTATAACATTAAATTAACCAACAGGGAGGTCTAAATTGATAGTAAGTTCAGCGTCTCTTAATGACAGAGAAAGACACAATTATTAGATTTGTTCTGTAGAATATTTAGATCTCAAGCTAGGTTATAAAGCTAGGGGAAAAAGCTAGGTTATAACTGGTAAGAGACCCAGATATGTAACTAATCTACCCAGCTGTGGTTTGGGCACAGGCTGGGTGCTAGAGAGGGCCACAGCTGGAAAAGGTATGTGCGGGGATCAGATGTCTCCTGGTGGCCAAGGAGGACCAAGGGCTACACAAAGGATCAGAATCCCCACCCTTGCTCACAGGTCCCCGGGCAAATCCCAGGCAGACAGACGAAGGCATGGACAGGAGAAGAGGGTAAAGAATCAGACAGAAAGGAGCAGAGGAGAAAGAGTGGACACAGCACTTCGGGTATCGCCCTAACAGGCCTACTGGGAGTCAACACAGCTGAAACACAAAGGCTACTCTCCAACAGGCAAAGGACATGATTAAAAAAAGAAAAGAACAGGCCTCTTTGCCCGTGAGTGTGGGAGGTGCAGAAATTATATAGGATGCTTGCTTCAGGGACCCAAGTGCTCCCTGGCTGTGCTGGCACCATCCTGCCACACACTGGCCATGAGACCTTGGGCAAGTTTCTTACCCTCTGGGCCTCGGCTGCCCCATCTGCAAAATGGGGTGGCAATAGGGCCTGCCTCATAAGGCAGTTCTGAGAATTTAATGCGTTAATGTTTCTAGAGTTTTATAAACTACCCCAGCAGTATACTTGAACCCTCTGAAAGGAGGAAGTTTACCATCCCTCTCTCCTGCTCCACAAAAGAGGCGGTAACTGCAGGTAGTGAAGTGCAGGCTCTGGAGTCAGACGCTAGAGCCCCTGTCTCAGCTCCGCCTCTTCCCGGCAAGTTAGTTAAACAGTGTGGGCCTCAGTCTCTCAACTGTAAAATGGGAAGAAGGTATCTGAATCATAGGGTTGTAAGTCCCTGCAAAGTCCTTAGAACAGGCCCGACACCCAGCAAACACTCAGTGTGCACCAGGAACTCATACCTAAGCATTCAGCCCCTGGCAAAGCTCCCACAGGTGACCCCCTTTGGCCAATTCAGCCCCTCATCCAGCTCTCTCTAACTTAGTTGCTGCTCAGCTCTCAGAAGCCCAGGTCCCAAAGGCCACCAAGCTCCCCAGAGCCATGGGAGGCAGCTGGGAATGCACAGGCAGGGGAGCAATGAATGGCCGTCCCCACCTCACTCTGTGCACTTCTGTGCCGAGCATATATTTGTGAACTGCTTCGGCAAATTAAAAACCACTTTTCTCCGTGAAAGAGTAAGCTCAAGAAGAGCATTGCCAAATATGTTCCCTGAAGGAGGATCCCTGGAAGACAGATCAAAATCCAAGTTTTCTGGTCTTTTTTGTTCTTATTTTAAAACCCGCTCAATTAAATTTGGTTATCTGGTTTCACATCCTGTAGAAACTGAAAGTTACAAGAAGAAAGCTGAGGCAACGTTGTACGTTTGACAGCGGCCCAGATGGCCCAGATAGAACGAGGCTGCTCACCAACCATGTGACCTCAGCACTGGAGCCTTCATTTCTTCCTCTCCCAAATGGAGATAATACCAGCTTTAGAGATATTTTGAGGATTAAATGAAATTACACACACAACGCATCTAGGTCTCTGCCAAATACAGAAAGCACACTCCGTAAAGAACAATAAAAATCATCCCGAACCCTATGAAGTGGCTTTCTCCGAGTCAGAAAAATGGACCAACAGCCTGGGCCAGGCAGGCACTCTTGTTGACAGTGAGGGTAAGGGGGTGGCAGACGCCCAGGGAAGGGCTGGGGCAGAAGAGCAGGTATTTACCGAGCAGTACCGAGGTATTTCAGCTTCTGGACAGATGGCTCCGTCGCCTCGGTGCACACCACGTGATTAAGCACTGACAAGCCAAGACAGTGCCCAGGGAAAACATTCTCTTTTCAATTCTCGTGAGAACTCGAAGTATCTGCAGCTATTGGGTATGTGGGCCAGGAGCTGCACAAACCTCAAAAGTCACTGCGGGCATGAAATCACCCTATGGTGACAATAACCGGGGTCAGAGCAATCACCCTGATGCATCTAATTGAGACTAAATGAACCCTCCATTAAGAAGATGGGGGTTTAGAATACATTTTAGAGGGGGGAAATGCTTAAATCGACAAAGGTTAAACTTTTTAAAAGTTTCTACACGTAACAACGGATCATGGAACAGACAACTCCATGGAGACAGAAAGCAGAGTAGTGGAGGCCAGCGGATGGACAGGGGAGGGGGTGGAGAACGGGGAGCGACTGCTTACTGGGTACAGAGTCAGTCTAGGATGACGAAAAAGCTCTAGAGCCTTTTGTCTAGGTGACAGTCGCGCAGCACCGGGAGAGTACCGCGGGCAGTGAGTTAGGCACGTTACAATGGGTACGACAGGAAATCCCGCGGTTTGCGCATGTTACAACTCTTTTAAAGCACAGAAAAGGAGCAGATGATAGTTGAGAGCTATCATACTAAGCACTTTATGTTCGGTATGCCACAACAATGCGATGGGGTAGATGTGACTATCCCCTTAGTCTCACAGACGAGGAACTGAAGTAATGTGACTTTCCCCAAATCGAGGCGAGGCCAGGATTCGAAGGCAAGCCGTCAGCTCCAGGGCCGACTCCACACCCCTCACACTGACAGCTCCTTAGAAAACTCACTGATTGGAAACACTCACGGGTGGGACAACGCTGGAGGCGGAGTTAGGTAAAAGGTGCTGCCAACGACTTCAGAAAATCAACAGCAGAGTCCATACACATCCCAGCTCTTCCAAGCAGGTTGCTAATAAAACCTATGAATAGCGAATTGTTCTGGAACACTAAAACAGCCGTACCTTCATTTTTCATGATGTAGTGGACAATTTGCCCAACGGTGTCACTGTTTTCATTTATACTGTCATTCAACTCTGAAAGAGAAAGGGCAGGGGACGAGGGGTTACATCTGGTCGCCTGCATCGAGTCAATGAGACATTAGTTTCAGAGCCCAAGACCTCACTGAACAGTGTCCAGACACCTCACCAATCACCCCTCATTCTAAGAAACCCGGCTTCCTTCCTTCAGCCCCAAACTGCCTGGTGCACAGCCCGCGTGACTTCCTCGCCCCAGCAGACATAAAAAGTGCCCGACCTGTCCATCAGTCTCTTCTCAAGTCCCAACACCGCCCACTCTCCAGGACTCAGTCCATACCACTATCTCTCCCAGCACTTCCTGAGTCCTTTGGGGGTAATGGAAGAAAGCTAATTGAAAGAAAAAATTCTTCTTGGACTATTTTAATTGCAGATGAACTATATAAACGTAGGGTATTACTTTCTTTTTTAAATTGGGTAACATAGTACTCATCCACTTTTTAAAAGACTCTCTTTTAAATACCTCTCCAAATGATCTAATTTTGGCCATGGTTATTTGCTCACAAAGTCAGTTTACTTTGGGAGACTGTATATGTGGTAGTCTTTGAAAAAAAAAATTATACCTGTCCTCTGAAACCTGTCTGTATAATTTATTTCAGTCAAACAAGAAGAGCCCTGACTGGTATGGCTAAAGTGGGTTGGGAGTCATCTTGCAACCCCAAAGGTCACAGGTTCAACTCCTGGTCAGGACACATGCCTGGGTTGTGGGCCAGGTCCCTGGCTGGGGGTGTGCAAGAGGCAGCCAATCAATGTTTCTCTCAAACATCAATGTTTCTCTTCCTCTCTTTCTTCCTCCCTTCCCCTCTCTCATAAATAAGTAAATTAAAAAATTGTTTTTATTAAGAAAAAAAGAATAAGAAAGAGGGAGGGTTGAAACACTCTGTCCTACTTCACAGAGAAGGAATTAAGGTGTGTGATGTTCTACCTGTGTACCTGGAAAAGTGTCTTCTCCGTCACAGATGTTTCCTCCTCCGTGAACATGCATGTTTGCTCGGACTGTGCAAATGCTGACTGCTAAGCCAACCTACAGAGTCTAGAAAGGAGAGGGGGAGGCCCCGCTTTCTGTTGACAAACACTCAGCCTTGGTTTGCTCATAAGCTGCACGTGACTCATCATGACTCACCCTGCACCCGTGTTCTCTCTCTGCCTCAAAGGTCAGTGGGGGTAGGAAAAGCCAACAGGCCAAAAACCTGGCGAGAAATGAGGAAGCTCCCCCCACTCCACCCCTGGAGTTGGCTTGAAGGGTGACCTACTTATGCCAAATGTCACCTTCTGCAAAAACTGCCCTTTGAGAAGCTGAAAGGGATATGGAGAGGTACCTACAACTCCCCCAAACCCAAGTCAGGAAGGTTATAAAGAACATGTGTGGAGGAAACAGAGTGTCATCTCTCAGGTTTTTCTAAACACTATCCAGCAACCTCATGTTACGAGTAAAAGTGAGTCATCCTGAAGTTATTGCTACGGCAGTTCCTTGCCATTCTTAGACTGCACTGCTCACAAATCATTAATTTAAACAACACAAACTCCAGTCTCACAGATCTAAGGAGAACTCCCTTAGCAAAAGCTATAGCCTCAAAATGGTGAGATCTATTGACTTTTCCCATCATTTTAATTAGAATCTAATTCAGTAACAGTAGTAAAAATTGATATTTACTGAGTGACCATCTACACCAAACATTACATGTATCCTCTCTCTAAATTTCACAGTAATCTGATGAGGCAGAGATTACTAAACTCATATAAATGAAATAAACATTTAATTAAATCAGCATTAAATTAATTAAAATTAAATTTCAGTTAAATTATACATAGCAGAGATTCAAAGTGCATGTAACGTGCCTGGGGCCCCAAGGCAAGTAAGAGTAATTACCTGGTAGGTGTTTAATAAATGACCGACAGGTTTCAAACACCAGGTGTGTTACTGTGCAATCCATACTGACACTATTCCACACCACCTGCTGTTAACATGGATCACTTTGCTTCACAGAGGTGGAAAATATATATACACAACTGGTTTCTTATTAAAAAATCGTCCCCACTCACACTCTCATAAAAAGAATCCAGCCCTGGCTGGTATGGCTCAGTGGTCTGAGTGCTGGCCTGTGCACCAAAAGGTTGACAATTCAATTCTCAGGCAGGGCACAGGCCTGGGTTGCAGGCCAGGTCCCCAGTAGGGGGCATGTGAGAGGCAACGACACAATGATGTTTCCCTCCCTCTCTTTCTCCCTCCCTTCCCCTCTCTCTAAAAATAAATAAATAAAATCTTAAATAATAATAAAAAAGTGGACATAAGACCCTTTAAAAAAAAAGAATCCAGATTATTCACCTATCTTCTCAACCTTTTCCTCCTCCACATCTTGCTCGGCTTCTGTTGTACAACGATAGCCTTTCTTCTTAAGCAGGTGGCAGATGAGGACACCAAAGAGACCCATGATGAAGAACACAGGGACAAGCGCATAGGCAATATATTCGGGGTGTCCGCTCTTAGCATTGTCAGTGGGCGACGCTGTTGTCTCTGTTCTGGAGTGCAGTGTGCGGCTGCCAGCATTGTCTGGAAAAACACACACGGCTGCATTAGATGTCTGCAGGGAGCACGGAAAACCCAAGGACCTGGGGGAATGTTCACATTAAATCCCAGTCTGCTCCCCAAACCACGGGCCACGCAGACGCTGGTGGGTCCGGAGTTCAGGCCCACAGGGTGAAGGCCCAGGTTTGTTCGGGCTAACACAGTGCCATCCTGTCCCTGCTACTCATTAACTGTGTCCCAATCTGGATAATTTTTTTTAAACCTCTCCAAAGCCATCTTCTGCTCCTTCGGCATGGAATAAAAGTAGTAAAGCGTCCAGTGCAGAGTAAACACATAATCCTTGAGTAGCATTATTAGCACAGACTCAGAAGGCATGGATTCAAGTTCTGACCCCACCTCTTAGCAGCTGTGTGACACTGAACAATGACAAAGACGAGGCCTCGGTTTCAGTGTGAAATGGGCATACTAAGAGCACCTACCCACCCTGCCAGGGTTGTTACGAAGATTAAATAAATTGATACACGTAAAACATTTAGAACCATTTCTGTAACAAAGTAAATGCAAAGCACCATTGGAGGCATTTGTGATACGTCACTGGGCAAGAAGAACAAAGAACCTTGTCTCAGGGAGCTTCCTAGAAGGATTTAGTCAACTGGTAGATGAAGAGTAAGAAAAAGGGGAAAGTCCAGGATGGCATTAAGATTTTGGTCCAGGGTTGCAAAGGCATAACTATGAAAGCATATGCATTTGTTTATTCATTCAGTGATCCAAATTAACATTTATGGCATGCCCTTTATGTGAAAAGCTCCATGCTGGGAGCTGTAGAAAGACAGTGATAAATAACATAACCTGGGCAGTGCCATCTTGGAACTTGTCGGGTAGCATTGGAAATAGCCACTAAACAAGTCCCCATGTGGGCAGATCATAACAGAGTGGGAGAAATGCTGTGGAAGATATGCATGGGACACCACAAGGAAAAATGACAGTGGGGACCTATATAGTGACTTCAGAAAAGGGCAGCTGAGAAGGGGGCATCCTTTGGAGAAAAGAATACATTTGCTTTTAGACATGTCAAAGTATGACATGGCCATACACCGAGGCAGTTGGATATCTGGGCAGGTCAATGGGATGCAAGTTAGGCTCCTACCTAGGAAACTAAGTAACCTAATTAAGATATGGCCAATTAAGATAACAAAGAAAGAGTCCTGGCTGGTGTGGCTCAGTGGATTGAGTGCTGGCCTGAGAACCAAAGGGTGGCCAGTTTGATTCCCAGTCAGGGCACATGTCTGAGTTGTGGGCCAGGTCCCCTGTAGGGGGTGTGTAAGAGGCAACCACACATTGATGTTTCTTTCCCTCTCTTCCTCTCACTCTAAAAATAAATAAATAAATCCTGTGGAATGACCACATTTCATCACTGCAGCAAACAGTATCGAACAGCAGCCTAATTTGCAAACCAGGGGGCACAGATCAAAGGGCTATCCCTCTCTCACATAGAAATATCCATTATCTTTGAACTTTAACATGAAAGGAAATGGCTGGTTTCCTAGGTTTGTATATAGCTGCATTCATTATCAGGCAACCTGTAGAATTTTAGATAACCAATATATTTTTAACTTGTATTTTCAACCTACATTTTTTTTCTGATTTCTCTTCTAAGAATCAAAAGCATTATAATTCTAAAGAAGTTTTATGTGTGGATTCCTTTTCACTAACACTCATTCCATACACTAGGAGTGGGTGAAGCAGGCAGCATGCTAAAACTGGGAGGATTTTATTCCAGATCATACTCTGTTTCAATCTGGAAGTGATAGCAAACTCTCTTTGGGAGCAGGAGGAAGCAGGGATGAAAGCAGGGGCGCTGAGGAGTGGAGCCAAACAGCTCCTCCTGAACCAGGGGGTTGAGAATGGGTCTTCATCATTCATTCGTCACCTAGCGAACCCTTGCAGATACCACATATCTACAGTGCTTGTGACAAACATGTATCAGTCATAATACCAAAATTATTCCACCATAAAAATAAATCTAAATGAGTGAAACATGAATTACAGAGAGATGCAATAGAGTCACCGAGGTTAAAAGATCAAGACTGCTTGGCATAAATAACAGCTTGGCCACTGACTGGGCTTGTCATCTCGGTCAAGTTATTTAAATGCTCTGTGTTCTATTTCCTTGTATGTAAAATGGAATCAAAATGACTGTACCTTTCTATGATTTTATTTATTTTTTTAAAGATTTTATTCATTTATTTTTAGAGAGGGGGAAGGGAGGAAGAAAGAGGAGAGAAACATTGATGTGCGAGAGAAGCAAAGATCAGTTGCCTCTCACACTCCCCCAGTTGGGGACCTGGCCTGCAACCTAGGCATGTGCCCTGACCAGGAATTGAACCAGCGACCTTTTGGTTCACAGGTCCGCGCTCAGTCCAGAGCCAAACCAGTCAGGGCCTTTCTATGATGATTTTAAAACATGGCTCCAATTGTTAGCTACAGCTCCCATGGAGATGTAGGGTCTGTATCTCTTCCCCTTGAATATATACTCTGTGTGGTGCCTGACCAATAGAGTATGTTGGAAGTGATCCTTGTCAGTTTCAGTCTTCAATTTGCCAACCATGTACCTAAGCCATTTTAGAAGGAGATCCTATAGCCCCAGCTGATGCTCCATGGAACAAAGATAAGCTGTTTCTGATGAAACCTGCCCAAATTATTGATTCCTAAGCAAAATAAGTGATTGCCATTGTTTTAAGCCACTAAGCTGAAGGGTAATTTGTTGTATAACACTAGTAACTGGAAGACTACCTCGTGGAGTCATGTGAGGATTAAATATATTAATAAGGTAAGCACTTAGAATGCTGTCTAGGAAAAGGTAAAGCACTATAAAAGTGTTTAGTCATCATCTTTATAGGAAGGCACTACCCAATATGGTAACCACCGGCCACAAATAGCTACTTAAACTTAATTAAACTTAAATGAAATTAAAAATGCAGTTTCCTTGGTCGCACTAACCACATTTCAAGTGTTTGATAGTCATATGTGGCTAATTGGCTACCATGGGGACAGATCAGATAAAGAATATTTCCATCCACCCAAAGTTCTACCAGACAGCCCATTACAGATGGTATATAAAGAATCACTAAAAAGCAAAGCATTCACGAGAGAGCTACTGTGATCTACCACAGCAATGCAATGAAGAATAAATTTTAAATTTCAAAGTATCCATATTTTGCCACGTATAATGTACACTTTTTGCCCAAATTTTTGAGGGAAAAATAACTACCCATGCACATTATACATGGGTAGTTATGATATATAATAGGTACTATATATGGGCCAAAAGTGTGGGTACACATTATACATAGCAAAACACAGTAACTAGTCACAGATAATGCCTAAGTCATTTGTTAACTTAGGTAAGTTTAGTTTCCCTTCAATTTATACTAATAATTTGCTTAAAGATACTGTGTCTACCTTTCTCCTTCACCCCCAGCTGAATCGTATCTGAACCATGAACAGATTCATTGAGTACAAATTAGTATCAAAGGTTGTTACAGCATTATTTATAAAAGTCAAAAATGGCAGTACCTGCATGTTTGACAATGGAGTAATAACACCATGAAAGGCAATCACAGTCTACCTTTTGATGAAATAAAATGCACCATTTAAACCTATTTACGAAGGTGGTGTGAAGATATGGGAAAACACGTGAGATCGAATGTTGAATTCTATGAGTTAGATTCAAAATCTTACATAGAGTATGACCCAACTAGGAAAAAAATGCATAAAGGCATAAAATATACAATAAAATAATCAAAATATTAAGTGATTCTGGGTAACTAGATAATAGGATAATTTTAAATTTTAATTGTATACTTTTCTGTAATTTTCTATAATTTGTACAAATGTATTTATTACTTTTGTACCAAGGTGGTTGACACTTAAAAAAAAAGATAAAGAGAAGCAGTTGTCAGACATTTAGGAGTCATAGAAGTTTTTGTAAACCTGTTGGAGGCTCTGGTTCCTATTCCAAAATTCTGCTTCCAATTTTTGTGAGCTCTGAGCCCCGGTTAATGTGAGGGCACAGCGATAAAGATGACGCCCACATTTCTGCCTGAGCAGCACGGTGGACATCGGACACGGTGGACATCCCATTCATGAGATGAGAAACATCTGAAAAAAAGTTTGCTTGGTGTCATGGGCTGAATTTTGCCTCCCTCCCAATTCATACGTTTAAGTCCTAACCCCAAGTATCTTGGCATGTGACCTCATTAGGAGATAGGATCTTTATCATGGTAATCAAGTTAAAATGAGGTCACTACAGTGGACCCTAATTCCATATGATTGGTGTCATTATAAAAAGGAGAAATTTGAGACAGACAAACACACAGGGGAAAACACCACACGAACATAAAGGCAGAAATCAGGGCTATACTTCTACAAGCCAAGAAATGCCAAAGGTTGCCCGCAAAGCACGAGAGGCTCGGAGAGAGGCATGAAAGAGATCCCTCCTCACGGCCCTCACAGGGAAACAACTCTGCCAGCCCTGGTCTTGGACTTCTAGCCTCCAGAACTGAGACAATGCATCCCTCTATTTGAAGCCACCCACTCTCCAGTACTTTGTTACAGCAGCTCCGGCAAACTAATATGCTTGGCATGGAGAAGACAGTATCACGAGTTCAGTTTGGGGCATGTGGAGACAGAGGTGAACAGGCGGACATTCAGATGGAAATATCTATTGAGCAACTGGATCTACTGCGCGAGGAAGCAGAAGAAGCGAAGCCAGGGTGCTACCCTAGGACACAAAGGAAGGACTTTCCAGAAGGAATGAGCAGTCAGCTAGGTCAAATGCTGCAAGAGAGAACAACTAAATTAGGAAGGAAATGTCAAATGGTGCAGCCACGATGGAAAAAAAGCATGAAGGTTCCTCAAAAATTAAAAAAAGAACGCCCACATGATCTAACAGCCCCATGTCTGGGTAGTTATCCAAAAGAACTGAAATCGGGACACCTCCAAAGACATCCGCACTCCCACGTCCCGTGGAGCATTATTCAAGGCAGTCAAGTTACGGAAAGAGCCTAAATGCTCATCGGTGAATAAATGGATTCAAACAACGTGGTGTACGCATACAATCAAGTCCTACTATGCCAAGGAAAGAAAGAAATACTGTCACAGGCGACAGCAGGCTGAACCTGGAGGACACTGTGCTGAGTGAAATACGCCAGTCACAGGAGGACACGCCCCGCCTGACTCCACTTCCATGAGGAAGTAAAATGGGCAGGCTTTTAGAAGCAGAGGGTATCATACTGGCTGCCAGGTGCAGGGGAGAAGGAAACGGGAAGCTGTCGTTCCTATGGGCATAAAGTTCCTGTTATGCCAGACGAGGAAGGTCTAGGGACCCGCTGTACAACACTGTCTGCAGCTAACCGTACCGTGCTTTGAGCTTCAAAATTTGGGAAGAGGGTAAATCCCACGTCAGGTGTTCTTACCACAATGAAAAGGAAAAAGAAAGAACCTAAGAAGTACCTTTCTAGAAAAAGAATGGAGAGCTCAGACAAAGGAGGCCACCGAGATGATTCTCAGAACACATGAGAAACCTGTGGTTTCTCACTTAAAATGCAGCTTGTAAATTTTTTAACTTTCCCCTTGCTGTGTTTTACTCCCTATCTGTTTCTCTGTCATTTTTTGAAGTAAACTTGAAATCCTAAAATAAATACGTACATACATATGTAAAATGAATAAACAAATTTTACAAATAAAATAGGAAGGAAAAACAATTCACGGGAGATCCTTGCGGCCTCGGAGGGAGCAGTTTTCAGTACAAGGGAAGGCAAGACTGGAGTCCCTGGGTTCGGGAAGGGACACTGGGCTCAGTCCACTCTTTTCTGGAAGTCACGTAGGAGCACAGAGGGTAGAGGGGCTCACCCTCGGATTGGGGGAAAGAATCTCGTTTGGAGCTTTGTTGTTGTTGTCGTTGTTGAAGTGACTGAAACCGAAGTATTTCTATGAAGAAAGAGCAAAGGGGAGTATCTGAGAGGAAATAGGGAGTGATAATAGCCCTGAGAAAGCCAGAGGAGATGATTATGGATGAAACACTTACTAGAAAAAAAAAAAAAAAAGACACTTGTTCCCAAAGCAGGGGCGATGATTTAGAGTTCTTTGTAGTGGACAGAAGGAGGGTGAGGGAAGAGGGACCCATATGTTCTATTTTCTCTTAACCTATAAGAAGGGATGGACTCTGCTGAGAACTAGGGCAGCCAGGGCAGAAGAGGGCTTGTGGACCCAGTGAGGCTACACAGAGACTGAAGGAATGGGAGAGGCCAGTGAAAGGACTGTGCAAAGGCACTGGGGCACAGCGGAGCTGTGCGCCCCAAGTCTCCAATTGAGCTAACCCATACAGGGAGGGCCATGGAAGCTGGAAAGCCCAGGACAATAAGGGATCAATTATAAGAATCAGATGAAAGCAGGCCAAGCCAGTGTTAAGAAAGGGAACAGTTTGGGGTGAGGTGGTTCCAGAAGCGAGTCAAGTATGGTGTGAGAGTTTATTACTCTTGTTGCTATTCACGATAACTATCGTGTTTATGGAGCATTCATGGACCAGCACTATATCAAGCACTGAATCTTCACAATAAACCTATGACATGGTGGTATTATCCCCATGTTACAGACAGGGAATAGGAGACACAGAGAGGTAAAGCAAGCGTCCCAAGGCAGCCATGCGTGGGTTCACACCAGGCAGTCTGGGTTCTGCCTGCTCGTACACCACTTCCTCCTACCTTCTCAAAGCCTAGGTGTCTGCATATTGCCAAGAACAATTCTGCAACGTCCTCAATTAAATTATAGCAGGAGGGCTGGAGGAAGAGTTAAGGCAAGTTAATGAATTAATAGAGCCATAGGCTTAACCCAAGGAAAAGCTAGCCACATTCCTGAATGTATGTTGAACCTCTGAATCAACTTCCAGGCAACTATTTCGGTTCTCATCTAAAATGCACAGTTGCCACCAGATGCCACCACATCTTGCTTAGGCATGAACTTTCCAGACTGTTGCCAACAGCAAGTCCATAAGCATTAAACACTTCTTTTGAAACCAGAAACATCAGCATTCGTGCTGCCCGTCACTACCAGAGCCAACAAGTAGAGACAGGGACTGAATCTTTATGGACGCTTTATCCAGACGCCAGCAATCTGAGAAGATGGTGGGTTATGCACCCTCAAAAACGTCTTAACACTTCATCTCAAGCCGACTTTTTTTTAAGAAGAAAGGGTAGATGAGAGGTTTGGAGAAAAGGTTAATTGGGTAAGAGTTGCAGTCCACTGTGATTTCCCCAGTACTTCTTCATCTGTTGCTCAGTGATTCTCTATTGCAGGAGGTTCCCTCCCTGGAACACAATGGCTCAGACACCATCTCCATCCCGTGCAGACCTCCTGGGGCACAAGGCTGAATTGCTTGTCAACCTCCTGGAATCTAGTGGTCAAACATTCCTGTACCTGGAATAACAGCTTTCCACATGCATTACTCACTTAAACCTATCAACTATGACTGACGCTAAAATCTTTAACTCTTGCATTCCCCTACCACTTCCTTGTGTTCCCCTACCACTTCATCTGTCCCAGAAACTTCTCTGCTTCACCTTCTCCCACCTACCCACCCCTCAATCTATAGCCAATGGAAATTCTTTTAAAACAACCTACATATTTCTTCCCCAAACTCATTGATAAATGAGTCAACCTCAGAACGCTGGACACATTTGTCTTCTCCACTTAGCCCTGCTGCTGAGGGTTTAGATTGCATGCCCCTGGACCTGGTCCTTTTTCTGGCTCATTAAACCCTTTTTTTAAGAAAAACTTTCAGCTATGAAGGTTTTTGTTTCACAATATGTAAAACAATGCTTGCAACACAACACTACCCAACTACAAATGCCTGTTTAAGGTATATTTCAATTATTTTTTTCCAACAATACCTCAACATTTAGCTACTTTTCTATTAAAATGTAATGTTTGTTTATTCTCTATTTCACAGCTTCAATGATCTCAAACTTCAAAACAATGGGTTCCAATTAGAAGAGTAAGAAGTAGAATATGTTTTGAAAATGCCCGATACCAGAATCCAAAGCCGTATATGGGATGAACTAAAAACTCTACCATTTGTCCACCATCTCTGACCTCCCTCCCAACTCCCGAACCACAGCTCACCTACGCAGACCAGCCTGGGCCACCTCGGCCTCTTCGAACATAAGCCCATCGCCTCATCTCCAGTACCCTGTGCATGCAGCAAGAGCCTTGGCAACAGCAGTTCTCAGCTCTCACCGACGAGGATTCCCTTCCACAACCTTACTAGGGAAAAAACATGTCCAACAAAAGCCAGCGTTTATCAAAAGCCATTGGGTTTTTCCTTGCCCCAGCCAGGCTTCTTTATTTAATCACCTGCACTAGGTTTAGTTAATTAATTCACTGTATTTTGAGGACTCACTACATATGTGAGGTTTGCCAAGGTGCCGTTGAGATGGTCACAAAAGGAGACGTGAGATTAAAAATATTGAAGACAGCAAAGAGCTGAGGAAGAAGTATAAGGAATGGCTAAAAGTCATCCCCCCAAAATCAAAAGCCGTTTTCTAGCTTGATTCCAAGTATTACTTGTATTTCCAACCGACTCCAATGGTGAGAGTGTAACAGAGCGAAAGGTTCAGTCTCCCTGACTCCATCTTATTCAAGCCTGCATTTTTCCCATGACCTTCAGGCAAATAACTCTTGCTATAGATATGCTAATTACTGGAGGAATTCTGCTTGACGCTTGAGTTTTTTGAAAAACAGCCAGGCCCTTGCCAGACAGAAGGTGCCTCTCCTGAAGAGTTGGGGTTATAGGTACGAAATAATGATTGTTTATCAAAAATTTTCAGGACCCTCAGGACCAGATGCACATCAGCAGGGGTCAATGGACCACGAACAAAGAGATGTAAAGATTGCTCCCTCTTCCTTGGATACTGCTGGCACCCGGATGACTGAGTTCATCTGTCACCTCTTGCCCCTCCCATTCCCCTTGCCCTTGACATAAAAGAAACCTGAATTCTGTACTCTCTGACGATGGAATTGAGGAACCTCTAAGGCCCCCATCTTCTCAACTGGGTATCTTCTCAATCAATAAACTTTTCCTTACTCCAAACTCGGACATTTTGAATATTGGCCTTTTGAAGCAGTGGGCACATGGGCTTTGGACTGGTAACAAGAGGAGCTGAGACGAAATGCTGCAGAAATGGCATTCCTCAAACCCAGTGTGCATCGCTTGAGGGTTACTAAAATAACGGGGAAAACGATGGCAATAACCAGAGACTCCAGATAAGGAGACCTTGTGACTTCTCCCAAGCAGCTCTGTTCCAACCAAGGCCAAGAGCACTTTGATGATTCTGATAGCCTTTCTTCCCTTTTTATCTGCAAAGGGTTTGCATTCAGAAGCTAGGGTTTCCCAGCAGAGCGACCCAACAACTCTATGATGGGAAAGGAGCTTGCTTAGTAAGTTGATAACACCCATCAAGTTCGGTTGGAAAAGAACTTTTAGACACAAACATATACACACCCTTTTTTTCTTTTCTTTTCTTTTTTTTTTTTTCTTAGTAAACATTCAAATCACAGTACCCAAGGGCAGTCTATTTTTGGTCTAGATGACTAAGATCACTCAACATGCATTCTCTAAAAGGCTTTTTTCTTTATCCAGCTTTGCTACCTACTACCTCCACATTACTAAACAAGTCACTTTACCTGTCTGGGTTACAATTTGCTCAGCTGAAAATTATGAGCTAGTACTGATGTCCTTTGTGGTTCTCAAAATGCCACAACTTTCCCAACTGTCTACGGCCCCATCCACAGTTCCCTCTGGGTTGATGGGACTGGAGACAAAAACAGAAGCCCACCCTCCGGTGTCCACAAGGCAAGATCCAAAGCTACCTAAAAACAAACTCATTTTCATAGCAAAACTGTAACAAAGTGAAATGCACAGGCTCTCTGACTCCACCTTGTCCAGGACTGCATTGTTCCCATGGCCTTTGGGCTAATACCTCCTGCTTTAAACATGCTAATCTCTCCAGGAATTCCTCTTGGGGCTGGAGATTTTTTGTAAACAGCCCCTCCCATTTTCCCTTCCCTTGGCATAAAAGAAGCCTGAACTCGTGCTTTCTTAAGGTGGATTTGAGGAAGCTCTAAGGCATACACCCTCTCTATGCATAAACCTTTCCTTACTCCAGACTCTGACATTTCCAGTTTCGGCATTTTCGAAGCATTGGGCACATGGTCTTTGGACCGGTAACAAAACCAAATCTGACAGACTCATTGGCAGCAGCGCCAGTCCTGACCCAATGTGAGACTGTTTACAACCTCTGTCCCGCTGAGTTTACTGCATAAACATTGAATATATTTGCCTAGACCCCCTCAGGATTTAGAACACAACCATAAGGGTTTCAGACGGTTACAGCTATGGGTGGCTACTATCGTTGTAGACAACAGGAAATGGAAGTTCAGGAGGGTGTCCATCTGCCCAGGGTCACGCAGTTACAAGCTGTAGAGCCAGGATGAAAATTCAGGCAGACCTTGTTTCAGGACATTACTCACAACCAGACCCACCAGTTCCTGCAGAACGACCTCCTTCATGAGGTTAGCATTTAAATCAATCACCTACACTAACAAAAGAAGAGAAACCAAAGCAAATTCTACAAAAAAACCTTACCCAAATTATTCCTATTTTTCACCGCAGAGATTACCCAAGTCATGGAGCTTTTAGGATCATCCCCCACAGGGCCAGTTACTGAGACACAGTATTTGCCCAGATAAATTTAAAAAGCTTAAAATATATGAAGAGAACAAATGAACTCCTATAAAAATTGGAAAATAATGTAATTCAGCATATAAGTAAGTACTAAATTTTATAGTGAAACTTCAGGCAGCTGCCAACTTCCAAACCCCTCTCAGATAAACAACTGCTAGAGCCCCGCCCTCCCCCACTCCACCACTGTACCCAGGCAGGGAGGGGGCACCCGGGCAGGGCCTGCCTGCTCTACCCACCCCTGACACAGAAGCCCTCCCAATGCATATGGCCATTTACCTTTACGTTGTCACAGTCCTTGAAATGCAACCACAATCCAGGAGCACAGAACTCAGATTCTGGGCAGCCAAGATCACTTTGGGAAGAGATGGAGGCCTAAATAGCTGTCCCAGCAAAACATACGTAAATCAGCAATGCCTGGCCCTGAACCCTGGACTGACAGAGGCATCTGGCTCAGAGGCCCCGTGAAAAAATGCAGCTGTCTGAGGTTTCTGCCAACACCTGGATAAGTTCAGCTGCACCTTGAGTGGTGCCAAAATGGAGAGCTCAGCGCACAAGGAGCACCCCTGGATCTGGAGACGGGCCTTAAGAGTGAGACAGGAAAACTGGGACGTAGCAAGTAGCTAAAGATATCAAAATACTGCCTGTGCCCAGGACAGTTCCTTCCCTTCCCCCATAAATGTGCATTCAACCAGCTTTTGTTAGAACTAATATAACCAAATGCAGTAAGTAAACTTTGATCAGAGCCTGGTTCAAAATTTTAAACAATAATAAAAATCCTAAGCAGCTACAAAGGATATTGAGGACAATCAAGGAAACGAGGTTAGGCAGAATCAAAGACTTGTTTATTTTCTTAGGTATAATAATGGCATTGTGGTGATGCAGAGGAAGGCAATCCCACGAGATGCACAGTAAATGTACTTACGGGTGAAATGCCTGCAACTTGATTTGAACTAGTTCAGCAAAGAAAGTAGGTAGACAGACAAACGGGTAGGGTGAGAAAGCAAATATGGCAAAATGCTGAACTCTAAGTGGTTAACATACAGGTGTCTATTTACTATTCCTTCAACTTTTCTGTCATGAAAGTTCACAAAGTCTTACCTTATCATTCTTTTTCAATACCCTTTGTGGGAGCCTTATAATCATTTTTAATGGGAAAATGCATTTTAATTTCCAAACCAATTACTCAATAAGGAATGTTTGAAGCACAACCCATACTTAAGCTGCGGTTTCTTTGTGTTCCTTTGGAGTTCAGAAGGGAAGTAACTAATGTGATCACGGGAAAAAAAGGAACTTCACATTAGGTCTCAAAAGAAAAGTTGAAATTTTTTTTGTTGTTGTAGTTCTCAAGAGAACAAGCATTCTTTACAGACAGGAAATTGGAGAACAACTGGAACCACTCCTGATAACTACCAGAACAAAGGAATGAAATTAGGGTGATGTCAAAGATACTTAAAAATAATGATGGAAACTTTAAATATTTACCATCATAGGTGGGTCAAACCAACGTTGCAGAGTCAGAGAAAGTTCCCAGCATTCTCCACAACTGTCCCAGATTCAGCATTTGAAGTGATGCCTTACGACCACAGCTCCCTGACCAAACACCATCCCCTGTGGACACCGAAGGACTACACACAGACAGAAGCTACTGCCCCACAGCTGCTCCTTGGGAGGGGATGATTAACTTTCGGATCCCTGTGTTCTGAGAAGCCAAGGATCTCAACTTCTGGACCCGTCCTGAACCTTCCAGAGGATCTCAAACGATGGTTTCCTTTCAGAAGACAAGAGAAGGTTCATCTGACTGGCCTCACCCCAGACCAGAGAAAGGTCAGCTCACCAGTATCTGCACTGGGACACAGCCAGGGAGCCACCAACCACACCTCTAAGGCAAAAAAGGCTGAGGAGCCCCCCAGTAGAGCCCAAGCAGGAAGATACATCATGGGGTCCGCAGAGAGGGGTGTGAGCCAGGGGCTGCAGGGACCAGGAGAGCTGAGAACCCACCTGAATCTCCCCCTTTCTCTTTTCCCGTTCTCCTTCCCCTTCCTCCCCACCTCTCCCTTCTCTCGTCATTTTTAGTGTGGACCATTTGAGGAATTTTTTTTTTTTTAATCTTTACTTACTGACCACACTAAGTCTCTAGGGAAGGGGCTGGGTAGCTGGAGAACAGACGTGGAGTGAGACTTTAACTGTGGATCTTTCTGTACCGTGCAAATTGTTAAGTTATGGCTATTCAAGAAAGAAATGGGAGTTTCAAAAAGTCATTTGTTTGAAATGACCTTAAAGCAACAAAACTTCAGAAATCTAATATTCACTTTAGATTCTTTTCAAAAGGTGGTATGTTGTGAAGAATGAGTTGCTACATTAAAATAATTGTACAGCAGAATTTACCCAGTGTTTGCAGTGTGGCAGGCACTGTTCTGGCTCCTTCATGTATAATCTCATTTCACTTCCACAACATCCGCAGCCTAGGTCCTCTCGTTACCCCCACCTGCAGACGAGGAAAACGAAGCACCCGGGATGCAGTGACAAGCCCTAACGTGAGGCAAAGTAACCCCAAGCCTCGCGCTCTTAGCCACGTTATCTAAACAGTGACTGTAGGAGCAGAGGTGGCCTGCTCCCCTTCGATCTAGTGAGTGGCACATGCCTCACGGTAAACAGGGGGGTTAAACCAGCACCAACTGGCCACAGGGCTGGGCTGGAGCCCAGGTCCACATCTACCCACTCTAGTGCCTTTAAACCCTAAAAAGCTGCCTCTCTTCATATGGCCCTAATGTGTATGATAAACACTGGAATCTGCATGCATTCTTAACGTAAAAATCATCATGAAAAATGATTCAAGTCAGGTAGAGCAAGATGAACTTTGTATTGACTTTATTTTAAAAAATAAAAAACCTCAGCAGGATAAATTTTCCCATTATTAATTTAACTACTAAAGCAAAAGGTCACTCTAAAGTATAACTTTATTTAACCCCTCCAGAATTATTATGAAGATAAAAGGAAGACACTTTTCTGTCTATGGAAAAAGCATCTCACCCACAAGTATATGTTTTCACATTATTACTCACAAGTGCGGTACTTGGGAGCAATTCAATAGAAGCCACAAACATAATTTGTACTAATCATGTTAACTACATAATATCTGAATATCTTTCAGAAGGAAGGAAAGACAAGGAAAGGGAGGAAAAACAGGAGGAAAATGTTCAATCACACCATTAGCTAGAGACACCATGCAAGATATGAAAGTTCCCACCTAGATGCCACTCAATACTTTCACATTCATTATTTTGTCTGAAACCTCTCAATCCCAAGGAAGTAGCCAAGAGGGTGGATGAGATCTCACTTTTTGCAAATAAATCAGTGGCCAGGCAGAAGAACCAAAACTCAGAGCTGCCGACCTCTTCCCCACCAATGTCTCTACAACACACGTCACTCGGGCATTCTGCGGGCAACTAAATGCAGCCCGGAATTCACAGGAAAGTCCCCGCTCATGCCAAACTTGCCCGTTTCCCCAAGCACAGGGGAGGATGTCCTGTGTTTGTGCCTCTAATCTCTATCACAGTTCCGGGAACACACCGGGAGCACCTCAGACGTTTGCTACTTTGACCCTGTGAAAGCGGATGCCAACCTGCAGGAAGGGCCTCCAGTTATTGACCAGGCGTCCACTCTCACTGTGACTTGATGAGCAGTTTTAAGATACTGTTTGGTAGGACAGAACGTCCAATGTACTTACATGCCCATATGCCAAATGCCAACAGTTTTTAAAAACACAAATTATTTTTCAAAGCTGATAAACCCCACACGCTTGTCGGGTAAGCCCTTCCCAAAAGATGTAAGTGTACCGACAAGCCCCTGTGCTCATCCAAATCAACAGCAGATTTCAGTTAGCAAAGGTGCGTGTGAAGACCACAAATAGCAGCACATTCTTAAAACCAGCTTTGGGAACGGCCCTCCGCTGGATTTCCACAGGACACCATCACATTCCAAAAATCTGCCAAGTCCTACAGGAACGAAGTTGACCTACCCTCACCAAAGGCACTGCCCTCTTTCCACGGGGTTGATTCCTAACATCTGTTCATGCACATTCCTCGCAAGAAGAGGTCATGTAGGGAGTAGGTTAGAAATTATTTAAACTATGGGAAGAAGCTAAACAGCAGGTGCCAGAATAAAACCACCAAGTGGGAAGGGGTCAGGCCCAGATGGCCTGTTTCAGGTAGAAACAGCAAAACCGGGTGCCAAAGTTGCAGGGTTCCCTTAGAAACCAGTGACTCTCTGGAGCGTCACAGAGAGAGAGCTGGCGCAGAGGACCTGACCTCAGGGAGCTAGGTCCCTAGTTTCTGGGTACAACTCACCCCCGCTGGAGTTGGAGTCCAGCCAAGTAATTTCCACAGGACATTAGACAACACAAATCAACCACATGGGACCAAGATGGGGTGTTACTGAGCCCGCTAGAGCTCAGCAAGGCCTTCGGCATTGGCCCCAAAGGGTTAACCCTTCCTACATCCAAGGCCTCTGCGAAGTTCAGCTCACTACTGTACCACCAACTGCTAATAGCAGCGAAACTGCACTGAGTGCTTATTTACGTGCCTGGCATTTTTACTGGAGTTATCTTTTTTAAAATCACCACAACTCTTAGATAGGTGCTATTACTAAACCCATTTTAAAAATGGGGACATCAAAGAACAAAGTACTGAAGCCAAGGTCGCTCATCTGGGAAACAGCCAGCAATTGAACCGAGGTCTGTTGCAATCAGGGCTCAAGCTCTGAACCCAAGCTGCACCCTAGAAAGGAGAGGAGGCCAAAGCGAAAGCCATCTTTCTTTTGGCGGCGCTGTTCATTTAACTCAGTTCCCAGCTGTGAGACTTCCGGCAGGTCAGTGAACTGCCCTGTACCTCAGTTTCCTCACCTCGAAAATGAAGATAACAGTGGAATTCTTTCTGAGTCTGAAGTCAGAGGACCTGGGGTCAGTCTACCCGAGTGTCTAGCACAGAGTGGGTGCTCAGTAAATGTTGGCTGTGATTGTCACCATGGTCCATGACCGCTGTCAGCAGTACAAGTGCCAACACTGATCTCACAGAGCAAACAGCTCAGCTGAGGATGCCACACCAACAAGCAAAGGACGGTGAGCCCCGTGAGCCACACTGGAGGGGGCAGTGTGAACTATAGAGGACAGAATAATTCCATCAGCCTGGAGGTGGGGGGCAGCTGCCACAACCATGCTCCCACACAGGGACTCAAGCCCAGCAGTTTCTCTTTCTTCCAGGAACAGGAAGGGGATGCGGATTAAACAAAACCTGCGAAAGTCCTAAACACAGGGCTTCCCCGTTAGTCACAGGTGAAGTCAGGCAGGACTCCTGCAAGACAGGCACGAGGTGCGCCTTCTGGGAATATGGGAACTGGAAAACAATGATGACTAAGTGTGGAGTTCCCTGGTTCTCCCACCCCCGTGAGGTCCGCTATCGCCAAGCTTCCACTAGCACTGTTAGAGAAAGCGCAAAGTAAAGGAGCGGCTGGGACAGAAAATAAGGAACCCTTCAGAAACGGCAAGCAAAGGAACGATTAAACAGAATAGGAAAACCCTAGACGTAGAGAGGTTGATTTTAAGGGGAAGAAATGAACGTGGAAGTCACTGGCATAAAATTCAGCTAACAGTTTTGACATTCAGTCAAGTTCCACGAAGTGGGATTAGCTACAGCTCATCTCTAGTTGAGTTACAGTCTTGAGTAGAAAATCTATGGGTATCACTGCTCATCTAATTCACTACTAAATCTAGAATGACAGAATGGTTTTTCCCAGTGAGTCAATTATTGGGAAGAGAAGGTGCATTTAAGTTATCTTCTCTCCAAGTCTATTTATCTTTTTTTTTTTGGCAATTTTAAAAAAGAAAATCTCACTAGCATTTAATAAGGAGCAAAATCAAAAGGCCATCCTGATTTGCATTTAACACTGTTGAAACTGTTCATTACTTCTTGGAAATCTCGAACTTCCCTTTGGCTTAAAAAAAATAGAAACAATATGTATGAAGGAATCAGATTTGCCATATCCCTTTGTCCAAAATGATCTCACTTGTTAATGAAAAATGTTAAGTGAATAGATAAATATAAAACAGGAATTTGAGCTACCATGATCTCAGTTTTATTGGAGAAAAAGATACCAAAATGATTACACTAGCTATCTCTGAGTGGTAAGGTTATAAATTGCAGTTCAACCTAATAGTAATATTAACGCTGTTGGCACAAACCAGAATACTGGAAATCCCTTAGTAAGGAGACTGCCTATGACTGCAATCCACAGTATTTGCATACCAGATACGTGCACTGACGGGAGGCAGAGTCGATGCTATGAAATCTTGGGTGCACACCACAGAAGACAAGAGTCAAAGAAAACCACAGAGTGATAAACTTCTACTTTATTACACTGCACAACACAATGTAAACACATAGACAATAGGCCACTAACCTGACAATTTCTTTTCTTTCCCACTACATTTTTTAAATGCCTTTGAGTCTTTATCTAAATAGTAAAACACTACAATTTCAAAGAGATTATTCCAGGCACAAGTTTCAATGTTGTGAGTTGCTTTTTTTCCCCAATAGGAAACACTTGACTGTTTCATTTTTCCAAGAACCAATTCTCTATCACCAACTGGGTGTCCTCCAGTTCAATTCAATTCTGACACTAACTACCAGGACGGACCCCACAGGTTGAAGGAATCAGCCCCAGAAGACTGCCCCCCTCCAGATGCCAGCTGCAAAGAGAGCCCCAGATCTCCCTCAGGTTGGACCCTCTGCTATAATGACTCACAGAACCCAGGGAAGTGCTATACTTAGGAGAACTTACAAGTCAAGAGAGGCCAAATAGAAGAGATGCATACGGCGAAGTAAGGGGGAGGCACAGAGCCTCCATGCTCTCTCTAGACACACTGCCCTCCCAGCACACCCACGTGTTCACCAATCCAGCTCCCTCCACATCCTTGTTCCAGAGTTTGCATGGAAGTTTCATTAGGCAGGCAAGCTTGACTAAGTCATTGGTCATTATGAGCAATTAGTCCAGTCTCCAGCCCCTCTCCCCTTCCCAAGTATCAGGGCTGAGCTGAAAGTTCCAACCCTCTAATCCAGCAACAGGCCCCATCCTGAAGCTATCTGGAGGCCCACCCAGGGTCATCCATTAGCATGAACTCAGCCATGGTCTAAACAGGCTCCCTATGAATAACATATAACCCTACCACTCAGGAAACACTAAGGGCTTCTGCAGTTCTGTTCCAGGAACCACGGACAAAGACAAAATACGTATACTTTTTATTATACCACATGGACTCAAAGTCAAGAGTCTTTACTAATTTACATGTCAAGATGCAATGCTGAACAGTGTGGGGAAGATCAGCTGTTATCACAGGGTTCAAGCAAAAGAGTTCTCTTTCCCTCCTTTAAATCTCCCCCTCCAGGCCTGCCCCCTGCCCCCTCACACAGACACAAAAACACGCCGAATCTACTTTCTGTGTAATTATTTCCATAATATGTAGGAACCTAACGTATACCAAATTATTTTCAAGGGGGTTATTTCTCCTCCGTCAAATAGGGTCACATTATAAGAAATGGAGGGACTAAGAAAACAAACCTGCCCGAAATGACAGAGATGGAGCCCTTACCCAAGCAGGGTTTTGTAAGTTGCCCCAGTGCTGATTTGCATGTTTTATTTAAAAACACTGCACTGGACATTGATAGTGTCAGGGTTCACAGCCAGTCACCCCAAGATGTACTTCCACTGTATGTGGATTGTTCTGAGCCAAGCGCAACTTTAGCAAAGGGCTCAGGAGAAACTTCTGCCTCTCCTTTGACTACCTGGAAAAACTTGAATTAGGGGCCTTGTCCATAATAAGAGATTATCAGAAATAACTTCTTCTGACCTGTCTGTAGGGCAAAGCAAACTTCTGTTTACTAAACATCTGCCCTTCTCAACATTCTGCAGGAACCCTTTGAAGCCTCCGAGGTGCATCCACACTCCCCTCATTCAGGATGTCTAATATACCGCCACCCCCCTTTCTAATTCTGAACCCCTCGTGCATGTGGGATCTCTGGCTCTCTCATGTATGGGAGTTCCCATACATGTGTATGTATTAAATTTGGTTATTTTTCTGTAGTTAATCTG
This sequence comes from Desmodus rotundus, assembly GCF_022682495.2. Lineage (NCBI taxonomy): Eukaryota > Metazoa > Chordata > Mammalia > Chiroptera > Phyllostomidae > Desmodus > Desmodus rotundus. Next base: position 159,007,802 of record NC_071390.1, on the reverse strand, counting down.
TCTCATGTCTATTTGATTATGAGACCAGCCAAAAGAACCTTGAGGGCAGGGGAAAATTTTCTTCCTCTCCCACAATGGCCAACACTGCCCTTGTGGACGAAAGAGAAAGGGATTCTATGAAGAATAGCCTCTCAAGCTGGTCTGATCATAAACTCCTAACTGGGCGGGGCATGGTGGGTAGTCAGGCTCCAGGTCTACAACTTCTCTAATGGAAGGTTCTAAGCCAGCCCTGTCTACTGTTGTGCATCCAGGTTGACACACTTTGGAAATGATAGCAGTAATACCCCTCCAAAGGAGTATTAATCCTCGAGAGAGCACATAATCTTGTTAACCATCCTGTGATTCAATCCTCACTTTGCTTTCTCCAATCATCCTTACATCCATCCCCGCTTTGATTTCAAATGCATAAAATAAACTGAAAAACTGTTATTCTCCCAAGCATTTGAGATCTTGCTCCCCAGCACATGTCCTCAGTTTAGCTCAAGTAAGCTCATAAAAATTCTCTGCAGATTTGAACCCTTCTTACATCAACACCCTGCTCACCAGCAGAGGGTAGAACTTGAACAATAAGGCTAAAAAATGGAAATATATAAGTTTGCTAAAAATAAATGTTTACCGATGAATTCAGGAATAAAGTTGATTTGAACAATTCCAAAGAATTTACTCTAACATAAGAAAAATAAGGAGTTAGCCAGCTTTTCCCATTAATGAACACTTCTTGGCCTTCACACCATCAAGATTATACACTACACTTACTTCATGATTCCAATTTCCCAGCATTTCTTAAACTTTGAAAAATTATTTCTAGCTACATACTACAGGTGTTATATTAAGCCTATACACTTACACAGTTCAGATTTGTATTACTTACAAAGGGTTATATTATTTGTTTGATCCTCCAAACAACTGAAGTGTTATAAAGAACAGCTCTTATCTTCCTTCTTGCTCTCTCCAGAGGAGAAAATAGGAAGAGTATAGTATCTCAACTGCCTTGATGAAATTATGAGGCCAGGTCTCAAACTCAGGTCTTTCCAAGCTCACATCAGAGGCTTCCATTACATCACAAAGCCTGAGTACCCCTTCTGCCCCCCCATTTACTCCACCCCATCCTTGGTCCCCACACCCACACAGTAAAGTGCATAGTTCCAGGAGCTCCCCAGCGGAGCCTCAGCCTCTGCTCTGCAGTCTACACTTGGTCTGCAATGACTTTGCCTTTTTTACCTCCCTTAACACCTTTGCGTAGGCTGTTCCCTTTCCCTACACTGCCTTTAAGGTCCATTTAAAATGCCGAGTCTCCCCAGTCAGGGGTGTCCAACCCGCGGCCCATGGGCCGTATGCAGCTCAGGATGGCTATGGAGGCAGCCCAGCACAAAATCGTAAGTTTATTTAAAACATTATGAGATTGTTTTTGGTTTTCGTTAGTATTTGTGTATTTAATGTGAGGCCCAAGACAACCCTTCTTCCAGTGAGGCCCAGAGACGCCAAAAGGTTGAACAACCGTGGGGGTTATTAAGGCTTTAGTGTCTCCTCTGGGATCCCATGCAGCACTTTGCCTGTACGTCCCTGATAATACCAAACACACTCTCCATTATTCCATAATGGTCTGTATTCCTAGTTTACCTTCCCTTCGCAATCACAAGTTTGTGAGGACAGAAACCACGTCTGTTGTTCATTTTACATACCCTCTGCAACACCCAGCAGTGTTGGCTCAGTGAGGGCTCAAGTAAGGCCCTCAGTTTTAAATACACTACACACTGTGTGTGAGAAATACCAATACGTTTTATCTGCGAAGACTCCTATGACACCGACTCGGCGTTTATGCACGGGAAATGAGCTTCCCCTTCCAAACCCGGCTTCTTGGCTCTATCGCCTAGCTATAAGCAATGCCCAAGGCCTCTTTTTTCCTGCCAGTGGTTGTTTTGTGTCTTGCCTTTAATAGAGGGGGGAGGAGGATGGAAAGAATTAAGGAAGCAGCAAAAACATTCAGGCCGTACAAGCATATAGCACAAACATGCAAAGAAAAGTGAAGGAACGCCTGTTCATTAACCATCTGCCACTTCACCAATGCCAGGAAATTCCGGGCTGCTGTTTTTTATAATGTGAATAATTCACATGATTGTGTTGGAGACTTCCAGCTACGAAGAGCTGTTGGGACATTTGAAAATTATTGTTGCTGAGTTCTACTGTGAGACAGAAAGCCCAGTGAATTCTTCAAATCTCCACCCCCGGCAGGAATCTCAGAAAATCACTTTCTGTTTGAATACATGCATGGGGAAGAAGCCCTGGTATGTTACGGGTACTGGAAAGAATCTCTTTGTTTTTAACCTTACCTATCTGACACTTAACCTTTCCTATGTGACACTTTATGTACAGGTCCTTTACAAATCTTCTAGAGATTTACACTCGGCTAAACTCACCTGGCCAGTCAAGAAGAGTACTATCATACGCTGTCTTATTTGTGTCTGTTCAAGAAACTGGAATCTGTTTTCCCCTAATATCTACCTTATGCCACACTTTTACAGAACTCATTTATAAAGCTAATGCCATGTAAATTGAATTACTCCCTTCAAATATTTACTCTAAAAGCAAATAAACAGCCCATGAAGAATTCCTTGGACAACCGACCATTTTCTACTTAAAACAAAATCTACATTCCATTTATAAGATGCCTTGCTTTTCTCCGTAGGTAGGTGGACCTATAATTGTTTTTAAATTTTTTAAAAAAGTAAGATAATAATACAAAACTTCCCTTTTGCTGGCGGCACCGAGCACGGATTACATGCAATTTCACATAACATAAAGAATACTTGAGAGCCGTGACCATATGCCTGGCTTTGGCTCCTCCTCGTCTGCAACTTGAGTGAGACAAACTTCTCTTCATCTTGGCTATTTTCCTATAAGTCTCAGTTTCCTCATCTCTACAGAGAATATGGCAACCTGCTCCTCACAGTGGCTGCAAGAAGTAAATCTGATCAAGCAATCAAATATCTGAGCATGTCTTCTGTGTGTGGGGTGTGGCCTCAGGAGCTCTAGTTGGACCCAACACAGTGGAAACAATTGCCTACAATTATGTTAAATGACATGGAATGGATGCAACATGCATCCATGGACTCCAAGGGGGATAAAATCAGTGAAAATACCTAGGAAAGGTTTACTGGAAGTGTTACCCTCAATTTCAGCTTGAAGGATGGTGGAGAACAGAATGTGGATAGCCCACAAGGAGGGCAGGGATTTCCAGATTAAAATAACCCTCCTACTTTCTCCATCTCTTATCTCCCCTACTCACCTCATCCTTAGGCAGCATCACCTGGGCCTGTACCAGACCAAAGTAAATATTCCAGTCCCTTCTCAGACCTAATGACTCAAACACACTTGGGTGGGGCCCAGTGACCTGAGTTTTAACTGCCCTCTAGTTAATTCTGAAGCACGCTCAAGGCTGGGAACCACTGCTAGAGTTTTGCTTGCTCTCATGTCCTCTCTTCTGTGACCTCTGGTTCGCTTCAGCTGACTAACAACAACATTTTTACAAGTTTAAACTTCATTTCCTCCAGAAAGTCTTGCTCAACTGGACTCTCATCCCGCCCCCAGCTGCAGGTGAGGTACTCTGGCCCTGGGCCACACTTTCCTAATTGAGGTGCCAGTGACACTTTATCACGATTGTTTGTCTAATCATCTTCCCCAATAACCTGTTAACTCCTTAAAGGCAGGACTGAGTCTGTTTGGTTCACATCCCTTTTCCACAAGGTCTTGCCCACAGTTAGGCAGTTTACTAATATTTGCTGAATTAATAAATAAATCAGAAACTTAGCCCATGAAACAAAGGTATAAAAGAAAGGTATAAAATATGAAATATGATATATACACAATTAATAGGTACCGGTTGTAGAAACACAACTGAATTTAGTTTGTCTATGGAAAGAGCTTCACGAATGAATACAGGTTTTGAACACCTTTGCACTGAAAATTTTTACTAACACTTCCAAACGTATCAATGTCCCACCACACTCACCCGATAAAGGCAGTACTCGCTTGTTTTTTATCGTCATTCTTTTATCTCTGTGACCAGATTTTCCACCTCGAGTTTGGAGCAATATGGCCCCCAGGCTGGCAGACAAGGCAGCCTCTCATCAAGTTGGGAAGTGGGGCGGAGAGGAGACCGCAGCTAAGATTCATGGGTGAACGTTGGAAAGCCTAACTCTTTGCTTCATTATAAAGAAAAAGCCTCGGGCCGAGTCAGAACACCTGGATTCCAGCTTTTGCTTCCTTCCTTCCTTCCAGCATTTAAATATCTGGTCTGTTCTGGGTCCTGTGCTTGGATCTGAGCCTTGGACAGTGACCAAAACGCATTATGTGGCCCTCCCCCACCCCAAACATAACGGTCTGCTTCACTGCTTCTGCTGCTGCAGACGATGGCTTCGCCCACCTTCCCAGGCCACTGATCCTCTCAGGTTCAGTTTCCCCATCTGGAAAGACAGGGATTAACTACAAATTGACCCCCAACTCCCCTCTAACTCTAAAAGTATACAATTAAAAACAACTAGTCTCAGAAATTAGTCAGCCAAAGTCATTCTTCTCAGGGCCTGCACGCCCCAGATCCAGAGTTGAGAAAGCGGACCCTGGAGCACAGGGACCAAGGGCAAACCTAGACATAAGAGCTTTGCCAGAAAGCTGGGTTCACTTCAAAGAAGGGTCAGCTCGGACACAAAGGGAAGAGTCCTAGGCAGAGTAAGGAAACCCGCTGGAATCTAGGATTTGCTAACTCAGCTTTCTCCCCAAGGGAATAAGAAGCTTTGGAGAGATTATGTAGGTCCCTTCCAGCCCTAAGGCTACAGGATTCTATTTCGCATTCTAATTTCTGTTTTTTTCGAGCACCACCAACAATGAACTCTGCCACTATCTATAGGGAGACAGCATCAGACACCCAGGTTAAGGGCTTCGATCCACAAGGCTGCCTCCCATCCCACACACTTCAGATGCCACCTGTGCTTCTGACCAATGGGCTATAGATCGCAAGCTCCAAAGACCCCCTCTTCGGGTTTGATTAATTTGCTAGAGGGCCTCACAGAACCCAGAGAAACATCTCACATATTAAACTGCTGGTTCATTATAAAACTCCATAACTCAGGAACAGCCAGATGGAAGAGATGCATAGGTATGAGAAAAGGGCAAGGAGCTTCTACACTCTCCTGGGCACAGGCACCGCTCTCCCTCAGCTCCACGTGTTCACCGTCCTGGGAGCACATCATATCTTGTCCAAGAGTTCTTCCAGAGCTTGCTCTGCAGCCTCAGGCCCCTCCCTCTCCCGCCCCCCCCCCCCCCGCCCGCCATGCAGAAGTGGGCGGGGCGGGACGGGGGCGTGGCTGAAAGGGCCCACTTTCACTTTCAGGTACCACCCTTAAGTCACTCCTTAGCATAATCAAAAATCATGCCAATAAGGTAATTACATCAAACCTTATGGGAAAACTGTCAAAATTGTGTGGCTAAACCTATAGATGAACTGGCTAGAGATACACGAATCGGTGAAGATTCCAAAATTCTTCCCCCAAAAAGTGTCCCATGAAGGTAATGGTTCCTTTCTTTTTTTCTTTCTCTCCTTCCTTGCCCAATTTCAGTATCTAAATGGCTCAGTCCTACATATCCCCTGCATCCCAAGAGAGTTCCCTGCCGAGCCCACTGGTCCCTATTCCTCCCCTTCCCCTGGGGCCTGGGGCAACTACCCAACAAAGCCTTCTGAAAGCCCTGTGCCCAGTACACACCACCTTTAGCATCCAGGGCTCAAGAGGAAAATCCCATCCGACAGCTGTGGCAGGTTCGTAAATGGTTAGTTAGTATTTGGCTAAGGACAGAATGCTAATAATATACTTTTTTTAACACTTACTACATGCCAAACATTGTGCTTTGCATGTTTTATCTCCATCCAAGTACTAACCAGGCCCAACCCCGCTTAACTTCTGAGATCGGGCAAGATCAGGCACATCCAGGGCAGTATGGCAGTAGACCTTGCATATGGTTATCTCAAAACAACAATCCATGAGGCAACTCTGCCATATTTCTCCATAATATAGATAAAGAAAGTGATTTAAAGATTCTTTTTTCCCTCTGTATCATAGGCGGTTCTGCACAGAGGTGTGTGAACAAAATAGGAGAGTCAGGGAGAGCTGGCAGCTGCTTGGGATCCTGGGATGAGCGAAGACAAGAGAGCGGGCCTTGGGACATCTCAAAGGGGTTATAGAGAACCAGTTCCCCAAGTTCAAACAGTTTGGCAAAAGGATCCTCACGGTGAGATGACTGGGCACAGAAACTCAGTTTGCCTGGGGTATCTGCCACCCTCTACCCATTCCTCCCTCCCCAAAAAGTCCCTTGGGTGGATTCCACTTCTTTTCTCCCTCACAAAGAGAACTGTGTCAATAACCGGCAGAAGAGAAATCTGGCCAAATTCCTCCATCGAGTGTCTATGACAATGGCCACCCATCCCTAAAGCCACCAAGAATAAACAGAACTTCAGCTTTTCCCACATAGCTTATCTTATTAGATTCCACACTATGATACCAAAACAGTGCTTCTTTTTGTGAAGCGCCACTCATTTACGGAGTCCTTTTGTCCATAGGGTACTTCACTATTTTGGGCAGTTTTACATTTGGCTGCCCACAGAGAAGAAAATATGAGTCATGAAAGAGGAAACTCGGGACCATGATCCCTTATCTGAAAACCTGGGGTTCAGACGTGCCTCGAAATTCCGACTGTGATTCTAGAAAAGTAACGCAATGTATTTAGCACACATTATGTAACACTCGGAAATCAAACTCATTAATATAACTGCAACAAACATTAGCAATATTCATACAGAGATAAATATATACTATGGAATCTCACATTGGTTCAGATTAGGGTTTACCACCAACAGAACATGCAAAAAGCCTCAAAACAATTTTTGAATTTTCAGATTTCAGAATTGTCCATGAAGGATTATAGACATAGGCAAATGCTCAGGTATTTTTTTTTTTAAATAGTCATCACACTACTAATCAAAACCATACAAGTTAAAACAATCAGGGTACCGATTTTTACACTAGAAGTTAGCAAGTACATTTTTCAGAGAAAATGCCAACGTGTTAACAGTGAGTCATTTAACTGTTGCTTTGAGAGCGTAAACTGGGACACCCTGCAGGTCACTAACACCGATGTCCTCAGTGCCTCAATACCATGAAGACCTTTGACCCCCAAAATGCCGTTTCAGGAACTCCTTTCCTGGGAAGTCATTGATATCTAGACAAAGCTTTGTGCATAGATGGCCACTGAAATAATGAGTTTTAAAATTCATTTGGAAATAATTAGCAACAACTGAAATATCCTAAAATGGGGGCACAATGAGGTAAAATGCAGTGAATCCATAAGATAGAATATGATGAAGCTCAAAAAATATCAAATTTTTTGAGCATAGGAAAATGGAGAAACCTTCATGTAGAACATTAAGTGAAAAATGCAAGACACAAAATTATATTTGCATGGTCCTATCCCAATAAAATAGAGAGAGAGAGACACTAGACCAGAATGAAACAGACTAACAGTGGCGAGTACCTTGGAGTAACGAGATCCGCTTTTCCCCAAACTTTAAATCTTGTGGGGAATTTTCCAAAAATGCCAAGAGCACTGTATTTTAGCTGAGGGAAAATGGGAAAAGAAGATTTGGTGGCTTACCTCCCAGGCGATGGCAGCAAACTTCTGAATCTGAGGTGTCACTCTGGGCTTTTAAATATTCACAATGAACCGACCATTCAAGACCATCACGACCTCCAGAATGAAAACCTTATAGTATTAGTGGTATGCATTTACTAGAGAGTTTGGTTCACATTATAATGTCATCCCAGCCTGATGGCCACTTTGGGGAGGAAATACAAAAGAAAAAAATACACAGGATAAAAGATACATGCCACTTTGCCATTTGCGAAGACCTTTCAGTGACAATAGCTCGTTTGATCCCGACTAGCAGCCAGTAAGGCAGGCGAAGACGGGAGTTGGCACATGCCCGTTTCACAGGGAAGAGAGTGGAGGCAGACAGCCGCACTCCCGAAAGTGGCAGGGGCTCTTCTTGACCTTTGACTTCAAGTCCAGGACTCTGAATGTGATGCTCTTTCTGCTATATCTTGCCATTACCCTTTGTGATTCTTTATAAATATCTTAGAATAAAAAGAAATTTCTCACTCAAAAGAAAAAAGAGTGATTCAGTAATATAATAAAAACAGGCTTTAGAATTGAATAGATCTGACCAAGGTCAAAATCCAAATTTGAGTGACCTTTTCTTTTTTCTTTTTTTTTAATTTTATTTTTAAAGTAAAGTTTACCTTCAATATTATTTTGTATTAGTTTGATGTGTACAGCAAAGGAAATAGACAACTATATATTTTATTGAGTGACTTTTTCAAGCTAACTTCTCAGAAACTCAATTTTTTCATCTATTAGGAAAAAAGAATATTGAAATTATTCCAGTATGTATTACAGGACAGATTGGGATAAGAATTAAATGACCTGAGTACATGACCAGAGCCAGCCACAAAGCAGGTATAATACACATTGCATTCCTTTCTTCAAAAAGAGTAGAGTATCTATTATGAACTCACTCCAAATCCCAGCTATAGTCCTTGGTGGCCACACCACACTCCTTATTCCACCTGCTTCCCGCAGGCCATCCAATCTTTACCAGTTACTGAAGTAAGTGCCCTAAAATAATTAGAAACCACTCAACGTAACAGTTTTAAACAATGACAATTTAAACTATTTTGTCAGTTTTAAATAATTTCTCAATATATAATTAAACTTCAACTTCAGAGCCAAACAATTCTTTAAAAAGTAACAATAAATTTTTTTGCTCCTATCACCCCGGGCCTTTTGAGCCTCTCATTCAAATTCAACTACTGAAACTCCCAAATAGACTGTTTGATTAATGTCTTTGGGGTGGGGTGGGGGTGGGGGGAAAGAGAGGGAATGACAAACACTTCTCAAATTTTTCATTTCCTCTTTAAATTAAACTTGGACTTGGAAGTCCAAGCTTCAAGGGGTGCCTTCTCAAAATTCTGTCTACTGATTACGTTTGATGTGGATGTACATCTGGGTAGCTATCTGGCCAAAGGAGAACCAGAATTTAATAAAGCTTATCTTTGGCATCTAAATGAGGAGTCAGGAGGTTGGATGGCAGCCCACAGAGCCCAGGGAGAGAGCACTTCTTATTCACCAGCCCCTGGACCTTTGCCGCCCATCCCTTACTAGAAGGCTGTGCCCACTGTCACATAGAGAAACAAATAAGCCCAGGGGTTGAGTAACCAGAGAACTTAAGGACACACATAAGCCAAGAGGTGAAAAATCATCCCTTCTGCTGCTTGTGGGATAGAGTTTCAAATGCTGTACTGAGAGACAGAAATTTAATGAGATTCTCCTATTAGGCAGGAAGTGAGAGACATGGCCACTACCCACTATGAAGTTATCTGTTCTACTTTCTCCTGCTTCCCATCTTCTCATAACCTCATGCTTACAATTTTTTGTCTTAAACTCTCTGTCTTAGAATCTCAACAGGACTGCCCAGGCTGATTTCTGCTCTGTTTTCTCACTCGGGAGCAGTGGGTACAGTGGAAAGAGAATGAATGAACTTTGGAATTAAGCGGGCTAGGTTATCAAAGATAAAGATACTTGTAAAGATACACATACACACAAGTACACACACACACACACACCCCTCCTAGTGGTTCTGCTTCTCTGATTAAATGCAGGCTGATAGACCAGCTACGTGATGTTAGACCCATTGTTTAACCACTCCGGGCCTCAGCTGCCTCACTGGAAGTCAGAACTTCCTAGGATTATGAGAAATAAGTGTAAAGATGCATATGAAGTACCCAACTCGAAACTCGGCACATAGCAGGTACTCAACATTACTTCCCACTTCTTTCTCCCTACCTCCCTAACACTCTCTACAAACATTAACACTGTCTTAGATTCCATTGGGTAACCGGTGTTGACAGGTCTCAAGTCACCCTGACATGTTTATACTCTGGATTCTTTCCTTTTGAGACACCTTATTCTTCTAAAGTGTTCCATTTCATTAAAAGAGAGAGAGAGAGATTACCATGCAGTTAGATGAGAGTTTTCTTCATTCTAGTCCCGAGAGCTGGTGCGGCTCAGAGACCCAAGGGAACACAAACTTACTCTAGGGACAGTTTTCTCTGGTTGATGGAGGATTACATGCAGCATGTGCTGAATTTTACTCCCAGGTTAAGCTCTTCAAATTCTGGAGCAACTGACTTTGTATCTCTAACTACTGTCTACAGCCTCGGGTCCAGTTTGAACCTGGTAACGCACTGACATGTCTCAGCAATGAAGCACAGGCTGAAACCCAAAATCTCCCACCCAATAATCATGTCACTAGCTGCCATCTCCCCGGGGAGGATGGCTGGAGGAAATACGTGTCTGCTAATAAAGGCTCAGGAGATATATGTGTCATTCTGTTTCCTTCCTAACATGTTCTGTTTTCTATGAAAAAGTGAAAGCCAAAGTGAAGAATGGTGTATGTTTTTATGGGGGAGATAGCCACAGTTGGAAGACTTGCAGACGCTTATTATTTGGACCTGAAGAGGAGCTGCTCAGGCTTAGGATGGCTTGCTGACCTAAAATTCCAGGTTGTGGTGACCCCAACTGGCCAAGAAGGTATATATTTACTATTTTTTTTTAACTACTCGGTAAGGTGGCAGTTAAGAGGGGGAATGGTGGTAAGGAATCCCTGGTGCCTACAGTTATAAAAACAAGAGTTTGAGACAGGACTTCCATAAAATTTACACACCCTCTTTGATTTCAATGAAAAATTCCTGCTCTAAATTCATCATTGGAGATGACACTTTATCAACTCAGCTGGTGGCTTCCTGCTCAGACCACATTAGGTTCCTTTTGTGGTGACAGGACTCGACTAAGAAAAAAAATGCAAGTTTACAAACAAGCCTTCCCTTTTTCCAAGCCTGATTCACACAGGATATGCGAGAAGAAATCTGAAATTCCCAACCTGTTACAAGACTCCATTCACCACTAAAATAAATTAAAACTTGGAAAGTAAAGAAATTGAAATTCCCCAAGGTTTTAAACTATAAAGCCGGGGGGGGGGGGGGGGGCGGTTGCGGCGACAGCGCCAGTGCACCCGGTCCCCTGTGTCACGATCTTCCGCTCGCCGGGCCTTTGAGGACAAGGGCCGCACAAAAGGGGTTGGCAGGGCTCCGAGGTGCCGAGCGGAAGCGCACCTGAGGCTGCAAGACCTGGCTGGATCCCCACACCCCGGACAGCTCAGAGGTGGGGGCGGGGGTAACAGGTCCTCCGAGAAGCCAGCGAGCACAGTGAAGGCGGGAGCCCCGCAGGCGGGAAGGGAGGGATCAGAGCCGTCGCGAAGCTCCGCGAACTCCCGGGCCACCCCTGGACAGCTCGCAGTTCAGAGCCCGCATCCCGCCACTGGCCTGGGACCACAGCTGTGCGGGGCGCAGTGGGGCTGCAGTCTCTATACCTAGCCTTCTCCTACGAGCCCCGGCGCTAACGGGGAACTCACCCGGGGCCACGAGCGGCAAACTCACGGCGCCTCCCACAAAGACAGCAGCGGTGAGGACGGCGGATCCCGGGAGTCCCCGCGAAGCCATCGCCAGGTCCCTTCGCCCTCCTCCCCGCCCCGGGCCGCCGCGTCCAGAGCTCTGGCAGACGACACAGCTCTGGAGGTGGCGGGAGGACAGAGTGGTTAAGCTCTGCCCCAGCGCGCGGCAACCCCGCCCCGCTGCGAACCCCACCCCACCCCGGACCCTCCCCTACAGTCCCACCCACCTCGGCTCCGCCCCGCCTCTCGGCGCCAAGCCCCGGGCTCCTCCTGACTTCGCGAAAGGCCCACTTGGCCCTGCCCCTGGGCCGCCCACCCCCGCCTGGCCCCGCCCCCCCTCCCCGCCGGCTTTCTTTCCCAGTCCGGGCACAGCTTCAACCGCCGGGATTGGGCCAGGGCCCCGCCCCTCATTCCCCGCCCACACAGGCCCGGCCCCGCCTCTTCTCGACGAGCGGCTTCCCTTCCGAGTCCGGCTTCACCGGCTGCTGGGAGTGTTGCCCCGGGGCGGGAGCACAGTGGGCTTGTCTACCCTGGCCTTAGTACCGAACGGACGTGGAAACAGGAAAGCAACGGGGCAGGAAGCTCTGTGTGCAGACCTGCCAGCATCGGCGTGGGCACTGTCTTTTTTCTCCAGTGCTATCGCTTTTCGGCTGGCACTCCCCCCTGTGACTGGTCCGCGAGGGGCGCTGCGCTCGCTGGATGTCAAGTTCCACTGTTTGAAAATTGAGAGAAGGCAAATCATTTAAATTTCGTCCTATCTCTGCTTCCATTTAAGCTACTCCTATTAGGGGAAAGAAACCTCTACATACCTCCAGGAATACATCGCTTTTTCAAAAAAAACATGTGCCTACATGACACCTTGCCAATACTTTCACCCCGAAGTAGCTCTTCAAGTGCCTAGTCACTGGTTATCTCCTTATATCCTTACATCAGCTCTGCGACCTGAAGAGTATCCACATTTCATAGGCTGGGGAGTAAACTCAGAATGGCCGCAATAAATTGGAATTAGCTCATCTTCAGTGTTTGCTTCTGGCTGTGCCCTCGGCGCCTGGCTAATGAAATGACAGCTCACACTAAGGAATCAGAAGCGATTTTTGAAGTTAAATCGTCATTCCAAGCACTGATTGAACTCAGAGCCTTTCTCTGAGTAGTTACCTCTTTACTTCACTTTAGAGACCCCGAAAGCAGGGTGGGTGGTCAGGCTTTGAGAAAATACTAACACCAATAAGACTAGGGGGTGGTGTTCAGAGAATGGAGCTCTTCCTTGGCCTGGCTGACAGCCTCCAATTTTCAAAGGAGGATTACTTTTTGCTGAGTCCTCCATACAATCTAGATTCTTGCAAACATTTGCACTAATGTGGGCATTGCCACTGACAGAAGCTCCACCCCTACAGATGGCTGGGCTGAGTGATGGAGCCTCTGCCCTTTGAAGTCCAGGCAGGCACTGCATGTCCTGTGCACAGTTGTCCACCCATCCTGCAGTCTGGGTGGTGAAGCAGTTTTATACCAACATAAAAAACCAGAACGGCTGCAGAGGAAAGAGGTCAGTGTAGGTTTCTAACTAAAAAAAGGAAAGAGTCCTGAGCCTAGAAATTACAATGTAAACTGTAAGCTGCAGCCAGATCTAGCTGTGTAATTTGCAGAGCCCAGTGTAAACCCAAAATGCTGCCCCTTTTGTTCAGACATTAAGAATTTCAAGGCGGCAATAGCAGAGCATTAAGTTAATTGTGGAGTCCTTCTAAGTGTGCAGTCCTGCGCAACTGCGGCCAAAAATGTAGTTTGGGAACATAAACTGGCAAAATGCTTGGACGAAAAGATCCATTCAAAATTTAAAATATCATTTTAAAATCCGATGATGTTTCTCTCTTTTCTCGCAGATTGTATTTTCTATTAAAAAGATGAGATCTGCCATGATCAGTGTGACTCAGCTGGTTGGGCGTCGTCATCCTGCAAAGAAGAAGTTCACCAGTTAGGCACACCTGGGTTTCAAGTTTGGTCCCTGGCTGGGGGATGTACAAGAGGAGGCAGATAGATGTTTCTCTCTCACATCAATGCTTCTCTCCCTCTCTTTCTCCCTCCCTTCGCCAATCTCTAAGATAAATAAAATCTTTAAAACATAATGACAAGACCATTTTACACAACATACTTGAATTGGATGTCTGTTGTGACTCTCCAAAAATAAAAATACAATCTAGTAACTAAAGCTGGAGGAAACCATAGTAATCATCTACCTAGCCCCTTACTTTACAGATGAGAGATAGTTCAGAAACTTGCCTGATATCTCATACCTAGTAGGAGGCAGGGTTGGAACCAAAGTTTCTGAAATTTTCCTTCTCAGACTTTTCCATAAAACATAAATGCTTGACACTCTCTCTATAGATATCTTATACGGTCACACAACCCCATATATGTGCATTTGCACATCTCGTTAAAGGGAGGAATAAAGGAAAGAATGGAGGAAGAAAGGAAAGAAGGAAGGAAGGAAGGAAGGAAGGAAGGAAGGAAGGAAGGAAGGAAGGAAGGTAGGTCAAGATTAAATCATTTTCCAGATACTTACAACTACAGACTTGTTCACACAATTTAAAAGCCCCACATGTGCATATGTAAAACAAATTGCTTATTGTTTTATTTTAAATTGGATAAGGAGAGCTGGTTGGCTAATCATTAAATGTGAAGATTCCAATGCGATGGAAGTTGTCTTCTGTATTACAAAGGGGATGTCATATTTCTTCTGAGGAAATAAAAATTGACGCCACAAAACTAAGTGATCTTCCCATTTTGTCAGAAGTGAAATTAAAGTACAGTGGGTAGAAAGCATTGCAACAACTGATCTAATTTATTGATGGCTTGGATTTAGCCTGAATCCGTGGTGAGCACTTTTCCTGTGTCCCTTCATCGAGCCCTCCCAATTTCATATTTTGGGAAGTAGTGTTACAGATCCTCACACTGAAGCTGTGGAGACTAGGATCTGAGGGATTAAGGCACTTACCCAAGTCACACAGCTGCTCTGCAGCGCTGCCAGGACTCAAATCCAGGATCATCTTGCTCCAGCACTGCACTTGAACTTCTCCTTATACTGTTCTGCCTCTAAAGTGCAGAATGCCAGCCAGTCAGCTCTCCTTTTTGAAGTCTGTCAACAAATGCTTACATATCTTTTTCTCCAAGGAGAATAATTATTTATTTATGGAAATGGGTTATAAATAAGGTTCTGTATTTTGTTGATTTTTTGTTTGTTTGTTTTGGGGGTATTGTCCAGTTTCTCTCTAAGAATTCAGTTAATTATTCCCCTTAGTAAAAACCTTTCCTGTTTTCCTCTGTGCTGCTAAGGTGGTAATTTTCACCACCATCATTTGAATGTATAAGACTCAGTTGGCTGGTACTTACTCTAATTAATGTGGAAGATACTTCTGCAGAAGATCTCCAGAGAATTTCTTCTTTCTGTGATTTAGATGTAGTCATCTTTCTTTTTGAGAGGTTATATCCAGGAGAAAAGCTCACAGTTCTTTAAGGAAATACATTTGCATGGAAATAAAATGATATTTTATACAACTTAGAGTTATTTTGACCTGACAAGTATGTACTGTGTTCTTAGTGACTGACTAAGGGTTGGAGGGGAGCGTCACTGCACATTTAATAAAAGATCCCACCCTTGCTTAGAGAAATTTTTTAAACCTTCCCAGGAGAAAGGAAACAGCAGCATAACGAAACGGAACTAGTCAGAGGCTCAGGGGCCAGGGGATAAAGCCCAGCCAAAGGTGCTCTCAGTGACTTTTGGCAGCTTCTCTTTGGTCAGTCTTCATACCCACAAAACGTAGGGGGCAACGACTGATTCCTTAGGTTCCCCATCCAGCCCTTAGAGTTCACACCGTAAGGAGTAATCTCATGATCAGGTTCATGGTGCCAAAGTCAAGCTAGACTGTAGGCTTTCTCAACACTATTGACATTGTTGGGTGACTATTCGTTGCATTGCAGGATGTTTAGCAACATCCTTCGCCTCCACCAACTAAATGACAGTAGCACGCTCCCCGCAGTTGTGACAACCCAAAACGTCTCCAGACATCACCGAATGTTCCCCGAGGGACAAAACTGACTCTAGGTGAGTATTTCTGGGCTAACGGAATTCCAAGAAGGTTGTAAGGTTTGCAACTGAAGGCTCTGAGCAAGGCTTGGTGGAAAAGGTGCAATTTGAGCTGAGTCTAAAGGAAGTACAGGGATTAACGGAGAGGTGAGGGAAGTGTACGAGCTTAAAATGAAAGAATCTGCACGGGGTGGGCTGCACAATGATGAGTGTGCGTGAAGGAAAGAAGAGAAATTGGGTCAGCAGTAACTGTGGTCCGTAGCTGGGCATAATAGTTTCAGAGAGCTGAGAATTTCAAGTGCTCGTGAACTATCATAAATGATAATAAAGGATTCTATCACCAAAACAGATTTTTTTAAGGATGATGAGAAAAATGGTCATTAGTCAATTAGATATTTTTCTTCATAAATCAGGAAGCCACCCATAGAGCGGTCTGATTCTGCTGGCTTGTTCAATAGACTCCAGAGGAATTTGATCCTTAGGTTCGCTGCAGCATCCAAAATCTCTCCCTCAGGTCCTGAGCCACCACGTTGGGTTTTGTTTCACGGGCATATGTTCTCCTGAAAATTTCACTAATGGAACTGAGACCGTTTGCTGGCAGGGCCTCAAAATCAGGTGTCTATATGCACATTGATATAGTTGTCCTCAGTAAAGAGCAAAAGAGGATTACAGTGAAGAACCTTGTGGTTCTGGCCCAATGCAACCACGAATGCACGTTTAGGAGGACAGACTACAAAGTTCAAGGTGTCTGTCTTAGACAATCTTCCTTTGCATTATAATGAACAGAAACCTAATAGCTCGATATGCAGTAAATTTATTGTAGGGATAAAACACTCTCATAGATACAAAAGGGGCCAGGCCTCAAGCCCTCAAGCAGAACGGGAAGCAGTAAATAGTGCATATGGGAAGTGAGGCTTCTCTACCCATTTCTTAGGCTGACACATTGTTCCCACTTCTACCTCTTAGCAAGCATGTGCTTTCTCTCTGTTTCTTGGCATGTTTCCTTCTATCTCTCTGCCTCTGTTTCTCTATCTCTATTTGCTCTCTCTCTCTCTCTCATTTCTCTCTCTCTGTGCCATCTTCTGTTTATTTGTTGCTTATTTGTCTCAGCCAGGGCTTCCCATGACTGCTTTCTTCCCAGGCCTTGCTCAGCATGATGTCCACAGACTGGCTGTAGGTAGGTTTTCCTGTGTCTCAGAACATGGGGCTGCCCAGACAGGGACTCTGCGGGTCGCTACTCCTCCCAGACAGGAGCATGGGACACGGTCCTCACATGACTGACAGGTTCTGTATAGCGAGGTGGCATGGAAGCGAACAAAGGCAAGAGTTTCCTGCAGAAAGAAGTGATCATCAGTGTAAAACGTGCAGAGTAGTCCAGTAAATTAAGGACTGAAAAGTTACTCAGCCACTCAGGCAACATGGAGGTTCCTGAGGACCCTCGTGGAGGGACATTAAGGAGAGTCCCCGGGGGAAGGCCAGAGTGGAGTAGTGAAGAAGTGAAAATGTTTGCAGAGAGCTCTCTTTCCGGAAGCTTGGCTGAGAGAGAAGAAGACTAGTAGAGGGGAACTACGGAGTCAAGAGAAGGCTTATATGGAATGGACCTGACGTTATAGGACGACTGGAAGGAAGCTCGAAGGGGGGTAACTAATGCAGACATGTGCAGAGGAGACCCTGGCAGGATCCAGAGCATAGTAGGTGTTGGCTTTGCACAAAAGGCAGACATCTCATGCTCTGAAATTGAAGAGCAAAGGCAGAAGAAAACCACACATAATTACACATGGGAAACAGAAAAGTGAGGAAGTTACACGGACAGAGGCAAAGCCATCACCTGACAGTGGAAGGGATGGAATGATGCAGGGTTTCGAGGAGACCATGGTCAGAGCCATCAGTACAGGTGTCCGTGCCGTGTACTACACAAGGGCATCATGTATTCATTTATCTCAGGATGTGAAGGCAAGAGACTCTGGCCCCCTGATTAAATCTTGGAAAAGCAGAGGAGAGCTTCCTCCTGCATAGAAGCCCAGGAACACACCTGGAAGAGTATACGTGTACACTCTCAATGGTGCTCTCTCTCTCTCTCTCTCCCTCTCTCTCTCTCTCTCTCTCTCTCTCTCTCTCTCTCTATCTCTCTCTCTCACACACACACACACACACACACACACACTTGTGTCCAATGTCCATCATGCTCTGAGCATCCCTTGAAATTTCTTCTCTCACCCACAGAAGCCCGATTTGTGCCAACCAGACTCCAACCCAGCTTCTTTTTCCCTGGGAATGGGGGCAGAGAAAGCATAAAATGCGCAGGGACACCCAAAGTTAGGGGGGTTGCACAGGTGGTAAGAATTTGGGCACAAATATATGTGCAGCCAGGGATGCTTCCCCTTGGGACGCTGGCAATACTTTTTTCCCCGCCCCTGGGCGGAGCTCTCCAGATGGTGCAATAACATCAGGATGAGCTAACTGGAGGAAGGGGCACTCGGGCTGATTTGCAGAGGTTCTGAGAGTGGGAGAGGCGTGCGTGGTCACCAGAGGGGACTGGAGAGCTGCCCAGTGTGCATCGCTGTGCGTCACGAGGCTGGAGCTGGGGTTGGAGCCCATGAATTTTTCATGGGCCAGTCTGCATGATTGAGCGATGCTCTTTAACTGTGCCGAGCAGCACAGGGATAGAAATGAAGAAGGTAGCTTAGGGGATGGATCCGGCTTTAAGGTCTTTACATCTTTATTTTCAGTAACCTTGAAGTAAAATTTAGCACTTTCTTCAACTGTGAATGTAGGTGACAAACCACAGTGCCCGCAACACTGCCACCAATAGAAATCAAAGATATTTTCATGTTAATTATAGATGTGCAGGTATTTGAAATGTTACTTATGACATTATTACTTTGAACTTACTTTGAAAATTAAAATTACACATTAAATGACAAGATTTTTATTTTTACTTATTTTTTTAAGATTTTATTTATTAATTTTAGAGGGAGGGGAAGGTAAGGAGAAAGACAGGGAGAGAAACATCGATGTGTGAAAGAAACATCAATCAGTCACCTCTTGCATGTGCCCCAACTGGGGACCAGGCCTGAAACCCAGGCACATGCTCTGATCAGGAATCAAACCAGCACCCTTTCACTTTGCAGGACGATGACCAACCAATTGACCTATGGTGGCCAGGGCAAGATTTTTATTTTAAATTTTGTCATTTAATGTGTAAAGCAGTACACATATCACAATTCTAAAAATGTTTCTGTAACAAACAGTATTTCAATATCATTGGTTTTTCTTGTAAGAGTATTTGACATATTTGAAAACAGGACTCAGACAAGAGTCACGGCCAGGCCAGGCTGCCAGGCGCTTCCGAGGCCCTACACCCACACAAACCTGGAGCCGCCGCTCCAGGGCCTGCCTTTGCGGGAGAACACCCTTGGAGGAATTTCCTGCTGCAAAGGTTATCTTTCCCAAGGCTGCTTTTCTAAAAACAGCTGCAGTTATAACCAAGGCTTGGCGGATGTAAGGAAGTTTAGCTGGATACACATTTCTATAAGTTTATTCTTTGGGGATATTTCTTTCCTTGCCCATGGAAGAAAAATAGAGCAAGCCCCATGATTTCCCTACTACCTTTAAGATAATAAAAGCTACTCTAGACTCTAATTACAGTCGCCTCAAACGATTAAAAACTCCTCCCTCTCCCCGGCTCACGCTCCTGCAGACAGGAGCTGCTCTGGAAAGGTGGTGTCATCTGTGTAGTGACACTGGGAGGAGCCATCCGAGGGCAGGCCTCGTTGTCCCCTGGCTGCTGGAGGACTGGCCCTCGAGCTGCTCAACCTAGTGGCTTTCTGGAAAGTGTCCTCAGCAAAAGGGAGCTGCCTCAAGGCCATGCCACCCCCCCAGGGAGAGTGTAGAGCGCACTCTTCCAAGAAAGAACATCTGCTCAGCTGTCACTTCTCTTCTTCCTTAGGCATCAATGGTACCTCGAACTTCTTTGGCCTGAGGACTGCTTGCCTCCCTAGAACATCCTTGTAGGCAGGACCTAAGCCCCCCTCACAGGCTCATGCTATAGGAACACACTCTTTGCTCAGAAAAACTAGGGGAATCACAGCCCCTCCTTTCCCCACTGAAGCCACTTCTCCTTTGCTCTTCTGTCAAATCAGCTGACCGAGCTAGTCCTCACCATTTAGACTTTTCAGGACATACATTAAGCTGAGTGATGTTGCCAAACGCCCCCACCCGCCCCCCCGCCCCGGTCTCAAAGTAAATGAGGAAGCCTTCCCTTCCCTCTCCTCCTTGGTGGTGGGGGTGTTGGGCTTCCCCAACACGGCTGCTTGCTTTATGAAAGTGAGAAAACTAAGTAGGCAACAGAGAGACTCTATATCAAGATGACAATGACACAAATGGGCCACCCTGGTGGGGAATGTTGATAATGGGAAGGCTATGCCTGTGTAGGGGTAGGAGGTATATGGGAGATCTCTGTACCTTCTGTTCAACTCAGCTGTGAACTTAAAACTGCTCTAAAAAATAGAGGCTATTAAAAAAATGGAAGTTACATTCTTATGGATGTAATCAGGAAATGATCAGGAAAGTGACATCCAATTACCATTGTCATTGCATTGGTTAGAAGTAAGTCACCGGTCCCACCCACACTCAAAGGGAGGGAATTACGCCAGTGGATAAATGCCAGGAGGCGGAAGTCACTGGCAGCCCTCTCAGAGCCCACCCACCAGATTGAGAAAGATTGGGATAGGCTGCAAAGAGAAGAGAGAATTTGGGCTGGCGTAACAGGCATAACAATAGCCTCGCAACGGTGTCCATGTCCTGATCTCTGGAACCTGTGAATGTGTTGGGTACATGGCAAAGAGGAATTAAAGTTGCAGATGGAATTAAGTTTGCTAATCAACTGACTTTAAAACAGGGAAATTATCCTGGATTATCTGGGTAGACTCGATGTGGTCAGAAGGGGACTTAAAAGTGAAAGAGGACGCCCAAACAATGACGTTAATCCGAGAGATATGTGACTATGGAAGGAAGTCACGCAAGAGAGCCCACATTGCTGGCTTTGAACATAGAGGAAGGAGGCCATGAGCCAAGGAATCTGGGAGGCCTCTACCAGCTAGAAAGGGCCACGAGTCACAGTCTCTCCTGGAGCCTCCAGAAAGACATGCAGCCTTGTTCAGGCTTTCCTTTAGCCCCACTGACACCCATTTCCTATTTCTACCAGGCAAAACTGTAAGGTAATAAATTAGTGTTGTTTAAGTTGCTAAATTTGAGGCGACTTGTCATCCCAGCAGCAACGAGAAAGTAACACAGCTGGGTAACTCAACCTCTACGATGATGGTTCTTGGAGGGTTAGTGGAGAGAGGAGAGACTGAAAACCTCTTGAACCCAGCCCTATGGGTCCTGCTCTGTAAATAATGTCTGGGTGTGTAAGCGTGACTTGAGAGCTATTACCTGTGAACAACACTGATGTGTGCTGGCATCCAGACCTTCAAGGGCTCATAAGAGTGCTGGAAAAGCATCCACAACTTTCAAAGAGTCCAGTCATCGTGAGTAGTGATGCAGAGACCAAAGCAAAGATATAGGGGCACTGACCAGACCCTCTGTCCCCCATTCTCTCTCTCTCTCAAGGAATTAGAAGATGGTCCCCATGTTGTGTCATCCAATTTATTGGAAAAATAGCGTACGGTTACCAATGCTGAAGCTGGCTTTATCTGTCACTGCAGTCCTGGACAGTGCCGTGGACTCGTTATGCACCCAAAGAATGTGTTGACACGTGTCTCAGACATCCTTTGTGATGTGAATCAATTCAACAGAATCTGTGATATGCCACGTGATTTTAAACAACAGTCTAAGCCCCGATCATTATGCCAGGTTCCAGGGAATCAAAGAAGAGATGAATGATGGGGTTTTTTCTACTGAATCTTCTATTGTCTGAGTTGGAAGCATAATGAAAAATTAGTTCTAATATTCCTAACACCTTCACTCTGCTGATTAGAGCTTTATATTCAAAATTGACATTTGAAAATGTAGTGCAGTTCAGTTTTTATTCTCTCTCTTGGAGTTGAAGACTGTCCGAAGAGATAAACAATCTGGCCGTGGCCATGAAGGAGCCAAAGAGGAGATTGAAATGCCGCTTGGAGAACTCTGATCCTGGACTTCTCTTAATCAGTTGGCAGCTAAATTGGAGATGGTGGGGGACAAGGGGGGCACTGGAACGCTGTTTAGCTGGAACAAACTGTGAAATGCAACAAATATCTCCACAGGGAGATTAAAATAACATCAATTATTTAATCATCAAATGGGCTGAAGGTGACTTGGCGGGCTCTCCAGTGTCTGGCATACTCCATGCAGCCGAGCACGGAGCTCCAGCGCAAGACGGCTTTGAGGGTCATGGCAGGGAATTGCACTCCCCGTGGTCGGGGGACCCTGCAGAATGGATGAGATTGGCTTGTAGGGCCTTCACAAATTATTTACTTCACTCTCTCCCAGCCATTCCTCAGCTATCCTCCGGTAGTGTCTCAAATCATGCCTTCCCCACATTTAACTCAAAAGCCAAGGCTACTGGTCCCAGTCAGATAAAAGGCGACTCATTGATTGACTGTCAGTTCTCCCAATAAGTGTTCTTGTTCCCACTGGGAGTTTAGCCTTTAAACCAGGCTCTTCATTAATCATGTTTGCAACTGCCTACTTTTTTACATTCTCTAGGTAACTACAAAATGTCCATATGTGTGATATAGGCATTGGAAAGAAAAGGTTGGACAAAACTATACAAAGCTTGATTTATGATAATAGTAGCATTAAAGTACCTATACAGGTACATGTCTCATTTGTCTTTATAGAAATCATATACATGGGAATGTATATTATAAATAAATCTAAAATGTGGAGTGTGTGAGATCATTTATACAACTGCTAACATTTCAACAAGGCCGAATCACCTGCGAAATGATAGGTAAGAACTGCCCGAGCATTGAGAAAGGGCTTGAAAAAGCTGATGGGGCCAAAATCACTTGTAAAAAAGTTGAGATCTAAATCTTAAAATCATCAAAATTAAATAAAGAAAATGGTTTCCTAAATGACTTGATTGTTTTTAATTCAATAAAGGCGAGGTTTGGAACTAACTTCCTTTTTATGCTGTGACACTTTGATTTCCCTGTGACTGGCACTGTTCTCTTATTCTGCCCGCAGATGGCCTGGTGTGTGGCTATTTGCTTTAGTATCACCTTCCCCAGGGCCGCCAGCCCACACAATTGTTATCTGAACCACACGTATTAGATCCCTGATGGGTAACAAGAATGAACGCTGCCTGAAGTCAGATCCTAGACCTGGACATTCCTGTCAAAATGCTTTTAATGTCACCGACCTTTCCCTTCCCTGCTGACACAGGAAAGGAGTTCGCCCTTGAGGGCTTTGTGCTTCAGACTGTATTCATCTACCTGCTCCAAGCCTCAAATATTTGTACTTTAAAAAAAAATTTTCTAGCAACTAAATAGTTCATGCTTATTAAAACAAATATGGAAAAGTCTTAAAAAGCACAATAAACCAATTGCTGAGAAATTACCATGTTGAGTACAATTTGGTATCATAATGTATTAATAGGATTTTTAAAAATTAATATTATTAGCATTTTCTCATGTCATTAAATAGCCTCTAAAAACACGATGTTAGTACCTATAATCCATTAACTCTTACTGCAGACATCTATATTAATTCCTATAATAATGGCATGACAAATGGCTCACTAACCATTAGCTGTTTACCTACATTTTTTTTAATCCTCTCCCAAAGGCCTGCTTATTAGAGAGAGAGAAAGAGAGGAAGAAAGAGAGGGAGAGAAACTTCAGTGTGGGAGAGAAGCATCTACCGGTTGTCTCTCACATGCGCCCTGACCAGGGACCAAATCTGCAACCCAGGTGTGTGCCCTGACCAGAATCAAACCCTTGACCTTTCGGTTTATGGGACAACACTCCAACCAACTGAGCCGTTTTCAAGGATGTATTTCTCAAAGTAACTTTAAGTGTTCCTCATGTCCCTCTAGAAACAAAAACAAAGGAAACCCCAATTCATCCAGGCTTATGCAAGGAAGCTTTTCCGTTCTTTGTGCTGACTAGCTCGCCCAAAGGAACTTCTGGCTGCAAGAGTATTCCATATCCGTACTGAGTAATATGGAGCCACTCGGCACATGTGGCCATTGAACCCTTGAACTGTGGCTGGGAGAATGAGGAACTGAACGTTAAATTTTATTTGGTTTAAATTAATTTAAATTAAATTTAAATGGTTAGTGAGAACCACTTGGGACAGCACAATGGGGAAAAGCAGATTATATTGATTGTACCTGGAGTTTACAAGTGATATCTTTTACATTTTGCTTCGCATGCAAAATCCCCATTCTCTGTGATTACTATCCTTTGAAACCCTAATTTTTAAGCTGCTGCACCTCTCCTTTTCCTCTTCTTGAGTTAATAACAGGCTTCGATGGATGGTAATACACAAACGACATGTAACAGCCTAGACAGTTTGTGCCTCTACAGAAGCTGTGCTGATGTTAATTGCCACAAAAGATCTAAAGACGCTTACAAAATTATGTTTGGCAAAGACCAATTATGTCATTCAGATTTTCAGAAGTAGCTTGAGATGTCATAAAACATGTCATGATTCAGAACACTTTGAGATTTGAAAGACAACTTGCCCCAGAGTTTTGCCAAGTGTTCCATGTTCTGGAAAAGGAAACACACAAATAAGCCCAATTGGTGGTTGTTCGTTCACACCTAAAAATAAATTAAATACGATTTTTGGCTCTTGTTTATGTTTGGGAGAAAATTTACCTAGTTATTTATTTGCCGAGTGATACATTGTCAGGAAAACACTGTCTCTAAGAAATGATCTTACTTCACGCCCACTTACTTCAGTCCTATCACAGGCTCCTTCACTGCTGAGTCGGCCAACACCAGTGAAGCCTCAGCATCATCTTATATTTTCCTACTCTGAACATTCTCCCTGCCTCCTACCGCCTCTGTTTTAAAGACAACTGCTACTCATCATTCGATCCCATGGAATTACTATGCACTATCTGTCTTCACCTCTACACTAGAAACTCCTTGAGCCTGGGGACCATGGATCATACTGTCATCTTCACTGCTATATCTGCAGGGTCTTTTACATACAATCTAGGTGCTCCATAAATATCTGATGAATGCATGAATGAATTGAATATTCACAACCACCGTGTGAGGAGTGGTTTTCATCCCCACGATGGGTGAGGAAAGTGAAGTTCAGGAACAGCTAAGAGATGGGAGAAGCGGGATTTGAAGTCAGGTCCCTGACTCCAAGTCCATGGTTCTTTTGATTACACAAGAGCTGCCGTCTCGTTTTCCTTCTCTAGGACGGCATTGAACATCATCTCTCTGTTTAGCCTAAGAGATATATGAGCAGTGAGAGCAATTCCAGTAAGGACAAGACTGCAATGAAAACAACCGTGGCCGCAGGAGAGATAAATGCAAAAATGAAGCGATCTCGAGAGCCAAATGCTCTTCTCATTCAGTGTGAATTACCACTCTCTCCAATATGAAAAACTAAGACCACAGGCTGCAGCTCCCTTCCTTTGTAATAGTTTGTAATGTAACAGCTCAATTTAATCACCATAAAAAAATCCATGTAGGGTGCTGTGAAACTTCAGTAATCACCATCAACTTACTATAGATACTATCCCATGGATTCTGCTTCAGCTAACCAAATTATGTAGCTCTTTATATAACAACGTATTTTGTTGAATTACAGTGAGAATGGATTTTAGATACACTCCCTTCTCCTGCCATATCTTTTTTAAAGAAGGAGCACTTTATCTGCCCTTCCATTGTACATGATAGCTTTGCTGGATAGAGTAGTTTTGGAGGTAGGTCCTTGCCTTTCATGACTTTAACTACTTCTTGCCAGCTCGTTCTTGCCTGTAAGGTGTCTTTTGAGAAATCAGCTGATAATCTTATGCAAACTCCTTTGTAGGTAACTGTCTTCTTTTCTCGTGATACTTTTAAGATTATCTCCTTATCTTTAATCTTGGCTAATGTAATTGTGATGTGCCTTGGTGTGTGCTTCCTTGTGTCCAACTTTTTTGGGCCTCTCTGTGCTTCCTGGACTTACTGGAAGTCTATTTCCTTTGCCAGATTAGGGAAGTTCTCCTTCATATTTTTTCAAATAAGTTTTCAATTTTTTGTTCTTCCTCTTCTCCTTCTGGCACCCCTATGATTCAAGTGTTGGAATGTTTAAAGATGTCCTGGAGGTTCCTGAGCCTCTCCTCATTTTTTTGAGTTCTTGTTTCTTCATTCTGTTCTGGGTGAATGTGTATTTCTTCCTTCTGGTCCAAACCGTTGATTTCAGTCCAAGTTTCCTTCCTGTCACTGTTGGTTCCCTGTATATTTTTCTTTATTTCACTTTGCATAGCCTTCACTTTTTCCTCTATTTTGCGATCATATTCAACCAATTCTGTGAGCATCCTGGTTACCAGTGTTTTGAACTCTGCATCTGGCAGGTTGGCTATCTCTTCATCACTTAGTTGTATTTTTTCTGGAGCTTTGATCTGTTCTGTCATTTCGGACATTTTTTTTTTTTTGTCTTGGCGCACCTGTTACGTAGTAAGGGGCGGAGCCTTAGGTGTTCACCGGGGCAGGGCAACCCACGTGGCCGCGTTGTGACGCTATATGTCGGGGAGGGGCCCGGGAGGGAACAGTGCCGCTTGCTCCGCTCTCTGCTGGCTTTCAGTCACTTTGCTGCTACCCATAAGCAAAGTGGGCCCTTCTGGTGCTGACTCCCAGGTAGGTGGGTTTGTGTACATTCTAGAACCCTCTGGATCTCTCCAACAAACTCTCCTGTGAGGCTGGGAGTTTCTCCTGCAGCCTCAACCCCCACAGGTGTTTTCAGTCAGAGGTTTGAGGATTTATTTCCCTGCGCTGGAGCCCTGGGTTACTTGGTCTGTCCTACTACCCAGTTATCCCTCCGGGTTTATCTGCACGCAAATGTGGAACCGCCCACTCCACAATCTGCCACCTCACCCAGTCCGCCAGCCACCACTTTGCCGTGAGTCCTCTCCACCCCGGCTGCCCATCTCTGCTCCTCCTACAGGTCTGGATGAATGTTTCTTCTTCAACTCCCTGGTTGTCGGACTTCCATACAGTTCAATTTTCTGGCAGTTCTGGTTGTTTTTCGTTTTTAAATTTGTTGTTGTCCTTCTTCTGGTTGTGTGAGGAGGCACAGTGTGTCCACTTACACCTCCATCTTGTCCAGAAGTCAAATTTATCTTTTAAAGTACAAAATTCAGTTGTTTCTACTACATCCAAAAATTGTGCAACCATCATCATAATCTAATCCCAGAACATCTTCATCACCTCCAAAAGAAATCCAAATGCCCATCAGCAGGCATTTCCATCACCCCCCTGGTTACGCCAGCTCCCAAAACCACTAATCTACTGTCTGTCTCTATTGATTTGTCTCTTCTGAA
Source organism: Desmodus rotundus (assembly GCF_022682495.2). Lineage (NCBI taxonomy): Eukaryota > Metazoa > Chordata > Mammalia > Chiroptera > Phyllostomidae > Desmodus > Desmodus rotundus. The sequence continues at coordinate 158,980,637 of NC_071390.1, read as the reverse complement.
CCTTCATTTCATATCAATGGCATCATGTGTGTCTGACTTCTTTTATATTGTTTAATGTTTTCAAGTTCATCCATGTTACACCATGTAGCCGTGCTTCACTTGTCTTTATGACTGAATAATATTTGACCATATGGATATACCACTCATTATTCATCTGTTCTTCAGTGGCTGTACATTTGGGTTGTTTCCACTTTTTAGCAATTATGAATAACGCTGCTATGCACATTTCTCTATGTGTTTGTGTAGGCGTATGTTTTCAGTTCTCTTGGGTATGTACTTATATGTTTTTTCACCCTAATCATCCAGCACAGTTCAAGGCTTATGGTAGATATCAATTGATTGATTGCATGTTAAAAGTAACCCTGGCCGCTAAAACGGCTAGCCTCTCTGACATCAGAGAATCACTGGGACACTTAGAGAACTGTAGCTCTCCTGCATCTGAATCACATTGTTTCTTTACATTCGTCCTTCCTAGTAGTCCTTCATCATCATCAGCTTTTCCACGTCAGTGTTAGGGCAGGAAGCAGCACTCTGCTCGTGGGCTCAGAAAACCTCTCTGGAATCACAATGAAAGCCCATGTGCTTTAAGTAACAAAGTGAAATATTTTGGAAAGTGCTTTATGAGATCATGGTAAATCACTTTCCAAAATGGCTATACTATTTTTTGCCACTAGTATGTTAGGAGTTCCCTCTGTTTATATTCTTCCAGTGTCTACCCTTCTTTTTACTATTTTTCTTTATTTTAATCAATTCATTATTGTTTCCTTGTGGTTTTGGTGTATGTGTATGCTTTTTTATATTTCATGTATCACATCTTTTCCCATTTCAAATTATTAGAATACTTTCTGATATTCTCTTTAATATTTTTAAAATTTTACTTGTGACATTTGGTTTATTAACTATTGGGAATTAATTTTTGCATCTGATCTGAAATAGAGATTCAACTTCCATTTTTTCCCCCATGGAAAAACACCGTATCCTGGCACATTTGTGGAAGGCACTCCCTGTTTCCCACTCATCTGACTTGCTAGTGGTCACACATCCCACTTCACCTTTGTTTTATCTGTGCCCGGGCTTTCCATTCTGTTCCTTTGATCTCTTGTCAACCCCTGTGCCAGCAACATACCCTCAAAATTGTAGCTTTATATAAGTTTTAGTATCTATTATAGCAACTTTCTATACTTTATTCTTCTTTGGAATATCTTGACTATTCCTGGTAATTTGGTGGGGTGTTTTGGGGGGGCAATATTTTTTTTCATTTAACTTTTAGGGTCAGGTTGACAAGGTCCATGAAAAGCCTATTGTAATTTGGAGTTTATTATAGATCAAACTTGGGGAAATATCTTCCTCGCCACTAATATGATGCATCTCTACCTTTATTTAGGCCTTACTTTATGGTTTTCGATAAATTTTTATAATTTTATTTCTAAAAGGTTTTGTTCAACTGTGTTAGATTTATTCACAGTCATCTTAATTTTTTCTTCTTTTGGTTACCTCTGGACACAGACTCTGAGACAACTGGTTCGATTGGGAGCTCATCCCAGGAAACTCTGATGGGAGAATAGGGAAGTGAGACAGGAAGTCAATCAAAGATATGTGTCCAAGCAATTTTCTCCTGTGTGCTGTTGGACTTCAGTCCCACTGGAGACTCTGGGGGACAGTGAAAAGCATATCTGCTAAGGGAGTTGGGCTCGGTATCCACCATCTCCCATCGGCCACTGCTTGGGGACAATGAGCGTGTGGGAGTGGTGATGGGGTGATGCTGATGGTGGTGGTTAGTTCTCCAGCCCCTCTGGATCCTCAAGGAAGCCCTTAGCTACAGGGGTGTCCAACCTGTGGCCCACAGGCCACATGCAGCCCAGGATGGCTGTGAATGTGGCCCATCACAAAATTGTAAATTTACTTAAAACATTATGAGATTTTTTTGTGATTATGTGTCGCAATGTATTTAATGCATGGCCCAAGACAACTCTCCTTCCAGTGTGGTGCAGAGATGCCAAAAGGTGGACACCCCTGCTAGGGCTTGGACAAAGAGTTGCGAGTTCTGGCAGTTGAAAGTGTGGTAAGAAATCAATGCTGCAAGGGAATAGGAGTGGAGCTACATATACATCGACCATAACCAAGATACTGTCTAGTTCTGAGGTTCAATCCAAGTTTTCTAAGTTAAAAAATAGAAGGACCTTCTCACCAGATGTGGTTGAAGTCTTGCCTTCCTTCCCCTTTTCAGCACCGTATGATACATTATTTGCCAACTTCTTTTGGAGTCTCATTGCCATTCGGGTGCCACTTGCCTTGGGGTGGTAACACATTGTGTCACCTTGTAATGGCAATGTGTAGAATGTCTCTCCGTCTGCAGTGCTGCAGCGTCTCCACTGGCCAGGTCTAAGGAGGATTATTTTCCTCTGATGAACGCTCTATCTGGAAGGCCTGCACATACCATTTTGCCCACTGTCATTTGACTTGAGTTGCTCTTGGAGTGGCCTCAAGAACAAAGTTATTACCCCCATCCTGATTTAGGGGAGGGAGAGAGCAGCTTTGGGAGTGGGTAAGATTTGGAACTGGCTCCTCCCTGTCTCAAGAAGTGGTTGGTTCTCAGACCTTTCTGCTCTGGCACTAAAAACCATCCATCTTCCCCTGCTTTAGAACCAGAAGGTTTTCCTGTTTAACTGTTTCAGGGTTTCAGCCATAGGTAAGCTGTCTCTAGGTTGATATTTTTAATTATCTGTTTTAACATTTAATCCTATACTGTATAGAAATGTGGTATGAGATTCTGAGAGCAGACTCTGCCATCCAACCCCACGGGTTAAAATTCTGGATTTCCACACCTCCCTGTGCTTCATTTTCCATATCTGTAGACAACAGGAGGTGATCATACCTCACTCACAGAGCCCTCCTGGGAATTGAACCAGTTAACACTGTAAGGCACTGAGAAAACTGCCTGGCACAGAGCACTGAATAAATATTAGCCATGTTTCCATTTGGTTCTGATCAGAGCTTTTATTTTCTTTTGATGTCAGGATTTTTTTTTTAGTGTGCCATTAAGCAACCAGAGAGTAAATAAAATTATTCTATTATATAATGTTGTCACTTTAAGTAAAGCCAGAAGTTAGAAGAAGTGACGTTGGGTTTGTCACGGGCCATTCCTAATCCAGGACTAAAATGGTTCTGAATCAGCAAAGAATGGTTATCTTATAAATCATCATCCTACCTCTCACCTCTTACCTATATTGACAGGAAACCTGAAAAATGAGCCAGCACAGTGCTGAGTTGCCTCTTCCCTCTGCCAATGAGTCACGTACATTACCCAGCAGCTCACCTGAGGAGAGGAGCGACTGCGAAATGCTGGCAGGCTTCCAATGCCTGGTGACATACCCGAGACAAAAATAGAGGTGTTCGTGTGTGATGGCATTACTAATATCACAAAGTTTTCCTAAAATATGCTCTGGCTTGTGAGTGGCTTTGTTCTCCACTCGGCCCATGGGCCTGCCTCCAGGCAGAGGTTTTCTGCTCCTCATGTGTGTGAAGAAGTGTCACAGTCACGCTCTTAGAACTGACTTCTGTCCATTCGCTCATCTGATACTCACCACAGTTTGGTCAAGCACATGTAACAGGTAGTTGTGTACTCATACCTTACACACCTGTTCGTTGTTAGGGTTAAGCTCATACAGCCATTTATATTCAATCCTAAAAATAGGACCCACTTATAGGGCCATTTGGGCTAGAACCACACATGCAGTTCACCTAAACCAAACCAAACAACAATAACAGCAAAAATACAAGAGAAGACAAAAGCCCTTTGAGTGGTACCTAATTTCAGTCTGATTCATCCAAGAAGCTGCCTTCTCCTTTATGGCTTCTTACAAAATCATCTAGGAACTTGAGTTTGCTTTCCAAGGACTGTTTGTTCCAGAAGCGTGGAAGGAAAATATAGATAAGCAAACAGGCTTCCGGAAGAAGAGTTGGCTCTGAGATGGTCTTAGGATGCCAGGCCTGATCAGAATGGGTTAAGCAAGAATAGAGGTTCACTCTACGTGTTAGGGCAAGAGACAAAAACATGAACTTTGACACTGGGCCTTGAGCAAGGTTTTAACTGTCTGTGCTTCAGTTTTTTCCTTCTGTAAAAACTGAGGCCCGTAATATATTGTACCATGAGTACCTACCTTATATGATAGTGAAGAAGACTAAGCACAATCATGTAACTTTAATATAGGCAAAGCTTCCTTAGCTACTGCACACAAGGAATTAGCCATAAAAGAAAGATTGACACATTGTACTTCATTGGAATGAAGAACTTTTATTAATTGTAAGATACCACTAGCACAGAAAAAACAAAAAAAAGCATGCCACCTTGCATTTTCCAGAAATGTCTGTGATATTTCCGACCTCATGTGCTCATGCAGAGCCTTGCCACTGTCCCATCAAGGTTTGTGCCCCAGGTTTATGTCCCTCCCTCCCTTGAACCTAGGTGGACCTTTGTGACTTTATAGCAGAAGCAATGCCAAGGGGCTTCCTAGGCTAGATCATAAAAACCCACAGTTCCCACCTCTCTTGGACCATTCACCACTGGAACCCACCCACCATATTTTGAGGGAATATAAGCCATACAGAGAAGCCCATATAGAGAGAAACCAGGACATATAGTCCGCGTCAACTTGCCAGCCCTGCGAGTGAGCAACTTGGGAGCAAATGTTCCTGCCCATTTGAGCTGCCCCAGCTGATGCTGATGGAGCAGAGAAAAGCCTCGCCTGTGGAGCCTTGCCCAAACTGTGATGGCATGTAATTAGGAGCATCATCCAGCGCCATGAGACTTCCATCAGGCCTGAGCAGGAGTTGTGCTGCCGGCTGTGGGTCTGTGGAGTTACTGTGGAGTTAGTCTGGGCTCAGTAGGTCACAATGCCTGCCTGCCACGTGCCAGTGCTCTTTCCCTAATTCTCCATTCTAAGGAGGCATGCTCTTTCAAAATTCAGGACTCAAAATGTTACCCAGGGGACCTCTGGTGCCCCTGGTGGTATAGTAGTTCCTGGCTCCAAGGCCTGTAACTCTATCATGAAATGGGTAGAAGAGGATCATCCACGCATCCCAGTCAATCTCTCCCCTTTCTAGTGTCAATTATTGATGAGAGGCTCTTGGGAACAAGGTCACACTGATAGAACAACCAGCAATGATGGGGACATGCTGAGCTACTGAATTTACTGTACTTGAGTCAGAAAAATACACGATTCAAAAGTGCACTTGGCGTGTCTCCAAAGTGCCTGATCAAGGGCACTTTTCAGTGTTATTAACAAGACTCTTCTTACGCGCTCTAAAAACACGCATTATTTGAGGGCAGACACGAAATCATGTTCCCACAGAATCTGTGCACACTGTGATCTCACCATACACTTCATTTCCTAGCATTGCCGTGAGCCACTCTAAGGTTTACAAGATAAGAAAAACAACTTCAGATAATTTTAGTATATACTGGAGATTTGTTCAGAATCAGATGAATCTATGTTTGACTATTATCTTCTCAAATTAAACAATATGTGGAAATTATTTTTACCTACTTATATTCTGGTTTTCCATGGTAAATTTGAATATAAACTGTTCAACTCAGCAAAAACAAAGGTTTCCCAGGGACTTGAAACATAAAAATTATAATTACCATCAAGTTAAAGATACTTAAACAAAAGATACTCAAACAAATGAGTCCTTAGTTTCCTTGCTATATCATACATAGAAATCAAATTTGGATCTAATATGTTTTAAATGTTAAGATCATAGGACACTTGAAATTTTAACACAGGACATCTCTGTTAGAGATACTGATTTAGTAATACATTGCAACCTGGATATTGGGTTGGCCAAAATGTCCATCACATTTTTCCATAAAATAAAAGACACATTTTTCATTTTCACCAGTAATTTTGATTTGGACCTTTTGAGTATGTCAGCCATCTCCTACTATTGGCTTCTAGTGGGTAGAGGCCAGGGTGCTGCTAAACATCTTCCAGTGCATAAGACAGCCCCACAGCAAAGAATTATTTGGCCAAAATGTCAATAGTACCAAGAAACATTTCAAATCACTTTTGACATGTTCGATCGGTCACCATACCTTCTCCATACACTGCACAAATCTTTTTTTTTTTTGCATTTCAGTTGTGTTACCTTTCTTGAAATAATACAGCATAATATGCCGAAAATGTGTGTCTTTTCTTCCATCTTCATTATTAAAATGGCTGCACAAAAATTCAATTTTAATAAGTTTTTTAAAACTAACGCTGATATGACAGCTGTCACCATACAATCTAACCAAATTGTTTCAAATGAAGTTGAAGACAATTAAGCCCTGCTAGAGTCACCCCATGGAAAAAACGTAATGGTTCTTTGGCCAGCCCAAGCAATGGGACTTGGCACTGTACGAACCACAAATAAATTGGTGGGTTTTCCAATAAATAAATGTAATTATATGTTAAAAGTGAGAAAAATATTTTTGAACAACTCTTTTCACTTGCATTTGAGTTTCAACCATTTCCCTGTAAAAGTCACACATTTTATTGCAAATGTCAGTATTTGTTGACTGGTTGTCTCTGAGTCACCACTGTACACTGACGCTGCCATTCTGGACACCAGGTCCAGACATCTGCTTATTCTACTAAAACTTGGGGCTTCTTGGGACTTGTCCCAGCTTCAGTATTCTCTGCTGAGCCCTGGATGAATCACTGCTGATCCCCAGAGCCACATTTTTCAGTCTATCAAGTAGAATAAAATCTGCCAGCCTTTCCATCTTCTGTTCTGTATAGCACTCAGTGCTGGAAAAAATATCATCTAGGATTCTTATAAGGTCTAAATAGATGACATTGAAGTTCCTCAGAAGAAAGATGCTGTGTCGATAGATGTAAGGCACTTATTATGATGTAATTGAAAATCCCTGTAAGAGTAATGTAAACAAGACAGAATATGTAACTGCCCACCTAAAGGCTGAATGTTCACCATAGCATCACTTTTTCTGATTGCAAAATTAATACATGTTGGGTTTGGAAAAGACAAAAAACATAAAGAAGGTAACAAAATAACATGCCTATAAATAGATAAAAATATAGCAAAAGTTTAAGATTACCCTCTTTTCCCTGTGAGAATGATACTCTAAATAACTTACTGGTTGTCAAAAGAGCATCTTTGTTAAATTAAATGCATCAATATAAATATTTATAGTGTTTTTCCTCCCTGTATCTTATAAGAAATGCATTTTTAAAAAATTACATCAGCCTTCCAGTTAAGCTTAATCATACTCTCTGTTAACTCTTTGCTCACTCCAGACTCTTCCTTCCATGTCCTCCCAACCAGGACTCCAGTCTCTCTTTTCACTGACCCTCTGAGCTCTATGCCCACTCCAACGTAAGCAGCTTCTAAAAATCCACCAGCAATTCAGTTTTTGTCCTCTGCCTGCACAGTCCACTCAACAGAACAAATCCCCGTATTTAATCAACAGTGATCAAACCTTGTTCCTCAGCATGACGTTTGGATGGATGAGCTCTCCCACCATGTTCTGTTCAGGGAGACGTTCTAACATGGATTCATTCTGACTCAGTGTGTGGTTTCCAGAGAAATTCCAAAACAACTTCTAACATAAGAAATGGCTGCGGGAGAAGCTCCTAAACCTGACCTCAGACAGAGAGACAATGTCCAAAAGCCTACAGGATTGGAAGAGATTTTATGAAGCTCTGTTATAATGACCATCAAAATTACAGACTCAGAAAAGAAGACTCTAAGGGCAGGTGCTTAACAAGCTGAGGGGCAACATTGGTGCCAAGAGAACACACAAAAGCAAAGCCAAGGGAAAGGTTCCCGTTGAATTCTGGGCTCGCCACTGCCGATTCTCTCCTGATGACAGATGCTGGTTTCCCAGGGGCTGAGTCTGTCCTCAGATGTGGCCATGGTTTGTGCAGACTTGCCCCATCAATTTCCTGATTCTTCTGGCTAAACAATAGTCCCCTGAAAAGCAGCCAAGCCTGGCCAGGAGTGCCCAAGGTGACCAGGAGGCAGCAGTGTCAAATGCCTGTGACCTTCTCCACATTCCCAGTGTCCTCTCCCCACAGTGAGCTCAGTGGGCAGAGAGGGAAATACCTTAACTCTTTGAAACTACTCAGTCTTTTAATAAACCACAACAGAAATGTCCTTTCACGGTTAACTAGCTAGCAGTCTAAGTCAGGAAGATGAAAAATAACAGAGTGACTGGCGTTCTTATGGAAAGAACTATTATACAATATTTGAAGGTATATGAGTGTGCACATGCAAAATGATAACACTCTACACTTAAAGTCTTCAGTGTCTTCAAGCTACCTTTGTTTAAAGAAACAAACACATCACTTTACTTGGTGCTAACCTTATCGTAAATGCTATCTATAGCAGTCTCTACTTACATCATCATTCTTTGCATTTACATGCAAATCTCTACAGCTTACCTGTGCTTTCTGGCCTCCTGTTATTGTGGCCAGAAGAAAATGGACAGCCTGGACTGAAGGTGGAGAAGGAGTCAGAGCAGTAGCCAAGAAGGCTTTCGGATCAGGAAATATATAATGGGGGGAGGCAAGGAGAGGCTGGAACAGACATACCCAAGAATCACTATGAGCCAAGGATCTTAGGGACCAGACCTAAATCTTTAAGTCCCAAATTTTTACGTTGCCCATCTCAGAAATTCAAATAATTTATTCTATTACTCCTCCTCCTCCTCCATCATTACTCAAGTAGTAAATGGCAGACTTCTGGAGGCTTTATGGTATTGATGCATTCCTCTCTTCAAAGGCTCATCAGAGATTTTTTTGATGGAAGAAGTGTCTCAAATTTGAGACCATGTTTTAAAACTGTCACAGTGGCTTTTGATAACAGCTCTGAGCTGCCAGCAAGAAGTTTGACTACACTGAGGTTGACGTGCCCTAAGGAAGCCCAACGCACGTGGGGAGACGTTGTGTAAACAGTCCAGGAACAATCCTAGCTGGCCCGGTGCTTTAGGCAGCCCCGCCCAGGCATCAGATGTGTGAGGGTGCTGTCTTGGAAGTGGATCCTTCAGTCCCAGCTATTCCAACCTCCACCCATTTGATTTACCCCCAGACATTCCAGTCACTCCAAATGAGACTCCAGACACTGTGGAGAATGGAAGAGTTGTTCCCGCTGTGCTTTTTTGAATTCCTGGCCCACAGAATCCATGAGCTTAATGAAAAGGCTGTTGTACACCACAAAGTCTGGTGTGGTTTGTTGCTGAGCAATAGACAACTGGAGCAAGTACTCTCCATTAAGCACTTACTTTGTACTAACATTCTACATGTGGGCCGTTTTATAGCAATGAGAAATCTGATGTTGAGAGAAGCGAAGAATCTATTACAGATCACAGCTCTGGGAGAGATGGTAGCACATTAAAGGCCTTGTTCATTCAAATCCAAAGCCAAAGCTCTTAACCCTTCCCGGGGGCCACAGGAAATCCCTGTGACCCGAAGGAAGAGAGAGGTGGAGAAGAGGTGGAGGTGTCTCACCCGCTCTCCCATCTGTGTTGATTCCTCCACATTAACATACGAACATTTAGTGCTTCATTCTTTTGAACATTTACCTTCTTAATTCTAAATTTTCCCAAGCATGAGAGATATCTCTGTTGTTCCTCACAATTTGCAAGGGAAGAATGGTTATCTTTTAAAATTTTTTTGTTTTCCCATTAGAGTTCACATTCAATATTATATTAGTTTCGGGTGTACAGCATAGTGGTTAGATGATCTTACACTTTACAAAGTGCCCTCTCCTCTGTAAGTCTAGCACCATACATAGTAACTACAACACTATTGACCATATTCCCTGTGCTGTACTTTGCATCCCTGGGACTATTTTGTAACTACCAATTTGTACTTTATCCCTTCTACCTTTTTCACCCTGCTGCCCACCTCTTCCCTCTGGCAGCCAACAGTATGCTCTCTGTATCTATGAGCCCGTTGAGAGTGATTATACCTAATTTTTGAAGTTGCTTTCTCGTTTGCTTGATGTTAGGAAATGGCACAACTTGTCTGTTGAATGGGTTTTTGTTGGTGACTTAGGTGGAACATTCATTTTCTCTCTCTTTCTGTCTCTTTTCTTTTCCAGAACCTGTTTGAAGTTTCTCGGCCTATGACTCCTCAAACTTCAAGGTAGGAAAAGTGTTACATGGTTCACTTGGCTGGAATCCGTTTATACATCACCTAATCCTGCTTTCTACTCCCAAAAGTCTGCAACCACCCCCCATAACCCCCCCACACACCTGCTCACAGCAATCAGAGCCAAAAAGAGTTACAAAGGAAAGAATAATTCCTCCTGTTAAATACCTTGTGCAAGGGACAAACATTTTGAACAAACACGCATATGCATGTATTTAAAGTTTTCAATGGGAAAGATAAGCTACTTTTTTCTTGTTAATTTAGCTAATATATAGGTTAGATCAGTGGAAGCACTGCTTACTAAGGATAAGCCTAAAGCACTTCTGTATTGTGTCTTACCAACACTCATAACAGACACAGCAGTGGCACCGCATGTTGACAGAAATGGACTAGAGATGTCAAAGCAGTTTGAACACACTCAGGTATTTACTAACTCTTATCCAAAATAATTCATCTTCAGTCCTTCATTAGCAGCCAGTTTTAATAACCTCTATATCTAAGAATTTCCTATATATAAATACTAAAATTTAAAATTTTCTATTAAACTTCAAAATTATCTGAGGACAAGTTTCACAGATGTGAAGTATCTATGTATCACCTACTTCACTGATAACTAGTGTTAAGGGAAATGTCATCACTTATAAAAACTCTGTTATCCCACATTTCTAACCTGGATCTACACTACACCTTCATCTGAAGATCTAAAAAGCTGTATTCTGAGCATCGCATTCATTGTTGTAATACAGATATGCATTTTATACACAGTCATCATCAGCCACCAAGGCAACATACCAAACAATTACTTTTCTACACAACCGATCGCCAGCGTCACATTGAGCAGAAATCCGGTCATTGCTGCTGTGTGGGAGATGGGACCTACAAACCCACAGGCTTAACTTGCCATTTCAGTTCAGGTCCACACAAAGCCATTGAACTCTTGCTAAGTGCTAGGTGTTGCATTAGATACTGGGGACCCCAAAACAAAAGGAACAAATACAATTCCTACCGTTAAGATGGAAAACGCTGGGTGTGTTTGAGAACAGAGCCTAGTGTAGGCAGAATGCCAAGGTTCTCACTAACACGTGAGAGTTCTCAAAATGAGAGATTTTGGAGATTTACTGGTGGAGGGTTTGCAGGGTTGGCAGTGTTTCCGTCTGGGTGTTACCCTGGTGACGGACTACAATACACTCTTCTAACTTTCAACTGTGGCTTCACAATAGAGATCGTTATTAATGTGCTTCCAACGTTTAAGCCCTGAACATATACATCTAACTTCAGAGGCAGATGTTAGAAATGGGTTTTTGGAACTTACTTTGTAGAACCCTTGCTGACAGATGAGCCCCTCAGTGGCAGAGGAACTACATAGGAAGTCACCGACAGATGGCAAGAACAGAAGCTCTAGGGAGCACATAATGATATTCCATATGGCATATGGCATGGGGCTGATAAAAGCGGTTCTAATACCCAGAAATGAATTAACCAGCAGTCACAGAGGAATTAGATCTTCTCTTTCAAAACAGCACACAATGCAGCAAGAGTAAGTGTGACAGCGGACCAGCCAACAAACACAAAGTTAAAGCGAAACGCGATGCAAATGAAGCCATCGGCAACAGAACCACAAAGCTTCGGTCGGCCAGTAGAACTAGCCCACAGTGCCAGCTACTGTTCAGAGGGGTGTTGTGATTTTACATGAATGGAGTTGGAATTTTAACATGGGAGCACTATTCTAACTTTGGGGTGAGCATATCACAGCCTGCAGGCGAAATGGGGCTTGCTGCCTATTTCTGTCTAGAATGCAAGTTAGAAGTTTAGAAAAAAATTAAAAGAAAAATAATATTTCATGACACATATCAATTATATGACATACAAAGTTCCATTGGAACCTACAGTAGACTTGGAAAGCTCCCAGTGGTTTTATGGGCCCACAGTCATGCTCATTTGCTTAGGGATTGGCTATGGCTGCTTCGTGCTGCAACAGAGTAGAGTAGTTTTGACAGAGACCGGCTGGCCTGCAAGGCCAAGAATGTTTACTGTTTGCCCTTTACAGAAAAAGTGTGTGCACCCCTGTCGTAGCTCAACACCAACAATTTAAAAATGAGGCACTGAGGCCTGCTATGTAAGGGTTTTGCCATAAAAAAGAACTTCTTTACACTAGGATTATGCACTCAGAGCAAGGATTTGCTGTCTTCACTTGGTTAGGGCTCCAGAGCCCACAGAGCCACTGCCACATTTGTCTAATTGCCCTCTCGTTTTGATTATAAACTGTCTGGGTAGCGGGAGGGTCTGCCACATTTATTTCAGTATCTATCCTACTATCTTGATGCTCATATATATTTGTTGAATTAAATGATCTTCATGACCTGACTGGTGTGGCTCAGCAGATTGAGCACAGGCCTGTGAACCAAAAGGTTACTGGTTCGATTCCCAGTCAGGGCACATACCTGGGTTGTGGGCCAGCTCCCTGGTTGGGGATGTACAAGAGGCAGCCAATTGATATATCTCTCCTTCTCTTTCTCCCTCCCTTCCCCTCTCTCTAAAGATAAATAAATAAAATCTTTTTAAAAATGATCTTCAAAGTCCTCTTTTCTACTGCCCGTGTTATCCTTCTAATATTAATAATGGTTTTCATAGGATAATGTGCATTTTTACATTGATAAATAATAGTTTGACATGGTACAAACTTAGAAATGCTCAAAAAGGTATACGGTAAACAGTGACTTTCCCTCTTATTCATTCCCCAACCACTCAATTGGTCTCCCCAAAGACGAACAATGCGATTGGTTTCTAGTGTCCCCTTCCACAGGAATTCTTATGGAAATAAGCATACAAATATTCCTCATTTTACCCAGTGCCAGTGCGCTGTACACTCATTGGTACCTTTTTTTTTTTTTTCATTTAGAGCCCCATTTTCGAGCTTGCCTTATTATACCAAAGTATAGGTGGCCATCAAGCCTAGAAACATAATGAAAATGTTTTTTAAGATAGAGCTTGCACTGTGTGGCTCAGTGGGTTGGGCATCATCCTGCAAAGCAAAAGGTCACCAGCTCGATTCCCAATCAGGACACATGCCTGGGTTGTGGGTTCAGTCCCTGGTTGGGGCAACTGATCGATGTTTCTTTCTCATATCACTGTTTCTTTCCCTCTTTTTCTCCCTCCCTTTCCTTCTTTCTGAAAATAAATAATAAATTAAATCTTTAAAAATACATATAGCTTATTAATATAAAATACAGGATAAAATAATGTGTCCAGATTTTATAGACTGGCAGCATATACATATCAGGATAAAAATCTTTATAAGCTTCTTGAAATTCCCTCAGCAGGCTCCTCCTTTCTCTCCTGGCCAGTCCTCCTCACAAGCCTGGCTGCCCCATTGCTCTGGGACCTGGATGAAACACCACACTGCAAGCATCAGTCACAGCTTTGTGTGTGTTATTAAGGGCCAAGGGATACAACCAAGAAGAGTGAAGCTCCACCACTTGAAAAGCAGAGCCAGGAGGAGCCCAGCAGTTGACTTCTTCCTCATTTTTCTCCTCTGTGGACTGCTCTGAGATGATGGTTCCTACTTAGAACCCATCTGAAACTGTGTTCACAATTCATTGATCTAATCAGTGTGGTAACACATGGCATCGTATCACACTTCTCTCAATTCACTTCTGCCTCACCCTCACCATGATGGGCTTGTACCTCCCCAGTAAATTACTAGTTTTGCTTTCTAGAGAACCTGATCAAGGACACTATAAATCTGCCTCATTCTTTTGTAATGGCTGCATCATTTCTCTCTTATGTACATACAAAATTTATTTAACTGATCCTCTATTGGTGGGCATTAGGTCATCTCCAATAATTTGCAGGAATGAATATTTAAAATATGAATTGCTTTTGGTTTTCTATGCTTCCATATCATCTCTTCTTGGGTGATATAACATTGGTACATAATTAGTATTTTTATCCTTAAAAAATAATGGAAGCTATTCCCCCTAACATCAGGCACAAGACAAGGATGTCCACTTTCACCACTTCTATTCAAAATAGTATTGGTAGTTCTAGCCACAGCGATCAGACAAGAAAAGAAACAAAATGCATCCAAATTGGAAAGGAGGAAGTAAATCTGTCACTGTTTGCAGGTGACAGTATAGTGTACATAGAAAACTCCACAGACTCCACCAAAAGACTACTTGACCTAATAAATGAATTCAGCAAAATGGTGGGATATGAAGTTAACATTCATACATCAAGGACATTTTTGTATACCAACAGTGAAATATCAGAAACAGAAATTAGGAAAAATATCCCATTTACTATAGCAACAAGAAAAAGAAAATGCTAAAGAATAAACTTAACCAAGGAGGTAAAAAATCTGTACTCAGAAAACTACATGACATTGAAGAAAGAAATTAAGGAAGACACAAATAAATGGAAGCCTATACTGTGTTCATTGATTGGAAGAATTAACATTATTAAAATGTCCATACTACCCAAAGCAATCTATAGGTTCAATGCAATACCCATCAAAATACCAAAGACATATTTCACAGATATAGAACAAATATTTCAAAAATGTATATGGAACCATAATGACCCCAAATAGCCCCAGCAATTTAGAGAAAGCAGAACAAAGTAGGAGGGATGACAATCCCTGACATCAAACAATATTACAAGGGCATTGCAATCAAAACAGTCTGGTACTGGCATAAGAACAGACACATAGACCAATAGAAAAGAATAGAGAGCCCAGCAATAAACCCATGTCAATACGGTCAGTTAATATTTGACAAAAGGGGCAGGAACATAAAATGGAGTAAAAATAACCTCTTCAATAAATGGTGTTGGGAGATCTGGACAAGTACATGCAAAAAAAATGAAACTAGACCACCAACTTACACCATACACCAAAATAAACTCAAGATGGATAAAAAACTTGGATATAAGTCATGACACCATAAAAGTCCTAGAGGAGAACATAGGCAGGAAATTTTCAGATAACCCAAGTGGCAATATTTTCACTGATACATCCCCTAGGGCAAGGGAAATAAAGGAAAGAATAAACAAATGAGACCTCATCAAACTAAAAAGCTTCTGCATGGCTAAAGAAAACATCACCAAAATTAAAAAGGAACCAACCGTATGGGAAAACATATTTGCCAGTGATACCTTGGACAAGGGTTTGATCTTCAAAATATAAAGAACTCACATGAATCCACTCCAGGAAGACAAACAATCCAATTCAAAAATGGGCAAAGGACCTGAATAGACACTTCTCTAAGGAGGACATACAGAGGGCCTATAGACACATGAAAAGATACTCAGGATCACTAGCCATTAGAGAGATGCAAATTAAAACCACAATGAGATACCACTTCACACCAGTCAGAATGGCCATCATTAATAAATCAACAAACAACAAGTGCGGGAGAGGATGTGGAGAAAAGGGAACCCTAGTCCACTGTTGGTGGTAATGCAAACTGGTGCAGCCACTGTGGAAAACAGTGTGGAATTTCCTCAAAAAACTAAAAATGCAACTGCCTTTGGACCCAGCAATCCCACTGCTAGGACTGTCCACTAAGAATCCTGAATCGCCAATTCAGAAGGACCTGTGCTCCCCAATGTTCATGGCAGCATTATTTATAATAGCCAAGTGTTGGAAACAGCCTAAGTGCCCATCAGGAAATGAGTGGATCAAAAACCTGTGGTATATTTACACAATGGAATACTACTCAGCAGAAAGAAAGAAGGAGATCCTACCTTCTGCAAGAGCATGGATGGAACTAGAGAGCATTATGCCAAGTGAAATAAGCCAGGCAGTGAAAAACAAATACGATATGATCTCACCTATAAGTGGAACCTAATCAACAAAAGAAACAAGTGAGCAAAATAGAACCAGAAACATGGAAATAAAGAACAAACTGACAGTGACCAGAGGGGAAGGGGCAGGGGGATAACAAGGAAAGAAGGGGAAGGGGCAAGCAAAGGAAGAGGAATAGAGGACTCATGGGCACGGACAATTGAGAGGGATTGACTGTGGGAGTGGAGAGGGGACAGGGTTGTGGTGAGCAAGGAGGATAAAGGCAGGACAACTGTAACTGAACAACAATAAATTTTTTAAAAACATAAAATAAAAAAGAAAGAAAGCTAAATACTTAGAGAGATTGGGCATTTACTTTCCCCTGGGGACTCATTTCCTGCCACTCTTGTCTTTAAATTCTATAAACCATCAATATTGAAAGACTACTTGTAATCCCCAGAGCTCTCTTCTACTCCCTGCCTTTCCACAGGCTGCCCTCTCTGGAGTGCCCTCCCACAGACTAGCTGCCTGGCAGACTCCTGTTTGTCCTTAAGCTGGTGTCTTGTGCCAAAATTATCTCCAATCCTCTTTCTCTAATCCCCTTCCAGGTAGGAACATCTTTTTCCATGATCTACCTTTATTTTGAATATGTGACCATTGAAGTTCTCATCATGCTGAACACTAATCACTTCTTTGCATTTCTGTTTCTCAACTCATCTCTAATTCTCTGAGGACAGTAATTCCATTTTTTACCTTTGGAACTCCAAGGCTGTAAATGATCAACAACATTTATCAAAAAAAGCTATACCATATTTGTCTCTAAGGACATCAACAGCAATCCAGCTTAAGTGGACTGGTGTTCTTTTTTTATAAACACCTAACACTTTTATCTATGTACCAACTATTTTGTCCTATGAATCTATCAAAAAAAAAAAAAAAGCAAGCATGTATTCTTAAGAAAAGCGTGACTCTTGAGACAAGTTTGAGTTAGATTTGCTGCTCACTAACTTGTTATCCTGCACAAGTCACTCCAACTTTCTGAGCTCCGGTTTCCTCATTGGTCAAGTGACTATAGTAACACTTATTTGTGGGGCTGATTGTAAGGATTAAATGTAATGACACGTGTGTATAGTATCTTTCCTACACCTGGAATAGATAGGGAGGATGATCTAAAAGTGTTAGTTCTCTTACCCTTCCCTTCTTTCCACTGCTCTCTCTTTAGCAGGCTGTCCTTGGGTAAATTGTGTGATCTCTCTTAATTTCAACAGTTTTGAAATCTATAATAACAAAAACTTTATATGGAGTTCACTATGAGTCAAGCAGTATTTTGTATGCTTTATATATGTTGACTTAGCTACCGAAGTTGATTAGCATCTTGCCTTGACAATGTGACCCTTTGATGGTTTGAATTAACTCTGCGATGGTAAACTACTTTTTTAATATTATCTTGGGTTCCAAGCATGACATACAAGGCTAGAGAATTCCCATGAATAATGCTGTTTTATCTAAAATACAGAGCAAGCATGTCCTTTAGGGTACCAGAAAAGTTATAGTTGCCAAAAACATGCGTGTGTGTGTGTTTGTTTTTGAAAAAGTTGATACTGTTTAAAAACAAACAAACAAAACCATTGAAGCGAGTGGTAGTCATGGGGGAAACTTTGGTAGATATGGGTTGGACTTTGTGTTTAATTTGAATTATTTAGGGTGGGGTGAAAGAAGAAAGAAGAGCCACAAAATCTGGGTTAACTGTCATTCACCCTTGACGGGAATTTCTCAAAAAGCATTTGAAGAGCTGAGAGTGAATCCCAGGCAAGGCCTTCAACCCAGAACCTAGAAGATGCCTTCAGAGTACAGGAAAAATGCATTTCTAATGAGGTTCCAGCAGCCTCAGCCAGAGCTGCATTAATAGGCATCGCTTGAGCTCCTTTATTGCAAAACCCAGACATTTGTAGTTTCCTGAGTCCTATCGCTCATCTTCTTCCTCTTTTCAGCCATATCATTTCTTGCTTGTTGCAGACAGTTTGCTGTCTACCAACAACCAGTCACCCCACTTCTTCCCTGCTAACAACATAGCACCCAGTGGAAATCTATTCATCTCAAAAAGGGAGGCACCTATTCCATTCACAGGCAATTAATCATGTTTGGTCTAAACCATCATGCTGCCCCTTTGAAAGGGCTGGGTTAGAGGTGGACATCTGAGCCATTCTGGACAAAGAGAAGTAGGGGGAATTGGCTGGGAAGTTCCCATCTCAGTTAAAATGATCTAACCTCAGAGGGATAAAGTCTTTATGTACTACCCCCCACTTTCACTCTATCTTGGAAAGGTGATGTGAAGCCAAACTACCTAATGCTGCAGCAGCCATCTTATGACCATGAGGTAAGGAAAATAAGAATGAGAAGCCAATAGCTGAGAATGTCCTTTGGGCAGGGTTTTTGATGACATCAAAAAGAAGGCTCAGAACACAACCTGGATTTACATCCAGATTTCCTGTTAAGTAAAATTAAATGCTCTTTGAGTTTAGCTGCCATAAACTGGTTTTGCTGCTATTTTCTGCCAAAAACATTTCTAACTGATATACTTGGCCTCCCTATAGAAGTTTCTATGTTGTTATTTGTAAAAAATAGAACAGGAACATTAGTATGATGAGATTTTGAGATTATTTTTTATTTTCTTTTCTCTGTTTTCCCTGTTACATGGATAAGAGAAAATTGTGATGCCTTCATAAAAATCTTCAGAACTAATTTAATTCTCTTTGTTGTCACGAGTTCTACTTCTAAATATTTGTTCAAAACATTATTCCCAAAAATATAGCCAAAGCTATAGGAACAGGAATTTTCTAAAAATGGAAGCCTATCCCTTTTGGGGGCTAAAAAATCGCACATCTCAGCTTCTCTCCAGACACGGGCTCAGCCGTCCTGCAGACCTCTTCCCCTGCATGTGCTCTGGCTCTTCCTCCCCTCAAACTCCAACTGGCACGTGACACTGAATTACTATAATGCCAATTCCAGCTCTAATTCTACAATCCTTTTTGGCTCCAGAGTGCAGCAACGACTAATCAGACTCATCTGTGCCCCTTCCCTTGCTCTCTTAAGAAAAATTGTAATGAGGTGTGAGGTGTTGACAAGCCAATTCACTGACTCCCCATGGGTCACAGGGCCACACCTGGTCACATCTGCTGTGGGCTGTGCACAAGGATCATGTGACACAAACATGTGTGCCTAAGCCTGGCCCTTCAACACAGCAGCAGGGAAGGGACCATTTTGTAGGACAAATAATGAAGCAAGACCTGTAAGAGGTTTCAGTTAGTTGACATCATGTTAATAGAACATTAAGAGTCTCATGTATTCATAGGATATCGATTGACATAAATCTACAATTACATTTTGTATCTTGCCCAGAGAGACATGCTATTGAGGGGGTGGTAGACAAAATAATAGCCTCCAAAAGATGTCCACATTTTAAGGCCCAGAACCTGCAAACCTGTCACGTTATACTGCAAAGGGAAATGAAAATTCTAAGCAGCTATTTTACAGTAAGAAGATTATCTCGGGTTATCTGGATGGGCCCAGTGCAATCAGCAGCGTCTTTAAACGTGGACGAGAGAGGCAGAAGAGTCCGAGTCATGCAAAGTGAGAAGATCCCTGGCCATTGCTGGCCTTGAAGAAGAAAGGGGACACAAGCCACGGAGTGCAGATGGCTTCCAGAAGCCAGAAAGTGCAAGAAAGCATGCTCCCCGAGAGCCTCCAGAAAGGAATGTAGCCCTGCCAACATCTTGGATTTTAGCCCAGTGAAGCCCTTGCGGATTCCTGGCCACCAGAACTGTAACATAATAAACTTGTGAGGCTTTAAGCCACTAAATTTGTGGTAACTTGGTACAGTAGCCATAGGAGACTAGGACAGGGATAAGGTGGGTACTAACTTTTATGTGCTAGCTCATATATTCTCATTCAATGCAGACAATAAAACTGTGAGTTGGCACTACTAGTCCTGTTTTCCCAATAAGGAAATTCAGGAGAGGAGACTACCCAGGTAGCTAGTGGCAAAACTGTTCCATTCCCTCGTCCATGTTCTTTCAAGCAAACCACAGCTGCCTCTTTGGAAGGCAGGCGCTGGTTCCAGAACTTCTCTGTAAAACGGAATCACCTGGCATCTTTAAAAATCCTGACACCTGGTTCCCATGCCCAGACATTCCCATTTAATTGGCATGGGGTGTAACCTGGCCTTTAGTTTCAAAGTGCAGCAAAGTTTGGCAATCACCCTTCTGGAGGAAGGTCTTCAGAGCATGTCCTCAAATACCTTCATTTCGTTCAATGTCATTTCATTACAGTGTTGATGAGATACCATGGGAACTTAACTTGTGTTTATATCCATTGGACTATGGTAAAATTGGTTTTTCAAAGAACCTGTTGACATTTAGTGAGCACTTAATGTAGTATCTTATGTTAAATGGTGACATTGCAATTATTTTTCCTTTTCAAAGTGACTTCTTTTTCAGTGATCCCCACCAAGATTGCCCAACACACTCCTCTGGAAAGCTTTTAGAATATACTTCGGCTTGGTCTCACCCTCAGCAATTCTGATCCAAATGGTCTGGAGGAGGGCCAGGCAAGCTGAAAGCTCCCCAGATGACTCGAATGGATAGTTAGGGTTGAAACCCTCGTATCAGGAGAACACATTGGTGTGTGTGCTGGCTGGAAGCCTATCTCCATTGTGAATAATTGTGAAAACTCTGCGTGCTGGAGGAAGGGAAAGGAGGCTTTCGTAGCAGAGTGGATTCCTCCGCTACCCCATGGGATGTTTAAGGGCACATGTTCCCAGCTCTCCCTGACAGGAAGTGGGTATACATATTTGCGGAACTGCTCTACCAGCATTGAGCAAGAACTCACTGTTTTTGACGAGCCAAATGAACACTTGCAACCTAGAATTTATAAGTACAAATTTTTTAAAAGTCTGTTGAAGGTATCTTAGAGATGGCTCTGTGAAGCCGTCCTGAGTCGCTCTCAAGCACGCAGGGTAGATAAAGCTGTTGTCTTTGTGGACCAAACAATTCAGCGAAAGACTGCTGCTGCCAGGCTGTGTGCAGGGGCTAGTTTAGCTCCTCATGATATCTAACCGTGAAGGAGAAAAATAGCATTTCAATGGAAAGTTCCAGCAGTTAACACCCTAGCCTAGCGTTCACATTTAGTGTCAGTCATAGAAGGACGCCCTGACACGATGTGCCTCCTGATGAGATGCAATGTGAAGTTCACAGGGCCGTCTATGCAGCAGTCATGCTAAGTGTCACGTGAGTCGTGTCAAACCTCTGGACCTACCTTCCGGCTGTCAGGGAGTATCTGGACAAAAAGAACAAGGTGAATGGCATCATGGGAAAACAAGCAGGTGAATCCAGACTCTGAAACATTCTACAAGACAGCTGGCCTGTTCTCTTCAAAAGAGCAATGTTTAAAAAAAAAAAAAAACAGGACAAAAGTACACAATTTTTTAAAGCAATATATATATATTTAAAATATAAAGATATATATTTCTTAAAAATATATATATAAACACACCCATACAAATTGAAATGTCAAAATGTTAGTAGTTGTTGAATAAAGGTAAAGGTAGTGGGTATATGCTGGCTGTACTCTTCTTTCAACTCTTTTGAATGTTTTCAATGGTTTCCATAACATTTGGCGAAATATCTCCATTCTTAATCTCTCCGTGCTAGAAAATGCCTCTTCAAGAGTTGGTCTCCAGGAGTAGGAGAGGTGGAAGTCATTCCTGCCACTTGTTCTCCGACTTTCTTCTGGAAGTGTTCAGCCAAGTGCAGGCCACATCAATGGGCCATTTCTTTCTCAATCTTGACCTTGTGTTTCTGGAGTTAAATAGTCTCTCTCAGGCTCATCTGTAGAGGCGACTCATTTTCCAGACACCGGCTAGAGTGACCAGACTCCCTAATGCAAATGCCGTGATGTCTTGCCTCTGTTAGATACAGACTTAAAAGAAAGAATAATAAGGTGTGAGCAAACTGTGCTGTGACTGGCCTTTCTGGAAATCAGTACACTGTAGCTGATGTCCTCTTCGAAAGCATACCTGGCACAAACAGGTTTGGAAGTTCGCCTTTGAGAATCACCTTCAGAGCCC
The DNA here is from genome assembly GCF_022682495.2 of Desmodus rotundus. Lineage (NCBI taxonomy): Eukaryota > Metazoa > Chordata > Mammalia > Chiroptera > Phyllostomidae > Desmodus > Desmodus rotundus. Next base: position 158,958,577 of record NC_071390.1, on the reverse strand, counting down.
ACTTTACATTCTCATTGGCCACATATCTTTGTCCCTTAAGGGTGGATTTCATTTGTGTGAACAGCTAAATATCCTTGAGAGGCACAGGAAGTAAATGAAGTAATTAAGCAAACACAGGAATGCCTTTCTGGCCAAACACAATGCGTGATTATATGCAGTAATATTTCTTTTCTGAAATAAACTGGCTTTAGGAATACTTCTTTTTAAATGCAGTTCAAAAATGTTTAGGTATGTTAGCATTATTTGCAAAACATTACAAGCTGAGCTTTTTGGATGGTCCATCACCCCCTTGAATGTGTAAGTTTTGAATCCTGACCCTGAAATCACTAGCCAAGAAACCTTCCTGTAACTCAGTTTTCCCATCTGTAAAACAGAAGTAACAATGCCTGCCTCAAACAGCTGTAAGGCCTAAGTGAGGTGACACATGCAAAGCACTTGACACAGTGCCTGGCATCTAGTAAATCTCAATAAATGGTGTCTCTACTCTAAGTAGAGTTACTACTCTCTACCGAACATTCAGTCATATCATTTTCCAGTTACTTTTATGTATAGAACCTTGAGTAAGGTGGTTCTTTCTGTTCCAAGTAAGAGAAACTCAGGTCAAACTAGCTCCAGTAAAATAATACAGAATAGGATCATCTAGCTGGAAAGTTCAAGTGCTATGGAAGCTTCGGGTATGGCTCAATCCAGGATTAAAACAATGATGTTAAGGCTCTGTGACTCCTCTCCATCTCTCAGCTCTGCTTCTTTTTCACCAATGGGCTGTGGCAGCCTCTCTCCATGAGGTGGGCAAGTACTATATTTTGCCATGTATAATGCATATCCACATTTTTATATGCATTATATATGGGATTATTATTCCCATTATTATACCCACGGTATGTAATCATTATACCCATGTATAATGCTCATCCTTATTTTTCACTCAAAAATTTGGGTGAAAAAGTGCACATTATACATGGCAAAATATGGTACACGTCATCATTCAAAGGTGACTCCAAGTGGCCCTTGTTGGTCCTAGCCCACCTCTGTGCAGATCGCTGTAGTCAGACATGAAGCACCAAGATTGGCTAGTGTGGGTGCCAAGGCCACCCCTGGGGCAGGAGCTTGAGAGGAAATCTAGGCCCCCAGGGAGTTGGGGAGGGGAGGGCTACCAAATGAAGTAGGGAAAAGCCACGGCTGCTCTCTCAGAAGTGAAGAGCCTGCTTCAACTCATTCCACATTTATTTATCGTTTTTTGTCTGACAGGTTTTTTATTTTGATCCCTTACTGTATGTTAGGAACTTTACATAAACGTGAAATGTAATAATAGCTACAATTGACTGAGTGGTTTACATGTGCCACACTCTGGTTTATGTGTTCCAGATGTATTATCTTATTTAATCTTTCTAGTGAACTAAGCACTATTATTCTTCCCAGCTGAGGAAGGTGAGACTCAGAGAATTTAGAAACCCACCCGAAGCCACACCCCTTAATAAAACAGTTAGGGTTTGGACCCAATGCAATCTGACAACCAAGACGTTCCTTTACATGTCCTGTCACTTGGTCCCCATAAAAATACTGAGCTGATGCCTTGTTAAAACCACTGTATTACACAGGAAGAAACAAGACTCAAAGAGGTGAAGTAAATTTCTCAAGGGCTGCTGTGTGTGGTTGCCCAGCCTGAGCACCTGGCCCATTCAGGGAAGAGGAGGACAGGGGATGAAATTCAGCCAGAGTCCTGCTCACAATTTATGGCCTTGACCCTGCTATACCCCCAATGCCTTCTTCTACTGACTAAGCTGTGTCTACGAGGCTGCAGCTAACCAGAGGGGGAAGCATTTTACTAGCTGAGCAAACACTGCAGATGGTTCAACAGGAAACTGGACCCCAAACCTCAAAGGCAGCCTGAGAAACAGACAGTTACAATGGAGCATGGTAGTACTGAGGAAGAGGCTTCGGCAGAGAGCTGAGTGACACAGAGAAGGGGCAATTTGGCTGCTCACTCTGCCCCATTCAGACTTGCATCAGCCCAGTAGCCCATCTGTTCTGGCCTGAGGACTCGCAGGGCTGCCAAGCAAATGAGTTCTATCCGAGTGGCAGTGCAGGGCCCATTCAACCCTTGCTCTCTGATTCACTCTCCAACCAGCAGACCTGTGACCACTCCAGCAGTCTCAGCCTGACACAGTATCATCAGTGTCTCAAAACAATTGCAAAATGTAAGAAAGATGTCTTCAAGAGTGTGGGAACAGCTAGCTACTCATTAATTGGAACGTAGAAAACCAGACTTGGCTAAAGACACGAGGGGTGGTCACAGTTACTTGCCCACTCAACAATGTCTCCCATTTCCCTAGCTATCAGAGCCCTGATGTTCTGTGATGTTGGGCGCTCATATGTTACACAGGTCTCTCCCCAGACCAGGTAAACAATAATTAATCTAAGGTGACAATTATACTTTGGGTTCCTTCCAGAGTAAGGAACAAGGATTTGGGAGGTGATCCCAGAATCTGCTTAGAAACACAGTTTAAGAGATCAAAGAGAATGTATGTAGGGCACCAATCCCAAAGCCCTCATCATGGTTGGCACTGATACAGGATAGTCATCAGTATTACCTTGATGTAACTCCTTTCTGGCTTAGCGTACAGGTCTGGAAGTCCAGGTAGGACCTGAGTGATCTGTGTGCTGGAATCGATGGTTTCCTGATGCCTAAGCATTCAGTGGTGGGCTTGTGTTCAACACATGCTAGAGTATGCTGTGCCTGGCGCCAACCAGCATGTTTGAAACCCATAGCAATGATGTTCGAATCCTAGCAACAGTGAATCAGTGTGCCAAGGAAGAAAGCAGTTAATGACAGGACTGGACTTGCTCTGTAAGCGGGGAGCAACGGCCTCTTTGGGGGTGAGGAAGAAGCATGGAGACTCTGCTCTGTGTAAGCAGCCTCCTGCACTTAAAGGAAACTTTAAATCCTAACTGTACCTCTAAAGGGTGGGAAAATGAGAAAGGAGTTTGGTGGAGCACTAAAATTCCACACCATAAGGAGGAATTACTCCACCAAAATCTTTTCTCACTTTCTTGAATCCTGTAATAAAGTTTTGGCTCTGACAGCTAGACTACATTTCCCAGCATCCCTTGCAGCTTGGCATGGCCATGTGACCATGTTCTCAACAGTGCAGGGTGGAATACACATAATCCACCTATTTTGTTTAGGGGACATTACTATCTTGGACCATTTCTTTTCCCCTTCTGGAAGCTGAAACTTCTCTTGACTCAGCTTTGACCATGCAACAACTATTAATTTGGAAAACCGCACCCCTCTGAAGGTAAAACCCAGAGGTTCAGGGTGTCGAAGGGCAGTCAACACCAAAGAAAAGCTACTGATCACTCACACACACAATTAATGCCGTATTTACATTTGTTTACTCCAACAAGACAAGCCGGGAGAGAGTTGGTGGGAATGGGTGATAGGCACGCACAAGCTTATTGTCAGTCTGATGAGCCTTTCCTTGCCTCCTCCACTGCTGACCTCCAGGTGGTGTGTCAGTGACCTTGGCTAGCAAGATTTCTTCCTCTTACCTACAGGATGAGGTCAGAATCTCTTCCAGACCCAGTTCAGCATTCTCCAGAGAGACACGTGACATTGATGCTCAACGTCCAGCGCAGGCAGGCTGGGCATCCACGCAGAAGCCTTCCACTAGGGGACTAGAGGTTGGAGCCTGAGGAGTATTAGCTTGAATACTCACCAGTTCCTCCATGGGCTTTCTGTCCAACGCGAACAACTAGTTTACACTGCTTGCTTTGGGGGCAGAAACATGTTTTCCTTTGTTAAACTTTTCTCAAAAACAACACATGCAGTAACAAATTTTATATAAACATTATTATGACCTCTCTTAATTTCAACATGTTTGTAGTTTGTCCCAGTGGGGTATAAGCACTGTCAAAAGAGGTTCCCTTTTGTAGAAAGGATGAGTGAGGCAGCCTTTATGTATTTATATATGCAAACCACACACATCACAGGGCCAGAGTCTGGGGCATGGAGGGGCAGCAAGATTGCCGAGTGACCATCTATACCCCAGCTGTCCCGCCAACCTGGCCCACCCGGACTGTGACCATGAGTAGCATAGGCTCCTTTCTTTCTCAAGCCATTGCATTTGTAATGTCTTTGTTGTGGCTGCTTACCTTTGTCCTGGCAAGCACACCGAGTAAGACAGAGTAAGGAGACAATCAACGCTCACTGAATAGGTGAATGAGCGCGTGAGTGAGGTACAAGAGAGGACACGTTTCCTCATACATCTAGAATAATGCAGTGTTCCGTATTGTGCTGTTTTGTCTGTTTCTGGGGCAGTGTGGCTCCAAAGACAGTTCAAACCTGAAGAGGGCCACCCGGAGTCACGTGGTGTCTGGAAGGGGGTGCCCGTTGCAGAGAGGGGGGAAAGGTCCACCGCAGCATCATGCAGCTGCTGGTGAGCCAGTGAGAAACAGGGGCAGGAGCTCTGATCTCCAGGTGCTCTGGGGAATGAGCAGAACAGCATCTAACCAGAGGCAGAAATGCTCATTGTCAGAGATTTTTGAGTGAAAAATTAGGGAACAGATGGCAAAATAAGGACTCTCTACAAAGGTGAAGAGAGTCTGTGCTTTCTCTATATGCACATTACATTTTTTGTGTGCACAATCAACGTTGATGCCACTTTTTCTGGATGATGAGTTCATTTTGCCAGCTCTACTTACAGCTAATAACAACCAACAGTCACAACTATCGACGTTCTCTTCGCTGCCACCTCCCACCACATGCACATTTATTGTCGACTCTAATGCACAGGAAAGAAAATTGTTGCAGAGAGATACCAAACCAGGCCTCTGCATAAAAAGAGTCTCTTTTTGACTATAATAACTTTGATAGAACCACTGCAATTTCTAGAAAGAATCCATTGCTAAGATGAAGGGGGAAGGGAGCCAGCAGCCTGTGGGATATACCAGTGAGAAATGTTTACAGGTTCTAGATTCCTGAGAGCCCAGACGATGTTTAAATAGTGTCTTAGGTCCAGAGCTCATGTAAATGAGCCCCATCTTCTGTGCATGATAAAGCGGCTGGCTCCTGACTACCTTAACAAGAGAAGGCACAGGCAAGATACTCTGAGAGCAGAGGTCCTCTTCATCTGCTCCAAAACAGTGACTGCTGGTAGCTCTAAATTGTAAACTTGTATCTTCTTTAAACCACTACAGTTTTTGTTTCTTTGTGTCAACAGCTTAGCTTTTATCTTAACAAATACACTCGGCAAGACAGATGAAGATTTCAACTATGTGTGAAGCACACGTGTGGGCAAGCCCAGTGCCTTGATGAATTCTCTGGTGTCATGTGGCGTCCATGAGGGAGAAGTATCAGAGAGGATATTTCTAGAATGGCAAAGGGAACGGAGGGTAAAAATAGGCCTGGGGCCTGGGATTGGAAGGAGAGAGAACTGGGGACCCTGTTTCTTCCCGGTAGCTGGGTTTGCAGCTCCGCGACAGTCATGCTGACTCACACTCACATGGTTGTTACTACAACTGGGAACCATTCCAGCTTGTACGTGTGCTAAATTGTTGCATCCTCATGAGAACCTTTGAAACAGGCATAGCTATTCTCCCCAAGTTGCAGGTAATGAGCCCATGTCGCAAAGAGGGTAAGTCAGTTGCCTGAGGTCACATGATCTGAACCCAGAGGCTGCAATCTCACCCACCCTGCCACAGTGCCAAGGCCCAGGAGGCAGGCAGGGAGGGGAATGCAACCAGCATTTGGCCTTGACATGGAACTATACCTATGCCAGGGAAGGGGTGCCTTTTTTAATTGGCTCAAAGAGACTTCTGATGGCCAAGGTTGCATCTCTCCAGAGGGGACACTTTTTTCTATTGTCATGAAGGTGAGGTATAGCCTTGTAGCCACCTGTGACCCGCCTGTCATTAGTATAGCAGGAACGAGCTACCACAAGCAGGCGCGCAGAGCTGTGATCTGGCCACCCACCAGCACCTGTGAGTGGAAAGAGGAGAACTTTCTGTTGCCTGCCACATGGCATGTGGCAGGAACTGAGCAGCTCTTTGAGAACGGTTGTGGGCACTCAGAACAAAATCAAGGACCACACCCAAAGTTGAAAGCTCCACCACAGAAGACTCTTGTATTATAAGAAGAAAAAAAAAACCAAGCAAATGCTCTGTTTTATTTTTGAAAATAAATAGCAAGAAATTCACGTTGTAATCTACCAACAATGAAACGCACACTGCGGCTCTATGCCGTGGCAGGTGTGGGGCCAGAAGACACGGGCCAGAGTCACAACTCAGTCACCGCCTCGTACATGGACGTGGTAAATTGCCTCCACTCTCTGCATCTCACTTTGCCTATCTGTGACATAGTAACAAATACATATTTGTCTCTGCCACAGAGTTCCTATCACCTGAGTGACAGGGTACTAGGAGCACCTTTTGTTCTGATATTAGGTCTTCCCTGGTTCTTGACACTGAGCTCCTAAATCCTTTGTAATTTCCTGAGTGATGGGTGTGAGAGGGGTATCTCACACAGAGCTGCAAAATCCCTTAAAGTTTCCTCCTTTGTTGTAATGAGGTGACTCTTGGTGGCTGCTAGGTAGCTTCAGGATGGTCACAAGAAAGGCCAAGCCATGATTTGAAGCTTAGAATTTTCATCCCCACCCACTAACCTCCAGGGAGTAGAGAGAGGCTAGAGCTTGAGTTAATGAATCAGTCATGCCTGTGTGATGAGGCTTCATAAAAATCCCTAAACTATGGGATTCAGAGAGCTTCTGTGTTGGTAAACACATGTGTGCTGGGAGGGTGGGGCACCCCAACTCCACAGGGGCGGGAGCTCTGTGCTCAGACGTCAGCCTGTGTACCTCTTCATCTGTTTGTTCATTTGTGTCCTTTATTTTATCCTTTTTAATAAACCAGTAAATGTGTTTCCCTGAGTTCTGTGAGCCATTGTAGCAAATCATTTAGCCTGATGTGGGGTTGTGGGAGCCCCCGATTTATAGCCAAGTAAGACAGAAATGTGGGTAACTTGGAGACTCATGAGTTGCGACTGGTATCTGAAGTGGGAGTCAGTTTTGTGGGATTGAACCCTCAACTTGTGGGGTCTGCTCTAACTCTGGGTAGTTAGTGTCAGAATTGATTTGGTGTCCAGAGAGTTGAAGAATTGGTGTGGGAAAAATTCCCACCTGTTTGGTGGCAGGAGTGTTGTAAATAGAGGAAGAAACAAATTTTTCTCTGCCATCAAAATGGAGAACTAAATCTGTCCCACAAGGTTGTTGTGATAAATAAATGTGACAGTATGTGTGGGGATGCATGGAAAAGTGATTGATCCAGAGGAGGCACTCAAGCAAGGCTTGCTGAGCGCAAAAAGCTGGGAAAGCTGGGAGATTAGGAAAGAGAGAGGAAAACTAGCATCGGTATGAGTCAGGTGTTTTCTTAAAAGATCGGCTCATATGTTTTGCAAGCTCCCCTTAGATCATTGACACTATACCTGTTCTAATAAATAAGGTATTTCAAATTCAGAGGGGCCAAGTGATGGGACCAATGGCGCAAAATTTGGAAGCGACTGAGCCAAAGTTTAAAAATCAGGTCTGTAGCGCAGCGAGTCTCATTCTATTTCTTAACACAAAGAGGAAGGAAAGGAATGGGGGAGAGTGTAGGGGTGGTGCAGGCGCACAACAGGTGAGAATGGGAATGAGAGACTCCAAGAAAGGTGATGAGGTCAAGTTAACCAACCTGATGCTTTACCCGTTAGGGGTCACTGGGATGGAACTCAGGCAAATGTCCTATCAACTCATCACTCGCCTTCGCTACGTTTCTAACTCTTCAGTAGTTACTACCTGCAACTATACAGCTTTCCCAATGTTCAAGTTTCTCCTTCTTGGAAATTCCTCTTTCCTTCCCTAGGTGCCTGTGATAGCCTGAATAATGTCTGCCCAAAGATGGCCACGTTCTAATTCCTGAAACTTTTGAGCACATTACCTTATCTGGGAAAAGCAAATAAACAAACAATCAACTATTTGCAAAGGTGATTACGTTAAGGATCTTGAGATGGAGAGTTTATCCCGAATTATCCAGGTGGGCCCAATGTAATCTCAGGCATCTTGAAAAGAGGGAGGTAGTAGAGTCAGAGCCAGAGAGAGAGAGAAGTCACAAGGATAGGAGCAGAGGCCAGAGAGGAAAAAGATGCTCTGATTCTGGCTTTGAAGATGGATGAGAAGGCTATGGCAGGAAAAGGCCAGGAAAAGCCTCCTTCTCTAGAGCTTCCAGAAGGAACTAACCCAACTGACACCTTGACTTTGGCCCAGTGAAACCGATTTCTGACTTCTGACCTCCAGAACTGTGAGAGTGTAACTTTTTGTTGTCCATGGTAATTTCTTTTTTTATTTTATTTTTCTTTTTTTAATTTTTATTGTTATTCAATTACAGTTGTATGCCTTTTCTCCCCATCCCTCCACCCCACCCCAGCCGAATCCTCCTCCCTCCCCGACCTCCACCCTCCCCCTTCATTTTGTCCATGTGTCCTTTATAGTAGTTCCTGTAATCCCCTCTCCCCACTGTCCCCTCCCCACTCCCCCCTGGCTATTGTTAGATTGTTCTTAACTTCAATATCTCTGTTTATATTTTGTTTGCTTTTTTCTTCTGTTGATTATGTTCCAGTTAAAGGTGAGATCATATGGTATTTGTCCCTCACCGTCTGGCTTATTTCACTTAGCATAATGCTCTCCAGTTCCATCCATGCTGTCGCAAAGGGTATAAGCTCCTTCTTTCTCTCTGCTGCGTAGAATTCCATTGTGTAAATATACCATAGTTTTTGGATCCACTCATTTGCTGATGGGCACTTAGGTTGCTTCCAGTACTTGGCTATTGTAAATTATGCTGCTAGTTCATGGTAATTTCTTATAGCAGCAACAAGAAACTAACATAATGCCTCACCCCTATGCTTTGTGTATTTTTACCTTTATAACTCCATACTGTTAGGCCTTAGTCAGAATTATTGCAAAATTAATAAGGGCCACTTGCACAGCGCTTCAAGCTGTGCAAAGAGAATCTAATAACACCTGAGCATTCAGCCTGTGCCAGGTGGGTGTAAGTGCTCTACCTGCACTGGCCATCGGTTCGCACAAACATCCCATTGCATGTCTGTGGGCATACTGAGCCACGCTGCAAACCCGCGTGTGTCTAACCTCACAACCCACACTGTCGACAGACTCTCAACTGCTTCTTTATAGTATGCATTCAATATCTTGTTTGATCCTTATGTGAAGCCTTTAAGGGAGTTGTTCTTTAAATTAGCCTTCATTTGTAGGTGAGGAAGTTGAGGCTCAAAGCCTTTAAGTGGTTTTGCCATGATCGTTCATTCAGTAGGAGTCAAAGCCAGCCCTCAAATAGATCAGCAGCTTCCTTCTCTCTGACGCATTCATGAGAAAGAATTGCCCCTCCCTTGAGCCCCATAGGACTTTGTGAATACCTCTGTCACAGCAGTGCACTCCAACTATGCTTGTGTGTAACGTGAGCCTCAGGAATGCCCAAGCCTTGAGGTCCAGTCTTGCTGTGATGTCATGATTACAGAGGCACAGGCGGCCAAAACCATTCAGAAAGGAAATCTTTACTCCTTAACTTATCTCTCAAAAATACAGTGGGGCAGAATGTCCAATTCAAAATGTCCAGGTACATTTTTATACCCCCTCCTCCCTTTTCCCCAGTTCTCTTACCCACCCAGCCCCCCAGCTCCAGAGCCTAACATTCATCAGCCCTCCTTCTATTCCTCCTGCTCCCTGGCCTCCAGAGGCACTTTTCTTTCGGTTCTCATCAACGCTCTCTCTGAATTCCCCGTCATTAGATCTGCTTAGCCTCTCCTCTAAGTCTTTCACCTCCTCCTATCAGCTACTTTTATTCCTGCATCACAATCTGCTTCACCTCAAAGAAGGTTCCTCTGTTCCTTTGTTCCACACCCACTGGCAAGGAGCCCAAGACAGCAGTCTCTTCGTGCAGGACAGGACAAGGGGGCAATCAAGAGACAGCCGGCAAACATTTTCACTCAGTAATCTTATACCAGTCACACTAGGAATGACAGCAAGCCATTGTGTGAGTACCACTTTCATTCAAGAAGCTCTTCTGGTCAACTTATTGATGCTGTTTCTAATTTCCCAACAACCCTGAGAAGCAGGAATTTCATCTGAAGAAACCAATTCAGAGATTATGTGGTTTACCCAGGGTTCCACAGGACTCCCCCCAAAAGCCTTCTTTCTTGCCCATCCCACACTACTTCTTACCAAGTCTTCTAACAAAACTATGAATTCCTCAAGTTTTGGATACTATATCTTACTCATCATTTTATTTCCAAAGCCTTATATGGAGCTGGACACATAAAAAGGGTCTGAACAAAATGCAATGCTCTCATCACACCTTTAGTAGAACTCTGCAAGGAGTCACCCCTGGCACCTTCCCACCCTCGCCCGCAAAATAGTCATTTCTTTGCCTTCTGTTACTGAAGCCTCGGTGTTCACACTTATTTGGATCCTTGGAATCCTCACACATGGCGTTGGGTGGACTTTTGCATACATCTCATCCAAATTTTTTATTTTATCCCCAAGGAAACTGCCCAGGGAGGTCGCGCATCTGGTAGATGGCCATATCCGGCGTGGTTTGTCCTTGCTGAAGGGTAATTGCAAATACAAAGCTGGCATTTGGCACTGGCATTCTTTGGGTGGTTTTCTAGGTGCCAGTCCAGACCTGTTCCCAGCAAGCTACATGGCAAACAGGTTATCTTTTTACATGATTTTCCAGGAAGTTTTATGTTCTATTACTGGACTCAGAATAGGTTGAACAAAAATTCTCCTCCATTTCTGGGAAAGCCATTTGACCACCTCATGGTTTTATTTGCTCATTTTTAAAAAGATGGGGTTGGCAGGAAGAGTACTGACCTGAGAATAAAGAAGGAGATTTGGGTTCTAGTTCTGATTCTGATATTCAGTCTTGGTCAATTTCCAAAACATCTGACAGCTGACTTTGCCCGAAGGGTTCCCTGGTGGCCCCTCACAGATGGCGTGAAACCCCAGGATACTTCTACCCACCCCCCTTTTCTCTCTCCTTTATTCATGGTCTGATGACTCTCCTACCTTGCCTCGACCCCTCTCCATTTTATCTCAGGTGTTTCCCTTGATAAATTCCTTGCACGTTGCATCTCATCTAGGCATCTGCTTCTTGGCGGGTGCCAGCCTACCTTTTCAAACACATTCCTTCATTATTCAAGTTGGCCTTCTTAGAATCCCTCAGTCATGCGACTATCCCCATTTCCAGACCCAGAATTCATTTTCATTCAACCAATATTGACAGAAATAATAAGCTTTTTTTTTTAGATTCTACATATAAGTGATACCATACAGTATTTGCCTTTCTCTGTCTGGCTTATTTCACTTAACATAATGTTCTCCTGATTCATCCATATTGTCATAAATGACAGAACTTTTTTCTTTTTTTTGATTTTTAATACACCTTACATACCTTTTGTTCTTACTAATATTCTCCAGTTAATAATATTTCTTTCTTTTAGTTTGAATGGAATTTTTATTTTATTTTCCCTTTTCTTTCTTAAGCCTATAATTTATAAAATATGTCTATCTGTATTGATTTTTCTTAGCTCATATGTCCCTTATTTGATTTCCCTCAGATTTATTTCTTACATGTGGTCACCCTTCTTTCATATCTAAATTATCATAATTCAAACATTGTTTTTCTGTTCTATTTGCTGTTTACATTATGGGTTTTTTCTAACCTCACCTTTTTTGCAATAACTCTTTCCTGCAGAAGTAGAAACATTCTTGGACAGAGTTAGCCTATCTTACTTTCAATCAATTGATAAAGCCCATGAAATAATAATAATGTTACTTTAAGTTTCCAAAGTATGTTTGTGTACTGAATATCAAGTCATTTCATTTAAATAAACTTGAGCTATAGGACAGACTCTTTTTGAGTTCCGTGTACAAAACACAATGTCATACAGTAAGGTCACTGAAATAACACAGTGGTTTCCTGGAAATAGATTCTAAGCAATGACATCATTGGTCACAAGAAAGAAAGGTCAGAAAGGTAAACTTGAAAGTAATTGATAAGCAGCACCTTCATCTCCTGCTTTTTACTCTGTAACCTCTCAATGTATTTGGGCTTTATTCTAAGGCAATGTTTACATAAATTAATTAGATTAATAAAGGGGAAATCAATTAGATTTTGAGCTTACTATTTTCAAGAGAATATTTTAACTAATACGAGAAAATTTAAATTACTTTTCTGTTACAGGTAGATCTATGTATGCACTGTCCTAAAGCTTCAATAGTGGATGTAGTCAAAATATTGAATACTATTTAATCCCCCAATATAATAAATACTTTCGTATACCTTTAATGTTTTAGTAGTCACAGGATATGGATTGTGCTTTTTTGTTTCAAACAGTAACAAAAGTAACAATAACAGATTAATGATACTCATCTAAGCATCAATTTAACAGCACACATGGACAACCTGTGTGGCCATGGACAGTGTAGGGGGAGGCTAACTGCTATAACAAGCAGCCCCGGCATGTTAGTGCTTGACACCAAAAGTTCATTTTCACTCATGAAAGAGTTCGAAGTGGACGTCCTGGTCAGGCAGCTGTCTTCCAGACAAGGACTCAAGACCCAGGCCTTTCAACCTTGTGTCTCCACCATCCCCTAAGGTGTTTGAGTCCTCTGACTTTCAACTTCCCAGAAAAGGAGAAGCCTAAGAATGGATCGTGTGTGAGGGTAGTTACTAGACCATCTACCCAAGGGGGAGACTGGGAAGTGTAGGTTGGCTCTGTACCCCGGAGGAAAAGGAAAAAGAGTCAGGTCCCCTCTGTACTGCTTACCAGCCTAACTCTCCTCCTCGCTTTCCATAGCTGTACCATGGGGATAACAACAGCACTAGTCTCATCAAGTTGTGAGGACTTAATGGGTTTTGTTTGCTCCGAATAGGATGTAAGAACTAAGGTGGTGTGTGTGTGTGTGTGTATTTTACTCTTCAATTCATTTGCATGCTCCAGGGGGCAGCAGCCCCGCCCTGGATCTCTCTGTGCATTTCTATAATGGCTAGCACTGTGCCAAGAACATGGCGGGCACTTATTAACATGAATTCCTCCCCCTCTTTCTCCGGAGAATACACACTCAGCATGCCAGGACCTCTTTACTCCTACAGTGATAAGCACCAGGCTGGGCTCGATGGTAAATGTGTGTTGATGGGTTGGCTGGACTGTAATTCATTGCTTCCAGCAGCCATGCTTTTCCAATGTGCCCCAACCCCGGATGGAGCTTCACTGACCCATTCAAAGAGTTGTGACAATCCTGGTCACCATCCTGCCTGTAGATTGTGTGAGCAGTGATGATGAGCTCTTCCGAAATGGGAAATAACAGGCTCATACTAGCAATTTTAAATAACTCTCTATTCTCAGTAGCAAAAAGCTAGAATTAGAGTGAACTACAATGCTTATAAAGAAAATCATAGCTGAACTCTATTTAAAATGTGCCTTACATTTGAGGGTCCGCAAGTCTAAACGACTACAATGAACACAATAAACAAAAGAGTAAAGCGAACAATTGCCACTGCCAGAAAAGAGAAGGCTGCCCTGTTCTATACTTTCTTGAAATACATTTCGTGGACGTTTAGTGATGAATTAAAGCCTCACAGAAACCTGGTTAGGGGAGTCAGGTAGGAGGGAAGGATTGTTTGAACCATGGCAGAATGTGTGTGGTCCTTCGTGGCCTTCATTTGTAATTTCCTAAAGCAAGTTTTCTATGCCATGCACTGGCGCCACAGAACTGCTTTGTCCTCTCTGGACTCCTATATGGCCCGACCAATGGGGAAGCAAGCTCTCACTCAGAGAACAATTCTGCACAATGCAAATGCGGTGATTTTACCTGCAAAGGGAAGATATTTTGTTAGGCTGAATGAAAACAAAACACAACAAAAGCCTGCACCAAAGCTCATACATTCAGACATTAAAGTAAACTCTAGACCTTTATGGTCTCTTCAATGGGCCGACCATCCCTTACGTACTTGAAAATTATCCTCTGAAAGAGAAGAGTAGAATTCCAACCCTCCACCATTTGGATGGATCTTAAGGTGATCTTGAGCTTTTGCTCCTCCCCACAATTTTGTGGTGGCTCCTGAGGAGACGAAGCCAGGGAAGAAAGATAAAGGCAAAGAAGGATATAAAAATTAATGACCTGCTTTTCACTGTGTCCCCTTTCTCGGTAGAATGTGCACACTTCCTGCAAAGGTCCTTTTGTGACTGTGTCTAGACTTTCAAAGCTGTCTAAGCTGAGCCACGGGGTAAAGAGCAGGAAGGGGCTGGGCTGAGACCACAGCAAGCTCCTGGGGAGAGAGCGGCCCTGGGTGGCCCATTGATCTTCATTGTTTCCTGCTGGACAAATAGACTGCTCAGCCTCGAATAAAACTGAGCACAACAAAGGCCTGTTTGGGAGGATGCTTTGAATATATTTCTTTAGCCTTTAAAAAATATTACCTGCGGTTTCTGAGCATATGTGCCAAGATGAAAGGGCTTTGCAAGCACAGAGATGGGGCATCTTGGTTCCACACCCTAAAGAGCCATGAAAAAGGCTCTGAAAAAATCTGGGAACACAAACCCATTTGCATTCTAGCTGAACAGCACAGAGTAGCTAAACTGATTGAGTTTCCACATACTTTTTAAAAGAGAGCATTACTGATTGGTCCTGCCAAATTCTTAGCACGATAAATCTAAGCCAAATTCTCTTATTACACAAAGTACTTTCTCTTATGAATCAATTAAGCATGGGAAAATTTGGAATTCTTAGCTCTGTGACAGCAACCAAACCACACAGTTAGCAAATACCAGGATTGTGCATAGTAAAGGAATCACAAAACTGGTAATCCGTGGAACAAAGGTGGTGTGGGAGTTTATAACCTAGCACTGTTGTAACCCATTTTGCGTAGTGTGTTGACAGGTTTGTCCCTAAATATGGCTGAATTGATGTAACCCCAACACTGTCACCCTATCGGAAATAACCATGGAAGACCCTTGCTGGTACCTGCCTTGAAGTGAAAGAGAGCAGATCTGTGGGCCCTGGAGCTGACTCAGGGTGGTGTCAGCTTCTAGAATCGCCCTGGTAGCTGTTCTAACAGCCTCTACCTTCAAACTGCTGGGACGCTCTTGGGGGAAATGTGAAAAGAGTGTTGATGAACATTCACCCTTTGATTATTTTTAAATAACTTTGTCTGAACCATAGAGATGGAGATCACATGGAAGGTTGTCAATAGGGGAGTGGGAGGGGGAGAGGGGGGGAAAGGTACAGAGAATAAGTAGCATAGATGATAGGTGGAAAATAGACAGGGGGAGGGTAAAAATAGTGTAGGAAATGTAGACGCCAAAGAACCTATAAGTATGACCCATGGACATGAACTATAGGGGGGGAATGTGGGAGGGAGGGGGTGGGCAGGATGGAGTGGAGTGAGGGGGGGAAATGGGACAACTGTAATAGCATAATGAATAAATATATTAAAAAATAACTTTGTCTGATTAGAAGAGTACTATGGCTTCATTGTAGAAAAATTAGAAACTATTTTCTAGATGAAAATAAAGTAAAATGTTTTCACAATCCTATTATCAAAAATAAATAACTATCAACTTTCTCATACACATTATATCCATTTGAACCTTTTTTTATTTTTACTTTCTATTTATTTTTTAGAGAGAAGAGAAGGGAGGGGATGAGAGAGGGAAAGAAATACTGACTGGATGCCTCTTGCACGCCCCCAACTGGGCACTGGCCCGCAACCCAGACATGTGCCCTGACTGGGAATCAAACGGGTGTCCTACTGATTCACAGGCTGGCACTCAACCCACTGAACCACACCGGCCAGGGCTGAACTTTTTTTTAATGTAAATACAGTGAAGTAGCAAGTGATTCAAGGTTTAATTCTCTGGTCAGTGAATACAGTGAAGTAACTTGCAAACTATGCCTCAACTGTCCTCAAGTCACCTGTAAGGCGCAGTCTACATGGTTTTGTGTTCGCAACCCTGCAAAGTGCTTCTTAAGCTTCTGAGCAGTTCAGCTAGACTAAAAGAGAAACAAAAGCAATGGATTAAAATAACCCAGAGAGGGGGGTGGAGAATTCTACAGTTGTCCTGCCTGCTGGGCAGTATCTACTCTGTTATATTTTAGTCTTAAACAGCTGTGACCTTGATACATACTAATAGATTGGTTTATTGTGTAGATTAAACATGATAATGAAGCAACATCTTCCTGGAGATTAAATTTTAGACCTGATGCCTAAGGTACACAAATGATGCAGTGTGTGTGTGTGTGTGTGTGCGTATGTATAAAAACTCAGATCACACATGCTGTTTTGGAGCCCATTTCTTCCATTTAGCCAGATATGTTAAGCATTTTCCCAAGATAATCAAATATTCTAAAACATTTTCTAATAATGGCTATCATTCAACACTTGCTTTAATGTAATTGTATTTCTGTTGCTTGCTACAGAGAAAGGTAACATACCTGTTTAAGCTATACAAATAATTTTCACCTCAAATTATTGGTGTGGGCCTTCTGTGTACCCAGGAATCCAGAGGCTCTTGGGGCTGCTCTGCCAGGACTGTGAAACAGAGGGAGCTCTCAGGGGCAGAAAAGGGGACCACGACCCCGCCTCAGGGTGGACCCTTCTGCTGTTAATTTCTTACCAGCATCTGAGACATTCTGTTTTCTAGCTGTTCACTCTTTATGCTATTTCTCCCTAAAAACAATTTTGCAGCTGTCTCAGTACAGGAAACAGCTAGCCACCAACAAGCTGTATGAGGCTGGACTAGGAGAAAAACACTGAAGGCAGTGAAAGAAAGCGATGAAGGAAATTTCAGGAATGGCACAGGAAGTGTTAGCAATGATGTTAAAGAAAAAGGGACTATGTGAAAGTGGCAAATGGGAAGGCCACAAAGAAGAATAATTACTAGAAACTGGTGGTCAGCAAGAGATGACTATAACCCAGACAGGAGATCTGATTGTCGAGATTACCCGACCCCTCAAATCCATAGCCTGGGGAGGCCCAAAGTCTCCCCTCGATTTCTGCTC
The DNA here is from genome assembly GCF_022682495.2 of Desmodus rotundus. Taxonomy (NCBI): domain Eukaryota; kingdom Metazoa; phylum Chordata; class Mammalia; order Chiroptera; family Phyllostomidae; genus Desmodus; species Desmodus rotundus. The sequence continues at coordinate 158,941,469 of NC_071390.1, read as the reverse complement.
CTTCTGAAGGGCTGCATGCTCCAGGCCTCCCTGCTCTATGACCCCTGACCGTCCTGTGAACTGCTTGCAGTCACACCAGATCAATGTGCAACACGAAACCCATCACCCTCTTTCACGCCCCACACCAGCTCACACACAGCCAACGTGGACAAGTTCAGTAGATGCAGCAGCCCCAGCACCGTGCCTTCTCCCTTACTTGACTCTATGAAAGAAGGTATAAAGGCTAATTACTTCCCTCCACCCCTGGAGTTCAAGGAAACCATGTGATATAATTAGAAACTTGCTGGGAGTGTTTCTGAGAAAGATTTTACTTTGTTAAAAGAACACTGTTATCGGTAGCTTTTTCCTCCACTTCCTTGTTCCTGCCGTGAATTTGGATGTCACGTGTGAGACCACAGCAGCTACCTAAGACTGTAAGGTGGCAGACGTGAGCACAAAAGCCAACAGAATGAGGCTGAGAAAGTGGGAACGCAGAGAGCGCCTGGGTTCCCGGTGGCATCATTGAGTAGCTAAATTCATGCCGACAACTACATAACTCTGATTCTAAATATAGCCCCATTTGTCTAAGCCACCAGGAGGCTCGTATTCTATTACTTGCTGCCTGCAATGTCCCTAACAGAGAAAGCAGATTTTGCTGAGATATTTTGGGGGCCCCAGGGAGGGTGAAAATTATATGAACTTTACCATCTTGCTTGTCCCTGACTCTCTCCATTTTTCTTCCCCCTTCCCTCCTTCACTTCACCATCTCCCCCGAAAGGCACAGCAGAATTACCCCCTTATTTTATGTAGACCGTTTGTCATCAGAATGACCGTTTTCACATAAAGGTAACTTAGACATCTCTTCCCCCATTCCATGTATTCACCAATTTTTTCCCCAATAGAGTCAGTGCTCTTCTCAAAAGGAATTCTGGTGCCAGATGGTCAGATAAAAATATCCTCTTAATAAGATAGTAATGCTTACCGCCCCAGAGCTGGAGAAGAGGACAGCATTGCCCGCGCTGATGAGGTAATTCTGCACAGCGGCAGGAATCGATCACAGTTGGGCTCCATCTGAAGGGAGAGCACTGCTGGGCGAACACTGAGCCACTTGGCTTGCTCTCTCCAGACAGGGACAGTCATTCCACAGGATTCAGGCAACAGAGCAGGCTCCCCACATCTTGCTCATCTACTTTGAGATGGCCTTGTAAACCCGGGGGGAAAAGCCATCTGCCTCAACCAGCTTCGCCTACCACCCCTCCCAGCTGGTTGCTCAGTCACGGGATGCTCGCCAGATGACAACCTGGAGCCTGCACCAGACTGGCCTCAGAAAGCTCCTGTACCCAGCCAGCACAGGTCAGCTGCCCAGAACACCCAAGCCTCCAGGAGCTCAAGGCAGCTGGTGGCTTTTTCAGATATATTATTTTGTGTGTTTTCTATCAGAAGTAATTGAGACTGCTAGAAATAAATGAGAGTGCACTTTCTTGCACAAATGTTTTTCAAATGTCTTTTTTTTTTCTTTTCTTTCTGTGCTAAGCCCGCACTCTACCCTTATACATGTAATCTTGTTAAACCTATTCAGGACTACTTTAAAAAAATGCACTCATTGTCTAAACCAGTGGTTCTCAACGGGAGTGACTTTTCCCCACCCTCCATGGGACATTTGGCAATGTCTGTAGACATCTTTGGTTATCACAGCTGGGGGGTTGTCACAGCTGGGGATGGAAAAGGATGCTCTTGTAGGTAGAAGACAGGCATGCTGCTAGGCATCCTTCAATGCACCAGAAAGCCCCAAACAGCCAGCACTATCCTGCCCAAAACATCAATAGTGCCGTGGTTGAGCAACCCCAATCAGACTCAAGGGCCACTAAAAATGAGGGAGAACGCGCACACTTTAAGTCTTCTTAGTCATGTTGAATTTGTTAAAAGAACATGGTTGTCATTGAATTTTTAATTTATTTGCTTTGTCATTTGTTGTCATTGCCTCGGGATACATCCATTGCATCCTAACATACTAAATATATTTTTACTATTTAGAAACAGTACCTGGATATTTAGAATCATTTGCCAATACTGGTTTTCTTTACTACTTTTTTTTGTATTACATTTTTCTTTTTTTAGTCTTGAAGCCAAACAATCTCTTACCATCCTTTCTAAAGTAAAATCATTTACCCAATTTTGTTTTGTTTTTTCCTACATCACAATCTGAGCGTTTTGCCTAGCAAAGATTTCACACAATTAATTAGGGCACAGAATTGTTTGGCCACGACAGTTAGAGGGCCCACTAAGGTGCCGCCACAACTAAACTATTTCCTTGGGGCTTACGTATTTGCCAACCCCGTGTCTCCCAGAGAAATCAAGTTCAAAGGGATACGGAACAAATCCCTGGAAGCTTTGCTCATATCAGTTCCTCCACTGATGCTTGTTATTTCAAATTCCATCCAATCTCATTTCCTTTTCCCTTTTAAAAGCTTCTCTAATTGTCTTCAATCAGCTTTCTCCACTCAAATAATGTTTAATCAAATACATTTTTGAGATGGCTCTCACATTTTGGTCTGAGAGTTATTAAACATGAATTTCTCTCCAACAAGACAAGCTCTTGGGGGCAAGAACCATGTCTCACTTTTCATCCAATCCCTGGATACCAGCTATGGCCCAAACAAAAAGCCATCCGATAAACAGTAAATTCACGGATAAAGCATAGGTCATGAATGTATATGTTTAAGACAATGTAGACATACTGTGTTAAATCCTCAGACCCTTCATTTGGCTGAGCTGACAAAAGAGCATCTCATCCTCTGAGGAAATCTCTCCTACAGTAAGTGGTAGTTAAGCTTGGCCCGAGTTCACATGACTAAGTCATGACCAAGAAGAAACTGGACCGGTCACCTTCAGTGACATGTCCAACACAGAAAATGTGAACAGGCTTAATGATTAGTGCTGGTTGTTAAAAATTAAATCATTAGAAAATCTACTTATGTGAATACTAAGTCTGCACATACCTGGAGGAAATAAGTGATATCCTTCTGTCCAAATTTCTGTTTCTAATATTTTTTTTCTAATGGCCTTCAAACCAAATAGAGCAACTAAGCCCACCAGAGAAATGACCAGAAACACATTTTCCATATAACTATCGTGTACTTTCCTTTCAGATATGATCCTCAGACAAAAGACTTGTCCAAAATGAATTGACTTCAAATATATGGAAACCTCATTTGTATGAAGTTTCATAATAAAACTATATCTACTATTTATACAGTATGAGTATTTCTCCTTTGCCAATAAATGCATATTCTATGTACTGCAGCCCTGAAGTAGAGCTGAGTAATCATGCACTATTCATCTCTAAATTATTTCTCTGAACACCAAATGAAAAAACTTTCATGTGGAACAGGACACCATTAAAGACAGAAGTCCAGTGGACTGTCCAGTACGTCCCTCCTGCAACAGATGAGAGCTGCTGTCCTGCCCTGAGGTGAGATGTCCTGAAATAAGCATTGCTTCACTGTTGTACCCTCTCTTTTAGCCGGTACCTCGAACAGTCTCTTTATCCACTGGCTGGCAAAACTTGAGTGAGGGATAGTGCTGGACCTGCAGCAAAAGGAAGAAGATCAGCCTGGATGTTCCAATGCAGATTTTGGTGCAAACGCGAGCAAGGGAGAAGGTCAAGGAAATCTAGGGTGAGGAGAGACGGGCAGCTGGGCATTGAAGGATGCCTCTGCCTTCATGAAGGGCTTCAGAAGCGGCTCTACGGCCTGGGAAGGCCGGAGGACACCGTGGCCACAGACAAGGAGTGGTCTCAGGGGAGAAGAGCGCCTGCTAGTGTCTGATGAAGGGGGGTCTCAAGGACCGGGATGCCATGGGCTCATGAAGCACTGAGCGCCCTGATCCACTTAGAGCCCTCATTTCCAGGAGGGATTTCATCGTTTCCGGGGCAAATTCGGGATATGGGAACATTATATATTTTTCTTCAAATTAAGCACAAGTGTCTTTATTTTCCACATTCAGTTGTTCAGCCCAAATCCATTAAGTGTCCTTTGCTGAGCACTGAGAATGCAAAGACAGTAAGACAAAGACTATAAGAAGCTCATAGTCCCCTAGGGCCAGAGTACTGGACATTCTCCTTTGCTTCTCTGGATCTACACCCCACCTTTCTCCAGCCTGCCCCGTGCCCCTTGTCCTCTGGCTTCGTTTGGATTGGGCTCAGTCAGTGGAGGCACAGCAGGAGACGAAGGGAGAGAGAAGAGATGGGTGAAGCCTTCCATTGCCCTGCCCTGCTGAGGTTTGACACAGGCTGCACCCCCATCCCCCCACCAACAGATAGCAAGGATCAGCCTTCTGCCAGAGCCTCAAGGGCTCCCTGATTCCATACACCATCCCTTCCCATTGCTCCTTCAAGCCCAGGCCTCACAGTGGCTTCCCGCTGCTGTATCCTGGGAGTGCTTCATTACCCCTTCTCGGTCCTCCGTGACCTGTAAACGTCAGCTGTCATTAAATTTTCTTTCATTCATTTCCAGTATGCTGATTCGGGGGGCAAGTAAATGTCATACAGTGTCAAACGTCAATGGGGACTTGAAGGAAGGAGTCATTAGTCCTAACGGAGGGGAGGGGGGTGTCAGGTGAGGCTGTGGTTTCTAAAGTCCTGCTTCAATTTACCTTTTTTAATTGCACATTAAAGTTTCCCTAGGAACATGGAATCAGCCACGTTGTTTTCCCACAACCTTGGTGGAAAAATCTAATGACAACACCAGGAAGAAAGTTCAATGGCCATGTAATTAACTATATAATGAAGTTCCATTTATCTGTGAAAATGGTACTTACACTGTACTTACACTGATGCGTCTTGGGGTTATGTGAAATACACATAGAATAAGAAGCTATTTTTAAGATCTAATCCCCTTTCTAGATAACTAGTAACAAAATGGCTAGCAGTTATTGAATTCTTGCTAATTATGCACAATACAGTATAATACAGTCATTACTTAAGGAATTACACATATAGATATATAGCAGTTCTTCACCACATCACTATGGGACTGTGCTATTATTATTCCCATTTTACAGCAGAGGAACCTGAGGCTTGGCGAGAGTTAGTAGCCCACTCAAAGTCAGACAGCTAGTAAGTGGCAGAGTGGGGATTCCAAGCTCACCCACCTCCATTCTTAATGCCTACGGGCCCTAATAAAAAACTTCTCAAGTTACGTATTAGGTAAGGCTGCATAAATGTCATAACAAGCAAGCTCCCAAACCTCAGTGACTATCTTTCGTAGAACTTGACCTCTCACTCATCTCCCGTTCATCCCACAGCCACCTGGCAGTTGTCTGTGAGAAAGGGGTCTGCACCCGGCCGACAGTCAGCGCGGAGCCAGTGGAGGCCCTGACCTCTTTGCTCTCCACTCCCAGAGTCGCCCTGAATGTTGACATCCAGTCTGCAGAAATGGGAAGAGAGAGACGGGAGGTTTTTATGCATCAGGCCCAGAAATGCCAGACATGTCTTCTGTCCGTGTTCCATTTGCCAGCACCCCCTTGTGTGGCTGGGAAGCAGAGTCCAGCTGAGAGTCTGAGAGGGCAGAGAAAGGATTCAAGGGACAGCTAGGCACACTCTGCCGCAGATGATAGCTCCCCACTTGAGTAGCGAGTTCTCAGGTCACAGGAAGCTCTGTCTGAATCTGATGACCTCTTGTCAGGAGAACAGAAAACACATTAGGTCTTTCTGGCAATGAGAGTTTAATACAATGAATTTATAAAAGAACTTGAGTAACCAAATAGGGGACTGTGAGCCTACCCAGAGATTGATAGTATTGGAAGCCACTACTACCCCCAAGAGGAGAAGGTCAATAGCACGAGATAGCATTATCAGAGCTCCAAAGCTGGGTAGGGCTTTCCAGGGAGAGATGCCTGGGAAGAGAGAGGTGCTGAAGGACGGAGGTGGAGACACAGCTGCCATGGGAGACTCCACCAGAGACAGAGATTGAGAAACAGAGGGAGGAAGGGGGGAAGAGTCAGAGAGAGTCTGAGGTGGGGAGGAATGCACAGGCACAGAGAGAGAAATCTCTGGTTTCTCTCCTGTTCCTTACCCTGAATTTCCCTTTAGTGCCTCATTTTAGCTGAACTTATCAAGAAGCCAGTTGACAAGGGAGCCCGAGAAGCGTAGGTCCCTGCACTACAGAGCAGAGTAGGGAGAGAATGGAGAAAGCATCTAAGAGCAAGCAGGCAAGAGGTCAGCAACAATATCTGACCCCCTCCAAAGTTACCCTTTAAACTAACTTCAAACAGATGCTCGAAAATTGTTTAGCTTATATCCATGCAAATAAAGCAACACAAATACCTAGTAATGGGAGGAGAAAGCTAAAAAGGCTGGGTTTTATTATCATATCATATCATATCATATCATATCATATCATATCTTGAAGACATGCAGAAAATCAGTTTAAGTCATTATCAACACAAATATTAAGTACAACTTTCTGCCTTCTTTAGTAAATCAGAAATATAGAAACTTCTACAGAAGGAAAGGACTTACACAGTATTCATTCACTTATCCATTCAGTGCCAGGCTTTCTGCTATGAGCTGGGATAAGGCTAAGACATGGAGCATGACCTCTTCTCCATTCCTGTCATTCCACATTTTCCTCTGGTTGTCTTTGATACATAATTGCAATTGTTTCCATGCCTAGAAATCTTGTGAGTCCCAACTTTGAAATCTTAAACTCCAAGATCTTGCTTTCTGACAGTCTCCTAGCTTTCCATCATTCTCATTCTTGACATTAAAAAAAATGCATCAAACTCTGGCTGGTGTGGCTCAGTGGATTGAGTGCTGGCCTGGGAACCAAAGGGTCTCTGGTTTGATTCCCAGTCTAGGGCACATGTCTGGGTTGCAGGCCAGGTCCCCAGTAAGGGGCACATAAGAGGCAACCACACATTGATGTTTCTCTCTTTCTCCCTTCCCTCCCCTCTCTAAAAATAAATAAATAAAATCTTTTTTAAAAAGCGTCAAAACTTCCGGTCAGTATCCCTCCCTTTTCTACCAGCTTTTTAACTACCATTTTCCCACTTTTCCTATAATCCCAGAACCAGTGGTTTAACACTCAACCACTTTCTGAGTACAGTGAATAAGAGGGTTTTACTGTTGCCCGTTTATTTGCCTCTTCAGTGTCTGAACCCTTTTCCTAGTTGGAAGAATCCCTATGTTGAGTCTGCTGGGAGGTAGAGATTCATGCCCAGTATGGAAGCTGAAGGGGCCAAATATTTCTCTCTTCCTCCCGAAAGTTAAGGTTGGACATATGACCAAGGGTTAGTCAATCAGATGCTCCCACCTGAGGCTCCAATACTTAACACCTGGGGTCAAATGGACAGTTCAGTAAGTAGCATTCATGGTCACAGAATCCAGAAAAGAAGGGACTAGAAATGGCAAGAGGGAGGCCCGGTTGTCGTGGGGACCCCTTGGCAACAGTGGCAGCCACTATAGCAGCTGTCCTGGTCATTCATTTCTCTGTTGGTTCCCATCTGTTTTTTTAAGCCTGATTCTGTAACCTTTTCTTTGATCGATGAGCTATTCATTCTTTACTTAGGGTAATGGTTCCTTTCTATAACTTTCAACAAATGACATATGAGGTCTGTCCAGAAAAAGTCCAGCCATTGTTAATATAATGAGGATGGTTTGTGCAACATCAATGTAACTTGGCAGCCAAGGAGAGTGGACTGGAATGTGCACGTATGAACAAGGACAACTTCACTGTACTAGTCAGAGGGGGCAGTAGACACCATTGAGTGAGCATGTGTACTGTGTGGCCCTCACATTCAAAATGACTGAGCAAGTAGAGCAATTAATCTGCATCAATTTTGTGTCAAGCTTGAACATTCTTCTGCAGAAACTATTTGGGTGATTCAGAAGGCCGCAGCTATGGGCAACTGGTGATTGGCAGCTTCCTCATGACAACATGCCTGCTCATGCATCACGTCTCGTGCAGAGATTTTTGGTAAAACATCAAATCAGCCAGGTAACTCAGCCCCACTACAGCCCAGATTTGGTGCCCTGTAGCTTCTGGCTTTTCCCAAAACTAAAATCACCTTTGAAAGGGGAGAGATTTCAGACCATCAATGAGATTCAGGAAAATACAATGGGGCAGCTGATGGGGATTGGGAGAACTGTGTGAGGTCCCAAGGTGCCTACTTTGAAGGGGACTGAGGCATCATTGTCCTATGTCCAGTGTTTCTTGTATCTTCTTCAGTAAATGTCTCTATTTTTCATAGTACACAGCTGGATACTTTCTGGACAGACCTATACTTACCAATACTTCAATTCCCTTGTTCCTTTGCCATCCTTTTCACCTCTCTGCAAGCACTAACTTCTGTTTATTGACTCTATCCCAAATTTTGCTTCTATGTTCTGACTTTGGATCAGTGCCAGGAAAAAAAAATTACTCTTTAAACTGCAACAAGTTTACTCTCTGTAACCTCAGCCATAGGCCTTCTAAGAATGTTTGGCTCCTTAACCCATTCCCCAAAGCAGCTACTTCAATTCTTAGCTTCAAGTTCCCACCCCATCATCTCTTACCTTCCTCCTTCCTCAGTGCTACTTTCAACAAACAACTTAGTCATCTGCTTCACAGAGGAAGTAGAGAGCAGGAGACATAAACTCTACTAAATAAACAATCATTACATGAATGGGTACAGGTACAATCAACAGGAACTACTACCTTGTGCTTCTCTTTTTCACCTTAAGATTATTTTTGTAAAAGCAACTCAAGTCTTTACACAGACCATGTAAACTTCTCCTGCCTCGAGAAGGAGAAGTCACCGGGTCACCGGGTGTGGGGGGTATGTGCATGGGTGTCCCATAGTGTTTCTTTTGGTTGAAATAAACTCTTTCCTTTTCTGTTTATTTACTTTGTATTATAAATAGAACAGCTATATCTGTGCTTCTACAACAGATGTTTCCTTTAGGTTTATTTCCTTAGGGTATATTTCCATAATAGAATTAGTGGGCTAAAGGGCTACAAATAGCTTTTAAAGAGCCTGCTACATCGTGGAAACTTATTCTCCAGAGACACGTGCCCCTTCTGCAGTGAGAAGGCACGTTTTGTTTTCCCATGGTGACCGCGTAGCCCTGGCTCCACTGAACAGTATACTTGTTACTAGTTTGTGTTGCTTCATTTTGAGTTCCTTCTTTCTGTTGGTTCATAGACTCTTTCCATGAGACAATGCACCATCTCCTTTCCTGGATCACCTTTCATGCCTACTGACTGAATTCTACCTGTTGGCATTTATGTTGCTGTGCTTGCCATATTCGAATAGTAATGCTCTTAGCAGGTGCTACTGTCACATTTGTCTCCTCTGTCCTGTTAGTGTCCTTCAATATTTATTTCATTGCATTGTGTGTGCGCAAGTTTTAGTTTGACTTCGCATGTTGGACCATATGTACTGCATCTCTGCTTGCAGCCTACACTTTTCAAGCATCAAATATTTATCTCTGTTCCACAGCTGGATTAGATTTGACATTTCATTTTTCTAAAGATTTTTCTCCTTTAGTAGATCAGCATTAAATATTTAACTCTTTGACCCGTCTGAAGTTTATTTCAATAAATAATATGAGGTCCAGATCCAAGTTAATCCAAATCAATTTTTATCCATATTCTTCTGCCTGCCTGTCAACATTTATTAAACAGACCTATCCCCCACTCCCACCACTGCTGTCTTTAACTCCTGACGATGATTTTCAATCCAGTATTTTTCACTGGGCACTCAGGGGAATTAATTATTTTGGATGCTGATATAGATTGTTTGAACCTGAAAACCCTCTGAGAATCAGCAGTTTGGGACTTCAAAAAACCAGCTGGTGAGCACATGGAAAGTTAGAGCTAAAAGGGATTTTAAAACTGTTTGGTTTAACCCCTCTTCCTAATACAAATGAGGAAACTGAGGCACCAATGAATTAGATATAGTACAGGTTACCTGCTAGGGGCTGTGGGAAAATAGAAAAAAATTAAGGCACATAACTAGACACTAGTAAGATGGATTTCAGGTGAAAAATGAATGCAGGCACTAAAAATATGGCTAATAAAAACACAGCTAAATAATGCATAAGAATATATAGCTAATAATGTAAATATACATCAAATGAAAATACACAGTTTGTAATAACAGTGACTACTATTCATTAAAGATCCATTGTGTTCCAAGCTCTGTTCATCTTTTTTCAGAGATGAGCAACCCTGTAACCTGTGACAACCCTGTAAGGTACATGTAATTTTTCCCATTTAGATCCCTAGTAATTCGCTCAAGGTCTGCCACCAAGTGGCAGGAGCTCCCAGCTCCTTCTGTGCTGCCAAAGTTTTTCCCACTTCCCAGCACTGCCTCCCACCTACCCAATGGTAAAAGCCTGGGCAAGCCACGTGCTCACGAAAGAACCTATCCCACTAAAATGAAAACCACCCTGTGGCTTCTGTTCATTTGAAACTGGCTTAAAGAGTTATTGGGTGATTTGGGACCAATCAAGGGACTGCTTTAGCACCCAGTTTATTCAGCTGAGGGCAGCTGCCTCAGTAGGACGTGACAGAAAAGGCCATCTCTACAACAGCTCCCAGTTTTAAAATTCTAGGATTCTAGTTCCTGTTCTCCACTCTTTTATCTTCCACACATAATTAAAGTAGTATGAATTTTTAAAAGCAATACAATTCATTTTTTACTCAATTAATATGTTTTTCTATAAAATAGCTTCAGGGCCAATAAAACCTTTCATGCAAATTAAGTTTATGCTAGCCATGAAAAAAACCAAAAATAATAAATTAACAAATAATTTGAAACATTGTCAAACTGGTATGCAATTTTAAAAAAGGGTTTTTTATAAAAGATCATTTTTAATACAATGGTACTCTATGATCTGAAAGAATATATACTATGTTTAAGGTTATAATAATAATAATCATAAATGTCAGTTGAGTGAGTTAACAATGGAATGAATTTTACTTAACTAAATTGTAATGGCTGGTCAAAAATAGACTTATTAATTCCAAGCTACTAATGCTACAACTTCAACTATATTTTTAGTAATTACTAAGTGCCAGTTTTTGTCTAGATTCTTTCCATAGATGATAGTATAAATATACATATTAAATGGAGCCATGTGTTAAATATTCTGACAATCCAGAGTAGTTCCCACAGATCGAGGATCTGGATAGATTTTCCTCTCTGAGTAAAAATAGAATTCTGAAATACTTGCAAGAATGTACAAGCAATTGCCAATGACAAGAGGGTCTGCCATTCCTGCCTCCTGTTGTTAACACAGGCTGAAGGGGGCATCTCCCGATAAGCATTGCTGCAGTTGTGCCTTAAATCTTCCAGGAAAAGATTCTAAGGGATTTCATACAGTGTAAGAAGTAGAAATTTGGGCCAGGGGAAGGGAATGAGGCTTTTAAAAACTAACTAAACTAAGTCATTACTATTAAGTGAAAATAGAAAAAAAGTGCTTTCCCAGAGATTCCTAAAGATCAAACACTTTGGGCTGGTTAAGAATACACACAGAAACCTCATGAAGTGCCATTAAATCATGGGATTCTATGAGTTTCTGGTAGCTTTCAGTCCACATTTCCTATTCAAAATCTTCACCAACTTCAGACATATGGCCTGAAGAGGGCACCCTTTCCTAGAAAACCAAGCTCCGTGGGCAAAACCCGTAATTTGTAAACCTGTGAAAAAAAGCACCCTACTGACTTCAAGTAAAGCAGTACACCTACACCATCAGTGATGACTTTCTCTTTTTTTAATGTTTTTTTAAATTCAGTTACAATTGTCTGCATTTTCTCCCCATCCCTCCACCCCACCCCAGCCAATCCCACCTCCCTCCCCCGCCTCTACCCTCCCCCTTGATTTTGTCCTTGTGTCCTTTATAGTAGCTCCTGTAGACCCCTCTCCCCACTGTCCCCTCCCCATTCCCCCCTGGCTATTGTTAGATTGTTTTTAACTTCAATATCTCTGTTTATATTTTGTTTGCTTTTTTCTTCTCTTGATTATGTTCCAGTTAAAGGTGAGATCATATGGTATTTGTCCCTCACCGCCTGGCTCATTTCACTTAGCATAATGCTCTCCAGTTCCATCCATGCCTTTGCAAAGGGTATAAGTTCCTTCTTTCTCTCTGCTGCGTAGAATTCCATTCTGTCCTCAGAAAACTAAAAATGGAACTGCCCTTTGGCCCAGCAATTCTGCTGCTGGGATTATACCCTAATAACCCTGAAACACCAATCCAAAAGAACCTATGCAACCTATGCTAATTGTTCATAGCAGCACAATTTACAATAGCCAAGTACTGGAATCAACCTAAGTGCCCATCAGCAAATGAATGGATCAAAAAACTATGGTACATTTACACAATGATGGCTCCTTCTTAAAGATTAGGTCATACATTCATATATACACTTTGTAGCTTAAGGTATGAGAAGGGAAGGAACTCCTACATGAGTTCCTGTATCCTTTTCCCAACAAACCTTCATCTCTCCTCGTCCCTATGGGAACCACTTTCTTGAGTTATGAATTTATCATTCCCTTGCCTTTTTTCATAGTTTTATCAGCTATGAATTGTTTAATTTTGTCCTCCCCCCTTCTTTTGGACCCTTAATGTTAATGGTTTGGGATCCATCCTTGCTGGTACAAGTAGCTGCAGCTCATCCGTCTTCAGTGCTATGCTGTGTTCCATCCAATGAGTTTGTTGCAACCTCCTGCTCACTCTCATGCCTTTGGGGTAGACTTTTCATTTTGTCGCTGTTACAAGCAACACCGCAGGAAACTCCTTGCATGAGTCTCTCCCTACACATACAACGGTTTCTCTAGGGCAGTCTGCTGACTGTTTTTCTGTGATCCACAAGCTAAGAATAACTTTTACATTTTAAATAGTTGAAAAAACAAAGAAAGAGAAGATTATTTTTGTGACATGTGAAAATCATATGAAATTTGAATTTTGGTGTCTCCAAATAAAGGCTTATTGGAACATAAACATGTCCATTTGGTTCCCTGTAGTCTATGGCTGCTTTCCAAGTAGAGCAGCAGAATTGAGTAGCCGTGACAGGGATCTTCTGGCCCTCAAAACCCCAATACGTGTTATCAGGCTCTTTACAGCGAAATTGGTAGGCCCTTGCTCTAGGTTATGTACCAAGGATGGAAGTGCTGAAGCAAAGAATATGAACCAGTTTCACTTGTTTTTCAAGGCAGCTCGACCAATACACAACGTCATTACCAGTGTACAAGCATTAGCGTCTCATGGTGAGGACAAGAAAAATAAATAGGCTACAGAAATACAAAAGCTATGTTTCTGTGGACGTACGAGTTGTGCTAGTAATTTGCAACACTTTTGCTATAACTGCAATAATCTATTAGTAATAATTTCGATTGCATCTTTGCTCACCTTGGATAGCCTTTCTTAGTTTACGCTGGTCTGGAGACAAGATTCTGGGAGGTTGATAACTTCTAGACCACATCTTCCCATCGTATCTTGACCAAGACCTTGCACTGGGGTTCCCAGCTCCTCCATCTGCAGGGATTACATCTGGCTGAGACCACTCACGGACCCCCTCCAAAACCTGATGGAATTCAACGCTATGGGTTGAGTGTAATGGGCATAACTGCCACGTGCGTGTGCGATCATCCTGCAATTGTTTCTTGTGAGATCTTGAGTAAGCTCTAAAGGACCCTGGTCCCAGAAGGCCTTATCGTCACGGCGCGCCTTCCTTCATGCAGCAAGTCAGCTAATGTGGGGCTGCAGGGTACCTGAGATGAGGCCGGTCCAAACTGAGATGCCAAGTCTGTGTAATACACCCATCAGGTTCCAATGGCTTAATATAATAAAAAGAATGTAAAACATTGGTTGTTTTTAGCTGCTAACCTCCGATAACTTGTTATCCAGCAACAGAAAACTAATACAGTAGAAAAAAGAGGAAAATGAAATATTTTAACATATCTCTTTTGTTATTTTATTAATATGCTTCTAATATTTGTGTTAGTTTTAGTCAGCTTACTCAATACTTAATTTTTTAATTGATAGTAAGCATGTAAAACAACTATCTTTAGACATTTTAAAAAGAGTTGTTTCAGTCCTGGAGATGAATGGTGGTGATAGCAAAATAACATGAATGTATTTAAAGCCACAGAACTGTGCACTTAAAGATGGTTAAAATGGCAAATAGCATGATATATTTTACCACAATAAGACCTTTTTAAATAGTTACTTCCACTTTCAGAGAATAATATTTCTAGGTCGCATAATAAAAATAAGTAACCATTAATGCAAGAAACAGTATTATTTATTTTAACTGCTATAGAAAGCCAGTATGGCTTAAAAATGGCTGCAGGATTAATAACTGAATCATAAACTGTATTTTTTGTTTGTTGTTTACAAAAGCCACGGAAAAAACAGTTTTGCCTCTCTATGTCAATGCCTGACACTTTCATTAAAAGGAAACGGCCTTGTCTGGATATATTTGGATCACAAGTGTGCTTATGTGTGAGAATAGGCATCACCTGTGATGTGAAACTCTAGAAGAAAAATCCCTTACAATGAAAGCAAAATGAATATTTTAAAAGAGGACGCTCAGACCCACACTAGATAAGAAGCTGATACCAATGCAAGCTTCAGGCAATAAGTTGTTGGGGACGATGTATCTGAAGTTTGAGAAGGGACTTGTAGGTGAGGCCAATGCCCAGCTACCAGCTATTGTTTTGGATAAAATCTAGCCAGGTCAAGCCTGCTGACCACCAGAACCAGAACCGCGACTTCATGAAAGTGTGATGGGTTTGATTTTTATATCAAATCATCGGGCATGGAGAAATACCTTTTGGGAGTGTTAAAATACATGTTCCTACTGTATTTAAAAAAAAAGAAATGCAAATTCCTAACTCCCACCCATAATACACAGGTCTGATTATAGTTCAGGTTTTGAGTGTGTGTGTGTGTGTGTGTGAGTGAGAATGGGAGAGCTTTCTGTTTAAGGTCCCCAGGTAATTTTGGTTTGGGAGTCACTGAACTCAGAGGCTAATGGCTTCTTTCTGTAGGTTGGGAATCTCAAGCAAACCCCTGAAATCTGGGTTTTCTGTATTCCAGTGGTAATTTCTGAAATTCCCTTTCTCCTCAGCCGCAGTTCGTGAAAGCTGAGCAGTCCTCCTTGAGACACTGGCCTCACATGGCTTCCAGGACTCTACACCCCTGGTTTTCCTCTCACTCTCCTGGCTTTACCTTCTTGGGTGACTCTGAAGATCGGGGACCCCCAGGGCCCAGTCCTTGAAAGGAAAGTTTACAGGTTCATATTTTTTCTCTTGAGTTAAACACAGTGGTACTTTAAGGAATTTAAAGCTGGTTTAATCCACCTTAAATTATGATTTATGGGTTATTTTTGCAATATAATTTTATTGGGGCTAGTATTTGTTTTAGCAGTACATTATTCCTCTCTTTTCCAATATTGTTCACTCCAAGTACACACTAAATTCCCTACAGTGCAGAGAGAACCAGAAGTGACTGAGGCGAGAAGCAGTAGGCCAGCATCATCCTGAGAAACTCAGTCGCCAGGCAGCTTCCTCTGTAGCTCAGGAACTTACCCAGCAGCCACCCAAACAGAAACTGGATTTTCTGGGCTCTGACTTAAAATGCAAGACTGAATATTCAGTTGCCAAAACAGCGGTGTTTCACAAACATCAGGAATTTGGGGGTGCTTAGAAAAAAATAATCTTCTGCTTCCTGTTAAGTCTCTTAACTCTTTGTAGTGCACTTTTTAAAATACAGGGTTGGTCCTAAGCTGGGATGAATATGTACTCACACTTAGAGGGCTTTGAAGTTCTCATACATGTATCTCTTGAGAGTTTTGTCCTCACACATTCTGACGATGTGATCAGGAAATCTCTTGTGACTCGGACAGAAACCAAGGCACATAGCTCTTCAATGACAGCACACCCTTAAGTGCACCCGCTCATTAGCGCCTGGTCAAATGCCCAGATACCTCAGGCAAAAGTTCACAGTCATGCCTAACTGGTCACCAACCACGCCATGAGAGCGGATGACTCACTCCCTGAGATCTGGTTGTGACAGGTGAGAAGGGGAGGTGAGGGGTGGAGGAAGGTGTGCTAGACACCTGGGCACCATGAACAAAGAACAGAGAAGTGGAAGGAGGAAGCTGGAAAAAAGGAACCCAATCAGCCCTGGTGTTCAATTTTTAATGATCAGAAGGCTTTGTGGGAGTTCAAGTGCAAAGAACTATTAAAATGAATGATGAGAGAAAACTAGCCAATTATATGAACTTATGCAATGAAAATAGACATAAATAATAGATATCTAAGTTTTTTCACTGAGAAAGAACATTAAACTCCAGCTGATCTACAGAAATGTTTGCTGTTGGTGTACTTTGTGTTTATGGCCATTAGTGAGCAAATTGATAAAGTTCGTTGACACATTATTTACTCTTTCTCTCAGCCTGGAAATTGCCGCTAGAGAATAGTGATGAACAGTTCATTTTTCTTGTTCGAATTCAGAAATGCTGGCTTGTTTGGGAGAAAATGTTTGCGTGTTGTACCTGTATTTAGTACAGGCATACCTTGTTTTACTGCACTTTATTCAGCTTTGCAAATGTTTCATATTTTACAAATTGAAGGCAAAACTCACTTTATTGTAGTGGTCTGGAACCAGACCCACAATATCTCCGAGGTAGGCCTGTATAATTATTATAATTATTATTATTATTATTATTATTATTATTATTATTACTATTAGGTTGGCCAAAAAGTCCATTTAGTTTTTTTAAAATAAAAGACACTTTTTCATTTTCATCAATAAGTTTATTGATGTGGATATTTTGAGTATGTCAGCTCTCTCCCATGTAGTATAATGTTGATTGTTCTCAATTAATGTCTCAATTCGATTGCTATCAACTTCAACTGTCCACCCAACTGTGGAGCATCGTCAGAGAGAAATCGCCAGCACAAAACTTCACAAACCACTTTTTCCACATTAGATCAGTCACAGCACCTTCTCCATACATGGCACACATCTTTTTTTGCGTTTCAGTTGCATTTTTACCTTCCTTGAAATAATAAAGTATTATATGCTGAAAATGTTGCATATTTTCTTCCATCTTTACTATTAAAATGGCTGCACAAAAATTCACCAATTTTGATAAGTTTTTTTAAGTGCGTGCTCACATGACAGCTGTCACAATGCAATCTCATGAACTTGTTTTGAATGAAGTTGAAGACAATTAAGTGCTACTAAAACCATTGTACAGAAAAAACCAAACACATTGTTGGTCAACCCAATACGTTCCATCTTCCTTTTTCCATCCTTCTTCATGGGAGCCATTGACTCTTTCCTTGACAAATTCTTGTTGAACTTATGAAGCAAGCATGGTTCTAGATGCTGGGGACTCAGTCAGAATAAAGAGTTTACACTATAGCAGTGTAGTAGTTGAAAATCAAAGTTGTGGTATCACAGAAGGTACTGATAAACACTTTGAAGAAAATTAACATGAGGTTAGAAGGTGGTGCAGACCCCACCTCAGGAGAGGCAATAGTGTGTTGGAGACAGTTCCTCAGAGCTGCCGGTTAAATTTTTGCTTTGCAAGTAAATGCCTTATAGTAAAAGCAAAGGTAACCGCTCGTCATTTTCTGATTATGTTACTACACGCCACTATTACCTGGGCCCTTTGAGTCATTCACATCCAGTGTATCTGTGCATTGAACTATTGCATAACGGCGTGTGCCTGCGCATCTCCGTCCAACTCCGTGTTCAGTGACGTCACATTGGTAGCTTAAAGTCAGCCATGGGCAATGTCTTTACTCCGAGGAAACTGACAGATACTAAAAATCAGGGCTTTTTATCCCAGAGAGCTAGTTGTTAAGCATTTACCACCATGTACAGAAGAGAGTCTCCTGAAGAGGTGATACTTGAGCAGAAGCCTGCATTAAATGTGGACGGTTTTCATTGGGATATCAGGGGGACAGCGATGGCCGTGGGCCTCATGCCAGCCCTTGTTTGACACCTTCAAGAAGCTGCACAGCAGGGCTGATCACTGTGAGTGAAGAAAGTGGCAGGAAGTCAGGGCCGGGGACATATAAGTTGGACTTTGAAGCCCATAGTAAAAGACAGAGTTTTTATTCCAATACATTGAGAAGTCAGTCAGAGGACTGGGAACACGAGGCACATGATCTGATTTCTATTACAAAGGGCCACTCCAGTATCCGAAGAACAGAGTGTTGTATCAGGTGGTGGCTCTGTGTTTCAACTGAGCGGTTTCTAAGAATTACTCCTTGCTTGTTAGAAACATACCAGAACCACTGATATTTGCAATCATTATTCTAAAGTTTAATCACAGGCAACACAGAACACGTGGCCGTGATTAAGGGCTCATGCCTATCATATTCTCTTCCTCCTGGGCACACGGGTGGTCTACATGTCCCAGGACTCTTGCAGTTACGTCGGTTCCTGTGATCGGAGTTCTAGCTAATGAAGTATGAGCAGAGGTGGTGTGTGCCACTCCCAGGCAGAGACGGTTAAGAGCTATCGTGTGACCTCTGTACTTTCCTCGTGCCCTTCCCTGGTAAGCCATCTGACCCCGAGGGACTGCATGGCACATAGCATTCACTGGCTTACCCTGGACAGGTCACATGAGCAGAAAAAAAAAATCTTTGTTTCACTAAATCCTGAGATTTAGGATTCATTTACTTCAGCTGAGTCTAGCCCATGTGGACTAGTACAAAATGTCAATCTAGTGGAATTTGCATAAAAATAGCTAACATTTATTGAGTGCTTACTCCATGCTAGGAAGTAACGCTGTGTTTTACACTTATTTCCTCATTTAAGCCCTACATCATACCTAGGAGGTGAACAATATTTCTGGTTCCATTCTAGAAATATGGGGACTGAGCCCGAGAGGTTGAGTGACTTGGGCAACATCCAATCCCGACTCTAGAACCTTCAATTTTCCCACATGAGTAAAGAACACACAGCCTCCCAACTTCACGTACTGCTTTACCCGTTTATTTTGCACTTGCAGGGCTAGGCTCTGGGTTAGCACAGGTAAGTGAAACACCACCGCTGCCTTCAAGGAGCTCATGGTCTGGTGGGGGGAGACCATGAAGAGAGGGTTATGGTAAAATGAATGCATGGGCAATACCAGAGACAAAGACACATGCGAACAGGCGCCATGGCGATGCAGTTAGTGAAAGCCAGGCTGCGGGGACCCACAGGGCAAATGACTTAGTGTCTTCAACAGAGAATTTGTGGGAAAATGGAAGCAGAACCTACAGATTAAAAGAAATTTATCAACCAGTGGCAGAACTCTTTGGCTTCTGATTCAAGAAAATTATAGGAAAAAAAGATACTTCCTAGATATTTGAAAATTTGAACACTAAATGAACATTTAATTATATTTAGGAATTATTAACCTCAACTTAAAAAATTCTAGGTGATATAATGCTTTGTGGATATTTTTAAAGCATCTTTACCTTTCAGATATACATGCTAGAATGTTTATCGATGAAATGCTATAATGTCTGGAATCTTCTTCCAAGTATACAAGAGTGGGAAGCGGGTTGATAAAACAACAATGACCATGGACAATCACAGTTGACCCGGGTGGTAATTACATGGGGATCAATTTTAGTAAATATTTAAAATGTTCCAAATAAATGTTTTAGAAAAACTGTTCTGGGCTAGATACAAAGGAATGGGTAGGGTCGCCAACAAGGTGTCTGGCGCAGCTGGGAGAGCTCCCAGGAAAATGAAAGAGTTCTTGGGGAGCAGGGGAGCACGCACAAACAAATCAGATAAATGTGAGCATCATCTGTCGTTATTCATGCCAGAGGTGGTCCATATTTGTTTCTCATCAAGAGTCGGCTGCTATCACATGGAAACAGGTCACCAGAGTCCATGGAAATCTCTTCCATGGACGTGTGTAGAAATGTGCTGAGTGGAACAGGAGATTGCATGCTGGATTTGAAAGTCAGGAGGCAGGGAGTGAGAATGCTGCCTCTGTCACCGACCAGCGGTGTATCTTGGAGAAGGGCTCCGAAATTCTGTGTCTCGGTTCCTTCATCTACAAAACAAGGAGGTCTGAATTGTTCCCAGAGAACCCTTCCAACGTTCTGTTCTTCTACACGGGCTTCTGCAGACATGAAATGTTAATTGGGGGTTATGTGTGGGAATCAGGTCCCTTCAGGTCACTGTGGCATCATTGTCAGAGCCCAAAAGACCTCCAGTGGTAGAATCTTAGCTACAGGAGACCCTAGAGAGGTCTCCTGCATATAAGACCCCCTGATGAACCTTAGAGAGGCCAGTTTCTACCTCACAGGAGAAGCAGAAGGGAGTGACAGAAAGCACCAGGCCTTGTTTTCAGCACAGTACCTGAGATCTGGTGCCCTTTGCAGGTCAAGGGAGGAGAATTTATTCACAACATGGCAGTTCCTTATGAAAAGTTTCTCCCAGCTTGAAAAATCCTACTTGCTTTATTCCCTTGAATATTGAATATCAAGAAACCTGCCCCTTGGTGTCCCAAATGGAGCTTAAAATAGTTCTGATGGGATGTCACCAGGGGCCTGTAGTTTCTGTGCAGAGGAAAGCAATGCAAGTGTCAAAATGCCACCCCACTCCCCACACCTCGAACTAGAACAAATACTCAGCTACACACACCCATCCATCATGGAGGGAGAGAGAGGAACTCTGAGCCCCTACCTCCCCACCCACACCCCACCCTCACCCCACCCTCACCCTGGCAGAAGGCTGGCAGCCACACAGGCCCATCTGGGAGAGCGCTGGCATGGAAACAAAAGCAAGCAAGACCAGCCTGACCTCTGGCTCTCTGGGTCCTGCAATTTCTGGCCTAGTGAGCCTGAAAAGAAAGTTGGTGTGGTGCAGAGAAAGGAGACAACTCTGAGTGTGGCAGACCTAAGACAGCCTGACAGATGAGGAAACCAAGGCTGCCCATCCTTCTCTTCTTAGAAGGACCCACTTGTGGTGCTTTATATCTGGAAAGCAGTTTTCAGACCTCGCCCAGTCTTAACAGCAGCTGGCATCCTTCCCTGGCGTCCATCTCCACACAAGCTTCAAGTGGTCAGGGACGCTCGCCACACCAGGACAGCCCCTAACGGGCACCCTGGTGGAACCTCCTGGCTTCCCTTCCAACATTTTCATCAGTTTGTAATTCTGTATGAACTGGTTTGGTGATTATGTGATTAATATGCCTGCTTAATACGTAAGCAGATATCACAGATCCTGGATATATATTGTTTTCTTTTTTTAAATTGAAATAGAATACACAGAAAACACACAATTAGAAGTGCAGCCCAGTAAATTATTACAAAGTGGACACATCTGAGCAACTACTACCCAGGTCAAGAAATAGAACGGTCCCGGCCTCCCAGAAGGAGAACTGGGGCTTCTCCTTACCCAAAGTACTACTCTCCTGATGTCCATATATTAGTTTCACCTCCTTTTAAAGTTTTAAATCTTAAGACTTAAAAAAATTGAAATATGCTTTACATGCGAGGTCTGTCAGGAAAAAGTCCAGCCATTGTTACTATAACGAGGACGGTTTGCGCAGCATAGATGTAACCTGGCAGCCAAGGAGAGTGGGCTGGAATGTGCCGTCAGCGGGGTCAGTACGCACAGTTGAGTGAGCACAGGTACTATGTGGCCATCCCATTCAAAATGACTGAGCGAGGAGAGCAATGAATCTGTTACAAATTTTGCGTTAAGCTGGAACATTTCTCCATGGAAAGTATTTGGACGATTCAGAAGGCTTTCAGGGGTGATGCAGTGAGTGCAGTGCAAATAAAAGTGTGGCACCAATGTTTCAAAGATGGTCAAGAATCTGTTGAAAGCGACCCAGGTTCGGGAAGGCCTGCAACAAGCAGAACACCTGAGAATGTAGAACGCGTACGGGCTGCCATCATCCAAGATCAGCGACTGACAGTGCGAGAACTAGAAGCTGATCCGGGGATTCCCAAGACCACTTTGTCTGAGATTTTGACACAGGATCTCAGCACCAATCATGTCATGGCAAAATCTGTTCTTCGGTTTCTACTACCAGAGCAGAAGGAACATCGTGCTGCAGTTGCTAATGACTTGATTCAAAAGTATGCTTACTTTGAAGGCTCATACTATCGAGGTGCATAGTTTGAAGGGGATTGAGGCATCATTGTCCTATGTACAGTGTTTCTTGTAGCGTCTTCAATAAATGTCTCTGTTTTTCATATTGCACGGCTGGATACTTTGTGGACAGTGAAATTCAGGTCCATGCGTTTTGATAAACACGGCTGTGTTTGCCACAGTGGCAATGGAAATACAAAACAGTTCCGTCACCCACAAAATTCCCTTACGCCCTTTGTAGTCAACCCATCTCCCCGACCCCCAGTTCTTAAAACTGATGTTTTCCCCCCTATGTTTCCATGTATTCTAGACTTTTGTGTACATGGGATGATCCAGTACTTGAATGGGTGTGGGTGGGACGGAAGGAAGGGCCAGCTGCTTTCACTCAACATAATGTTTGTGCGGTTGATCTATTGTGACAACAGTTTGTTGTATCGCTGTATGAATAGTCCGTAATTTGTTTATATCACCGTATGAATATACCACAATGTATTTGTCCATTGTATTGTTAATGGGCATTTGGGTTGTTTCTAATTTGGGGCTGGTACAAATGACCTTGCTAGAAACATTTTCACACATGACTTTTCATGCCCCCTGCATGCATCCCCTTGAAGGCTTAGTGATGCCAAAGTCATGAAGATGGACTCCTGTCCTAGTTTCTAGAAGTTTCATTTTAGCTTTCACACTTAGATCTACAACTAACTGGGAATGCATCTGTGATATGATCTAGGGGCTCGTTTATTTTTTTCTTTTTCCTATATGGGTATACAGTCGACCCTGTACCATTCATGGGGGGGGGGTAGGCCTGTCCCCTTGCTCTGAAATAAGTAAGCTGTCCACATAAGTGCAGTCTTTGGACCATCCTCTCTCTTCATCCTCCCTCTTTTGTTCTTTTTTAAAAGATTTTATTTATTTACTTTTAGAGAGAGGGGAGGGAGGGAGAAAAGGAGAGAGAATCATCTATGAGTGAGAGATACATCAATCAGTTGCCTCTCGCATGCCCCAGACTGGGGACCTGGCCTGCAGCCCAGGCATGTGCCCTGACTGGGAATCGAACCACAGCCAGAGCCTCTTCCTTTTTTTATAAGCATTTTCTCGGTTATTGTTGACCCTCAGAATTTCTACTTAACTTTTAGGGTCCTGAGTTTACCCATCCTTGGATTCCAGCACCTGACCCGGTGCCTGGCGCACAGCAGGAACTCAGTGAATAGCTGTTGTATGAATGGGGGTGACCTAGGAACCTTCTCACTGATGATAGGCAGGACCCAGCAACCCACCTCCCTTTCACCCTTCTACCTGGGCCGCCGCCCCCAGAGGCGCGCGGGTGAACTGCAAGGGGCGTGCTCAGCGGCAGGGCGTCAGTTTCCTGCGGGCCGGGTTGGTTCTGCAGCGCAGCTCCCGGTCCCCGCCCCGCGGGACCGCCCGAGCGACACCCGCACCTCTTGAGCCTGGTGGTGGCAGCGTGGGGATGGCGGCGGCTCAGGGAGGCTGTGGCTCGGGCGCGGACACCCGGCTGGACCAGGAGACAGCCAGGTGGCTTCGGTGGGACAAGGTGAGGGGCGACCGGAGGCTCGGGGCGCCGGGAGGAGGCGCGAGGTCCTCTGCTTGCTCCCCCCGGCGCCGCGCCGCCTTTCCTGCGGCGAGCGGCGCGGCCCGCGCTTCCTTCCTTGCCTCCCCTCCCACGGGAAGACGGGCGCGGCGGCCAGGCCTCTCCGGCCCCGCCGGCGTGGGGCACATTCCGAGTTTGTCCGGGAAAGGTTGCCCCGGGACACAACCAGCCCGCAGACCGGCCGGGGCTGCAAGTTCCGGAATCGGGGAGACAGCCGGCTGGCCCTAACCTGGCCGGGCGCAGGGGTTTTGCTCGTTGGGGACCAGGTGCGTTCGTCTGGTCCTCAGCAGTCTCAAGTACAACCCCCACCCCTACCCCCGCCGCAAATCGCGCCGTCTGCCTCTTCCTTCGGCTCCTTAGGGCAGCATTCCCACCCACAGCTCCCAGGGGCAGGGTTGCAAACACGGGTCCTCCCGGTTGCGCTCCCCTGACTTCAAGCTTCTTTCTCAATTCTCTGACTTTGCTGAGATGGGAGGAAACCCCTTGGACCCTGCACCCCTAGCTCTGTTCACCCGCTTAGATGCTGCAGCAAAGAGAGAATCGGGAAGCCAGCTGCAGACTTGCCTCCCTCTCTCCTCTGTAACTTGGAGTCTCCGGCTTCCTCCTTGTTCTTTTCTGCTTGCTGTTTGTTTTCTTGGAATGTTCTCTGCTCTCCTCTGCTGAACTTGTTTCTCATGGTGGGGGGGGGGGGGGCGTGTTTGTTGGCTTATTTGTTTAATATCTGTCTCCAGCGCTGACTTGAAAGGCATGCGATCCCTTGGGGGTTGCACAGGACCCCTTCTAGAAGGGCCCAGCACTTGGTTAAGTACTCCGCTCCTGTCTTGAAATTCTTAACAATTGTTGAGTGAGGGGTCCCGTTTTTTGCTTTGTACTGGGCTCCAGCAAGTCAGGTAGCAGGGCCTGACCACGCCTTCGCAAACTCTCACGGTTTATGCAGTGGGGACACACAGTAGACACAGGGTCCCTCCGTGATCTGAAGGTAGAACGTTCCCATGTAGAACGTTCCCATGATGAACCTTGGTAAGCTCAAAGGGCGGAAAGCAAGGAAGCAATTACCATTAATTTATATGGAAAATATTTTCAGCACTCCCTGACCCAAAAAATAACCTACCAAGTGATACCATATAACACATAAAGCATAAAATAATCCTAAAATATAGTAAAAGCAGGAGTGATGTGATAAATACACACCATGCTTTGTATACCATCAGGCCACTCTAGCAACAGACTTTCCATCTTCTTCATTATTGGAGAGACCACTTGATAGACTGGCAGAACCAATAGTAACCTGGGCAGCTTTCAAGGTTCTTTCTCTGAGTGTAGCTAGCATGGTGGTGGATGCAGGCAAGTTCAGCACACACACAACGTCGTTATTTCATTCATCATGATCAAAACAATTACGTCCAGTTTTATACTAACACCCTATGAGCTCATAGGCTTCTCAATCCCTTAGGACACATCTTGCTAAAAGATGCACGGAATGAGCCGAGATAAAGCACAGGTCCCAGCTCACAGACACAGTTCCCGGCTCTGGTGGCCTGATGCTGAGATGCTGCGTGTGGATCCCGGGCGGGAGCTTGCAGGGCCATTGCTGCTGGGGGTGCCGCTGCTTCTATCATGGCTGCTGCCAAACACAGGCTGACTGCGGTTTTCACGTCTCACTTTTTTTGGTAAAGGCAAAAATCCTCTTTCGATTTCTTTCTTTCAGTTAGCACAGACTGGCACTAGCAGGTCTTTTGTAATACAAAGTTTTGAAAAGGTGGGGGGAGCTCCCTGTGCCTGAAGTAGTTGTTGAGTAAATGAAGAAGATTGCAGATCCTGCCACCAGGGCGGGGCCTCCTGTCTCCTCCCTCTTTACCTTCTGGCCCCTGTAGAGGAAAAGCACCTCCTGTTTCTGGATGCTGTTGGCAACATTTCTGCTTTCTTGAAAAGACAGCCTTGTAATTCTCTAGGGAAGGAAAGTGCTTCCATCTCTGATAACTTAGTAACTCGCAGTGTGTAGAAAACTTTTAGGTGGTAATGAATTGTTCCTAAAACTTTCTCTTTGGAGAAATAAACACCTAATTTCCACAGTGTTGTATCTGTCCACTCCCTGGGCAGAGATGAGGGGTTGTTGTCCTTCTTACTTTTTAATATCTACCACTTCTCTTCTTTCCTCTCCCAATTTCCTCTTTGGTTTGAGACAGGCAGCAAGAGGAAACTTCCTGCTAGCTGAAAGCTTTACAGCCCCTGGGTCTGAGCCCCCCGGGCGACAAAGCACCCTGCATTTCCACTGAGACTTCACTTTTGTCTTTAGCTGCTGTCAGCTTTGGTCACTCCCTTGCGTTGATTCTCACTCCTACTGCCCACTGGACTTTCCTTTCTTATCACTTCTCCTTTGGTTTCTCTCAAGCTATTGGCCTTTTATAGACACGAAGGCCAATTATTTTGTTTTTTTGGTAGAGACCAAAGGCCAATTAGAATTTTTCACATCAATACTGAGAATCACCAGATGTTGGGTGTGGTGTCAAAGTTTTGGTTTTCTCATTCTCTCAGCAAATATTATTTGGAATTCTTTTTTGTTCCAGACCTGAGCCCTTCATTGGGGGCACCTGCCAATCTGATTGGTCAGCTTGTGCTCTGTGATCGGGGTCTTTTGCTTTTAACCAAAGGGGCAGGCTTTCACTTAATTCCTCTTGATTCTGGAGCAATCAGGAAATGTGGGCTTAATTCCAGGAGGCCAAGGTTTTATTGTAAGAGCATTTCAAAGTTTAATTATGTAGCCATATCACGCCTGCGTGTTCATCTAGTGAGATGATGACTGTAAAGTAGAAATAAAGTAATTCCTCTATTCTAGTTCTTAATTTAAAATGTCCAATAGGGAATTGGCATGATTGCCATTTTTCTCCTTCTGAACATTTTCTGCAGCTGTTGCACAAAGAAAAAAGGGCAGCGTAAAGTGAACTTAAATGATTCATGTGAACGTCTGTTTGAAGCCGTGAGTATGAGAGAAAAGGCACAGAGTTCACACCTACCATGTAGTTTAGACAAGTCTCTTACTCTCTGAGGAGCCTCCATCTGTAAAACGGGGTTCTTGTTACTTGTCTGCCCCTTGAAGTCATTACAAGATTCAAGTTTGACCAGGTATGTGAAATCGTTGTACAAGTTATAAAACACTACAGAAAAAAAGTTTTGATTTAAATTGTATAATCTTTTGCTCTCTGGGAAAATTTGAAAACATTAAGGAGGAAAATTTGATTACAACTAAGTACCAGGCAGACAAAGATGTTTTACGTTAATCTAATGTAAACCACCTCAAAACCATCTTGTAAGGAACATTCTAGACTTGTTTGCACAAGTGAATAGCGTTGGTGAGTGGTGATGTGGCCGAGATTTCATTCTGGTATTAAACCCCACAACCTCTAAGTTCATTCCATTTTTCCAAATTGCTTGCCTTGGTAGGAAAGAAAATAATAATACATTATAAAGGGAAAGACTAAATACAGATGCAGGCAAAAGTAGGTTTACACTTCACGTGGAAAAAGACATGCAGGTTTGGGTTATTCCAGTAGCTTTAGTAACTCTGTTCCACATACTCACGACCCTAAACCTACTTTTGCCCACCCCTGTATATACCTATTCTAAACTATTCTAAAACTAAATATATTTCTTATTTATCACAATATCATTCATTATAATTCAAAAATCACTTTATATTTGAAATATAAAAAGCATCAAAATATTGAAATATTGAAAAGCTTAGATGGAGTCTCCCTGCCCCAGGTGGAATCATTCTGTTATCTACCTAGCTGTATCTGGTACACACCTTTGTGTTTTGCAGAATCCCTTAACTTTGGAGTCCGTGAAACAACTGATTGCAGAAGGCGATAAAGCAGAACTCCAGAAATGTTTCGGGGCTCGCATGGAGTTTGGGACAGCTGGCCTCCGAGCTGCCATGGGAGTGGGAGTGTCTCGTATGAATGACTTGACCATCATCCAGACTACACAGGTACCACGTGTGTTTGTGACTCAGTTATTCTTAACACGTACCCGCTGTTACAAGATAAACTGAGGCATATTAAAAACTTGAAGGGTTTATCTGAGCAAAAAATCTATTTGAATCAGGCAGCACCAAACTGGAAATGGTTCGAAGCCCTACTCTGACCAGAGCTGGGCGAAAGACTTTTCTTGAGAAGAGGCAGAAGCAAAGCAAGGAGACTAATAGATGGGCTATAGCTCAAGCGGTTACTTACCTGGGAAAGCTCAGGTGTATTTGTAGTTGGTGTCCTTAGGTTTGATCTCTTAACCTTGAGGCATTTACAAGCGTTGATTTTGATTTGTCTCACAGGTTTTGGTTTGCTCACTTAGGCTGCTCAGGCATTAACGCCACCTCAGTCTCATGGCCTCTTTGTGTGATTAGTTGAACCCCAGGCTCCCTTTGTGGTCGACAGGCCTCACTTGTTTTCATTACGGCCCGGTCTCGTGGGTTGTCCCGGCACAGGGAGTCTACTCCATAAAGTAAGGCTTGGGCAGTTGGCTGAAGCAGCGCTTGTTTCAAACTCACGCAACCATTCATTCATTCATGTAACAGAGATTTATTGAATGCGTACCATGCGCCAGACATTGGGAATATAATAATGACGGACACAGACGCATGGATCTTTCATTCCAGAGCAAGTTCATTTTTGTTGCAGTTGCACAGATGCAAGCATTGCAAAGCTTTTCTAACCGCCCGAGTAACCACGAGCCAGTTCTCTTTGGGGTGAAGGTAGAGCCCGGGTGGAGATTGTTGCTGAGTGCCCTGGCCTTCATTTGTGAGTTTTACTCACAAATGTCAGGGTCTAGGCCCAACTTTAGGAAACAGAGATGAAGCCTTTGACAAGACAGAAGGGCTGCCACTGAGTATGGAGAGGTCTGTTTATGAGGGAAATGAAGGCAAACAGATTCTCCAGGCTCTTTAACAACTTAGACCTGTGACAAATGAAGGCCACCTTAATTCTGGGAAAGAAAAGGCTGGTCAAACTGACTGGTGAGCACATGTACCTTACACGCATCTCCCAGCATAAAAGGCAGTTGGGCATGTTGTAGCAAAACCCTAATAAGATGCATTACTAGGGCTATAGAATAAATCACCCAAAACAGTGATTTTAAACAGTCTATTTTCCTCACAAATCTGTAAAGTGAGTAGAGCTTAGTGGAGACAGCTAATCTCTGTTACACGTGGCATCACCTGGGCCAGCGAGGAGCCTGGAGCCCCCTGGAAGCTCCCTCACTCACAGGTCTGCAGTTGGTGCTGGCTGCTGGCTGAGATCCGAGCCGGGGCTGGACCACTGCTTGAGGCCTGGCTTCCTCACAACGTGGGGCTGGGGAACCATCCAGAGAGAGTGTGGGTGCCAGGTGGGGGCTCTATTGACTTTTCTAACCTGGCCTTGAAAGTCACCCCAAGTCAGTTACTCCCACCATATTATGCTTGTTAAAAGCAAGTCAGTAAGGCTGTTCATATTTAAGAAGAGGGTATGTTGACACCCACCTGTCATTGAAGGAACCTCATGTCACAGGAGAGGATCCTGTGGGATGGGATGTATTGGCATGACCATCTTTGGAAAATTAGTTGGCCCAACTGTAGGGGATTCAGTGGCTTCTCAGTGAATGCCGGGTCTTTCTCCTGCATTCATCCACATCTAGTTCCTAGGAACGATGCAGCCTATCCCCAGGAAGGTCTTAGTACCTACCTCAAACCTCCTCCTCCCTAGAGGAGTCGGTCTCTTCTGGGACTGCACACTGCAATGCTGAGACGCCTACAAAACTAAGATGAGCCCTTGAAGGTCATCTCGTACAGTCGGCTACCTCTTGGGATAATTTCCCCACAATCCCAGCACTCCGAAGTGGTCACCCAGCCTGCACTGGCGCGCTTCCAGCAGGAGGAGGCATGTTCAGAGTTAGGAGAGTTGTGAGAGCAGCAGGGCGTTTTGAAGCCTTAGGAGCGGTTTCCACATCAGAGGAAAAGGGTTCCCAGGAGAAACGCCCCAGGCTTCCCCTCCCAGCCTCGGGGAGGGGTGACCTGAAGGAATGTGCTGGCTTCCACCGTGACCTCGGCCCCCTGCCCGCTGGTCTCTGCGGTGGACGCTCCTAAAGGTGTCCCCAAGTTCATCTGGTTGGATTTAAGAAGCAGATGTATGTGAGTCAAGAACACCCAGAAGGGAAACAGGACGGAGACTAGAGGGACATTTTTTTGTATTGTTTGCCTCATTCGTAGAGGTCACGATTTCCTCTTGGGTTACTTAGCCGTGTCACGAGACGTCAGGGATGGAGAACTTGCCATCTTCCGAAATAGCCATCCCGCCCTTGCACTGCTGTCGTTAAAGAATGGTTTCACTGTTTGGGGTCGACATCTCTCTTTCTGTAGCTTTTACACATGGATCATAGTTTGACCCTTTGAAGCCATCCAAAGTTTATTTCTTGTGTCCTAGGATAACATTTCAGTTCAGAGAACCTCCCGTAGCATCCTGCCCTGGGTCTTTTCTGGGCCCTTCTCTTGGGTCCTTAGACTCAGGCAGCCCCACGGTCTTTTCAGACAGTGTGGAGATGGGAGGATTTGGGACCAAGGCTAAATGCTTTTTGTCCCCTTGAACTTAGGGGCCACAACAGGAATCAGCCAGGGATGGGAAGAGGGTACCATCACTCTTGTAAGCCCTAGCAGGTGAGCACGTCATCTCCTTCAGGGGAACCCACAAAACCAATACACATGTGTCCTTATTTCTTTGTATCACTCAGCC
Source organism: Desmodus rotundus (assembly GCF_022682495.2). NCBI lineage: Eukaryota > Metazoa > Chordata > Mammalia > Chiroptera > Phyllostomidae > Desmodus > Desmodus rotundus. Next base: position 158,911,015 of record NC_071390.1, on the reverse strand, counting down.
TCAGGAGATAGGCCTGAAGCTGTGTGTGTGTGTGTGTGTGTGTCTGTGTGTCTAGGAAAAACAAACGGCATTCTAAACAGGCCCTGCCCTGGCAACAAAGCCGTGAGGTACCCTCCCTGCCAAAATGATTTCCTTCAGCCAGAATGAAATGAGTAATATGAACCATCATCATTACCCAATCAACCTTTGTTCTCTTTGTTCTGTGGTATATCCGGTTTTATCCAGTACCCTAAACTGATTGAATTCAAAGTTCCCTGTTTTCCAGTCTTTCGCACTTCAGGTGGAGGTGATGTTATCGCTCCCACTGCAGTACAGGAGTGGTGCGTTCTTCGTTTCTAGCGGGCGCGCTGGCCCAGATTGTGTGGACTCTTACTGCGTAGAATTGGCTGTATCGTGTTGTCAGACTGGCATCACCTCCTGAAGCCCTCCACCTGCTGAAAACCAGTATCACAAACAGAGAAACACAGAACGTGTCCGATCAGTCAGTTGTCAAAACCTTATCAAACGTATTGAGTTTCGTTGACCTCTGACGGTACGGAGCAGGCAGAAATATGTGAAACAAGCCCCTGTCCTCAGGCCCCTGGAACTCGTGTTAAAGAAGGAGTGCAGGCTTTGAAGGAAAGTAACAAGAACAACAGTGCTCCTAACAGCAACATGTAGTGCTTCTCTGGTGTTAGATTCTCGGCACTTGGCATATTTCACTCATTTAATCCTTACAAAGCCTGCTGAGGTAGGTACTGTGTCATTCCTGTTTCACAGAAGAGGAAACTGAGGCGCCAGGAAATTAAGGAACTCGTTATTTGCTCAGAGGTGGCAGAGCGGAGCCCAAACCCACTGACACTGTGCTTTAACCCCCCCACTGAACCACCTCTAACCAGACCTGGGGGACAAATCCAGGCTCTGCCACTCATGTGTCTGGACAGGTCACTGAGCCTCTCTGGGTCTTAGTTTCCTCATTGATAAAATGGGGCTTCTTGGCAAAGTGGACCAGGGGTTAGTGATTTTAGATATTAAGTGTCTGATATAGTACCTGATACATATAGATCAACAATAAAGTTTTTGTTTTCCTGTTCGTTCACCTTGTTTAATTGCTGAAGGATTTCTCCCCTTTCTGCAACAATGTCTCCTGTGGAAGTAGAGAAAAATTTACCAACTTACCATATACATTTGAAGTGTTAAAACATACATACTCTTTTAATCCATGGGGTATTCTTTTTAGGGATTTTGCAGATACCTTGGAAAACAATTCAGTGACCTTAAGCAAAGAGGTGTCGTGATCAGCTTTGATGCTCGAGCTCACCCAGCGAGTGGAGGCAGCAGCAGAAGGTATTTGAAGACACTCTTTTTCTTTGTAGTGTGTTTTGTAGTGTGTTTTGTCGCTATTTCAATGGCTAGCCTTTGAAAACCATTTGTCAGCCTCATTGCTTAACTACAACAAATGAAAGGTAAATTCTGTTTGCAACTTTTAAAAATTCTGGTTTTACATTAGGGCTAAGACAGTGGAATTATTTTGACAATTTAGAATTTAATACATACCTAAATGAAAGAAAGTTTGTTAAGAATTTCTTCTCACATGTGTCTTCTCACTTTCTTCCTTTAATGTACTTTTTTTTCTCCCAGTACTCATAAGCCTCATGAGCTCCTTCCCGTTCTTGAAGGCCCATTCCAAGCTGCATTCTCGTCACATTCACAGACCAGTGGGGCTCTCTCTCATGAAGCTGTAGGGAGACGATGATAGTCACGATGACGGCGATGTTAGAATAGCAGTCATTTGAGTGCTTAGTGTGAGCTAGGCCCTTACGTATTTAGTCATTGAACCCTATAAGGCATGTACTTTTTTCTCTGCTCTAAGATCATAAAGGGAAAGAAGGAGCCACAATTTAAGCCTAAAGAGGCTAGTGCCACAAGTTGGCCAGCTTTTTCTCTAAAAGGCAAGTAATAAACACCTTACATGTTGTAGATCAAACACTCTGTCACAACTGCTGGTTCTGCCACATGGCGCACAACCAGCCGAGGGCAGTCTGTAACGGAGCAGGCGGGGCCGTGCTCCAATAAAACCCTATTTACAAAATGAGTGCAGTTTGCCAATCCCTGCTCTTAATCGTGGAGTGGGGCCTTTTTTTTTTTTTACATGAATACTTACCTATTATGAATTTTTTTATTGCTTCAGAGTGTAAGCATTAGTAGTCTCTTAGATTAGAACATACAAATGTTTAACATTAATGAAGTTCTCATTACCTTGAGAGTGGTGGACGAGTTCACTGAGGCCTAATCTTTGCCTTTCAGGAGCTTGCGGTCTAAGAGAAAAGCATTAATGGGAACAGATGTGCAGCTGTGAGGAAGGGACCATGGTCCAGGCCAAGGACTGGGTGATGTCACTCCCCACATTGAACTCAGGGTGACCTAAGATTTCTGGTCTTCAGCTGCAGGCTCAAAAATGTGATTTTTTTTCAACAAAGCAAGAGAGAAGCTGTAGCTCTCAGGGATGGACACACATGAACACCTTTACAAGAGAGTGATGCTATAGGAACCCGAGTATCGGTTTGTCAGTTTTCAGTTCATGAACTTACAGTTAGAATTAGGTTACGGGCGTGCTTTACTGCCCCGGGGCGGGGTGGGGTGGGGCAGGACAGGACAGGCCAGGCTCTCTAGCGGTAGCACAGACCGTGTGTCTGTGTGGCGAACTCTCTTCAGCTTCTCAGATTTTTTCTCTTTAGGCTGACTTCCCTGTTCCTGGTTGCCACTCAGTGTTTACCTATGTTAACGTTGTCAGTTGAGGTACAGATACTTCTTGCTCTAGCCTTGGAGCCACATTGTTTCCCAAAAGTAGCTGATGTTATTAATTCTACTGAAGTTATGGTTCAGGTGTCAGAGTTGGGTGGGAGGGGCTGGGGTGGGGTGGCGCTCAGGACTGCTGTCACCACCACGCGCAAGCTGTTGGAGACTGTAACCTAAGTACTAAGCATGGCAAAGCAAGTGTGATCAGTGAAGAAGATCAATGGAATCTTCTTCAAGAGCCGGATACTCTTGTAGTCTCAGAGTTTTACCTAAGGAAATGGCTATTTGTTCTTTAATCTTCCAACTTCATATACCGAGTGGGGAGCATGAGAGGCAACCATGAAGCATACACAGAGGGCACATTGAATTGTTTTGTGCACACTTGTAGCTCAGAACGTTCATATGTATATCATCGAACACACAAGCTGGAGCAAAAGTAGGTTTACAGTCGTTCCCATGGGAAATGACACAGTAACTAATGAGTAATTCCACAGGAACAAGCCCCTGTTCTGTGTGCTCACAGCAGGAACCTGCTTTCGCCCCACCCTGCGTGTTGAGTGGCTCCTTTGCCAACGTTAAGGTCAGCCTGGCATGTGATCAGTGTTCACGAGGGTGGAAGTGACTCCATGCCGTTCATTCTAGCAAATATAGTTTCATTCAGATTTTTATTAAGCTTGTTTTTGATGAATTTTGCTATTTTTGTGACTTTGCCCTATGGAGACTCCTTTTTTCTTTTCTGTCAAAATTTTTTCTTGTATTAATGACTCTGGGTTGTAGGGATTTTGAATTGTTAAAGTGCAGAGCTCTCTTGTGGCACAGCCAGCTCCCAGATTTGGGGAGAGAATGAATGACCGGGTTAATTCTGTAATGGCCTAATGTTGTTCTTTGGAAGGAAAGCGCTCACTTGCTGTGGGCAAGCGTTGCACTCCAAGCATGAAGAAAGGCTTGGTGCCATGTGCCCTGCCCGAAGCCGGCTGCTGTCGAACTTAACAGAAATGCCAGGGACGAAGATTTAAGCCTTTTTTAAGAGCTGAATGGAGCCAAGATATAAATATGTCAAATGTGTGTGTGTTGCTTATGCATACATGACACACACACACACGGACATGCCAACATGATACCATGTAATGAAATGCTAGTCTGCGTGGTCTCCACTGGGTTGCGACAGCTTTGGGCTCGAGTTCCTCACCCTCTGCACTACGGACATGGGGCTTCACACGGGCCAGCAAACTCTTTGCTGCAAAGGACGGCCCTGGGCATCGTAGGCTGTTCAGTGGCATCCCTGACTCACACCCACTAACTCCCAGCGGGACCTTACCCCACTTCCAAAGACAACCAGAAGGGTCTCCAGACACTTCAATGTCCCATGGGGCAGAATCCCTCTTGGTCGGGTACCACTGAGAGAGACAGGGAGTTGAAAGACTTGGGACTGGGCCTGGTCTGCTGCGAAGTGACTGCTGGACATGGGACCCATTATCTGGCCTCTCTCGGCTGTAGTCCTATTTCTGTAAAACAAAGGGGTAGAATAAGGTGCCTACTAAGGTTTATCCAGCTTCATGGTTCTATACCAATGGCCACAAAATGAACGTTCCCCTGCTCTACTGAACCTAAAGAAGTGGCTGGGCAGGGCAGTCATTTCCTTCTTTACTGTCACCCGTGGTCCTGACACCTCTGCTCTCCTTTCTCCCTGTCACACGGCATTTCCAGGTTTGCCCGGCTTGCTGCCACCACGTTTATCACTCAGGGGGTTCCTGTGTACCTGTTTTCTGACATAACCCCCACCCCTTTTGTGGTAAGTAACAGGTTCATTTTATAATTTCCTGTCATGGGGTTGGGGAGGGGACAGGGCTGAATGTTACAAGCTTGAGGGCTGTCGGGAGTCAGGTGTTGAAGGGCAGAAGAGCTCCTGGGCATTTATTGGGCATCCTGTCTTCTCTCCAGGAATCTTTCTCCTACATCCTCAGAGTATTTCTCTGGTGTTCAGCTTTTGATTCATCAGAATTGACTTTTTTTAAGTGCAATTTTCCTTTTGCTTGCATTCGAAGGATATTTTAGCTGGTTAGCAAAATGTCTTTTGTTTGTGTATTTTTCTTTGTTTGGTTTGTAGTTCTGTTTCCCAGTTATCACAGTAGGAAACTTCTTGTGTCTGAATCTGAATTCACCTGCAGTCATGTCTTGCCATGAATGTTTTTGACAGGTTGGTGCACCAGCTTTTTATACAAATGTACGTTCTAAGCAGTATTCATGGCCAGTACAGAAAGCATGCTTGGCATGTTTTAGTGAGATTTTAATCAAATAATTCATGTAGCAGAATCTAAAGAAAAGGACTGTAGGGACCATGGCAGCTGTTGTTTTTAAGAAGATAGAACTTTTCAGAGTGGGGCCAGATGCTACGGATATATTTTTTAGAAATTAAGCCAACAGTGTGATTTGAGTGCCGTTGGTTACATCAAGTAGAAATGATGGTGCACTGATAAAGGAGCAGCGATGCCCACTGGTATTGCGTTTACTGTCTCTGGGGCACGACAGACAGATACGCCTCCTTCGAGGCTGTAAAATAAATAAGCCAGTGCACACTCAATATCCCATTCAAAGGTGGTTCACGTTTCATTGTTTGATGGAAAAATGCAGTGTTTTCGAGCGTCCTTGGTCTCCTGTACTGTGTTAATAGCTATTATTTTTATATCAGACATGAATTAAGAGTGTCTCGTGATCATTTCCCTCTCCACGGCGTGGCTGTCCCTTTTCTTTGCTCTGGGACACATGGGGGTGTGAAATAACTCCTAAGGGGACAAAGAGCCACTCGATTCTTAATGGGGTGGTGGAGGGGACCGGTGGCTGGAGTTTCGGGTTGCCCGTGTGTGGGAAATCTCACGTGCACCCAGAGGGGGACAAGCCTCCCCCCTCCCCATTGTGAGAAATAGTCTCGTAAAGATGGGAGCCGAGCAGAAATACAAGAGAGGGAGATTTTATTCTGGAGTGGAAGACAAATGAGCCAGACATAAGAGCCCTCGTTATTCAACCTTTTTCTTAAAAACAAGGCGGGGCAGTGGGGGTGGGGGTGGGGAGAAGAGAAAGCACTTGGAGGAAATAAATGAATCCATAAGTTCTGTCCCAAGAAGACTTAAAAGAATGTGAAATGGAAGCTTAGACCATCTTACAGTTTGGAGAGTTTTCTAGCTCTACCTAGTAGAAGACAGTAAGAAGAAGGCACCTAGGAAAATATTCTCCTTTGTTAACAGGGTACATATCCCAGAATTTTGAGCAGTGAGCCAGTTCTAAGGGTAATGAGAGTACACTGCTTGGGCCCTGGCCGGGTGGCTCAGTGGGCTGGAGCATTGTCCTGTACACCAAAAGGTCGTGTGTTTGATTCCCAGTCAGGGCACGCACCTAGGTTTCAGGTTCTATCCTGGGCAAGGCTCATAAGGGAGGCAACTCATCAATATTTCTCTCTTACAATCAGTGTTTCTCTCTCTTTCTCCCTCGCTCCCCCCACCCTCCTTTCTTCTCTCTCTAAAATCAATAAACATAACCTCAGGTGGGGATTAAATGTCACCTTTAAAAAAAGAAAGAATATACTCCTTGGGTACGGCATGAAATGACACAGTATGATATTTACATATTATGTTTATTAAGCGGGAACAAGTTGGTACAGACAGACAATAAACGATAGACATGTTAAGTATACCTAGTGTCTGTGTTTAAAACTCGCTTGTGTCCTGCTACGACAGCCCTACACAGTGTCGCGTTTGAAACTTTGTGCTGGACTCATGATCACCGCCTCGCACAATCCGAAGCAGGATAATGGTTATAAGGTACTTTTATTTTTGTTTCCACGTGTGTGTCCTTCCGTGTGGAGCGTAAGCCTTTACAGTTTGGGTGCACAGGGTATGGATGCTTTCCCATTATCCCTAAACTGTCTGGGTGTGTCCCTGCATTCTCCAGGTCTATTGGGATAACGGAGCTCAGATCATCTCTCCTCATGATAAAGGGATTTCACAAGCTATTGAAGAGAATCTAGAGCCGTGGCCTCAAGCTTGGGATGACTCTGTAATCGATAGCAGTCCACTTCTTCACGACCCAAGTGCTTCCATCAATAAGGACTACTATGAAGACCTTAACAAATACTGTTTTCACAGGTAAATGGATTGTACACACACCTCACGACAAAACACATCTGCATGCCTTCCCTCCGTCCTCTGATTGGACTTCACAAAGACTCAGGGTTTCCATGTTGGGGCTACTCCAAGGAGCTCTTGAGCAGTTACGGGAATACTTGTGTGTGTGTGTGTGTGTGTGTGTATGCCTGAGGATACACATTTTCATGGAACGTGTATCCTTAGGTACATTTCTGGCATCAGAATTGTATGTGCATTTACAAAGTTGATAAGGGTTTACAAATTGCTCTCCAAAAATGTTGTACTATTTGACTCTCCCAACAATAGTGTATGATCCACACACTCTTACCTACACTGAGTGTTATCACATTTTTCATGTTTCCCAATTTGCTAGATGAAGTAATATCTCACTTTATTTGCATGCTTATAAATAAGCTATTTTTCATGTTTATTTAACCTATACTTTTCTGTGTATTTGTTCATTTTTCATTTGTGAAACCACTTTGTTTATATAGAAAAATAGACTTCATTATTTTCAAATATTATTTTCCTTTCCATTGTTATCTTGGGAATTTTTTCCTGAACTTTTAAGAAAATTTGATAATGTTTATCAGGTTTTTTTTTAAAGACTTTATTTATTTATTTCTAGAGAAGGGGAAGGGAGGGAGAGAAACATCAATGTGTAGTTGCTTCTTAAGCCTGCAACTGGGGACCTGGCCCGCAACCCAGGCATGTACCATAGACTAGGAATTGAACCGGCGACCCTTTGGTTCGCAGGCCAGCACTCAATCCACTGAGCTACACCAGCCAGGGCTGTTTATCAGTTTTTGGATGTTTATATTTTGTAATGTTAAATCTTTTATGTATTGGTGGTTTTTACTTTTGTATGAGTTGTGAAGTAGGAAAACAAATTAGATTTCTTTAAAAAGATTGGCCGTTGTACCAACATATTAAGTTGAAGAGTACATCCTTCTTTGACCAATTGTAAATACTACTTTTATCAAGTTCTAATACCAGTCGAGTGTTTACTGTGCATCAGGTAGTGGCTGCGGGCTGGAACCTGAGCCCGGGGCTGGAACCTGAGCCCGGGGCTCGCTCTTTTACCCTGCCTAGGTGGGAGTGCCGCGTCATAAAACAGACTCTGAAAGCAATCAGAGTTGCTGAAAGTAACTACAGCATACAGTTTAAAACCTGAATATGTTGGGAGAGAGCTCTTGTACTTGGGAGACAGTAGGTACATTCTATTTCATTTTTTTAAACAATGGAATTAGAATGATCCTTTGGGGTCTCGTACATCTGTATTACCTTCATGTCCTACGTTCTGAGGGATCCGGGTCCTTGACATGTTGCGAACCTTCCAGTGTTGAGAGTCATGTTTGTGCATTTCATCATTTTCCATGGCGTGTCTGATCCTAGGAGCGTGAACAGGGAGACCAAGTTGAAGTTTGTGCACACCGCTGTCCACGGCGTGGGCCACCGCTTTGTGCAGTCGGCTTTCAGGGCTTTCGACTTCGTGCCCCCTGAGGCTGTTCCCGAACAGAAAGACCCCGATCCGGAGTTCCCAACCGTGAGATACCCGAATCCCGAAGAGGGTAAAGGTGTCTTGGTAACCTAATATTTTTAATTATAAAATTTACCTCTTATATTCAAAACTAGGACTGTCAAGTAAAATATGTTTTTATGTGCTTTTGTCATACTGAACAAAAATAATTTCATCATTGGAAATATTGACATTTATTAATCTCTCATCCATTTCTTAAAGGAACTTTCCAATTAGATTATCTTAGCATCAGGATATGAGGGCTGAAATTTAAATGCTTTAAATTTAATTTAATTAATTAAATGTAAGTTATGCTGCATCCTTAATGCCAAAAAAGAAGCAGTAATAGAATGGGAGTTCATCCCATGATTTTTATTCCTTAATGGTCATTTTTGCTGCTATGAAGCAGTGCTATTTAAATTATGGTACCTTCAACCTTTTTAAAGGGTAGAGTAACAGTGATATTCAGTGAGTCAGTTTATTTCGGTTTGTTTGTGAGGCTGGTCACAGGCGAGGCCTGGAAATACCAATCCGACCACACCCACCCTGTCAGATGTGCAGTGGACCCCAAGGGCAGGCTTGGGTCACAGGCTGATGCTCCCAGGACCTCACCTGACTGAGGAAGGAACATGTGACTAGCCAAGACCAGCTCCAGAAATACCAGCCTTAGTTTGGAGGAAGTTCCCTTTTAGTTCTGAAATAACTGAACGTTTTCAAAGACTGCAGTCTGCCTGATTCTTGATCGAAGTCCTCCTTTTTCTGCTCTCTTTCAGACTTTATCTTTTGCTTTGGCTGACAAAATCAAGGCCAAAATCATTTTAGCAAATGACCCAGATGCTGATAGACTTGCTGTGGCAGAAAAGCAAGACAGGTACAAATTAATTATGATTACCTACACAATAGAAAATATAAAGGGTGACCTCCTCGGCAGTCGCATGCTTCTGGGGAGTCTGGACCTATTTGGAAATACTTCCCGTTTACTTTGCAAATGGTCACCTTACTGAATTTCTGTCAAGTTCCCCAACACAGAGCAAGGTGCTGCCCCAGGGCCACACGACTGCCGTGCAAGCATAATGCCGATTAAACCCACCCCGTATGAGTAATTGTAGTATGAGTAATGACTCTGTGCCTAATGAGCACAGAATACTTGGCTTACTTCCAGCTTTATAGTTCTGTACTTGCTGGTGCATTTGGTAAGAAGGTGGGCCTTCAAGGAAATGTTGAATTTATGTTGCGCAGACCAGAGAGGAATAGCTGCGGAGTACTTGCACAGCGTCTAAGGCGGGTTTGGCTGTAGAGTGTCTGGAGAGGAGTGGTAGGTAGGAAGGTGGGGGGTGGCATTGAAAGGTCAGCAGGGTTCAAGGAGTTTCCGGTATCAAAGGGCATATGTAATGTTTGGGGGATAGTGGCGTGTTACCAAAGGGTCAGTTAGGGCTTTAGATTATGATCAAACGGGTTCACTTCTGTATCAGTTTTTAGAAAATTAAGCTAAGGGGATGCATGCTGAAATGGGAGCTGTACTTCTAGCCACGGGACCCACAGAGAGGAAGACGAGTCGCACCAATGTCTCTGGCACTCTCCCTGCTGTAGCACAGAGCCCGGTCTTAAGGGGGGGAAGCTGCTGCCCTCTCAGAACCAGCGATGTGACCCCAAGTTAAGATACACACACTATTGTTATCATAGGGGGATCAGCGTAGTTCTGTTATGTTTAAAAACAGCCGCTGCTGAAGACTAAGAGAAAACGAATTATATATCATCACTGACATACTTGTTTTATATGCCCTTCAAAGACTGGGCATTTGTCTAGGTAAACCGGCTGAGACGTGGTAGCTGCTCAGATGTTTGTGAAGTGACAGGTTTCTGGCCAGTTGTTTAAATACGAGTAACGAGAACAGTTCCCCCAGAAACTACTTGGAGCCGTGTTTGGCTAATCGTGTCAGAGGCTCCTAGTGCCCCTCCAAAGATCTCAGCGGGGTATGGCTTGCTTTGTCTTGCAGTGGTGAATGGAGAGTGTTCTCAGGCAACGAATTGGGGGCCCTGTTGGGCTGGTGGCTCTTTACTTCTTGGAAAGAAAAGAATCAAGATCACAGTGCCCTCAAAGATACATACATGTTGTCCAGCACCGTCTCCTCCAAAATCTTGCGGGCCATCGCCTTAAAGGAGGGTTTTCACTTTGAGGTAAGGCGTCTGAAGACGTGGGCTTTCCCCTTTCTTTCGCTCTGTAGGAGGTCTAAGGCACGTCTCTCTCTTTTGGATTATCCCTTCAGGAAACACTAACTGGCTTTAAGTGGATGGGAAACCGAGCCAAACAGCTAATAGACCAGGGGAAAAACGTCTTATTTGCATTTGAAGAAGCTATCGGTAAGGAGCAGTACGATGAGTGATGAGCTTAGACTTCGTTATAACATATAGAATGCAAATACATGGGGAAAGGGTGGATTTGGGTTCAAAAAGTCAGCGTGGAACAGGAGCGCACAGTTTGCTTTGCTTCTGTGGCATTCAGAGAGCCTTGAACTGTCCTACCTTTAAATTGGCATCTCAGGGTTTTTTTTTTTTTCCCAGCTAAAAAGAGTATCTTGCAAGTAACCAATCCACTAATGTAAGCAAGTGCATCCTTTCCCCAGGTGACTTAAAACAGTGGTGTTCTGCACATGGCTGCTGGTTGATCAAGAATCCGTATATTTGGGGAGTTGTGGTGTTTCCTCAACTGTGGTATTGACATCCAGGCCTAACGTACTTTGTTCCGCCTCTGAAAGTGCTCTGCAGATCTGTCCAGAGGAAAGGAGAATGTTCCTTCATCCAAGTGATTGTCTCCTGAAAGGATGACCCCAAGCCCAGGCAGAATGACTGAAAAAACACATCTTAAACTGTCAGTAGGAAAAAGCAGAAATGAGAATGAGCTATAGAAACCCGAAATTCAGGTGGTTGTGCTGAGGATGTTTTAGCTATTCATTTAGTAAAAGCTATGACATGTTATACTTACTCTATAGTATGTATTCTTGTGATGCACCCGTCTTATTTCCTGCAGTACACATAATATTCAACTAATGTATCAAATGAAATGCAGGGGCTCAGCTTTGCTCTCTTGTTGTTACAATTGGCAGTCTTGTCTTCCTACAGATTTTTAGTTTTAAAACACGTTTACGTTGGTTTATTGAAAATGTATTGCATATCAACTACACAGTGATCCTGAAAGATATGGACACTGACCTTAGCCTACAGCACCTTCGAAGGATCTAGTTAAATAACCACACAAAAGAGGATAGGCCAGGTATCGAGATGAATAATAGAACTCCCAAGAACTCCGGGGATTCAGAGAAGACAGAATAAGCCCTGACCAGAACAATGGGGAAGGATTTTGTGGGAGCTGGAGGAATTTGGGCTGCACCTAGGAGAGAGCACATTTGTCTAGGAGGAGGACTCTCCTTACAGGCCAATCAACAAACACGTCTTGAAGGCCTGGTATGCGCTAGGCACTGGGCTGGATTCTTAAATATAGTAATGGCGAATGAGAAGAACCCACATACTCATACTGTACAACATCTTAGGCAATAGGATGCATATAGATACCTGCACGCACAGTGTTATGAAGCAGTGGTTCCCAACCTTTTTGGCACCTGAGATCAGTTTCGTGGAAGATGATTTTTCCACGGGTTGGGGGTTGGGAGGGTGGGGATAAAATGGAGCTCAGGCGGTAATGTGAGCGAGTGATGGGGAACAGGATGAACCTTCTCTCGCTCGCCCGCCGCTCACCTCCTGCTGTAGAGCCTGTTTCCTCATGGGCCACAGACCGGTATGGGGGGGGTCGGGGACCCCTGCTATAATAAAGGAACCCACTCCTAAGCATATGCATCTGACACGTGTTTCTGCAGGATATATGTGCTGCCCTTTTGTTTTGGACAAAGATGGAGTGAGTGCGGCTGTCATAAGCGCAGAGCTGGCCAGCTTTCTAGCTACCAAAAATTTGTCTTTGTCTCAGCAGCTGAAGGCCATCTATGTTGAGTAAGTGTCTACTGACTCTGTTTAATTGAAATAATGTGTTTTGATTAGTTGCAGGTGTACAACCTAATAATTTGATACATGTATGTATTGTGACCTGACCACCACAGTAAGTCTAGATAACATGCATCACCACACGTGGTCATATCTTAAATGTATCATGTTCTTGCGTATGAGATACTAATAGTCTTTCTAATGCTCTTCCTTTGGTTATCAATGCTGTTGCTTATGAAAGTGAAATAAGAGATTATCTTTTCCTTTTGATACTTAACCACGTAATAGTAATTACCATTTGTGATGGCATTAATCTTTACTAAATGAGAACATTAGTTGCAGAATGTGATTGTAAGTGATGCCCCAAAAGATTAAATGTGTTCATGAAGCATCTACTCAGTCTTTATGGAAGTCACTCAGCTCTGCCTTTCTGGCACAAAAGCAGCCAGACCCAGAGCATAGTGAAATGGGCCTGGCCTGGCCGTGTTCCGGCCAAGTTGTTCCCTACACACAGAGGCTGAGAGCAGGGCAGCCGTTTGGTGGTCCCTGCGGTGAACTGCTGTACCTCTTGTTTAATGCTAAATTTAGTGCTTTGGAGCCAGTCGTGGTCATTCATTGCAGTAAATATTTCGGAATATACTGGTTGCTGCCTGTTCTGGATCCACTGTGTGGAATCGCGTGTTCCTCATTTTGCCTGTGTTTGCATTTGTTTTGATAGGTACGGTTACCATATTACCAAAGCTTCATATTTCATCTGCCATGATCAAAACACCATTAAAAAATTATTTGAAAACCTTAGAAACTATGATGGGAAGAATAATTATCCAAAAACTTGTGGCAAATTTGAAATTTCTGGCATTAGGGACCTTACCACTGGCTATGATGATAGCCAGCCTGATAAAAAAGCTGTAAGTAATGTCCACTTTCATCAAACTCTTCTATTTACCTTCTGTTACACTGTAAAAAGCTTACCATATATCATTGCGATACTGTGACTTACTTATTTTTTTTTAATACTTTATTTACTTTGAGAGAGAGGGGAAGGGAGGGAGAAAGATAGGGAGAGAAACATCAATGTGTGAGAGATACATTGATCAGTTGCCTGTCACACACCCCCAACTGGGGACCTGTCCCACAACCCAGGCATGTGCCCTGACTGGGAATTGAACCAGTGACCGTTTGGTTCGCAGGCTGGCAGTCAATCCACTGAGCCACACGAGCCAGGGCAGAGAAAAATGATAACTGTTTTATAGTAAGAAGTACATATTTGGTCTTCATCTATTTTTCTGGCACAGAGCTCCTAAAACCCTTAGAATTTCGTTAAGTCATGAGAGCATAAAGGTGTCTTAACGTTGATAAGGTGACTTGCGGAAAGCACCTAAGGATGGGAGCTGGTTGCCAGGAAAACCAACCAGGTGATTAGAGAGTCAGAACTTTCAGCCCCACCCAGACTTCCGGGGAGCGGAAAGGGGATGGAGATTGATTTTAATTGCCAATGGCCAGTGATTTAATCCACCATGCATACGTAACAAAGCCTCCATAAAAATCCAAAAGGACGGGGTTTGGAGAGCTGCTACCCTGGTGAGCAGGTGCAGATTTGGGAGGACTTGGAAGCTCATAGAGGGCAGAGGGCATGGTAGCTCCCCGCTCTTTTCCCATACGTTGCCCTGGGTATCTCTTTATCTGGCTGTTCCTGAGTTATACCATTTTATAGTAAATTAGTGAACTGGTACATAATATGTTTGTTTGAGTTTAGTGGGCTGCTGTAGCAAATTAATCAAACCCAAGGAGGAGGTCTTTGGAACCTCTGATGCAAAGCCAGTTAGAAGCACAGGTGACAACCTGGACTTGTGACTGGTATCTGAAGCGGGAGGGGAGCTTTTGCAGGACTGAGCCATTGACCCGTGGAACCTGGTTCTGTCTCAGGTAGATAGTGTCAAAATTGAGTTTACCTGTAGGACACTGGGTGGTATGGTTGTGTGGACAACCAAGCAGTCCTCCCATCCTATCCATAGTTGGAATTGGGTGCAGAACCACTTTAACTATGTAATTATTGAAGCTGAATTTAGGACATTTAGGCATTATTATAAACAAGCTATCTCAAGTTAAAAATCATAGCCTAGACCTAAAAGGGTTCTCACTAGTCATCTCAGCCAACTTTGTCATTGAACTCATAAGGAAATCAATATTCAGAGGTGCAGGGTCTGCCTGAGGTCACACAGCTCCTTGGTGATGGTTGGGGTACCATCTGGGTCTTCTGATTCCAGTTGTCCCGCTTTTCCTCTGTCTCAGTCGTTCTGTCCTGAAACAAGGAACAGAGTCACCTGGCCCCCTGGTTAAAACACCAAGCACTGCAGCCCAACCTCGGTGTCTGAAGTGGGGACCAAAAATGTGTCTTTCGTACAAGTTCCTGGCTGATGCTGGTGCTACTGGTCCACCCTTGAGAACCACTGTTTGCTTCCTGCTTAGTTTCCCCTGTTCTCTGAATGTCTGGTAGCTGTTGGCTGTGAAGCGTGAGACCACACCCTTCACACCATGCGCATCCCCAGTAGAGGCAGAGGAAGGCCAAAAGGTCTAGCCGAGGCAGGAGGTAGGGGAGAATGTCCTTCTCAGATGGTAGACATTTTCTCTGATGTTTACCCTCTGATATATTTTTCGTTCTCATCACCACAGTATATTTGTAAAAGATACATAGTATTAAGCATTGCAGTGAAACGTGGCAGCTCCGGCCACTGCCATCTCTTTGTCACACTGCTGACAGCCGCCTTCCCTCTCGGTTTTCCTTCTGGCCTTTACCACCTGGTTTCTAAATAACGTGCTGATAGGGTGATGTTCTGACTTACCCGCTATCAGACTTTATTAATTTTCTGTCATGGAGATCAGGGTTTGGGTCTTGCCCTTGCAGCATTCACCATCCCCCTTTCTCCCCTGTCCTTGAAAGACACTTGTACCGTAACTTCGGGTGACATCGGCTTCTGCGCGTGAATCATTGTGACTAGTCACTGCTGTTTCCTGCTTAGCTAGGTGTTGTACTTTGATTAGGTTCCCCCCATTTGTGTGAAGAATTGTCTTTCCTGTCATTAATTGTTCCTCCGCTCTTTCCACTGCTTGGATTTCCATGTAACTATCACCAGTCCTTCCCTCGTCTTTCACGTGCCCCTCAGCAGGGTGTCCGCAGGGTCCAGTCATTCGGCCTGTCTGTTGGTTCTGTTTTGTTTCCAGCGGCCTCCCTCCTGGTCCCGTCCCCACTCACCAGGGTTGGGTCCCTGGCTGTGGGACCCCATGACCTCCTCCTTCTGCATTCATTTTCCTAAATCACGTCCTCTAGGAGCTTCCTAAGAGAAAGGGCATGGGAGGTAAACTTGAGACATGTAGACCTGAAAATGTCTTATTCTGCCCTCGGACTTCATTGCCTCAGTTTTGAAAGCCTTGGTCCCTGATTGGCTGGCGTCCCGTGTTGCTGCTGAGCATACATTCATTCGCTCGTTCGCTCATTCAGGAACAAGCTGAGGCCTACTGCGTGCTGCACACGGGGGTGCCGATGCCATCTGTGTTCAGTCCTTCACATGCCTTGTTTATTTCTCTGTGGGAAGGCTTAGGAACTTGGGATTCTAAAATTTCAGGGACGTACTTTACTGTGGGTCTCTTCTTATTCCTTCTTCTAAATACTTAGTGGGTCTTTGTTGGTCTGTAGAGTCATTTCTCTTAGTTTTGAGAAATTTTCTTGATTTTTGCATCAGAGAAGGAAGCTGGATGGCTGGATGGTTGTTTTTCAAATAGCCTCTTCCCCTGCGTTTTCTGTTCTCCCTTTATCAACAAGTTTTTCGTTAGATGCTAGCTCTCCAGGGCCAATCTCTACTTCTTGTGTTTCTTTCCTGCCTATTGCCCATCTGTATTTTCTTGTCCTACTTTTTGGGAGATTTTTTCAACATTAACTTTCCATGCTTCTGTTGACTATGGATTTCAGCTCTTATGATCTAATTTGTTAATAATGACATCTTATTCTCCTTTCATGTATATAATATCTTAATACTTTTAAGGATAGTAATTATGGCTTTTTTTTAAATGTAGATCTTTTTTTGCTCTGTATTGTCTTTATTCTTTATTTCCTCCAAGTTCTTTTTTTAAATTTGTTTGTTTTGGACTTTGTCTTTTATTTGTTGTCTTCTCCAAAGCCTAGTAAACTTTAATTGTCCTTTGGGCACTAAAAAGCTGATTGGAATCTCTGAGTGTAGGCACAAGCCTTGTCATGTGGCAGACTTCACTCTGAGGAGGTAGGATAGCAAATTAACATTTGTATGGGGGCCCCATCTGGGGAAGCCTAGCTTTCATCCTGGTCTCTTGCTTGAGGACTATCCATTGGATGCTGAGGCCCTTTAAGTGGTGGAGAGGTCCTGGGGGCATGGGGAGAGGGGGGCTAGCATTCATTGTGGACTCTATAACCTAATTTCTGTTTGCACCACACCCTGCCCTCCAGGGTGCCTGGTGTCCCCAGCTCCTGAGACTCTCTGGTTCTGTTATACCAGACAATTAAACCATCTTCTATGAGCTGGATGCCTGACTGTGTGGGCAGAGGGTGAGGATCTGAGAGGGCCTGATAACTACTGTTAAATACTGCCTTCGCCTCTCCCCTTCCCTTGGCATTACCCAGTGCCTCCAGGCAGTGAGCTTGGCCAGGGTTCTGCGGGACACCTTGACTCAGTTCTTGTCTGTCGCCTGTAGGTGTTCAGCTGCCATCCTGTGCTCCGTGGGGTCAGGTCTGCTCCTTCATCTGTCTTCTGACTTCCTGGATGGGCTGGCAGCCCCGTGCACTGCCGCTTCCTGTTTTCCTCTCCCCTCGCGTTGGTTTTGTTTTTATGCCTCTGTCATTTTGGTAGGGCTCTGAGAGCAGTGAGCAGGAATGCATCTGCCAGAAGCTTTATCTTTTGTTTGTTTGTGGACCTATTTTGCAAAGTTAAAGAAGATCTAGTGTTGTTGTTTTTCTATTTTTGGAATGCAGTATTAATCTATTTGAATCAATTTCTTGAGGAATGATGTATTTCAATTTTAGTAAAGCTTTAGTAGTTTCAATGAACAGAACAAAGGAGGTTAAAAAGCCTAGTAAACAAAATTACTTAATTTTCACAAATTTCCTTATTGTCATTATCTAGTATGTCATTTCCATGGAGTATCTTTTCAGATTTTTCTCAAAGATGTTCTTCTTTCTGAGCCAGTGAATTTGTTTGGCATTTATTTTCGTGCTCACCCAGGGGAAACTATGACTTAACGCCAGAAGAGTTCCTGTTACTATTTAAATTTAGAACATGTGTAATTCATTCCTAGGTTCTTCCGACTAGTAAAAGCAGCCAAATGATCACCTTTACCTTTGTGAACGGCTGTGTGGCCACCATGCGGACCAGTGGGACGGAGCCCAAAATCAAGTACTATACGGAACTGTGTGCCCCGCCTGGAAACAGGTAAGAGGGGGATGGCAGCTGCTGCGGTTTTCAGTCCCTCGACTTCCTAATTGGTTCTTTTCAAATGCTAAGTGAAACATTTCATCTTTCCAGTGTGTTGTATAATCAGGAAGGTTGTTTCAGGACCTGCAGCAATATTGTGACTTCAATAGCTGCTTGAAGCCTCCAGGGACAAGAGTGTTCTTGGGGCTCACATCTTTGTAACGTGGGAAAGGGCTGAGTTGGTCACTGTCCAGCAACTGTGACATTTTCAACTTTAACAGCTGTGGTGTGTGTATCAGTTAGCATGTGTAAATGCGCTGCTTCATACCTACTTAACCCGCAGCTAACTAGCATTTCTCTCTTTGGATTACAGTTAAGAATTGGGGAGGGGGAGTTTTAAGGTGAAGTTGACTCTGTCCAATAGACATAAAATGTGAGCCACATATGCAATTGAAATTTTCTATTAGTGAATAGAAACAGGTAAAAGTAATTGTAATAATATATGTTATTTAACTTAGTATATTTAAATGTTGTCATTACAATATGTAATCCATAACAAAAATTATTAATGATATATTTTACATTTTTGTCACATGAAGTCTTCAAAATCCATTCAGTGACTTACAACTTACCACGTATCTCAGTTCAAATGCCAATTTTTTAAAAACACTTGATCTATATTTAGATTTCATAAAATCTCCAGTTGAAAAAGTAGATTTTGGAAAAAGAAAAAGTAGATTTTGATACCCCAGTTGTTCCAATCATACTTACGTTTTCCAACAACTGAATCAAGTTTTTAAATTTGAATTTCGATCAGTCAGATTTAAGTGAAATTAAAAAGTCAGTGTCTTGGCTGTGCCAGGCACATTTCAAGTGCTCTCCAGCCCCATGTGGCTAATGGCTTCTGTAGCAGACAGCCTAAGCCCAGGTAGTCGTTACGACATATGTATGCCGAAGTTTTGCTTGTACAAGGGTTTTTCTGGCTTTGAATCAAATTTGCACTATGTGGAAATAGAGGCAGAGGAAATTTACTGAGCAACTTAAATTGCAAGGCAGTAGCAACTAAAAGGTAGCAAATTAGGGGGGTAGGGAAACAATTGTTAGGGTTAGACTCTCCTTAGACTGGAGGAAGTGAGTGCTGATAGCAAAGCAAAAAATACTAAAGCAAAACAAAACTAGAAACCTGGAAACAAGAACTCAGAATGTTACCGCTCTGGGAGTCTATTGTAAGTGAAGAGCATTGGGCACCCGGTGGTCCTGAGTCGTCAGAGTAGGAACTCCGGAGCAAAGTCCTGATATGGGCCTCAAACATCAGGATGCTCAAATATATTTACTAAGTCGTGGGACTGTGTAATATATTTTGTTCCAGATTCCATTCAAAGCCTTTTTGTGCTTAAAGGGCAAAAACTCAACTATTTAGCAACTTAAACAGATAAAACAGCTAGTTGGCTAAGCGCTTTGCATTACCAGTGTCTTATTGAATACTATGCAAAAATCAGTGTTTCCAGATGTGTTAAATAACAAGCTGTTTGCTAGTATATCGAGTGTGATTTTCTATTGACTTCTTTGTAATTCTTATTCTCACTTAGTGGTTTCATGTCTGTGTCCTACTCTTTTGAAAACAAATCGACATTAGTCCAATGTATAGAGGTTTTCTATATGTATTTGTCTTTTCCTTTTCATTGGCCTGTGAAAATGCGCCTAACATTTCAGAAAACTTTCCTTTCTAATAACAATACTATTTAATGTTTAAGGATCTATGGTATTTAAGACCCTGGCTTGCTTTTATTAATGTTAAATGCACCATTAAGCACAAAGTCATCGGTGGATGCGCTGTCGGGGCCGAAGCCAGGCGCCAGCGTACCTGACGTGCAGCAGCCGTAAGGCCATGGCTGAGGTTTCTGTTTCCGATAACCTGAGACAGCATATAGTCGTATCATGAATTTCATTTATTCATAGAATTTCACGACCCGAATCCTTTAGAATGCAAACCCTATTTATTTATTTATTTATTTAATATTTTAAAGCCTGCTTTTTAAAAACTATTTTTGTTGGTGTTGATGTCTCTAGTTTTTATTTTGGAAAATTTCAAACCTACAGAAATGTTGAAACAATGTAGTGAATATCACACACCCGTACTTCTACCCGGGGTTGGCAAGCTCCACCTATAAGGAGCTAGACAGTAAATATTTTAGGGTTTACAGGCCATATGGTCTCTGCAACGACTCAGCTCTGCTGCTGTAGAGAGACAGCAGCCATATCCATGAAGGAGTGGGTGTGGCTGTGTGCCAATAAAACTGTATTTACCCTAGCAGGCTGTAAGCCCTAATTTGCCTACCCCAACCCCTAGAATTAGCATTTTATGATATTTGCTCTTTCTCACCATATATATGTATATATATTTGTCCTGAGCCATTTGAAAGTAAGTCACGGACTTCAATATGCATTCCTAAGAACAAGGACATTCTCTTACTATGTAAGGTCTAGATAATAATTGTATCAGGCAGGGTTCAAACAAACAAAACCAGTAGGAGCTATATATAGATACATATCTCTATAGACATACAGATATATGTCTGTAGAGATAGTAAATTCACTGTCAGGTTTTAGTTTTAGGTATATGGTTAAAAAACCCACAGTGATTATAAGTTATGTGCTTTTGAGAATTGCTTTTTTTCTTCAACACATATTTGTGGGGGGGGGGGGGAAGACCTGTGTGATTCCTATGTACTTATGAAGCATAATTACTTCATATGTTACCAGTAGGGGTGCAGATAATTATAATGAGAGCTCCATTTATTGAGGTTTTTGGGCCAGGTTCTGTCCTAATTGTTTTACGTAATTTATCTCAGTCTATACAACAACCTGGGAAGGTCGAATCTTGATCCCAGTTTTACAAAGCAGGAATCTGGGCCTTCCAGAGGCTAAGCCACTTGCCCAAGGGCACTCCCTAGTAACCAGTAGAACCAGAATTAATAAAGTGGATTAATTAAGTGTAATAAACAGATCATTTTTGTTGTATGGCTTAACTTTCACAGTGTAAAAATGGCCTTAACCAATTACAAGAATTGCCATGTCCATTAAAATAAAGTTTGCGTGTATTAAATATGGTCAAATAGGAAGTAATGAAATTTTGAATTGAAGGGTTTAGTTTTTTACATCAGCTTTTTGGTTTAAAGTTCTTACAGTAACTCACACTGCTGGTGGCCTGACACAGGAGCTGCTGGAAACTTGTCTAATTACAAGTCCTTTTTATCTGTCCTATGTCTTCCAGTCACTTACATATGAATGAGTGTTTTGAAAACTTGATTTCCTTGGAGGGATCTAGCTCCCTAGATTCTCAGTTGAATTTCAGCTGTGCCCCCTTTGTTCTGCAGGTAGGATAATACAGAAAAATCTGGGGGTCTTGAGTTCCTGGTATGTGCTGAGCGGGCCTGCTAGCAGGCTCTCCATTTCTGTCCGTGCTGGGAAGGCCTTACAGCAGCCTCTGCCGCTTACCTTCCAGCAGTATGAGGGGGAGCAGGGTCAGGAACATTCTTATCCTGGGAGCCCGAGGACAGGACGGATGTCGTCTGGGAGGTCCAGCAGGAGTTAAGGACAACCAGAACCATGAAAGTTTTCTCTGCACTGTTGGGTGCAGACATTGCAGAGGGAATGCTAGGCCAAAAACTGTGTTTCTTAAAAATTCTTCTGAGGACTGCGAAGGGGTGATTTCGTTTATGGTTGAGACTTTGGGAAAGCCTTTAGGGAAAATAATGGATATTGTCTCATGGGAATTTTTTTTTTTTTGGTCTATGTCAACAGAGGCTGAAGTCACCGGAGTTCCGTTTTGTCTGAGTTAGCCCTCTTAAGGTTGTGTTTCCCTGTTACTTGGTTAAAATATGCTTTGGAGTAATCTACTAATCTGGGATTTCCCCCCTTATTTTGCAGTGATCCTGAGCAGCTGAAGAAAGAGCTAAATGAACTAGTCGCTGCTCTTGAAGAATATTTTTTCCAGCCACAAAAATATAACCTCCAAGCAAAGGCAGAGTAAAATATTCCAGCATTGGGCTCGATTACATTTACCTACAATTAAGAGGAACTTGATTTGTTAAGCATTATTTGTGAGGGCCAAATAATTTGAACTGTCACTACAAGTATTTACGCTTTTTTAATAGATCTACATTCCTCATTGTTTTATGTTTGAGCTTTAACGTAAAAGCAGAAAAGATGGGCAAGCCTAACAAACCAACATTCCTATGAAAAAGGTTGACACTTGGCATTATCAGAGTTTTAAAAAAATGAAGATATAAAAAATATATTATGAATATACTTTAATTAGAATAAAAAACAAATATATTTTTCTCTATAATTCTTTTTATGAATAACTGAAATAGCCAGGATGTCTGCACAGTTAGTTGATATGTGGGTGCTCTTGGGTTGAACACCTGCCTTCTGACTTGTGCAGGTGTACCTCGTTTTACTGTGCTTCGCTTCATTGAGTTCACAAGTGTTGTGTGTTTTACAAACCGAAGGCAAGACCCTCCACCAGCGAAAAGATCACAACTCACTTTATTGGGGTGGTCTGGAACTGAACTTGTGCTATCTCTGGGGTATTCGTCTATATAACTGGGGTGGGCAAAAGTAGGTTGACAGTTAGCAGTTGTTTGTAGGGAACATAACACAATGAGTAATAACTAATAATCCAAGAATAGACTTAGTGTTTCGTGTACTCACCACTGTAAACCTACTTTGGACCATTTCTATCACATTGCTTATAAAGTAAAATAAATGAACAGGTCGAATGTTGTGTTTATGTTTAGGGAAAATATAATTTATAGAAACCTGTAAAAAGGAGCAAAGATACTTTAAAAAGATAAGGGTTTTTTTATCCAAATCCTTTTAGTTATAATACATTGTTATACATTGTACATGTACTAGGAAAAATCAGCTTAAGCATCTTTGTTCAAATGCATTAACATTCATTTTCTCTCTTTAAGTCTTGAATCAAATAGTTGGTTATTTGAAACTTGCAGAGTACTTCATTGTACGATTTTTAGCTCTCTCATAGTTTGTTTCTTGTTCCTGAGGCAGCAAGGATAATAAATAACTATACCTGACTTTGATATTTTCTGCCTTGTTTGTACATAATCAAAATCTAAAGCCAGACTTTTCTATAATAGATTTTCTTTTTCAGGTTTATTATTTTAGCCTGTGCCTTCTACCCTACTCATAACTGTTGGCCTCACAACCTTCCAAAATGACTCCCATTGAATGAGCACTCGTGAGGCAGGGCCACACTGTTCTTTCTGTACTTTATGTATTTCATGTGATTTTCTATTTTTAAAGCAAATGATTGCCCATTATTATTCTTATTGTTAACTGAAATGGTTATGAAGTGTTTCAGAAAAATAAAAAATTATAATATTGTTGACAATCATTTTTCTAAAGGAAAGGAAAAAATGGCTTTATATGTTAGTCATACATAGCTTGTGCCCTACCAGAACTCTTAAATCTACAATATTCAATGTATTCTGTCAGCTGCTTCATTGCAGAAGCTCTATGTACTTCAGGTTATAATGTCTTCAACTAGCAAGCTGTATTCTGGAAAAAAAGAAACAGTAGATTGTGTCCTCTCTGGTTTGTTGAGCATGTAAACTGTATCCCATCACAGAGTTCGTTCAGAAAATACAGAAGCGATTGAGATCCAGTTCTGCTGTTGTGGAGCTGCCGGTCTAATTGGAGGGCTAGTAATAATGGTCACACTTACAAATTCTATAGGAGGATTTTGCAAAGTACTCAGAGGTCAGACGTGTGAGAGTCATTCTGCGCAGCGAAAGCCTCCCAGAAGAGGTGATGAGAGAGCTGCTTCACCTTTGGAGGTGAGTAACCTCTGAAGATGGAGTAGAAGGTCTTCCAGGCACAGAAGCACAGCATTAGCAAAGGTGTACAGGTGCTGGGATGTGTATGTGTATTTGGGGGAGGGGCGGGGGAATGGGACCCAGATGTAAACCTCAGGACAAACCCCACTCCTCTGCTGCTCAGGTGAGCCGTCGAACCTAGAGGAGATTCCCCCGACTTATTTCTCACTTGTATTTCCAAGAAATAGCACACCATGGATGCTCACGCAGTATTTCGTGACTTTTTGTTACGGGATTCAGGGTGGCATAATTCGTGGTGCATACAGCTTGCAGCGTAAGGCCCCTGGGTTCTAACCTTGGTCTGCTGTAAATCAGCTCTGTGACCTTGGTCAAGTCACTTTATCTCAAATTATATTATTTTTTTAAACTTGTTTTTAGAGCATTTGCAGGTTCACAGAAACTTTGAGAGGAAGGCACAGAGATCTCCCCTATGCATGCACAGCCTCCCCTGTTACCACCCTCCCCCACAAGAGTGGTCGTTCATCACTAGCGATGCCCCTGCCGACACTGACACATCGCCCCTGAACTGCACGGACAGTGCAGAGATCACTGGTGGCCAGGGATTAGTGAGGGGAGAGGAATGCATAAGCAGAGCACGGAGAATTCTTAAGGCAGTAAAAAGAAAGTTCTCTGTATGATTTTATAATAGTGAATGCATGTCTTTATACCTTGGTCCAACTCCACAGAATGTACGACACCAAGAGCGAACCCTAATGTAAACTGTGGACTCTGGGTGACCATTTTTTTAAGATGTAACGCTGTTACTAAATGTCCTCTGAGGTCAATTCATGCTGCAGGTCCTTACATTCAGTGGGAATCCAGTAAGAGCACTATCAGCAACAATAAATCACTGGCAATTCTCTTTGACAGAATGCCTAACCAGCCCTCTGAGGTGGGGACAGACACTTTGTACCAAAGAGCGACCTTGTGTTCGTACCCTGCCTTACCTTGCAGCCTGAAGGGGTGGGCGCTGCAACTGGGGACCAGCAGGGTGGACCACGGGACCTGCGGGTGCCTGGAAACGAGTTTTTGCAGGGGAGTGAGGCATGACCAGGAGGGAGTGCTGTGTAGCGGCCCCCTGTGCATTCTGGTAGCTGAACCTGCTCCAGGAGGAACTCCCAGTTGGAGTGGTGAGCTGGCGGCCCATTTCCTCTTGATGCCGGGAAAGACCAAATCCCAAGTTAGGACTATGGGACTGACTTGCAAGAGGAAATGCAGGCCAACGTTTTTCTCTCTGTGGTCTATGAAATAACAACTGTTCCTCTTTAAGAAACACTGGAAGTACCTCTCATTTATTTACCTCATTGATTTTCCTCAGACAGGCAATTATGGGAAAGTATTGTCATTTCATGACATTGGTGACTCAGGGCATTATGGGATCAAATGCATGTGTCTGTGCTCACTCATATGTCCACTGACTGAATCTTGTTTGGAAATGGCTGTGAGCCAGGCACTTGTCTGGACACCGGTAAGTCCCGACCTCAGACTCAGGGGAAGGACCCCTGAGAACAGCCCCTCGCTATAGAGGGCACTGCACTGCACGAGGAAGGTGTGAGCAAGCAGTTCTGGAACACCCCGTTTAGACTCTTTCCTCCGAGACTCCAGTTCAAATTCCTAACGTTTTTGTTTAAAACAATTTGGGAGGCTGTTTGCAAGTCATTTCCCTGCATCATCCCTTTGTTCCACTCTTGTGTAGGGGTTCAGAACAGGCCTCCCCCAAATGTCTCACTTTGGTATGTGAATTATTTTGAGCTGAGTGTAATCAAGACCTTGCAGGCTCACAAGAAACTTCTGGCTCCTTCCTTCACTGCCTAGAAGAATATGAATGAGGGCCTTGCCCATGATAAGCAATTATCAGATATAACCTTTATTTGACCTCTCTATATGGCAGGGCTAACTGCTAAATACTGAGCACCTGCTCTTCTTAGTGTCCTGCAATGACCCTCTAAAGCCCCAAGGCTCAGAACGTCACATATCTTGTTTTCCTTGTCTCTGAACCTCTCATGTATGTGGATTTCCATATGTATGTATGAAATTAAATTTGATTATTTTCTCTTGTTAATTTGTCTTATGTAAATTTAATCATTAGACCAGTCAAAAGAATGTTGAGTAGAGGAAAGTTGCTTTCTCTCCCACACTTGCTGCAAGCATAAGGAGGAGGACCCAAAAACCCTGGAATTATGTTCTGGAGAGCTTCCTCCCCTAGGTGAGTGTTCTAGGAACCCATCTGTATTAGTGTACCAGCTGGCATTGTTGTAAGGGGCTGTGTTCGGCTTCGGTGATTTTTTTTTTTTTTGAAGACTCAACACATTTGCCCATTTCATGATGGGTGACTTACAAGCACACCTGCCCATACTGTACTGAGTGTTCAGCAGTTTTTGGAAGGCAGCTCACCACTATGCCACCAATGCAAGTGTTCAGCAGTTTTTGACCCAAAACAGCATGACCCCCCGTGTCCCACCTTCCCTAGTCACCTGATCTTGCTCCAAGTGACTTTTTGTTGTTGTTCTTTCCCTTGATAAAAAAAAAAAAATTCCTTAAGGGGAAATATTTTGCTGATACGGAAGAGGGGAAACGGGAAAGGGCAGAAGCACTACACGGCAATCGGTGAGTTCAGAAACTTTTGAGCAGTAGAAAACATGTCGATTGGTGTATTGCATCAAATGGACAGTACCTTGAAGATGACTGAAGATTAAACGTAAGAATACACAATTTTTTATAAATAAACCAGGTTTGGGGGGGGCCACCTTGTATTTGTGTAGAATAAGTATGCCATCAAGATATCACAGTCCTATGCAGATGAGAATCAAAATCTACAATAATAGGCCTTCTTCTGTAGACTTCCCCATGCGAGCAGAGTGTAGAGGCTGCTCAGATTCACGGACGAGAACCACCGTGAAGAGGTGAGTGCCTCCAACAGGAATGCATGGCCACCAGGACGGAGAGTGGTGCTGGGCATGGCTTCTGGATCTGGCTCCCTTGTGCAGACCCTTGAAAAGAAAATGTGGGCAACAGCTGTCAGCCACCTCCCACTTGGGTCCAGTGAAAGCCACTTTGGTGTTTGGCCCAAACCTGGGGCAGAATGGAGTCCAGCACTCAGGATAAAGAGCCGGCTCCAGGTCTAAAGAGCTTCTGAAATCATTTCAAAATAACACTGCAACTTCCAAGGGGAAGTCAGGGTGCCATTTACAGGGATGACGAGCCTGATCGTATCCTTAAAATGCATAGTTCTGAATTAGTTCACCTTATCTGGAAGAAAAACCTTTAAAAATCTCTAGGTGGCTAGAATGAAAAGTAGCTCCACAGTTGGTGTGTTCCTGTCATTTAACAAAGCAAAAGTGGACGTTAGATGGAGACATGGACTAATTATTTCCTTTGCTGGTTCTGCAGACTTTGTTTTACTTACATGTTTCTTTCTGAGCCCTACCTCGGTTCGTTCCCTGAGGTGCAGTCGCTGACTCTGCCCTCTGGGAGCTGCTCTGTGCTCCCGGCTGTGATTGTCCTGAGAGGACCACGGACTTCTCTCCCACGTTCCGATCCTGTATGGCCACTTGCCTGTTGCCACTCAGACATCCTCAGCTTGCTGTCAGGGCAGCCGACCCCAGACAGTTTTCCCGCTCCACTCCAGCTGCCCTGATTCCAACCTCACTCTGGGCACCACCATCTCAAAACGCTGGCCGGCCCAGTACCTTTGGTGATTTCAATGGCTGACATTCACCTGCCTTTTTCTCTTTAAACTTATTATGGAGAATTTCAAAGGGATGCAAATAATAAAGTGGACCTCCCAGTACCCATCACTCAGCTGTGACTAACCCTCAATTCATGCCCAATCTCGCTACTACAGGACAATTGTGAAGTAAGTCCAGACCTGTCATTGCATCTGTACATATTTCAGTTTACCCTGTATACTCATCACTACTCAGAATCATGGTAGTGATTAGACCCATCTTGTTACTAATGTGTTGATGAAAAGTACATATTAACCCCTTACCAGATCGATGCTTTGCAGATGTTCTCTCCCGTTCCCACCGGCTACCTTTCACTTTGTTGATGGTGTCCTCTTTTGTGCAGAAGATTTTCAGTTAGATGTAGTAGTTTTGACATTTTTAAATGATTGAATAAATAAATAATATTTTATACCATGTATAAAATTATGCAACTCAAATTTGTGTCCACATTCACTATTGACAGACGTACTTATTTGTCTACATACTGCTTATTGCTATTGTGCACTACAGTGGTGGAGTTAAAAGTTGGGACGGACACTGAATGTCTGCAAAGGCTAAAATATTTACTAAATGGGCCTTTGTTAAAAGTTTGTTGAACCCGAATTAGAAGAGTATAAGTAAGGGTCCTGAGGACAGGGGCGATGTCTCCCATTTCTTTGCATCACTTCAGTGTCTAGTTCAAGTCCATAGAAGAGTCAACAAATCTCTCTCGGTTGAAAGACTACTGAGCCCTTTGTGGTACACTCCTGCCACTCTGGGGACCTTAGTAAATTCTACTTCCCTCTTAATTTTTCTCCCGAAGCTTCACTCAAGGACTCACATTCCTTTCCCTTGAATAATGGAACTTCATCTTCCATTTTATATTTAGCAACAGGAAAATGAGAAGAGGGGAGAATGTCTCCAGCTCAGCTTTACTGTTAAAGGAAATTACTAAGTAATGAGGCAAGCTCCCGCTACAATGCTGTTGCACAATATGAATCATTATGTAATAGAAAACGTGATCAAAAGGAGACTAGCCTAAAGCACATTTTTCCAATATGTGCTGATTGAGGGAACCTTGACCAGTTCAAAGGATGCTCCCTGAGCTGAAGGGTCACAAAGCCCCAGCCAAGGCTCAGCCTTGCCACAGAACACCTTGCAAAAAGGAAGTTTATCTTGAAGGTGAAGGAAATGACCAGACTCCTTGTGTCTAAGAAAACGACAACACAACTCTATATGGTGGCATGCTCAAAAACAGTAGCTTTAAAAGGCAGTAATATGGTAGAGAGGAAAAGAATCACGCTTGGGAGTAGAACATACATCTAAGTTGAAATCCCAATTTGTCCTTTATAGGTTTCTGCCTTACGAAAACTCAGCCTCAATTTCTCCATGTATGTAGCAAGGAAAAGGGGGGAAGTAACATCTCTCAGGGCTGCGGAGAGGATGAAGACGAGACACGTAAGTTATAAAGCACTGCACACTTGCAGGCAATGTTCGAGGTGATGAGTAAGAGCGTTTCGTGCACTGTGCAGCTAGTGGCCCCGCCCCGCAAACGTTCACACATTCACGTATTCAACCACTCATCCATTCAGTCCGTCACATTCCAGAAATGATGCTCAAATGCACAGAGCAACAACATTTTAAAAATAAGCGAATAAGCCAATGGGACTAACGGAAGAGAAGTCAGTGAGGTTGAATAAAGTGAGGAGTAAAGCAATAGCCAGCGCTTCCTAGAAGCGGCGCATGTATATGTGGAATCTTGTCAGCCATGAAAAAGAATGAAGTCTCGGCATTCGGGACAGCAAGGACGCACCTAGAGGGTGTTACACTGATGGAAATGAGCCACAGAACGACAAATACTGTACGATGTTACTTCCATGCAGAATCCAAAGACCGAAATAACCAATCAAACAACACAGAAACAGACTCAGAGATACAGAGAACACACTGCTGGCTGCCAGACGGGAGGAGCCTTGGGAAGGCTGGGGGGAAACGGTGAAGGGGTTAGAAGTACCAATTGGTAGTGACAGGGGACAATGAGGACATCTGTAATAGTATCAATAATAAAAATAAAAGAAAAAAAGGACAAGTGGGTAGTTACAAAGTGGTCCTGGGGATGTAAAGTACAGCATAAGAATATAGTCAATAATGTTGTAATAACTACGTATGGTACCACGGGAAATACCAAGAGGAAACTTTGTAAAGTATATGGTTGTAACCAAATGCTGTACACCTAAAGCTAATACAAAATAATATTTAATATACAATTTAATTGAAAAAAAAAGTAACCAGTGCTTCCTAGACTTCGGATTTTCTGAGCCAGTGAAATTGCCCAAACACTGAGAACAGACAGAAGCATGTTCTCATGTTCTTTGCCAGGTAAGGACATTAAAAAATGAAAATAAAACATGCCAACCAAGGCCCCTACTATTAACTTTTACCATCATCTCATTAGAAAAAACTTTTGATAACACCTACAAAGTGGAAAAAACATAATCTCAGAACCCAGGATAGTCCAGTTTAGCTTTAAGAAATTACACATTGTTATTCGTATTCATTTTGATCAGATCGATGAGAACTGGCACAAGCTGGCAGTGGCTTAGAAAGGGCATCATTTGTGAATCAATGACTTAATACACATGACTTTGGTACTTGCCCAGCAACGGGTCCCAAATCTGGCCCTTGAGCCCATTAGTCAGAGCAAGGATGGAAATACCACCAGTTCCACACGGAAGAAAAAGTTATTCCTGGCAGAGCCCTGAGAGAACTTTTTCCTGATTCTCCTTAAAAGGACATTGTGTAAGGTATTAAACAATATCCCCAGACTGAATAGGGCATTTTTACAAAATGTGTTCTCCCAATAGAGGCAAATGGGACAAGGTCAAAGTGCAATTCGATAAAAGAAGCTTTTCCTGATCTAGTCCAGGCAACTGCTCCTCACTTGGGTTGAGGTGATACAGGAGCTGATTGTAGAGGGTCCAGCGTCTGGAGGACCAGGTGGACTGTACATCTTTCAGGCAGTTCTCCAAAAGGATATTTTTCTCAACCGAGCTTTTGACAGACATTGAGTGTGGGTGAATCTCAGTGTTCCATGATCTTACAACCCTTTTCCAGGTTATCTGGAAATCCAGTCCTGTGTTGATGGCTAAACAAGTAGTCACATGCATGACCACCCAGCTCACCGGTGGGGAAGGACTGACACATCTCTTAGGACATTTGAGAAACCTGATGAGGGCACAAGGGGTGAGCAGAGGGAAACCTAGAAAGTTTTTAATCTAAGGGGCCTACCATATACACATTCCATGAACTCACAAATACATCATCTTACAAATTATACTCATTCATTCATTCCATATTTACTGAGTGCCCACCGTATGCTAGGCTCTATTCTTATGCATGAGATACAGCAATGAACAAAACAGAAAAAAAATATTTCCTCATGGAACAGGGGCAAAGAAACAGATGACAAATGACAGGCAAGTAACTAATATGGCATATTAGACTGTGGTAAGTGCTATGGATAAATACAACTTTTCAAAGGTTGATCAGAATCCTCAGAGGAAGGTGATCTTTAGAAAAAGACCTAAAGAAATTGAAGTAGGGGCAATGTGGGGTCTGAGGGAAGAGTGAGCTTGGCAGAGGGAACAGTGAGTGCAGTGGCCCAGGCAGGAGTCTGCCTGGCAGGTCTGCGTCACAGCGAGCAAGGCCAGGGTGGTTGGAGCAGTGAGAGCCCCATGGCTGTTGCCTGAGGTCCAGGGGTGGGGTGGGGTGCGGGTGATGAAGGGGGAGATCCCACGGGGCTCCATAAACCGTTATAAGGACTCTGGCTTTCAATCTGGGAAATCAGAAGCCATGGCAGGGTTCTAAGCAGAATAGTGGCATATCCCAACCAGTGTTTTAACACATTCACTTGGCCTCTGCATTAAATGTAGACAGCAGGGTGGTGAGGGTAAAGGCAGGGAGACCAGGTAGTCAGCTACTGCATTTTTCTAGGTGAGATTACACATTATGTACCAGCAATGTAGCAAAGGCATCTGGGATAAAACGAACTGGGGGTCTTGCAGTGGTGGAAGCTTAGTCATCTTACCAGTCTGGACAAAATCCCTGAGATCCCTAACTCTGACAATTACAAAGAAATTCTCACAGACCTTAGACAACTTTCAGTATCACATCTCAGGGTGGTGTGCTAGTTAGCACTTGCTCAGCTTTGCTCTTGATGTCTAAACCCACAAAACCCGCTCGGGTGGGAAGTGGGGCCCCCAAGTGGAGGCTGCATACTATCAGAGAGCTGCTGGTAACAGTGGCTAGTGCAGAGCGGCGATTTACCAAACAGAACAGGGAACTGAAAAGGGAAGTGGAACCAGAGCCCAGAGTTTTATCTGCTTTGTCCATAAAAGGAGGTCAGACACTTCACAGAAACTGGCCCTGGGGCCAAAGATACAGTCCACTTGTCCCCACACAGCCCAGGTTTATGTGGTCTCACCCCTGTAAGCACGAGTTCTCTCGCAGTAATAATTTTGTTTACTTAAACTGCCGAAGTTCCGAAATCTGCACTGGGTTATCTGCTCATTTTATTTATTTCTTATGACTCCACTGTGTTTTCTCATTCTTATGCCTTTCAGAAAGCAATTCCAGGGGCCTAGCATTGCAGGCAAGGCAATGAAATGGACTCTGATCTTGACTTCCACCCATTTACTTGTCATGCAGAATATTTCTTATAGCTAATTAAGACACTTGGGCATGACTTCATGTACTTTTTAGATGCGAATGGTTATGCCTCGGGTTGGCATGGCTGGCAAGTCACCCAGCACTGGTGCTATGATACGGCCTCCTCCTGTGCTGGAGGCCGGTGCTGCTTCTCAGTCTCGAACCCCTTCCCACTGAGCTTCCACTCGCTTCTGAAACCTTCTCCTGACATCCCAGGTGTCACCGGCAGTCCCGGGGTCCAGAAAGTCACTGCCACCTAATGGGAACCAGCACCCCCACCGAACCGCCCTAGGATTCTATCCAGGATTATTTTAACTTCTTGCCTTTATTTACACCAATTTTGGAAGACCCACTAGTCAAGAACTCTGACCTTATTATGTATATTTGGAAGTTAGGTGAAAACATATCATAGCAATAAAGTTTGGATTTCTAACTGTTATAAACATTCAGTAACTAACCGATAGAGCTAACGATAATGAGTAATTTTATTAAAAGTCTCTTTTCTACTTAAACGAAGACTTTTCATTCTAGATTATCCATGCTTCTCTTCACTTTTTAAAAGTCAAGTGGCCTCTGGTTTTTTGTTTTGGTTTTTCAGCGTCTGGGCTTCTCACTTGCTTTAATGCATCAACGGATCACAGTTTTCTAGAACTCTGCAGCCATTTTCAAGTTGATATTGGGTTGGCCACGAAGTTTGGGTTTTGTTTTTTTTTTGTAAGGAGGCTCTAGTAGTGTTTAGTTGTCCTTAATTTCATTTGAAACAGTTTTGTTAGATTGTATTCTGACAATTGTCATATCAGCATGCATTTAAAAAGAAAACACCAAAATTGGTGGATTTTCGTGCAGCTACTTTAATATTGAAAATGGAAGAAAACATGCAACATTTTTGGCATATTATGCTTAATTATTTCAAGAAAGGTAAAAATGCAACTGAAATGCAAAAAATGATTTTTGCAGTGTATGGAGAAGGTGTTGTAACTGGTGGAATGTGTCAAAAGTGGTTTGCGAAGTTTTATGCTGGAGGTTTCTTGCTGGACGATGCTCCACAGTCGGGTAGATCAGTTGAAGTTGATAGTG
Organism: Desmodus rotundus; assembly: GCF_022682495.2. Lineage (NCBI taxonomy): Eukaryota > Metazoa > Chordata > Mammalia > Chiroptera > Phyllostomidae > Desmodus > Desmodus rotundus. Next base: position 158,877,757 of record NC_071390.1, on the reverse strand, counting down.
AACAAATAGAGACATTAATTGAGAACTATCAATGTTATACCACACAGAAGATAGTCGACATACTCAAAATATCCAAATCAATAAAGTTAGTGGTGAAAATGAAAAATGTGTCTTTTATTTTATGGAAAAAAACTGCACAGACTTTTTAGCCAACCCAATATTAATGTCCATAGCCTTTGGCAATGAACAATTAATTATGCTGCAAATGACAACTCTGGCACAGAATCTATAGGGAAAGCCCCAGAAGAATGACGCTTGGCAGGGTTTCAGGAGGAGCGGGAGGTGCAGAAGTTGTCCACGCAAGGCCATGGCAGCAGCCAAGACTGTGGAAGCCTTCCTGTCTGGGGTTTTCACTCACTGAGCCAAAGGGTCAGGAACTGGTGTTGGCTCAATGCCTTGTGCCTTGTGTGGTCCTGGGTAACACCAGTCATAAGAATCAGGGGCTAAGGCCGAGTCACAGAAGAGTTTGGCCCCATTCCCTACTTACTTTTGTTACTGGTGACTTAACTATCATCAGAACACCTTCGCGGCCCCCTGGGGCTCTGTATGGCTCCAGCCTTGGGTATGGCCATACACCAGCCCTGCTCTGAGTCACATATCAGCAGGACAAGGGGAAGGAGCTACTTCTTTCCTGGAGCAAAGGCACCTGCAGGTGAGACCTGGGTGGTTAGCTCTTACCTTTCCACTCTGCACTGGGACAACTTGATGTCCCCTCTTGGTTTGATACCCTTCATCCTGCCATCAGTCCCCAAGTCCTCTTTATTCTTTCTTCCAGAACTGCTAGAAATGAGTGCAAATGAGGCTGAGGGGGCTGTATCCTACTCTCTGAGATGTGTATTCTGTATTATAAATCCCTCGTTATCATTCCTAGGCCATTACCTCACCCTGGAAACTGGAAAAATGATGCAGAAATCGCTGCTGTGTACAAGGCCATGACCCATCCCTAACCTAGGTTAGGGATCTGGGCAAATGGTCATTTGCCACTAAGTTATAAATCACTGAGCTGCAACTTGCTAGTTTTTAGCAGTGGAGTGTGGGGCAGGCATGTTTTCCCCCTCCACTGCCTAGGCCTGCCTCTGCCCACCCCCGACTCCTCCCACTTCCTACCTCTGTGACCTGATTAGGCACCCATCTGACAGCCTACCTGCACCCTGGAATTGGGGGTGAGGGTGGAGTGGGAGTGAGGGGGTAAGGGAGGGAAAGAAAAGGGAACAGAGTGGCAGAATGATAGGCAGTTGTGGCCAAAATGTTCTGTTAGCAGAGCCCAGCCTTGGACTAACCCTTCTCCCAGGGGCAGGGGCTAGCAGGCGGGGCTGTTAGGTTATAGTTTCAACCATCACCTGCCAGGTCACGCATGTAAGGCAGTGTAGGGGTGGCAATGGAATTGATGACAGTGTACTTGTCTTGACATCTGAGTACTCAACGTCAGTCTGCTCAGCAGGCCGCTCCAGGGAGGGAGTGTGAACTGTCAAACTGAGGCGAAAATACAGATGTGGAATGATGATGGTGTGACCCAGGTGACAATAAGGCTTAACTGGTTTACCTGGTCTTGGAACCAATGAACATTCCAGTCCTCAGAGTATTCATGTCTGTGTTTATTCCTCACCGCTTTTTAAAAAAAGATCTGAGGCTAAGTATACAAGCAATTGTGTTATAACAAAGAATGAGCTAAGTGCTATAAAAGAGTTACACAGAGGCCAGAAAGAATGTTATAAGGGGCTTCGGATTTTGGGGGTTCCAGCACCTGCTAGCTTTCCCAGAGGCCCTAACTTAGTTTCCTCGTTAGTCCAGTGGATTTAATTCACCTCTGCCCCGCAGAGCTCTGTGAGAACTAGTGACAATACATGTAAAGTCCCTATCACAATGTCCCAAATAGACTAGCCCCTCAATGGACAGTAGCTACCACTACTACTAGAGTTTTAAATCAAGCTGTGAATAAAACTTTTGTGTCCACTCAAACATACCTCCCCTGGATCTAAGGAAGCATCCAGGGGAATGGGCTCAGGGAATCTCATAAAGGAATCCTAATCAAACAGGATCCTGCTCTACGGGAGGCAGGGGTGAGGAGACAGTCACCTCGAACCCCTATTTGCCTCCTGGGGAACAATAGCTGCTGCCATTAGTTGAGGCCCTTGTACTTACCACGAAGCACTTTACATTCCCTTCCCCATTGTGTCCTCACCATGGGCCTATAAAGTATGAATTGGTTCCATTCTACAGGTAAGAGAATGGAGGTCCAGCAGCTGGCCTAGACCACACCAGTGGTAGAGTTGGGATTTGGGTTCAAGTTCAGCCCTGAAGCCCAAACTCTCTGCCACTTTCCTAACGTGGGTCTCCAGCTACACTAAGCAAAATAACTCCAAAGATGCCTCTCCAAGGCTGCCCCTTCTACCCCTCACCTCCACGTCCCTCTTCTCTCTCTCCCCTCTCCTGCTCACTCGTCTCTGGAGTTGTGCTCTGGACCCTACTTTCTTCAGATCCCACATCCTTCGCACGAAAGTGAAATGGGTGGGACAGGGATTTGGGAGGGTTCCTGTTTTCTGCTCATCGCCATCCCCTAACCCTAGAAGACCACGTTCCCGGGCATCTTACAAATCCCTAGAGTGCCTCCTCCCACTCTACAAGGCCGCTTGGGAACTTCCCCAAACCTAAGCACGCCGTGGGGGGGGGGGGGGGGTACGCGTGCACGCGCGAGTAAGCTCCCGATCCAGGCCCTGTGCCCCCACTGCAGTTGTTCAGAAACCAGCTCCCTGATGTTTCCTAGGGGAGGGCACTTCAGCCTTCGCCCCTTCCCTGAGTTCTCGATCTTCTTGCCTTGCTGCCAGCGCCCCATAGGCTGTCGTGGCCTCACTTCACTCCCTGCCATTATCTAACGTAGGCCTGGGAGAGGGGTGAGGTGGGGGGAGCCAGGTGGCTCGGTCGCCTTCCCGTGTTCGGTGCAGCGTTCACCAGATCCGTGACGGAGGAAGAAGTGCAGATGAGGCCACGCCACCGCGGGGGCGAGAAGAGCAGGCTGGCAGTGCCACCTGCTGAGAGCCCCGCAGGCACGGCCACCTGCTATAAATAGGCTGCTGAGGACCGCGTGTGCGACCGCGCACCTCCCCACGAGGGCCTTAATCACGCGCGGCCCCGCCGCCCCTGCGCACCAGGAGTCCGGCGGGCCAGGACCCTACGCTGGGACGGTACCCCAGAAACCCTCCCCACGCCCTCCTCCAGGCAGGGCTGGAGCCTCGGGCTGGCCCAGGATGGACCGGCAGGAAGGGGTGAAGCGGGGCGGGGAGGGAGGCGGCTGCGGACCCGCAGTGCAGCAGCTGTTGGCCGCGTGTGACTCGCCTGTCCCGGCCACACTGCTCGCGCAGTCACACGGCGCAGTGGCGAGGGGGGGCGCCGCTTGCCTCCCCGAGGCCCCGGGGGACCGAATCGGGAGATCCCTACTCCTGCCCTCCCCTAGCCTCGCCCGCGCTAGCCCTGCCCGGGAGGAGGAAACGCGAGCTGCGCGCAGACACCTCCTCCTCCTCTGCCTCCGCCTCCGCCACCACCACCGCCTCCGCTGTGCCTGTTGCTGCCGCCACCGCCTTGGGGTCTCTGGTATCCTCAGCTTGGAGGAGAAGAGGCAAGAGCCGAGGGTCCCCCTCCCGGCTTCCTGCGGCTGGAAGCCCGCAGCCTCGGGCGAGATGGACGTCCCGCGCGCCCACGCCGGCCCTGAGCTGCCCCCTAGCACCTGCGCGCCCCCGCCCGACCCCGCGCAGTGAGCGCGCCACCCGCACAGGTAGGCGCCTTCTCCCCCGCTGGGTCCCAGCCCCACGGCGGGTTCCTCCCGGGCATCCCAGTCGCTCCCCGCCACAGCGCCCCGGGTCCCGCAGAGAAGCCGGATTCGGGCAGCTCCGGGGCGTTTCTGCTGTCTTCGCGGCCCGGGTGTGAGTGTAGAAGGGAGGCTCTGGGGGAGGAAGTTCATCGCCACCTCTTTGATCCCCTGCTTGGATGAAAGCGAAACCTTCTAGCTGTTAAAGACCCAGGAGCTCCAGCAAGCCCGTTGCCCTCCCCACCCCTGCACTCGGGTCCTCGTATCTCCCTCCGCCCCCTCCTGCCAAATATCTCCAGGGCTAGAGTGTGTGTAAGGCGACCAGACTGAGGCGAGGGAGGTCAGAGAAATCCATGCGCCCTTTGGAAGTTCAGGGTACTTTGCAGTAGTAACTTTAGCAGCGGCACTAGCGCATGAAACATTTCTTTCTACGGGCACATCCTGTACCAGTCATTTCGAAACCCTGCTTAATTGTTTCTAGCAGCTTCGAGGTTATGGGACCTCTCAAACTTCGACACATGCTGTTGTTTTCATTTTTAAAAAAGAGGTGTCGTTTTGTTTGACATCCACCTCGAGGCGGCTTTACTCGTGATTTCTTTAAAATAGCTTCTTCTCTGGAAGTTGCTTAAAAAGGAAAAGAAATTGAAAGTGATGACTGTGACCTCCACCAAACAGTCTTCTGAGTGCCCTACATTCACGGACAAGTATTCACTTCATATAGGTCTCAATCCTCCTTTTCGATGATTGAATGATTTCATTTATTAATATAGTAAGACTTTGAAAGAGCATTTAAAAATGACCTGGTTTAAATGGGTCACACCCAAGAAACTCAGCTATTTCTGCAAGTCCAAACTTCTAAACTTTTTGCACTGTACTTACGCTGAACTGCAGAGGCCTCGCTAAAAAGCTCCCTTTTTCAGGAAAGCAGAAATGCATTCTCTTCCCCAGATTCCAAACGGGATTGGTTGGAGTTGGAGAATGGTCACCGTGGGTTTTGTTGTGTTTTGTGAGCCTGCTCTGTGTGGGAGCCGTTGTGCTGAAGAATGAATGGGGAGGGGTCCGGGAGGCGGGGAATCCCACCTTGCAGAAGTACCCTTCCTGTTTGTGAACACTTCTGATCCGTCACTCCCTTGGGTTAGGGATCCGGGAAGCAGGTGAGTCCTAGAGTTGAGACGGCTTCTCTGGGTTGGGGAGGAGTTCCTTCCTGGGAACCCTGAAGACTTTCAGGAATAAGGACATTGCATGCAAACGCTGGTATAGAAATGAGTTGACTGCTTTTGTAAACAGGTGTTTTACGTCTGTTGGAAATGGAATGCTATCACAGTATCAAATACATGTATTTTTCTAACCAAGTGATAGGGAAATGACTCTGAAAAGTGCTTTCTCTCCAGCCGTATCTATAAGTAATCATTGACAGTAATCATCCACAAGCTACTGGAGAGTGAGCAGAGCTGTGATTAAAGGGTGAAATGTTGAGGGGGCGTTTTCCGAAGTAACCACAGTGGAGTATCCTAAGACTGTTAACTGAGCACAGGAGATATAAAAGGGACTAAAAGTGGCTCAAAGCAGTACACTCAATCATCAAGTGGTAATTAAAATAGATGCCTTTATGTGGATCTTTCCAGCTGTTGGCAAGCCTGTGAAATAGGAGGGGAGCTCAATGAGGTTATAAATTATTATCAGATAGGACTGGGCCACAGTCTTCCGTTATCCTTCCCCAGAGCGCTCTGGGGATTTCCCCTGCACTGTGAACACATTCCTGCTTGGGTGCAGACAAGTCCGCGTCGACCTTTTCTCCCAATAGGGCACTGTTTGTCACAGTACCAGGGGGTGGGAGAAAGAAATGGATAACTCTGAAGAAACCCAGCTGGCCCCCTCGCCCTCATCACCCAGCTGTTGACAATCTCTGTCTCCTTCTTCCCTAGAGGCAGCCTTCACCAGAAGGGCTGCAGTGGCAATCCGCTGCACCCCTGTGGGGAGCCAGTTGTGGGTGGTCCACTCCTTTCCTAGCCAGATCTTCTAGCATTTTCTAGGATGTGCCTCTGGGAAGCAGCGAGGAGTGCTGCACTCAGCACCTGCTCCTCATTCACACCAACACCTCTGATCATTAAAGTGCCCAGAGACTGGCTGCCTGCTTGAGAGGATTGGGTCTGTGAATACGCTTTTAATTTTATGTCATGATATGACAGCTCCCTCAAACGCCTTTGTCTTCCTTCACACCTTTCTCTGAAGGTCCCCAGTTTCTGCTCTTCAGGTTCCCCGGGTGACCTAAAATGTGTATCAGCTCATTTGGGGACTTATGTCTGTGGGGGGGGGGGTGCTTTTTCCTGCCTTTTCCTTGCCCTTTTCCCTGCCTCCTCAAGTTTAATGGCTACATTACTGCCAATATGTGGTATGTTTCTCAGCCCTTTTCTTGATCATTAAACGCTGGAGAAGCAGACTCTGTTCATTTAAAAAGGACTGCGAGTCCGCTGAGCAGACAAGGAATGTTGGCGGTGGCCAGGGATTGTCTTACAATACCCTTTAGTGACCTTTATCTTCACTTCTTTCTTTCCAACCCCTCATTCTGATAGAAATATTTTTAAACTAAATCATTCGTTAAAGACAGGAATGTTTCCATGTTTCAAGGTTTTGACATTTTCAAGTCATTGGATGTATTCTTAGATTTAAGGACAGTGTGTCCCTTTTCGGGTTTCAAATATTTAGAAAAAGATTCATCATGTGTGGGCCACGTGAAACACTCTCGCCTCTTAGGTTCAGTGAAGCTGTGCAGAATGCAGGAGTATGTTTGAGCACCTACACGGAGGCATTTAATTTTGAGTGTGCCTGTTTCTTTTCTGACAAGCAGCAGCTATTTTTCTCTTAAAATGGAATGTATGTATTTAACAATACATTATTTATGACCAGTGACTCTGCACCTCCAAAGTAGGTAGTAAGCACTTACGGGTTTATTGTCAAACTTAATTTATCTCGGTGGAGTTCTTAGAACAGTGCCTGATACATAGTGAGCTCTCAAATATTACTTTATTATTTGTTTGTTTGTACTTTTAAAGTATGACTTTGACATTTGATTCGGATTACTGAGACCCAGAAAGCTTTAGGCGGACAGACAACCTGACTAGTCCACTAGAAAGACATTTTAGAGTTACCCCCTCTAAAGATAGTCTTATATCCCAAAGAATAGACATTTGGGCATAAGGCAGGTCTAGATTCAAGTCCAGGCTTTACTATTTACTAGCCAGGGGACCCTTAGGTAAAATAAGGGTGCTAAAACATACTTCTCAAAGTTGTAAGAATACAGAAGCTCTTATATGTAATGTCCAAGAAGAGGCAGTTAATCGATAGGAATTTCTCTAGCAAAGTGGTTAAGAGCAAGAATAAACTCTGTGGAAGGACCTGGTTTAAAAACCTAGTTGTGCTGCTTGTTACTAGGATGGCCTTGAGCAAGTAACTTCAGTTCTCTGTGCAGCAACTTCCTTCTTACTTCCCATCTTGAAATGGGAGTGATAATGATAATAGTTCATAAGAGTCCCTATTCCAATATGATAATAGTCCTTATTGTCCAGGCTGGTTGTGAGAGTTAAGTCAGTTAACAGACACAAAAGTACTATTATGTGTTAACAATTATTACTAATAGACAAATGGATACAGATGAGGTACAATGGAATATTACTCAGCCATAAAAAATGAAATCTTGCCATTTGTGACAACATGGGTAGACCTAGAAGGTATTATGCTAAGTGAAATAGAGAGAAAGACCAATACCATATGATTTCACGTACATGTGGAGTCTAAAAGAATGAACAAACAAACAAAATAGAAATGAATGCATTGATACAGAGAACATTTTGATGGTGGCCAGATGAGAGGGGGTGGGGGATGATGGGTGAAGAAGGTGAAGGGATTGAAACTACAAATTGGTAGTTGTAAAATAGTCATGGGGATGTAAAGTACAGCATAGGGAATATAGTCAATGATATTGTAATAACTTACTGGGATGCTTACTAAGTAAGTTATATAAAATGCCTAATCACTATGTTGTATACCTGAAGCTAGTATAATATTGTATGTCAACTATAATTGAAAGATAAAAAGTTATTAAATAATATATATCTAGCTATTACTCTTAGGAGAATAACTTAAAGCAGCTATGCTAGGAGGGAGGGTTAAACATAACCCCTGAAAGCCACTGGGCCCCCCCCCACCACCCCTTTATCCTGTGCAATACAGTAGAAGAGTTTACAAGAAGTGACAGTGTAAGGACTAGCCTTAAACCGGCTCTGATTTACACAGGGAGGAAATCATTCAGAACATCATTACTTTACATGTCAAATTAGGTGCACGCTGGTGCACGAGCATCTTTGGTGATGAAGGTTAGAAGCTCTGGCCCCAGGAGCTCTGTGTGTTGGTGACGACTGCTCCAAAGGGAGCTGTGGGTGATCCCTGGGTGAGCAGCACACTGGATGGCGTTCTATACAAAAACAGACAAATAATTTAGCCAATCCGGTGGTCTTACTACATGATGAGACTAGAGTATTCAGGTGGCAGAATAATTCTCTTCAGCTGCATGCCCACTCTTGGTTAAAGAATAGAAAAATTAACCATTGATATGGCATTAGGGGTGGAGGGAAGTGGCCACCTGGGGACTCCCTGCCCTTCTTGGAGGTCCCCAGTAGCTGATAGATATGGGCTGCTTCCTAACCTGGCCTGGAGCTAGAAGCTTCCAACACGCCTCCTTTTATCCTTCTTTCTTTTCTTCCTCCCACCAGTTCTGAGAAGGTGAAGGTGGAACCTGCAGAGGCTGCAGTGTCATTAGCCTCTGGAAAGCCCCCCTCCTACTCCCTGTGGTTTGCTGGCAGGGTGTGAGGGGGCTGGGAAGAGGGGGTTCCCAATGGCAGCCTCCTCCTACGGCCCACGGCCCACTGTCAGTGCTCTGCTCACTTCCTGATCAGTCAACGCCCTCCTTTCTTCGGTCCCTCCTCCACATCTATATTCTTGACAGGAAGATGAGAGCAGCTTCCTGTCCCCACACAATGTCAGGGACATTTGGTTTCATACATTATGAAAATTAGATTCACCAGATTTTAAAGCTAGAAGAAAACTTGGGGATGATCCTGTTCCATTCTCATCGAGTAAACTTGAAATTTGGAGAAGTTAAATAACTTGCTTTCATAACTTCCCACTTGAACATGTTTTCAGGAGGAAACTGAGGTTCTCTGCAGCCCTTGGATGGGAGTCAGGGGCTTGGATTGTCCTAATTCTGTCACCAAAGTTGGACAAACCACTTAACTTCTCCAGAACCTAGTTTCCTCACTTCAAATGTGAGGGAAATTTCTACATGGCTTTAAAGGACCTTTTCTAGCTTTAAAATGTCACGATCCTAAGTGCAGCCTTCTAGGAATATGTTTAGCAGGACTCACTGAAAAGATGATTGCAGCTGTTTTGGGTACCGCTGTGGCTATGGACTGTGGGAGGCAGGAGTTGTGCAGAATGCGGACGGGCTCTGTAAGTGACCGGGCTGCACGCACAAGAACATAACCGAAGCTCACTGGAATAGCAGGTCACACTGCATCTTACCGAGGGGATGAGGCACAGGGGCCTCTCGGAATAGGTCGTTCAGCCTGGGCTTGAAGGTAAAGTTGTGTGCAAATAATGTGGATTGAGATGGCTTAAAAAATAATCTAATTCTTTGTTAGTATTATTTGAATAGTTCATCTGTTTAATGGACCGTTTTACTGAAAAGTAATGCAAACAGTTACCTAGTCTGTTATTATGAATCTTATATCAGCAGAATCTGAATTGCTTACAAATAATCGTGGCTATGTCTGAGATAGAACTTATTTTTTGATAGTTCATAAATAGTATTATGGTCCAATCTACTTTTTACAGAGGTACTAAAAGTGAAAACTTTAGTTTTGTCAATGAAATGGCAGAACTTATTTGATGACTAATTTTTACCAAATTATTGAAATGACTAAATTGTATTTTTTTGGCATTATGTATATAATCCCTTACAAGAAAACTAAAAGTAATTCTGTGATGCTGTTTTGCCATCATATTAATAATGGTTTCATCTATAATGTGAGGCCCAGGATGGCTATGAATGTGGCCCAACATAAAATCGTAAATTTACTTAAAACCTTTTTTTCTCATCATTTTTCACTGCTGTTTATTTATTTAATGTGTGGCCCAAGACAACTATTCTTCTTCCAGTGTGGCCCAAAGATGCCAAAAGGTTGGACACCCCTGAATTCTACACTGATTGAGAGATATCGGGTCTACCCTTTGTCATAATTCTAGTACTTCTTTAAACATGTCTTAGGATTAGCAGCTGTCAACGGTTACATCTGAAACAGATTCAGTTACAGGAGTGGGGGTTAGCTCAGACATTTAATGCCACTTTCACCTGTAGGTGAGAGAGAGGGAAAAAATGAGACCATTATTTATGGGGTTATATGAACTTCAAGTCTGTTCCCATCATCAAGGAAAGCTGTACTTCAAAGGCAAAGAGGCAGGCAATACACTTGCATGAAATGTGCTGGTGCTCTAAATAAAGTAGAGGTTTATCTGAACTTTTGAACATTTAAAAGAAAAAATTAGCTCTAAGCTATGTTCAAATTACATTATAAAATTCACTCAACATATATGCATATATATCATATAGAAAAACAAGAGTCAAAAGAAGAGACTTCTGTTTCAGAAAAAGTTTAGAATTTCAACACTGGTTTTAGAAGTCCCAAACTCCCGGGTAAGAAGCTTACAGTCTTGTTGACGGACACCTCTTCAAACCCTAACGTAATCGTGAGGATCAGGTGCAAAGTGCAGAGGCGTGGTGGTGGATGCCCTGACCCCCCTTGCGAGAAGGAGGTGGGAGTGGCTTGGCCTGCACGTTAAACGTGCGCTGGAATTATTTAGAGGACGAGAGTGGGAATCAGTGGGAGATGATTCTGCCTGGGTCTCCCATGTTTCCACACATCTTGTGAGTAGCAGCACGGACTGCCTTTGTTTTGAACCTCCTTTTCTTCAAACTAGCAAACAGCCACGGAAGCCAGAAATAGTGTCTCCCTCTGGAGAAAGGGCAGATCAGCTTACTCCCCATTATAAAATAGTTGGGCTCCCGAAGCTCAGGTGTCTGTCCTGTAACTCAGTGTGGATTCGGGTTTCACCTGGCCTAGGGGAATCGGGGGTCTGGGAACTGATGCAAATGCTGCCTCTCTGGCTGCTGTTGTTGCTCTGAGTCATACGCCGTCCTTTGTTCACACCCAGGTACCTCGTGTCTCCCACTAGCAGGCTAACTGTGGCAGGCTGACCTGGTAAAATCTCAGAGCCTTTACAGTCTGTGACCGGTGTTGCTGGGAGAGAGGAACAGGATGCTCCATGGCACAGAAACCTGAGAAATCACATCTCACGTGGGAAACCCGCACTAGGTGCATGAAGGCGGGCATCTGAGGGGAGCATAGAGTGGGACCAGATTCCGAAGAGACCTTATGTACCATGTAGAAGACTTTAGATTTTATGCGGGCAGTTTTTAAGGAATTTTTAGCAGAGGAGTAAGGATCAATTTTGTGTGTCTGTTAAATTACTCTAGGACATATGTGAAGGGCGGATTGAAGGTTGGGACATTTTTTTCTCCAGTTGAGAAAAGATATGTTAAGATGTAGAGTCAGTTTAGAAGTGATGGTAAGATGAAGAAGGAATCTGAATGAATTATTAGTTTATTCAGGCCGCATTATGGCATATAATACACTGAGCAGTTTATAAACAACAGACGATGGCTGAGAAGTTCAAGATCAAGGTGCTTGCAGATTCCATATCCGGTGATGGCCCACTTCCTCATTCACAGACTGTCGTCTTTTTTCTGTGTCCTCACTTGGTGGAAGGGGTAAGGGAGCTGGCTGGGCTTCTTTGATCAGGGCACTAATTCCATCCATGAGGATTCTACCCTCATGACCTAATCACCCTGAAAGGCCCAACCTCCTAATATCATCACATTGAAAATTAGGATTTTAGCATACGAATTTGAGGAGGGGAACACAGACCTCCAGTCTATAGCAATGCCTCCTTGGCTCGTGGCTTAGCCAATAAAATAAGTATTGTTGCTGGTCATGGAGATATAGCTTATAGGTAGGAAGAGAAGTTTGGGGAAGGGGAAAGGGGAGAAGTGAGACTGAGTTAGTTTTAAAATCAGTAAATGAAGACTGAGGTGCCTGTAGGCTATCCAGATAGACATATTTCATGGCTTGTGCTGATCTGGAATTCTCTGAGGTTCAACGGGAGACGAACACCTGAGAATCATCAGGGTGTACGTGGTAGACACATTCTTGGGCAGCGCTCAAGAGTACAGGTTGAAAATGAGGTGTAGACTCTTAAGTCACCTGTGGCAACTGACTCAAGCTCTCTAGGCCTCAGTTTCCTAGGTCATAAAAGTGGCAGTAATCATAGTTTCTAACTGGCACTACGGTTAGAGATGAAGGTTGTTATGAAGATGAAATGAGATAACACGTGCAGAGTACCTGGTACTTAATTAAACTCTTAGCAGCAGCAGCAGCAGCAGCGGCAGAATTGGAATGTGGTGGTTGACACCCAGAGATTAGGTGAGATTTTCCAAAGAAAGCAAGTGGAATGAGGGGAGCAGGGAAAGAAAGCCATGGAAGAGCCTGGAAAGAAGTAACCCAGAGAGGTAAGATGAGAACCAGAAGTTTTAAGCAGGAAGGGGAATGGTCAACATTGAGAAATTCACCAGAAAGGGCTAGACAGTTAAGAACGCAAAAGCCCCCTTTGGGTTTCAGAAGCCCTGTGGTGCTTCTAGTCTGAGTCCAGATTGTGGATGGACAGTTGGCAGTGGAGACAGTGGAGACTTTATCCTGAAGGAATCTGTGTAGAAAAGGAAGAGTTGTGGCTGGAGGAGGTTTGGAATCTATTGGAAATACCTTTAGTTTTAGGCTAGGAGAGTCTTCATTCACTCCTTTGAAATATTTATGGGAGCCTATTCTGAGGCAGGCACTGTGCCAGGCACCAGGGATGAGTGGTGAATCAGGCAGGTGTGGCCCTGGTCCGTGTCCTCAGCATGTGCGTACGTGCTCAGGAAATACATAAGAGAATGCATATGAAGGGAGCAAATGAGCAGAGAATAGGGCTTGAGGTGCTGTCAGCAACTCAGCCCTGAACAGGAGGGTTTCGTCATCCAGTGGAACAAGAAGGTGTTAGGATACATTGAATATGGTTGTCGAAAGTGAGACATACAGAGGGGAAGGCAGATGAGAGAGTTTGGGTCTAGTAGAAGCAACATCCTCTAGCAAGGTGTTGGGAAGATGGCATAGGTGAATGAAACAAACCAATGTTTATGACAGTGTTTGGAACATAATAGGCACGGAGGACCTGTTAATGGAATTTGAATGTGTGATTCAGAACCTCTGAACTATGTCAGGGACAGGCTTTTAAAAGCTAAGTGGTGTCACAAGCAGTAGATAAGGTGTTAAAACTGGTGTAGTTCAGTAGACTATGATGGTGGGTAGCTGATATTTTTTCTGTGAGATTACTGTTTTTTTTGGGGGGGGGGGAGAATTACCAGTACTGAATTTGATTATCTTAAAGTCCTTGAAACATAGGTGAAATAATCTAACAGTGTTTCAAGCTGTCGGAGTAGTGTTACATTGTTTTCTATAGAGCTTGCCTTTGTGGGCCCTATGAAGCTTAAGTTTAACAAGAATTTGCCCAGGAGATCTTTGTAACCCGTTTGTAAGTGTGACATTTATGGCATATTTGGGTTTTATATGAAATTCAATTTCAGGAAAGCTCTTTCTTGGCTTATTTGAACAAATCTCCATTTCTCCCTATGTTTGGGTTTCAGACTTTTTTTAATTGAATGTATTGGGGTGATATTGGTTAATAAAATTTTATAGGTTTCAGGTATACAACCCTATAATACATCAACTGTATATTGTATTGCATGCTTACTACCCCAAGTTGGATTTCAGACTTGTAAGTTCTCCTGAACTATTAACCCTTTGAAAGTAGCTCTTGCTGTGACTGCATCAAATTCTGATGCCTCTGTGTTTCTCCCCAAGGATTCTGCACCAGAAGCACGTAAAATAGATTGCTTGGTCTAAAAGAGAAGAGTGGCAACATTTCACTGAGTTTCCAGACCTCGCGCAGGATGGAACCCATAACATTCACAGCGAAGAAACATCCGCTCCCGGCGGAGGTCTGGGTGGACTTCGGGCTCCAGCTGGTGGGCTCCTTGCCGGTGCACTCTCTGACCACCATGCCCATGCTGCCGTGGGTGGTGGCCGAAGTGCGACGGCGCAGCGCACAGGCCTCCAACAAGGAGCCTGCTACCAAGCAAGTCCGGCTTTGCGTCTCGCCCTCCGGACTGAGATGTGAACCCGAGCCAGGGAGAACTCAGCAGTGGGATCCCCTGATCTGTTCCAGCGTCTTCGAGTGTAAGCCCCAGCACGTGCACAAACTGATCCACAACAGTCACGACCCGAGTTACTTCGCTTGTCTGATCAAGGACGATGCGGCCAACAGGCGGAGTATCTGCTACGTGTTCAAAGCTGATGATCAAACAAGAGTAAGTGGAGGCTGGGATAAAACAATTAGGGTGCGGCTGCATGGTTTGTACTGCAGGGGGCCCAGACATTTATTTTACGTACGCCGGGATGAATAAGAGGTAATTCTGCAGTCACATGCAGATTATTTCCCTGGACTTTGGGCTTATGGGGATGGTTTCTCTACAGCCTTAAAGAACACTTGATATCAGATATTAGAAATTGTAAGTTTATGAAGTCAAAATTCAAAAGAGAAATCTGTCCAAATGTATAAATAAGAGCTGAGCTTTTGGGATTTAGGTCATTTGCGGAGTGTGTTCTGAAGCGGTGCATCCCGAACAGAAATGTGCACAGGAATCGCCTGGCGACCCTGTTGAAACGCACGTCCCGCTCCAGTGGGGCTGGGGCGGAGCTCGGGACTCCGCGTGTCTAATGCGCTGCCGGTGACGCTGATGCGGCCTCTCTGCAGAGCGGCCTCTCTTCGAGTAGCCTGGTTCTAGGTCAGTGAACTCCCCATTTTTGATACTGTTAATAAAAAATACACTTATTTACAAACTGTGTAAGAATGCAATTAGCCAGTTTTCCAAGGCAGGACGTTCACTTAGGCAAGGACTATATTCACAAGAGCAGTGGATAGAATTCTGAGTTGATACTTGCAGAGTGCTTTGTTGTTGTCGTTATTGCTCTGTGTGTGTGTGTGTGTGTTGCCAGCTTCATGCCAGATCTGATTAGCTTGTTACTGTTACATCTCATGATGTGGCTGAGAAAAATAGTATATGAGAAATACATGTCATATATTTCTCATATAAAAATGCCATCAGCTATGCTATTTTCCTGTTCACTTGTGCTCACATCGCCCTTGGCTTTTCTTTTTTTTCAATTCTGTGTGAGACTCATTTCAAGCCCATTCTGGGATGGTTAGTTCAGATAAAATCGACCATATAAGCCCTACAGCCACTTTCTCAGGTGGGCCCGTGTAAACTACAGTTTGGTACAGACTATGGAAAGCAAACAGGTGAGGGCGCCACTGCTCACCTGGTGCCCTGAGGAATGCCCAGGCTAGGCCCCCTGTGCGGCCTCTGTCTGCCCGCCCGTGCAACCGTGAGGATGCCAGAGTTCGTCCACGTGGTGAATGTCAGCAGAGACTCGCTGATGTTTTCTTCCTGCATCCCACTGGGTGTTTTACATCCTTTCCAGGGTGCAGCAAGCTCATTTGTAAATTAATCTTCTCGGAGACTAAGTAGGTTTGTGGAAGTGCACTTCCGTTTGTTCACTCCTTGGTTCTTTTACTCATTCATTCAGTGACTCCTGCTCCAGGTGCTGTGCAGGAAGATACCAGCACAGGCTAGGAGGAAGGCAGAAGCGTCAGCAGGCAAACACTGTGTGGTTGTGGTTTGATGGGGAGGATGGAGAACAGAACCTAACACCCCGGAGTGTAAGGAAGTCTCTTTAAAATAAAGGCTAATCTGGGGCTTAAAACCACTATTTTCCCCACAGAAGTTGGTATCTTCTTAATGTAAATCATTTAAGGTTAGCGTCCACCCATCTCAAATAGATCGGGTGGCATCCTGGTTTAGGAGTTCAGGGGAACTAACTTCCTGGGTTCTAGTTTTCCACCGAGAGTAAATGAATCAGGAGGCTTTGGCTAGAAATAAATGATAAAGATTTTTTCAAAGGTCTTAGAGCTTGTTAACCAGAAACACCACCAAGCAATACCTACCTACAGTGTTCTGAAGAAGAAAAGCTAGGGTTTCTTACAACAGAAAGTATATTCTGGAGCAGAGTCAGTCCTGCATTCCTAGCCTCTGCCTTGATCTGAGAAGGTAATCCTCTAGATCAGGGTCCCCAACATCCGGGCCACGGACCAGTACCCGTCCGGTACTGATAGGAACTGGGCCACACTGCAGGAGGTGAGCTTGAATGTATTGTGCTTGAATCATCCTGAAGCCAGCCCCCCACCCCGGTCTGTAGAAAAATCGTCTTCCACAAAACCAGTCCCTGGTGCCCAAACTGTTGGGGACCACTGCTCTAGGTGATTGGCGGTGTAAATAACGGATGCCAGGTGGTGTGGACACATGATCATTCTTTCCTTGGGCCTTCAGGGGGTAATCAGGCATATTGGGAGGTTCGTATATCCAGGCATTGACAGACACAGGACTGAAGAGTTCAAGTGTTAGTTCCTAGGCTAGTTAAAACAAGGATAGTAACTTAGCAGCTCTACTCTAGTGACTCCATTTTGTCACTCTGTTCTTCAGTCTTATCTGCCACGTGTAAACTGCGTGGCCGCAGGCCACACTGAGCCTGCCCCTTCCTCTGTGAAATGGGGGTAATTATTGTCTCTCTCTCATCGAGTTGCTGGGAGGACTAAGTGAGTAGACTAGCACCTGAAACTTACTAAGCATTTATGGCGATAAAAAAATTTCATCCAGGAAAGTTTTACTGGAAGCCAATTTTATGTTAATTTAATTGAACATAATTTATGTTAATTTCATCTTCAGTTAAAAAAAAGAGAGTTCAAGGTGAGTGTCTTCAGCCTTCAAGATGAGACCCTGGTCCTCTTTTAAAAATTAAGCAACATTTTATAAACTAGGCACTTACAAAACTGCATAAATAAACTTAATGTTTTCTATTATTTGGGCAAATTCCAGAATGGAAATTAGTGGATTGGACAGCCTGTACTCCAGGCCAGCTCTGTATAAGCACTGAGTTTCCTTGGGGAGAGTCTTTGCACAGAATACTTGTTCAGCACTTTGCACTTTTGACTGTTTCCCCAAATCTTTTACAGCCATCTGAGAGTAGGCTTCTGGCCAGTCATTCAGATACCAGACAGGAAGAAGAGATTTATAACTAAATTTTGTAATTGGGGCTTCCAGTCTTGCCAAAAGTAGAGAATTGGCCTTACTCTATATTCTCAAAAGCATGGTAGAAATATGAATTAGTTCTTAAATTATTTTTGGCTTGCATACAAATTTTGCAAATACGAATTGTCAGTACTCAGCGTAATAAATTGCTGTCGTCCTGCTCATTTTATAAAAGAGCAATTTGTAACATAGGAGCTTCAGTCAGTGAATCAGCTGTTGTTGGAGATGGAATGATACACCGCACTGGCCATGATTCTAACTGGCGGGCTGTCTTTTATGTTCTGGGACATCCCTGGCACTGTATCCCATAACAGAGGATCATCTGCTGTCGGGGCATGTTAACCTGTGTCATCATTTGTCCTGACTGTTTGTAACATTTGCTCCGCGCAATAATTCTCGAGATTCTGAAGACCTCTTCCAAATAGAAGAGACCAGCATCCGCTGTGTTTGCCAGAGGAGATATCTGCATTCACTGCCAGGGGCATCAGTACAAAACTACTGTTTGAGAGGAAACCCACTGATCACGATATAAGTGAATTTACTGAGGAAAGTCTAGGGACAAGAGGCACATGAAAGAATAATTTCATAAGCACGGCATGAGACTGTGTTTCCAGTTGTACGTTCCACAGGATGTACCCGAGGCGTCCCACAACAAAGTGTATTAGCGCGGCATCTCGGCCTTTTGGATTTGAGCACCTTTCCACTCTGAAAAATCACTGAGGGTCCCAAAGAGCATCAGTTTTTGTGGGTTCCATCTACTATACCATATTAGACATTACAACTGAGAAATTAGACAGGTCTTAATTTATTTAAAATTTACTTCATTATTTAAATTTTATTTTAACTATTATGTATAATTAAGAAAGTCTTTAATCATTTAATTATTAAAATAACTTATTTTAAAATAAGGTCTTAATATGTTAGCATAAGTAATATTTTTGGGAAAAGATAGCCATATTTTTGAAAAACAATTTAGTGATGAGAGGTCCAGGGTTGCTGGTGGTGATCACGGCTCCAAGGTGTCAGACTGTTGGAGGGACCGGACTTCAGTCCAGCAACCTCCTCACTTGAGTTCCAGCTAAGAAAGAACTCAGAGCCAAGACTCGGACTGTAAGAGAAAGTTTCTTTAGAAAGTCACAGAGGTAGGAGAACTGAGCTGTAGAAGAAATGGGCTCAGGAAACAAGTTACAGAGGCAAAAAAAAAAAAAAAAAAGCGGGGGGCCTTGGAGCCTAGGAGACAGAGGGTAAAGGCAGTGTGCTTGGGGGAGGAAGAGGCACTGGAGTGCTCCTGAGAGGGGAGTGTGCTGAGTCCTCCATCCTTAGGGCCTTTAAGGGCGGGGATTTTAGGAGGGGGCTTCAGGGGAGGATCTCAATAGAATATTCATCAGCTTTTCAGCTATGTTCTTTCAGGGTCATGGTCTCCACTGATTGGTCAGGGCCAGGGCAGGGATCATTAGTCAATGTAGCTGGTCCTGAGGTCAGCCATGGCATTGCTTGTTTGGTTGTGCTGCTTTTCCAGGCCTGGAGCTGACACACAACTGAGGCCTAGATGTTATCCCTAAGGACTGATGCTTAAGGAAGTGGTTGTACAAGGGCCTGCGTGGGGGTCACACGAGGCCACTCTTTGGCCCCCTTGTTCCTTCTCCAAGGGGGTCTACCCATGACTAGCGACATGCCAGGGGAGGAAAGGTCAGGGGAGGGTCCAAACCGTATGACCAGTGACATGAAGTCAGGGAGTCCAAACTACAGGCAGGGAAGGACAGGTCACCCTGGGGGCGAGGCCCTTATTTTTCCAGTTTTGCCCATTGCTAGGGCAAATGGAAAAACCCTGGGCTTTCCACCCCGATGACCTTCTGTACCTGGCCCACTGTCCTTGTGTTGCTCGTGAAAATAGGATTCTTCCATAGAGCCACAAGGAAAACATTTCAGGGACCCACACATAAGAGGATGTGAGCAATTCCCGTAAGGTTTTTTGGAGCAAAAACAAAGTACTGCCCCCAGGTGCCCAATGTCTCATCCACAACCAGGCAGCTCAGCTCCATCTCGCTGCAGGAGAAGTCCAGCCTCTGGGGCTGCCGGGCCACACTTGTCCCCACCAAGCCCAGGGGGACCAGGGCCCACAGATGCTGTGCCATTACCCAGGCATCCGAAGTGCTAGTAGTATAGCTCAGTCTCTCCCCCATCCAGCTAGCTTAGAGCCTGTTCCTTCCTGCTCTGTGATTGGTCCTGTACTTGGGCCCATGTGGCTGCCATACCCAGGCCTGCACAGCTGCCACAGAAAGAGAATGCGCGAACGAACAAACGGACCTTGGGCCTTTGTTAAGCTTTGATTACATCTTTTTGGGTGTGGGAAAGGATAAGCACTCTTTCAAACTAACCAATCTCTCTTCTGGTTCTTCGCAGGCTGGGCCTTCTCCCTGTGCCATCTTGGCTTCTATTGTGCCTGTGCCCAGCAAAGGAATTTCCCCTGCTCTTTTATCCCTCCTAATGTACTCCCTCCCCACGGTCACTGTGGAGGATGCGGCTGTCCCCTGGGGAGTCCATCAATGCTACAGCTTCCTAGTAAATCAAGCTTAATGTCTGACTCAGCTCCCCAGTTCATTATGCTTAATGTCTGATTCTACTTCCTTCCTTTATTAATAAGTGACTACCGACCTGCACTAACACTTGCTCTGCTCGTGTCTGTTTAACTGCCTACCAAAGTTTTGCTTTTGGGGACACATTTCTTTAATGTACAGATTAATAGACAGCTACTGGATTCTTAGCTGTTCTACGGTCTTTGCAATGTGTTGTTTTGGTTGAGTGTATGAAAAAAGTTTGGTATTACACAGATAAGTAATAGGAAAATGGGGGAATATTTTATAGTCTTTCTGAAAATTTTTCTTTAACACTGGACCAAAACTCAACAAGTGGTAGTTTCTTAAAGGTTTGTTACAATGGGAAATCATATCAAAGTGTTACCGGAGGAAATAGGTTTTTAGCAGAAGCACTCTTTATAGTTTGTTATAATAAAACTCGTCAGTCTGTCTTGAACTTCAATGAATCTTTTAAGCATATGAAGGAAACAAAAGTTTTGTCAACCTGAAGCTACCTTTTTGGGATATCTGTTTTAAGCTATATATTAAGAAACACTCGGAAAGAACCTTGGATCCTCCCCCCACTTTCCTGCCCAAGAGATTCAGACAGAAAACCCTGCTCCAGGAAGGAGAGCTTAGGATGTCCCCTTAGCCTCATTTGAATTAAGTGTGGTAACTAGGAGGGCTTCAGGCGGGAGCCTGTTAGCAGGATAGCCCTGTGTACCACTGTTTCCGAGTAGCCTGGCAAGGATTTTCATATATATATTTTACTCTTCCTCAACACCTGTAAATCATCCCTTGTCACTTCTGGTACACCACACCCCTCTTCCTCCTTTGTCCAAAAATGTCTTATATCCCAGTGATGCCTCACTGTCTTTGGAATTCTCATGCTTATGTGAATTCCCCATGTGCACGTATTAAACACTTAATTTTTTTCCTGTTAACCTGTCTTTGTTAATTTGATTAGTAGCCCAGCTGGAAGAATTCAGAAGGTAGAGAGAAAAATATTATTTTTTTTAGCCCCCACTGTCATGAATTGATTATTGGAAAATATTGGTTCACTAAATTATGCAGACCACACTCTGAGAACTGCTGTGTTAGGAAAACACTATCTTTTCTATTCCACTCTTGAGTTATACATTAATCCATTAAATCCTCAGATTTATTGGGCCATAGATTATAATTTCTCATAAAACCCAAGAACATCCCTCAGAACACATGGGAACACAGGGCGTAAAATTCTGCATTGAGGCATAGTTTTGAGCTTAGGTTCATGCAGGAAGTGATGGCATCTGCTCTGGAAAACCCATGGCTGCATGGATGACCCAGACTAGGTCTTCACCCCGTTACATCACAAAGCAACCAAGAGTGCTGTCTGGGCCCAGCCCTGGAAAAAACAAAAAGTCTAAGAAAATTATCTCAAGGTTCTTCCCTTATCCAGTTTTTCAGCTTTGCCTAGTCAATGAGAATCTGAACTCAGAGGAACATCGGATGTGCCACCACTTTAGATCACTCCTGGAATTTACATTTTAATTCTTCGTCTAAGGAGTAAAACGTTCTGCTTCCTTTAAAGAGATCTAGCCACACGAAGTTGCAGGGAGCAGAAGCATTGGGGCTGGGGCTTCTGACATTGCTATGTGTTGCTGTTTAATGTCATTAAAAAGAGTGGTTTTCCAATGGGGAACGGCTGGGATTATTGAGATGGTAATACATGGAGGGGAAGTGTGGGCTGGTGTGCAGGTGAGGGGAGGGCACAGTGTGTGGTGTGGGTCAGAGATGGGGTCCACGGGAGTAGTTTTGCTATAAGTGCACACAGCTTTTTAAATGACTTTCCTTTTCACACCTGAAATAGGTCCTGGCTTTTCACACATTGTTCTGACTTTATTCAGATTCGCATTTTCTGGATTTGGCATCCAGCCTGGGCACAGCGTGGGTGTCTCATAACTGTGATGGGACAGACATCATTAATGCAGGAGTGCTCAGGGGCTTCCCCTTCTCCATCCTGCCTCAGAGGTTCTGGTATCTGCTAGAATCTTGCTAGCTTATCCCCCTCTCCTCTAGAGAGGACGTGTTCTTTCTTGCTGGGGGAGAAGCTCAACTGATCTCCACAGTAGAGCTAAAACCTTAGGGATGAGGAGGGGTGAGGGAAAGTGTGGGAAGGGAGGCTGGGGTGGGCTAGAGGAGCTGCAGTAACTGCGCGGGAAGTAGAAATCTACTTGAAGAAAGGGATTTTAGTAAATTTGCAGAGGAAGATGTATTTGAGAAAACATCAACATCCCTTGAGTGAATGGGTTTCCTTTTGCACGATTTTTGGCAATTAAACTGTGTTTCTTGAAGGTGCCGTATATCTGAGACTAAACCTGGTGGGTTTCCTGCTAGTTTTGAAACTACTTAACTATTTGCAGACCTAAGAGCAAGAGACGCTTCCTTTTACAATTTCCAGTATAGAGCCAGTGTATTCTTGCTCTTGTAAGGGCCTGCAAGTGTGTCATCTTTCTCAGCAATTGCATGGCCTCTCTGGATTCGATTACGTTGTATATGAAACCAAAAGGTGGCCTAAAGTTATTTTCCTGTGGTTAGCAAAATACTTCAGTCTCCTATATATTAAAAGCCAGAGTTGCCTTGGTTGAGTTTTATTATTTAATTTAAATATTTTTGGAATTTAGATTGTAGCTTTGTTTCAGTTGCATCTTACCCATTACTAATTTGTCTTAATAATTCTCCATCTGCTTGGAATTTTAAGTTAGTGACTTAAAATATGCTCCACTTATTTTAGGGTTTTCAATATAGTCTGCCTTCAGTTGGGTCTCTTGCTCGGCTGTTATATTTGCCAGCTCATTACTTTCCTTTGCTTTCCTCACTCCATCCTTCCCTCCCTCCCTCCCTCCCTTTCAGAGATTTTATTTATCCCCTTTTAGAGAGAGGGAAAGGGAGGGAGAAAGAGAGGGCGAGAAACATCCATCAGTTGCCTCTCACAAGTCCCCAACTTGGGACCTGGATCACAACCCAGGCATGTGCCCTGACCGGGAACTGAACCAGCGACCTTTCGTTTGTGGAACTACGCTCAACCCAGCAAGCCACACCAGCCAGGGCTCATTACTTTCTTTGCTGAAATACAGATCAAAATTATAACACTGAGCAGGGTAATTTGTTCCTGAGGATGACGATTCTGAAGAACGTAGTATTATTTTAGATATTTTTATCTATTGCCCTTTCGGCATTTGGTCATAATTTCTAAATATCAGACATTATTATTATTATCATTTGGTACTCGGACAATGGTTGGAGAAGGTTTGCTGTGCTGGTTTTGGAGGACTTTTAAATCCGTGTTAAATTCCCACTGGACACCTTCAATCCCACTCTGGTTTATTATGTTTTATTTGGGGTCCCACCAGCAGTTGTGACTCGGTGCCCGGTTGCACAGAGCAGTGTATTCGCACCAGCTAATCATCACTTGACCGTGTATCATGCTACACAGAAGCCAGTCGCCGGCTGCAGGAGTTGGCAGGCGCTCCTTTTCATCTATAAAAAGAATGTCCTGGACTGCATGAACTCTGCAGTATTTGCTGGAAGGTTTGGGTTCATGGCACTGGGTGGCTTACATAATTTACGGTTGACTTTGAAAAATGAGTCTGAGGGCTTCAGAAGCATCCACCTTCCAACAGCTGCTTAGGAAACATGTTTAAAGTCTATTTCTTTATTGCCTATCACGTTAAATAGCTTTGCACTTTTTACCAAATGCTTTGAGTTTGATAATTATTTTTTAATATGAGTCTGATCCTAAGAATAGATTTTACGAGTATCTGGAAACTAGAGTTGACTTGTACCTTAAAAGGATTTATTTGTGGCCTAGACCTTGCCATGGTGGCTGGTCTGAATTGAGATGGGCTGTAAATGCCAAAACAGTGGGTGGAGAGGTCTTAGTTTGGAAAAACAAAACAAAACTGTAAAATATCTCCATAGTTTGTATTGATTGCATGTTGCAATGATAGGCTTTTGGATAGACTGGATTAAGTAAAATTTAACACTAAAATTAACTCCTCCTCTTTCACGTTTCTGTCTCTGATGTGCTGAGTGGAAAGTTTCAAACTGCGTAGGTTGTGTGCGTCTTCTTTTTGCTGGTCGGCACTGGACGAGACTAGTTACCGAGGAAGTGTTTCTGGGGATATTCCGAACATTCATCTGAGTGACTCCAGGTTGCCTCCTTTTCTTTGCTAGCTTCTATTTGTTAATGATAGGATTTTGCTCTCAGTTCTCCTGAAAAGGTCACGTACAATACTACAAGCTGTTTTAATTCGAGATGTGTAATGCAGTGGACGAGAGCCTCGAGGGCTACTGGTTTAGGATATACTAAAGCAGATAAATTCCTTGTTTCTACTTTTTCTCCTTATAAAATACTTTTCCTCCCTTTAGATGCTTAGGCATCCAACCCCACTAATTATGCCTGAGCCTGAACCAAGCTGGGGTGTCTAACCTGCAGCCCACGGGCCATGTGTGGCTCAGGTTGGCTATGAATGAGGCCCAACACAAAATCGTAAATTTATTTAAATCCCTGAGATTTTTTTGTGATTATGTGTCGCAATGTATTTAATGCATGGCCCAAGACAACACTTCTTCTTCCAGTGTGGTGTAGAGGCGCCAAAGTGGTGGACACCCCGATACAGCAGGCCAAGCCTCAGAAGAGGCTGGACTGGGGTAGGGCGTCGAGGAAGAGCCCGATGCCGGACACCCAAAGAAAGAGGTGGACTTGAGTGTGATAGCTGCTGTGCTACTGAGTCTGAGTTAGCACCTTAAACGTGACTTCAGGGCAGCCGGTCCTGCAGCAGCACTCTGCTGTCTGCTTTAGTTCCGGTGGTGCATCGGGAGTCATCGTTTCTGCTGGTCGAGTGATGTAGGTATTTGTAACGTTGCTGTTTTTACGTGAATTCATTTGTTGGAATGCTACCAATGTGTCATGTACAGGGCTGGGCACTAGGGTACAACATCAAATAAGGCATCCTTGCCCCTCAAGAAGAGTTACGATGTTTTACGTGCCAAATATAGGTTCTGAGTACTGCAGTGCAGGACTTAGCAAACATCTGTAAGCTATGGAAGAGGAAATTTGGAGGAGTGGGAGGAGGACTCGAGTAATAATGCTGCAGTTTTCTGAAAAGCTACCATGTACAAAAAGTAATGGACAAGCTCTGATCAGTATGGCCCAGTTGCTTGGGCATCGTCCCACAAAGCGAAAAAGATTGCTCGTTCGATTCCTGGCTGGGGCACATGCCTAGGTTGCAGGTGCGGTCGGTGGTTGGGGGGGGGGGGCAACCAAACCATGTTTCTCTCGTTCTCTTTCTCCCTCCTTTCCCTCTCTCTAAAAACAAATAAATACAACCTTTAAAAAAAGTAATGGAAAAACTATGAAATACTCCAGAGAGCAGAACTGGGAACAATATGAACAGGTAGAAAGACAGATTTTTGGCTTTTTCCTAGCAATGATAGCCATTTGATAATGCTATGGATTATATTGAACAATGGGCATGGACAGGTGTAGTCTCAATGTGGGTTTACCTGGAAAGTCATTCTTCTTCCTTGTTTCCACATCTCCCACCATGAAGAACGTGCTTCCTGTCAATGCTCCACCTTTGTCTCAGATGTCTCAGTTGCTCTTAAATCTAATTTACATCAGAGTGAAGTTGTTCCCTGGAATGTCTAGCCTTTTGTCATAAATCTCTCCTCTGTAGGGACTGACCCAGAGTAAATGTAATGTATTTTCCGTGGGACATCTGAGTGGGTTTCAAAGCCGGGCGATGAGTTTTCCAGGCCAATGAGTTGGGTGCAGATCGAATGGACATTTTAAGTAGAGGAGATAGCATGTGCGAAGCCATAGCAGGACAAGGGGATGTCCACTGTGGCTTCGGATGCTGTGATTAGTGTTTGCAAATGCATGGTCAGAGAGAAGACAGGAAAAAAAGGCTGGGGCCAGAGTTTACAGGGCCTTGCCTATCTAAGGGGGTAGGATATTCTCCTTAAGAAGCTTGCATTTAGAAGCATTGATTAGGGAAGTGAAATAATTGGATTTGTTTTTAGATTTTGGAGTGGAGGATGGAGTAGGAGAATGAGAGACAGATGAGGCAGACCAGGTAGGAGGCTGTAGAAGTCGTCAGGGTGAAAACTCAAGAAGCGTCTTGATTCCAAGTGTAATATGAAGTCACTTGTTCTCACTGACCCCACGTGATGTCTTCCGATCACTTCCAGATAGTCGGTTGGTCTCTAAGGGAAGGGAAGGTCAGTCAGATTTCAATTTCCTGTCCTATTGATACTGATCTGCTTGGTTCCTAAGGAATGATGAGAAAAATAACATAGAAACAAAATTCTTAATCTGATTCTGCTTGGTGTCCTAAAAAATATATCCTGGTATCTCCCATCTTAAAAACAAACCCTTCCCTGACCCCATTTCCCACTCCAGCTTCCTTCTGTTACTGGACCAACTTTCTGCTCTATTTTTCAAGCGTTGCCATGGTGGTGACCTTCACTTCCACTCATCCATTTTCTCCTTGGTTTACCAATTGAGCTTTTCTGTCCTGATTGTTCCTTTAAAATGGCTCCCATATCAGCAGCCACCTCCAGCTTGTGAGATCCGGTGATCCCTTCACTGCATTTCTCCTATGCAATTTCTTAGTAGCTTTCAGCATCTGTGGAGAAAAGTAGGTCATTTATCTTGAAACTCTCCCTTCTCTTAGCTTTTGGGAAACCACGCCCTCCTGTTTTTTCCACTCGACTTCAACAGTGGTTTCTACCCAGTCTCCTTTGCTCTTCTTCTTCTCAATTCTGAGTTGTAAGTCCCTCAAAACTTGGTCTTCCACATTTCTCTTTGAGGCACCCTTTCCAGAGGGACTCATATTGTTAAATATCACCTATTTGAAGGTGCCTCTGGAGAGTTAATCTGTTGCTGCGAACTCACTGAGGATTTCCAGACTTATGTATCCAAGTGCCAGCCTGACTTTCGAAGTGTTTGTTAAATGGGCATCTCAAACTCAGTGTGGTTAAAACAGAACCCTTGGGTTCACTCCCCACCCCCCTGTTAGCCTTCTCAGTCTTTTGTAGCTCTTATATGGCAATAAGAGCTACAGTTGCTGCAGCCAAAATCCAGGAGTCATCTTTGATTTTCCACTTTCCTTCACACTTTCATCCAAATTATTAAGACCCATCGCAAATCTGCCACTTCTCTCATTCTACTGTTAATCCTGAGCCCAAGGCCCCACCTCTCCTGGACAGTTTAAGTACCTCCTGTTCTCCCTGTTTTCGTTCTCGTTTTTTTCTCTCTACCAAGAAAGCATCCAGACCCAGCTTTAGAAAACCTATCAATCATGCCATTCCCCTGCTTGAAACCTTTCCAGTGACTTCTCCCGTTCTTAGATTAAATTTATGTGTCTTTGCTGGGGCTTACCACGTGGGCCTCGTTTCCCCACACTCTCTCCAGTGCCCTGTGGACCCTGGCTGCCCCCGTGTTTATGTTACTGCAACACGACAACCTCATTCTTCACACAGGGACTTTGCATTTATTGCTGCCTCTGCCTAGAAGGCTCTGCTCCCAGCTCTCCATGTGGCTCTTTCCTTGGATCATCATCTTCTGGCCACCCAGTTAAAAGTATCCTCACACCAATCACTGTCGCTTCATCTGGTTTTTAATGTCTTCAGAATACGCACCGCTATCTGAAGTTATCTTGTTTGTTGAAGGTAACTTTGTGTGAAGTTATCTTGTTTACCATCTCCCCACCTGCCTAAGTAACAGGAGAACAGCCATTGCCTGCCAGACCTTGGTACCCAGAACAGTGCCTGGTACCTAGCGGGTGCTTCATGAATGAATGGATGAATGAACAAATGTTACTTTTTTGTATTCATTCTTAGGTATGTGTTCCTCCCCCCTCCCCAGCCTCCAATCTCATCAGGAAACTCCCTGTGCAGCCCTATTAGTTTATTTCCTTGCTTGTCCTTTCCTTCCTCATCAGGACAGATTTCTCTTGCTCAGTCAGGATTTTATTTTTAGATAACACCCCTCCTCTTCCATTCTTCTTGAGCTTCTTTTCCTTTAGAGTCTTTGTTCATATGATAATACGCATTGGCTCTCATCCCTTTGAAATCTACACACTTCTCCTTGGTTTTTATGAACAAAAGGTTCTCCTGGCATTTGGTGGTGGGGTGGGGAAAGGCTTCCTGAATGCCCGAGCAGCCTTCACTGGTGAGAATCTCACACGTGTATGAGTTAAATTCTTTCAGCTGCTACTTGAGCCCATTTTCTTGCATCATTTTTTTTCCAAAATAAATATTTTCTCTGATTATAGAAACATTTATGCCAAACGTAAAAAAAATTTAGTACAAAATTGTTAAAATTAGAAGTTTTGCCTTAATTCTACCTCCTAGAGAGAAACTAACATTAACAGAATGGTATATATTCCTTACAGATTGTATTCTTTTGTTATATAAACAAATGGTTCCATAAGTAGTCAATTCACATATTTATTTCTACCATTTCTGTTTTAACTCAGCCCTCTCAAAATTAAAATATATTAATTAGAATTAATATTGACATAGAGCATGTTAAATATATTAATGTAATAAATATATCTCTACATATTTATAAAATAGAAATATACACATACATAGCTATAGCTATGGTTGCAGATATATTTTATTTATTTATTTATTTATTTTTAATATATTTATTGATTATGCTATTATAGTTGTCCCATTCCCCCCCCCACTCCACTCCATCCTGCCCACCCCCTCCCTCCCACATTCCCCCCTATAGTTCATGTCCATGGGTCATATATTTTAGATGTGCTCTGTGTCGTTGAGGCGCATCCTTTTGAGTGATTGCAGTTACGCGCAGCGGGGAGAAGGGAAGGGCCGATGTCACAACTGCAGGGGAGGGGCTCCCGGCGGCAGCACCATCTCTGTTGAGCTTCCATGAGCCATTTTGGTTAGGAAAAGAGAACAGGGCCAGGGTGGGCTGAAAGTGACTCCGGGGTGTCTAATCTGCCTAGCATAAGAAACAAATGGGATTTTTGAGAAACAAAACCAAAAATAAACATGTGGGACTACGTCAAACTAAAAAGCTTCTGCACATCCTAGAAAACCATCAATAAAATAAAAAGGCAACCTATGCAATGGGAGAAAATACTTGTAAATCATGGATCTGTTAAGGGGTTCACATATAAAATTTATAAAGAGCTTATGCAACTCAATAGCCAAAAAACATTTTGACTTAAAAAATGGGCAGAGGAACTAAACATTTTTCCAAAGACATGAGACAGATGGCCAACAGGTACATGCAAAGGTGCTTAACATCATTGATCATCAGGGAAATGCAAGTCAAAACACAAGATATCACTTCATACCTGTTAGAATAGCTATTCTCAAAAAGATTAGGTGTAACAAGTGTTGGAGAGGATGTGGAGAAAAGGGAACCCTTGTGCACTGTCGGTAGCAATGTAAATTAGTACAACCACTATGGAAAACAGTATGGCGGTTTCTCAAAAAAAATTATGAACAGAACTACCTTATGACCCAACCATCCCATTTCTGGGTATATATCCAAAGCAAGTGAAAACAAGATCTTATTTTTATTCTCACCAGAGGACATGCCATAGATTTTTAGAGTGAGGGGAAGGCAGGTAGAGAGAGAGGGAGAGAAACAAAGATAGGTTGCCTCTTACATGCGCCCTGACCGGGATCTGAACCTACAACCCAGGCATGTGCTCTGCCCAGAAATTGAACCCATGACCTTTCAGTTTACGGGGTGATGCTCAACCAACTGAGTCACAAGATAATGGAAACAACCCAAGTATCCATTACCAGATGAATGGACAAAGAAGAAGTGGTGTGTGTATACAATGGAATATTACTCAACCATAAGAAAGAAGGAAGTTCTGCAGGTTGTGACAGCATGGATGGACCTTGAAGCCATGATGCTAAGTGAGCTAAGTCAGACCCAGAAAGACAAATACCATATGGTGTCACTTTTATATGGATGTAAAAAGCGAAAACCACAGAAACAGAGAGTTGCATGGCAGTTACCAGGGGCTGGGTGTGGGAGAAATGAGGAGAGGTTGGTCGAAGAGCATACATTTCCAATTATAAGACGAATAAGTCCTGGGGACCTAGTATGCAGCATGGGGATTAGAGTTAATAATACTGTGTTAAATACTTGGAAGTTGCTGAAGAGTGGGTTGTAAATGTTCTTACCACAATGAGAGCAATGGTAATTATAGATGAGATGGGCGTATGAACTACCAGTAAGGTGGTAATCATTTTGCAATGTATAATTATATCAAGTCAACACCTCGTGCACCTTAAACTTACACAATGTTATATGTTAATTACATCTCAGTAAAGCTGGAAAAAAGATTCACAAGAACAATAAAAAAATAAACAAATAAAATAACAACAACAAAAAATATTTTGGAGAAAGCCAGGCTTCAACAGTATGGGATGTGGAGGACAAAGTGAAATTCCTATTCTTGACGGAAAATGAGGGAAGGACTAAGGTCTCAGAATGGGAGGCCTAACATTTGTTTTTAGCTAGCTGCAGTGTTGTATTATGTTGCGGTAAAATAGCTCACTCTGCCTCCCACCAGGGCCTCCCCTTGCTAATATTCCCAAATAGCTGTTGCAGTCTCCTACACCTAAGAGGTTGTGTGAATACTGCTTGTAGACAACAAAGAAGTGGGTCTGTGTGGTGTGTCTGCACACAGTGGACAGAGAAGGGACAAGTAAGAAGAGTGATGGGAGGCAGGACAGGGAAGAGAGCCAGTACTCACTAGGGGCCAGACACTGGAGGCAGAGGGGACAGGAGGAGCCATGACTCCCAAGAACCCCTGGAGAATTTGGGATGGATGCTGAACTTCTCTTTTCCCATGAGAAGAGAGAAATGATTTTCTCATAATTTTGATCCATTTTTTTTCATCTCTCAAATTACAGAAGGACCCCAGCTGCTATCTGGACTATATATGGATGTACCAGAATTTACCCAGCCCTATTAATGGTCACTGAGATTTTCCCCTCTTTATTATACTTGTCTCTGCAATGAGGGTCTTGCATTGCTTTGTATCTACTATGATGCTGGCCCCTCAAAAGCAGACGAAGAATATTTTGAAGCTGATTCCCTTAGCAGCAGGTGTGGCTTGGAGCCCGTGCTGGCCCTATGCTAATTCCATGATGCTAATTTCAAACCAGAGATTACAATTTAATTATGAGGGCATGCCTTAATGGAATTCACAGCTTAAAAAAACAACTGGACTCAAGTTGTACATGCAAGGGAATAAATATCATTTCCGTGTGATTTCCATTCTCAAAGCTTGATTTATAACACGTGGGCTTCTAAAATCTGTTCCTACCATTCTCCTTCCATGAGATTGTGGATTCTCCCAGGAGTGCTCATAATAAATGAGGTGACTTCCACCGCTTTTACAATGGAGAAAACAAAAAGAAAGATGGTTTTATCTGGAAA
This sequence comes from Desmodus rotundus, assembly GCF_022682495.2. Classification (NCBI taxonomy): domain Eukaryota; kingdom Metazoa; phylum Chordata; class Mammalia; order Chiroptera; family Phyllostomidae; genus Desmodus; species Desmodus rotundus. The sequence goes on along the minus strand of NC_071390.1, from coordinate 158,846,477 downwards.
GCTGTGATAGCATTTGTGCTTTATGAAGAAAACAAAATGACACTAAATTAAGATTTTGGGTTTTTCTGTTTTGGCTTTCCTGTTTTAAATAGTGGCATTTTTGATCAGTATCCAAAACTGGATGTACAAATGTACACTTCATCTGTCAACTAAAAACAAATTATGATATTTTAAAATACATATATAACATAATATTTGAAAATTTTCTTATTGCATTTCTGGTATATGTAACATTTTATAAATGTCAATTAGCATCATTCAATGTAATTGTTGAATAACTTTGACTTTAAGGTTTTGGATGATATTTTACTTCTTACAAGAGAATGTCGATCACAGGGAAAGGAAGATGACTCCTGTCTGGAGGCTTGGAGACTTATTCCCTCCCCTTTTTAAAAAATTGGAAACCTGCATCTTGGAACTGGAAGGTTCAAAAGAAGAAATAACCTGAAGAATTTTAAGGTTACAGATTTTTAATTGATCATACAGTTTCTATGCAGCTAACTACTGGGAAAAGAGCAATTACTTGTATTTAAGACTCATACTACGATCACTGATTAAAAAATGCAAGTGCATATTTCTCCAGATAGATTACGCTAACATAAATTCAGAATCTGCTGTGTCATCTGTTTCATAGTTGTTTTTTTAAAAGGTTTTTAAAATGGATTTTTCAATTATAACCGACATATAATGTTACATCAGCTTCAGGTGTACGACATAGTGATCAGATATTTGTATACCTTATGAACTGATCACCCCAACAAAGTTTTGTGGTTTAGATGTTTGAAGTTCCCCTTCTTTCGGCTTGGTCAGTGGTGAGTGATTACATTAAATTATCTATGTTGGCTCTTCAAAGTTAAACTATTTTTTGTGGTCACAAGCAGAATGTTCTCAGTTAGGTTCCTATCACTGGTGGAAATTGGTTTAGCTCAGTAAGCACTGACTGAACGTCTGCTCTGTACTGTGCACTGTGCTAGGCGTGAGGGAGATGAACCCCAACAAACAGCCTGAGGAGCTCAGGCGTCCAGGGGCCACGAGAGTTGGGGGGAGGTTGGAGCACAGTGGCACACAGATGCTTATAATCTGGCGAGAGAGAAGGAGGTGCAGTTATGTCAGGGCACGAGGTGAGCTCTGCTGCATCTGCGGGTTCCAGGAAGCCGTCTTTGAGGAGCATGTGTGAGCTGAATCTTTAAGGAGGAATGAAAATCAGGTGAAGAGAAAAGGCACAGAGCTATGAAAGCTGTGAGGTGGGGAGGTGGAGAGGGGCAGGGAAGAGGAGGGGTGATGAGTGAGCCCTTACTGGGCTGCCTGAGTTGGGGAGTGGAAGAAATAAGGAGTGGACTTGAGGGAGAGAGCTGATGACTTCCATTTGGGGCTTGTGGGGTACTGGAGTCATTTGGGGGACGTCCCATGAGCTGAATCTCAGGATGGTTGAGGCTGGAGGTATGCAGATGGAGCATATACATGGTGGTCAGAACCATGAGGGTGGTTGACAATATCCAAGGAGAAAGGAACGTGAGTATTTTAGGAGGGGGGTAGGGGGCGGGGCGTCCGAAGGAATATTAAGATGGAAGGAGACCCACAAGATGCAGTGTCACGGGATCCAAGAATCAGGACAAGGACAGCACTGCCAAGAGCAGCAGTGGAGTCTGTAAAATCTAGCTGACAAATGTTCCGCCACATTTGGCCCTGTGGGTGGTCCTCGCAAGGGGACCTTTGTTCCAGGGCAGCGGTGGGGGGGTGGATGCCAGATGTCAGTGCAGAGGGAATGATCCGCAAAGACGCCATTGTGCCGTCTACCCGCCCCCACGTATTTATACACATACATATATAGATAGATAACGTTTCATTACGCTTGACCTAGTTATTTTCTTCCTTTTCCTATTTTTATCTCTACTCAAGCCCATCCACATTTTGTTTTTGCCGCCTCTGCTTTTTGACCTTAAGAACAATAACAGCAACTAATTTGCATGGCCCTTTGTGATTTACAGAATGCTCTCACATGTGGCACTGCATGTAGTATGCTCGCCCACCCACCCTTTGGTATTGTAACTAATGGACAGTTGTTTAGGATCGAGGCTCCGACACATAGGGTCCCAGATGCCTTGTAATGTAATCTTCCTTTGATACTGAGAAAGCCGAGGCTCAGGGCGACTTAGTGTCTTAATGTCGAATCTCGCTGCTATTCGGTGGCCTGTGTGGGGCCTGGTCACCCTTCACACGTGGTGTCCTGTCTTCCCCATTTGCACCGCAGGGCTTTGTTCTGGCCCCATCGGTGACCAGTTCTGTCAGCCTTTCAGAGCATGTACAGCTGCTTTCTTGCGTGAATCCAATCCTGTCTGTAGATGGAGCGAACAAAGAAACAAGCTAAAAGAGATTATATGTGTCTTCTGATTATAAAAATGACATACAACCATTGCAGGCAGTTTGGAAAAGTATAGAAACATACACCTAAAGAAATGGAAACCACCCCATAATTATGCCATTGGAAGAGAGTTGTTTTTAATGAAAGCTTATAATAAGTTAATACAATGCTATATTATCCTCTATTAGAAAAGATCAAAGTAGTTTGGTGTCAATTTAGTCTGTAAAACAAAAGGGAGAAATTGGCCTTAAAAGTCTCTCCATCTACCTCTGATATGTTTAAATTACTCGATTCAATTACTGCATATTTATGTCTTTCTGTTTGGAGGACATTTATCCTACAGAATTTGCCAGCTGGTGCCCTGCGATGGCTCTGTGATTATCCATCATCATTAGAAGGAAATGCTCTATCATCTGTCTGCATTAACTTTAAATTACTTGGAAGGAATGTCTGTGCTTTGGAAGAAAGGTACCATGTGAGGAAAACGTGCAGGGAGACCTCTCTAGGGAAGATGGTGAATTCTAGCAGGAAACGTTGTTATCTAAATTCTACCGCCTGAGGCAGAGATGATGTAAGTAACAGGAGGATCTCAGGATACCGATTCTCTCCCTTTGTGCCTCCAAAGAGCACTCTCTTCTTCCCATCTCTGTAGGTCAGGCTGGCTTCTTTGTGAGTTAGCATTGCTTTCCAGGACTGCTGAAGCCGTTCAACACTTTCGTCTAAATTAGAAGGTACCCCCTTCTTCCTCTGGGTGGAGGCCCTGCTCTACAACTTGGCCAGCAGAGTGGTGGGGGGGAAGGTGGGGGAGGGAGGTGAGTTAGTTCATTCTGCACTTGCTTCCTTGGCCAAGCACCCTTGTTCAGGGAACAACACATAAAACTCTACGTAATGGTATGGCTCTGGCTTTTCGAGGCTCACCTTTCTCTGGGGATGTGGAGGCCATAGATATTGTAGATCTAGGTGATGCCACCCCAATTCTAGGTTGACATGAGCCCTGATAGACACAGTCCTCAATTCAATACGTGTTTATTGGGCTCTTACTGTCCAAACCTAGTCCCCATGGCAAGCTACCTGGACTAGGCCCCAGTCCCAGCTTCTCCTTGGCCACAGCCACCACCACCTTTGCTTTTCAGAGGCTAGGGCTTTCAACCAAGTCCTGTAAGTCTCAGGTGAATTTATTAGAAGTAGTGTTGTCTATGGGTCCTCGAAATATCACTATGTCATCATTAGCAGTTATTCAAATTAATCCTCTCGTAACACAGTCAGGGACACACATAGTGAGGGATGTATCTGTTAGATCTTGCAAAGCTCTGTGGCCCCATCAGAAACTCTCCTCATTTCTAATTTCTCTTTTCATTGGAAGCTAGAGGCTCCTCTTCTGCTAAAACAAATTCTATTTCTTCTGTGAGTCTTGGTTTTTAAACTTACCAGGGTTACTTGGTCTCAAGCATTTCCCTCTCTCAAGCTACTCCTGAAGAGTCTCCCTCTTGTTACTATGGATACTTAACTCATATTTTCTTTGGTCTGGTTCCAGCTGTACTAGGCATCCTTAGTCTTTGCTTTACTATGATGATGTTTTATAAGCAAAACCAGCAATTACATTGTCTTAGACGTGGTAGATGGATTTTTCATGTAGAAGCAATCGTGCAAATGGAATGTAATTTTGTGGAAAATGGGGGATGCAGCCTGAAGCTGAGCTGCTTCAATACAAACTCTTATGTTTTTATTTTGTTAAGGTATTCTCAAAAATATTGTGGGTTGAGATTCAGGTCATTATTTTGTCTTCACTGAAACAAAAATGGTGGATAGGTGGCAAATGGGATTAGAGGCTGTACTCTGGAGCGAGTGATTTACTGGTTGAAGGACCTTGGGAAGAGTTCTGACTTTCTCCAGGCCTTTGTTTCCTCATCCGGAAAATGGGGGTATTACTAGTACCATTATCCTGGGTTGTTGCAAGGATTAAGTAAGTCAAATGTGCAAAGTCCTTAGCATAGGGCCTGGCACATAGTAGAAGCTACTAGTATATGAATGTTAGTTAGCTAGTACATGAAAAATACCGTATGATTATCTTTGGGAAGTCAGACACACTTTAGGTGTGCGTTTTTATAAAGTAGTACCGCTTTTTAGTGCTTTGGCCAAGCTCATTGTGAGTCAGTCCAACAGTGACAAATACCAAATATTTGAATGTTTTAAGACGCAGTGGTGTTTTTGTTTTGTTTTGCAAACTTTTGATAATGAATCACCCTAGGAGTTTTCTCTCTTACATGGGATAGATCTGTTGTCAGTGCGGGTAAGCTCGATACGCAGAACCTTAGTTTTTCTTCTTGCAGACCTGGTTGTTGAGTCTCTGAGTCTGTTACCCTCTCCTAACCCGAGAGTCAGGATCCTCTGCTCTGGTTTGCTTTTTGCCATTTGGTGGGAGTCTGTTCTCTCCCTTTCTTACTCAGTGCAGGAAGGCAGCCAGCCCTCCCAGTGGGTCTGCTTTTGAAAAAGTAGCTTGTCTGTGCACAATGAACAGCCAACCTGTGCCAGGGTTTCTTCTAGGCTCTTTTTGGCTGAGGAATGACAGCTGGCAGCTCTGGCCAGGGATGCCGTGTGCTCGCTCCTCCGCGGGTGGCCAGAATCGGAGCTAAAATACAAGAAATCTAACCTTAAGCTCTCCCATCTTTTCTGTTGCAGAAATAGATGTCCTTCTAACTAAGAAGTTTAGGATGGCAAGTTAATTTCCCTTTTTATACCACAGTAGTTACTTTCACGGGTAACTATTTGAAATTCAAGGTTATAAGAACTGTAGGCAGAATTATCTGAAGCAAGCCCTTCCTGAAAAGCTTCTAGGGGTGGTTTAGGAACTGGGGGGGAGGAAACAAAGAGTCTACTTCTGGATCGCTAATGGAGCCCATCATCACCTCTCCTTATTGGTGCTATAAATTTGTCACAATGAAACTATAAGATGGCTCAATGTAAGCAGCATTCAGTTATTGTATCTATTTAATCTCTTACAAATTCTATTAAAGCACAATTGGCATACAATAGTGTGTTAGTTTCTGATGGACAACATAGTGATTCCATATTTACATACTTTACAATGTGATCACCACGCAAAGTCTACTACCCACCTGTCACAGTGCAGTTTTTACGATATTGTTGACTATATTCCCTGTGCTGTACACTACACCCCTGAGGCTTATCTTTTATAGCTGGAAGTTTGTAGCTCTTATGTCTGTTTTTGATAGTATCATGACTGAGTAGTAGTGTCTGTGGTTAAGGGATGCTAGAGCAACCTTTTCTTTCTATAGGTCGAGTCTATTATTTATCTGTTTATTTGTCTACCAGTCCAGATCTTGGACCAGAAACAATCATGGGGCATTTACAAGTATACACAAAATGCAATGACCATCTGTGGGTTAAAAATTGGGTGACAGAGGGAAGAAGCATAATGATAAGGACATTATATTGAGTTAGAAAGTTAAAATGCAATTACATGCAATGCAGTTACATGCAATATCATGTAGCATGACACCAGCATTTTTGAAATTCAGCACGCATTGGCCTCGCAGGGGTATTTGTTGAAATTTCAGGATCCTCGGCCTCACCAGGAGCCCGGGGAACCTGCACCGTTAACACGTGCCCCCAGGGGCTCGGATGCCCTGGTATGGGACTGTGCTCCAGATGCACTGACCTGTTTCCTTGTTGCGCGTGGGTAAAGCCAGCTCTCTGGCAGTCGACATGAAAAGGGAAGGCTGTCTGTTCTTGGTGTGCAGAGATAACATCTTTGACACGAGGTTTAAATGAAGATTTAACTATACTTATATCAACTTTAATAGCTGAATAAGACTTTGACTTGCATAGGAATTCAGAAAGGGAATGTATTCTATTTTCCTCCCTAACAGGAAGTCTGTCATTGAGACTGTTTTACTCAATTAAATGGCATTAACTGATCCTTTTTGTGTGTGTGCCAAAGTCTCTTAGGGAGAAAGGAAAAGAAGAAAAACAGCAGAGCGGGTGGGGGCGGTGGTGGGAAAATACAAAAAAGGAGGAGGAATGAGAGAATAAAAATAATATCGGCTACTGTTTTTGGACAACAGTTTGCTGTCATCTGCAAAAGGTGACTGCATTGCATAACCCATGACTCATCAGCTCCATTCCTCAGCGTGTCCCCTATGGAATGTGTGCCGCTAATGCCAGGAAACATGAACAGAAAGTTTATAGCAGCTGGTTTGTAACAGAATATTGGAAAAAACTCAAATGTCTATTAACAGTAGAAGGGATAAATTGTGGAATACTAAACAGCCACAGAAATGAATGAACTACAGTTGTGTGCAATAATATGGTTGCATTTTTAAAACATACTGCTGATCAGAGGAAGCCAGATGGAAGAAAATATATACAGCATGATCCCATTCACATAAACTTCAAAGTGGGTGAAAAGAGAACTGATACATTTTTAGGGTTGCATGTTTAGAAGTTGGGAGTCACAGGGGAGGAAAGGGCTGAGATCATGAAGCGGCAGGTAGAGACTCCGGGATGACGACCATCATTCATTTCATTACTTGGCTGGTAGTTAGCTATGTGTCTGTTTTAATATAATTTTATAGGTTGTTGCACTTTTCTGTATGTATGTTATTTTTCACAATAAAGATGTTTTTTTAAGTGTAGAGCGACTGTTACCAACAGGTTCATGGATAAACTAATGGTGCTTTATCCACACAATGGAAAATTACTTTGCAACAAAAAGGAATAGACTATGGATACATGCAACAGAGGAATGACGCCCCGAATCATTATGCTGAGTAAGCCACTCCAAAAAGGATCTACTGTATGATTCCATTTATGTTGTGGAGTGACAGAAAGTGGCTCAGTGATGCCCTGACTGGTTGGCTCAGTTGGTTGACGGCCGTGCTGTAAAGCGAGAGGTCACTGGTTTGGTTTCCAGTCAGGGCGCACGCCTGGGCGGAGGGTTTCATCCCTGGATGTGGAGCTCATGAGAGGCAACTGATCGGTGTTTCTCTCTCACATCGGTGCTTCACTTCCTCTCTTTCTCCCTTCTTTCCCCTCTTTCTAAAAATAAATAAATAAAATTTGTTAAAAAACAGGAAGAAAAGTAGCTCGGTGGCTGCCTGGGAATTGGGCAGGGTAGACGAGGGAGGGAGGAAGATTGACAAAGGCCACGAGGAAACCTTTGTGAGTAATGGAGATCTTCGTTACCTTAGTTCTGGTGATAATGTTGCAGGTGTATCAAATGTCAACATTTACCAAACTGTGTTCCTTAAATATGTGCTGATTATTGTATGTTAGTTATATTTCAATAAAGCTGTTTAAAAAAGTGTTGGGGGCAGGGGGAAGAAAGTGTTAGAAATGTCAAAGAAATGGCACTATCCTAGCCTTTGCAAGATTAAGGGTAGAAACCGTGCCGAGAGTGAGCGAGAGGTGCTATGGACTTGGATGTGCCGAGTGGGCCGGTCCCTCCTTTACGTGATGAGGGACAGCTGTTCATTGAGTCGCGGTACCTTCATGTCTCCATTTGTAAATTGGACACAGATGCCTCTCTTCTCACCATCTTTTGTTGCATAAGGGGGACACAGAAGAAACCTCACATTGGCCAGTTCAGTTGCTCACTCACAGCTGGTTCAGACCTGTAGGCCCTGAAGGGGAATTGAATAAAGTCTCAGCATTTACCCGTCTTCCACGTTCTTCTTCTCTTAGTGTAAATCACTCTGAGATGGCAACAGGGTTTGGCTGTAGCTGTTAGACAAAAGACATGTTCTCCTGATGTGTACATTTTTTCAAAATAAAAATTTCCAGGCGGCATATTACATTTCTGAGTTAAATTTTAGAAATGCACTAATAAAATCTGTTTGGAAGGCAGATTTATCTGCGATGTAGCATGAATATGTTCATGAGCTCAACACACTTGGTTGCAAGGTGTGCTGGCTCCCCACCTGTGCTTAGCTATGATTGTTACTCAGATAAATGTAAGTTATATCATTTCTTGGAGTCATCTAACTAAAAAATAAAGTGAAATGCAAGGCTAAATGCCAACTAAATAGCAAGGCTAAATTTAAACAGTGAACTAGATAGAGATTTGGAATAATTAAAAGTTTTAAAGGTGGGATAAACTTAAGTTATTCAACTTTTCCTTAAAACGCCGAGTTCTGTGGTTACAGGTTTCTAGAAAGACAAGTTATACTTTTAAGCAAATCTACTTCAGTCGTCTGAAGATTTTGTATTGAATGAAATAAGTACTGCCCATATTTTTGTTTTTCTAGAGGAGTATTTGCGAGATATTAAAATAATAAATAATAAAACTGTGAATTAATGAAAAGGTGAAGAATTAGGCACGTTCCCAAGATGCAGATTTTAGGGAAAGCAGAGAAAATCATGCTGGATTATACTTTGCATGCTCTTTCTTTTGTATGGAGAAAAATGGATTAGGAAGACTTTTTGATAGCAGACTTTTATAAGAATAAAGATGACTATTATCATTTCTTACATGCCTACATAGCATGAACCATTTGTCACTTATATATTTTAATTGCAATCTTCACAATTCCTGAGAATGAAGTAGTTGTCCCTAACATCCCCTACCCTTTCCCCTGGTCCCTCATTCCCATCTATTCAAACCCATCCACTGCAGATGTTTTGCAAATTTGTCCTGCAGCGGAGAAAACATTTTACGCTTCCTCATGCCTCACGTCTAGTTTACTTGGCTCCTCATGCTGGTGACTGAACAGGATCGAGACGCATGGTACATTTTGGAATCATGAGTCAGATCTCAAATCCCTGCCTCTGTCCCCGTTTTTTTGCATCAGCTTCAGTCAGTAGGATCTGGACTAACAAATTTGGAATCATCTGAGAAAATCTTAAAATCATCTGTCATTGTTTTTCCCCCCAGTGGCAGCTAAACACTGCATTCGAGGGCTTTCGCCAGAGTAAACAGTCTGAGCGCTAGGGAGATCTCTGAAACCTAACTCCCGGTCCTTTCTGAAGCATGTGTCGAGTCCCGGCTCGGAGGCTGCCCTTTACTCAAATAGCTCGGTCAGTTCTCTGTCACTGATTCCTTCCCCAGTGCATTGTCCAGCCCACGGAATGTACAGGGAATGTACGATCTTTTTCATTTCTGAGCTTTTAAAGGAGGCGTGAAACTAGAAATTATGCACTAATGTCCTATAATTGTTCTGTTTTAATGCGTTCACTAGACTGGAGGTCATATAAAATCAGCTTTTATTTTTCTCACTGATATTTGGGAAAATCATTTTCCAAGGCCTTACAGGATGGAAACAGGTACTAGAAAATCGAAAGTGTCAATACCAGTGACCCTTACGAGCAAGCATTAATCTGCTTTAAATATGAGCTGTTATTTCAAGAGGGATTTGACTTTGACATTTTAGGGCTTCTGAGTTGTGGTATTTCAGAGCAGGAGTGGCCCCAATGAGACATCAGGTCAAACTCCTTCACTTTACAGAGACGAAAGGCGGTTTTGAGCGGGTACATGTGGGTGGGCGGGCCACAGCGGGGCTGGGGCTGGGGCCGGGCTCCTGGCCTCCTGCTCTCACTGAGCGTTTTCTAAGTGACTTCCACATAAAATCTAACTTTAAAAGTTTACTTAATAAACTTAAAAATTATTAATAAGCATTTTAAAACTTCTATTGGGATATTGTATTGTATTTGGGGTGATACCAGGTGGTTCAAACATGATATATTACCTACTTTCTAACCTAAGATCAGAACATTTTTACACTTAATAGTTGTACACACATGTCCATATATCCACATATGCTAACAAACATATATACACACACATCTATATATACATATATATGTGCACAGATATTTATCTGTCTACCTGTCTATATATACACACACACCATATGTAACACAAATATATATATGGCAGAATAGTAGAAAGTAAGGGCTCTGGAATCAGGGAAACCTATAACCCTACTGGTACTGGCTGTATTTCCTCGGGTAATTATGTGAACGTTTAAAACCTAAGTTTCAGCACTTATAAAATGAGGAAAATACTACTAGTCTTAGTCTGACTATGAAAAACAAAATAGATAATATGTGTGTTTAACATATTATCTGCCACCTAATATGCTTTTGATAAGTGTTAATAGAGTAGCTAACTTTGTGAACAATACATACAAGGTGTGAATGAGTAGACTGAAGAAGGGACAGGTGTGCTTCCCTGTCTTGCCCTTCGTGCTGAGCGTAATCATTAGCATGTCTGGTTTGAGGACTGGGCCCAAACCTAGGGGAGTGTCACCTCTGGTTTGGAGACTGGGCCTAAATCAAGGGAAGTGGCATGTTTGGAGAAAAAGACTTTGAAACAGGGGGTGACAGTGTCAGGATGGATCCATGGTGGAAGGGGAAAAGCACTCAGGGACCTGTGAAGTTGGGGAGCCAGGCAGCCTGTTGAAGAGCCTTGCCCTGGTTGATGGTGACCAGAAGCCACCCTGGCTGCATGTGTTCTGTGTAAGTAACGACACTGACATATGTCAGTTTCTACAGGATGAACCAGAGATTCATCTCTGGACCAACTGGGAGGAAGCTGGTGGGTGAGAAGTTTTGGCCTCAGGCATCCAGGGTGTTGCAGTCTGAATTCTGAGGCTGGGGGTGGGGGTGGGGAGTGAGTGTGAAGGAGGCGGCGCCAGATGGATGGGAATCTGGAAAGGTCAAATGGGCCTGCAGCTGTTGTCTGGGGCGTAGCTAGGAGCTACGGCCAGAAGCTCAGATGAGTCAGAACGGGCATGGGTACCACAGGTGCAGGGTGTCCCAGAGGCTGTGCCAGGGCCAAATGTACTCAGGCTGTCCAGACAGCCCAGGCACCTGGGGGTTCCAAGACCTAGACCAAGGTTAGCCAGCAATGAATCCAAGGAATTGGTTGAGACCTGAAGGGAGTGAAGAGAGGAAGTCACAGGTTGGACCAAGGCAAGGAAAGATTGGAGGGAGGGGATGAAGGTGTGTGGCTTCAACTGTCATCTGTCCCTATTTGTTCCCAGTGGAGACTTTGTGCCCCAAGACCTGAAAGTTGATGCAGTGGCTTCTGACCAAAGGGAAGGGAGCAGAGTGAAAGAGTTTGCTTTTGTTAGGAGAGGAACCTGAGGCAGCCTGCAGACAGGAGTCCCACAAAGGCTAACTTATAGAGATTTCGTGAATTGGGCTGGGGCTGCAGCGGGCTTTCTTTGTGGGTGCCCCTTTATCTGCTGACCTGTACTTAATCTTGCTTTTCCTCAGGGTTCTGTCACAGACTGGCTTCTCTTCCCACCTGAGTCAGAGTAGGCTTGGTTTTGCTGCAGTAACAAATGACTCCCAAATCTCAGTGGCTTATAACAATAAACAGTTATTTCTTGCTCTAGCTATGTGTTCATTATGAATTGGCTTCCACTCAGTTGCTTATAATCTTTAATCTGAGGCCCAGGCTGACTGAGGAATCTCTGGAATGCTGCTGCTTGTCACAGCAGATGGTGAGGAGACCATGGAGAAACTTGACCTGAGCTCAAAGCTTCTGCACAGAAGGGAGGTGGCATATGTCATTTCTATTCACATTTCATTAGTCAAAACATGTCTTGTAGCCAAGCCTGTCATCAATAGTGTGGCAAATGGAATCCTTCCTTTCCCCGGGATGGGGCAATGAATCTTTGTAACAATAACACAGTTCACCCCATGAGTGTTCCGACCCCAGGGGCATCTCAGTAGTCCTGTGCCTCGGTAGCTGTCCTTATGATGCAGGGTCTGGTCCTCTAGCTCAGATATCTGCACTGAAATCCTGGGCCACCTATGCAGATGCCAATCAGGCCATTTTCCTTGGTTGCTTTGAATTGTGCAGGACCAAACTAAACTCTTTTCCTCTTCAGCAATTTTTTTTTTTTATTGATGGCCCACCTGGTTACCCAAATCAGACACCTCAGTGTTATCTTTCACTTCTCCTCCTTATTCACCCCATAGCCAACCATCAATCAGAAAGTTCTCTTGACTGTACTCAGTATATGTCTCGTGAAAATTTCTGCTTCTTTTTGTCTCTCCTACCGCTGCAAATTCAGGACATTGTCTTTCTATTCTGGATGACTTGGGTGAGCTTTCAAACAACCTTGATGCCTCCACATTTCCCCTTGTCAACTCACTCCACCTGGCGTCCAGAGTGATCATTCCGATTGCAGATCTGAGGATACACCCTCCTGTTGCCACCTCTGCTTCTGCTCTTGCATGGCTTCTGATGGTTCTGAGAATAAAGCTGAGGAATGCTAGTGAGATTCTTCATCTGTCTGTCCAGTCTCACCTTAGCCTTTACCCTACCCCTCACAATGGTTGACGGTTCATGCCCCCACCATACCGAACCCCTTCCATTTGCTCTAACATGCTATGCTCTCTGTTACTCCTAGAACACTGTGTGTGTTGTTCCTTCTAACTGTTACGCTCTATGTCCTCTTCAGCTGGCTCACATTTCTTTTAAAAAACTACACTTATTGGGGTGACATTAGTTAATAAGATTATATGTTTCAAGTGTACAGTTCTATACTGTAGCATCTGTATGTTGCATCGTGTGCTCACTGCCCGCAGTCTAGTCTTCCTTTGTCTCCATATATTTGACCCCCTTTACCCTCTTCAACTTCCCCTCAACCCCCTTCCTCTCTGGAAACCACCCTTCTGTTGTCTGTGTCTGTAAGTTTGTCTCGGTTGTTCATCTCTTGTTTTCTGTTTGATATCCCACATATGAGTGAAATCACATGGTTCTTGTTCTTGTCCTTGTCCATTTGACTTATCTCACTTAGCGTGATACCCTCCAGATCCATCCGTGTTATTGCAAGTGGTAGTAATTCATCCTTTCTGATGGCTGAGTTACTAAAGCTGTGGTGCATATATACCCATTGTATATATGCACCACAGCTTTATCCAGTCGTCCATCGAAGGGCCCTTGGGTTGTTTCCATGGCTAGGCCACCATGGATAATTCAGTGACTAACTTTAACCCACCTCTCAGATGTCAGCTTAAACCTCACTTCTCCCAAGAAGCTCTCTCTGGCTCCTTCCCGAACCACGTGTTCTTATTGTGTGGCTTGGGGCACCGTGCTTCCTCTTCTGTGGCACAGGCTGCCCTTTAGAGCTTACTTAAATGTCTCTTCTCTGTTTTGCTGCTACACTGAAATCTCTTTGAGGGCAGTGACTACTTTAATATTATGTTTCCAGCTCCTAGCAGAGTTCCTCACATAGTCTAGGTGCTAAGTCGGTATTTATGGAATGATGACGCATGACTATATCTGGTGTCAAACAGTAGGGTTTGGCCTGAACTCAAGAGTAAGGCCAATGACATGAAAAGGTCCTTGCTTCCCTAATGTCAAGGGAAGCCGAGAAAGACTAGCTTCACTTTCAACTAGAAAGATAGTATCAAAATAAAACAGATTTCTTGACAAAGTAATATATATATTATTAATATATTATATGTATATATATATGACAAAGGAAAGACAGGGTTGAGTAAAAACTGAGATCCATTATAATACAAGCTTCTGGAGAGAATGGATTTTTTTGTTCATTGTACGATCCTCTTGCCTGGAACAGCCCAGTGCCTGTCAGGCCCTTTATGAACACTTTACTGAGTGAATGAACATGCAGGCTGTGGGTCACAGTTCTTGGCTCCTAGAACCAACCCTGGCTGTCACAAGCAGAAAAAAGGATAATAAACCCTTTTAATTAATCCTTAATAAATCCAATAAGGAAGGATATAGGGTAGTTCAGAGAATCAATGGAAAGACCAGAGAATCAAGCCTTGCAAATGAACAGTGACCAAGGGCAGCTGGGCAGGTGGAACCATGGCCAAGGTTGCATCACAGGGACACCTTGCTAAGGACACTGCTGTTGGCACCGCTGCTGCCAGACGCTGAGGCCCCTGGCACCGCCACCACTGTCATTAGCTGTGGCACCACTGGACTCGAGCACCATTGCCCTCGTTGTGGGGTAGGGCTCACTGACCCTGTGACCTGACTCACTCCTCCAAGATTCAAAGTCCCAGACAGGAATCCCTGACTGGCTGAACCAAGGTCGCTTGCCTGCCCACTAGTTGCCAGAAGGTGGAAGAGAGAGAATGTCTGTCCCTATCGGCAGAGGGGACCATGCTGCCACCTGTTTTATCTCTTTAAATAAAATGGTCATTCAGGCCGGGCAGCCTGAAAACTCTAAATGTCACTATGGGAGGACCAGACAAAACAATTCAGAGCCGAGGAAAGTATTTTCTCATTTAAAATATTTTATCATAAATGCTCACTATTGAAACACAGTCAATTCAGAAATTTGTCAGATATAAAACGTAAACCCACCCCTTACTTCCCAATCCCTATTCCACCCCAAGCAACAACCACAGTTTTCAGCTGCGAATGTGTTTTTACACACTCTTTTGGAACGCTTTTTGGGTATGAATTGTTTCTTAAACTGCACAGGGCTGGGCTTGCTGGGGGCTTATAATATAATGTACACATAAAGTGTGTTGCTTATACCTTTTACTTGGCAATTAAGTGGCTGCTTGGAGTCCCAAGATGATGTCATGGCATGTCATTTTGATGGGTGGGCACAACTGGGTTCTGTGGGAGGGAAGTTACCCACTCCACCTTTGCCCTAAAGTGATTTGAGTTGCTGAGGTGCCAGCCTCCTGTTTGAGAGTTCTGTTCATTAAAAGAAAAAACACCAAAATTATCTGAAATAATATTTTGCTGAGATTTTAAAGAAATAAAGCTCTGGTAGGAACTCATTCTTAACTGACCACGGAAGTTATTCTGGGTGTGTAGCTATTAATTTTCCTTGTCTTGGCCCTATGCTGGTCTGTAGTGCCCCAGGAAGCAGCGCTCAAGCGCCCCACAGTGGTTGGGCAGTGTAAGTGCAGTACTTTTTTATTTGAGTTGGTTTTGCTTGAACAGCTGAGTTCTTGCTCCTATAAGCGATTTGAATGTTAACAAAGTAGAACTAGTTGTTAAAAGTCTTATTTGTAAGAAATATATGAAAAACCTTATGTTAAAGTAGTAAACTGAACAATATACTTAAGTGAGATTGGATAAATGCATCTGAGGTTGCTATGTGGCTGACCCAAACCCATCACTGAGATTGGCCCCAAAATAAGGCCTTGGACTGGAATCCAGTGTGGCTTCTCAAGAGCCAAAAGCAAAAGCCGGCGCTTCATTTCAGTCTGCTCTGCTCTGCATTGTCCTGTGCCCACGTGTATGTCAATGAAAGATGTTACATTTGTAGTTTTTGAACAATGTGCTCCTTCTTTACCATATACTCAGTCCCCAGTATTTCTGCACAGAAGGGGACAGATTGAATAAGATACTCTGTGACACCCAGGATTCCCACACAAAACCTTTATGTCTGAAATCAAAGCCATATTTGTACCTAAACTGGTAGCAATTCTGTTTTATGCTTGTGAATGGGATTCATTTTAGGCCTTTCTGATAGAATCTTACCAACAGGTATGGGTTGAACATTTAAAATGTGGATTAATTGAGATGATTCCATTTTGGAATCACAGCCAAAATAAAAGTCAGAGCCGTGATTCATTTGAAACTATGTGGGCATTTTTGAGTGTTGATAACAGAGAAGGGTCTTCACTAAAAATATTATTTTACAACATGTATTTATAGCAAACGTGTAATGAATGTGACAGAAGGTACCAGTTAAAGTGGCAACATTTAAAAAGATGAAAGCAATATACTCCGATGTCTTAATTTGCATTTAATTTGCTCCTGCCTTGGTGTCTTGACCGTTACACAAACCGTCCTCAGTAGGGTGAGGATGTTGGAAGACCCAGTGTCATCCGGGTCTGTTAGAACAACACCCTCACTTTGTCTGAGCAGGAAGTGAGCGATTCTATGTTGTCCGAAGGACAGGCTAGACCATGACTGGGGCATTGAAAGGTCAGCAGTGGCCCAAGGAAAGGTCTTGGAGGTGTCGGCTGCAGAAAGAGGAAGCTGAGTTGCGATGGCCACTGGGAGCAGAGGTGGGAGCCATGGCAAGAGTGGGAGGGACCAGCCTTGTCTGGAAGGGGCGTGGTGGCAGTGCTGAGGCTGGTTGTCTTTTCAGCCCAAGGGCCACGAGCCAGGCGCTCTCCTAGGTTCTACAGCCGTAGGATTCTACATGGAAATGAAAATACATGTCTAGCCCTGGCTGGTGTGTCTCTGTGGACTGAGTGTCGGCCTGCAAATCAAAGGGTCTCCTGTTGAATTCCCTGACATGCCTGGGTTGAGGCTGGGTCCCCAGTTGGGGACATGCGAGAGGCAACCACACACTGATGTTTTTCTCCCTCTCTCTCTCCCTCCCTTCCTCTCTCTTTAAAAGTAAATAAATAAAATTTAAAAAGAAAAAAGAAAATACATGTCTACACGAGTCTTGTACACCAATGCTCCTAGCAACTTTATACGTAATAGCCAAAAATGGAAAGCAGCCCAGAAACTGAAACCAACCCGGGTGTCCATCTCTAGGTGGCAAGTTAGAATGCCAGTCCCCAGTAAAAAGAATGCAGTGCACACAGCAGTGTGGACAATCTCAACATCATTAGGCTGAATGAAATGGGCCCTCTCCCCAAGAAAAAGAGGACATGTTGTATGACTCCAGGACATGTTATATAATTCCACTTACATAAAACTCCAGAAAGTGCAAACTGATCTATAATGAAGAAAACAGGTTGGTGGTTGCTTGGGGATGGGTAGAGGGAGGGGAGGTTTGCAAGGTGGTACATGAACTTTCCCAAAATAAGAATTTGGGGTAAGTTGTATTGATTTTGCAGCTACGTTCATATGTCAAAGCACATCAAACTGTACACTTTAAATATGTACTGTTTACTATAAAAAATGCTAAACAACAACAAAAAACCTCCAAAAAAGAGAACAGGGCTGCACAGTAAATGCACAATAAATGTTAGTTAATAATGATAGTAACAACAATACGAGGAGGCACTATTATCATCTGTTTCCCAGATGAGGAAACAGGCCCGAGAGCTCATGTAACTTGCTCAAGGTCACCCAGTGGCATGATGAGAATGCAGCCTGACTCTAGGATCTGAACCCCACAGTAGGAAAATGAGTGTGGAGACAGAGCTCGAAGAATGAGCCCACCCTGAAAGAGGGGTATAAGGGTCCCCATGCCAGGGAGGCAGCCAGTATGGACCAGAAAACAGTGGGCAAGGGGAGAGCATCCACTGAGAACGTTTTGTGGCCATTCTTTAAGCATAGGAACTTGCCTTTTCTCTTTCTGTTTTTAATTCACATGTTATAAAATCTACCCATTTAAAGCCCACAATTCAGTGTCTTTGAGTATGTTCATAGGGCTGTGCAGCCATCACCACAATCTAATTCCGTAACCTCTGGCGCACCCTGCAGAGAAACATGGCATCTATCAGCTGTCACTCTCTATCCTTCCGTCTTCCTCCCCTTCTTCCTACTTAACCCCAGAGCCCTAGAAAACCAGGAATCTGTTTTTTTTTGTCTCTATAGATGTAACTCTTTTGGACATTTCATATAAATGGAATAATATAATATGTGGCCTTTTGTGTCTGGCTTGCTACAAAGTTTTCAGGGTTTATCCATGTTGTCACATATATTAGTCCTTCTTTCCATTTTACGGCTGAATGATATTCATTGCACGGATACACCTCATTTTGTCTATCCAGTCATCGGGTGACGGAGACTTGAGTGGTTTCTCCATCTTGTCTGTTGTGAATAGTGCTGCTCTTCTCAATCAGTTTTGTTTAAACCGATGGTTATTGTAATTGGTAGGGAGAGAGGCAGGTATCGATCACAGGCACAAACACCACGCAAGCAGAAGGCTCTGCATTTATTTGCAGGCCTTCTGGTTTATTTTGAATTTAACAAGATATGTGGGGACTCCTGAAATATTTTCCTCCGAGGTAAAGAAATTAGACTTAGGCTATGGGTAGCAGTAATTCTCTTTCCTAAAACTAGTGTTTAGGAAAGTCATTTGCCAAATAACTGGCAACATTTATCGAGCACTCCCTATCTGCTTGGCAGCTCCTACGAGGTTGGGAGGTATTTTCCAATGTAATTTTTACACTAATCTCTGTGCTAAATGTGGTTATTGTTCCTCTTATGGAAGAGGCTTCTCAGACCTAGAGAGGTCGTTTGCAGTGCGTGCTGTGGTGCCTGGCTGGCTCTCTGACCCGCCTCTGGGTTCCCTGCAGCTGTGGGCAGACAGCTCCTCATTTTAACCATCACGCCTCTGTGCCCCTCAGCCTGAGGCTTGCTCAGGAGTCACAGGGCTCTTGCTCAGACTGCTGGGAGGACCGTGTGGCAGTGCCAAGAATCCAATGACCCCGGGGCAACCCTAAGCTAACGAGGTAAATAAATACTCAGCTTCCCTCTTTCCTTCCAGATGTTCTACATCAGGAGTCGGCAACTTTTCTCTTAAGATCCAGATAGTGACTATTTTCAGCTTCGCAGGCCATACGGTCTCTGTCGCAACTGTTCAGCTGAGTGAGTGAGCCTGGCTGTGTCCCAATAAATCTTTATTTACAAAAAGAGGTGGTGGGTTGGATTTGACCTGCCAGCTGTGGTTTGCTGACCCCTATTCTTCAATTCCTCAGAAGATTGCCTAGGGCAGTGGAACCCCAGTTGCCGCCACAGGTGGCGCTTTTATTGCTTTTCTTACTTTCCTGGATCGGTGTTGGCACACCCTCCTCACTTGAGCTTCTTGGGATCTCTAACAAGACAAACTACCTGTCCCCAATTCCTTTGCACAGGACCTGTTTCAGGGGGAACCAAGATGCGAAAGCAGGACAATGCTATTTAATACATATTATGGCAGGCCGATGACATCGAGAGGTCCAGGCTTGGTGTGAGTCTCAAATGCTGTTCTGCTCCTCCGTGGTAAATGACTTTGCCCCTTTGTGCCTCGTTTCCTTCACCAGTAACATAGGCGTTAATTATCACAGAACCTACTGCAAAGTGTTGTCATGAACATCTTATGCTAATCTTTGTAAAAGTGTGGAGTGCCTGGTACCGTGCATGTCGATATTATAAAACACGGAGACGTCTGCATCGTTGATGATGTTTTTCCTCCAATGGTGGAAAAGTGTCTTCACGCCCTCACTGCAGGAAAACTTCATACTGGATTGATGGATTTTTGTTACTTACTGTAAGTGAGAGATATAAATGGCTGACCAATACTCTATATTTTCCCCCAGTTTGGGCCTTGATTTGCAAATCTATTGCCTTTCGTAGTTAAACAGCACAAAGTGCAAAGAGTTCAGGACTTTTAGAGCTATATACTAAAGTATTTATAAATGAAGTAATATGTTGAGGATCGTCTTTCAAATTATTTGTGGCAAAGAGGTGAGAGTGGATGTAAATGAAACAAGATTGGTCTTGAGTTAACAACTGTTGAAGTTGGGTGGTAGAACCTGGGAGTTCATTATAATATTTTCTCTACTTTTCTATTTGAAAATTTCCATAATTAAAAGTAAAAAAAAACCCCACAGCTTCAAAATTTGTAGACAAAAGCCTGCTGTTATAAGGACTGCATTATAGGAAGGAAGGGAAAAGTGATCTCAAGTGATCTCCAGCTAGAGGACGGGGACCACTGCCACTTCATTCCTTCATTTATCGAGAGGACAGGCTCTTTTTTATTCCTGAATGTACCTAAGACCCCCTGCAAGATTTATCTTATGTCCTCAGCATTGGGGGAATGACATTCAGCTAAGGAAGCCAAGATAAGGTGGCACCTGGCAAAATGGGAAAGTGGACATTATGGCCATAAATTGGCAAACTTCAAAAAGAACAAACACTTGAAAGCAATCAGAGTATCTGTTCAGTAAAACATTTGGGATCTATAACGTGGCTGTAGTGTTTGTCCAAGAGGATAAAACTCTGAAGATCTAGAAGGAGGTCACAGTGTTTGCCCAGAGGAGTAGGCCATTAAGCTGAGAGCTGTAGCTTGTGGAGTATTCCCGTGAAGTTCATTGATAATGGACGTGCTCTTTGCCATGCTCCCCCCCCCCCCCCCGTGAGTATACAAATCGATACTTTAGTACCTAAGAGTCCTCAGGCTATGAGTAAGTGTTTCCCTGGCTTTGCCCGTCATTTCCCCGCATTGCTCTTCATTACTATAAGGGACCTTAGAAAGGAATGAGGGAGAAGCTGGAGAAGGTCTACCTGGAAGGCAACAGCGAGCTGCCAGGGTTGGCAAGGCCGAGACTGTCACCAAGCCTCTGGTGAGCTCACACCAGTCCATACTAGTGGCCCTGAGTTTCTTTACACTGTGACTTCATACTGTTCTCTGAGTTTTCTGTTGTGTTCGTCACTCAATCAGTTGTGAATGTTACAGGGTAGTTTTAGGTTTTGCTCTTATAGTACGTAACTTAAAAGTTCTGTCGAGTTTGTGGGAAACTGGTATTCTTGTGCAAAGTCATTGGAAGGATCTTAATTACAGCCTCCATCTCCGGAGCCCTGGATATTCAGTCCCTTCAGTCCTTGTTGTTTGCACAAATGTGATGGTTTTCGGTTGAGTGGGGCTGCAGATAAATTGGGCTAATTTTCAGTGGAAGTCAAGGCAAATCAGCGTGTGTGGGTGAGGAGCTACAGTCATCATCAGCTGCTGATTGACACTCAAGGTCTGCGAGGCTCCAGCTCACCCACACTCCTCGCCTCCTTTCCTTCCCCACTCCGGCACTCGGGCGCATCTGGCATTCGGATCGAGTATCTGATGCCCCTTCTGGCAGATTGGAACTGAAAAGTGTAAATGTTAAATTTTGTCATAGTATTAGAAAATTACAGGGGAATACAGTCTGGTTTGAAAAGCATGTTGTTAATTAATGAGATAGAATCAGGTAGGAATTTTTGGATAGATAAGAGAGGGAAGGTGTTTTTAATATGGGAGTGATCATGAATAATTCTTCTGAACTCAGTTTTAAGTTGATACATATTAATAACAGACTGAATTTAAAAAGGTGTCAAAGTGTCATTTGCAGTTGAGGCTTAATCCAGGAGAGGCACATGCATGTCACTACTGCCAATAGAACACTATTTAGGTAGCTTTTAATTCCCCCATTGCTGAAATGGAATTCAATAATTTTGCAATTAAGATCGAGGTCTTTCAAAATCATTTTGCCTATTAAAAATATCACCATAATTGTTTAATAATGACTTGAATAAAAGACTGTAGAGAAACATATTTGGAAGGAAGTGCAAATAAGGTTAATGAGGGAGAGAAGTGACCAGCGCTGGTGTGCAGAGTAGTGGTAAGGTCTACTGCAGAAGCTCCTTCCAGGGAGTGGTGGGCACGAGCCAAACCCAGGAGGCTGTTTGTATACTGTGAACTCTGTGTTTGTATATTGTATACTCTATGTTGTGAAGTTTGGAAGGTTAGTGTGGTTCACGTGGTATGTGGGGAGGGACAGTGGCCAGTAAGGACGGGTTCAGCTCCAAGTAATAGAATGCCCAATTTATAGCGGCTTCTATCCTCATTCCTCAGCATGTGGTCCTTGGACAGCAATGTCACCTGGGAGCCTGTGATTAATGTAGAGCCTTGGGCTCCCCCTCAGACTTTCCGAGTCAGAATCTTCTCTTTGGTGGAATTTCCAAGGGACTCTTAGGCATATTAAAGTCCTGTTGAGGCGGTAACGATGTTCGGCATCTCGTTTAATGAGGACTTGAAAGTAAGCGGTTTCAGAATGGCTGTATCTACATGATTAATGTCACAGACTTTTATGTCAGGATTTAGAGGGGAGCAGTTCAGGTGGCTGAATCCACATCATCAGTTACACAAGCTGTCATCTCATCACACTCTGGCATCTTTAGCATGCTGATTGGGCCTTGCGGTTTGTGGACTCGTGGTCCCTAGAGGATGCTGCAGCTCCTTGCGCAAGTGAGGTCCAAGCAGGAGGGATGGGCACACTCTTCTAATATCTCATTGGCCACGACTGGGTCACATGCTGACGTGTAGACTAATCACTTGGGAAGAGGAATGGTGTAAACGTGACTAATTTATACCACTCACTAATTTCATTTTTAAAAATGGATTGCCTACTATGTGCCAACTCTTGAGCATCCATGGGATAAAGCCTGGGATCATGTGTCTTTGCTCATTAATTGAACAAGATTAGGGTTCTGGTGGCAAAGAGGAAAGGGGGCAATGGTTATGAGGCAGGAACCATTGTCCACCACAGGCGGGTGAGTCCAGGTTTGAAGGAGTCTGGGGAGCCATGCCAAGCCTGGACTTGGTCCAGCTGTCGTCGCAGAATTGAGAGAGGGACATACTCAGATGTGTGTTTTGAGAAGTAAGTCTAGCCTGTGGAGTAGAGACTGAGACCAGTAAGGGGAGACTTACGCAATGGTCCCAGTGGGAGGTGGTGAGGGCGCCCCAGGATGGTGGGATGGAAAGAAGGGGATACGTTTGGAAGGCTGCTCTGAGACAGAAGTGTTACTTCGTGATGCCGTATGTGGGTGGTGAGGAGGGGCGAGGACTCCGAGGTGGTTCCCTGGGACTTTGGTGGGATAGCCCTCTCAGCTGCCTAACACTAGCTGACATGTTAAAAAGTCTATATATCTTATACACATAGGATCACGGGGTACAAAGCCCTGTAACCTAGAGTTTGCTCTTCATTTATCACAAACTGATTTCTATGTCAGTACATATAGACTATCTCATCCTTCTTTAGCTCCATTTTTATTCTTCATTTGGCAATTATAAAACATAAGCCAGTTAAAAACCATTTGTAATCTGATAAATGTAAGAAATTATAAAAAAGCAGAAAAGGAATTGCCCTGTCCATCCTGCTTGTGGAACGTGTGCCTCACCCAATTTGTCTCCTAAGTATTGTAGACACATCGCGAGGTTCTGGTCCCTGAACACACCTCTCTCCTTGGTCTCCCTCACAGGCACGCTGTTCATATTAGTCTGCAGCGTGCAGCTTCCACTGTTGCTCTTTCCCCCCCAAATCTTTGCCCTTTGTTTGTCACGAGCTGCCCGTGCTCCAGGAATAACTGTGTTCACTGTAACAGGACTTTACCTAAAAGTTTACACCTTCTTTTTTCCTATTTATGTATGTATGTAATTTTTTAAAGATTTTATTTATTTGCTTTTAGAAAGAGGGGAAGGAGAGAAAGGGAAGGAGAGAAACATCGATCAGTTGCCTCTTGCACACCGCAAACCAGGGACCTGGCCCGCAACCCAGGCATGTGCCCTGACTGGGAATTGAACTGGAGACCTTTCAGTTTGCAGGACGATGCCCAACCCAGTGAACCACAGCAGTCAGGGCTATTTATGTATTTAGATTACAATCTATGCAGTCTGCCTCTAACAAACTTCTAGCACACTGTGGCATTAAAACTGTGTTTATTGGCTGTCTGTCTCTCTTCACTAGTAAGTATGTTTCGTGAGGGCAGAGATTTTTGTTTGTTTTGTTAACAGATGTATCCTTACAGCCTACACAGTATCTGGGCCCAAATGGGTGTTCAATAAATATTTGTGGACAAATGAACAAATCTGCAGCTGATTATCCTCATACTTTTCTTTAGGACATTTAAATCTCCAAATGGTTTTTCCCTGTACAGCCATTCTGTGTCTTTCCCCCTTGACCTCATATGGTGTCAACTAATTGTAATATTAATCTAAAGAAAAGGGGGGACAGGAATGCATTCCCCCAGAGAAGTCACTCGACGCATGCCACAGTGAAACGTAAGGATTATTGTTACCTGGCCTTTGGGGTTATCTGCGCCCCCTGCTTCCCTCCCCGTGTGTGAAGCCCCAGGCTGACTGCATCCACGTTCAGACTCCCTTCATGGCTGAAGCAGCCGAGGAGTTGGTATAATGCCCATAGCCACACTAGAGCAATGTGGCAGGGATGCCCCTCCTTTCCAAAGGAAGGAAAGAACTCAGTAAAGGTGAGGCGTGGTTTTATGCAGTGCTTTTATTCTTCGCAACCATTAAAGTAATAAGTATTATCACCCTATGTGAGATAAGCAAAATGATCTCATCACAAGAATATCTAGTAAAGGGAGACAGCTGATATTCTAACGTAGACTTTGACTCCAAATTCTACTTGTTTTTTAGCTTCCATCGCTTTCTCATGAAAGTTCAAAGAGATTAATGTTTTTCTTTTCCTTCATTATTACTTTTAAAAGGTCAACATTTGATTTACGTTTCCTGACAAGCTGCATAGCCGTGTCCTCCCTCCCGCCTTCCTCCTTTCTCCTTCTTTCCATTTACAATCCAGCAGATGATAGCGTTTTGTGATGGCCTGGAGATGGTGTGTTTTCTTGAAAATTCCAGACAAATAAAATTATAAGCAGTCACTGGTGGAAGCTTTCAGTGGAAAATATGATTTTCAGCCTTTTTTTTTTTCTTCTGCTCATCTCTTCTCAGAGCCCCACAAACAGATGGCCACATTTGCTGGATTCGCTGCTAGTTTTTATGCCCCTTTTCTCATGTACGTTCATGGTAACTAAGTTTACCTTTAAACACATATGCTAAGAATAATGACATGATTTTTTAAAGGCGAAAGATTTATACAGTCTGAAGAGAAACCAGAGTATAATGACATGATTTTTTAGATGGAAGTTCTCTAGGAAAAAATGATGCTTCAGAAAGAATCTGTGAGATCAACGTGTGAGATCTGTCTCTTAGAAAACCCATTCTCTAATTCGGCCATTTAAAGTGCACCTTCCGACTCCAACCAGTAAATGCCAAACTCCTTAGCTTGGCCGTCAAGGGCCTTGACCATTTGGCCACAGATGATTTTTTATACTCTTTCCTCTAAGTCCAGAATTTTGTATCCTGTTCTCCAACGCAATGGGACTGTTTATTTTTCCAAAATAGCCAAGCTTTCTCCTTTTTTGCCCATTCTGTTTCTGTTATCTGGAGAGGTTTTTCTCTTCTTTTACTTAACGAGAGCATTTCATCTCTCCCAGGTCACAGGCCGCCTCCTCCAGAAAGCTTCCCCAGACTGGATTTGCTTTCACACCGCTAGCCCTCACCAGTCTTTGTTTATTCCTTCTTTAGGATGCTTATACTATATCTTTCACTTTATTTCTGCCCCAATTCAGAGAACCATTTTAAGGCTATTCATTTAGAAAAGGAATGCATCAAAATGCTTTGAAAGATGCTAATGGTATATTGGGGCAAAGTTGCAGAAAAGCAGTTCACTTTGAATGCCTGCAGCTTGGCATGCGCAGTTTGTTTTACCCGTCTGCCCACCCCCCCACCCTCATTGTCTTCCAGTTGCCATTCACATACTTACGTGTGCTGCCTGAGTCCTCGTGGCCCTTGAGTTCACGAACTCCATGGAGCAGTTCAGTTAATCACTTGATACACCAGGTTCAAGTTAAGGCTCTGTCACAGACCAGCCGGCTGTCTCAGCTTAGGAGTCAGCGTTCTAAGGATACCTCTGAATGGCCTTTTGTATTTGAGATGGGCCTTATGCAAATAAACAGATTTGCTTTTGGGTTTGTTGGGTTTTGCCTATGAACTCAAATACAGACAAACAGATGGCCATGTGTCAGAGATTCCTGGAATGAATTGGAGAACAAGCATATTTTTCTTCGAACTGAAAGGACTCCCTGCAAAACTGCCTCCAGCTTATCTTGAGGCCTTAGAAACAGAAGTGTCACTTTGCTGTTGTCCATCAAGAGACTAGGCTGGAGTACAGTTGGCAACTGTGCACAGTCCTTGCAGCACTCCCGTGCCCTGTGCCCACGGCAGACACCAGGGCAATCACAGAACCCGGGATGTGCGCCCTGAGCCCAGATGGGGCCTCCTGACTCGACCCATCACTGTGGCTAGACTTCTACTTCTAATAGATCCGAGGTGGCAAAAGAGAGATGTCATGGGAGGACATGGTTGGCATCTTGTAACTAGGGGAACTTTGGGGCGCTGCTTTAGTCAAAAATGGCAGCCTTGCATTTACTGAAGGTTAGTAGGATGTGAAATCCTACATGCAAAAGGACATTATAAACTAGGAAATGCTATAAAGGCAGCTGCTCTTTCTTAATGGTGCCCTTTACCTAAATGGTTTTTGATCATTTCAAAGTGCCTGAGAGATGGGTGTCACCTCCATTTTATGGGTGTGGAAATAGAGCTTGGAAATATTGTAAGTTTGCCCGAGTCTCCCAGCTCACAGTAAGTGGTGCGCTGGGACGTCCACCAGCTCCGCCTGACCTCGGGTCTCTGCTCTTTGCACGAGGTCACGCTGGCTCCCAGATCACAGCCTAGGCATGTAAGTTACTCCTTACAACAACAATGTCTACTATAATTAACATTCTGTTTCAGTATAGAGTGGGTTGTGTCCCTTCTTATTCTCCCTGGTTCCACATTCCTTCCAACCCAAGGCTCCCACTTCTGGGGATGTGTGAACAAGATTTGCTCCTGCAGAGAAAACAGGAGACAGGAAATAGCAAAGGATAAAGGAGGAAAGGCCAGGGTCAGGTCAAGAGCTTCCCACATCTTCTCATACCAGCCTGGCATCAACCAAACAGAAGCCTTAGGGAGGTCCTAGAAACCAGAGGCCATCATCAAAAGATGGGAAGATAAGTGGAATACTGAAAACACAAGACACATACTTGCAGCTCGGACTAACATTGATTAGCCTAAAATGTCTGCACAATCAAATGATATGCATGAATTTTAATTTTGCTTCTAACATCTTATGACTTAAAGCAGCTTTATGTTCATGTCTTGGATTCTGTACAAAGCTTTGACAGAGTCACAGATTTCTGATGTCAGTCTGCACCATTTGTGAGTCTCGAGGAGTTCCTCTGTGGTTTCTGGATTCCAGGATTTAGTGAGTATTTACCACACGTTAGCAGTTTTGCTGCTGCTACTGAAAGTAGGTGGTAGTTATATCTCTGAATATCTTCTTCCATAAGAAGCCAACTGGATATGGTGGTTAGAGAACCATGTGAGGCAGCTAGATGCCAAGGGTTCCAGATTCCTTCCCAATCAAAGGATGCTGAGAACTGACCTCCAGAAAAGATACAAAGTCTCGGTCCTATGATGCCATCCTATGCCTTATAGAAGAGTCACTATTTCGTGACCTTCTGTTCCCCTCACACTTCTCCCTGGAGATGGTTCATGTTAGCAAATTCAAGGCAAATCATAAAATGTTTCAGAAGTTATTGTAGATGGTTTCTTATTCATATTTTTGAACTTAAAGAGCATTCTTGATTCTTCTCTCTCACTTACATCCTAGTTTTCCTCCAATGGCAAGTCCTGTTGGTTCTATTTCCAAACTATATCTTGAACCCATCAGCTTCTATCTAATTCTCACTGCCAACCACCATCCTCATCCAAGCCACCATCACAGTAGAAACCAATTCTAACAGGAGAACTGGTTTCTTGCTTCCATCCTGCCCCTCAATATTCCATTCTCCATGGTCAGAGTGACTGAGTAAAGAATTAAAGCATGGAATTCCTTTCCTCCAACCCACCAAGAGTCCCTATTACTTTTCGGGTACAGTCCACCTCCTTAGCACAGCCTTCAAGGCCTTGGGTTCTCTGTCTTTTGCTTTTATCCTCAGCATTATCTCCAGCCACTTGGTACCTCAGTCTTCGGTACCCACAGAAACAGTTTCCTCCTTCTACTCACAGAGCCTTTGCGCACGATGTTCTCCTAACTTACGACAGGCCTAGCTCATCAGGTCTCAGTTTTAGGACTAACAGAGACCTATTGACTAGACATTCTAACGTGGGTCCCTGGCCCACAAGCCGTCCTCCCTCACTACCTTGTTCTCTTCCTTCATAGCATTTGCCTCACTGTGTGATTGTATATTTCACTCGTATTCCAACTTGCTTATCACCTGTTCCTCCAGCAGACTGTGAGCCCCGCGAGGGCAGGGACCACGCCTGCCCTGTTCACCACGATGTCCAAGTGCAGGCACGCCTCGGAGGTTCTGCGGGTTTGGTTCCAGGCCGCCCACAGCAAAGTGAATATCACAGTAAAGCGAGTCACATGAATTTTTTGATTTCCCAGTTCATATAAAAGTTCTGTTTACACTATAATGTAGTCTACTAAGTGTGCAATAGCATTATGTCTAAAAAAGCCATGTTCATACCTCAATTATAAAATGCTCTGTTGCTTAAAAAATGTTAAGCATCATTTGAGCCTTCAGCCAGTTTAAATGTTTTTGGCTGGTGGAGGGTCCTACCTTCAGTTTGTAAGGGAATTTGTAAGGTTTCCACAATAACAGAGGGGGAAAGATACACCTAGTGCAATGTGGTTACCCCTGGGCATGCGGGGAGACCGCTATAGGTAATATTTTACTTTAAAAATACATATATGTACATATGTGCAAAATATTTATTTTTTAAAATTTTTACTTATTTATTTTCAGAGAGAGGGGAAGGGAGGGAGAAAGTGAGGGAGAGAGACATCAATTGATTGCCTCTTGCACGCCCCCGAAGGGGGATCTGGCCTGCATACCAGGCATGTGCTCTGACTGGGAATAGAACCAGTGACCTTTCTATTTGCAGGCCAATGCTCAGTCCACTGAGCCACACCAGCCAGGCTGTGCAAAATATTTAAAACTGTTACAACTGGGTAGTAGCTACATAGATATTGGTCCTATTATTCCATTTACTTTTTTTGAAATATTTTATTAAAAATATCTTTAGAAAACAAGAATGCTGAATGTAATAAAAGTCCAGTAACAGAGTCTACTGCTTTGTAGATGAGGAATAATCTGGCCTTTCTTTTAACCTCTAGCGGCTAATTTCTACTTGGCCTTTGTGTGAGTCACCTCATTAAGCCTCACTTCCTCCAGGCATCTTATTGGCCCCCAGGGTTGAGTTCAAGGCCTCTGTACCCTTTCATAGCATTCTCCCTTTTCCTTCTCGAAGCACTTCTCCCCTGGTCACGTAGCTTCCTGTTTACTGGCTGTATGTGCCCACTGGACCCTGAGATGTTACTCTAGGGGCAGGTGGCTTCTTTGCTGTAGCATCCCCAGAGACTGGTGTGCAGCCATGCACAATAGATACTTATTAAGTGGCCAAATGTGTTAACGGATACTTCAATGGCTTAAGTTCACTGCTATGCACACAGTGGACCACAGTTGGGTACTTGAAATCACCAGTTATATTTGCTACGTATCAAGTATGAATTGAAACAATAAAGCAACACTTCTTGGCCCAAAGGGGCTGTATGCCCCTTTCTGGGACCTGGCCAGCCTGTGGCTCTTGCACCACAGTGTTACAGTGGGAGAAGAGGAGCAGGGTGATGTGCTTCTTGTAAGGAGATGTTATCCTAGACCCACTGACTCATCTAACCCAGGAACAGGTTCCATGAAGCTTTGGCAGGGCCATACCCCGCTCAACCAAACTTCCTGGGCACTGGGCGGTCAGGGACCTGCAGTCCCTCAGCCAGGCCAGTTTTTCACACAGGGAGGAACACTGGGCCTGCCTCCCCGACCCCCAGCAGCCCAGCCCCTGCTTTGTGTCAGGTTCAGGGTGTGGCTGGCTAGCTGGCCCCCAGTGGCTCATTAGCCTCAAGAAGGGCCCTGCTGCCTCAGACTCAGAGACCTTGCTTCCTTTCCCTTTCCTTCCTCACCCGTTGATTATTTTTTAGAACCTGCTGGCCCTGGCCCCACAAGAGAGGCAGAACTTTTCCCCTGACAAAGCCAGCTGTTGGCTGGAAGCTGGTGTTTGTCTCTCTGGACCTCTCTTGACCAGACCCACTCCCTGAAATCTTAGAGCAGGCAGGCCAGTGTTGAGAGCAGTTAGGACCGTTTGCTTCCCTGACGTTGTACCTCAGCTTTCCCAGGTGCAACCTTGGGCAAATTATATTACCTTCCTGAACCTCGGCTTCTCTGTCTGTAAAACAGAATAAAAAATGCCTTGCAGTAGAGTGTTGAGATAATACCTAGGCGCTGTGTAGTAAAGTGGGTAGGTTGACAGTGCTTATGCCCAAATCCTGGTTCTGGCCCTTCAGGTTCCCCATCAGAAACAGGGCGATCCTGGTCCCTACCTCACACATTGTCAATGCCGTATGTCTGGCCCATAAAGAGCATCATCCAAAGGTGCACTGGTTTCAGTAGTGTCGGCAAGGTAGTAAGCACTCAGTACACATTATGTTCTGTTACAATGATTATTGCTTGTTTTGGTCCATTCAGGTTGCTATAACAAAAACACCATAGATTGAGTGGCTTATAAAGTACAGAAGTTTGTTCCTCACATTTCTGGAGGCTAGGAAGTCCAAGATCAATGTGCTGGCAGACTAGGTTTCTGGTGAAAGCCCATTGCCTGCTTCACAGATGGCCATCCGCTTGCTTCACCTGGTGGGAGGGGCAAAAGATCTCCCCAGTGCCTTTTTTAAATAAGGGCACTAATCTCCCCCCAAAGGCCCCACTTCCAAATGCCATCTCATTAGGGAGTAGGTTTCACATAGGAATTTGAGGAGGATACAAACATTCAGTCTGTAACATTCTGCTGTTCCTGGTCCCCCAGAAGCCATGTCTTTCTCACATGCAAAATACATTTAAGTCCCAGTAGCCCCTAAAGTCTTCACTTGTTCCAGCATCAACTCAAAAGTCTAGAGCCCAAAGTCTCATCTAAGTATCATCTAAATCAGATGTGGGTGAGACTCCAGACGTGATTCATCCTGAAGCAGATTCCTCTCCAGCTGTGAACCTGAGGAACCAGACGAGATGTGTGCTTCCCAAATACTACAGTGGGACAAGCATGGGATAGACATTCCCATTCTAAAAAAAAGTCCAAAGTACAGGGCAAACCCAATGGGATCTTCGAACTTGAGAATAATCCTCTTTGGCTTGATTCTCTGTCCTCCAGGCTCACTGGGGCAGGGGCTCCACCTTCTGGACACACTGGGACAGAGGTCCTGCCCCTGCAGCTTTGTAGGGCAGGGGTGGAGCCTCCAAGATTTTGTGGTTGTTGCGAGGATCAATGAGATAACACAAGGTCTGTCCGGAAAAAGTCTAGTCATTGTTAACATAAGGAGAACTGTTTGCATGACATCGATGTAACCTGGCAGCCAAGGAAAGTGGACTGGAATGCTCATGCATGAACAATGACGACTTCACTGTACTAGTCAGTGGGGGCAGTAGACACCATTGAGTGTGCATGTGTACTGTGTGGTCATCACATTAAAAATGGCTGAGTGAGTAGAGCAACGAATCTGCATCAGATTTTGCATTAAGCTTGAACATTCCTCCTCAGAAACTATTTGGACAATTCAGAAGGCTGCAGCTATGGGCAACTGGTGATTGGCAGCTTCATCATGACAATGCATTCACTCATACATCACATCTTAATGCAGAGTTTTTTGGCAAAACATCAAATCACACAGGTGACTCAGCCCCCCTACAGCCCAGATTTGGTGCCCTGAGACTTCTAGCTTTCCCCCAAACTAAAATCACCTTTGAAAGGGAAAAGATTTCAGACTATTGATGAGATTCTGGAAAATACGACAGCAGATGGCACTGGGGAGAACTGTGTGAGGTTCCAAGGTGCCTACTTTGAAGAAGACTGAGGTCTCATTGTCCTATGTACAGTGTTTCTTGTATCCTGTATTTTCTTCAATAAATGTCTCTTTTTCATATTATGTGGCTGGATATGTTCTGGACAGACCTTGTATACAAAAATATTTGGCATGCATAAGTGCTCAATGGATATGGTCCTGAGCCTTCCTTCCAGACCCTTGACCTTGGCAAAGGGGTACCTCAGACAAGAGGCAGGTGACTGTTGCCACTGAGTTGCAGGCATTCATTCTTGCCATCGCCCCAATGGTAAGGAATCTATTCTAGATTCCTGGAAAAGTTCCAACAGCTTTGGTGCCCTTGTGACATTATGATTTTGAGACTGATGAGCAGGTATGATTAGTTTTACCCTGACCCTGAGCCAAGGCTTGCCAAACATAAACCCGTCATTGGCATTTAATTGAGCACATATTCCTGAGAGAAGCTGGGAAGGGACCTTGGAGATCATGAGTCTAAACTCCAAAATTTACAAGGTGTAACACAAGCTGCCTGAGATCACATAGCCAGTTGTGAGCAGGTAGAAGCCGGGGCACACACCTGCATGCCCAGCCCCATGTTCCTCCGGGGCTGCCTTTGAAGACATCCCCCTCCGCAGAGAGAAAGACTCCAAAGGGCTGTGTGCCAATCAGTCAGACCACTCCTGGATGAATTCTGACCCTCCTCTGAAAGCCAATTTATCTTCACCTTGGGCGAGCACAACCTGTGTCTGCTTGAAAAATTCCAAGTGAGAAAAGTAATGTCTCAGACACTTCCCCCCACCACTTGTGAGCATTAGAGAAATTGAAGGAGAGTGCAACACAAAGGGAAAAGAAAAGCTATTTCCTCCTTACATCTTCTCGGCCCTCACATTTCCATCAAAGCCAACCGAAGTAGTTCCCATTTCTGTATCTTGTTTGACTGTCTATGGAGACCAGGATGCTGATGATGGCTTATTTTATTTTCTTTAAAGATTTTATTAATTTATTTTTAGAGGGAGAGGAAGGGAGGGAGAACAAGAGGGAGAGAAACATCGATCTGTTGCTTCTCCTACATGCCCCAGCTGGGGACTGAACCTGCAACCCAGGCATGGGTTCTCACTGGGAACAGGAACAGCGACCTTTTGCTTTGCAGGACAGCGCCCAACCAGCTGAGCCACACCGGTCAGGCTGATGGTTTATTTTATGGTCCATGCGTTCCTTTGCTAAGCAGTGACTCCAGAGACACCTTTTATTTTAAAGTTTTTAGAGAGGCTTTACCATGGAACATGGCACTCGGATCTTAGCTTCTGGAAAGTGTGCTTGTTCTGTGCACCTGAAAGTTGTGCTGAGCTAACCAGGTACACTCCTCTTGGTGGAATGCAAGTGTGCACGGTGTGGTGGACTTTTGTAGGAACCTCAAGCCGCAGCAAGGAAAGAGATAGGAATTGCTTTGTGCGACTGCAGAGGTGTGTGGCTCCCTGACAGGGGCAAGCAACCCGCGGAGAGGACTCACCGTTCTGCTCGTGTGGTCACGCGCGGTGCGGTTCTGACTCAGAACACGGACACACACACACGTAGGCTTTGAAAAGTGTGAGGACATTGACAGAGAGTTTCAATTGTGTTTAAAGCCTGCGCACTTTTTAAGACAATTTGTTAAAGAGGAGTTTTAGGTTCACGGCAGAATTGAGCAGTAGACACAGATTGCCCTTAGCCCCGCCCTCGAATGAAAGTAGCCTCTCCCTTCATCAAAATGCCCCACCAAGAGTGACCACCTGTTAGAGCTGATGAACCTGCGCCGACACGTCACTATCACCCAAAGTCCGTTGTTCACATCACAGTTCCCTTTGGTGCCGTGCGTCGTGTAGGTTTGGACAAATGTCCGATGACACGTAGCCGTCATTACAGTGTCATACAGAGTATTTTCTCCCCCCTAGAGGTCCTCTGTGCTCTGCCTACTCACCCCTTCCCCAGCCCCACCCTCCGCAACAATTGATCTTTTACTGTCTCCATAGTTTTGCCTTTTTCAGAATGTCATATAGTTGGAATCAAATAGCATGTGGCCTTTTCAGATTGGCTTCTTTCACTTGGTGATATGTAATTAAGTTTCCTATGTGCCTTTCTATGGTTTGATCATCCGTTTCTTTTCAGCAACGAATACTATTCCATTGTCTGGATATGCCCCTGTTTATTTATCCATTCATCTACTAAATGGCATCTTGGATGCTTCCAAGTTGTCGTAATTATGAACAAAGCTGCTATAAACATTTTACTTACTTTGGGTAAATATCAAGGAGTGAGATTGCTGGATTGAAAGTTACCATTTTAAGGAGCTAAATGAAGGTGAACAGATAGAGCTTGTTTTAGAAGTGGGAAATAATTCTTATTAAAAGTAAACTAAACTATCTTTTAATAAAAAAGGAAATTATGATTTATTATAGGAAGAAAAGGAAGTGTGGTCTGATTTTTATTCACTGATAGGTTTGTTCAGGAGGTAGGAATTGATATTTGTCAGTCTAATTTTTAAGGAGAAACACACCTTCCAGTTTAGAAAAAAGGTTATTTTTTGGTGAAATTTGCTATACAAGTGGTGCTTTTTCTGTTCCCATTATAAATTATAATTAAAATGTCTGAGTTTAAAGTTGAGCATCTATATTTAGTTATAACACAGGGAGAGGATGTCAAAATCTTTGACTCTAAATTTTCAGTGTGTTTTCTTTTATGAGCTCATCGCCGCTGGGTTTTTCCATGAATTTGAAACATGTGTGTGCAGTACTTTGGAAAGAAGATTATTTGCTTAAACTTTATAGGATGAGCTAAAAATAGAAAACCACTGTTTCTATTTTTGGAATGTCTTTCCAGCTAAAAAGTGAACATGATCACTGTATATATAAAGCAAAAATATTGAAAAGGGACCAGATATTTAAATGGCAAAATATGTTAACTTAGCTGGTTTAGAAATGTCACAAGCATTTTAATGAAGAGACAAATTTGTGTCAAAAAGTAAATTTCTGTTTCCACAAGACTGTTGAGTGCAGAGAGAAAAAAGGCATCCTGGAAGTGCTGTGAACTTTCATCTTTAGGAGGTTTGTTCCTGTCTGGTTCCCTCCGGAGTTACAAGTTCAACGGCTCTCTTTCTTACCCTGCAGAGTCTTAGTAGTTCCAGTTGGGTTGCAGCCAGCTTTAGCTTTGCAAGGCTTTTGGATAAATGTAAAAAGTGAAGGTGGCTGGAGCCCCTAAAAATGTTCTTATTAAACCTGCTTGCTATTATTTTGACTTATAAGAAACTACAACTGACACACCATTGTGGGGGCTAAAAACGTTAACACTTTCCCTTCCACCTTTTAAGTTCTTGGAGGCTGGGCTCATAATCAGAACAGAGAGATTAACAGGAGAGAATCAAAGTTTTGATACATGTGTAGGGAATTCACATAGGCCTGAAAATTCCAGAGACAGTGAGGCAACATAGGGTATATATGACACTTTGGACAAAGGAGAAAAGGGGGGGAAGAATGGGGTATTCGATTTCAGAAGTGAGAATGGACGATTCACAGGTAGTGGGGGAAGAGCAGAACGTACATGGCAGGGAAATCCTTGCTAGGGAAGTCCGAAACAATGAGACACAGGCTGTCCTGCTAACAGACACCTGCCTGGTGCCCTCTTAGTTACCACGCTTAATTCAAATCCGGCTAAGGTGACCATCCTAAGATCTCCTTCCTGGAGCAGGTGTCCCTGTCTGAATCTCTTGGACAGGAAAGTAGGGGGAAGGTCAAATGTTCTTTCCGAGTCTTTTGTTTCTTAATAAACAGCTTAAAAATCAATATCCCACAAAGGCAACTTCGGGGTGGCAGCATTTTGGTTCACTTTCCAATCAAAATATAAAATTAGAGACTTTAATTTAAACGTTGACACGGCTGTATTAAAGTACAGTGCTCTGTAGCTCTCCCCTGAACTTATTGTCTACCTCCAGGTAAGCCTTCACCTAATTTATTCGTTCACTTCCCCTGTGTTTTCTTTCACTCATTCACCAGTTTACTGAGCACATTTGCTTGGAGGCCAATCTCCAAAGCACTCAGTCTTGTCACTCAGAGACTCTGCTTTTGAAGTTTGCGTGATTTAAAATGTGAGCACGTGTGTGCTTGAGAGAAAGAGCGATGTGGGCAGGTAGGGAGGCACAGGATTGTGGGAAAGTGAGGAAGGGGAGTAATGAGTAAGTGGGGGGCGTGAGTGGACAGAATCAGTGGCTTGGGGAGGAATTTCTGAACTGTCTCAAAGTGTGCGTGGCTGGTACGCTCATGAACCCCAAGTCTCTGCCCAGCTAGAACGATAGGGATTTACCAGAGAACCGTGGGGAACTCACCGTGTGGCTTATAAAGTAACAAATGGAGCACAGTCGTGCTGCTAGATGCAGTGACTCATGGAAAGGGAGAGGAAATATTGAGAGACATCCGGGGGTCCAACCAAGCCTGGCATTAGTTTTCGCTAACACGCAGTCCCCTCTTTGACCTCAACTGTTTGTCCTGTCTATAAACCCAGGCAAGATCTTGATACCGCCAGCCCACCACTTCTGTGTTATTTCTACATTGATAATATATTGTATTGCTCAGGGTTCTCCAGAGGAACAGAACAAATTATTTATATATATTCAAAGCCCATCTATGTCTTAGCACGTATTACTTTTTATGACCAACTAATACTCCATTGTACAGGTACACTACATTTTGTTCATTCACATGAGGGAGAGAGGGAGGGAGTGTAGAGATTTACTACAGGAATTGGCTCGTGTGGTACGGAGGCCAAGAAGTCCCAGGGTCTGCCATCTGAAGGATGGAGAACTCGGGAAGCTGAAGGTGTAACTCCGCACAAGTCCGAGGGCCTGAGGATTGGGGAGCCGATGGTGCAAGTCCTGCTCTGAGTCCTAAGGCACGCTGATGTTCAAGGGCAGGAGAAGATGGACGTCTCAGCTCGAGCAGAGGGCAAATCTGTCCTTCCGCCTTTTTGTTCTATTCAGGCCAAAGACTGGGTGATGTCCACCAACATTGGTGAGGGCAATCTTTACCGATTCAAACGCTAACTTCTATCCAGAGGCAACCTCACAGGTACACCCTGAAATAATGTTCACCAGTTTTCTGAGCATGCCTTGTCCAGTCCAGTCGACACATAAAATTAACCATCACACGTACCCATTATTAACCAGCAGCAATCACTGCTACTACTACTATTACCACAACAGCACACAGCTGAGCCCCGCTGTGTGCAGGGACTTAGGCTGAGTGTTTTATGTGCATCTCATTGAATCCTGAAACTAACCCTTTGAAGTGTGGGCTCCATTATTATAAAGCCTCAGGAAATTAATTAATCTAAGGTCATTCAACTGTCATCGCATAGAGGAATTTTAAAAATTAAGATGTAATCCACATAGCATGAAATTTGGATTTTCAGTGTATTCACTTCACCACTATCTAATTCCAAAATAATTTCATCTCCCCCAAAGAAACTCATTAGCCATCAGTCCTAATCTATCCCTCCCTGACAGTGTCTGGAAACTATGAATCTACTTCCTGTCTCTCTGTTGCTTATTCTGGATATTTCTTATAAGTGAAATCACACTATATATAGTCGTTTGGGTCTGGCTTCTTTCACTTAGCATAATGTTTTCAAAGCCCATTTATGTCTTAGCATGTATTACTTTTCATGACCAACTAATATTCCATCATGTGGGTACACTACATTTTGTTCACTCATTCTTCAGCTGCTGAACATTTAGGTTGTATCCACTTTTTAGCCATTATGAATAATACTACCGTGAACAGTCACGTACAAGTTTTCTCATGGACATATGTTTCCTGTGCACACAGAGGGATTTTTTTCATGATTTTTCTGGACTTGATAGTATTCTCAGCAAGAATTTTTTCTGGAAGCAAAGTTCTATGCCGCTGGGAGATGACTGCGTAGCATCCTCTGTGCCTTTCTTTGTCCAGCCGGGGTCCTCCGCCCCGGGAAGCCCACTCTCCCATCACCATCTGCAGAAGTCCTGAAGTCTTCCAGCCAGGGGGCTGGTTCTTCCTCTGCAGCCTGATCTTACCTTGTTTCTCTGGGAAGTCCACGGAGTTCCTGCTAGATTCTCCTGCTAGATCTTCTCTGGTAGATCCTCCAGCTACCCTCTCTGCTCCTTGAGGTCAAGCTTCATGTCTGACCACTTTTGCCATTTCTTATAAGGACAGATGTTGCTTTATACAGTGGGTGCTAATGGATGTTCATGAATTGAATAAACTTCTGATCAGCTGCTGTGATATTATGATTTATAATAAGAAAAATATATTTGGTCTTTTCCCCCCTTCCTGGCAGAGAGCTCCTAAAATCCTTGGGTTTTCCCATGAAGAGAATGAGAAAGGTGTCTTTTGTTATGTTAATGAGGTGGGTTTTCGGTTAAACCCCTAAGTCAGCAAAGGTTGGAGGTTGGTTGCCAGGGGAACCAACCACGTGATTAAAGGGTGAAGTTTCCAGTCAGGCTCCCGAACGTCTGGGGAGGGGAGAGAGGCTGGAGATCGAGTTCAGTCACCTATTGCCAATGATCTAATTAATTATGTTTATATAATGGAACCTCCATAAAGACTCAAATGATGGGGTTCAGGGAGCTTCCTGGCCACGTGTACATGCAGAAAGAGCGTTGCTCCGGGAGGGCGTGGAAGCTCTGTGCCCTCTCCCCATACGCTGCCCTGTTCATCTCTTCCATCTGGCTCTTTGTGAGCTATAACCATTAAACTCGGAAGTAAAATGTTTCCCTGACTTCTGTTAGCCGTTCTATAAATTAATTGAACCCAAGAAGGGGGTTGTGAAAGCCTGTGATCTATAGCCAGTTAGCCAGATGCGCAACCTGGACTTCGATTGACATCTGAAATGGGGGAAGAGGACAGTGTTGTAGGATTGAGCCCTTAACCTGTGGGATCCGACAATATCTCCAGGTGGATAGTGTCAGAATTGAGTTGAATTGTAGGAATTCTAGGCTGCTGTCAGAGTAGTGCTTGGTGGTGTGGAAAGAAAACACACACTGTAATTGGTGTCGATTGTAGTTGCCAAGTGGTTCTGATTCATTTGAAGTTGAGTTTCCTTTTGTTAGTACTGCAGTGGCTTTTTAAAACCAGGTCTTGCAGGGAAGTGGGGGGAACGGGTTGGTAGGGTGAGGTCATTCTTTTGCATCTTCCCCCCATTTGAGTGGGAGAGCAGCCTGTCTGAAAATCCCTCCCAACCGCAGAAGCTTTTGCTGTCCTTGCTTGTTGCTCCTCCTCCTCGAAGGAGGAAATTGGCAGAAGAGTAGGGCAGGGGTGTCAGGGTTTGTTTTGGGTGGGGGGTGTTAGGGTCAGGCTTAGTAGGGGGGCAGTTCTTCCAGTTCTTGCCTGTCTCCCCTTTCTCAGGTCCTTCCTTAATATCTCAGAAAAGCTGAGAGGGTGAGAGATTAGATCATACTTTTGAAGTTACTTAGAAAGGCAGCAGTCCTGGATTTTCGGTAGGTCCTGTTTGTTTAGATCTCTGCAGTCCTATCTGGATAGCCTATTGCTCTGCACAGAGCAGACATCTCTCTCTCTCTCTCTCTCTCTTTTTAATAAGGGATCTAGAACTATGGAAGTGGTTGTCATTCCCAGCCAACAAACAAAATCACCTTAGGGTAAAAATACACACACACACTTCTGGGAGCTTAAATAAACCTCGACGTCAACACCAATATTAACCTCTCTGACTGAATTCATGTGGCCGACACAGTTTGCTTGGCTGGGTGGAGTTTTAATAATTGAGCATGCCTTCTCCAAGATGCCACAGTTAATTCATTCCTTATTGTCTCACACATGGCCCGCTTCACACATTTATATGGCCTGCCTGCCCTCTGAGGTCTCTGAGAATTCCACCCTGCCCAAGCAGCCAAATCAGCAGCCTTCCTTCCCCGTGTGCTCCCCTTGACACTACAAGTCTGACAGACAATCAGGTCTCAGAACCACCAGCATCTCTGAGTAGTGACCATTCATTCTGTCTGTAGAGGTTCTCAGTTCTGGCTGAAAGAGAATCACAGGGAGGTGTTAAAAATCACTGATGCCTGGCCTACATTACAGTTCCTCCCTGGGGTCTCAGGGAAGGGTACATTTTTCAGATGGGAGGGAGTGTGGTGTTTTAAGGAAACTTCGTTTTGAGTGTGGGATCAGTTAGATTGGCGTTAACAGTTTCCCTTTAATGAAATTTAAGATTATGAACTTCTTTGTACAATGTGACTGACAAGCTACGTGTTGGCAGTGAATTAAAATAAGGTTTTTCATGTATATTTCTTAAACTATTTGGTGTCAGAGCCCCACACCTTACTGTCTGTCAAGTCTACCCGGCGGAAAGGTCCTTGGGTTCCTGTGAAGTGAGTGATTCTGTCCAGTGCTGGGCCAGGGAGACCTGGAGCAGAGAGACACCTGTGTGAGTCTAAAAGAGATGTAACCTTTAGGCAAGTTCAGGCCAAGATCTGCAAGAGCCTCCACCGTGATGTGTATATATGGAGGCTTGGATTCCGGTTTAAACAAATGAAGTTTTGATGTCCCTATTTCTCCTGCACCCTATCCCATTGTAACTGTGCTACATTTTGTCTGACTTCATTTTTTTTTCATAAGAAGTACAATTTTTATTCTCTTAAATTTAGTGTAATTTTTTTTCTTTGCCATTCCACCTCCTGCCCCAGTGGCAGAAAATTTCTCTCAGTCAGTTGGAGCTAATGCAGGTTTCTTTAGTCAATTTCGGGCTCCCCTTATTCTCTCCTCAGTGTTGCTTCTAAGTTGTGGGCATTCTCATAGAGCTCAGTGTGGGGGTGGAGGGACGGAGTAGGAGGATGCTTGTCATCGGTCTCACTTGCCCCGCCTGGTGCTCAGCTGCCCATCCACTCCCATCAAAATTATGTTGTTGCCTAGGCACTTTCGAGATTTCCCTGCAGTTCACACCATTCCAGGGATCCAGGACAATTTTAACTGCTTTCTTAGGGGGCTGTTTGTCAGTGCCGCACGACTACTGTTAGACCGAGGTCAACGTATATGGTCCGTATACGAGGTCAACGGACCTCATATACTAGTGCATTCTCAAACTTCTCATGTGCATACAGCTACCTGGAGACGTGGTGAAACAAGGCCCTGACTCGTTAGGTGTGGATTAGGGCAGGGCCTTCGTTCTAACAAGTCGTCAAGTGACACCGAGGCTGATCTGTGGACCACACTTTGAGGAGGGAGG
This sequence comes from Desmodus rotundus, assembly GCF_022682495.2. Lineage (NCBI taxonomy): Eukaryota > Metazoa > Chordata > Mammalia > Chiroptera > Phyllostomidae > Desmodus > Desmodus rotundus. Next base: position 158,805,436 of record NC_071390.1, on the reverse strand, counting down.
CTGGAAGTCAGAAGGGCTCTGACTTCAATGGAGCTCTCAGCCTGCATCTCTTCCACTTGCTTGGGGAAGTGCTGTGGTCACAGGGAAAGATTCGGTTACAAATGGCTACAAATGCACTTCCGTTTTCTACCTCTTAATTTCTTCAGGGAACATCTCTGCTTAAGAGAATAAAAGAAAAGCACTTCTCTAAACTGCTTCTAGGGCAGGTTTCAATTACCCAGGTATGCTCTTTTTGCCTTTATCACTTATCTTCCCATGCTCCCTAAGGGGAGGAGAACAAAAGAGATGCCACCCCCACATCTCCTGTGATCCTCCTCTTGGTGCTCAGGCCTTAAGTGTGGCCTAGACTTACTTCCCTACTTTTAGCAAATAGAGCACCGCCGAAGTCTTGGGATGTAACTCCTGAGATTAGTTTAGACCAGCGATTTTCAACCAGTGTCCTGCAAGAATTTTTAAAACATGCAATACCTGATTATTTAGTCAGGGGCACTGACATTTTCCCCTTAGATTGTCAAATAAGAAAATGACAACAGCTAACCCAATAGCCGTCCTGTGTGAATGAATCAAAATTATACCTATTTTTTTGTCAGATCGGCAAAAAATATATTTGTTGGTGGGCTGCAGAACTTTAGCCGTAAGTTTGTGTGTGCCATGGGATGAGAAGGGCTGCAAATCGCTGGTTTAGACAACAGCTGACTTCCTTCTTGGAATCGCGCTCCCACTGAGGTCCCTGGTGCTGGGCTGCAAGCTGCCATTCTGTGAGCAGCCCTGGGGAGGGGCCCACCATGGTGTAGCAAGAAACGGACTCCCGGAGACCAACAGCCTGCGAGGAAGGAATCCTGAAAATAGCTGGATGAGTGATCTGGAAAGGGGATCCTTCAGCCCAAGTCTAGTTTGGGGATGGACTGCAGTCCTAGCTCACAGCAATCTCAAGAGAGACCTCGAGCCAGAGGCGTTCAGCTAAGATGCTTCTGGATTTCTCACCTTCAGAAACTGTTCATTTAAGCTTCTCAGATTTGGGGTAATCTGTTACTCAGCAATGCCAGGCATTTGGGGAACATTATTAGAATGTCTGACTAACCTATTATGAAGATAATGCACAATTATTATGACAAAAGGAAAGAGAAGCAACATTCTTGGGCTCGGGTGGCTATTTGGAGCTCCGCACGACACGCCTTCACATGTCGGTTATTAGACCTTTGGCCTTTTTTATTTTTATTTTGTTCAACGTGGAACTCTCGGGTGTCTGAGTTTGAAACTCAATTTTAACCTTTGTAGCTATAAACCGACTACACTTGTACTTATCATCTGGCTTTGGAAGAGAACCGGTGAAATCAACATTTCTCACCTTGCTAAACCCTCCAGGGCTGGCAGGAGCAGGAGGTGCCTTTCCTCCGCCCCTTTTCCAGTCTCAATAGCCGAGTTGTCTGACTCGGAGAAAACCACCTTCGATTACATAAAGGTTATTAGGGGCCAGGGAAACACTAGTCCTTTTGTTACCAGCAATCTCCAGCTTAGGGATGGGGGTAACCCCTAGAAAGTTGGGCGGGCTTTTGTGTTCTCTCCAACTCTGGGGCTTTGATCAAACCTCAGAGACAGGAATTTCTAGTTTTCCGAAAGTTGGGCGAAACGGACCCCGCAGGCCTAGAAAGCCGCGTCCCCAGCCTAGTCGTCAGGGTTTGGACTCCTCCCCTCCGCGCTGCGCCGCTCGGGGCAGCCGGAGCAGGGAGATGCCGGCGCCTCCCAACACCCCGCGTGGGGGTGGGCGGGGCGGCCCGCGCTCCCTCCCCGCCCCTCCCCTCCCCTCTCCCGCGCCGTCCCCACCCATTTCCCTTTCAAAGTCGGGCTGTCGGGCGGACGCGACCTCTCCGGGCAGTGACGCGCGGGGAGGAGCTCGCCGCCGCCTCCGCCGGGCGAGTAGCCATGCCCGCGCCCGGCCGCTCCAGGAGCCCGCTCCGGGCTGTCTGCGGTTCCGCGGGCCGGCGACGGGAGTGAGCGGGAGCAGCGGGCGAGGAGCCGCCGCTCGGCCCGCGATGTCACCATTGTTCAGCTGGGTGGCCAAGGTAGGCGGCGTCGGGCGGGCGCCCGTTACCACCGCGGACCGCCCTGGGAGCCGGCGTCCCGGCGGGCGCGGTTCTGGGAGCTTTTGTAACTGTCGGGGGTCCGGGGCACGGGGAGCGCGGGCGGCGGGGGTGGTTCGACTGAGCCCTGGCCGCCCGCGGCAGGGGGCGCCCCGCAGCCCCGGGACCGCGGCGAGAGAGCGGCCACTGCGCCCCGGGTCGTTGTCCTAGTGGTTCTCATTCATTCGTAGCCATGCCTTTGGGGCAAACGGGCAAGTAGTGTCACTCCCATTTCACAGGTGGGCAGAGTGAGGCTGACGCGGGGACCCAGGGGTTCGCGCCTGGCGATCAGCTTCTCTCGCCCCGCAGTCCCCCACGCGGGGTGGATTCAGGGCTTGGTGTTTTCTCGGCTGGGACCTGTGTGTCGTCCTCCTTGATGTACGTTTGTAATTGGTTGTCTGGGATAGGACACTGAGGACGTCCAAAATGCTGATGAACTTAGTGCACCTAGGAAGTGTCTGTCTTGTTTTTAACTCCCTGGCTTCAAAGGCAGGTTTTGAAATCTGAGTTTGAAATGTAAGTTATTTGCTATTTCCTTAAAGTTTTATTTTCAGAACATTGGTGCCTTCGGAATAACTGAGCGTGACAAATCCAGGCCAGTGTCAACTGTTGCAAAAAGGAAGGGATCGGAGTAGATTTCCAGAGTTCCCACTAGCGTGAAAACACAGTAATAGGATAATACCCCACCCCCTGCGTGTTTGTGCGTTTTGAATGATGCATCCCTCACAGCCTCTAGGGTCAGCGGGGCAATAGGGCATTTTTCTCGCTCCCTACGGATCCCCTCCCTTTGCTAGCTCCTTGGCAGTGCTCGATCCTGGGGTCTGGCATGGTGAGCAATAAGCTCACATTGAGAGAACCCGTTAGCCATTCCGTGACTTTTTACGTATACTAATTAGGTGGTGGTTAGAGCTCTAGTTATGATGCAACGCTTTTAGAGTGTTGTTTTAGAGTACGTTTTTATGAATACCTGTTTATGAGACATCTAAGCCTTTGCCTATCATTAAAGAGATAATAAAATGGAGACACAGAGACCAAATAAAATCAGTTGTTAGGTGCCGTGTCCTATTCCATCACCGACTCCTCCCTAGAACCGTCACTTCCTAAAACGGAGCTGGTGGGCAAATGAAATGACAAAAAAGTTTCAAATTGTAATTTTTTGCTGAAAAAAATGGATAATACCCAGATTTTCTGGCTTGAAGTGATAGCTAATTGGCTTTTATAAATAATGCTACATTTTTAAAATGGTGTTATGTAGTTTGAAAAGTAACTCAGGGTATGTGGTCTGGTTATATTTTACTTACCCCATTCTAGATTGAGGATTTGACTGTAGTAAGGCCAAAATGAGGGAAAAAAACCCAAAACCCAAAAACAAATAGAAACTTATGGTTTTTAATTACAAAATCAATAAGAAGTTAATCTAAACCCCCCAATTTATTACCAGTACTGTTTTATAGTTTTATTTACTTTTTCAAAATGTATTTAATAGAGTGCTTTCCACACGGATGTGAGATGGACTTTTGGCCCACACTGCTGACAGTAAAAACACCAGACCAAAGCCTTATTATTTTTTTTTAAATGACTTTCACAAGGATAGTCAGCCAACTAGCAATACTTTTGAAAAGTTTATGTAAATGAACTGTATGTTAATAATTTGATCTAAATTCTGAACCATGTTATTCCAAAGTTATTTAAACTGCAGAACAACAATGAACTACAATATTTGTGGAGCAAATTTGTCAGTTGTCAGCATAATTTTAAAAAGTATTGTTACTTTATTTCTTCTAGGTGGTGTGCTATTATGAATTGCATCCTGAAATTGATTTTCATACACAATATGTTATTCTCTGAGAGCTTTTAGAATATGAAAGTTCATTTCTTGGGGTAATAGATTATAAGAGTGACTTTCTATGGAACCTATTTGTTTTTCAGTTGAGACAAGTCATTAACACACTTTGCATTATAGACTAGGGAGTGTTTTAAAGGAAGACGCCAGAGGCACAAATAATGCACCCAATGTGCAGAGTCCCAAAGTGCATTTGTATTTGATTTTAGAATGACCCTTCAAGAACACACAAATGCACCACACACCAACATGCAATTTCCTTTTCAATTGTGACCCTTGCAAGCTGCAGCTCAACAGCTGGTAGGGAAGGAGAAAGGGGAGTGGGCGTGGCTTGAAGCAGATGGGTACCTGAACATGAATTTGTTTTTCTTGGGTGATGCATTAATCTTGTATGACTGTTTACAGTGAGCAATTTTATGCTGTAAAAGTAAAGTCAAAACGGAAGAATTTTATTTCAAAGAGATTATCTGTTAAAAAAATATAATATGGACTTTTTGTTTGTTTGTTTTATATTGGGCAGGACCTGGAACATTAAAGCAGGTGTGCATTGTACCACAAGTGGGGCCAGGTTATATAGAGGTGTGATTTTTTGATTAGTCTCTCATTGAGAACACTTGAGTTTTACGTAGACTATAAGTAACAACAAACTCTCAAGCTTTGCGACTTTCATACCAAACCCAGAGACATCCCCAATAACCTGGCAGTTCTGAGTATTTCTCCGCCTCCATGTATCAGTTGGTGAAGACTAAACTGCGGCGGAAGCGCCAGGTAAGTTTCTGAATTTGCTGGAATTTGCACCTGGTTATAAAGATAATGGGTAAGATTATTGCTAGCATCTCAGATTAGTGGATTATAAATATATGTGTTCATTTATCAGGTAACATGGAAACTGGGACCTAAATATAGTCAAATTTCCTGTGTTCTCAAATCCAAGTGCCCTTTCATATAGTTTAGGCCTTGTATTAAGTTATTTTCCAGTGCTCATGTATTTATTCAGTAGGTGTTTATTGGGTGTCTTCTCTGTATCAGGCACTGTTCATGCCCTGGAGGAGTTTGTTTACTTTGCCAAATAGGTTTAACCTTTGAAAAGTGCACACTGAAGCTTTATAAGCCAAATAAAGTCTATTAAAAATGTATTGGGGAAGGAATGAATCTTCTATAAAGCAAGTAATTGATTACTAATTGATATTTTATGTAATACCAGGTTTCTCACGTTTTGGCTTTGCGTAAAACATAGGTTTATAGCCGTTATTCATTTACTGAGTTATTCAATAAAATGTTTTTGATGCAGATATTTTTTGAGCAGGTACTGTTTGAGGAACTGGAGATTAAGCAGTGAAAAAGGCAGCCCAGGTTCATGTTTTTATGGAGCTCGAATTGTAAACAGGTGAGACAGCTAGTAGATGGGAGAAGTAGGCAAATAGATGAGGCAGGTAGTTTCAGGTGGTGGTGAGTGCTGGGAAGAAGAGTAAACAGGGTGGTTTGGTAGAGTGACTGGAGCCTGGGCTGGTAAGGAGGTGACATTTCATCAGAGTGGTAAGAGGGCACCAAACATGGTCTGGGCAGAGGGAACCGCAGGGACCAAGGCCTGGAGGTGGCCCCAGGAGGGCCTGGTGAAGCAGCAGGACGAAGGCAGGTGTGATGGGTGGGGGGGTGGGGGGATCGACCCTGAGTCTGGAGGGGTTATCTGGGCCAGGATGTTGAAGGCTCTGTAGGCACAGTATGGGTTTAGGTTTGCTTTAGAGAGCAGTGGAGGCCTTTAGAAGGTGTGAAAGAGTGGCGTGCCGTCAGCTCAGCTTGTGTACACCGTGGGTGGAAGCCGAGGGGCCACTCGGGCCGCTGTGGTTTGGGCAGGAGGTGAGAGTGGTAGCTTGGACTTGGGTAGGAAGCGGGGAGCACCAATGGATACATGGTGGTTCTTTGTCTTGTGAAATGATGTGGCCCAGTGGCTTTGCTGTCTCGTTTGTCTGAGGTTGGTGCAAATGACCAGGTAAGTAATTGCTGCTTCTACGTTGAGTACAAGTGCAGCGTTTCCTTTGTTCGGCTGCGTCTAACCTTGGCTTTCGGGCGCAGCTGTGCCCGGACTCTGGGTGTGTTTATTTACCTTTGAAATTTTCTGCAGACTGGATCAGTCCACCTTGGGTGCTGTAGATCAGTTGAACGTGCCTTTCTGTTTATGCAGAACACAGCAGCCTTCATGTAAGGTGTCAGTCTGACTAGCTGGTGTTCAGGCAGCAGACCTTCTGCCGCTGTCTTGCTTAAAGTCAGTCCAGTGTTGGTGTGTCCTAGCTTAATGTGAGGGCTTATTTAAAAATATATCTTACAAGTTTTTTTCTCTCCCCTAGACTTACATGACTTTTTATTAGTGGGTATTTGAGTTTAATAAAGAGGAAAAACTTATTGTCATCGTCAAACCATCCCTTGAATTTGAAAAATCTGCTGACTCTGCTGAGCAGAGCTAGGGTATCCCTGAACAAGATTTCGGCAGAGAGCCCGCGGGGCATTTTTGTCTGGCGGTGGCAGTGGCTTCTCTGGGCCTTGGGAACTCCAGTTGCTCAGAGTGACAGTAATTTGGGCCAGGTAGGTTTTACTAAGAGAGAATGAAGAAAAGCAGGGCTAGAAACCCCACCTAATCCATGAGCCCAGAGCAGATCTTCTAAAGAGAAAAAAACAAATGACAGTTTTCCACCACATTCCCTAAACTGATCTTAGCCTATATGAGCCTCTGCCCTGATCTCCCATTTATATTAAACCCTCCTCATTTTCCACCCCTTCCCTGAACCATTTCTGATATTCATGCATTCGTTCGATGCATTGTGCTAAACAGGGTAGAAAACAACCCCGAGAGCATTTTCTTTGTCCTGTGGGAGTTTCCCTGCCAGGGGACGTTAGACCACTAGCCAGCTGGGCGGTGGCAGGGGACTAAAGGGGGTGGCTGTACCCCTGTCTGAAGGTGACCTAAGAGGGGTCGTCGGCAGAGGGCGGCAGGCTGGTGGAATAATGTGTGCAGAAAGGCCTGGAAGCACGCTGGAGAATCTGCTCTAGGGAGTAGCAGAGGGTGAGACTAGCCACGTGAGCCGGGGCCAGGAGGCACATGGCACAGATCCCTTCAGAGGAGCTGACATTTTATCCTGGGGCAATGGGGACCCCTGTAGGGACTAAAGCCTATTTTTGTCTACATTCTTGTCACATAGTCCATTCTGTGTGAGGCCTTGAGTTAGTTAGTGATCTCCTCCCCTACCTGTAAAGTCCGTGAAAATAGGAGTGGTGTTGTGTTATATGCCAGTGCATAGAAATCACTTGGGGACCTTGTTCAAATGTAATTCTGCTTTAGAAGGTCTGGGATGGAATGCAAGATCCTGCATTTGCAACGAGTACCCTGGTGGTGCTGCTGCTGCTGGTCTGGGGACCACATTTTGAGTAGCAGAGGTCTCAATGTAGTATGTTTTGGTTACATCTACCTTTAGACATACGAGTTGCTCATATGTTTTTGGAACAGATGCCGTGATTTCCGGTTAGCTCCTTGTATCTGCTGGAAAGATAACAGTAGAAATTAATGAAATAAAACTTTAAAAACTTAATATCACAACAACATTGAAATTGGATGTCTGGGGTACAGGAGTAGAAGAAAGATTTACTCTTGCACCTCCCCCACCTTTTATTTTTAGAGAGAGAGCAGAAGGTTCCGAGATTTCCCACAGATCCTCTGTTCCCATACATGCCTAGCCTCCCCCATCATCAATATCCCCAACCAGTGTGGTCCATTTGCTCCAGGTGACAAAACTACGTTGGCATACTGTTATCACTACCCGAAGTCTTCAGTTTGTACAAACTGTGGCTCGTTCTTGGTGGTGTATGTTCTGTGTGTTTGGACGAATGTATAACGGCATGAATCTGTAGTATCATGCCAAATAGTTTCAGTGTCCTCAGAATCCTCCATGCTCGGCCCCTTCTTCGTTCCCCCCTCACCCGCGGCAACCACTAGTCTCTATAGTGTTGCCTTTTCCAGAATGTCATATGGCTGGAACCATAAAGTATATGCCCTTTTCCGATTGGCTGCTTTCACTTAGTAATGTACATTCAAGTTTCTTCTGTGTCTTTCCATGGCTCGATTTTTCACCTTTTAGTACTGAGCAATATTCCATGGTCGGATTGACCAAGTTTATCTCTTCATCTCTAGGAGCACATCTGAGTTGCTTCCAAGTTTTGACAATTATGAATAAAGCTGCTATAAACATCCGAGTGCAGATTTTTGTGCGGACATGAGTTTTTACTGCCTTTGGGTAAATATCCAGGGGCACAGTTTCTGGATCATACGGAAGGCTAGTTTAATTTTGCAAGAAGCTGCCAAACCGTCTTCCAAAGCGGCTGTGACATTTTGCTTCCCACCAGCAGTGAGCGAGAGTTCCTGTTGCTCCACGTCCTCACCAGCATTCGGTCTTGTCGGGGCTCCAGATTGTGGCCATTCTAATAGGTGTGCAGTGCCAACTCATTATCGCTTTAATTGGCGGCTCCCCAGTGACACATGCTGTGGGGTACCCCCTCTTTTGATTGCTAACTTCTAGTGAGTAAAAATAGTAAATCAGTCCTTAATACATTATATTTGTGACTCTAAACTTAAGCATCCCTCATTTTTCCATTATTTCTATTATTTCTGATTTTACTATTGGAAATGTGATGAACCAGCAGGCTATTGCACTATTAGATTTATAAGAAAGACAAAATGGAAGAGTGTTTTTAGTGTTTATGTACTTTGTTACTTTTTCTGCAAATTGTTTTTGTATCTGGCATGTGTTATAATGGAATTAAAGTCACAGGCTTTGTTCACTTGCTTTAGTTGAGCTTTGCTAAGTTAACTTTGCTGAGCCTGCTTTCTCATCCACAAGTCAATTTAATATATTCTATATTTATCTTTTTTAAAATATAGATCCTATCTTAAAATTGAATAATGTCAAAATGTGCTTAGGAAATTGCAAAGAACATGGTTGAGCTTGTGGTCTGAGTCGGTGGCTCTTGTGCATGTGTGGAGCTGGGCCCTGTGGCTCCAGAGGAGAGTAGGCCAAGGGTCCAGCCTCCAACAGCTCGTACGCAGTCTGGCAGGCCGAGGAGCGCCCGCGAAAACAATTGAATGTGATAATGCAGATACGCACACAGGGAATCACTCAGCTGGGGCTTTGACCTTTGAAGGAGATGAGGTCCAAGCTAAGTCTTCAAAGGAAAGATGATTGAGTTGATGCGGTAGGCTGTGTGGATTGTGGAAAAGAACAGGAAATATTAGTGTTAGTTTCTAGCATGTTTTGGAATTATTCAGGGTTGCTTTCCAACTGTGTTTGCCTTGTTTTTGAGGCCACTGATTTTTAACCTTGGGGAAGGCACATCAGGTTAAATAAACCACCCAGAAATAGGGACATTCAGAGTTAAGAAGGGCCCTTGCTTTCACTCCAGCACACCCATCAGTAACTGTGGCCAGCCTGGTCGTGGTCTCTTTGGTGTAACCACAATGTAATCATTAGTGTAATTCTACTGGCTCTTTTCTACATAAGGAAACTGATACCCAGAGCACTGAAGTAATTTAATTTGAACAGCGTCACATAGCTGGTTTGTGGCAGACAGAGCTTCAACCCAAGTTCTTGGACCCCTGCGTTTTGCATCTTTTTCCTGTTGCTCCACGTCCTCACCAGCATCCGGTCTTGTCAGGGCTCCAGATTGTGACCATTCTAATAGGCATGCAATGCCAGCTATTGTCGCTTTAATTGGCAATTCCCTAGTGACACATGTTTGTTAATGTTGCCCTGCTCCTTTGTTTGAGTTTTGTCTTTAAAGTATTTTACTAAAATCAAAAGTATGTGCGTGTATTGAACTGTAGCTTGCATTTCAGAATACGTGATTTAGTCACCTGAGTGTATACATGTGCACTTCAGAGTGGGCCACGGTGCCTGCAAGGAAGAGGGCAAAGAAAGGAAGCCTGATGTTGAGCATCCGTTGGGGAAATGGATGGAGGTCCTCTGAAACGTGAAGGTGTCATAAAGGTCCAAGAGCCTGGGAGGCCTAACTAGCTGTGTAAACTGTGTGCAGGAAGAAACCAGGACCCAAGTATTTGAAGAGGGTGGAAGTTGCCAGCGTCCAGTGTGGCTCCCTAGTACTGGGCTGCAGTGACCTGCTGATTTCACTTAGCGCTCCCATTTCCAGGGGGTGTGCTGTGGGAAATGGGGCAGGGGTGAATAATGTGTCTCTCTCTTCTAACTTGGGAGATTGAGTTTGCTCAGAAAAACATCACCTGCAAAGAGGATTTAACAGGAAAAATTGTATTAGCAGTAATACAACCACGGAGAGGAAGATATAACTGCGTTTTTGAGCACGTAATACGTCCCAGCCATTATGTTGGAAGTAGTCAACTCCCAACTAACTGTGGAAGCAATGGTACTATTCCTGCCTCCTGTACTTTTTGGAGGAGGAGTATGAGGAAACTGAAATTTAGAGGTTAGGAGCAGTTGTGACAGAAGGAGGTCAGTTTTGAGATGATGATAAGCCTGCATTTTCTGTTTTCTTGTTGACCTGAACTGTGGGCTTTAGAGAGTGTTCACTTACTCTTTTCAAAGCACCACGAGACCATGCTTCATAGTTACTCAGCTTCTGTGGAAAATTTTCCTAATGTTAAGAGTCTACCCTGAATAGGCTCTCCAGAGAATCCTGCCCCAGTGGGTGTTTTCTCCATTCTGTGGCAGAGCACCAGCCAGGGAGTTACAGGCATGGGCTGGAGGCCCAGCCTGCCCTGAATTTGCCGTTTGACCTTGGCCAGAAGCCATGGGAACGATGACCATGGCCCTGCTGTCCATCAGGAGGCCCTGTTTGGGTGTCACGTGAGGTGACATGAGTGTGAACTGTCAGGTACTCTTTAGGAAGAGCTTGTCTAGTCATCATGGGAGGTGTAGCCATTCATTTCCAGGAAATTTCTTGACTTCCACTCAAGTTATACTTCCTTGAGCCTCAGGACTTGATATGTAAGATGAGGGCATTGTGTCGAATGATTGCTTATTCTTTTCAATTTGGAATCTAAGCCTATATTACTGCAAGTCAGGCCAATCATCTTAGAGTGTCCACCTCTGATAAGGAAGACCAGGCTCCTGGAGCCATTGGTCTGGGATACACCTTCTCTCCACCTGTTACCAGTGGAGATAGGACCTCCAACAAGTCACTTCTCTCTAAGCATGAACGTGCTCGTCCACAAGGTGGGGATCATAGCATCACCCAGGCGGGGGAGGATTTATCCACGTGGCATACTTCGAACAATGCCTGGCTCAGAGTAAGCACTCAGTGAGGGGGAGCCATCACTATAATTGCCACCACCACTATCACCATCATCATCATCATAGAATTTGGGTGGAGAGAAGACCTTTACAGTTGCTTAGTTCTATACTCTTTCTTAAAAGATTTAAAAAAAAAATGGAACCCTCCAGAGGTGAGGTCACTTTCCCAAAGTCATAGATAAGATTAAGGTGTTCTGACTCTTAGTCCTGAGCTCTTTGTATCACTTGATACTCGCTATGATGGTTAGAGTTTTTCTGTTTTTTTTTTTTTTATCACATTCTGCATGCATTAAACATAAGCCCTGCTTCAGTAGTACAGAACAAGAGCAAACTGCTTTGGTCAGGCCCCAAGTAATTTAGATCAGATAAGGAGAAAATGGGGCAGAGAGAGCTCCAAGGGCCTCTGCCACAGCAGCCTGTGTGACCGTGCCCAAGGTTACACTCTGCCTCGATTTCCCCTTCCCTAAAAGAGAGCAGCTGCTCAACCAGCTCTGACGTCCTCTTATCTCTCAGAATACTATGAAAAATTTCTTCACTTCTACGGCTGTTGCAGTCCAGGAAGTAGTGTGCCAACGAAAGATGTAGGTACTCTAATTTTGGAAAACTTTAAAAATAGGAAGGAAGTTTATTTGTTTAGCAGAAAGCACAATTGTATTGTAGGCTGCTGAAGACAGAGAATGGCATTTTGCAGAAGTTCTTTTCACAGGGTGGACCCAAAGGAAATCAGTCATTAGGTGAAAATACACTGCAAGGTCTTTGAGGTGATACTTGCTTAGATACATTTGCGCATGTCTATTGTGATGGTTTCCATTGTGTCAGGCTTTTTGTTTTTTTCGTACATGTAAATTGCCAAAGTTAGAAAGCTAATTGTAAAATTTCACTTCAGAAACACAAACCAAAAGCCCACTGTGCACTGATTTTTAATAAATTAACTGTATAATGGGCATAAAATAGTGCTAATACATTTACTGTGGTCACGACCTTGTAGTTCCAGAAACTTCCATGTTACTGAGTTTCTAGGTGAGTGGAAGCTGTGGATTCTCTTCCCATGTTTGAAAATACTGGGCTGGCCAAAAAGTCCGTTACATTTTTTCCATACGATGGCTCTAGCAGTGCTTAGTTGTCTTTAACTTCATTCGAAACAATTTTGTTAGATTGTATTGTGATAGCTGTCATATCAGCGTGCATTTAAAAAAACTTACCAAAGTTGGTGAATTTTTGTGCAGCCATTTTAATATTGAAGATGAAAGAAAAGAGGCAACATTTTCAGCATATTATGTGTTATCTCAAGAAAGGTAAAAACACAACTGAAATGCAAAAGAGAGATTTGTGCGGTGTATGAAGAAAGGTGCTGTGACTGCTCTAACGTGTCAAAAGTGGTTGGTGAAGGTTCTTGGTACTGTTGGCATTTTGACCAAATAATTCTTTGCTCTGGGCTGTCTTATGCACTGGAAGATGTTTGGCAGCACCCCTGGCCTCTATGCACTAGAAGCCAACAGCAGGAGATAGCCGACATACTCAAAATACCCAAAGCAATAGTTATCGGTGAAAATGAAAAATGTCTTTTAAGGAAAAAACTAAATGGACTTTTTGGCCAACCCAATGCATGGGCAAAGACATGGAAGTGGATATTCAAATGAGCAGAAGCCCAGATTTTTTTTGAGTGGAGTTGAGTGAGTGGCCCAGCCACACGCCCCAGTTGGTGAATAGGAAACTCACAGGGAGGAGAAGATTGGGGGCGAGGGTTCTGAAGGTCGGGCTAGGTCAGTGTTTTGGTAGAGCTGAGAGAGAAGCCTCAGGGTTGGGAATGGTAGGCTGCCACCCTCAGAGCCGTGTTTCCGGGAGACGAGACTGTCAGTGGAGAGAGGGGTGGGAGGTGGACGCACTGGGAGAGGCCAGAGGCAGGGCCGCCGGTCAGGGGACTTGCTGCGACTTGGCTGAATTAGTGCAGGCCTAGACCACACTTCAGGGTTGGGACTCATTGCGAGAGAGCTGATGGAAAGATGGAGTAAGGAGAGAAGAGTAGAAGCCCCCTTCCAGGTTTCAAAATGAGTTACCTAGAAGGCATTTGGGAGACAAGCAGGAAGGAGAAAGGCCTGTTTTAGGGCAAAGACAATGAGCTTGATTTGGATGTTTTAAGGTCAGGGTGCCTGAAGTGTGGGTGATGCTTAAAGAGGTGACTGAGAATCTGAGTCGAGTTTAGGAGAGAATTCAGAGCTAAAGATGTATTATAAATTAAGAAATTATCGGAAGGAGACTGGACTTCGGATGGTGAGCATGCAAGGCAGTGTGCAGATGATGTATTGTAGAATTGTATACTTGAAGCCCACATAATTAGTGACCACTGTAACCCCAATAAATTCAATTAACAAAGAAAAGAGTAGAAAAGAAAGAAGAAAAAGGATCTTTTTTTGGCCTTGGGGTAGTGGCTGAGATCCCTGGAGAGAGACAGAAGAAGCAGAACACCAAAGAATCTTCTCCACGATGTCGGAACAGAGTGCATTTACTAGATACATCCTGAATGCGGTAGTTACAGTATTCAGATTGCCTTGCCCCATTCCTCCCTTTAGGGCTTCTCTTTGTTTTATTTTTTCCTCTTATCCTTGTAAATCAAGATGAACTTTCACTTTTGAAAACAGCAGGAGTCAGAGACCACAGGTCCCACCTGGTCGGTGGACTTCTTGTTCCTTGACTGCAGGACTGATGGAGGGTAGACCAGGGGTGAGTGTCAGGGAGTCACTGAAGCTTCTGGACACACAGGAGCCATTCCCTTTGCCTGGGAAACAACAAAGGTTTGCACTCCCAGTGGCAGGTCTGGGCTGGCACAGCCCGCCTTTAAACCATGTCAGCCTTGGTTTCAGTGTTGGTTCTCTAGGAATGTTCCTGATTTAAAATATCTGGTCTTGTGAAGATGAAGCCCCCGCCCCCGGAAGAGCAGCCGGCAGGGCAGGGCGAGGCGGAGCTGTGCAGGCCAAGTGCTGCACTTCTCAGTGTCTGTCTTCACGGGAGCCCTAGACGTGGGCAACTGAAAGTCCGGCTTTGAGCCGTGTGGACGCGCTCCGTGCATCCCGTTCCCCTGCCTCCTCAAGGAGGTGCCCCGTGTTCCGCAAGAAGTCCACACCCCTTTACAGAGCTCTAATGGAAAGGAGGGTTTTTATCCTGTAAGCAGAAGTCTTTCTCACTTTGTCTCACCTTCTTTCTTTCACATTTATGAGAGAGCTGTGCTCCTGCCCCTTCCCTGTGACAGATTTGCGGAGGCAGTGACGTTTGTCCTGTCTTCCCTTCCCAAGCTGGAAGCCCAGAGCGCCCTCCCCCAGTCTCCCCCGTTCGTGGAATTGCAGGCACCTTGGGACTCGCACCGCTGCCGCCTTTAAAGTCTCCCTTGACCAAACGTGAAACTCCCACCGTGGCCGGATTTGCAGGAGGGACTGGTCAGGCCGTGACCCCTCTCTTAACTTAAGGGTGGCGCTTCTCCTAATGCAGCAGGCTTTTCATTCTTTTAGCACCCAGGTCGTTTTGCTAGCTTACCCGAGACTTACAGTCAACGAAATCCTCCAGTCGTTTTCACGCGAACTTGTGGCAGACTGTGTCTATCCCGTGGGTACTTGCCCAGCTGAGGCTTTTTGTTGTTGTTGTTCTTTTGCAACTTCTATATAATACTTTACATCTATCGCCATGTTCCTGATGTGGGGGTTTTTAGGTTTGTTTTTCACTCTATTAGCTAATTTTTATAAATGGTAGTGATATGAAGAGTGCTGTAGTTCAGTCCGTAATATTGTAATCACCGTGTATGGTACCAGGTGGGTACTTGAAATATCTGGGGGTGGAGGATCACTTTATAAAGTATACGATTGTCTAACCACTATGCTGTGTACCTGAAACTAATACAAAATAACACACAATGGGCCCTGGCCGGGTAGCAAAGTTGGTTAGAGCGTTGTCCTGATGGGCCAAGGTTGTGGATTTGATCCCAGGTCAGGGCACGTACAAGACGCAACCAATGAATGCGTGAATGGGTGAAACAACAAATCCATGTTTCTCTCTCTCTCTGTCCCCAATCAATCAGTAAAAAATAAAAATATTCAATGTAAACTAACTGAAAAATAAAATTAAAAAAAGAATGCTATAGTTCATGCCCTTCAGTGTGACAATGGCCTTGGAGCAGGTGGCCAGGGAGGGGAGCTTGGGTAAGATCAAATACTGTTTCCTACGCACTGGGGGCATAGGCAGGGCCGGGAGGAGGAGTGTTAACTGAGGGCTGGCCCTGGCTATGCATTTGGACTTGGACAACTTCGTTCTCTGTGCAGTTTTGTACTGTTCCGTTTCTGTCTTGTGTATGACTTTGATTGGTTCCTTTCTCTAAAATCAGAGAGCAAACACTTGCCACTTAATTCTGGTTTTGAGGTGTCATATGCTAGGATACAATGAGTTCTGTAAACATTTATCAAAGTTATCTAACATTTATCACTTCTGAGGGGCAGCAAATAATATTGTTATTGCTATACTTGGTATTACATAAAGTATAAAATGTTAAGTAGAAAATAGATTAGACCAGTTCTAACTAATATTCTGTACTGGCCAAAGTTCTGATTTGCTTGTTGATCAAGATTAAAGAAAAAGGAATGGCTACTTGGTAAGAATAGTTTATTTCAAGAAAAGCACTAAAATGATAAGAGATAAAGGCCTGTTTCTACCAATCTGAATGAAGTTCAGGATTGTTGACACATGTGACAGGTTTTATTCAGGAATGCAGCCAATGCTGTAAAAGCTAGGGCGGCATACTTAAAAGCTGTAAGTGATTGGTATACAGTTGACTCTTAAACAATGTGGTTTTAGCGGCCCCGACCCCCTGTGTAGTCGAAAATCGGAATAGGATATTTGACTCCCCCCACACTCAAGTTGTCCCTCGGGCCCCACTGGGGATTGGCTCTAGGACCCCGTGCACGTAACAAAAGCCCTGGACGTTCAGGTTCCCGTATAAAACGGTGTAGACCGATGCACACAGTGTGCTCTCAGCGCCGTGGACGCCCAGCTGCTGGTGGGAAACAGTACCCGGGGCAGCTGGGTTTGTAAGACATACCAGAGCTCACTCTGACAGGCATGCACAGTAACTTCGAATCTTTGGCATTGGCTTGGAAACGGTCACCGACCTCACAGATGTTGGTGCCAGGGCTGTGACTGGGCTGCTCTGCGTGTTTGCGCAGGTTGCATAGGGCACCCGGCCAACGGCAAAAGTAGGGGCTGAGATGCAGCCCGTGCTCGGCTTACTGAAGTCTGCCACCCAGGGTTTTTGTCTGTGAGGTGCAGGCAGACAGAGCTTTGGCTTTTAATAATCTGAACAAAAGCACCACGTATGTGGGGGGTAGCTCTGTGCTAGAAATGACTTTGTGCTTAAAAAATTAACATTGCTGTTGTCAACATGATTCCCTACTGTGCCCACAAATGTAATATTTTGAATCACATTTGCTTTACTGCATTTTCTAGGAAGGGATAGGAATATTTATCTGATTAACGGGGCTAATGGTTTCTCTAAACTCATGTTTGAATTGTTCATAAAAGAGATCAGTTCTCACTACTACCACAATTTTGATTTAAGCTACAGATTTTTGTCTTAAGTATGTATGCATATACAAGGACACTTTTAAATACTGCTTTTAGAGTGTCATCTAAATTTTTTGGTTTCTGTAGATGTTGAAGTTTATTTTTCGGATTGTTTTTCATGATCTAAAGACTTTTGTATGTTTTGTAGTGAAGCATTTGGGGCATGTGGAAATGTATGCTATTTCATGTACACATTGAAATAATTTATCATCATATATTTCAAATGATTTCCTCTCTCCAAATAATTTTGCCCCTGGAAGAAGTCCTCACCTAATTAACAGTACACAGTAACCTCTAAAATGTCTTGAAATTTAAGAACAATGTACCTTTTTAAAAATTAAAAATAACCTTTTTTAAGATTGCAGAAGCAATATGTGATAATTGTAGAAAACAACATACCGATTAGCAAAAATAACAAACCCTATCACATTCCTGCTATCCTGAGATGAACCCAGGTAGCCTCTCCCAGATCTTTCTTATTGATAAGCACTGATTTAAGTTATATCTCTTTTGCTGAAAATAAGCAGAAGAAATAACAGCTCTCTTCAAAGATGCTCACTTTTTTCCCCATCTGTCATGATTTTTGGCTAGAATGCCCAAGTGGACTGGGAAGAGCTGGTGAGAGGAATGATTCCCTGAGCACACCCTGATTTCACTGTCTGCACAGTTTCCATTTTCTGTTCAGGAATAAAATGTTGAATTCATGGATAACTATTGAATTGTAATTTGTGTTCAGATTTCTGGATTTTTTTGGGGGGGGGTCTCAGCTTTTCCATCCATCCAGCTTACCAGTTCTCGCCAGGTGCACCTTCCAGATTGTTCTTTATTTTTAACTCTCCTCTCTGTCTGGCTTACCACTGCCCTTGTGAGGTGGTTGTTTCTTCCCTCCCAGTTGCTCGTATGTTCCTTCATCATTCATTTCCTCGGTCTGAGTGTGAGAAACTGGCACTGGGAGACAAGGCCCCTGCCTCCAGGGACTGATCATGAAGGCAGGTAACTAAGGTGTTTCCACTCAGCATCCTTCTGCCTGTCATCCTTCCTTGGCTCTTTTGTCTGGCACACCCGGCCTCTCCACAGCAGCCACGTGACCTGTTGGACATGTGAAGTGGCCCTGCCGCACCTGTCTCAGTCCCTGGGTTTGCTGGCAGCCTGGGGTAGGGGTGCTGGGCCTGGCACCTCCCTCCTCACCTCCCTGACAGACGTCTCCTGGAAGGCAGCCCGGGGCTCCCTCCTTTGGGCAGGGCTCTGTGACGCCTCTCCTCCTGTCCTGCCCCCGCTCGGCGCAGGGGCCCGGCCTCTGTTCTCTGGCTGAGCTGAGGCTCACCTTGCGTCCTCCTCCATCTGCACGCGGTGCCACATTCACCTGCAGCCCCAGTGCCCAGCGCTGGTCTGGAAGGGTCTGCGTTTCTGTAAAACGGGAATATTGCCGTCTTCCTCAGAGGGCTGGTGTGAGGATTCAGTGAGATAACCCACGGAAAGCACAGTGTCTGGCATTGATAAGTGATGATCAGGGCCTGAGATACAGGTTAACTAGATTCAAGTGGGGGTGTCAGAAGCTGAGCTTTTCCCTCCACCAATGTATATATGAAATATTGGGGTCACACTTCCTCTACCTAATATTAGGTAAGGTTAGAAAACGAAATCATTTTGTTTCCTTCATTGTAATCTCTAGAGTTTACTTACAGTACTTTGGTGTATTTTCAAGTAAATATATTTAAGTTGAGGTGAATTAGCATTACATTATTCACTTGGCACTTTAAGGTGGAGAAACAGAAAATTGCCATTTATTTGCCTCGTACATTAAAGTGTCTGTGTTCAGTGAACACTCGGACACAGGCCTGCAGGTCCACAGGACCGGACCCAGCGGCACCCCACCCCCAGCCGAAGTGTGGTGTGGGTGACAGACTCTGGGCTGTGACCTGTGTGGCCGGAGGGCCAGGGCCTGGGAACCCGGGGAAGGGGGCAGAGGAGGTGTTTGGACTGGATCTGGAGAACCAGATGATAGTGGAGAGTCAGGAGGAACATTCTAGAGTCAAGGCTGCCCTGCTCGCCTACAGTTGTCAAGTGCGAGCTGCGACCCGAATGACAGTTTCTCCAAACGAAGATTCAAAGATTGTTATGTTGTCATGTTTTTTCTGTTCCCCACTGGCGGGCATAATAGCAAGTTGATTGAAAATAATTTTCATCTGTATATTAGACTAAATTATCATATGCAAGGACTAGCTAGGCCCCAAAAACCATATCAGAATTGAGTACTTGTAACATTGGAAAAGAGTTGTAATGTCTTTATATTAATGAAGCTCTTATATTATGTAGAAATTAATTCCATAACTCTAACTAATGGACACTTGAGTTTTACCCAATAGAATTTTCTTTCCTTATTGACTGCGTCATGCCATTTTAATTTCTCTTTGTAGATTTTGATGGCTGTAGCTTCTGGTGCAGCTTTCTCATTTTCGGTTGGCTTTACATTTGCCTTGGAATGGGGGGATGACATCGTTTCATTAATCATCTATGCAATATATGCCCACTGTGGTCCCCCCCAGAGAGATGACTGCTGGTGGTGTCGATCTGTCTTACCCTTGAATTAGTTATAATTTGTTCTCCCAGCTCCCTGGGCTTCCTTTAGTCCTGGGATCTGAGGATGGAAGTCAGGGGTTGGGGCCCATGAACTTGGATAGGGGGAAAAAATGCATCTTCATTTTTAGTATCTTCTTACTAAAATTTAACATTGTCTTCAATTATGAACGTAGTCATCCAACCCAGAAGGATAAGCAGCTCCGGTGATAGCAACATCAATCAAATCAGTTATTTTTATGTTGCTTTGTAGATGTTACACGTTTCTAAAAAATGCCATCTGTGCCCATCATCACTTTGGATCACAGCAGTTATTTGACTTGTGTCTAGGTCTTGTTAAATGTGGTGATAAACACATAATACTATGTCATACTTATTTGGGTGATTCCCTTTTAGTATAATTCAGTTCTGTTGTATTCCCTTGTGTTCTGGTTTTTGCATTAAAAAACCTTATTTTGAGATGAGGCCATAGGGTCAGTCAGAGGGGTGGGTGACGCAATGTTTAGGAGCCTCTGCTTTGGTCCCCAGGGTGCACTGGAGAGAGGACGTGTCAACATTTGCTTGGGGAGGATGGTGGGAATGTGGGATATGTAATTAAAAGCTAAAATACTGTCTCTCCACCTAAGAGGCCTGCTGCCCCATACAGTCTTGCCTGTTGCCCCAGACCCACAGCAGCACAGTTTAACACAACTTCAGCAGCTCTGCAGTCATGGTGTAATGTGTGCCCACCGCACACAAAAGGGTTAAACTACAATCTCTGTAGCAAGTGTCCCCAACCTCAGGCCATTACCCGTCCAGGCCTGTTAGGAACTGGGCCACACAGAAGGAGGCGCGCTTGAATGTAATGCGCTGGAATCATCCCCAAACCACCCCCCCACCCCCGGCCTCTGCCCTGCTCTGTGGAAAAATTGTCTTCCAGGAAACTGGTCCCTGGTGCCAAAAGGTTGGGGACTGCTGCGCTATATAGCCTTTGAAAAAATACATGATCTGGTTCCCACCCAAACTTGGTTAAAATAAAAATAGGTTAGGCGCTTAGACGGGTCAGACTTCAGCTGTCTGGAAAAATCTTCTCATCCAAAATGCCTTGGTCCCCGTGTTTCTGGTCTCTTGCTTTCACCGCACTCATTCCTTCTGCACGTGTGTGTTGCATGCATACTGTGTGCAGGCGTCGTCTTGGGGTATCACAGATTCATCATGATTCTCTTCTAGAGCCTACTCGAGGTATTTCTT
Organism: Desmodus rotundus; assembly: GCF_022682495.2. NCBI lineage: Eukaryota > Metazoa > Chordata > Mammalia > Chiroptera > Phyllostomidae > Desmodus > Desmodus rotundus. The sequence continues at coordinate 158,784,758 of NC_071390.1, read as the reverse complement.
TCTCATCACCGACAAACCTGGAATTCACTGAAGTTTTATTTTCAGTTGCAACCGTTCACACATTGAACAAACTTACTGAGTTCTTGCTGTGTGCCAGGCACTGTCCTAGACACCTTGGGCTACGTTAGTGAGCAAAGCAGACAATGATTCTCTCTCTTGGAGCTGACAGTCAAACACTGACGTGTTTCATGCGCCGGCGTTGGTAGGGCTGTCCCAAATACGCCACCAAAGCTGCTCGCCACGCCTAGACCTGTGAGTGCTTCCCTCTCCGTCCCGCGGGCCTTGTGTTCTGCTTCTTCCGCTCTGGTTTAATCAGAGCCCCTACTCTTAAATATTTGGGGTTGCTGGAAAGTGGGGGTGGGAGAGGTAGGGGAGAGCCCTGTTGCCTACAGGATGCTTGGAAATGTGGGAAAATCTTCCAGTGATTGGCATTATCTGCTGCTGGCTAATATAGACTAAACCTTTGTCATTTATTAGCAATTCTGTCTGAAAGGTATTTGGACTAATAACAAGCTCACTGCCTTTAGGTACTGTTACTTTATTATTTTATTTTATTTTTTTTAGCAGTTCAGTAGAACCATTTATTTTGCCTGTGGTTTTGTGGGTAAGGGATTTGGGGAGGGCTCTACCCAGCAGTTTGTCCGTCTGGCTTCATGTGGGGCAGCAAGGTCTAGATGACTCACTTCCAAGGTGGCATCTTTGCTCACGTGTCTGACGTCTCAGTGCTCCTGGGCTTTTCTTGCTGTCCGCCTGGGGCCTCAGACCGCAGGGCTTCTTCCATGACTTGGGCTTCTCAGGTACTGTTACTTGTACGGAATTTTGGCCTTTTCTTACTTTGCAAAAATGAAGGTAACAGCTAGCATTTATTGGGAGTTAATATACGCTAGGCTGTCTTCCAACAACTTCCACATTCATTGTTGAATATTACCCTGTAAACAACCTGCAGGGTGGCCAGTAATACCCCATTTTGACGGGTGAGGATGCTGAGGATGCTGAGGTTCTAAGCGGCTGCGTCCCTAGCCCAGGCTTGCACGTGAAGCCCGCTGCAGAGTCTGGACCTCATTTCAGCATGCCAGTTGTAGAATTCCCCCATAGGATCTGTCAGCGGGCGGGGAGATTCATGGCCTCAGCTGGGGCAGGATTTGGGCCTGACTTTCTCCTAACAGTTGTGACTAGCAGCAGCGAGAGTTCATCTCCGTCTTTTTAAAGGTTTTTCTGTTTCAGTTTCTGCTCCCAGATGTCCCTGCTAATGGAATATTTTTCTCCAGTCTAGTAAGCAATTCTGAGTTCACTCTCACAATTTCTCCTGCTTCCCACAACACGCACACAAACATCTTACGTACTCTGAAATGTAACTGGGGATCCAGACTATTTGTGCAAAGGTTGGGATGCTTATCACACATTTTCCAAGATGGCTTATTATTCAGCAGAGTCTATGACATGTAGTGTGAAGTAAATTGGAATTGGATCCTGAGTAGGTTTAAACATTTTTTTAAGGTATCCCCATTGTGTACGGTGCTTGCAGTGAATGAAATTGATACTGTGGTTCTCAGAAAGGAATGGGATGGTTCTGTATGGGACCACACGTCAGTGCTTTGTGCCCACGATGATAAGAGTAAGTTTCAGGGCACTGGCCCCCCCTTTTTTGGTAAAGGAAATGGCTGTTAGTATACACAAAGAACCACATGCAAGAAAAACCAAACTGTTAACTGGGTAATTTCTGGGCTGGGATTATGGGTGACTTTATATGTTTTTGTTTTTCTTAATGATTTTATTTATTTATTTTTAGAGGGGAAGAGGAGAAAGAGAGGGAGAAAAACATTAATTTGTGGTGCCTCTTATGCGCCCCCAACTAGGGGACCCGGCCTGCAACCCAGGCATGTGCCCTGACCAGGAATCGAACTGATGACACTTTGGTTCGTAGGCCAGTGCTCAATCCACTGAGCCACACCAGCCAGCGCCTATATGTTTTCCTTTCTTAGACGACACATGATTGTATATCAAGCTTATCATTGGAAGTAAAAGATGACTAACGAATGCATTCTGCTGCGGTATTGTAAAAGGCAGCTGGAGTATTGAGAAGTGGTCATATAATCAGTACTTGTTTTTTCTTGGTTCTTGAGGTTGGCCCTGTCACGCCAAGGCAAGATGCCACAGCCCAGCCTGCCTGACCACCCCGGGGCTCCTGGAAAGCAGTCAGAGGCAGGGCTCAAGGCGTTCCTCTTTTCCATCCCTTCGGCCCAGGAGCAGCCTGCTGGCAAAAGGTCTTGGTCATAAAACAACTGACCTTTCATTTTAGCCCAGAGATCTCAGCCCCTTTGGCCTAGAGGCATGTTTGCTGGAGGTGACTTGGGAGCCCAAGCCCCAGGGAGTGGGGGAGCAGAGTGAACATACCAGGAGGGGAAAATTGTAGCTACATTTTCCTCTTAAAACAAAGGGATAGAAAGAAAGAATTCGAGAGCAAAGCGTACATTTTCCAGTAGCTGCCTCAGTGCTGGTAAACTGAGTCCCTTCAGTATGTTCTAAGTACACAGAGTGAAACTAGGGAGCTCTCTGAGGCCAGTTGCACGTGAGTCTCGGGTCTTTGCACATTATACTGGGAAGTAAAGTCTGACCTGTGGGACTGGCAGTGAGTATGCCCCCTCCCAAGTCTGTGTCTGGCCCGCGTGGTGCTGATCCCAGCCTCAGGCTGAGTTCCCTGGATTCTGAGGCTCAGCACAGCCTCCGCAGGGACAACTCTGTTTCTCGCGCTGAGGCTCAGAATCCTGCACTTGGCCCAGGGAGCTCTCTCCCACTCAATTCCTTCCCGGGGAAGCAAAGCCTTACCTTTTACCAAAGAAACAAGGCCTGCCCTAGGAGGTCTGGCTGAAACCCAGAGAATCCCTTTGCTGTGTTTTCCATTGAGGTGGATTCTGCTGACAGGTAAGCAAAGGAGGGATGTGAACCCGGAAAGAGGGCACGGCCACACGCCACTCCAGAGGCCCGTCGCTGAGGACTGGCACTAGTCCCACTTCAGACATGGGCCCTGGTGCAGGGGGAGGAGAATCGCCTCTAAGGGGCACATTTAGTTAGACCTGTGAGTGGGGTACCACGTAGACACTTTGCAAATAACCCGAGATTTGGGTCCTGTCGTTCAGTCCTTTTGTGTCACATGAGATTACAAACTTTCCTCATTCTACACAGCAGGGAGCACAGGGGGCCTGGGAATCCTGTGTAACAAGTCATTCAAACGTGAATTCCACTTCGGCCCCTTCTGAGCATTTTTTGATAATCTAAAATTTCATACATTTCCTTTTATAGAGGGAAAAAGTTGAGTGCATTCAGACTCCCTGGGGTCTTCGGTGGCTGGTTTTATTCTAAGAAAGACAGAGTTTGTTACATATATAAATCACCCTGTTTGCTCATAATAATTTATTCGAGATGTACTCCGTATTTCTGTCTTAACCTGCTGAACACCCCTACTCCTGCAGCACTTAGCTTTCACTTTGGTTAGTCATTTGGGTATTTGTTTATTCCCTCTGTGGGGTCCCTGAAGGAGATCTATGTGTCATTTCTCTTTGTATTCCCAGTAGAATTTGGTATGAAGTTTTATGTGTAGTAGGAGTGTTAACAGGACTCTTACTTTCAAGTGACAGGCACCTAGTGTAAAATGACATTATCAAAAAGATTTATTGACATAAGAGTCGCAGTTTACTGGCTTCAGGTGTAGCTGGATCCAGGTCCTGAACTGTATCAGAACCACCATTTTCACCCTCGCTTCCATTCTTTCCCTCCCTGTCTTTGCTTCACCTCCTCCGGAAGACTCTGGCATGCATTTACGTGCAATGATACCTGCCATTCCAGGCTCATATCCTCGAACTCTAAGTCCAAAAGCCAGATTTCTCAGCCTGGACACTACTGACATTCTGGGCCAGAAAATTCTGCCGTCCAGACTCTCCTGTGCATTGTGGGACGTGCGGCAGCATTTCTCACCCTTCAGTTGCAACAACCCAGAAAGTCCCCAGACATTGCCAAATATCCGCCTGGGGAGCAGACTTGCCCCTGCTTGAGAATGACCTTGAAGCACAGGGGCTGGGAAGCCTTCTGAATTGAGAGCGAAGTCTTGGTGCGCTAGAAAGAGGATGTGGTAGGAAGCCAGGCTCTCCCTCGCTCTTCTGCTTATTAGCTGGGTAACTTGAGGTTAGTTTTCCCCACACTTCTCACTCAAATTAGACCATGCCTTTGAAAATATTTATTTCTTTCTGTGAAGTTTTTATTGCAGTGTAACCCACGAACAATTATACCTGTCGTGTACTAAGTGACTTCACAGCGTGAATAATCGTGCATAGCCAGCACCCAGAGGCCCCTCCCAGTCTGTCATCCTCCAGCAATAAACACTGTCCCGCCTCCTGCCATCATAGTTTAGTTTTGCCTTTTTCGAGCTTTTGCAAAAATGGAACTAAACCTTGTGAATCTTACTTACACCTGTTTTTATTCATCATGTTTGAGCATTTACACATGTTCTTGCGCATCCTCTCGCCCCTGTTTGCAGTTGTGTGACTGTGCCACGTACTTTTCAGTTCTGCTGATGGGCAGTGGGTCGTCTCTGGTTCTCGACTGTTGGTGGTGCTGTGCTGTCCTTGTACGCAGCTGTCGGTGGGCCCGGGCGCATCTCTGCTGTGAGCCCCGGGCTGGAATCGCTGGCACCCGCACCAGGGTTTTGTTGGGTTGACCAAAAAGTCTGTTTAGTTTTTTCCATAAAACAAAAGACACATTTTTCGTTTTGACCAGTAACTTCATCGATTTGGATATTTTGAGGATGTCGGCTATCTCCTGCTATTGGCTTCTAGTGGGTAGAGGCCAGGCTGCTAAACATCTTCCAATGCATAAGACAGCCCACAGCAAAGAATTATTTGGCCAAAATGTCAACAGTACCACGAAACTTCGCAAACCACTTTTGAAATGTTTGATCAGTCACAGCACCTTCTCCATACACGGCACAAATCTTTTCTGTGATTGAGTTGCATTTTTACTTTGCTTGAAATAATAAAGCATAATATGCCAAAAATGTTGTGTATTTTCTTCCATCTTCAGTGTTAAAATGACTGCACAAAAATTCATCAATTTTGATCATTTTTTTTTTTAAAAGTACACTAATATGACAGTTCTCACAATACAATCTAACCAAATTGTTTCGAATGAAGTTAAAGACAAATAAGCACTACTAGAGCCATTGTATGGAAAAACATAATGGACTTTTTGGCCACCCCGATAGAAAAGGGACCCCAGTTTCCCTTTTCAGACATTTTGTAACATATGTAACTAATACGGGGTGATTGCTATTATTAAGTACTAGTTCGTTATATATGTGTTTCTTAATCTTTGAGAGATTATTTTGAAGTAAATTTTGATCAAAATCATAAAATAGTTTTTTTTTTTTTTAATAAGACATTCACTCTTATGTGTATTATTGGCTGAGACCTCCGAAATGCAGTGAATCTATTTGCCAGATTTGCCCGGAAGTGGTGTAAATAGCTCATCAGTATCTGGGTAGTGACTCTTTCCATCTTCACTAGTTCATCTCGCTGAAAGCATGGTCTGTGCAGTCGGGCTGCGTCTGTGCTGGTGACGCCTACTAACCAATCGTTTGGGGTACGTGGTGTAGAGGACAGGGTGAGGAGGTGGCCTTCCTTACGTCGGGGCATGACAAAGGGCAGAGGATAAGTCTGGGGTTCTGCCCATTGGAACTATGGGGGCTTCTGGAAACTGCAGGTGCCAGAGCCTCACCAACAAAGCAGACCGACTGCGTCCTCTGCACTGGGGCAGGGCTAGACGCTGCTTTTTTAAATACTGGCGATTCTAGTGTGCAGCCACACTTGAGTTGTGCGTGAGTGCACTGAATGAAGAGGGCTGGACGGTGAGGACCCATGTTCCCAGGTTGAACATGCAATGATTCATTCCAGGATTTCTGTCAATATTTATACTAACCAATCAAAATATTTTGACTTTTAAAACTTGTTTTAGAAAACTTACAAAATAATTTCATAATCTTTCAGTGATATCTTCTACTCTTTCATTTCCTTTCTTCCCTTCTGCCTCTCCCTTTTGTTCACTCTTGCAGCTATTAAATCACTTCTTAGGTTGGATTTTAGCCTCACTGTTTTAGAGGTTTGTAGAAATGTGTTGGTTTAATCAAAAGGTTGTGGTGAACCTTTCAAAGGATTATTTTGGAGTATGATGCTGAGTTTGTGTTTGCCTAGATTCTTTCCATGTGGTTTGAAAGCCATGTGTATCCAGTTTGCCATTTCAGAGCTAGGGAAGCTGAATACTACTACTGTTTAACATGACGAAAGATGAATGGGTGCGGGCGTGTGGCCCCGTTTTAGGGACTAGCAGTCCTTAGCATTTCACATATGCCAGACGCCTCCTCAGCCAGCTAATGAGCCCATCTGATCTCTCTAGTGGGAAGACGTAACTCATTAGTCTGACCGTGTGGCTAATTGTAAGCACAAAGCCGGAGTTGAGACCTCTCTGCGCAGGACAAGCCGTCCCGGGCACACATTCTGTGCCTCGCTCGCATTTGTGTTCTCGCATCTGGCACAGCACATTGAAAACCCCATGTTAAGACGTGTCTCTTCCCTCCTGCGTGGCAAGCCTCATAGGTGAGGAGGAGTCACGCCTTACTCACTCACTGTACGAGGTGCTCTCACATCTGTGTCGAATCTGATCTCAGCAGGCCGAACTGCTGGATAAAAATGCTCACATGTGTCCTGCCCAGTTACTGTCAGGTGCTTTATTCTCTTTAAATCATTTAGGATAGAGTGAGGAAATAGGAAAGACTTGATTTCATTTGGTTTTCTCCCCCTGTTTACCTTGTTTATCACCCCCAAATAAAAGAAAACCCACAAATACTTAATTGCCACCGAAAACAAAGCTGTGCCTTCTGGAGATACTTAGGCTGAATTATCATTTTCTGTTCCAAGTGCTTGCTTTTGCCCCCTTGCAGTGAGCAGTCATTCCATCCAAGGGACAGAGGACAGTGCGGCCTGTCCTGTTTTTGCAATTTTGGAATGTTTTCATGTAAATAACAGGAAAAATGCCAGAATTTTAAATACACATACAGGTTTCTTTAGATTCATTTAATATTTATTTGTTACTAGTTGGCAGAAAAGCAAATGTGTAAGTGTGAAGTAAAATGACTTTCCATTCTAAATTTTGTTTCAGGAGCTCTTCCCTAAGTTCTTGTGAATAAAATTATACTTTGCAGTGTGTTTATAATCCTTTAAAATCCCTAAACCCTTTAAAAGAAAGTTGACCCAAATGTTTAATAAGAGCTTTATTTACAGAATGAACATTTCTGACTCTCTTAGAGTATCATTTTCCGGCTACTTAATGAGAACAACGTTCACGTAAGCTTGCTGCAGAGATGTCATACCGTACTGTGCACTGGCTACTACATGAATGCGAAAGACACTTGTTTTGGTTGTGAAATAAGTGCAGATTTACTTTAAAACTGAGCTTTAGTACAAACTCAGACAGGTCAACAGAAGCGCAGTCCAGTAGCATTGCGTGCCTGGGCCTCTTTATTATTGAAAATTCCTGTTCGTTGTGATTCCTAACGTAAAAGGAAATCAAACCAAACCTTAAACCCTGTGGAATTTATTCCAGTAAAATGTTTTTCAGATTCTTGTTTTTGCTTTGGTTAATTTTGATTTACTTTATCTGCTTATCTGCAGTCAGCAGTGACGTAGATATTATTGCTGAGACTAAACTAAAAAAAGATTTTTGTTAAAAGTACCCAGATCATATCAGTGGGAATGAATTCCACTGGCCTCAGCGTATCTGCCCTAAAAGGGTCTGTGTATTTGTAAATATTGTAACTGGAAGTGTATGTTCTCCTAGAGACTAAAGTTGACCTTGAGACATTTTCCAGTTAAGTTTGCTTGTTTTGGGGGTTAGTATTGGCATCCCCCTTTATTTTTATGTACCTCAATAATCTGCCAGCTCCCGCAGACCAGTCTCGGCCCTTGGTTTACTCCAGTCATCTCCTCTCCCTTTCTGGAAGCGGGAGTGCTGGCTTCCCCTGCACCTCTGACATTGTCCTTGCCTGCCTGTCTTCCTGCTTCTCTGCCCGAAATGTTGGTCTCATCTTCGCTCCCTTCCTGTACTTTCCCTTTTTCTCTTTCCAAGGTGTTTACATCCAAATCTAGATCTCCTGTCATAGGGATCAGGCCCCTTTGTCCGTCTGCCCACTAGATGCCTTTATTTTCAGGTCGTCCCGGTCTTACTCCACATGTACTAAAGCAGAACTCATTGTAGTATCTCCCCCGACTTGCTTCTTTTCTTTATTTCTGACTGGGGCTAATAGCACAAGCATCTGCCAGGAAGCCTAAGCCAGAGCTCTGCAAGTCCTGTGCAGTCTTCAATACCCTCCCCTCCTCCTTCCAGGTAGTTGCCAAGTCCTTTGGATTCTGTCTTCCAGGTTCTTTTTTTTTCTTAGATTTTATTGATTGATTGATTTTAGAGAGAGGGGACGAAAGGGAGAAAGAGAGAGAGAGAAACATCAATGTGTGGTTGCCTCTCGCACACCCTTTGCTGGGGCCCTGACCTGCAACCCAGGCATGTGCCCTGACTGGGAATTGACCCGTGACCCTTTGGTTCGCAGGCCTGTGCTCAATCCACTGAGCCATACCAGCCAGGTGTCTTCCAGATTCTTTTATTCATCCTTTCTCTCCATCTTCGGTGCTGGCTCTCTTAGCTCAGCTCCCAGCAGGCCCCATGCCAATTTTTCAGTACTCCATTCCCTTCCCAAGCAGGGCTGGCTCGCATTCATCTCTCATTTCTGAGTCCCTGCTTCCTGGCATTGAGTCATGCCTGGAAAAATGTTTGGAAATAAATGAAGTGAAGGATCCAGCTCTCTCATGTAACAAGTAACAGTGTAGGTGAGTCCAGGACAGAGTTATAAAGAATGGGGATTCAGGATTTCCTCCCAAGGGGCCATTATGCCCTCGTCTTTCAGAAAGCAGTGCCCAGGTCCGTTCTGGTAATGGAACTAAACAATCAGTAGAGGTTTACACAGTTACACACATTTGGAGCCCATTCTTTATTTAAATAGTCTGCTAGTATACTTGAATGATTTATAGTAATCTTTAAACATTAGGTTCTTAACTGTCTATGATTTATTGTTGAAACTACACTTGGCAGTATGCCTTCAAATATTCTGAAATTGTTATATTCTGGTCAGGATCCCAGTGATTTTTTTTAACCCCAATTATCTCCTTTATACCCACATCGCACATAACTCACCAGAGCAGGGAGAGGCAGGCACTGATCTTTGATGACAATAAGTCACTTTACGACTCTGATTAAAGTATGGAAGACATTGGTGGTTGGAAAAGTGACCACAGCTCGCGCTGACCAAGGTACAGTGTACTCTTTATACCTCTTCTGACCCTGCGATGCAAGGACACAGATACGTCCTCTGCTTTGTGTCTTACCTGAGTCTGTGCCATTTATTACTGAGCCACCTGTAAGTGCCTGCAACTTCACACACTTTCTCCTGCCTTTGATATACAGCGAAAGACACCATTACTCACTTCAGATGTAGTGGGTGGCCCGGTGTACAGAAATGCCCGTGATTTTACCAAACCTCAAAAGACCAAGCAACCTTTGAGTTTTCCGTTCAGAGAGTGGTTAATCATTGGGAAGACTCATGTGACTCGTGATCAAATAATTTCGCATGCTTGCTCAGAAAAGCGACAAGGTTCCTTACTTGCATAAATTGGCTGTTTTTCTTTGCAAAACAACATTATTCTTTACCTCACGGAAACAGCTTTTAACTGAAAAATCTTAATCATTTTTTTTTCTGTCAAAGAGAGGAACAGAGGCTGCTGTTGCCCACGTCCTGGGGTGACTTGTTGGCAAAGGTGTGAATGAACCCTAGACTTCCTGCCTCTTTCTTCTCCTTTTCCTGTCTTTCTTCATGCCGATGAACAATGTTTAGGCCCCCACGCGACGCACGACTGTTTGGCGGTAGAGGAACGAGCGGTGCCGCAGCATTAGCAAGGGGTTCAGATGGGCGCTTGATGTCTGCCGACAGCTCTCCTTATTTAGTATCGCTTAGGTTTTACGCTTCAGTGATCAATTTTAAAATACAAAACATCCCTAAAGGTATTTTGACTCTTTCTGTGATGAAATACCTTGAAAGGATGTAGCATAACCTCCTATGGCAGAGAGGCACTTGATAGAAAATCTCAGAGAGGAAAATCGTTCGAGTCATTGGGTTTTGGGGATGTCATGAACCCAGAACATTAGTATACTTTTAACATCTATTAAAACCACCTCCCTTCACTGTATACATTGATCTGTGACCTGAGTTGAAAAGGTTTCTTTTTTTTCTTCCCTATAATGTTGTTAAAAAGGCATTGGGCCTAGGGATATGGGGCTTTAAATCAAATTTTCTTACGTAGGACAAAGACAAAAATAGCTCTGCGTGTCAGGTCATGGCGATCACTAAGCACTGCCTTGTGAAGACTGAACCCGTGTGGTCTCGTCCTAGTGCTGCGGCTGTACGTACCGCGTCCAGATGATGGTGCAGACGCTGCTCCTGGGTGACAGATTCACCTTCTTGTCTGCTGCTGCTCCGGGGGGTCCTGTCCCAAGCTGATGATGAGAGGGTGGAGCAGTCGAGACGACCATAGCACAGGAGAGCGTTTTGTTCATTTTCTCAATTGTGACTTTACTTTGAACCCAAAGGCTTTGGAGTCTCTCTGGGTAGAAGCCCAGTGTGTTGCTATAATAACAACACTGTGTGGTTGCTTACTCTTTGACTGAAACCTCCAAGCTTTGCAATTAATACTATTCAACTATTAGGAAATATAGGACTCCGCATTGAAGAAAATAATGACGTTGTGATTTGAAAACATGTTTTATAAGATTTTTTCAGTCATCTTCCTCCCAACCATTTATTGTGGAAGACTTTCCAAGGTACACTGCCATGAAATCTAGAGTAACTGCATAGTATTGGTGAGCACCTTGGAGACAGAACTCTGGGAGGTGATGCCTTCCACAAAGAGGACCTTTGGCTTTGGAGTGGGACCAGCCTGCATTTGAATGCAAGGCTTGCACGCTGGTTGGGTGTCTGTGGGACAGTTGACGGCCTTGTGGGGTGTAGCGGGCATGCGAGTCCTCTAGTGTAGCCCCTTGTCTGTAAGAGGTGCTTAGTAAATACGGTTCTTCCTCTCTCCTCTGTGCAATTTGTGTGTTTTCTGCCCATGGGAGGGCAGACTTCTTTTTCTAGAAGTCCGGTAAACTGACAAATGCTGGAGAAGGAACGCACAGAGTCCCTGTCGAGCCCTCCTCTGCCTGGTACCCTGTGATGGAGTGTGCGGTGGAACCAGGAGGGAGCGTGGTTTTGGCTCACTGTGCGCGTGAGTACAGGCTACTGCGTGGTCCAAAGTAACACTCCGTCCTCTCTCCGCAGGTGCCTGAGATCATCAGCTCCATCCGCCAGGCCGGGAAGATTGCCCGCCAGGAGGAGCTCCATTGCCCGTCGGAGTTCGACGACACTTTCGCCAAGAAGTTCGAGGTGCTCTTCTGTGGCCGGGTGACCGTTGCGCACAAGAGGGCCCCGCCAGCCCTGATCGACGAGTGCATCGAGAAGTTCAATCACATCAGCGGCAGCAGGAGGGCCGAATGTGACCCTGGCTCCCGGAACTCCGAGACCGCCAGTCTGGCCGGGGGCTTTTCCTTCACCGACAAGTTTCGATCTGTGCTGCAGCCCGCGGGGAGCGCGGAGCAGGGCCGCTGGCCCATGCGCAAGTCCTTCTCGCAGCCTGGCCTGCGCTCTTTGGCCTATAAGCGGGAATTTCAAGATGGAAGCCTTCGAAGCCACAGTTTCTTCAGCTCTTTTGAGGAAGGCGACATCGAGAACCACCTCATCAGTGGACACAATATTGTGCAGCCAACAGATATCGAGGAAAATCGAACTATGCTCTTTACGGTAAAATAGTCACCAAGCCTCGTGCTCATTCCCAGTCTGAGAGAACATACTCAAAAGAAAATGTGCTTTGTTGAGCGAAGATGCTTAGTAAATTGCTTTGGGGTTTATGAGTGAATCCATGTATTTTTATACCTAATAATTCTCTTCCCAGGATAAAATCCCTGCTTTAGTCCTAAGCTTTTGAAGTCATCAAGGGGAATGATAAAGAGAATCCCTTTCCTTGTGTAATTTTTGTCTCCCTGCACCAGGGTTGTGAAGATGCCTCTTCAGTGTGGAAAGAACTTAGTTAGTGTAAAAGAGGCCCAAAAGGGATATTAAAACATGTATGTTAATTTCAAGTAATCTATTTCAACAAACTCTTTTTCGAAAACACTCCTTCCTTACTGTTTTTATTAATTTTTAAAGATTTACCCTTTGTTAATAAGGATAATTGGAATTGGAGATGATGAGATTTTTGAAATTTATACCCAAATGAAATATTAGTTTAGCCAACTGCCTATTCACTTTTTTCCCTGCAAGTTTGATAAACTGAAAATGGATCAAATGTCAGAAAAGGCATGGACAGGGAGGCTGTCCCTGGCAGTTGGGGTTCGTGGGTCCCATGCTGCCCTGGACCTTGCTGGCTGGGCTTGGCCCCCCTGGGAGTCCCCTGGGTGTGAGCTGATGGGTTTGGAGCTCTCCCAGCAGTGAACCAGCCTCTGAAGGTGCACGGAACTGACTGTGCTCGACTGACCCCCCTTCTCTGTTTTCCCTTTGGCTTAAGGCCGAGCAACATCCTAGAGAAGGCAAAGTAACTTAAATGTCCTATCTTGCTTTTGCGCCTCCCTCAGGGCAGCGAGCGAGATGGCTGAGGGGTAAGGAAGCTGGCTACTTAGGTTAACGCTTGTGGCTGCAGCAGCTTTAAGATGGAGAGAGTGAGTCAGGGTAAAGCGGGCTGATTTCCTCCTCTTTTCATCTAGACCTAGTCAGCCTTCTGCTTTAATCTGTATTTTTTAAAAATCCCTCTTGGTGTCACTGGGAAAGCTGCTTGGTGCATTTATTTTCAAGTACTTACTGTGTGACTGCTGCGTGCAGGGTTCCTTGCAATAGATACACACTAGAAATACAGCAGTGAGCGAGACACATGGTTTGTGCCCACGTGGAATTTAGATTCCGGTAGGAGAGATCCACAGCTGATTGCAAGTAATGATCTCATTGCCATAGAAATAAATGCTGCAAAGGATAAGTAGAGGTTCCTGCAAGAGCATGTTCTAGAACCAGAGAAGACTTCTTTGAGGACACGATTCTCACTGAGCAGAGGGTTCAGAGTAGACAGCAAGAAGAGCACGCAGAGCTCTCAGGAGATGCTGACACATTGGCATTTGGGACAATGCCTTATCTGTATGAAGGTGCCTCTTCGCTGGTACTTTCAAAACAAGTGGAGCTGTTAATATTTACTAAAAAGAACTCTTAAGAAACTTTGAAGCAGCAGGAGAGAAGGCCCTGGGGAAGGGTGGAGCACAGGTGACGGTGGCCGTCGCAGCTCGGTGCTATAAGGAAGTCTGTTACGCTGACCCACGCCAGTAAGACAACGTTGATTTATGCTAACACGCCAACTTTCAAAAGCCAAGGAAGTCGTACAGGAATGCCTGACACACAGTATGTGCTCCACAAATGGCAGGGTTATTTTAGCAATAATGTAAAAAGACTTTTCAGTAAAAAATCATTAGGAAAGTGTCTGGGAAGTTTTAAAAAAGAGCCTCTGTTTTCTGGAACATTCCTCCTGGGAGGGGGCATGGTGGGAGCTGAGGCTTTGTTGCTGACTTTTGGTCCCTCCGTCTCAAAGAAGGGCTCTGTCTCACGTAGGTGAATGCACTAAGTTGTCCTGGGCTACGCAAATCCGTAGGATGAGCTACAGCCTTTGAAGTGATTTTCTGCAGTGAGGTAGTCAGAATTTTATAGGACTTGCCCCTTTTATTCTTTATTTTCATAGGTCATGAAATGAGAAAGTGTGTGTGATAAATTTGTATTCAACTTTGATAAGAAGCTGGTTGCTTTTTTTGTTTGTCTTTTAAGATTGGTCAATCTGAAGTTTACCTCATCAGCCCTGACACCAAAAAAATAGCACTGGAGAGAAATTTTAAGGAGATTTCCTTTTGTTCTCAGGTAAATGGAGACGGGTTATTGGCTCAATGGCAGTTGAATTTTTAATGAATTATTTTAATATGTGTCCTTCAGCAGAAGGGCTAGTGGTCACAAGATGTATGCGCTCTACGTGCTTGATTCGTGTGCTTGCATTTCTTTCTTCTTGGCTTTGGGGTTTAAGGCAAAATATAAATAGAATTAAGAATTTTGTTTTTAGAAGCAGTAACCTGGAGAAAACGGGTCTGCTCTTTATTTTTTTACATTATTGGTGGTAATGTTTCCCAGTGATGATTTCCAGGTGTGTGTGTGCACATCTCTGTGGGTGTTTTACAGACATATTTATATATACACATGTATTCATACTTTTAAGTAGATACTTATTTCTCCTTTACAAAAATTCATAACTTTTTTGGGTACCAGTCATGTTGTTTCTTTTTCCTTAAAATATACTAGATAGTGATTATTTTTGAGGATGTTTTATTCAGAATACTGTCTACTTGAGTTCCTTCTTGATAATCTCCTGGTGTGTTTCTTAGATTTTGGAGAATCTTATCAGTTATAAATGAGCAATGCCAGTTTTATTCAGGATCTTCCTAACAAATATGAGGTCACTTAACACTATTGTTTCACTATTTTTTAAACTCTGACTTCTCATTAATTAATAAGATGTTGAAATTCTCATTGTTTGTTGATTTATAACATGATCTACCTAAGAATTCAAATGGGAATTTTTCCCCCCAAAATGTGAAAGTAAGGAATATTCCTGAATAGATCAAATAGGGAACCATTTACAAAGGAGAAGTTTCTCCAGATCCTGTTCCCCGAGATGTAAGCTCTCGCGGACGCCTAACTTGGCCGTGGGAGAACGCAGGTTGAGATGCCAACTCACGTCAGTGGTTGTCGTTTACTGGAAAATGTTTGACCTGAGAGTGAGATTTTCCACAGAATGTTTATGTTGGTTTGCTGCTCTTCCTATTGAAATGTTAATGTTAAGTGTTTGCCTTTTCATGGGATGGCTTTATGATTTCCTAAAGAGTGCACTTCTCAAGTTTACCTTACACTGAACTTCAGCTAGCGGCCTCTGCACGCCGGGTCTCAGCAGCGGTGCTCTCAGGAGATGCTGACACATTGGCTTTTGGGGATGATGCCTTATCTGTATGAAGGTGCCTCTTCGCTGGTGCTTTCAAAACAAGTGGAGCTATTAACATTTATTAAAAAGAACTCTTAAGAAACTATGACAGAGGCCTGGCCTTGATATCTTATTTTTAAAAGCATCTCTGTTCTTTGTGATTATAGTTTTTGACTCAATCTTCGTACCAGTTTACTTCAGTGTTTACCCATGTATTTTAGAAGTACACATTTTATATCCTTTAACCTTTGTGTCTGTGTGTGTTTGCACACACATGTGTGTGTATGTGTGTAAAATTGAGTTTTTTCATTAACCTCTGGTCTGCTTTTGATTTTCCAAGTAGCTTTTTATTCTTTAGTACCTAAGAGAAGTTCTTGTTTTTCTGTGTCAGCTTTTCTACACTTCTTTTAGTACTAAAATTAACATTAAAACTCCAGTTTTCAAATCTTATTTCTCTTACTGTGGGAATAACCAGAGTAACATTTTAGAAGAGCAGTGTTAATTATCCTATTTGAGAGATGTTTTTACTTAAAATATCAGAAAAAAAAATCTTCTGGTGCTCTGTCTCCACGTTTTCACTTGCTGTTCTGGCAGTGATGCCGCTTTCAGATTCAGCTCAACGTTCCTTCCTCTCCCCCTGCCTCCAACAGGGCATCAGACACGTGGACCACTTCGGGTTCATCTGCCGAGAGTGCTCCGGGGGCGGAGGCTTCCATTTCGTCTGCTACGTGTTCCAGTGCACAAACGAAGCTCTGGTAAGCCGGACGAGCACGTCCCACCTGGGAGCCTGAGCTGCGAGGAATCTCAGCCTCACTCATTGTTCTTAGCAAAACCAGTCTCACTGACATATGGTTATTTGGATTTAATTATTCTTTCATGCCTATCACATATCTAATTGGCACACGTCTGAGACTTATTTGGTGGTGCATTTTCCATTTTCACTATTTTCAAAGAACCGGATCACTTGCACCCTCTGGTTTAGCAGTTTTAAAAATGTCATTTTGAACTTTTGATCACAGGAGTTGGCCTTTTCACTTGATATTTAATTTGTTTTTCACTTTTTTCTGCATCTCCTTTAAGAGCCTTGAGCATCTAGGTGGTATTTCTCAAATGGTAATCCAAGCAGCTATGACTGTTACCCACCACCCTCTGACTAAGAGTCCAGAAAACTCTTGAAGTACTAAGTCCTTGCACAGAGTTCCGAGTGCTCAGCCCAGCTCACTTTACACGGCCTTCTCTCTGGTCAGGTGGATGAAATCATGATGACCCTGAAGCAGGCGTTCACGGTGGCTGCCGTGCAGCAGACGAAGGCGCCGGCCCAGCTGTGCGAGGGCTGCCCGCTGCAGGGCCTGCACAAGCTCTGTGAGCGCGTGGAGGGTGAGTAGGGGCCCGTGCACGCTTCAATGTAGTGGGAGTGAGGTGCCCGGAAAACCAGACGATCCGCATTCATCGAAAGGTTCTGCCCAACAGAGCCTTGTATCGGTTACTGGGATTGTTGGTGAACTCTCAGTGTATGGTGAATGTGTTCTGTCCGCCAGGCGGCGTGCTAGGTGCTCATGCTATGAAGACAGAAATCCATGCCCCCTCTGCCATTTCCCCGGCAGGGGCTCTGAGGGTAGTGGTGGCGCTACCACTGGTGGCATTAGGGGGAAAGGTTACAGAACCAGCCCAGTTGTTCATCAAGGTTGTGTGAGTGGTCAGTCCTATTGGCTGCTATGGAGAGATCTAGTAAGATAAGATCCAAAGAAATTCCACCGGGTGTCTCAATTAGAAGGCCATGGGTAACCTCTGCCGGAGCAGTCTTAATGGAGTGAGTGCAGGGGACAGAATACAGGGCGCACTGGAGGAGCAAATGGGAAAGAGTAAAGGCAGTAGTAACGGAGTACGGACTACTATTTCTAGAAATTTGACTTAAGGAGAAGCCATAATGTTACAATTTGCAGCTATTATTTATTGAGAATGCAAGCCGTGCCAGGCACTGCGCACAGTGCTTTCCTCCACATGTTCGGGTCCATTTCGTGCTCACCACATCGCGGGAGAAGAAGGGCCTACGTGTTTGCACATTGTAGGGATCAGCTGGGGATGAAAGAAGTCCAAGAGTAAACCAGTGTAAGTAGGAATAAACCAGTCCAGCAGTCGGACCCAGGTGGGTAAGCGCCAGCCGTCACCTGCCACCAAAGCTGTCCTCCTCTTGCAGTGAAGAACCGGCTGACATTTTACAATTGGAAGGGTTTGAGCAAATTCAGAGCCTGATGGACCACATGAGTCAGAATGGAATGGGGACATCCCTCCCCAACAAGGGTGGAAGTCGGCCTCAGGCAGGGAGCAGCTCTGCCTCTCAGACTGCAGGGGCCCAGGGCCAAAGGTGAGGATGAAGTGGGCACCCTGATGCTTGTGGGGGGAACCCCAAAGTTGAGGGGTCCATTCCTCTCTGTCCTTAATTTTGCATTTTGTTCCATTTATGGGAGGATTTCTAAAACTTTTGTGTGTGTGGTTTTGAGGGGAATCACAGATTTAAGCAACCCATGTTATTGTAAAAATTAAACAAAGATTTGACTGTTTCTCTCTAATACTTATACGCTCTACTGGCGTAAAGAAAAATGACCTTATTATTTAAATCTGACTTCCCGTTTTTATAATTGTAGTAAAAACATACATAACATAAAATTTATCATTTTAACCTCTTTGAAGTGCACAGTTCGGTGTCCTTAGGTGCATTCACGCTGTGGCTGCGTCACCACCATCCATCTCCAGAACTTCGTCATCTTTTCTCACTGACACTTAGGAAACGTCAACTCTCATTTTCCCTCTTCCCAGCCCCTGACAGCCACCATTCATTCTGTCTCGATGAGCGCGACTGCCTTAGGTGATTCACACAGGGTGGACTCACAGGCTTTGTCCTTCCGTGCCTGCCTTAGTTATCTAGCATAACGTCTTCTAGGTTCATTCATGTCGTAGTGTGTGTCAGAATTTCACTTCTTTGTGAGGCTGAATAACATTCCATTGTGCGTACACGGCATTTTGTGTATCCATTCACCTCTTGGTGAACATGTGGACAGTTGCCACCTTTTGGCTACAGTGAGTGATGCTGCTGTAGATGGTAGTATGCAAACACCTGTTCAAGTACCTGCTTTCCAGTCTTTTGGGAACACACCCAGAACTGGAATTGTCTAAGTTTTTGAGAAACCGCCGTTATATTTTTTACAGTGGCTGCACCATTTTGCATCCCCCTCAGCAGTCCCTCTACACCTCGCCAGCGCTCGTTGCATTCTGGGCTTTTCTGGTGGAAACCACCCTCAAGGGTGTAAGATGGTATTGATTTCCCTTTTTGAGTGAGATAAACTGACAATTTTCTTCTTAAGGTTTTTGAAAGTTCATTTTCTGGCATTATAACGTCCTTTAAAATGAATAAAAGTGGTTAGTATTTTTAACTGTGTTTCCCTAGTTGTTACTGTTTGCTGACATTCTACAAAATAGGTCTGGGAACAAAAACAGTTGGGCTTTAGCTAGAGATCCCATCTGAGAGGATCACTAACCCTTTCCTTTTGGTGTTCAAGATGCGGTACACGATGACAGAAATGTCCCGTAAGAGCTTGTTATGAAGCTAGCAGTGACTTTGGCCTTGAAGATAAAGCAGATTGTGATCTCTGGGGACTGGAAGGGTTCCAGAGTTCCACTTCATAAAGCTTCCCTGGTCTGGCTTAGCTTTCGGAAAGTCATAACTGAAAAGTTTAACTGGGGTAGGAATTTTGCAGCTGTAGTTGTGGAATTATCATTTAATCTGCCTTTTACCTAATAACATCTAAGCAAAGCAGAAAGCTTGTATGCTAATGTATTGT
Source organism: Desmodus rotundus (assembly GCF_022682495.2). Classification (NCBI taxonomy): domain Eukaryota; kingdom Metazoa; phylum Chordata; class Mammalia; order Chiroptera; family Phyllostomidae; genus Desmodus; species Desmodus rotundus. The sequence continues at coordinate 158,765,686 of NC_071390.1, read as the reverse complement.
AACAGCATCCGTTATGGAGGCTGCTGAAGGTACGCTTTGACTGCATCATGGGAAGCATTTCCAAAGTATAGATGGCACATTATTAGAGGCATCCCAGCAGGGGAAATGCTAATTATTTATGAACAGTTTGAGGGCCTTGCCTTTTGCTCTGTTCCATTCTAATCAGTAAAATGAAGTGGTTTATTGAAGCTCATTGCATGTTCCTTTAAGAGTGGTTCTAATAGGAACTTATGGTCTGGCCGAGAGCTCCATAAACCGTGGAGAGGACCAGTGACATGGCCACAGAAAGAAAGACTTCAAGACTGTGTTTGGTTAATTGATACAGCCACGCTGTGCCCCGGAATGTATGAAACAGACTGAATATGCGGTACAGACTGAGGACATCGGACACTCCGCTGTAACCGCACTTCCCACACATAGAGGTGCAGCGTGCGTGGTCTGTATTTGAATTGCGTTCCACTGCTAGTAGTATTTGTAGAGTGTTTTGCTTACTTTAAAGTTTACAGGAGCATTTTCAGAGTTACTAGAATGATTTGTTCTTTCACGAAAAAGAAAACAGACTGTTGAACTGGGGTTTCCTTTTGAACTCTGAGTAAATTTGCCTCTGGCAAATGCAAGCCATTCATCAGAGCTCCCCCTAGGAAGCGCCTTTTCAGCAGTGACAGTGTGGAAGCGGGCTCACCCACAGCGGGCTGTGGGGGTTGTAGGCGGGGGTGCCCTCCACTCTGGTTGCCTTTTTCTTGCCTCCTTTTCCCTCTATAAAGCCTTTTGACATCACGTGGGGAGTGCTGCCACCTTGCTGCAGAAAGCACCCAGGAGGCCCTGACGGACTAGACCTGGGCGGGGACCGCCTCTGTTTTAAGTTGGGGCAGGAAGGACTGAATGATCCCAGGCATCCTGAAGACAGTGATAAAATCTGTCAAAGCATCTCTTCACACCTGCCGAATATGAAGTCTGTACTGCATGATTTCACCTAAGATTGTTGGAAGTATATAATTAGTCTAACTCTTCTTAGAGCTTGGGGTTTCTCTCTACCTGTGAATGCCTCATTAAACGACACAGCATGTCCTGGCTAGGATGCTTACACTATATCAGAGACATCCTCTATATGTGGGGAGGATTTTTAGTTAATGATTACTGAGGGCTTATGTTACTATAAATTTAAACACTATTTTGATTCAACATTTAAGTAGTTAGAACAGTAAAACCAGCTGCCTGCTTCCTTGGCTTCTGCAGCCTGACATCTGGCCAGAAGAGCACCTGAATTTGCTCTGCCAGAATCCGTCTGTCCTTTCTGCACTTGTACCCCCTGTGAATTAACTCACTTTGGTGTTGAAGCCCTCACGTGTCAGGTGACCTAACTCTCTGTGTGAAAGGGAGGCAGTGAGTGTTTCAGAGTGGTCTCTGGAGGCAAACAGACGTGGCTCCAATGCTAAACTCTGTTCCTTACTTAGTGATGACCTTGGACAAAATACTTGACTTTACCTTGCCTCAGTTTCTTCGTTTATACATTGGGTTAATGAAAATAGTGCCCACTTCAAGGATTATTTTGAGGATTAATTGAGACTTTGCATGTATTGTTGAGCAAGGTGGCACAGCAATCACTGAAAAAATACTGGCTTTTATTTTTATGGTTGCCCCTTAAGGCTTTCTTGGCAACAAAAAAGGAGGGAAGGAAGGACTTGCTGGCAGCTGAGACTGGGTTGGGGGCTAGCATCCTCGCCACCGCCTTTTGGGAGGGAGGAGGTTGGGGGTAGGCCTGGCTGCTGTTCAGCTCCTGACCTTGGACAAGTCACCTGGCTTCTGGATCCCAGCAAACCCATCCGTAATGCAGAGGCATGATTTTTCCAAGTGCTTGGTCCAGATTTGAGAGCTGCCCCTCCTGGCCATCCTGAGTTGTGTAGGTGTGTCCACACCGATCTGCAGCTTCTGGAGGAAAAGGCCAGGCCCCTGCCCAGGGGCTCACTTGGGAGAAGAGAGTGGCAGGTGGATAAGCATTTGGAATTAAAGTACAGGCGTACCTTGGAGCTATTACAGGTTCAATCCAGACCACCACAGTAAAGCATATCCACAATAAAATTGAGTCCCATGAAGTTTTTGGTTTCCTGTGCATACAGAAGTTACGTTTACACTGTATCGTGTAACAGCATTATGTCTAAGAGAACAATGTGCATGCCTAACTTAAAAATACTTTATTGCTTAAAATGCTGACCATTATCTGAGCCTTCGGTGGGCTGTAATCTTTTTGCTGGGAGTTGTCACAGACCTTCAGTTTGTAGAAAATGCAGAATCTTCAAAGCGCAGTGAAGAGAAGAGCAGTGGAACGAGGTGTGTCTATAGCGCACAGCGTTCTGCGCATGGTGGGTAGCTCAGTAAGTCCCTTCCTTCTAAATCTCATCACGCGGAACACCTCTGGCACCAAGAAAAGGCAAAAGTAGTTTTACTCTTGCATTACTATTTATTAGCCATTGGACTACTTATTTGTCTTATAACTATAAACCTCCTTTTTCCCACCCCTGTATGTGTGGAGAAATAACTTTCTAAAATATCAGACATTAATGGGCACTAAAACTGTGACTTTATAACTTTTTCTCAGAATCCTCTGTACTAGCGACTAAATTGTCATAAGATTGTTAATAAGCAAGTGGTGGAAAGAGGAAAGGTGTTAGTTAGCCACACGATTCAATTTTGTGTGACGGAGTCTAACATGCAAGGGATAAATGTTCATCAGTTTTCAAAGGGAGTAGTAGTAGTTTCTCCTTAAGAAAAGTTATCGAGTTCATATGTAAATACTCATGAGAATTTATCATTTTTTGAGGACAATGTTCAGATCAGATGAGGTGTTTTAACATAGAGCAGTGGCCAAAAGTACTTTGGAACTGCGCAGACCTGAGGTAGTGTCCAAGGTAGTGGTTTTTTGGAAATTCTGTAAGCGCTCTGGGTCTCAGTTTCCTTAACTGTAAAATGGGTGTAATCAAACCCTCTTCATCAGCTTGTTCTGAGCATTAAATGACAGAACTCAGGCTTCATGTTTAAGACACGGAGGGCTTAACCAACAAATGTGACTTGCTGGCATTGTCGTCGTCATTATTAATTAGGATTTCCACAAAATCCCAGACACCTGAAGTGGGTGGGTAAGCATGTAAAGAGAGTGAGTATAGAAGTGTTCGTTTACATATATTTTCACCTCTCTCTCTGTTTTCTTTCTCCTAACAGGAATGAATTCTTCCAAAACCAAACTAGAACTCCAGAAGCACCTGACAACATTGACTAATCAGGAGCAAGCGATGATTTTTGAGGAGGTGCAGGTACAGTACTGGTTTTTACTTTCCACGTGGGAAGAAAAAGCAGCTTACCCGTGGCATGTTATTTGTAAAACATAGGAAACCAGTTTTACCGTGTAAAACATGGCCCCAAGGAAGTGGCCCTGAATTCCTCCTGGGTTACGCTCTAACAGCCCCGTGGAAGGGCCAGGTCAGAATTGCAGGTTCACATCAGGTCTTGGTTTTCTCGTGAAAACAACAAAACCGGGAAGCACTCCCTTAAAAATAGTCTTTGGAATGAGAGAAAGGAAGTTATGAAGTGGAGGAGCCTTAGCCTGGGGACAGCAGACCTGGCCTTGGGCCCTGAGCACCCGTCTGCTCCAAGGGAAACCTTGGCCAGCACAGTCGTGGTCCGGATGGGGGCCCTGAGTATGGGGGTTGATGGAGACGACATTCGTGTCTGAAATTAAACATGGATTGTTCGTCCTCTCTTTTATTTTTATTTTTTATTTTTTTAAATAAATTTAGATGATATTGTCTACTTAGAACTATATGTCAAACCTAAACAAAACACAAAACAAACCAAGCTCAGGGGCTTTCTGCCTTAAATCTGGAAATGTGTTCTCATCCTTGCATTCAGACGCACGGTATCTCAGGGAAACCACGCCATGCGCGCTGGCATGCCTGTTGTCTGCTCGTTATGAATCTTTAATGAGCTCATCAAAAATTTCATGTCTTCCATAGCCCAGGGGCATTCTGTATGGCTTTCTGGCACTTTTGGGGGCGGGGGGTGGGGGGGGGTAAAGCACATCAGAACAAAGAATTAACAGTGGGGAGGGGAGTGGCAGGGCCCAGCTGGTTCAAGACTCACTGAACCACACAGGAAGGCTTGCCGCTCTCCCTCCATGTTGGGGCAAGTCTGCACACTTAGGACCCAGGGTCTGTTCTCTGTTAGTGTGAAAAACTGAAGGATCATCTCTCTCTTAATCCCATGTTAAAGTTCGCTTAATCCCCTGTTCTCCTTCCACAGGAGGACTGGCATATGTTAGTAGGAGGAAAGCACAGGAAGACTTTTTTTTTTTTTAATTTCACATATAGCTAGGGGTGTAATTTTCATGATTTTTAACTGGCTTGAAATTTTCTTGTTTTCTTCTGAATTGACTTGAGACATACCACTTTGTTTTTTCCTTTAAGGATCTTTAGAGTTCTAAGTACACGGTACACTTAGGCAGATTTAATGTGATTTGTACTTGGAATTCATGAATGGGTAAATAGGTGGTAATTTGCTTCTATTACGAAGGCACTTAGAGTGGAAGCCGGGCGTCTCATCTGATGCCGGCCTGCTTGCTGTCTGGTGCTGTCAAGTCACTTCGGGAGCAGCTTTCCAGCGAGCACATCTGAGGCGTGTTCCTCCCCTGACGGGAGCTTGCTTTTTGGTGGAGACAGCACCGTACAGCTTTCCCAAAACAGTGCAATGAGTCAGGCTCGGAAATGCACCAAGTATTTTTCTGTGGCAATGAGAAGTTTCTAATGGATGCATTTCTGAGATGCTCTTCGACCCGTACACATTTTGAGAGGAGTACATTATGGCAAAGAGACTTTAGAGAAAAGCGGTGACAAAGTTTTACTTTTAAACAAATATACTCAGTTAATATCCTGGGGTCCCGATGGGTTGTCTGTGAAGACTCTGCAGATTTCTGATTGGTTTAAAGACCAGGGGGACGTACTGGGTCAGAACAGCGAGCTCAGGCCTCGTCCTCTGTCATCGTCAGTGTGGGTTGTCCTCAAATGGCACGGATTTGTGATGGATCTCTCCTTTTAATGGCTTATTGATCGTCTTGTTGAATTATTTCCTCAATTACTATTTGTGGTTTTCATAAAACATTTTGTAAACAAAGTCCTTGGTTTCCTTCTAGATAGCGGTGCCTGCTAATGCGTTTGAAAATCATACATTTCAGAGAGATCATCAAGGATAAGATGGCTTTGCAGTGTCAGGGGTCCTCATGCGTAGAACAGCTAATATTTTCCTCATACTGTCATTCCTGGAGGGTGATTTGTTTCAGGAGAACTCTCCAACAGCACATTTTCATAAGACAAATGTAATTCCTGTTGAAATGAACGGTACATGATTATCCAAGCATACACAACCGTGTTTTTGTAAATAAATGTATAACGAAAAGTAAAATGCACCCCAAACAGAATTGTAAAGAGGAAGAGCCCTGGCCTGTGGCTCAGTCAGGAGCATCACCCTGTATACCAAAAGGTCATGTGTTTGATTCCCGTTCGGGGAGGCAACCGGCTGATGTTTCTCTCTCTCACTCTCTCTTCCCCTCTCCTGCTCTCCCCCTTTCTCTCTCGCTCAAATCAATAAGCATATCCCTGGTAAGGATTGAAGAAAAGAGAAAGAAATGAGGAGTGGTCATGCAGATGACGCTGGAGTTGGCACGCTGCAAACGCGCGGGCTGAGCTCTGAGAGCACAGTTCTGTGCCAGGCGGGCGTCTGGGCCCATTAGCCCCTCTCTTTGCAGGAGGACCCCTGATGGCGAGCCCGCTGCAAAGCCGCACTTTTGTTTATGATCTGCTTGGAATGTGTCAGTTTTGTACATTCAAAGTGGGCAGATGTGGAGATGACTCCCGAGACCTTGCTGTCTTCTCAGGCTGCCGAGCAGCTGGCCGAGGACGCCACGTGCAGGCTGGTCCTCTTCAGTATGAAAAACCGCGGTTAAGCCGAAGCAGGGCTAGTGAAGAAAGTGTCCAGTTCCTGTCATCTGAATGAGTGTATTTAGGGAATGACTTAACTGATACTGAGTAGATAAATCAAGTAGATTTATATTCAATAAATGTTAACAATGGGTTAAATAACAAGGCTTGTGCCAGTTAAAGATTAATGGTTAGAAGAGCTATTTTTCCCTTTGTAAAGAAAATATATCAACCTCATTCTATTTTCCATGGTTTTAAAATTATTTCTCATAGGATTTGATGATGATTTTTTAAAAAGCTGTCAGAATGTAGTGTCCAGGTGAGCACTGGCATTTTAAGTAGTTTCTTCAAAAGCCCACAGGCTTTCTCAGCATTCTGTATTCATCAGGAAGTGCTGGCAGTTTATTTTTAATTACCCGGACACCCAATTTACAAGCATAGAGATAAGGTTAAGACATGTGTAACAAAATTGACTTTGTTACTTAACAGGCAATTAATTATTTTGTTATTGTTCTTTTAAAAAATTGAAGTATAACGTAACCACAGAAAACACTCAGATCTGGTGTGTGTAGTTCAATGAATTTTTTTCACAAGGCGAATGCACCTGTGTGCCCAGCGCCTGATTAAGAAACAGCACTTCCAGTCCCTCGGAATCCCCCGTGGCACCGCCCAAGCCAGCACCATCCTGACTCCTGATGCCGTCGATTAATTTTGAGCAAGCAAGTTAATTTTTGACTACAGAGTGGTGTTCCAACTTGACTCCCGTTGTTCTCCTCAGACTCGCCTCTGACTAATGAATGTTTATAAAATGAAATCACCCTTAGGAAATCTGATTTGCCACTAAGGAGGGTGGTGGAGTTACATAGGAGGTAGGGGGGATGACGCCTTGCTAATCCTTTTAACTCTATAGAATGGTAGCCCCTCATTGTATTATTTTAAGGAAGGATTTAGGTTTTGACCTTGTATGACACCATGAAAATGGTATTGTTTCTCTGCTTTGCTGACTTGCCTCTGTGCTGTTTTGTTTTGTTTTTTTAAAGATTTTATTTATATATTTTAGACAGAGGGGAAGGGAGAAATGGAGAAGGGAAGGGAGAAATGGAGAGACACCTGAATGTGTGGTTGCCTGTCACGCACCCCCTACTGGGGACCTGACCTGGCCCACAACCCAGGCATGTGCCGCAACCAGGAATCAAACCAGCGCCAGCCTTTGGCTCACAGGCTGGCGCTCAATCCACTTAGCCATACCAGCCAGGGCACCTCTGCTGGTTAACAAACCCCGTGAAGTGGTCTCTGGTTCTTGGTTTCAGGTTTTTGGGGGTTTTTTAGATTTGATTTATTTACTAGTAGAGAGAGGGGAAAGAGAGGGAGAGAAACATCAGTGTGTGAGAGATACATCAATTGGCTGCCTCTCACATACCCCTAACTGGAGACCAGGCCTGCAGCCTAGACACCTGCAGCCCAGACATGTGCCTGACGGGGAGCTGAACCAGCAACCTTTCAGGTCACAGGCCAGCACTCCATCCACTGCGCCACACCAGCCAGGGCTTGGTTTCAGGTTTTACCGCGCAGCAAGTGTGCTCAGCTGTAGTCTCATTTTCTGCCCATTTGATTAGTTTTTTTTCCATGTATATTTTGAGGAAAAGAAAATTATTAACACTATTCCTTATTACTGTATTCTTAGCCTTTTTTGATACTTTTGAAATAAGTGATCATGAAGAATTTCTACAGGAAAAATACACATTTCCTTGCGAGAGTAGTGGGAAGTTTGAAATAGAAGATACAGAAGAAGAAAGAGTAGGTCAAGTCTTGGGTGCCTGCTCCTGCTGAGGTCTTCTTGTAATTCCTTCCGCTCCTCTTTTCTGGACTTTAAAAAAAGGTAGACTTTATTCTTTTTTAAAAAAAGATATTATTTGTTTATTTTTAGAGAGAGGGGAAGGAAAGGAGAAAGAAAGGGAGAGAAACATCAATGTGTGGGTGCCTCTCAAGCGCCCCCTACCGGGGACCTGGCCTGTAACCCAGGCATGTGCACTGACTGGGAATTGAACTGGCGACCCTTTGGTTCACAGGCCAGCGTTCAATCCACAGAGCTACGCCAGCTAGGGCTAGACTTTATTCTTTAAAGTGGTTTTAGTTTTACAGTAAAATTGGATGCAAAGTATAGAGTGTTGCCATATAAATTCCCACTTTTGTACCTCTCACCCCAGCCAGGTTCCCCTATTAATAACATGTTGCCTAAGCGTGGTGCATTTGTTACCATTGATGATATGTTATTAACTAAAGTCCATACTTCCCCTTTCGGTTCACTCTTAGTGTCGTACACCATATAGGTTCGACAGATGTATAATGACATGTATCCACTGTTAGGGATCACCCAGCATTGTTTCACTTCCCTGAAAATCCTCTGTGCTCTGCCTGTTCATCCTTCTCTCTCCCCCGACTCCTCCAGACCCAGGCAGCCACTGGTCTCTTCACCGTTTCTGGTTTTCCTTTTCCACTTTGTCATAGAGTTGGAGTCATATCGTCTTTTCACATTGGCTTCTTTCACTTAACAATATGCATTTAAGGTTCCGCTCTCTTGATCCATTCGCCTGCTGATGGACATTTGGGTTGCTTATAACTTTGGGCTATTTTAAATAAAAAGCTGCCGTAAACATTTATGTGCAGGTTTTTGTGTGGACATGAATTTTCATCTCTTTTGGGTAAATACTAAGCAGTGCGGTTGCTGGATTGTATGGGAAGAGTATGTTTAGTTTTGCAAAAAACTGCCAACTGTCTCCGAAAGTGGCATTTATTCCCACTGACAAGGAATGAGAGTTTCTGTAGTTTCCTAGGCATTTGAACTCACAGATATCCGTATCTTCCTGGGGTCAGCAGTATTAAGTTGGGGTTGGTACTTGACCCCCACTTTCCTTTACTGAAGATCTGATGGGACCTTTCTCTGGAAAAATCTACTTGTTGAATAAAATGTACAGTTTTATAACATTATGGTTCATGACTTAGAATCCAGGTTGAGAGCATCTGTTCTAGCCTCTAAAATATTTAATCCTTAAATTTGAAACAACAGAAACTCCTTCATAAAAACCTCCATAATATTCACTATCTTTTCCTTGAGTAACAGGAACAATTTATCTGTTAAAATGATCTTTTTCTTTAAGAGAGAGAACGTCAGGTCTGGGTTAGTGCTGCCTTTGCTTCTAAAGCCTGCGACCCGAAGAGTAAACCCGTTACTCCTTAGTTAGCTGAGGGAGGAGGTCGCTAAAGCATTGACCCCAACTCAGATGCTTGTATGGGTCATTCACTTGCTACACCCCGCCTTTGTTTTAAAGGGCAGCCTAGGAGTTTGGAGTAGGGAGAGAGGTCCAGCAGCAGGAGAATGGATAGTTGTCCATGTAAAAAGGATGTATTTCCAAAGTTTATAGACTAGAAGTTTTTTTATGTATCTCCAGAGTAATTCAGTTTTGTTTTCTTCTTATTCAGAGAAAATAACCATTAAGTTAGATGGTCTTCTAAAAATTAGTTCTGACTGATAATTTCAAATCCAAAGAATTTGGAAGCTGGAGGAGACCTGGGAGTTCATTTTGTGCACGATCTTCATTGAACACACGAGGAAGCTAAGGTTAAATGACGCCTTTGGTCACGCTTCTCGGCAGCACCAAGAACCTACATGTCTCGTATCTACTCCCGTGCACTTTGCCACCCCCCTGCCTGAAAAATAAAAGACGTGGGGAAGATTTTTAAAATAGAAAAAAAAATGAAGTTGAAATTTTGTGTGGAAGTGCATGCCTTGTGGGGCTTCCAGAAGGTGCTTCATGATGAACACATTTGAATGTGGAACTGTGACCCCGGGTCCAGTTGCTCTTTTCTTTTCCGTTTCACTAACCATAAGAGTGTGTAAATGTAGCCACAATGGCTCTTGACCTCTGGATGTTTACACAGATTTTGTTCTTCTGTTTTCAAGAGTGTTTATTTATTAAATATTTTGACCACGCTTCTATCTGCTGTTTTATATTTATTCTGGGTATAAGGACATCAGAAGTCAGAAGTTAAATCTGGCCCACCTGCTAGCTGCAATGTCTCTTTTTAAAAATTATCTCCACTTTGGGGATCATTGGTGCCCCCTTGTGAGATGATTTGGTAAAAGCATTAGTTAATGCACGATGGACGCTGTTAGCATTTCCAAAGGGATCGTTTAGCAGTTTTGTTGACAATGAGAAATAAATGTAATGTATTCTTTTGTTTTTTTAAGAAATTGAGACCAAGAAATGAGCAGCGAGAGAATGAATTAATTATTTCTTTCCTGAGATGTTTATATGAAGAGAAGCAAAAAGGTCACACCCATATTGGGGAGATAAAGCAGGTATGACTTTCTTTTTTGTTGTCTTACAAGTTTACGAGGCCACTGTGTAAAACAGAGTCCCGAGAATTTTATGAAGCCCTGAAACCTGTTTCTGTCCCTGTATTATAATTTCATGTGTTACACACGTGGGGAAAATTTGGGAGTATCCAGCTGTGCTGGAGAAGGCCAGCCGTTTCTGCATAGCGAGGCGGTGGAGCCCTGGCTCTGACGGGAGACCTGGTGTAGAGCTTTTCTGTAACCTGACCAAGATGCAGTTTCACTGGGATGCACGCGTGGCATCTCTCCGCACTGGGTTTCTGCCTCCCGGTTGGTTTTGGCAGTCACGTGCCTTTCCTGAACTCGCAGAGCTCGGTACAGTGTCTGCCAGTGTTTTTAATCTCGCTGGCCACTGTAGGGTCCCTCAGCAGGGATGCTAATGCCAGCACACTGTCTGTGCTTTTGGCCTTTGTGTGTGGACATTCCCCCTTCCAGCCTGTACCCTTCAGCTGGCACGGGAGTTCTGCGCTCCTCCTGCCCGCTTTTGGTGGGCCACCCGGTCTCTGTTTTCAGTTAATTCTCTAGTTCACCTTTCCGCTATTTTTTCTTATTTCCATTGCTTTACCCCTCGTTTTTTGCCACTAATAGTTTTTCCTTGTTCTGTTTTTTCCCTAACTTGTTCCAACAGGAAATTGATAGTTTTGAAATGACATGTAACTGCTAGAGGGGAATAAAGCCCTCGGGGTGGATGGGAAGTTCTGACCTAGGTGCTAACTTGTTTTTATGGAAGAGGGTGGTACCTTTATGATGTGGGCATAGGTTAGTCCAGTGGAGAAATGTATTTACTCAGTGGGTTTTTTCGCGTGAAAACACCAGAGAATGGAATGTAAAAGGGAACAAGCCTCACCACACAGAACTGGCACTTGGGCAGGACTTGCTCTCGAGGTTTCTAAACATTCGGTCGCCGAGGGGGCTCATGACTGTGTCTGTAAAGAAGTGGCCCTGATCCCCAGATGTGTTTGGGCGTTCCCCCACATCGTCTTCAAAGGAGACACTTCTAGATGTTTATTTTAAAACAAAGACTGTGTTATTTTCTAAACATGCATTATTTTCCAAATGAATTATTTTCAAATAATATATTTTTTTAAAGATTTATTCATTTATTTTTAGAGAAAGGGGAAGGAAGAGAGAAAGAGGGAGAGAAACATCAATGTATGGTTGCCTCTCACATGCCCCCTACTGGGGACCTGGCCTGCAACCCAGGCATGTGCCCTGACTGGGAAATGAACTGATGACCCTTTGGTTTGCAGGCCCGCTCTCAGTCCACTGAGCCACACCAGCCAGTGCTCAAATTATATTTATTTGTGATGATACACATACAAAAAAATCTTTTCTTAAAAGGTTTTATTTTATTTATTTTTAGAGAGAGGGGAAGGGAGGGAGAAAGAGGGAAATATCAATGTGTGGTTGCCTCTCACACACCCCCTACTGGAACCTGGCCCGCAACCTAGGCATGTGGCCTCACTAGGAATTGACCCAGTGACCCTTTGTTTCCCAGGCCTGTACTCAATCCACTGAGCTATACCAGCCAGGGCCAAAAAATCTTGTTAGATAGGAGGGGAGAATAGAGGAAGCATTGGATTAGGTGTATGGAGATTCTGATGGCTGGTTTAAAAGGAGAAAAATACAAGTGCAGTTTTTCTGTCTATGTAGGATCTACTACTCACTAGTCTTTCAGCCAATATATTCTTCATATATCAAAACATTGTAAATGCTTCTATTTTATGAAAACTTTTGTTACAAGTTTGAAAGAAAATCCACAGCTTCTTAACTTTGTGAGTAAACGAGTATTGGGTCGAAGGCAGTCCAGTGAGGGCTTTCTGTGGCTGATTCCCTTCGCTCTGGAGGCTGCCAGGAGTCAGGACAGGCCCTTGTTCTTGGTAAATGATTGAACAGAACCAGGTGCTACTAGTAGGGCACCTGGCCGTGGTGCATGGTGTTTAGCAGGCACTTGGAACTTGTTGCATGCGTCTCTTACTTCAGGGGCTGTATGTTTCCCACGGCCAGTCTGGTGATCATTGCTCACGCGTTCATTCCTCAGCGAGCAGGTATGAACTGTCCCGAGTATGCTCAGTGACTCAGGTGAAACACAGAGAGAGGTGCTAGTTCCCCTTCTTGAAGTTCTAATCTAAGTCATTCTTTTAATGCATGTGCTAACTCTAATAGAGATAAAACTCCAGATGACTGGACAAAGCTGAATGTAGCTCTTATCAGAACTGTTTCTCTTTTAAGCTTTAAAAAATGTATAACATTCAATGGTGAATTAGGATTTCATCATGACAAAGAAGATGCAAGGTCTTTGACCAGCAAAATAGCTGAATAAAATTTAAAAATGTTTAATTGCAGTAGGAATCAAGGGGAGACAAATTAAGAGATCATCTATACCAGAGGTGTCAAACTCATTTTCACCGGGGGCCACATCAGCCTCATGGTTGCCTTCAAAGGGCTGAATGTAATATTGGGACCATATAAATGTAATTATTCTTTAACAGTTAAGTGAGAGTTCGGCGCTGCCGCCAGGAAAAACAAGGTGGAGGGCTGGGTTCAGCCCGCGGGCCTTTTGTGTGCCACCTGTGATCTATCCCCAGGAGATTGGCAGGAATTTGAAAATCTGACAACAGCACATGAAGGTGAACTCTCATGCCCCTGCTGGGAATATGAATTGATACCATTTAGGGGAGAGAGATTTGACAGGATCTGGTGCAGCCAAAGTCACGTAGATGGACCCAGTGACCCAGCAAGGACGCTCCTAACTGCCTTGTAAAAACTCTCGTGTGTGTGTAAGAAGGAGCTTTGTGTGTGTGTGTGAGAAGGAGCTGTGTACAAGCGAGGTCACTGCAGTCTCCTTCGTAAAAGTAAAAAATGGAGTCGGTGTTTCACCACAGGAGTATGAGTAAACTTTTATGATTATACAGTGAAGCACTACATTCTGATTGAAGTGAGTGAATCAAAGAATCCTTGTCAACATGGGTAAATCTCAAGAACACCACTGAAGGAAAATGCTAATTACAGAAGGGTAGGTACAAGGTGATACATTCACTTAAAGTTTTAACTACATGTAAACCAACATACATGTTTCATGGATACATATATATAAAAGAACAAAATGTGAGTTGGTATGATGAACACCACATTCAGAAGAGGGGTTATTTCTGCAGATGGAGGAAGGAGAGTGATTCAAATATGTCTATTTTTTTCTATTAAAAGCAGGAAGTAAATAGAATAGCTAATAACAACATTTATTGAGAGTCAGGTATGTTTTTAGTGCTTTGATGTGTATTAATTTATTTAAAATCTCATACCGGCTCTGGGAGGGAAGTTCATTGTGCATCTCCCGTCTGCAGGCCGAGGAACTGCTGGAGGCAGCAGGTCCGACCTGCCCAAGGCCACAGCTGGGGAGGGGAAGAAGCATCCACTGGGCATGGAGCTCCAGGGCCCCTGCTCCTCGCTGTTCTCCATGCCCACACAGTGTGACCTTGGCCAAAGGGGCTCTGTTGTTAGTAAAACCATCAGGTAACAACTCATAGAGGTCGGAAGCAATTTATGTATGGGTTTGGTAGGTATTTTTTAAAACATACCTCTCTGTTAATAAGTGACATTAAACTTCATTTAACAGTTGGCAAACAAACTCCATTATGTTGCCAGTTTTATATTATGGTCAATTGAGGGAGAGAAGCTCGGTGGCAGAGGAGAATGAAAGGGAGGATGGACATAGTAGGTGGGAGAGAAGACAGAGCTCTAAAGAAAGCAATGAAGAGATTAGCTTAGGTAGAGAGAATGGATTCTTCAGTTGGTAAATCTATTTTATCTTACCCTCCAAAGTGTCCCAAATGGTAAGTTGTTACTTTATTTTAAAAAGTTAATTATAGCTACCACCTTTGTACCAGAAGCTGCACTCAGTGCTCTGCTGGCTTTACCTGTTTTAATCTCACACCAGAGCCTCACGATCAGATCGTGAGTTTTGGCTCAATTTACAGAAGAGGAAATTGCAGCCCAGAGAAAATAAGTCACTTGCCCAAGGCCAGTCAGTGCATAATGGGTCTCTGTTCCCACTGCAGAGCGCAAGTTCTAAATGGCTTTGCAAACTGATTGGCTTCCCAGCACGTTTCTTTATTTTCCTCGGAGCAGGCAAAGCAGCTCTTTGAGGCACAGCCATGTGCTGGACTTGCAGCCATGTCACTGAGGAGCAGGAGGACAAGGTCACATGTAGAATAATGGCCTGGGATCAGAAAGATGCATCCAAGAGATTTTTCATTCCTTTAAAAAGGAAAAGGAAAGGAAGTTGTAAGTAACTTAACTTGTCATTGTTTCACTTTTTTAGACAACACAGATTGCTGCAGAGAATATTGGAAGTGAATTACCATCTAGTGCCACTCGATTTAAGCTTGATATGCTGAAAAACAAAGCGAAGAGATCTTTAACGGAGTCTTTGGAAAGTATTTTGTCTCGGGTAAGTAGCATACTTCCTCCAAATATAAGTTAAATCACTTTTTAAAAGAATACGGGATTTGATTCATTGCTTTTATTCTGTCAGTGCCCATCACAACGTGTAGAAGGTGAAATCTTTTTAAACGTCCTTTCAATGTTAGAACAGTGCTATCTACACTTGAAATTCAGTTTTGCCTTGGTCTGGATTAAACAGATTTTTTGTGTTGTATTGTATATAGTCAACCCTATGGAATTTTTGTCTCCCCGAAAGCTGTTATTCATGGGCTGGTTCCTATAAAGGGCACAGATTAGATACCCCTGGGTGTGGGTTCAGTTCTCCCTACTGTCACTGGGAACAACTTAAAAATCCAGTCCCAGTCAGCTGCTTGTGTTCTGTGCCTGGAACTTTCTATAGCAGTGTCCGCAAACTACGGCCCTCAGGACAAGTACCATCCACCTCCTGTTTTTAAATAAAGGTTTATGGAAGCACAGCCACATTCATTTATTCCCTGGTTGTCTGAGGCGGCTTTTGTGCGGAGTTGAGTAGTTGCCGCAGACACCAGAGGCCCAAAAAGCATAAGAGATTTGTTTCCCGGCCCTTTTCAGAAAAGTTTGTGGACTGCAGCTCTATAAGAATAGAAAACATATACAGACACATCAATCTGGGAGTTTTTAAAGGAATTCCCCCCCCACCCCCACCTTGCCAAATGAGTATAAGCTGTACCCTTGATGACACTTTTCAGAAATCAAAGTTTGATAACCTTTCTGGAGCTTACAACATTTTCCTGCATTTCTTTTGGATGTTGTGACACACTCCATTTAAAAAGCATACTATATTTTTTTAGGTAAAGTTTAGTTTAGTTTTGTTTGACGATACTTCTGGGAATTCTGCAGCATCCTTAGAGATCATTAAAAAGCAGTCCCTTTACAAAGCCAGGGTAGGGGTGGCTGTTCCGAGAGCTCCCACGTGGACAGAATATTGTTTGAGTGTCATACAGGTGAGGTTACAACGACTTGTGACTTGGGAGAGAGCTGTGGGGTACACTTTCATTACCAGGTGATTTCTTCATAGATGAACTGTCTCTTTTTCCTGCCTGTTAAACCTGCCAGTTGATTAATCCCCAAGGTGTTTGGAGCATTTAGGTTGGTATGTTATTATAAAAACGAAAGGACAGAAATGTTGATTGTCGTAATGTACCCATGTGCTCAGCAGTGTTTCTCGGAAGATGCATTTTCCTGAGTTTATTTAAACAAACCCAGATGCTTCTAGCTGATGCCTTTGCAGGAGCCTCAGGGGCCATTACTCGACTGCCTTTTCTCTCTGTAGGGTAACAAAGCCAGGGGCCTTCAGGAGCATTCTGCCAGTCTGGACCTGGACAGCTCCGTGTCCAGCACAGTAAGCAACGCCAACAAAGTAAGCATGTTTTTCTTTATGTGACATCCTTAAGAAGCCGGCAAATAGGTCTTCCTCATCTTCTATCTACAAGGCCCATCAAAAGGGACAAAGAGGCCTCATATCTGCACCCAGGAAAGGTGCGGTGCTTCCAGACTTCGTGGTGCCGGTAGAAGGCTGGCCATGCAGTTTGCATAACAAAGCCGATGGCCATTCCGTGAACAGAAAAGCAGGATCATGGGTTTGGACCCCTAAGAGCTGACTTATCACAAAGCCGCCAAGGGATTTCTTCTCTAGTAGATATTCCGCTATTAAAAATAATTGAAATTGGGCAAACCTCGAAGGGGGTTTCTGAATGGTGAGGAGTATGCAGCTTCAATTCCTGAAACTAACTTTATACTCTAGCTGGCTCTATGGTTATGACTAAACATTACTGTTTTAGTCAAGTAAGCAGCGAAGCCTCAGCCCTCGAATCTGCTGCCAAACACAGCTTTGCGATAATGACCCAGCCAGTGGTTCTCTTTGGTAACAAACCCATGTCCTTGTTTTAATTTCTTGCTTTCTAGACATTGACACATATGCGTATTTAAACTTGGTCAGTTCAACTTTGGACCACCAAAATGTGGATCTCGGGTTTTGTGCCCAGGAGGTCAGCTTTCCTTCCGCTCCCAGAGGGCTGCAGGTTTGAGAGAGAGGGAATTTCTGTGGCTTCCAGCTCCTTACTGCAGCGACTCCAAGTTCTGCTGGGATCCCTACTGGGTTTGTGGCTTTAGGGTGTTTTGATCATAACCAACACATTTAACATTGCAAAACAGTCACAAACACATACATATACACACAAAATCAAAATTTCACGGAACAACCAGTGAGTGCAAAATCCAGTGGAATGTTGCATCATCTGCCCTCCATCCACTACTTGTGATTCTATGTCGTGATTCACTTCCAGGTTGGAAGCATTATAGTTTACCTGATGTTTCGAGATGAACAGACACGGCCCCTGTCCTACAGGAACTTGTCTGGTAGGACAGAGGGGACGGATCCACAAGTAACACCAGTGTCCAGTGGAGTCTGCTAGGAGCCCTGAGAGTTTGAACAAGAGACGGGGTAACTTAGCAGTCATGAGAGGCAGGATAAAGGGAGTTATTTTTGCTCAGTGGAACCCGAGAAAGCTTGGGGAGGGGGTCATCATGCTTTTGAGTTAAATCCTGAAGATACTGTAGCAGTCGCACCTGTGGAAGTGGACAGGGAAGGAGGTGCTTCAGATAGATCAGAGCGAGTCAAGTCACTATGAAGAAACTCGTGTCGACCAAGTGACTTTCCCAGCAAGTCTCGCTTGTCTTTTATTCTTCTCTGAAACACAGATCTGGGAATATACACATACTTTGAATTTCTAGGGTAACTCTAAGAGAAATGCAACTTTGCAGAAGCCACCTGTGTGTATTGTATGTGTGAGCATCTTTATGTGCAGTTCCGTGCATCTTCTTTTCATCCTGAGGTTGAGAAACTGTTGTACAGGTACGCATTTAATGCAATTGGACCTCTTCCAGTGAATTGTTCATCCAGGAGTTTCAGAGAAGCTGAACATCCATATGGTCCTTTCAGGGGTCAAATTAAGCTAAGAGTTAGTTAGCTCTTTCACATAATTTGGAGGGATGTTACTGAGATTGGGGATGAACAGGTGTGCATGATGGAGATTGTTTGCTGTGATGTGTGTTGTCTTTGACAAATTTTTAAATCCTCACGTGAACCGGATCTTTGGAACTGTAGAGCCCTGAAGAATAAAAAATTTTAGTTATGTTTGAAAACCATTTTGTGGTATGTTGAGAATTAAGCTTTTCTTATCTAATTCCTACAGAATTAAGTGTATATAATCTCTCCCCTCAATACATTTAATTTTTTTAAAGTTAAAGTCCTTAGCACCTATCATCTAAAAGGCACGCAGTTATATAGCAAATGAACAGAGAGAATTTAGATTCTCCAGCCCATTAGATGCATTCATTTCTTTTTACTCTTTATGTTGATTTGTTTGTCCCTTGTAGCAGTTTCAGTAGAGACAAGCTGGTTCACTTCCCCTTATTTCATACTTTTTGATTCGAGAAAAATACCCTGGCCACCAACTTGCTGGGAGTGCAGTGCTGAGCATCTGTGTGTGTGGTCATCCGTGCCTCCGATGGAGTGTGTAATCTAAAAGCCTGCAGTGTTGAGATACTGTCGTGATTCTCAAGGAATATGTGAGCGCCCACTCGACAGGGTCACTGAACACCAGCAGAGCAGTAACTTACATTCACGTAACGTTTCGCAGTGAACAGGTTACATTCAGTTGTACTACCCCGCGCAATTCTGAGACCCAGCGCAGTGAGGTGAATTTCTACTGTGCATGTGAGGAAGTCGAGGTACAGAAAGAAGTTTAGGACTTGGCCTTGAATCGTAGCAATAAGTGCCAAGGGAAAGATTTTCCATATTCTAAGAATAATCTAGGATATAATTTTGAACCCTAAAGATGATCATATTAAATCTTAGTGTTAGATCAAATTCAGAGAGAGCCTTAAAAGGTACGAACACACTTGGCAGAAAAAACTTCATTTGTTTAAACAGTGCAGACAGTTATAGAACCTCAGTACACTGCTTATAAGCAACAGTACAGTTGTGTTTTCTAGAGAGGAAACTGTTTTGGTTTTGCTTAGAACAGTTACATGTTACGGTTTCTGTCCTTCATTTGGGCTGTTTCCCCTTTGTCACGCACACTAGCATTTTGTCTCTGACAAGCAGTCATTTAACAGGTCTTTATTTCCTTATGTATTTTAGTGGCCTCTAGGAGGCATTATAAGCAGATTGCTTATGTATTGAAATATGTTCCTGCCACGGGTTGGAGATTTGTACATCCCACAAGTTTCCTGGGTTGCGCCTGATCCACTGTGTGTTTGTCTCCAGGAGCTGCCTGTGTGTGAGAAGGAGGCCTTGCCCGAGTCTGAGAGCAGCTTCAGGCTCCTGGGCTCCTGGGACGACCTGTCCAGTGACTCGGAGAGCCATCCCGCAGAAGAGCTCGCCCTGCTCTCACCCCAGCAGGGCTTCCGAAGGCGTGCGAACACCCTGAGTCATTTCCCTGTGGATGGCCAGCAGCCTCCGGAGCCCGCCCAGGGGTCTCCAGGGGTCTCGCAGAGGAAACTTACGAGGTATCACTCAGTGAGCACAGAGACGCCTCATGAACGAAAGTAAGATTTGTTTAAAATATACATTTGTTGTGTAAAATAGCTGGGGCATACCTGTTACTGACCAGGTATGTGCATTCCAGGTATATTTACTGGTCAAAGAGGACTCTTGAGTCAGGTTTTACTCTTGGCTTAAAAAGCTGAAACAGGAAGCAGTGACTCGCTCCTCCCACCCTGCCCCCTTGGGAAACGTAGATATGGGAGGTACTTGTTACTTATTCAAGTAACTGGTCCAAGTGTTGTGGAGCAGCAGGGAAAACTGAGCAGACATTTGTAAGAATCACTCCTCAAGCAGTGTGAGAGGCAGCATTGACTTTGGAACTTGGCTTCTGGCTTTGAGGAAGAGCAGGGAGGAGGCCAGCAGGTGAGCGGGCTCATTTGGAGCCCTGGTGCGTGTCTCCCACGGGACTGAGAGGTGGCGGTCCTCACCGAGCAGAGCGTGAGGTGACGTGAGGCCTGCACTGGCCGTGGCGGCCTTGCGTCCTGGTCCCAGCTCTGTCCTAAACTGGCTGTGACCTGGGCAAGCGTGCTGAAGTCTCTCTGTGACAAAATTGGAAAAGATGTTTTCTAAAATCTCCATTGGAGTCAGAGTTCTAGATTCTTCTAAGAGGATTTAGTAATTTTAATAATTGGGCTCTAATTGGAATTTCCTGGTTTCAGAGATGGGGAAGCAATACAGAACCAGAAGTTCTGTCTGTTAGGGGTCCCTTCCGGGGTCCCTTGGCAATGCATTTGACCCTAAGTGTCAGAGACCATTAATGCCCAGAGTTATCTTTAAAAATAGCTTTAAAAAACCATTTTCAGTCCCTCACCTCGTAAACATGAAGTAGGGCCACACCTAGCGACAGTCCTCCCTCTGGTGACAACAGAACCCATAGGACACGTGTCAGTGCAGGTCATACACAGATAATGGACAGTCCCCATAGGGGGGGTGAGAAGTGACAGAGCTAACCACCCTCCAACCACACAGCAGGGCCTCTCAGCTAGTCTTCAGTCGGCTGTTGAAGGCAGTGTGGTGGTCCTTTGGAATTCAGGACATCCTTCAGAAGCTAACATTTGACTACCTGACGTTCTAGAGACAAGAATGGTTGGAGGCCCTATGAGGGTCTTACGGAGTTTCTTAGAGCCCTGTGCACACACTAGGCACTTTCATGCTGCCTCTCCTCTGGGTTCCCACCCTCTATGTCTGGCATTTTCAGTGGTAATGCAAACACCCCTGTCCAGAGAGTCCTCGTCCGCTTGCTGAGCGTGATGTTTCACACAGGGCAGAGGTGCTGGAGTCAGTGTCCCTGAGGGTGCACTTCCCTCCTGCCCCACCAGTGCAGCCTCCTAGTGCTTCCTGCCGGACAGGGTGCCGAGGGGTGGGGGAATGGCCTCTCCCTCCCCCTCCTCCCCCTACCCACTCTCTCCTATACCTATTTTGCTTTCTTCACCCCTTGTGAACTCTTCTCACTTACGTACAGGAAATGAGACATTGACATTCAAGGCAGGTTATTGTTCATTTTGAAGAGAAATGTATTTTAAAAACTGCATTTTGTTTTGCTTTCCTTCACTTTTGTTTAAATTAATAAAATTTTTCCTGTCAGTTCCTAAAAAGGGAATGGAAGAAACAGTACATTTGGGTGTGGAGACATGTGGGAAATGACAAAGAATGGCCTTTCACAATACTCTTTTTTCCCCCCTTAACTAAAAACTACCTCTGCCAGGGATTGTCGGATGCACCAGCTTTTTGCCTGCTCTTTTTGTCCTCCGCGTTTGCCTCCGAGTTTCCACCCTTGGGCTCTAAATCCTGGTGCTTTCTCTCTAATTGCTGTTTAGTGCGAATCATCCACCCGTTGGCGAGTCTAATAGTTGCTCAGGTCCTTCAGTTCCTGCTCCTCCACCTCGTCTTAACCCTTCCGCCTCCTCACCAAATTTTTTTAAGCACCTAAAACATAATTCGAGTGGAGAACAAAGTGGGAATGCTGTGCCAAAGAGGTGAGCACACTCGCGTGGCAAGTTCAGTGTCGTTTGTCTCCCGGGAGGGTCACACAGGGAGGGTGTGCTGAGCGGGGAGCCTGGGCCACGCCCATGCACGTGTGTGAGCGCACGCTTGGTTTTACCATTTTCAGTCTATCGTTCGAACTGACTTAATTTTCCTGTCGATTGATTTTCACAACATTGGACTTTTTCAAGATTAATTTTCTCAAAAGGTCTTGATGGCCTGTGGTTTTTGTGTGCTTATTTCCACATCCCCGCCCCCCCCCCCCAACCCAGGACACACACGCACACACAGGGTACAACACCGCATCTGACGGCACACACCGAGGGGTGTGCCACATCGGAAATCAATTTAGGAAAATTATTTTCCCCGTTTGAAAGAAAGAGTCATTTTGAAAGATGGACTGATTTTGGTGTTTTGATTTTCTTTTATGGCGGTAAGAGTGCTTATCGACAATATTTAAAGTGTGCAATACAACACAGTATTGTTAACTCTAGGCTCAAGGTTGTACGGCAGGTTTCTAGCATTTATTCATTTTGCATAACTGAAGGGACGGATGTTTTTAAATTAACTCATTGATTCCGTTCATTTAAAATGGAATTTTATTAACTGAAAAATGAAAGTTAAATCTCATTTTAAACTTTTTAATTTCTTACCTGGGTTAATTTTCTTAGCATTAAACCTAAGATGTTCCTTTTATTTTGAAGCTGTTTTATACTTTGTATGTTTGAATTTCTTTATCCTAAACTCTTTTTTCAACCAAACTCTCAGCATCTCCTACCGTAATGCCCTGCGGAAAAAACTTCATTCTTCCTCCTCTGTGCCAAATTTTCTAAAATTTCTGGCTCCTGTAGATGAAAATAACACCTCTGAGTTTCTGAACACAAAAAGGTAGGGTCTAATTTAGATACCTGAAGCCTGGGTAGAAGTGTTGAATTTTTAGATATACAGGGATTTTCAGCTATTCTTTCGCCATTTAAAAAATCATTTTAGCTAAATCTATTGTATCTTCTTTCTTACCCATTTTTCTTACTGAACGTTATTTTTAAAAATGTATAGTCAACCCGTTCTAGTTTTGACAAGGATTGGTTTATTAGTATGTTGTTATTTTCAGAAGATTAAGGAAAGTTTAACCAGTTCTCTAAGTGAGAGCTGTGCTTAGGGGAGTGTGAGCACGTGGCTGATGTCGGATCTGTAAGTTCAGGTGATTGCTTAGTGGGGTGTGTGTATGTGTGTGTATGTGCGTGTATGGTGGGCAAAAGTAGTTCACAGTTGTGAGTACACGAAACAGTTTATTCTTGTATTTTTGTTCATTATTGTATTATTTTCCATAAGCCTACTTTTGCCCACCTCTGTGTGTGTACGCTCGGTTGTAAATTATAAGGGCTTCCCCAGATTTTCCTGCCAACAGGGAGAACATTACCATGATTAGATGTTATTTATGTATATTGATAAATACACTTTGTTTTGTAGTTCTAAAAATACAAATGTTAAAACAGTAGTCATCAGTGAGTGTCCGCGTAATTATTGCCGTGATGGTTTTGTGTAATTTAACTGTTTTATTTCTCATGGTGATCTGTGAAGACAAGACACAGGCCTCTGCTGAGGGAACATTCCCCCAGGCAGACCAGGGAAGATTGGGGCCCTGGTGACAGCGCCCGCTTTAGGCAGTTTCTCTTTTTAATGAAGTGGTACCAAGAGAGGCCCAACTGGAAGCTAGGGATTTGTTAGGCATATTTCTTAATACCTTTTACAATGGAAATAAGTTAGGGGCATGTAATCTTACCCTTTTTATGAAAAGCATCCTGTAAGAAAGCAGTGCTTTAGGGATGTTGATCTACTTTGTGTGTGATTTAACTTCTGCAATTATCTAATTATATTTTCTTTTACAAAGATAATTTATAATATAGTGCTGCTTTTAAAAAACAACAAAGTCACACTAGGACACCTTTATATTTCCTCACCAGTTATAGATCCATTGTCTTGTAATTTTAGGGACTTTGAATCCAAAGCCAACCATCTCGGCGACACCAATGGGACCCCTGTAAAGACTCGGAGACACTCATGGAGGCAGCAGATATTCCTGCGAGTGGCCACGCCACAGAAAGCGAGTGATTCTCCCAGCAGATACGAAGGTAAGGCCCACTCCTCTCCCGGGTGCTGGAAAATAAACCGCTAGATTCTGCCATGAGTGTTACCTGTAACAAAGGTACGTTGGTGGAAGAAGAGGTGAAATGGGATTTCAAGTCCTAATCCCCTGATCTTAAAGCTCCCTTGGCTAAGAAGCTCAAATGACAGTGCTGATAGCTGTTTTCGGAGGACCCGCAAACCCCACGGAAACCTGTAACAGGACCCAGCAGCTTGCAGCGCCTTGTGTTGAAAATGGCATCTCTGCCAAGCTCCTGTGACCGCTCTCCCCCCTGCCCCAGGACTGTTGAGAGGCTCGGCCCGACACCCCCACTTTCCTCCGTCCCGTCTCACTGTGTCCCAAGCTTGTCTGTGTTCCCCGTCCGAGCCTCGGTCGAAACCGAGGCCGAGGTGCAGGTTTTCCTATCAGTCCCGCTACTCCAGTCACACTCACAGCGCTGTGTGTGGGCAGTGACTGTCCCTCAGTCTGGTGTCACGGGAGGACTGTCCTGTGCCCTCTCGTCCTTCTCATGCCCCTAAGAAAATGGAGAATATGCTGAAATCTGTCTTACGTTGAGCTGTATTGTAGAAAATGAATTTAAATTCAGTTCTTTTGACTAAATTAATATTTTTTCTGAATAGTGATATCATAAACTTTCAACAGTGTTTACTTTCTTTAATGTTCTTTAATCAAAAAACATTTTTTCCTTAAAAAAGTGAAGCAGAAAAGTAGACCTCCGAAGATCCCTTGAGTTCCTCAGGTTTTTGGCAGAGTGCATTGTCCCTTGACACACTTCGGCGTGTCTCTTGGGACGCAGCACAGGCTAATCTGGGAGTTTTCAGGCTAGGCTCCACATGCCTGCCTTGGGGGAGAATCCCTTCCCTAACTCCCCCTCTTTCTTGTTTCTTCTCTCTTCCCCTTTCTTCCCCTACCTCCCCCAGAGTTCTCATTAATATTTAATTTTTTTAAATGAATCCTTTTCCAAATTGAACGAGAGCCTGGTTTGGGCTCAGCTAGTTTTGTGACATAAATCATAACTTCACTTACATTTAGTTCTTTTAGCTGTCTCCTATCCAAGTACTAACCAGGCCCCACCCGGCTCAGCTTCCGAGATCAGATGACATCGGGCGCATTCAGGGTGGTGTGGCCGTAGACTAGTTCTTTTCATTGTAAAGCAGTTATTGTAATGTTGGCTCTTCCTAGCTCACGGAATTACATTAAATTATACAGGTGAAAGCACTTTGGAAACCTGAAGGCACGTCAGAGGTACAGTGATGACGTTATTTTGGTCACCTTCATTGAGACTGGAGCCTGGTGTTAGGCTTCCTGTTCAGTTGTTCCCCAGCAGGACCTATGGAGAGGAGCACTGGAAAGACTGGGCTTATAAAGTCAGGGAGATTAAAAAGTTTTTTTTTTTAATTTTTGATTTTTCAGAAAATTGAGTTATCTCAATTTGTATCAACTTAGAAAATTTAGTTGTAAAGGTTTCATTATTATGTTGGAGAAAAAAGTGACCTGGATTGTGTGGCCCAGCTCCCTCCTTTGTGGATTTGTAAGCCAAGTCTGCTAGGGTGGCGACCATAGAAAATCCCAGGCTTGTAAGCTGTGCGGCATGGGGATGTCTCCTTGCAGGCAGCTCTGGCCTTTAAGAAGACAGCTGGTAGCTTCTGCAGGCCCCACCCCAGTGCCTTTTTCTGAGTTTTAGGAAGGGTGGCGAGTTTCTGGTCCGACATGGGCATCTCCCAGTGGGCGTCCGCGGGCCTGAGTCAGCAGGCTAGTTCTGGCAAATGCTTGCTTTTCGGGAGAACCCGAGATAAAATGGGTGAGTAGCGTGAGCTGTGGGCTGCATGGGAGAGTGTGCCCTTCTGTTACCTCAGCGGGTAGGAGCGCCGGAAAAGAGGAGGAGGAAGAGAGCCATGATTTGTGTCTGCATTTCCTTTCGGAAGCTTTTCTTTTTAATTGGTGTAGCTTGGGAATAGTGTAAGAGATGGATGTTAACTCCAGATTGCATTCTTATTTATGGTGTTTGCAGTTAGTTGATAGGGACGTTTGGTGTATGTATTCTGGGCTGACTGACGCAGTTGGGCAAAAGCTGGGAGTGAGTCAGACGGGATGATGGATTGGCGTCCCAGAGGTCAGAGCACTGAGCAGATCCTTCCGGAACCCTGGTCTCCTGGGGGCTGAGAACTGCGCACTTGGTATTGTCCGTCCCTTGATGGAATTGGTACTCAGAGGAGTACTCAAAAAGAGGACCCAGCTTCCGCCTGACGGGGCCCCTAGGTCACTCATGAAAGTGACGTGGAGCTCACTTTGGGTCCTCTTCTGAAGTCCAGAGCAGAGTGACTGCGTTCCAGTCCCAGCTTTTCACCCAGGAGCCCATCACTGGAGCGAGCTGTCTACATTTCTTACCTATGACCCAGGACTGATTATATCTCTTGCCATACTGATTGAGATAAGAGAACATGACATTTTTACTGACTTTTTTTAAAAGAAAAGCTTTCAGAATTGATTAGATTAGAAAGAGTTAGTGAAGAGAAAGTTTTCAGTATAAAGTTGCTTCCCACTGTATGGAAGTCCAGCTGGTGCTCCCTGCCCTGTGCTGCACTTACCCCTGCCTCTCCACAAGGGGGCGCCATGGAGCCACCATGCTGCCTGCACCTTCCTGCTTTGTGGAGCACCTCAGTGGAGCTACTGTGCTGAGGGGCTAGAGTTTTGACTTCTCTCACCGCCAGCGTGGACAGGATGGCCGTGCCTCACTCTTCCCCTGCCACAGTGGAGAGGCTCACCTGCTGCAGAGGGCTCTTCCTCCCAGGTCTTTGGTAAAGCCCTGCTGGGGGAGTTGGGGGAGGGTGTGGAGGGGAGGGGCCTGAGGGAAGCCCAGGAGGGGGAACTGAACTGTGATTTGTGGCTGAAACAACAGAACAGCAGTAACAGCCGAAGAGGAGTTTCGATGCTCACAAATAGTGCCCCAGCATCGCTGTAGCTGCACCGCACAGGGAGTCATTGTGGAGATGGAAGTGCGATCGTATATTTAACGTAATTAAATGCGTAATGGTAATGATAATGCATTGAAAACGCTTGGTGCAGGGGCTGGGAATGTATGAAGGCCATGGATGACAGTGTAAAACAGTCCTTCCCATTTTAGAACAGTCGTAAGTTTTCAAACAAACTTTCTCAGATGGAGCCAAATCCTGCTCCCTGTCTCCCCTGCCTGTGGTTCCATCCTGCTCTCTGAAGCCACACAGAAGACACTTGCTCCCACCTCCTGTTCCTCTAATGGCAGAGGGTCCTAGGAGCCGCTGCTTGCTTTAATGCTCCTCTTCAGGCTAACTGCCATTGTCTCAGCCCGCACACAGTTTTCCTGTCGAAGTCCGTCATGTGAGCACACTCCGTCCCCGTGTGGGGAACCTGCGCCCGGCACTGCGTTCCCACGGTCTCCAGTCCTTGGGGGGGCGGGGGGCCCTCCTCCCACCGAGCGGCTGCTGTTCTCTTAGTGCGGGGCACCTTCAGAATCTGTCTCTGCTCTGGGTAATTATCTCCCATTCTTGACTCTTATGGTATGTTGCCCCTTGGCCATGAACTCTTATTTAGAAATTAGACTGATTTCTAGCTGCACTCGGGAAAAGGTTTTAAAAAGCTTTTTTCCGGACAGTCTGTGCTTGTGAAATGTTACAGCCTCGGTCTCAGCCAGTCCGTCTGGGATGGTTGTGAAGCTTGACTCTCATGATCAGTGTGTTGTGGAGAGCTGGGTAGAGCAGCCTAGCTGTGTTCTCCGTGTCTTTAGGTGATTGATAGAAGGGCCGAGCTGATGGAGCCATGCATAGGTACTACCGCCGCTGTTCCTAGTCCAAAGTCACCACTGAGGCCTCAGGCCCCAGGCTGCGCAGCTGCTGTCAGGGAGGTGTCCTGAGAGAGCCCAGGCAGTGCGGGGAGACTGCCACGGTACATCGGCCACCTTTCCTCTCTGACAAAGACTCCCACTAGGGCCCCTCACCCTCACCACACGTGCTGCTGCCTGAGGCCTTTGCACAAGCTGTTCCCTCTGCCTGCAAGGCTCTTCTTCCCGTATTCCCATGACTGACTGCCTCACTTGCTTCAGGTCATTACTTAAAATCCCCGTTTCAAAAAGCCTGTCTGACCACTCTGTCTCAAATCGCACCTCCCCTCCCAGCACCAGACATTCCTAACCTCCTTACCCTGAGCTCTCCCCCCAGCACTTGCTCCTTAGCATTTACTTACTCATTATCTTTACCATCGGTTCCTCCTGTCCACACAGGCTTTATGACTTTTCAAAGAGGGCGAGTAAATTGCTCAGATTCTTCTTAACTCCTTCCTCTTTCTTCTGTTTTCTCTCTACAGTTGTCCTCTCTGCTCTTGTTGAAATTAAGAAATGCTGTCTAAATTTTTTTATTATATTGTAGGTACTCTGTGTGTGAGAGAGAGGAGAGAGAATGAAATCATTTAAGACCAAATTGGTATAATAATAATTATTAGGAGCTTATTTATGGCAAGTGCTTTACATGAATTATTTCCTTTCATTCCCAGTCAACTTTATGATGGTCGGCATTTTTATTACACCCGTTTTACAGATGAGGGACTGAGTTGTGGAGTGGCTTAAGTCACTTTCCCCAAACCACAGAGCTAGTAGGTGACAGGGGCAGGAGTAGAGCTCGTGGGCCCTTGTCCCAAAGCTCATGCTCAGGCCACGGGAGCAGCCAGAGGTGACAGCGTGACCGCCTAGGGTGGCCCTGCCAGTGTATGTCCCACTGTGGAGCTCCGTCCCATTGGAGGTTCCCTGTGGGCATCTGTGTTGGGCGTGTAGTCTCAGTCTGCCCAGTCTCCCTGGTGGCCTGGCACCAACACGTTTCTGAGCATTTTAACGTATGGACTTGCCTTCAGTCAGTTCCTTGCACTCCCCCCCTGTTAGCATTGGGATTGAAGTATGCTGGGGAGGGAGGCTGATTTCCTGTGAATTTTCTTCTCCCAAATCGGGCATCTCCATTCTCTGTCACTTTCTGCTCCCCATATTTAACGTGCGGAGATGGCAGCATCTTCCACGGTGGTCCGGGGCCACTTGGGCCCACACTAGGTCTGCTTCCTTAGTGGCTGGACCAGCAGGCAGCCCAGGTGTCTGCTGCCGGTCACCTTGGTCAGCCTGAGCTCTGACTTGGACATGAAGGATGTAAGAATTTGCTTGTAAGAAACAGTTAACAGTACTTCTAAAGTGTTTCAGATCCTCAGAGTGACTTTTTGGGACTGTTTTACGTTTATATTCCGGCAGTGCAAACTTCAGTTAGGCAGACAGGAAACCTTTAACCTTTATTCAACCTACAGAGTGAGGCAGAGATATTTGCACTGTCCCATCCATTTCGTCCCACTGGGAAAATTCTAACAAAAGAAACCACCAGTAATTTAAAAACCATGGAGCTGACAGAGTGATAAGGGTACAAGTGAAGGAGAAATAGATGGGCTAACACCTGGATAGAAGGGTGTTAGTGAGTAAGGAATGGGGCTCCAAGTAAATACAGTGGAGAAAGAGGAAAATACAAAGTCGGACATTGTGGATAGAGCAGAGAGATTAGACTGGCAAATACTGTCTGAAAATCAGCCTGTCGTTTAAATACTCAGAGGTAGGTAACTTTCCACATACAGAATCCCTGTGCAATAATTAAATTGAAGAGTCTGACTTTTACATCTTATTTATTTATTTATTTTTTGGACTTTCACATTTTAAAGATGTTTCTCACGTAGGTGGGCAGTTTAGAAATTTACTTATATATGGACCGTACTTAACAGACGGTCCTGCTGGACCAGTTTGTAGAACCAGCGCAAACATTCCCAAATGCCAACTGTTTCCTTTTTCTTAATTCAGTAGAGTCCAGTTGGTCTTTTGTAGGAATTTCCACTTGAAGTTAGCAGATTCTGGGAGGGATGGCTTTCATTCTGACCCTCAGAGGAGTAGGTCTGTGCTGTTCAGCTGGCGGGGCAGGTACACGGCGTCACTGCATCTAGGGGAGAAAACGTAGGGGAGACACGCGGGGGAGTCACCAGTGTGTACTTGAGGGTTTGGTGAGACAGACGTTTTTGTCATAAAACGAACAGAGGCGGGCCATAACGTAGAATGCTGAAAGGTGCCTGGTCGTTTACATTGAAAGCAAAGGCTTACATGATGCTTTAAGTTTGCAGTGGCCACTTCCGGCTGTTGCCCCGAAACCCCAGGGAAGTGTGTTCTTTCTTCTTTGCATACTGGGTTCCTTGGGTGAACGTTTTGTGAGTTGCTGAGCATGTGAAAGATTTGTACTTTGGGAACTATAAAATCAATAGAGGGTGGTATTGTGGGGGTTCCATTAAATCTCTTACAGGACAAAGCTGCCAAAGGCGGGGTGTGTTCCAGCCTGCTTTTGTGGAGCATGGCCAAGGGCAGACGGAATTGTTCCTCTGAGTTGAGGACAGTGATGTCGGTGGCTTCTTGTTTTCAGAACCGCCCTGCTATTGCAGAGCCACCACAGGCCTGCACCGAACGTGAAGGTGGCTGACACACCCCCTCAGATGCAGACGTGAACACAGCTGTAGATAAAGTGCTTTCTCCAGAGCACAGGCTGGAGCAGCACTGCACAGACTCTCCTGTGCGTGGAGCCCTCCGGCGACCTTGAGAAAAGGCAGATGCTGCAGCAGTGGGTCTGGGTGGGTCAGAGGGTCTCCACCCCTCATGGGCTCACCCGTGATGCTGGTCCCCCAGGCGCAGCCAGGGCGCAGGGCAAGTGGCTGCGGCACACCCAGCCCAGCCCTTCCGGTGCGGGAACAGGGCTCCTTCTGTGTGCCTCTCCTCACTCTAGGTGACCCAAGGAGTCTCCCAGGTGTCACAAACCTCAAATTGGGTCTTCAGTGACATATCTTGAGAAGATTCGTGTGCTGCCTGGAGAAGCAGAGTTAGTCTGGTTGGGAAAACTCAGTGAAAAAAAAATATGGTGACACGGATACAGAAAAATTTGATAAGGAGCCAGATGAAACCAGGCACGTTATCAGTCTGCCTCTCTCCTGCCACTTTATTTTCCGGGTATGCTTTGTCCCTTGGGGGGTAACAAGGGCTCAGAGTGTGCGGTATTTGTTTCTTAGCTGCGGGCTCTGACTTGATTGTCAGGCCTGCAAAAAAATGCTGAAAGTGAACTTCTGACTAGATCTTTGGTAGTAGAAATACTCCACGGTTTTTCTCCTAGTGTTATCATATAAAAGATCATTCTTTTTTAAGAAATAACTTTTTAGGTAACTTGATTATGGGATAGGGGAAGACCCCTCTGTGTGCCAAGGAGCAGTATTAGTCCCAGCCTAATGCATTTCATTTAAGCATTTTAGGTTACATCATGCATTTAAGGATTTCAACAACAATGGAAGGGTTCAGGCATTATTTGTCTTGTTAAATAAAAACAGGAAAACCCATCTAAGGTAGATAAGACTTATTGATTTGAAACCCACTGTATAGGCAAATAGCCCATTGAAACTAAACTTCTGAGGGTTGTTGTGTTGTGAGTATGGCCGTGGCAGCCTGCCTGCTTTATGGTAAGGTCAAGTCTATTGGGTGAGATGGTCGATGTACACAGCAATGGCAAAACTAAGGGATACAGCCCGAATCTTTGTAATGACTCATTTATCCATGAAAATGCAGATGCTGTTGTTCGACTACGATTTATTTGTGCGGTGCGTAGCCAGATTTTCAAGAGTTTATACACCACTGGGAAATCCTAATGGATGATATAAGCAGAATAACCACAAGTAAAACTACTGGGAAATTGAGAATCGTGGTGACACCTTTTGTTTTGATCCCTGGTCCTCGACCGGCACTGTGCACCAGAGTCGGCTGGGGAGATCTTTGAAGTGTGGCTGCACCTGCCTTTCTGGTTCTCTGCTTCGCCATGAGGCCTGAGCATGAGGGGTTTTTTTCTTTTTAAACTCCCCCAAATGATTCCGATTGCCCTCCTGTTGGAAACCACTAGACATCAGAGGGTGACTTAGGACAATGTCACCACTTGGTGGCAGTGTTGCTCCCTGTGTCTTGATGGCCCTGCTTTCTTTAAAATCCCAGAAAAGTGTGCTTGCTTCTTTTTTTTTCTCCTGTGTTTTTGTTTGTGGTCTTGATTTTGTTAGAGTATGTCTCTTCCTTGCTCATTTGCAACTTAATTGAATGGAGAGCTACCTACTAAATCAAGATGTTTCCCTTTATTTTTCTACAATGTTTTAGGGGGTGGGCAAAATAAGGGAGGGAAAAAAATGGTCTCCTGTTGCCAGAAACACATGGCATTTTAAGATTGGTCTTAATTTATTTTCCATATAACTGTGCTTTTCTGTGCTGAATAAAGACCAGGGTCAAGATAGAAGATCGCAAGCCAGGAATCTGATTCTTCATGGATTTCTGTAGTTTGAAGCTACTAGATTTTTTCCTTTTATTGTGCTTCTTGACACATCATTGCAGACTTTGGGGAAACCGCAGTAAATGGCAAGACTTCACTTAAGTTTGCTATTTTTGTGCCTGATAGCAATTGTAAGTTAGCATCAAATGAGCTTTTCCTAGTTAACCTTTGGTGTTTATAGTCAGTCCTTACACTTGGTGCAAAGGCTGGAGATAAGGGCTGTCCGTGATCCAAAGATGTCATCTCACCTCTGGTGCCTGGCTGGAGGCGCTGAGGGCTGAGGGCTTGGGCCCTGGGGCCCAGGGGGCCCAGGAATCAGAAGGGGTGTAAATCCCGTCTCCCAGCAAGCTAGCTGGCGGGGAATTCCTCTTAGGACTAAGCTAACTCCAGAGCCTGTGCCTGTGCATGGCAGGGTGAAAGTCCAGAGTCAGAATCTTGATTTTGTCACCTTTGATCTTTCATCTGTAGGCACCAGGTGGTTTGAAAATATTCTCAGTGAGTAAAATCTGTAGACAAATCTGAACTTGAAGCAATCTCAAAATCAGGGCAGGACTAAGGTGAGGCAAGCAGGCGCCCTGGGTGCAAAATTTAAGTAGGTGCTCACCTTCAGGGCCCAGCAAGTCCTGACCCTGCATTTACACAGCCCTGAGAATGGTGCCTCCTTAAATATTGCATCCTGGGTACCTGCTTGCCTCCCCCTCCTCCTGGCTGGCTTGGGCTGTTCTCTGCTACCCTCCCAGCACTTAAGTGACCTGGACAGTGCTGCCAGGGAGGATAGATTCGCTTTGAAGAGGGAGTCCTAGGAAGGCACAATTTGTTTTGTTTAAAAAACAGCTTTATCAAGATATAATTCATATATTATACAACTTGCCCATTTAAGTGTACATTTTCTTTTCTGTATTCACAGGGTTGTACAACCATCACCACCATCTAGTTTTAAGATGATTTTGTCCCCCCAGAAAGAAACCCATAGCTGTCACTTCCCATTACCCTCCCTGCTCAAACCTAGGTGACCACTGAGCTTGCTGTTTCTATAGATTTGCCTATTCTGGACATTTCATGTAAATGGCATCATGCTGTATGTGGTCCTATGTACGTGGCTTCTTTCACTGAGCATAACGTTCCCAAGACTGACCCTGTAGCGTGTGCCAGTGCTCCCCGTTCCTTTTTATGGTCGTGTAACAGTACATTGTATATGTAGACCTCAAACACGTTTGTTCGTTTACCAGCTGATGGACACTCCGGTTGTTTCTACCGATTGGCTGTTATGAATAGTGCTGCTGTGAACTTTCAGGTACATGCATTAAGAGAAGGTTTTAAGGGTGAGTTGGCGTGGAACCTTCTTCTCTGGGGACTTTGAGTTGTTACCTGTGACTCTGACCATGAGGAGGACGATTAGACCCATGTGGGCGGGTGAGGTTCGGTCCCCTACACCGGGCTCCCCTGCTGGCTGTCTTGGAGAGACAGGGTGCAGGGGACTCTGTGTTGCCCTCAGAAGCGCCTGGGAAGGCGAGGGGTGAGGGAGAACCTTCATCAGGGCTCCCACAGCTGTACCCATCCCCTGGGGGCAGCCACAGGGCCACAGGCTAGTGGCACTGGCTCAGGGCTACATTTCTTTCAACTGTTTTCAAACTGAGTGTGCCCACAGTCACTCGGAGAACTTGGGAAACACAGATTGCGGGGCCTCACCCCTAACGTTTCTGAATGTAGAGGTGGGATTGTCTTGCGGAAGCCTAAGGGTTTGCATGTGTGCAAGCTCCCAGGTGATGCCGATGTTGCAGTTTTGAAGACCACACTTTGGGGTCCTTCAGTTTCTCAAACTGCAGCTATTGAGAGCCAAGGGCACACGCAGCCTATTCTAATTTAAACTCTGACCAAAACCCCCTGAGTGGTTGTTCATAAAATAAGTAGATTGGAAATTTGAAGTGTGTTTTATGGCAGATGATAAAGGAGCCAACAAGTTCTGTTTTACTGCAATAAAACTAATCGGGTATTAAAAATAACCATTGTAATTAACCCCATGCATTAAGCATTCGGTGCTTGCACTGTCACAGTCAGATGACATCCTCACATCGACTCCATGCAGTAGGTACTACGGCCCAGTAGTTAAGAGATGAGCTCAGCTGCTCCCACAGCGTGTAGTTCACAGAGCTGCGACTTGGCTCAGCTCTAAATCCAGTCTCTCAGGCACAGCAATGTACTGTCGACAGCCTTAGGAATGAATTATCCAGAGTTTTGACTGGTTTACTCGCTTAAATTAGTGGTGGTGGGGTGATAGGCTGTGTCAGAGTGAAAGAACAATTCTTATACTGGAAATATTCCAGAATTAAACATTAACCTGTGGATTAAGCATGGATTTTGAGCATTATTTATTGCAATCCTGATTTTTTAAACAGAATTAGAGTTTTTCTAGTTGAATGGTTTCCGTTAATTTTATTTGTTTAACTGAAAGCGGGAGTGTCTCCCAGAGGTGGCAGAGCCACGCACCCTTACCAGACCCGAGCTAGCAGCCCCAGAATTACAGCTGCTAGTACAGTCAGTGAACTCTTGACTTTCAAAACCCTGAGATAAAGCCGAGGGATGCATTAAACTGCACAGATTCTTTGTAAATGGATTTTTCCCAAGTAAATTTTTTTATCACTTTCATATAAATAGAAACATTTGCAGAATGTGTACTAAGATTTTAAATATCATTTACTAAAGTAGGAACACTGTAATTATGGTCAGATATAATTCCGAAAATAGTTTGTAGTACCGAACTATACATTTTATACTTGAGAGAACTATGAAATAGGTTTTCCACAGAAAGCTGAAGTACTGTGGTCCCTTTCCTATCCAGGGGGGTGAGCACGAGGACCTTCAGAGCAGCGCAGTTCTGGTGGTGGCACGGTTGCAGCCCGGCCCCTGTGGGTTTGGTGTTCGGATGGTGTTTTTCAGCACTGTCTTCCCCATACAGTTACTAAGGGGGAGTTTTTCTCTTTCCTATTGGCACCAGGCTGCCTCCTGCCCAGGCTGGTGCTGATGGGGGAGGGCAGCTGGGAGAAAAGGCTGGGAGCCCTGCGGGGCTTCAAATTGTCGGCCTTAGCCTGGTGGTCACAGCTGTGGGTACCTGACCTAACAAAGAGTCCTTTCTTTCTGTTGCCGCCTAAAAAGTGGCTGGTGTAGTTCGAGTCATCATTCTCCCTTGGAGAAACCAGGGCGCCCCACATTCTAGACCTTTTCTTCCATCATCCCTAACGCTTCTGTCTCAGTCATACCTGTATGTCCCAGTGTACAGTGGGCTCCAAAGGTAGATCAGATGTTCTACCAGCACATAACAAAGTCACCAGATGCTCCTTCATCTGTTGGAGGGTCCCCTCATTTTTCATTGCCTCGTTTTGTCTGCCCTGCCAATTCCGTGTTTTTCAGTGGCTCACCTCCAGGTACCAAATTCGACGTTATCTAGAGCTCGCGTGTGACCGACGGTATCAGAAACCTCGCTGCGTGGGTGCAGCAAAGAGGGGCTGATTTTCCTCGCACTGACAAGCAGCCCGGACCGTGGCAGAGCCAGGCTGGTGCAGTGGCCCCAGATGTCACCACACCCTTCTGTTTTTCTGTGTCATCACCTGGGCTGCCTCACGGTCCTGAGATGGCTGCCCCGCCTTCGGCCTCCCCTCTGGTTCCAGTCAGAAGGAAGGAGAAAGCAACAGAGGACAGGATGACCCCTCTTCACCAAGAGAGCAACAAACACGGTTGCAGAAATTTCTAGTGGGGTACCACTTGGCCTTATTATCTGGAACTCTGTCACCTGGCCACACGTAACTGTAAGGGAGGCTGGAGACGCTGATTTCGGGCTGAGCACATTGCCCCCTTGTCTGCATCCGTAGCTGTAAGAATGAAGGACAGGGTGGATATGGGGTGGCGAGCCAAGGGGCCACGCTAGCCTCATTTCACGTGTTCAAGAATCGCCTGTGGCTAGCAGCTGCCATGTGGGAAAGCCCAGCTCTGGGACATTTCCCTCATCCCAGAAAGTCCTCTGGGACACGCTGCTCTGGATGAAGAGTTCTCTGAGATCTTCCTTCGCCCTGCTCTGTCACTCAACCACAAGTGCCTGCAGGGGGATGCTTGTGTTGTGCTGTCTCCTAACTGAAGTGGTAAACTTTGGGCACAGGCAAGATTTTCTACAACCCACGTGACTCCTAAAATACTGTTGCTGGGTGTGCAGGAGCGTTTAGTCCACTGCTCTCAAGGACTCCTAAAAGGAAGTGGGGACTTTGAAAGTCGTCTGTTCCAAATCCCCTATTTTACAGATGAGGAAGCTGACACTCGGAGAGGGCAGGGGTCCCACTTAAGGTCACACAGGCAGCCAGCGGTAGAATGGACTGGAATCTTGGTTGTCGTATTTGTGTTTCACTTCTCTTCCCATTGAACCAGACCTTGCTGAGTATCACCGACCCTTTTGTTTTTCCCTAGTTGTGGTCTGTTCTTGCCTATTCAACCGGTTTCCAGTGTGTTGAGAGAGGAAGTTGTTTTCAGCTCCTGAGTTATCTGCAAATGCCCACTGCACATGGGCGGTGCTCAGGGAATGCTCAAGAAACAGTTGAGTGTAAGGCCGTCTCCATCAGGGATTGTTTAGTTGCAAGAAAAAGTGACTCAAACAGCTTAATCGGAAGGAGGCTTGTAGACATCAAGATAAGAGCTAGAAACGACGAGGTTGTAGGGAACCAAGGAAATCTCCCTCTTTTGGGCCCATGGAATCCTTCTCTGTTCTCTTTTGGTGTCCTTATTCTCCATACCAGCTTTTCCAACTTGCTCGTCACTGTATGGAGTCATGACAGTCCCCAAGACTGTATGACCTCCTAGCTCCAGAGGCATCCAGCTACCCGACTGGCAGCCTGGTTTTATTCCAGAGTTTGAGTGCTGATTGGCCCAGCTCATGGTCGCCCTTCCAGGGAGGGAGGGGAGAAGCATGGTACCAACCTGGCAGCGGGGACCCACCCAGGACATCGTCTCAGCCTGGGCAGGAGGGGGGCAGGGCCAGTGAAAGTACCTGGGGTTCACTAGCTCTTTCAGTTAGTGGTTATCCAAAAGTAAGTAACACTGGTAGGCAAG
The DNA here is from genome assembly GCF_022682495.2 of Desmodus rotundus. Taxonomy (NCBI): domain Eukaryota; kingdom Metazoa; phylum Chordata; class Mammalia; order Chiroptera; family Phyllostomidae; genus Desmodus; species Desmodus rotundus. The sequence continues at coordinate 158,728,692 of NC_071390.1, read as the reverse complement.
CGCGTAAATTTCTTATTACCAGAAGAGCTTGCATAGAAGTTACTGTCCTTCTGACAAAGATTATCTGCTAGGAAAGAAGTTAGACTAATATGTTCACCCAGTAGTAAAGAATTTGGGATTCTTACAACAAAGTAGTTGTCATGCAGCTCAGCAGCCAGAGGTGGTCAAGGCAGCCTATTGGAGGAAAGACTGGTGAGCCCCCACCGGGCCCAGTGTGGACCTCAGACGTGGTGTGTGGCTGGTCTTGGGGAGCCCCCCACACTCCTGCATCCACTTTCTTGCCCAGCCCCTGCAGGCTCTGGGGGCTCATTTCTGAGACCCAGCTTAAGCTCCATGAAGGCGGGACACTGTCTTGTTAGAGTTCTAGAACTTGGCACAGGGTTTAGTTCACAGTTGGTGCTTGATTTCTGTTGGATATGGGGGCAAATTTTGGAATAGTAATGACATATGGATATTTATTGTGACTACTCAGATTATTCTATGAAAAAAGTACATGGAAACATATACATGAAGGGAAAAATACAAAGGAAGCATTTTGATTTTCTATAGAAGTTGGGAGAAGGTGTGGTGTTAGCTGATATTTTTCCCTTTTCTCTTTTCCACTTTTATAAGGTAGTGACTTGTTGATAGTAGGAAAAATTAATTTTTAATTAAAGAAAGAAACATTTAAAATAGATTAGTCTTTTAGAAGGTTAGAATGGAAACACATTTCTGTCCCAAATCTTGATGGTAGCAAGAATTCAGATTTATTGGAAATGGACTCCATTATAAAATAACTCCTCTCTAGTGGGCCTGAACTAGAGATGATCATTTGGTGATTTTTTTCCTCCTTTTTTTAATGGAATTATTAAACTCGGCATGGCCAGTCATTTGAGTTGAGAAAGTGATGGCTTTAATTTACAGAAATCAAGGTGAAAAGTTAGAGATCTGCCCTCTTCCTTTGAAGGGTGCTCCTAGTTCTGAGCCCCCCGCCCTTGCATCGTCCTCTTCAGGCCCCTTGCTTCCAGGCACGCTTAGCTCCCACTCACCGCCCTGGGAGGAGTCTCCCAGAGCGCTTCCTTGTCCAGCACCTTTGAGAGTCCACCCTCTCTGCTTCCAGCACAGGTAAAATCTCAGTGTGTTTACAGTTTCATAGAACAGTTTGGGAACCTCTTTTTTCAGTGTAAAAGTTATATTAATAAATCTGACAGCCCGTGGAACCTCCTTCTCTGTCTGGAACTTGTAAGACACCCATTCCATCTCCTCTGATTGCTCCTCTCCTACCACAAGAAACCTTCTCTGAAATTGTGGTCAGTAGGCTACTCCAAATCAGTATGTTCTATTTCTAAATGAACATAGTCTGTTCAAGTCTGAGTCATTTTTAAGGTTCCCGGTGTTACACTGTTTTATGGTTTCTGAAGACGTAACATCACCGATGAGAAAAAGCAAGCACGTGGTGTCCATTTTCTTGTGTAATGACCTGGGCTGTCGCCCCCTGGTGCCTCTCAGTGCGGGGCTTTTGTCCTTTGTGTTCTCTGGTCACCTGTGTTAGTGGAAACTCCAGCCCACGGCCGCGGCCCCTGGCCGGCCCGCCTTCAGTCTGCCACAGCTCCTTCAGTTGCAGTCGATAGTCATCTTCCCTGGTGTGGGTCTGAAAAGTTTCCTCATCGTCGTCCTGCTGCCCCGTTCTTTCTGGAGTGGTACAGTTCTGTCTCCGTAGTCTGGCCCGTGTGTCTGTGTTGGTTTTTGTCTGAGTCAAAGGGCCTTTTGTTTGCTTAAATACTTCTGTTGAACATTCCTGGTACTATATACCCTGAGTCTGTGGAGCTCACTAAGTTCTTGGTATTGTTGATAACTTAGATTATTTGGAGCGGTTCGTGTTAGAAGGGAAGGAGATTCCTCATCCGATGCCTTACTTCACAGATGAGAAAGCGGAGGCTCAAAGAACATGACACCCCCGTGAGGCTCCATTGGCGTTGCCCTGAGGTGTAGTGCCCCAGTAAGCCGGGGCAGCCTGGTTGGGATCCCTGCGGTGGGCGGCCTGGGCCGTGGGGTGTCAGTGTGGCTGCCCACCCTCAGGACCCGGGTCCGACCTCAGTTCCTTCCTTTGTAAAATGGGGCTGCAGTAACCGTCTCCCTCCATGAGAGGCAGCATCGCACAACGAATGAGAGTAAGGCCAAGTGCGTGCCCTGGGAAACCCTCCCAGCGTGGGAGGGACACGTATCTGGACGGCAGGGAGACCGTGCTTGGGGATGTTTCAATTGGTGCGAACTTTGGGAGGATATCCTGGGATCGCAGGTCTTTATTTACATCAAGACTCCTTCCTTGCATACCTTTGGAGTTGCCAGAGTTTTAAAAATGGGCCCTGTGAGTTTTTCCTTTGTTGCATTCCAGCCTGCGGTCCTTCGTTTCCTTGGTGTGTTATGAGGCAAAATAAAGTGAAACTCTGTGCTAGTTGATAACTCCCATTGCAACAACCACTGCTGCAAACGGCTCCTGGACACTTGCGGGGAAGAGGGTCATATATAGTTTATATGCTTTCAGAAATACATGATGGACTGGAGAGTCAGTGTAGCATCCTGGTTAAGAGTGTGGATTTTTAGATTATGGTAAAAACACATAACATAAAGTTTACCGCCCTAACCATTTTTAAGTGTGTAGTTCAGTAGTGGTAAGTGTACTCACACTGATGTGCAGCTGGTCTACAGAGCTTCTTCATCTTGCAGAACTGAAACTCTGTCTCCATTGCCTCGTCCCCCTCCCCCTGGCCCCCACCATTCTACTTTGTTTCTGTGAAGTTGACTTCTTTAGATTCCTCGTATGAGTCGGATCATACAGGATTGGTCTTTGTGTGACTGGTTTATTCACTTAGCGCACTGGCCTCAGAGTTCCTCCTTGCTGTAGCGTGTGACGGGCTCTCCTTCCTTTTCAATGGGAGCAGTCTCCCACTGAAGGTATCAGCCACCTGCTGTTCATCCGTTCGACTGTCAATAAATACTTAGGTCGCTGCCACCTTTTGGCTATTGTGCACACGGATGCAGGGAGCGTGGGTGTGCAAGCAGCTGTCTGAGGTCCTTTTTCCAGTTCTGTCAGCTGCGTTCCTAGAAGTGGACTTGCTGGGTCACGTGGTGGTTCTAGTTTTAGTTTTTTGAAGACTGCCGTCTGTTTTCTGTAGCAGCCGCGCTGCGTCACGCTCCCGCCAGCAGGGCCCCGGAGTGTCAGCCTCTCCACGTCCTCACTAACACTGTTGCTCTCTGTCCTTCAGGAGTGGCCATCCTAACGGGTGTGAAGTTGTGTCTCATTATGGTTTTGATTAACAGTTCCCTAATGACGGCTGATGTTGAACATCTTTTCATATGCTTGGTCATTTGTATATCATCTTTGGAGAAATGTGTGTTCAGGTCCTTTGCCCATTTTTAAATGAGTTATTTGGGTCTTTTTATTATTGGCTGGAAGAGTATGGATTTTTGAATCAGACTGGTCCCGGCCTCAGTCCTGGTTCCTCCATTTAGGAGCCGTTTGACCAGGGACAACTGCCGCAGAATCCCCAGCTCTTGCACAGGCGTAGTCACAGCACCCACCTTATAGGGTCAGGGAAGTCATGTGAGCGGGAATGTCGGGGCAACAGAGAGGGAGCACCCAAGAAATGGGAGCCAGTGCTTCCTAAGAGGGTGTAGGCGGCCTGCTCCTAATAGGGTTGGAAGGAAGTTAGAGAATAGCTGGCTTCTCGGTTCCCTCCACAAATGGCAGCCACTCTTAATTCCACCTTGCCCTACCTCCTCTTTTAACATCAGTGGACTTTTAGAACAAGCCAAAGGAGGCTCTTGGACAATCAGAGACTGTGGCATATGGAGGATACTCACGTTGCCACAAAGAACCCCTCCGGGCCTCCTGGGCAGCGTGCTGGTGGTTTGCACAGTGGCTTCACCTTTTTGGCAAAGTGCGTATCATTGCTGAAGTCACAGCCACAGGAATCCTGGGTCCTTAGCAGCTGGATGCTCCTGCTCTACCCCCAGTGCACACCTGGGGCGATAGGCCCTCCTCCTCCCCGAGCAGCCCGGGCTCTGAGTTCCACGGCACAGAGTCTGTGGCCCAAACGGGCTGACTGACGCAGACACAGGGGTCGGTCCTTCTTCAAACTCTCCTCATGGGCAGAGACAAAAGGCCAAGGATCATTGTAAAGAAATTAGTCATAGATGTTTCACTCTTTAAAATCATCCCAGCAAAAGCTTAGACAGTGTACCACTTTCAAGATGACCCAGAAGTTGGCAAGGGCAGTGAGGTGAGACCTGGCGGCTGATCACACAACAGCCGGGCTCCGGAGGGTCGGCTTCCTTGGGCACCGACCGTCCCCACATCTAAGGCACCCCTCTGCGCTGGGCATGCAGTACTTGGTTTCCCCTGTCGCGCCACCTCCTTTGGAGTGGCAGATAGCACGTCCTTTGGTGCCTCTTTGCCGAATTACACAACTCTGTTTTTCAAACAAAGCAGTCGGTCTCTCCCCTCTGTTTCTCCTTTGCACGCAGGGCATCTCACACTTCTTACTGGTTCCTGAGTGGGAGCTTGGTGTGCCGGACACACCGTCTTCAGTCGTGGTCAGCGGAGGCTTCCGAAGGAAACGTCACCTCTTTAATGAGCTTTTGGGGTGCAGTAAACTGTGGTGATGTTTAAGAAATTCACTCGTCACAAAAACAGTTTTTGAACTGGACGTGTTCCCTGCACAAAGCAGATTACATTTAAGCGTTTGAAGTCTGCTGAGGTTCTAAAGGAAGGTCCGAGTGCTGATTTTGAGGGAAGGAAGCCGCCTCAGGGATTGTGTGGTTGGTTTCCCTTTTCGAGTTGAGCATGTCAAAGCCCAGACCTAACGCAGCTCGCACCCGAGTTTCCCACTGTCGAGAACACTCTCGGGTCCCTAAGAAGAATGCTCCTCTCCCCGCTGATTTCCTTCAGGATATGGGTGCTTCTGAGGAAGGTAGTGAGGCCGGGGTTTTCCAGGTTGAAAGGTCTCGTTTCCATGTATAACCCAGCCAGCGTGGTGTCAGCCTGGGGGAGGAACTGGGTTCACTATTTTAAACTTCTTGCTTCATACCGTGGACTTCCCCATCCCCGGTCCCCAGCAAAGCACAAAAGTACGCATTTCCTAACTTGTAAGCTATGGGCTTCCTTGCGTGGATTTGGACCTTAGATCTTATCCAGATAAGCATTGTGTGATGGGGGGGGTGGGGGGGGCTTCAATTTTCAGTCACAGAAGCGTGAGCAGCTGGAGGGAGGGCTGCAAGGTTTATAACCAGCCAGGGCTTTAGCAGTTCATCCCTTGTCAGCGCGAAGTCGGAGTCCTCACTGCAGGACCTCATGCCAGCAAATCGCCCCTTCCCTCGCCCCCACCCCCTCTGCTAAGGTTTGCTTGGTGCCCCCGCGGGTCACCTGTGCGTGCCTGTGGGACCTTCCCTCCCTCTCTTTCTCTAATTTTTACCTTGGTCACTCATTTCTTTATTACAGTCCCCACAGTCCCCCCGTCCTGAGCCCCTTGACAACATCTGCTTCCCATTTCTGCTGTTCCCCCTTTTCTAAGAGTTCCCACTAAAGGGCTCCCCAGATCTCCCCTGGGAGTTACAGGACTGTGATGTGATCCTCTGGTTTGGGTTTGTTTCTAGTTGAATAGCTTCAAGCGCTCCTCTCTGGAGGTGAGTCCTAAGTGCGTCCTCCCCGCCTGACCGCTTTCTGTGGGACCACGGGGTGGTGCTGGTCTCGCTCCTCCTCGAGTGTGCTTCAGGTGCTCAGACCCTGCACCCCACAGTGATGTCTAAAAGGGTGGTTATGGACCGAGGAGATGACATAATGCAATGCTAACAAAAGCCCAGCACGGGGGATGGAAGGTTCATTTGTGTATGTTCACGGAAAATCCAAGAGCAGGCCGGAGGGAAATATTTTTCCTCCCGCAGCACCTCTCACCCCTTCCTGCATAGTCCTGATGCCACTCGGCTTCACCTTGCAGACCTCCAACGGCCGTAGCAGCTGGCCCTCTGTCCTTCCCGACGGTTCTTCCCCTAAATCAGTCTTTGTCATCACATGATGAAGGTGCACTAGAACAGTCTTTAGTGGAAGTCCAAAATTTGCATACAAGGTCCAGCCCCTGCCCGGGACACACGAGGGGGACGTATCGTGTGTTATTTACCACACAGATACTCTGAGGGCACCATCGTGCACAAAGCACTGGACTAGGAGTTGGGGTGAAAGCAGATTTAACGCTAGATAAAGGAGCATGCAGGTGTAACGAGGGAGACAGGTAAACACCGATGGAGAAAAAAGGATGGGAAATGCAGGGTTTGAGTGTAGCGAAGCTCAAGGTTCTGAATTGGACAGCTGGGGCTGCAGACAGAGGGGAAGGGCCTTTCAGATCCCCCAGAGGGCTTCTGTTATTGTCTTATATCAACACGTTGCTATTTTGTGGCATAAACCTTACTGACTTTGGGGGTGCAACTTTATGGGAATACAATGATCCTTTCCCACCTCAAGCTTTGTAAGTCTTATTTAGTTACAAATTAAATACACTTATCTACCCTTCTATATTATAAATACCTGGCAGAAACTATACCTTGACTCTTGGTTCTTTCACAAAACCTTAATGCTTTCTTGCCTTCGGTGTATTTTACCTGATTTTATGTTGAAAGCCTGTGTTTGTCTCACGTCCTGAGGCTGCAGAGTTGTGGTCCTTTTTCTTTTCCTTCCATCATCTAACGGGAGTGCAAGCTATTTCAGCTAGAGGTTGGGCTTATAAAGTCAGGTACTAGCATTGCACTGCACGACAGTCTGGGGACCTGGAAGTGTCTGTGTGTGGCGTGCCTGCCCCACTGGGGTGCAGGAATGGGTTGGGTTGGAGTAGCACTCCGGACCCACTGCCTGCGGCAGGGTGGGCCACCGTCCTACTCTGACCAGGAAGGGGAGAGAGAGGGATGGGAGGCTAGACCAGGTGACCATCCACTGCTGAGTCTTACCCCAGGCCCTGGTACACCAAAGATGCCACCTGGCAGCACAGGTTAGTTGCCACGTTAATGACACAGGTGCTGTGAATGCAGAAGGAAAGGCGGCTCGGAGCTAGAGTACCTCAGGACCTTTGCTCAAGCACATCCCTCTTTCTGGCCTCCAGGTCTCCCCTGCCCCTGCAAAAAAATCCTAATTTTGTCAGCCCCTCAACACACCATCCTATCCCTCTCAGTTATAGTAAAACCTTGTTACCTGTGCTTTCAAAACTTTCCTTTTTCCTTGGCTGCCCACTGAATTCTTTCTAAAGGAAAGTTTACAGCAGCCTGTAAAACATGAACCCTGCTGTGCAGTGATGGCAGGGGGTGGTTAGAACCACACCTGCTCCTGCTGTGGACTGAATGCCCCCCACCAAGTGCAGATGTGGAAGCCCTAGTACCAGGTGTGTTGGTATTTGGAGGTGGGGCCTTTGGGAGTGATTAGGTTTAGGTGAAATCCTGTGGGTGGAGCCCCCAAGATGGGATTAGTGCCTTACTGAAGTTGGAGAAGGAGACCAGAGGTGAGGATACAGCTGAGCCGGCAAACCAGGAAGAGGACCTTCACCAAGAACCTGGCCATAGCAGGCTCCCAGATTTTGTCCTTCCAGCCTCCAGACCTGTGAGAAATAAGTGTTTGTAATGTAAGCTGCTTGGCCTGTGCTGTGTTGCTCTGGCAGCCCGAGTGGACCCAGACAGCTTGTTCCCTACCACTCCCTGGCCCCCTGCACAGACTTTGCCAACAGAGCTCCTGGGGGTCAAGTTTGAAAGCTCTTGTTTAATAATGCGGCCCCTTTGCTCTTACCAGCTCTCTCCTGACCCTCATAACACCCTGGGCTGTGGGCAGGGGAGACGTGAGAGTGAGGACACGGATTTCCTCTCCAGGTGTCTTTTCACCTGCCTCAGTAGAGGGTGAGGCGCCGAAGGCCCCTTGAGAGCAAGCACACCTTGCCCCCGGGCACTGTGGCGGGGCCCTCCTGCTTGGAGGAGGGACTGGGAGCTGTGCTGCATAAATATACTGCTTTTATGCAGATGGTTAAATAACACGAGTTAAGAAATCACGATCTTAGCTTTTAGCAGTATATTTCTCTGTGTTGAGTGACTTATCAGTCTATGTTTCTGACTCTATGTTCACATTGGGAAGTTTTCTGGAAGGAAAACTGATCATCAATATATTATTGGGGGCAGTTGATGTGGGTCAGCAGGGAGGGGCCACTTTCTGAATGCATTTCTTAAGAAAACAGTACTAATTTTTGTTCAAACAGCTGCCTTTGACAAAGATAGCAACTAGGTTTGGCTGGTGTTTTAAAGGCAAGATATGTTACATTTAAATTTTATTTTTAATGGTAAGGTTACCCATAATGGATGCAGTCATTGTTTAATTAATTTGAAATCATTGATTTAGAAGGTACCCCTGTTTCCTAGTGTCCTGTAGTGTGATACCCCCAGTTAAGATAAACTTGTAGCCTAGAAAGAACGCCAAAGACCAGGGACTCGCAGACCTCAGTGTGCGTTGGAATTCTAGTTGTTACAACCCAGGTCGCTGGTTCCACCCCAGAGTCTGTGGTCCAAGAGCCGGTCTGAGCTGGGCCCAGAATTTGCAGTCCTAACAAGCAGGCAGGGACCCAGGTGCTGCTGCACTGGAGGCTGCACTCTCAGCCTGGGGCCTGTTGATGGTGACCCGGTGTGCTGTCGTGGGAAGGGGTGTCAGGGACGCAGCTTGTCCTCACACCCACGGCGGGTCCAAGCAGGGTGGGCTTGACCAGCAGCTGTGGCCCTGGAGCATCAGCAGTGTAAATGACGAGCGTTGGCTGGTCTGACGCTTTGTAAAAAACTCCACGTGGGTGAGATCAAAGGGCTAAGTGGGCAAGTCCCCGCGCTGTTCACGCGCACTGGCTCTCAGAAACAGAACCTAATGGCTAGTCACGTTTTCACCTCTTCTCTGGAGCTCGTGACAGGGTGGTGGCCTCGCTTGGCGCAGGAAGCCCTTCACTGTGTGGCCAGACTCATTTCTTACTGCCTGTGAGTGTTCCTCCCCTCCCACCCCAACACACATGCTTTCCCAGGGCCACGTGGGCCTACTTGAAAGGTCTGAATCCATCGTGGTGTTGCGTTTTCATTCCCGCACTTCGCAAGGAGTGACCTCCTCTCTCTCTTTGGCAGTCGTCAGTCCTGCTCATGCTTCAGGACGTAGCACTTCACCGTTCCCTCTGTCTCTGGCCCTGCCCCCACTCAATGGAAGGGGCAGGTTAGGCTCATCACTTACGTGGTGGACCCCTATGGGCTGTGCTGCCTCTTCTCATGCTGACCTGTCATGGTGGCTCACTCAGCTGTCTCCTTGGGGACAAAAGTTGGTTTCATTTCATCACTATTCTTGGGATGAATTAAATGATTGACTGCTTGGAGGGGTGCTTAACCCCTTATTTGTAATGTGCTTTTTGTAAAGCTTTATGTATGTAAAGTGATGCAGGTATATACATAAATGTCAGGTTTAAGTTTTGCACAATACAAGACTAGAACTGTTGACAAGAGCTGAGCTGCAGTCACTTGGGCCTGGAATCGTGTGCCACATGAGGGCCTTCCTTGTTTCTTTCTACTTTTTTTTTTTAAGATTTTATTTATTTATTTTTAGAGAGAAGGGAAGGGTGGGAGAAAGAGAGGGAAAGAAACATCAATGTGTGGTTGCCTTTCTCGTGGCCCCCATGGGGACCTGGCCTGCAACCCAGGCATCTACCCTGACTGGGAATTGAACCTGCGACCCTTTGGTTTGCAGCCCGTGCTCAGTCCACTGAGCTACACCAGTTAGGTTGTTTCTTTCTACCTCTGTGCATGTATTTCCTTGTCCCCTCTGTCTAGACTGAGCGTCTTTCTTCTCTCCCTTCTGCTTGTCTTTTCCAAGAGGCTCCAGGCTGCCTTGATCACCTGCTTCTCTGAGCTCCTCTTGCACGTGTTATCTGTGCTCCAGGCAGTGATTGGCAGCCTCTCAGTGCCTTTCTCGGAACCGTGGAGGCTTGGCTGAGGTTTGCCACGGGGCTGGAGGAGTGCAAAGGAGATGCTGCAGGATCTGGCAGGGAGGGAGGTAGGAGGGACCTTTCCAGAGGGCATGACCTTGGAGCTGAGCTTTGAAGGGGGAGGAAGGGAGTCAGCCAGACAAAGAAAGGCCAAAAGGACATTCCAACCATTGTGAGAGTGGCTGGCCCTCTCCAGTGTTTTTATGCCTCTCACGACCATGGGTCCTGGACACCGTGACCAGGGGCCTCCTATTGTTGGAGGGAGCCCCTGGAACAACACTGTCACTTTCTTTATAGAATAAATGTCCATCTTCCCCAGTTTTCTTTTTAATCCCTGCCCTAGTCTGCTTGTGGAGATGTCTACCCAGTGGATACTGTTGCAGGTTTAGAATAAAATAACAATGATGGTATTTAGAAACTCAGCATTTATCACCAGCCAAGTTGTTTTAAGTGTTCTAAAGAAGTTTTTTTTTTCTCTTAAACATTTATTATATTTTTTAGAGAGAAGGGAAGGGAAGGAGAAAGAAAGGGAGAGAAACATCAGTGTGTGGTTGCCTGTCACATGCCCCCTACTGGAGACCTGGCCCACAACCCAGCATGTGCCCTGACTGGGAATTGAACCGGTGACCCTTTGGTTTGCAGGCCTATGCTCAATCCACTGAGCCACACGAGCCAGGGCTCCATGATTTTTCATTTAATCCATGCGACAAAGCTGTGGGAGGTGATGCTGTCACAGATGAGGAAACTGAAGCACAGAGAGGTCAGGGGCTTGCTTATTTCCTTGTTCGTAAGTGGCAGTACTGGTATAATTAGGTGTCTCCTCCTCCCCCTCTTTGCATTCATTCCCATTACCCGGAGGTGCTGGCAGGAGCCAGCCTGGGGTCTTTTGCTCCTGGCTCCCCTAGCTAGTTCGCCCTGTGTCTCAAGTCTAGCCACGGAGGGATCAAAACAGCCCGCACATACCGGGTGGTTGTGAGGACAAAATGTGTGGGTGTTTGTGCAGCACACTGCCTGGCGCACAGTAAGTACTCAAAAAACGGGACTTTGTACCTGCTTGAACCTCTGTTTTTTCATCTGAGAAGGGAGGCGGGGTTGAGCTGAGACCTCTTGTAGTGCCCCGTTCAGCCCCCGGTTTCTGTGTTCCTGTGAGTGCTGACCATTTCCCCCACCGTCCAGAAGAAGGAAGGAGAGTGAGCAAGGGGGGGCTGAGGTCAGGCAGTGGGGCGGGGTGGGGGGGGGGCTGAGGTCAGGCAGCGGGAGCTGGAGGGAAGTCCCCAGGCACACCCCGCATGCACACGTGCTGCTGGCTCGGACCAAGGGCCTTGGTGGAGGTGGTGCTTTTCCACCCCATGGTGCGCCATGGAACGGCGAGGCCCGCCATTCCAACTTCAGCATTATACAGGTGGTGTAACAGGAGAGCCCACACCGTGGCAAAGATCAGCATTTTATGTTCCAACTGAGGCTGAATATTTGTTCCTCTTTATAGTTTTATTGTTTTTAAACAGGAAACAAGAGCCCTGACCTTCAGCCTTCTCAAAAAGTTCAATATCATTCTCCTTGCAGATGCAAAAACAAGTGCCAATTATTTCAAAGGTTAATTTTATCCAGTGTGTTAAATAAAAATGCATTTGTCTGTAGCATTTTCTTGGTTCTTTTCAAGCTTATGTAACCCCTGTGTCCCCTCCACTGGGGAAACAAAAAGCTCTTGGTGCTTTGTGATTGTGCCTCCCAGCTCAGCCCGGAGGGATGAGTCAGCAACCAGAGCCCCTAGGAGCACCTGCTGTCCGCCTTTTCTCCAGTCCCTCCTCTTCCCCAGGCTGCCACTGCCACGCTCCCTCACTGCTGCTCCTTTGAGCTGTCATCACTACCCCAAGTCCGAGCTTCCTGGGCTCCCAGTCGTCTTTATAGAGCCTCGGAAACTCACCCCACATGACTAATCTGGGAGGGTGTGGGAATAGGATCTGCAGGGCTCTTGCTTTTGTTTCTAGTTTCTGCATGCCCTGGTCACTTCCGTTTTTTAAATGTGTGCTCCCCCCAATCCCATGACCTTGCCTCCCATTCATCCTGTCCCAGGCAAGGCGAGGCTCCCTGTTCTGTAACCTAGGCTCAGCCACTCTCGTCATCTCTTGCCACAGGCACGGCATCTGGTCATTAGCCACGGTGCGTTACTGAGTGAGTGAGTGGTAGTCACCTGCACACCTTGTTTATGCCGCTGCACGTACCTGAAATGTCTCCCCATCATGTCCACCTGCCTGAATTTTACTTGTTCTTTCTGAACCACCGCCACTTCCCAAAACCTGAGGCTGATAATGAGAAGAGTAACAGACGTTTTATGGAATGCTTCTAGGTGCCAGGCTTCGTTTTTTGCACTCATTTACCTGTTTCATGCTCACGGTAACCCTATGAGATAGGCACCATTATCTAAATTTTGCAGATGTGGAAACAGGTGGAAAGTGGTCAGACCACCTGTTTGAGGTTAAGTAGCCAGATTGGTGGTGGAGCTAGTATTTGGCCCCAGACATCTGGCTCCAGGGCCCATGCTCTTGACCTAATAAACAGGAGAAATTCATTTTCTATGCTGAACTTTTAGAATAATAGCAGTCATGTGCTTCCTTGAACCACCCTATTGAAAGTTTTAAATTATTACTAAATTTATTGCGGTAACATTGCTTAACGGTATATAAATTTCAGCTGTACAAGATTATAATTTGTGATCTGCGTACTCTTGCATGCCCAACACCCGACATCTAGTCTCCTCCCGACGCCGTATGTCTGACCCCCTTGTGCCCATTTCACCATCCCTCGACCCCCTTCCCACTTGGGCAGCCGCCATACTGTTGTCTGTGTCTGTAAGTTTGTTTGTGCTGTCTGTTCACTTGTTGCTTTCTGTTTTATATCCCACATATGAGTGAAATTACATGGTTTTGGTCCTGTTCTGTCTCACTTATTTCACTTAAATAATACTCTCGAGATCATGCATGTTGCCCCAGACGGCGGTATTTCACCTCTTTATGGCATTGCGTTGTATAAGTGTATGGCATCTTCCTCACCCATTCATCCACCAGTGCTCGCTTAGGTTGCTTCCCTAGCTTAGTTGTTGTACGTGACGCCGCAGGGAATGTCACCCCGTTGAAATTTGAAGGGACTGTCATATTCATGTCTGCACTTCCAGCAGCAGGTGCCAAACACTTGAAAATACTCCTTTTTACCAAATGAATGTTACTTTTTTAAAAAAATTCTGTTTCCTTATAGCTAGACCATCAAACAGTACAAGTGTAGAGAAATTAGAAAGTTCGTTTATCGTTTTTCACAAACCGTCCAAACAATTCCTGGTAGGGTTGTACTGAGTTCAGAGCAATCTTGGGTAAATGAATTCTCTGTTCGTGACTCTCCCACGTGCACCTGATTTTCCGGGCACAGATTCGGCAGGGAACAGCCGTCTCTGTGCTGCTGGCGTCTCTGGTCTTCTGTGGTAGGGGCAACGCTGTTCATGCTTTGTAAACGGGGCGATGGCGCCCACAGAGGACTGCCGGTTCCTTCCTTAAATCTGCACGTTCATTTTCCTTGGGTTTTGAAGAACTTTTCCTCCCCTGTAGTTCACAGCGGGTGCTGCAGATGTTAGCCCCTGTGACTGTTAACTTTCCTCCAGGGAATCCATGCTCAGGTTCCATTCTCGTCTCTGAAGTCTATTCGTGTTGTTAAAACAGAGGTTTAGGAATAACTGGAATTTAAACATTTCTTTTTCTTTTGGCACGGGAGATGAGAATTTTCAAGGGGGACCGAGAGAGAGTTATAAAATGCTCTGTTGTGGGATAACAGAAAAAGCCAGAATATTGGAGATTGAGGGTCTGTCTCTTCCTTTTCTTCCTGGAGCGCCTGTTTCTTCCAGGGCACTCAGCGTGTGATTTACTGTCCTGTCCGTAACTGCAGTTCAGAACTTGACATCGGCGTCCTGTGAAAATACAAGAAAGGAGCCCCGTACCCAGCGCTTTCCAGAGCCAGGGGCTGGCCATATGTGAGGCTGGCTGCACGCTCCTAATGGCGCAGCGCTCTCACGGCCTGGGTTGTGTTCCTGCCAACGGCGCAGGGTCGTACCCTGCCCCACGCATCTGCAGGCGCGGGGAGAGAGAGCACAGCGGCACGGAGCTGTTGGGGAGCAGCGTTGCCTCTAAAATACTGACGCGCCGGCATAGATCACGTTTATGGCTCTATCGAGAACGTCACCGCGGTGATTTAAATGGAGGCAGGTGTCTCGTAGGGCCCCTGAGTTATGGCTGGTTTTAAAATTCTTAGAAGCCATCGAAGACTGTTGTTTCTGAAAGCCTACATAATTCAAGCATTCCACATCCTGTCATTATGGGAGATGGCAGAATAGTAAAATCCAGCCCCAGACTAGCGTGTTACTGCAGCCCTTCGGTTCTGTGGCTTTGCAGACTTTATAAATATGTCTCGGTGCCTCTATAGTTGGTGGAGTCGGAGGCGAATATTGTCTCTCACAATATGAACGGAGGGACTGAAACCCAAGTACGTCGTGTTTCCAGACAGGGACCGACCCCGCTGGCCTGGGGGTACAGCAGCCCCTTCCCTGGCTCAGCCTCTGCTCTACTGAGTGTGCTCTTCCTCAGCAGCCTCTCCCCACACAGCAGTCTCTCGGCAAGGATGTAAGTCAAGGAAAGAAGCCAGACCCCCAGTGTTGTTCTGGGAAGTAGCAGAAACAGCAAAGCAGCCTCTCTTGGACCACCTAGTACATCCCATCCCGGGTACATAAAAGGGACTCAGTAAATGCCGGTGTCAGTGGCTTAGGAATTATCCAAGTTGCAATAGTGCACATATTTATTATCAGAACAAGGTTCGCAGCTGACAGTTGTCCCACATTTCCGTCATCCTCATCCTGCCAGTCCACCCAGCTCCTTAAGTGCGTGAGTTCACATCCGTGCACACAGGTGTGCACGCTCACGCACAAAAGAGGGCCGAGCACAGAGCTGTCGCCTTAGGCCCGATCTGGACCTCTCCGAATTGATAAGCAAACGGCCTCTTGGATTGAATTAGCCAGGCCGAATGTAGAACACACAGATATTTTACCCTCCCCCTTTTATAAATTACTAAACTACTTCGTAACTAGGCTACTCTTAATATGAACAAAAGATAATATGTCTTTAAAATTTTTGTTCATTTAAAACTATAACTTCAGTAATTGTTGCCACATAAAATGAATTTAGATGAAAGAGATACATTTTTTCCCCTTCCCAGGGTTTAGGGAACAATAAGTGATGGACTTTTTAAATTCTGAATCAGGTTCTCGTCGGGGGTGATCTTGTCCCCACTTCTTCCCAGGGGACATTTAGCAATGACCAGGCATTTTTGATTGTCATTCCTGGGGTGGGCAGATACTACAGTCCCCTATGGGCAGTGCCCAGGGATGCTGCTAAACGTTCTCCAAGTGCTCGGAACGGCCCCCACCCCACCCATGACAAAGGGCTGTGAAGCCCTAAACGGCGGTAGTGAGGGGGCTGAGAAACTCTGCTGAACCTGTAGGTTTATTTGCTGATCTCTTCCGTGCATTCACTTTTATTTTGTTAATTCAGAAGTGAAATGACCACTAGTACTCGTAATCCTTCTTTGTGTTCTGTACTTGGCCTTGGTACCCTGACCAAGGCCGGGACAAGCTCTGGCCCTGGGAAGGCCTAAATCCAGGCAGCTGACAACAGCTTTGAACTGTGTCCTAGTGGTAACAGTGAAAGGAAATGAAGAGCTGACGTGGCAGTAAGCACATAGGGTCACATGAGAGAATGGAAAGTGAAAATGTAGAGTGAGCCCCACGATTCAGAGTGTGTTTGGAGAGTCAGCAGCGGTAGCATCACCGGGGCACTTGAGAGAAATGCAGACTCTGAGATTCCCCCCAGACCGACTGAGTCCAACGCTGTCTGTTTCAGCAGGATCCCCACGCGATGCTCGTGCACCTAGGGGTTGGAAAAGCACTGGATACGCAGTTTTTACTCTGGAGAAAAATACACCTTGACTGCAGCTCTGACTCTTACTAACTGTGTGACCTTGGCCAAGTTAAAAAAAAACAAACCTCACTGCACCTTACTTGTTTTGGCTGTAAAATGAGAATAATATCACCTTTCTCATGAGGCGGTAGTGAGATCAGACAAGCTTATTTGTGTTAAGGACTTGTCACATGGTAAAAGCTCAACAAACTGAGCTGTGATTGATAATAAGAAAAAAGAACACAAAAAGCAGAGGGCGTTAGTGAGGCAGTTTATGCCTTAAACCTCACCGTCATCAGCACCAAACAATGCTTGTACTCTGGGCAGGTCTGAGTTCTCTGGAGAAGAAACCGGCAAAAGCTGGAGCTTCATAAGCTTGTATAGACTGCAGCCCTTGCCAGCAGCCCAGCTGGAGAGAAGAAATGGGCAGAACAGCCTGAACTCCTAGACATGTTCCATCAGCCCTGCCTGAGTCACGCCTGTTCTGTTCACTACGCGCCATTTGCAAGTAACGTAGTGGGGATTTTCAGGACACCCAGGAGGAGAAATGCTGCGGGAAACAGAAACTACAGGGTTAGAGGAAGGAGACGGTGTGATGAGCCTTTGTCTCATTAATGGGGCTTAAGAATGGGAAAGTGTGCCATATGATTTCACTTACATGGTTAATCTAAAGAAAAAAATTAACAGAATTGAAACAGACTCACAGATACAGAGAACAGATGGATGGTTGCCAGAAGGGAGGGGTGTTGGGGGCTGGGTGAAAAAGGTGAAGGGATTAAAAAGTACAAGTTAGTAATCACAAAATAGTCCCAGGAATGTAAAGTACAGCACAGGGAATACAGTCAGTGGTATTGTAATAACCATGGATGGTGCCAGGTGGGTACTGGAAATACCAGGGGCACACTTTGTAAAGTATGTGTGATTATATAACTACTATGCTGTACACTCGAAACTAATACAAAATAATACTGCATGTAAACTAATTTAAAAAATTAGAAAAACTCGTCGAACTCGATAAAAAAGAATGGGGATGAATTCCCAGTTTCACTTCGCCTGGTGTTCTGTTGACCGACGGGTCCCTGAGTTCTTGTGTACACGTGAAGGTTCGCTGACACGCTGCTGTAACACACCCATGGATGTATGTTAACACGCCACTTCGACTGCTGCTCCGGCGCCTGCCTCACCAGCCGGGAGTCACTTTTTGGAAACGAGACTCTTGTGAACCAGTGGGAGTGTAAATACTTCCAGCACGAGACAAAGCAGAACTCGAATCATAACAGAGTGTCCAGCAGAGTTTCAACAGCCAGTATGGTAAAAGAAAAAAAAACGAAAGAGTTCAAATGAAAGATTTCAAGCTGCAGAAAAAGATTAAATGATACTGACTCAAATTCTTTTTCAAAAAGGGATTGAAGTTTATTGTATTCAGTAATGATTAGTCCTATGATTACAAGTGTTTGAGAGATTAATTTGTCTTCTAGGTATTTTGCAGAGGAACTTTTTTTTTAAAAGATTTTATTATTATTTACTTTTTTAGAGAGAGGACAGGGAGAGAGAAAAAGAGGGAGAGAAACATTGATTGGCTGCCTACCACGTGCCCCCAACTGGGGACCTGGCCAGTAACCCAGGCTTGTGCCCTGTCCAGGGATCGAACTGGTCACCTTTCAGTTCGCAGGCCGGTGCTCAACCCATTGAGCCACACCAGCCCGGGCAGGAGAACATTTTTTAATCTTTGATTTAAATCAGAGCAGTTCTGCATTATTTTTCTTTAACTTTCTGATTATAAAAGTGTTTATTGTCATGAATTCAGAAAGGATAGGAAATTCAAAGAGCAGCAAGCATGCCCAAACCCAGCACCCATTTCTGTCTTCTTTCACTCAACAGTTATTCAAAAAGTACCTGCTGGGAGCCAGGGGCTGTGCTTGGTGCTGGACAAACCCTCATTGTCAAGGTGGCTTTGTTGAGTCTTCTTGGAACTTCAGTTGATTGACTAAATTCTGATGCTTCAGCATTTTTTTTCTGTTTCCTCAATGAATACGTGATAGCAGACAATAAGAGCTAATAGGTTTACTGTATTCTTACTGTGTGTTGGATCCTGTTTTAGGTGGTTTGTCAAGTGTATTAACTCAGTCCCTCTCGCACCACTATTAGGGAGGTGCTGTTATTCCCACTTGACCGACTGGGAAACAGGCACAAAGAAATTAATTTGCTAACGGTCACAGAATGGACAAAGGCATACTCTTGACTAAATAAAACCCAGGGAGCCTGACTCCAGAGCCTGACCGACCTCCGAATCACTGACCTGTACCGCCTCTCAGAATATTTTGATATTGAGAGCATACTACACAGTTTTATTTCCTGCATTTATATGGACCGTTAACATGTGAGCATCCTCCTGGAATGTGCATAAACTGCTATTTCTTAACTCAAAAAGAAGTAGAATTTTAATTTATTCACTTGTTTAATGGGATCATAATGAAATAAGCATATATTGAAATGTGGGGATGAGCATTTAAATGCTGTAGCAGTCATTAAGGTTTCTTAATGGTTATAATTTTTTTTATTTTTAAATTTTATTTTTCAATTACAGTTTCCACTCAGTATTATTTTATGTTAGTTTCAGATGTACAACATAGTGCTTTCACAGACACATACTTTACACAGTACTCCCCCTGAGCATAATTTTTTTTATTCCAGTAATTTTAAGAGGTGTTAACACAGACAAGTTATTTTAGGAAATTAAGCATATGGTTGCTTGTGTTTGATTTCCTAGCAGGAAAACAAACCCAACTTTAGATGAAGACAATGAACAGTCAGTGCTGATGACTGTTCCAGAAATTAATCATTAACATGGAATTATGTTGGAGCTATCGACTAGCAGAGATTGTATCGGCATTATGGGGATTGTGAGACTCCAGTGGCTGCGAAGGGCTTTTCACGGCGTGTAAGACCGTGGCTGTATTTAGGTTCAGTTTAGACAGAAGCTCCCAAGGATGACTTGAATCAGACGGGGTCCATTTGTACAGGAGCTTCTGCAGTTCTTCAGAACTGGTCTCACAGCTTGCACATGGGACGCTCTCAGTGCGTGCCGTCGGTATTTGTGAGCGGTAACGCTGTGTGCCAGCAACATGGGGTCTGCAGCCAAGAAAGGTACAGGTTCATGCACTGTAAAGAGATTTCGACTAGAAATAGAAATTTAAAAACTGAAGACCCGGGAAACATTTGAAGGGTGGGGGTATCAGCGGAAAGCACAGGCTCCCGAGTTGGGCAGATGTAGGTTGGGATCCCAAAGTGCTCGCTTCTTCACTACATGACCCTGGGCAAGCTGCTCGGCTTCTCTGAGCCTTAGTTTCCTGTTCAGGCCAATCCCTGCCTCCTGGAGCTGTCCTCCTCAGGATGGAATGAGGCACTGTACACGAAACACCTGGTATGGTGCCCAGGACTCGGCAGAGGATCCGTTAATGGTCACTGTTAATCTTATTTCAGAATACTTAGCCATGTCACAGGTGGTTAAGAAGGCATATACAAGTGAGACCAGGTTCCAGTCTTGGCTGTACTACTTCCCACCTGTGTGACATTGGCAAGTTACTTAAATTCCCCATGCTTCACTTTGCTTTCTTTAAAACTGAATAGTTGTAGTACCTATGTCATAGGTGTGGAGTGTTAAATAAATTATTATACCTAAAGGCCCTCAGAATAGTCTCACACATAGCACTGGGCGAGTGTTTGCTATTATTATTTTATTAATGAGTCATTAACTCAGAAGAAGATATATGGCACCTGAAAAAGTAGGTATCTTTGAACATTTCCTCAGCTGCTACAACTCTTGCATACTATTTGACATGTTGTTACATGTTCATTGCTCAAATGTAGTTTGTTACAGTGCACTTTAAAACACCAATCATCAGCTAGGGTGATATCATTACATAGTATCTGAATGAGTAGAATTTTCCGATTTGGCACCATGCTTAAATATAAATTTTTGTTGAAAAATGACCATTCAGAAATGTCCTTTTCCTTCTCAGATTATTCCGAGCTGGGAGAGCTTCCCCCACGATCTCCTTTGGAACCAGTTTGTGAAGACGGGCCCTTTGGCCCTGTGCCAGCGGAAAAGAAAAGGACGCCTCGGGAGCTTCGAGAACTGTGGCAAAAGGCGATCCTACAGCAGATACTACTGCTCCGAATGGAGAAGGAGAATCAGAAGCTCCAAGGTTGGATTGCTGTCTTTTATACTGGAACAGGCCTGATGGCTATAATGTATCTTAGCTTTGAAGTGAATCACATCAGATGTAAGCGCCCTACCTTGCAGAGAAAGCAAGATACTCCAACATACATATATCTCTGCAAATGTGTGCGTGTGTATGTAAACATCTGTTTCCTTTTTCAAAGTTAACACTCCTTCTGGAGACCTACTGATCTCACCAACTGTATTAACTATATTCGTATGGTCACTTTTAGCATGATGTCCAGAACTTCCGAGAGACAACCTGCAAATATAAGCTTTAACCTTCTAAAAGTGGGTTTGGTTTTATTTTCCAGTCTCCCCATACTTCGTCCACAGCCAGAGTCTCTGCCTGGGTGTTATATATGAACTAATCCCGTGTAATCATTAAGTTCATAACCTCACTCTGTGCATTTTCAGTGAGTGGCAAGTAACCTGAAAACCTGAACGTTAGCTGAGCTCTGTCTGCACTGATACCAAGGTGTTCTGTGGACGCAGACTCATTCACTCCTGAGGACAGCTCCAGGAGGCGGGGTTGGCCTGAAGAGGAAGCTAAGGCTCAGAGAAGCCGGGCAGCTTGCCCAGGGTCATGTCAGTATCAAAATAAGACATGAACTTTGAGAGTTTAGATTTTGTTCATTTCCTGTTTCCATGCTGTCACTTGAAGCAATAAATACTATTTTCAAAGTAGCTAAGTTTATGTACCCTGCGTGGTATAATGGAAAGAACATGGGTCTTAGGGTGTGGAGAGTGCCTGGCTATAAAATAATGAGAATTTTGGTCAGGAAGTCTGGACATTCTCTCAAAGGGAGGCCACACAGGTAGTCCGGCCATGCCGTCACTCCTTAGGAAGTTTTGGAATTAAGAGTATAGTGATTCCCACTTTAGCTGTGGTTTAGCTCTCTGGACTTTCAGTGACCCCACAGTCTGAAAATAAGAAATGGAAAATTCCAGAAAGAACAATTCATAAGTTTTAAATCGTGTGCTGTTCTGAGTAGTGTGATGAGCTCTCAGGTTGTCCCACTCCATCCTGCGCGGGACGTGAATCATCCCTTTGTCCAGAGTGCCCTTGCTGTGTATGCTGTTCTCCCGTCAGTCACTCAGCAGCTGTCTTGGTTATCAGATCCACTGTCACCGTGTCACAGTGCTTGTGTTGGAGGAGCCCTTATCTTACTTAATTATGGCCCCAAAGCACAAAATTTGGATGTGCCAAAGAGCAGACATAAAGTGCTTCCTTTAAGTGAAAAGGTATCTATGTATAGGAAACACACACAGCATATACAGGTTTTGGTACTATCTGTGGTCTCAGGCTTCTGTACCTGAAGGTCCTGGCCCACATCCCCTGTGGATAAGGGGGGCTACTGTACATTTCACTGAACTTCCTCCTTTTAATAATGATCTTGCTTCTTCTTAAGAGATGAAAGTCATTAAGATACTAGACTTGATGAATATGGTTCATAGTCCAGATAAGTAGATTATCTTTGACCAAAACCAAGAAGTAAAATACAAAGTGATAAGACCTTTTGATATGAAAGTGGTCCCACAGTTGTAAGAGGCTGCTTGTGGATGTGGACACGGTACTGAAGCTGAGAGAGCTGGGTCATCCCTTGCCGGTGTATGAGCGGTGGGGGGCTGGGTGCTGCACCAGGGCCTTTTAGAGCAGTGAGCGCCGAGGGTTCTCCCAGCTGTTTTCCTACCGTTTGCTTGTGTGTTCTAAAGGTGAGTGATTCTGAAAGCAGATGTCTGAAACAGGTTCGATAGTGATGGCACTGCTGAGTGTCGTCAGCTAAGCGACAGCTTTGGAGCACGGCACTTACCTTCACGTGTATGTTGGCTGGGGTTTTGTTGAAAGCGAGAAGGCGGTCATGTTTATCCCGTAGGTCATAAGCCTTAGTGCTTATCCTGGCCAGTCATGCACATGGCAGCCGTGGAAAATCGGGGCTCCCCTGTGAAATGGGGATGCCGCTGGCTGGCGCCTTGGGGACGTCGGGAGGAGTTGTGACTATAGTTGATGAGATCAGGATACCACAGAAGCGAGGCTGTTGTAAAGCCGTTAAATGGCCACTTGCCAGACTCAAATGACCTGGGACATTTCCTAAGGTGACCTGGGACACCTTGCCAGGTGTTGTATATGTTCACTGGTCCCTCCCAGTATCTTTCTGCTGCTTCCCCCCTAATCTGGCAGTGTTCAGTCCTGTGTGGGCATTCATTTTCACTGCTGGGACTCATTTCTCTTATTAGCTCTGTGAAGTTCAACACATGTTTACCTTTGTGATAGAACCACGATAAACTTGCTGAATATAATTTAGCAAGCACTGTGTTGCTGTGCACAGGACCTATGTTGCCGAGAAATAATCCTCAATCAGAGCCTGTTCATGAACTGCCTAAAAATGTTTAGTAAGCGGTGTTGGGGTGGGATGGGGGGCCAGAATTTTGTCATTAAATAAAGAAGCAAAATTTGACAAGAACTAATAAGGGAATGTACTAAATGCTAGAGAGACAGTCATTTTATTGCCTTTTTTTTTTCAATTGCTTTTAAAAAGGAAAGTTAAATTGCAACTGGGAGTGACTCTTGAAATTGATCATGCGTTTTGGCCAACTGGCATGCTCTTTGGAAAAGAAATTTAAAAATCATGTATGAGGAGGTTCTTTCTACAGTTAAGTCTAGTCCCTGGCTCTTGCATACGTGGATCAATTATTGTTACAGGTCTAGAAGCACTGCATCCGAGAAAAAAACACACCATGTCATTGAAAGCTGCCTCACTCACTGTAGACACTTGGAAGCCGAATTGTAATTTCCCTAGTGAAACAGCTTATTTGTTTCAGTGAAGTTGGAACTAAAATGCATCCCCTCCCTGCTGCCGAGCCAGCAGTCCTCCCTTGTACCCCTCTGCAAGGCCCTTTTTCCTCTATTGTAAATGAAGACACAAGCCACCTAATGCAAGACAGCAGGGCATGATTCAATACAAGCACAGTTTTTGGTCAGCACATTATTGCTTTTTGGACTGACTCTCATAGTTCAGCATTTCTTGTTTAAGATTAAAATGTTACAGGTATTACATCTGCATAATGACACATCGAATTTGGAATTTTAATTGAATTGTAATTGAAGGTATTTTTAAAAAGGTTTTTCCCCAGTTAAAAAAATACTACATTGTAAAAAAATAATCATAATGGTTGTAGTTTTTCTAAACTCTCTATAAGCATGGAGTCATTGATTACTGAGGCTTCCACCCCTTAGCCCTCCCTTTCCAAGCTTTGGAGAGGTGCTGGCAGTTGGAAGACTGTTTTATCTGTGGGCGCAGTTGCTAACAGCACAGGATTGGGGTGGGCAGCCACCGCCCACCCTACACAAAGGACATAAGTCAGATCTGAATATTAATCCAAAGTCCAAGTTAGCTCATACGTCCATGTTAAATGGTAAGTTTTTAGATGACTCTTTTGCAAAGTTACAACATCTGATCTCACACAGGCCTGGTTTCCTCCAGCCCTAGAAGCTCACAGACATGGGATTCAGACCCTTATTTACTATAGTAAACAGTTTGGTCTTCTATCTAATGTTCTCGCCTTGGCTCCTTGACGTTTGTCGCAAGCCTGCACCATCTGCCTTAGTTGACAGCATTTCGGAGGCCACCGATTTGAGGCCTCATCAGGTTACTGAACAGCAGGATGTTGCTTGGGCCAGCAGCAAAATACATGGATTAAGCCTTTGCAGCTGAGTCTTCTGGCCAGATATTTCTGTTCTGTTGACTTCAGAGCAGGTTTCTCGCCTTGCTTGCTGGGCCCTCCAGTGCAGTCCGATATGCTCACAGCAGAGTTCACTGCCAGAAAAATGTGTGCTGGCCCCGAGAGCCCTGTGCTGCTGGCGTCAGCAAGGCTCACCCTGAGCCCGACTTGCTACAAGGGCCGCATCAACTCTGATGGCATCTATTGTGTTTCTTCCAGCCCAAATGAATGTAGGGTGGCCATTTTTTGAAAATTTGCACTCCACAGATGTAGGGAGTTGTTTAACAGGACCTTGAAAATGTATTCTTCAAAGTTAGAAGGAGAAGAATAAAGATAGTAGATGAAAAATCACAAAAAATAAGGGAGAGCACCAGGCCTGGAGTCACTGCTAAATACCAGCTGGTCGATAACCTTGTCAAATCCCTTAATTGCTCTGAACTTTAGTTATTATGCCCACAAAATGAGAGGTTGGACCAGGAATCTCTGCAGGCCTTTTAGTGCCTTCTTTTTATGTATTTGTACTTGAAGGCGGTAGTTGGGTCAGTTAAGTACAGAATCCATGCATCAGATGATTAAGGTCTTAACCATCAGGGTACTATTAGCCAGATTAACTGAGTTAGCATTTGCTCAATTTCTAAATTGGAAAAAGAAAATATTTTCTATTATCAGCACTTTGCAAAACAATGTTTTGTACCTTTCATTGTCTGACTATATTTTTGATATAATTTGTAGAGGACTTGCGAATCAGCAGACATTTTGTGGCTGCTTAGTATATTTCATCTTATTTAATCATCACAAGAGCAACTCAATGAAGTAGCTGTAATTCTCATTTTTTTCTTTTAATTTTATTGATTATGCTATTACCGTTATCCCAATTTTTCCTCCTTTGCCCCCCTCCACCCAGCACTCCCTACTCTCTTAGGCAATTCCCACACCATTGTTCATGTCCATGGGTCATGCGTGTAAGTTCTTTGGCTTTTCCATTTCCTATACTGTACTTTACATCCCTGTGGCTATTCTGTAACCGCTTACTTGTACTTCTTTTTTAGAAAAATATTTTATTTACTTATTTTTAGACAGAGGGGAAGGGAGGGAGAAAGCGAGGGAGAGAAACAATGTGTAGTTGCCTCTCATGTGGTTGTCTCCCACCTGGGGACCTGGCCCGCGACATAGATATGTGTCCTGACTGGAAATTGAACCGGCAACCCTTTGGTTTGCAGGCGGACACTCAGTCCACTGAGCCACACCAGCCAGGACCTATTTGTACTTCTTAATACCCTCACCTCTTTGCCCATTCTCCCCCACGCCCTTCTCCCATCTGGCAACCATCAAAACATTCTCCATATCCATAATTCTGTCTCTGTTCTTGTTTATCAGTGTGTTTTTTAGATTCAGTTGTTGATAGATATGTTTATTGCCATTTTATCGTTTATAGTTTGATCTTTTCCTTAAATAAGTCCCTTTAACATTTCAGATAATAATGGTTCCGTGATGATGAACTCCTTTAGTTTTTTCTTGTCTGGGAAGCTCTTTATCTGCCGTTCCATTCTAAATGATAGCTTTGCTGGGTAGAGCAATCTTGGTTGTGGGTCCCTGCTTTTTGTGACTCTGAATATCTCTTGGCAATCTCATCTGGCCTGCAGAATGTCTTTTGAGAAATCAGCTGACAATTTTATGGGAACTTCCCTGTAGGTAACTAACTACTTTTCTCTTGCTGCTTTTGAGTTTCTCTCTTTATCTTTAACCTCTGGCACATTAATTGTGATGTGCCTTGTAGTGGGCCTCTTTGCATCCATCTTGTTGGACTTGCATGTTTAGTTCCTTTACAAAATTAGGGAAGTTTTCTTCCATTATTCTTTCAAATAGATCTCCAATTTCTTGCTCTTTCTATTCTCCTTCTGGCACCCTTATGATGCGAATGTTGGACCTCTTGAAGTTGTCCCAGAGGCTGCTTACACTATCCTCATTTTTTTGTGTTCTTTTTCCTTCTTGTTGTTCTGATTGGTTGTTTTTGCTTCCTTATGTTTTAAATCATTGATTTAATTCTCAGCTTCATCCACTCTACTGTTGTTTCCCTGTAAATTATTCTTTATTTCAATTAGTGTATCCTTTGTTTCTGACTGGATCTTTTTTATGCTGCTGAAGTCCTCACTAAGTTCCTTGAGCATCCTTATCACCAGTGTTTTGAACTCTGCATCTGAGAGATTGCTTATCTCCACTTTGTTTAGTACTTTTTCTGGAGTTTTGATCTGTTCTTTCATTTGGGCCATGTTTCTTTGTGTCCTCATTTTGGCAGCCTCCCTGTGTTTGTTTCTAAGTATTAAGTAGAGCTGCTATGATTACCTGTCTTGGTAGCTTGGCCTAATGTAGGAAGTGTCCTATAGGACCCAGCGGCACAGCCTCCCCTATCACGCAAGCTGGATACTCGAGGTGTGCCCTTCATGTGGGCTGGGTACACTCTCCTATTGTAGTTGAGCCTTGGTTGCTGTTGGCAGATCAATGGGAGGGAATTACCCTGGCCAGTCAGTTGCCAGGATTGGCTGCGACCACTTCCACCAACCTCTGCCATCTGTGGAGGATCAGCTATGCAGAGGCAGGGTGGTCATGCTCCAACATGGTCTGCAGCTGGGTGCGTTGGCCCTGGGGTTTCCTGGATGGTGCAGGCCAAGGTCAGCTCCCTCCTGTGTTCTGCCTGAGGCCACTCTGCATAAGCTATAAAGCAGTCTGAGACGCCTGCTACTTGTGCTGGGCTAGGAGATTCCCAGCTGAAGCCAAACTCTGAATCTAGACTGGTTGCTGTTAGTGCCATACCTGGGACCACTTAGCAGGAGGTACTGGAGCTGGGGGCTCACTGAGACCAGCTGGTGCTTGTTTGATAGGATTTAGGAAGTTGCGAAGCATGAGCCAAGACCAGCCATCCATATGGAAAAGTCACAGTTAACAGTTTGGGTGGGCCAGTAAGTTGGGTGAGATGGAGTCTCAGGGGATCTCAAGGGCAGAGCGAACAGTGTTAGCCAGGTTGATGGAGTCTCAGATGTAGCACCTGCCTGTCAGCTCTATGGTTTGTAGGCCTCAGAAAAAGGACAGTAGCCTTTGCTCACCTTTCTGTCTGAGAAAAAGCTGTTCCCCAGCTCTCACATTGATGCCAGACACTTCAGTTCCTCCCTGTATGTCACTGGTGCCTTTCAGGCTGCTACCCTGGTGTTGGAGCTCAGAGGGAATAAGTCTGAGTAAGTCCATGTGTGGGTTCTTTAAGAGGAACTGCTTGGGACCCCAGAAGTTTCATTCACCTACTCCATCCCCACAGGTTTTTGCAGACAGAAGTTATAGGGACTTATGTTCCTGGCACTGGAACCCTGGGCTGGGGGGCCTAGTGTCGGGCTGGGACTTCTTGCTCCCGATATATCCCTCCAGAATTTTTATCTACCACATATGGACGTGGGACCAGCCCATTCTGCATCTCCATCCCTCCTACCAGTCTGGATGGATGTGGTTTCTTTAATTCCGTAGCTGTCAGACTTCCATTCAACTCAATTTCTGTCTGTTCTGAGTGATGGTTGTTCTATATTTTAGCTGTAATTTGGATGTGGTTGTGCGAGGAGGCAAGCCTTGTTTACTATGCTGCCATCTTGACTGGAAGTCCTAATTCTTACATTAATAGCGATAGGAACTGGGGTTCAGAAGCATTTTGGTAAAAAAGAAAAAAAAAAGCATAGTGGTTTAAAGCCTGAGGGCTTCACATTCTATCACCAGCACTTCTTACTTCTGTGGCTCTGGGCAAAGGAAGGCCACTGCTCAGCCTTGGTTTCCTCCAGAAAACAATGGGGTTGGTGTGGGAGAGTGTGTGTATTTGCAGGGGATAGGGCAGAACAGACATCTGACATGTGTACACTGACTTACCAGTGTCTGTAGGACTCAGAACAACTTTATGCCAATAAACCTAACTATTGAGTTGAACAAAAAGTCAGTTATGTTTTTCCTGTAAAATAAAAGACACATTTTTCATTTTCACCAACACCTTTATTGGGATATTTTGAGTATGTCAGCCATCTCCTGCTATTGGCTTCTAGTGGGTAGAGGCCAGGGTGCTGCTAAACATCTTCCAATGCATAAGACAGCCCACAGCAAAGCATTATTTGGCCAACATGTCAATAGTACCAAGAAACTTTGCAAACCACTTTTGACACCTTCAGTCCTTCACAGCACCTTCTCCATACACTGCATGAGCCTTTGTTTTTTCATTTCAGTTGCATTTTTACCTTTCTTGAAATAATAAAACATAATATGCCAAACATGTTGCATATTTTCTGTTATATTCAATATTAAAATGGCTACACAAAAATGTACCCTTTTGATAAGATTTTTTAAAAAATGCACGCTGATATGACAGCTGTCACAATACAATCTAACAATTGTTTCCAATGAAGTTAAAGACAACTAAGCATGACTAGAGCCATCGTATGGAAAAAAAGTAAATAAAGTCTTTGGCCAAGCCAATATTTAGATAAAATAGACAAACTTCTTGAAAGATGCACTTTACCAAGAACAGAAATGAAAACAAAAAGATCTGAAGGGCACTCTACCTGTTAAAGAGATCAAATTTGTATTGAAAATCTTTCACACAAAGAAAACTCTGGCTCGCATAGCTCCCCTGGATTGGAGAAAACACGTAAGATCCTTAATTGATCTGTGCCTAATCCCAGGGGAAAAGAAATGTATAAATTATAACAGCAAGCTCTGTAGCACAGTGAGGCCGAGGGCCGTAGGTCTGCTCTGCCTCCTGCTCTGGTGAAGCTCCTGAGCCTCTGCTGCCTCCGAGTGACATTCAGATTAAATGTTACTAAACATGAAGTACTTAAGACACAGTATTTATTATTACCATAAAGAAGTCAAGTCTAGCAGCTCTGCAAAAGTCTGTGTATTGGCTTGTACTTAGCTGTATATCCTCCCGGCTCTCCTAATAAACTCACAGTCTAGCTCTCATGTGATGCGAAGTGGATTTGGGGGCTGACAGTGTTACCACTGTATCTAAATAGGATTTAGTGGTTTTAGGTGGAAATGAGGTTGTCAGTTTTAATTTACTAGAATTGTCAATTTAAAATCCTGTATTGCACTCCCGCCCCTGTCCCCCCTACTCCCCCCCACTGCCCCCCAACTCCAGTTTGGTAATTCAGGTATAATTCTTCTTAATGAAGCTTCAGACTGAATAGGGTTGTTGGGAAATAGTAGCTACCTCCATATACATGAGGACATGTATTATGAAAAGTATAGATTTATTCCATTCAGCTCCAGGAAGCAGAAACACAACCATTGGCAGAAACTACATGGAGGAGGTTTGGCCCTAAGTAAGAAAAACCGTCCTTGGAGAGCCACGTGGTGAAACAGAACATAGGTGGCCGCAGTGTTCCCTGACGTGCTCTCGCATGGTCTGTTCCAGCTTCTGAAAATGACTTGCTGAACAAGCGCCTGAAGCTTGCTTATGAAGAAATCACTCCTTGTCTTAAAGAAGTAACAGCAGTGTGGGAAAAGATGCTCAGCACTCCAGGAAGATGTAAAATTAAGTTTGACATGGAAAAAATGCATTCAGCTGTTGGGCAAGGTAAGCCTTACTGGGAATCAGTCTGCAAACCTCACCCCTCACTGATGGTTGGGGAGATGTACGAAATAAAAAAACATTCTAAATGCAATTTTAGTGGGTATCTCTCTCCTATTTCTCATTAGTTAATCTGTTTCCAGATAGTTAATTGATGTGACTTTCATCACCTTTCATGATTCCTCTTAAGTAAATCAATTACAAGGCCCAGAAAACCAGGAAACAGGAAGAAGATCAGGAAAACCCAAGGACTTAATTGCCTACAAACTGGGTAACAATGTGTTGATACTCTCAGAGTTCAACAGTGACCTGAGAACCAATTGTGTGGCTTCTCTCTGAGTACCCGTGGGAGACAGCAGAGAGTGTTGGGCACAGACTAAAGACAGGCCCCCAGCTTCATATCCCAGCCCTCCCAACCTGCAGTGTGATGCTAGGCAAGTGACTTAACCTCTCTGAGCCCCACTTCCCACCTGTGTAAGACGTGAGTGATGACAGTGGGCTGCGAGGAAGAAATGAGCTGATACCCCGGAGCACCCTGCCTGTGTCTGCTCCACCAAAAGGCCCTGGAGGGAGGGCAGTTTTGCTACTGTTCTTAGTGTCATCTGCTGACTGCGTACCAATCCAAACCGTTACTGTCTCAAGATAAGTACAGAATTTGAGACTAAGCATTTAGAAACTTTTACAGCCATTTGACAGATCCTAATAAAAAAAAATGTGGTTTTTTATTTTTTCAGGTTTTTTCTCATTTTATTTTCCTACTAATTCATTTTTTACTATATGGTATAAACGTATCAGTTTGCTGTGGACTGGAAACTTTTTAAAGAAAAAACTGGTCCTCTATCACAGATAGTTGGAGAAGCTCCATTTTAGAGCTTAACTGCAATGATCATTAGTGTTCAAGTGCAACAGCCTTTGCCTGTAAAATGTGTATGTGAGTGTGCTGGCGAGAGTGGAAGCTCTGAGTCTAATCTAATTCCAGGGCTCCTGAGTTCTGGCCAGTCTGGTCATGAATAACCAAGGGTTTAGAAGAAGGCTGGCAAATAAATATAAATCCTACGGTTTTCTTCTGACTTTATTAGCCGTTCAATGGAAGAAGTTACACATGCGTCGTCAGTCCCTAAGAGAGTAAGTGGAGCAGAGTGGTCTTGTCCTTCCCGAGTCAGTTAGGCCTTATTATACCTCCCTGGGTTTTGACAGCGTCAACTTCGGTAACACGTGGTCGTTGCTAGTTGACTTTCCCCTTTCTATGGACTGGGAAATGTGGACTTAGAGCAGTTGAGTAGCGACCACAGAGCCGGTCTCACACCCTGGTTCTAGGCACCATCTGGTACCGCCTGTGGTTGAACCGCGCCTCGGCAATGCTGTTCTCTAAGACCAGAAATGTGGTAGGTGGTGAGGACTCAGGTTTCACATTGGCCAGGGCTCCCTGTGTGATCTTTGGCAGGTGTCCCCACCTTTCTGGCCTCCCGGCTGCTAGAATGAGAGGCATGATCAGGCAGAGGATCTCAGAGCTCCCTTGCAGTTCTCACATTCTTTGCAGCCAGAGTAGTTGCTGGAGGCTCATCATTGCACCACATGACCCTCGATAGATTTGGAAAAGGAGGAAGCAGAGAAAAGAAAGAGTTTATTCTTTCCCTTTTTACTGTTGACTACATAAGACAGCTTTGCTTCTACAAAACGTAAGTCCCCTGGATGTAAGACAGCTGTTCCAGATGTTTGACTTTCTTAGAAACCTGACTCCAGGAAATAGTGGTTCTCATCATACGTGTTACAAGGGGGACCAACAGAAAGACTCTTGGTATCCGGACCCCATGTAGTGAAGTTAGGAGAGATGGTTGAACAGTTTGTACACTGAGGGGAACTAAGGCTGACCTGGGATTTCCTCATGTGTTCCCGACAGTGCCACCTCACTTTCTATGGCAGGAACTCTGTGTCCCCAGCTGTAATAGGGCTTTGTCAGTTACTCAGCTGGTTTCAACACATAGAATTTAACGACTCCAAACAAATGGCCACAGTCTGTCCTGTGGCTCAGAATACAAAACGAGATCAAATCAGAGCCACACCTTTGACCTTCAGGTCTAGGCCAAGTCACTTCCAAGCCCTTGAAAGAAAAGACAGTTCCTTTATGGGTAAGAGGCCCCTAAGTGGTGGAAATAAAGGGATTTGTGAACTTTCCAAGTCAAAACTGAATCACAGTAGCAGGATTAGGGTGTCAGCTTGGGGGAAGGAAGAATAGTTCTATGGAGTTTTAAGTATTCCAAAGCTTAGTTTGGGTTTAAATGATTTCTTTTATTTAATGATTTTTTTTAATGATCTCATTTACTTAATGATTAAAAGAGGTCAAGTAGAACTTATAAACCGGGTGTGCTTTTCTAGGAATGGGGTTGCACAGAGGAGACCTGAGCAGTTGGTAGGATGGGCCAGATGCAAACTCCCCTTACCTTCGACCCAGCAATGCCACATACAGAAACCTAGCCTGGATATTAATCAGCCAAAAGTGGTCTGCAGTGGGAAAGAATGCCTATTGTAGCATTAATAAGCCAAGAAATAAAACAGAACCAAAATCCCCAACCATGTGACCACACCCACGTCGTATTCCTTGAAAATGACACAATGGGTTTGTGTTGGTGCAGAAGATGAGTTGCTAAGTGCAAGAGAAAAGGCCAGCATGGGCTCACGTACAGTTGTGTGCCTGTGTATGTGTGTCCTGGGGTGTTTGTGGACATCTGGGTGGTGAGCAGGATTAGCGAACATCTGGTTTGCCTGGCCTAGCCCTGGTTTACCACTTGTTCCAGTAAAATAATTAATATCCTTCCTCTCCTTTGCTTTCAAAAGCTTCCTGTTTTGGATAGTGAAGTCTATATTTACTCTAGTTACGGGTAGTTTTTCATTTTCTTCTTTATACCTTTTGCCCTTTCTGAAGTTTTTTATTTAAATAGCAAGCATGTAGTACTTTTAAAGTCATAAAACTTAAAAGGTATTTACACTTGGGTGGTGGGTGGCCGCCTGTCCACCCAGAACCCTGCCTACAGGTCCTGGGTAGACTGCCAGGACTCTGCCTTGGGTTGGGAGTGCAGGCGAAACTGAGTGTGGGGAAGGGGATTCCAGGTCATTCTTAGCAAAAGCGTTGGCTCCAACTGGCATGACCCTTTGTGTTTAAATCGCACATCTGAACTTTCTCTGAAATAGCAGAGTATGTCGTGCTGTCCGGTGACACAGCCAGTGTTTTTTTCCTCCAGAAAGATAAGGGTATGATAAGCTTAATGGGAATGATTTAGTAAGAGGAGGAAATTGTTCATCTCATAACTTGGGAAAGTTTCCCAGTTTGAAAAAAATATTTTGTGAAAAGCCCCACTGTAAATCACTTAGCATGCTGACTGGTTTTCAGGCCGCATTTATTTCTAATATGGTTGGAAGTATTATTAAAGGCTAGCCTATGTGTATTTGTACACACAGACACCTAAGATATATCTCTGAGCAGGAATAGTAGAGAACAAGAGAAGCCATAAAATAATATCAGAAGGCCCAGGGCATATTAGTTTTCTGTTGCTGCCATAACAAATTACCACGAAATTGGTGGCTAAAACAACAGAAATTATGTTATTGACTCACATCCTGGAGGCCTGAAGTCTGAAGTCAAGGGGTCGGCAGAGCTGCACTTGGCCTCTTCCAGCTTCTGGTGGCTGCTGGCACCTTGACTTAGAGGTGCGTTCCTCCAGTCTCTGCCTCCACGGTCCCATGACCGCCTCCTCTGGTCTTCTCTCTGTGCCTCTAATAAAGACATTTGTCGTTGGATAGAAGTCCCACCTGGATAATCCGTGGTGATAATCTCATTTCAAAATCTTAATTGTATCTGTGAAGACCCTTTTCCCCCCCGAAAGAGTTAACGCTCACATGCTCTGGGGAGGTGGATGTAGACATGTCTCTCTGGAAGCCACCATTCAACCCGCCGCAGGGGTCATCAGAGTAACACTGAGCTGTGTATCCAGGGAAGGTGCAGGATGTGGGCACAGTTAAGTGTGGCCTTAAGTTTCTCCCACAGGCTAACTTTTCTTTTTCTTTTTTTTTTACAGTTGGTTTGTGTGAGGGAAAAACCAAATTAGTTAGCACACCTTAAGTATTCCCAAGAGATGGCTGTGAGTGATTATTTCAAGATAGTTCCTGTGGGCCTAGTAATAGATTGACTGCTATCTGGTTCAAATCTACAAATGGTTGTTTTAGTATCAGTTGCCAGGCAGAAACATAAAATATTTTTCTCCAGCCCCCATGTGAGCAGAAGCATGTCTGACAGTTGTGACAGGGAGGACAACAGAAAATGTCACTCCCACAATGGAGCTGCCACTAACCAGCTGGGTGCTCTCAGGCAAGGGACCTATTCTCATTGGCTTCTGTCTCCTCATCTTTACCAGGAGGGTAATAGTTCCCTTAGCAGGTTGCGAGGGTCATGGAAGGTGCTCAGAACGGGGACAACACAGTGACTGCTCAGGAAACAGCAGCAGCTGCTGCTGCCACCCTCTTGCCAGAGTAGAAACTTCTCCCCTTGGTGGCGGGTGGGAAACGTAGAAAGGCCATCTTCCTGGGAGGCCCTGGCCAGCCAGGGAAGTCACCTTGTCTTCTGGGTGGGGGAAAGATTAGTCTTTACCCAGGGGTTCCTTTCCTCTCAAGAGAACTCCCTTCAGAGATGAGAAAGATTTAGGACCTTATTCTCTGTAGTCTTCTTTCTCTCCCCATTTTTATGGTGGGCCTCTGTAGTGGGCACACAACTGTACGTGACAGCTGAATAATGAATCAAAGAATTTTGAAGTTTGCAAACCATCCCTTTTTCTAATGCGGTTTGCCCTAAGTAACATCATTGACTTTAAGAGAACTTTTGTTAGCTGCAGACATTTTTTATCACTTTGCGTGTTCAAATCAATCACATTTGAATCATTGGGCAAAGCCTCTTGGAGGATTTCTCTTGTATCCAGGTGTCCACTGAATGCTCACCCCAGACAACGCCCTGTGCAGCCTCTGGCCCCTCCTCCAGCCCCTCCTCCATCCCACCCTTGCAGAAAGTCATCTAATCAATAGCCTAGAACCTCAGCTCTGATTAGGCTACTCACTCCCAGCTCAGAAACCTCCTGTGGTTCCCCAAAGTCACCAAATGAAGTGCAGGTTTCTTGCCCCCAGTTTTGCCTCCGATAAAATCCTTCCAGTCTGACTGTCCCTTGCTCCTTCCTCATGTGTGCCCGGTGCCCGCGGTGACAGGACACTCACAGTTCCCTTCCTCTGACTTGTCTCTCTTCCTTTCCCCTACTCGTAAGTCCTCGCACAAGTGAAAGATTCTGTGAAATCTTTATTTCCTTCATCTTAACTCCCTTTGATTATATCCCTTTTATGAGATGACATTCCACATTGTAGAGTTACAAGCTTGGTCCTCTCTCCCTAGGACACTATGAATTGGCACTGCATAGGGGCTCATGTCATTCACAGTTCATGCCTGGCAGATTCTACTGCAGTCTGAACAGAGTATATATTTGAAAGGTGAAAGGAAAGTGAGGGGAAAAAGGGGGATGTGGAGGGAGGAAGGAAATAGGACACAATTTGGGTTGCTTCCTATGCTGCTAATTCATAATGGAACAAGAATTCAGATCAATGGAATAAGATACAACTCATTTTTATTATTAAATTGTATCCTGTGCATTAAGTCTTTCTCTGTATTTTTTCCTCCCCACACCTCCGCCCCGAAGGTGTGCCACGTCATCACCGGGGTGAGGTCTGGAAGTTCCTAGCAGAGCAACACCAGCTTAAACACCAGTTTCCCAGTAAACAGCAGCCCAAGGACACGCCATACAAAGAACTCTTGAAGCAGCTCACCTCCCAGCAGCATGCGATTCTTATCGACCTTGGTAAGTCTGCAGATCGATTTGGTGTGGAAATGGGAGTTTCAGTCACTTGAAAAATCTGGAGAGCCTGTCCGAGTTATTTAGTGGTCTGCCTTTAGGTTTAGCAATCACAATTTGTTACGGAGCCTTTCAATTAAAAAAGCCCTGGAGTAATCACAAATGCCTGGGTCAAGTATACATCAAAGTCTCTGTCTCCTCCCCGGGCAGTATGTGGGCTCTGCTCAGCGCGGGCATGGCCGTCACCAAGGCTCCAGTCAGGACCGTGGTTCAGGCCAGTAATTCAAAAGTTGACAGGAGGTTTCCTGGAAAACGTAAGTGTCAGAACCGAGGTTTGTTTTAATTACAGGAGTCACTCCCTGGCCTTCACTGCTTTCAAACAGGATTGATTAGAAAAACCGTAGAAAGCAGATTGTGTGCACGCGAGTCCACTTTGTTTTGGAAAAGGGTAGGTACCTTGTCTCTTGGATAGTTTTGAAAAACTCTGAGATGGGAGCCCTGTGTTGGACACATGTGCCACCACTGCAGTGAAGAACACATGTAATTAGGGTGTAATTAGGATGCAGTTTTGTACAAAAGAGCCTCTGACTTGTCAGCAGCCACGCACGGGGCGGAGGCGGGGTGCATTCTCTTCTGCTTGCCGCCTCCCACAGGGGTCCCCATCTCCACCGTGGCAGGGCTCCTGGGCTTCCGCAGACCCCCCATTAAGGCCGCAGAAACCTGGCCCTGCCACTTGCGAAGCGTGTGGCCCTGCTTCTGGAACAGTCATCCTGCCTGTTGCTGCTGCCACCTGGGACTCACTGGAGCCTCTGTCTGCTTCAGGCCTGGCAGTGGCCTGGCTGTTTAGCTCCCTGCAGCGGCGAGGAGGGAGGGAAGAGATTCCCAATAATATGAAGTGGGAGCTGGATTAGCAGTATCGCATCTTTTCTTTCCAGCCACAAGCGAACCTAACCTTAAGGATTAATTTCACAGATGTTGCTCTTTTGGTCTCCTCTGAGAAAGCACCCCCACTGTAGCCTCTTCTCCCAGCTTCTGGCCAGATTAGCTGCTTCTGTTAAGCCCTCTTTTCTACCCATGTCTCACCCCGTGGTACTTATCACACTTATTAAGTGTTACAATTATCACTATTATTTAAAGCTATTACCTAACTTTACCTTACGCCCAACGTTGTATGACGTTTACCTAAACTTTCTGTAATGATCACCATGCGATCAGGTAGACATTATTCTCTCCCTGTTTAGAGATGAGAAACTTGAAGCACAGAGAGGTGGCGTGACTGGCTCCCAGTGGCACAGCCGACGTGCAGCTGAGCAGCGCGTGTGCCTCCTGGGCCCCTGTCTGGCACCCCGCCCTTCCCATGGCTGTCCTTGGTGTTATGGCAGCAGCGGCTGCTTTTTTATTGCTTTTCACCCCATGGGATACGCCCCTTTGTGGGCTGGGCCGGGGATCCCCCAGCTCTGAGGATAGAGCCTGCCACATATTAGGTGCTCAGTGAGTCTTTTGAGATGTTGAAGATGAGGCTGTGCACTAGCCCCTTAATTTCATGTGACCCTCACAACAGCTCTGGGATAAGAAACAAGGAAACTGAGGCACAGATGGCAAGCGGTGACCACGGTCCTACAGTTTAGCAGGACCTAAACCCACTGTGGCTCCATGCTGCATCCCTGAGGCCCACCAAACCCCTGTGTTGGGTGAAGGAGGATGCTGACAGGCTGTGATGATACCCTGGGGACAAAGTGGGGCTGGAGCCCATTTGGCCCACTGACCCCAAGCAAAGCAGCTTTGTGAGTTGGCAATAGCTCTGTTTGCTCATGTGATGAGTAACAGAAAAAATGACATCATGTTCCTGTCATGTGAAATGAAGTAAAAAATAAATTCAGGAGATCCAAAGGGAGGGAGTATAGACAGTTCCTCTGCTGCCCACCACTCCTTCCCAGGGTTGGAGGAGGAGAAGGGAACATGCTCTCCCCTCCTGGGTTCAATTTCTCTTCCCTGGCTTCCTTCTCACTCTTCCATGGTCCAGCCCAGCCCTGTGCCTGCCGTTGCTCAGATGTAATCACTTTTCCACAGAGCAGAAGAAAGATGCCAAGTTCTCACAGGGCCCGGGGCCTCTCCCCGGGGAGGCCCTGCCCAGAGGCCTAAGGCAGCCTTTCTTCCACTTGGCACGTAATCTGGGTGTGCCAGAATTCTTTTCTAATTCACGGGCAGGGCCAGGCTGCACGCACATCCTCTCTGTCCCTGCCCGTCTCCCACCCTGCAGGCCAGCTGCAGCCACCGGCCCTGAGGGCTCTGGCCTCCTCTCTCCACTGCTCTCCCAGACTGGGCCTGGCCTCCATTGTGGATCCCCTCCAGACGCCTTCCCAAGGCCAAAAGGAAGCTCTGTTTCTTCAGTAACCTCTGTGCATCTCTCCAGGCTTTATCCATCAACCTACAAGCACCTGCCTTCTCTCTGAACTTGAACTTGCAAAACCTGTGTTTTGGCTCAGATCCAGAGGTTCCAGGGAGCCCTACCTGCTAGACTATGCTCTGTAGGGTTCAGGGAGGTCTTGCTTAGAAGTTCCTCCAAGCTTTCCACTGCCTCCTCCTCACCTCTCACCAAGAAGTGGCATTTGCCAAGTCAGTTGTTTAGTCTACATTTTCTATTTAGTCTGCATGACGGCCAACTCAAGGCCCAATAAAGGTGTGTAGGACAGAGTGAAACATCAGATTTCAGGTTTTCTTAAAAAGTGGTATCTGTGTTCTGGCCAGAACAGAATGCTTGTTGGGTGGACATACTTTGAGCTTTCATGGATTTTTGTTTTCCTGCCTCTTGCTTTACTTTCTGAAATCAGATGTAAATCTAATCAACATTTTTGCAAGATTTTTTTCTTCCAAAGAGTAAGAATAATAAACTGTAGTTGGGCAGTGGGAAGCATTCTCTAGGTTTATTAGATATCAACTCTATGCAACCCGATATGAACTTGGGCACATGTTATCCCGTCTTGAAGGTGATGAATGAGTCCCAGAGAAGTTGAGTCCTTTGCCCAAGTTACTAGGTCTTCTTAGTCTTCCTATCATGTCCCTTCTAGGGCACAGTATCACTTCTGTTTTTCTTGGCTCTGCCCACCCCATACCCACGCAGCTTTTCCCCACATAGTTAGGAAAACTACGCTCCTTCAGAGTGGACCACCCTGGCCGGGAGAAAACAGCTTCTCCCAGGACTTCGCAGATGATGCTTAGCAGATGATTCTTGAGGCCTCAGTTCAGGGACCCGCCCCACCCGTTAAGCCTGGTTTCCGTTACATCCATTTGTGCAGCCCTCTCTTTGCTGGCTCTCCATCCTGGGTGGGCAGCATGGACAGACAAGCATCCTGCCTTCCAGCTAGGCCTCCTGCTCCAGTTGTGGCCACACTGAAGGCTGCCAGTGACTCTGAGCAACTAGCTGGACACCCTCTTCAGGCTGCACTTCATCCCCCATCTTCTGCCACTTCAGCTGCTCCTCGAGCTGGCATCCCAACCTGGACACCTTCCAGGAGTCATTGCTTCCGCCCCATGACACTGTTCAGCCTCTCCCAGGATAGGAAGGTCTTAGCTGGAACAGCCCTTGAACAGGTCCAGAAATATAGAAACACCATTCAATCGGAGAGCAGAGCTCCTGGTCTCCCCCCACATCGATTACTTATCATTTTATAAATCTGTGCTTCGTAAGTCAGTGAAGTGGTGGCAGAGCGTCTGTACCCGGCAGAGGTCTGGTGAGCCTTTCAGTGACTAGGGCAGCATTTTTGGATGGATTTCTAGAGACCCTCTCCCAGTGACCCCTAAACAGGGTGAGCCCCGCCCACGCCACAGTGAGAGGTAAAGCATATATCCAAAGACACGTTTAGGTCACGAATCCAGCATGGGAGATGTCGTATTGATTTCTGCTTCCAGTTAACATATTTTAACTGAAGGTTTCAGAGCTTCCTGGTATCTGGAAGAACAGGCTCTAATCCAAGTGTTATAAAAGAGAATTTTCCCCAGGCTTCTTTAGAATCTGTAAAAGATGAGAAGAGCGGCCAAGAGGAAGGCTCCGCCAAGGGTGTTTAGGATGACTAAATATAGTCGGGCAGGGAGAGTCGTCCTTTTCCCGCCCAACCTGGTGGTGCGCCTCACCAGGCTGGGCCGCGGCGGGGGGGGGGGGGGGGGGGGGGGACTGAGTGCCGCGTGCTCTCAGTGGGGGAGGGCTGCTCACAAACAACAGATGGGCGCCCGTGGTGAGCACCACTCTCCGTGTCATCTCTGGGGTGAAGTCCTGTGTGGGAAACTAAAAAGTGTTAATGGTGAAAGACAGAAAAGTCCCTATAACTTGTCGTGTCGCAGTCTTGTTATGTAGCACACCTGTCTGTCCTGCTAGGGACTTTGCTTTATCGAGGTCCCTTGAACAATCGCAGCTTAGGAGTGTGATAAGTGCGTATACCAACAGTTATGCATGAGAGTCTGCCATTGTCACACAGTATCAAGACCACATCATGCCATATTTATTCGATCCTTCTAAATATGCTCTTTATCCTCAAAGTGATATAACTACATGTGGGTGACAAAAGAAAAGAGTAAGGTGGGGTGTGACTTCCTTCCTTCCATGGAGGTCTGGAATCTTCCCACGTCCTTCGAGCCAGTCAGTGGTGAGCTGGCAAAGGTTTAACAGCCGGCTCCCCCCAGCCCCTCAGATGAAGCCCTGGTGTTAGCGTTTGTAGATTTCCATGGTGTAAACACTCCCACCCTGCTCCCAACTTGATGTCACTGATGGCGGAATTGAGCAGAGATGCCCACAGAGCCGGCCGGAGCCAGTCCCAGTGGCCTCTGGACTCAGCCAGATGTTTCCTAAGAATAATGTGCGTAGAGAAGGGCTCTGCCTTTTTAATCTTCCCCCCATGTCATTCAGTGGCGTTTCGCCAGATGCTTCTCGAGCGCCCGTGCACTCTGTGCCCTGTGGGAAGCACATGGTATGGAGCACCCATGTGGCCTGGCCATTGGTGGCCTGGCTATACCATCAGACTACCCTCCTCCAACTGAACCTTTCCCAGGAGGTCCCTGTTGGAGGCCTTAGCACAGAGCATGAGGAGCACGTGCGTGGTTCCTGTTTCACGTTGGCTTGCTGATTAAGGTTGTATGTTTGGCAGAATTTCGCCTAAGATTCGCTCTCAAATAACATACTGCTCGGGAGCAGTCTGTGGGGAAGACTGATGTCACCACCGCTGGAGGCTGCCTAGGGAGCTCTCTTCCCCAAACAGGGCACTGCATTTGCAGGGTCCGTTGTTGAATTAAGAGTTTCAAGGTGGTGACAGCGCTAAACCAGCACAAGGCCCCTCTGAGCATAGAGCCTGTGTGTCTGCACAGGACACTCTGTGAAGGTCCTGCCCCACATCTGGCACCTGTTGAGTGGCCAGATTGGCAACAGTCACTTTCCAGGCTGCCAGTGCACCCACTTAGGAACCTTGCTGAATGAGAGCTGTCCGCTCTGCAAGCAGGGCTAGGTTGTGTGAGCCCTGTTTCTGTGTGGTGTGGTATCAGAATGGGGGGATCATCAGATGATATCGAAGCATTCAACATAAAATCAGTTAAGCCTTTCGTGGTGTTCCTGCATGCCACAAGACCCCTGTGTGTTCTGCCACCTGCACCTATCTGAGACCCACAAAGAGTGGGGAGGTGCATGCCCAGCAGGGCAGGGGCGGGAGCACAGGCAGGGGCACGGGTGGGGCGGGGGCAAACACGCAGAGGTGGGAAGGGCTCCATCCGCTTGGAAGCCGGTGGGGGCAATGGAGTGAAGCACTTCCTGTGTGTTTTTGCCCTGGTCCCTTTGAGAATCTGCAGAGCCGTGGACTTGTGCTGTCAGTATGGCGGCCACGTGTGGCTGTTGAGCACTTGAGATGTGACTGGTCTGAAGGAAGAGGTGCTGTCAGTAAAGAATACACTGAATTTCAAAGGCTTAGTATGAAAACAAGAATGCAAAATGTCTCAGAAATTTGTGTATTGATCCCATGTTGAAAATGGCAGCATTTTGTCTATGTTGGGTTAAACTGGATGTCTTATTTAAATTAATTTCACCTGTTACTTTTTCACGTGGCCACTAGCAATTTTAAATTATGTCTGTGGCTCACAGTACAGGCTGGTTGCACCTGCAGCTCTAGACTCGGGAGATGTGCAGGCATAATCACACCTCTCCTACTTGCGCACGCACATGCTCGGTTCTGCCCGCGGCCTGGAGGGGTTCAGAGACCTGGAGGGCCCCCTCACAGTTCCTAGGTTAACCCTGGAGTAGAGGATGAAGCTGGGAGGGTAGGTGAGGAGGTGCGTGTGCCGAGCTCCATTGGGGAGCTCTTGATGGCTTTTCAGCAGTGGGATGACATGTGTGAGGTGTGATTTGGGAACATTTGTGGGGAGAAAAGGTAAAGCAGGCAAGAAGTGAATGCAGGACAAGGAATCAGGAAGGTAGTGAGGGGACTGCTGCCATTCTCATACTTCGAGTTCAGATAAACTGCTCTGGATTGAGAAATGCCTTCTCACGAGGCTGAAGAACTGGAGTATGCTGTCTTCCTTTTTGCTGGGCTGCATAATTAAGCCAAACAATTAACTTGCAGCCTCCATGCGCCTTCTGCCTCTACCGGTCAGACAAGGCCAGGGTTCTCACCTGGGTCCACGCTTGGGCCTGGCCGAGCACTTTTCCTCTTTTTCAGGCACTTCTCTGCTCCCTGGAAACACACTTCCCCATCAGCCACATTCCAGAAGGAGAGGGCGAGGCGGGATTGGATAGGTATCGGCCACAAAAGCCTCCCAGACAAAAGAAGTTTTTAAACCTCCTCTGAAAACCAGCTTTTTGTGTAAATAATCAGGATGTTGACAGCTTATTTTTTAACCTCTTTCTGGAAGGAAGGTACCTGTTTTGTGTAAAAGAAAACACCTGCTCCTTGGTCCATTTCAAAGGACTGTGGAGCCTGTGGTTTAAAAGTACAGAAATAATGCGTGTGGTCAGAAGCATTGGCAGGCACAACACGGGCAGTAGGGGAAAGCTGATCCAAGATCGTGTCGCCAGGCCAGGCCTTTGGCTGCCTTCAGAGGCTGCGGGGACAGGTGCTGCTACAGAACCAGCTGCCCGCGCCTCTGTATAGAGGACCGACCGCTCTCTTTTTGCTTTAGATTCAGATCTGGAGGACTCAGGTAGTTCTGATTTCTTTCACCACACAACAGCACGAGCACTTGCTGAAGTGTTAATCGCAAACATTATTCCAAGAACAACCAGATGACCTTATTTGCACAGCTGACTTACAATATCCAGCTTCTAGAGAGCTGTTGCTTTAACCTGAAGCCCATCAGATTTCTGGTTCGACAGGTGTTCCTTTCTAAACTTACGACTGTGTTTTGTTTTCCCAGGGCGGACCTTTCCAACGCACCCGTACTTCTCTGCCCAGCT
Organism: Desmodus rotundus; assembly: GCF_022682495.2. Classification (NCBI taxonomy): domain Eukaryota; kingdom Metazoa; phylum Chordata; class Mammalia; order Chiroptera; family Phyllostomidae; genus Desmodus; species Desmodus rotundus. Next base: position 158,685,849 of record NC_071390.1, on the reverse strand, counting down.
AGGAGCGGGGCAGCTGTCGCTTTACAACATTTTGAAGGCCTACTCGCTTCTAGACCAGGAGGTGGGGTATTGCCAAGGCCTCAGCTTTGTAGCAGGCATTTTGCTGCTTCACATGGGAGAGGAAGAGGCGTTTCACATGCTCAAGTTTCTGATGTTTGACAGGGGACTGCGGAAACAGTATCGGCCAGACATGATTATTTTACAGGTAGACGCTCCTTATGTCTTTGATGGAGACACATGCCAAAACGTTTGTGATTCCTTTCCGGGTGTAGCAGGGATCTTTTTCTTCTTTTTTAACTTTTATTTTTAAATTACGGTTTACACTCAGTATTATTTTGTAGTAGTTTCCGGTGTACAGCATAGTGGTTAGACAGTTACGTACATTACAGGGTGTTTGCCCCGGTATTTCCAGCACCTCCCCGGTACCATGTGTAGCTGCCACAGTGTGATTGGCTGTATTCCCAGTGCTGTACTAAGGAGCTTGTCCACCAGCATTTATCATTGCAACAGTGATCTTTGCTGAGGACTTACTCTCTACTAGGCACGACAGCAAGTGTTTCATAGACGCTCATCCCCTCACTAACCCTCAGGAACACACTGTTAATCAGCTCAGTTTATAGGTAGGAAAACTAGGGCTCAGAAAGGTTACCAAATTTGACCAGGTCACGTAGCTAGCAAGTGGCTGAGTCAGGATTTAAATCCAGGCCTGGCTGAGTCTAGGGCCCTCCCTTTTATTCCTCATCAAAGCATCTTCAGATGACCTAATTCCTGCCTCCCACTGTGTTTGCTACTTCCTGTGCCAGGGACCCAGGGGCCAGCTCAAATATGACATCCTAGGAGATGTACGTCCCCCCACTTCCACCCCAGGCCCACTAGATCACGATGGCCTTATTTCTTTTGCATCACACTCTCACTGCCTGAAATTACCTTATTTGCTTATGTGTTTATTTTCTGACTCTCTCCTTAGCATATGTTATGAAAGGGGAGGGATCGTACCTGTTTGGGGCTGCGTCTGCAGTTCCTAGAACAGCAGCACCTGGGGTTATGTGGACACCCAGTCAATATTTGTTTTCGTTTTTGTTTTTTAAATTTGTTTTAAGATTTTATTTATTTTTATAGAGGGGAAGGGAAGGAGAAGAGAGGGAGAGAAACATCAATGTGTGGTTGCCTCTCAAGCACCCCCTACTGGGGACATGACCCCCAACCCAGGCATGTGCCCTGACTGGGGATTGAACCAGCGACCCTTTGTTTCGCAGGCGGCACTCAATCCACAGAGCCACACCAGCCAGGACAGTATTTGTCAAATGAATGAGTGACAGGAGGGAGGTCATATCCAAAGAAAAGCAAACAGAGCGGTGTGTTTTAAGTGCCGACTCTGCCACCTTCAGAACTGGGATAACTCTGGATCCCGCTTAAGTAACATTCCTAAATGTTGGGCACATTCGTATGTGTTCATTCGCCAGTGAGGTACTGTGATTTCAGAGCCCCAGTAAAGTATCATTGGAAAGGATACACTGAGGGCTCTTTCAGAGCACCACACTGAACAGTCAAACAGGTGAACCGGACAGTTCACCTCCACCCGTGAATAGGAGCCCCCTGGGGATGAACCTCACAAAAGGAAGCTGTTCCACTCACTGAAAGATTCTGACCCACATAACACTTTCCATACCAACTGTCAGGTTCTTCCCGCCTTCTTTCCCGGCTTTAATATAGTTGTACCTGCCATGTAAGAGAGCAGAATTTTTTAGTTTTACGAGTATATAATTTAATATTGTAAGCACACAACTTTTGGGGGGCTTGTGACCTTGGTGATTAGAGTCTTTTAAATACAAAAGAAAACAAAAGCCACAGCTGGTACTTCAGAGGACAGTGTTGTCTGGCCCTGGAACCGGTTTTTCCCAGTTTGGACCATGCACATCCAACTTGCAGCGTCTCTGGAGGGACCAGCCCCTAGGTGAGCATTACCTTGGGCTCAGGCCATGGGACTCCTGGCACTGGGCTGAGCCCTGGGACTCGTCCTGGGGACTCCTGCCAGGAAAGGGAACCCTTTATGGTGAATTTCAACTTTAGTTGGAAAAGTTGTTTTTTCCATCTTGAGATAAACACTTCTTTTTTTACTTTGCCCAGGACCTGGGATCCGTCTATTACATGTTGTAAACCCACAGAAATCCCACTTGTCCTGCCTCATGAGAAATGGCAAGGGGACCCAGGGGGAGTTCACTAACTGAGCAGATACAAGAAAATCCGTCTACAGAGTCATCTCGAGTGTTCCCTTCACTCCTAGCAGGGAGGCTGGCATTGTATTGCTAATCCCCCTGGGTTTGAGTTTTGCTAGGAATGTGTATTTGTAAGAGAATTTATGAAGTGTTTCCACAAGACGGAAGTTTAGATTCTCTCAGCCAAGGACACAAGGGGACAGTAAGAAGAAAGGAAGTGGCCAAAGACCCAACATTACTGTTCTGGGCCTGCAGCCAGCCAGGCCTCGCATCCAGTAGGCACCCAGGAGGCTCTTGTTGGATAAATGAGAAGCAGAGATCGAAAGACATCATGAGCCAAACAGAAAGTTTCACGTTCTAATAGTTCTTCGCTTCTATCAGACTTCGAATGCTGACACCTGTGTGTGCGTCCCCGCAGATCCAGATGTACCAGCTCTCGAGGCTTCTTCACGATTACCACAGGGACCTCTACAATCACCTGGAGGAGCACGAGATCGGCCCCAGCCTCTACGCCGCCCCCTGGTTTCTCACCGTGTTTGCCTCCCAGTTCCCGCTGGGCTTTGTGGCCAGAGTCTTCGGTAAGTGTGTGTAAATCTGTCAGAACCCGCGTTCTCGTGTGCGATGAGAACCATAGTGAGTCTTCATACTTCCCTACCTGTGTCCTCCTTAGGACAGGGTGCTGTTTGACACTCTACGTTTAGTTAGGTTGGGTTTTACAGCCACTGGACTTCCTACGTGCCTTCACCTTGTGGGATTAGACTCGAGTCCCTCACCGCCGGGCCCTCCCTACAGCAGACACTTACAGACACTTGGCCCGGGAGCCCCGCATACATTCCAGGGGGTGTTTCTCGTGAGTCGTCTTCCTCAGCCTCCCTGGCCTGTGACGCTGTTCATCCCAATTTCAAGTGATTTTAAATGTATTTTATATTCGGTCACTTGATAGCTTTGAAGACCTATAACCCTATCCCCCTTTTTTATATTCATTGTCAGAAGTAGGGAGCGTCTTGAAAGGGGTGCTCACAGGTACTGAGAGAATACTACGCCAGGCAGCTTTGGGTAGACAGCTCGAATACCCAAGTTGTGGAGACCGTAAAATTTGCTTTTGAACATTACATCAAGTTGTCCTCTCGTGCCCACCTCCCTGCCCCCAAAGTACCAGATTTTTATTATTATCCACTTCTGTCCAGAAGAACTGTTAAAGAAGTTCCCATGTGCATTTACTAGCAGAATCTATTTTCTTAAAATCTTCACCAGCCCCCCTCTTGTATAACTAGTTCCCCAAGTGGATTTTTATTTTCTGTCCCTAAAAAGGGGATGTTGGAAAGAAGAAAATGGATACTCTCTTCCTGGTTAAGTAGCGAGATTTCTTGAAGGATTTATACTATAGTTTAAAAAACAGATAACTAAAAGCCTCAAAATTGTCTGCTTAGCTTGCAAACAAAAGGGTCACAGAAACTCTAAGATCTCTAGCTGGAGGCTTCAGTCGTTCTTGCCCAAAATTTCAGTGTATTTTCCTTTCCTTACTCCAGAAATTCAAAGCAAATCATTAGTCCACTTACTCACCGTTTCTCCCCTCCTTCTCCGTTACGGGTCTTTCCCACAGCGTGATGGAGAGGAGTGCAGATTGCAGGGCTAGGAGGGAGGGTTGTGGATGGTTTGAAACGGCTCACGCATCAAATTACAGAGTGCAGGGGACTGGACAGAAGGGTCACCGAGGAGCCGTCGCTGCACCTGGCGGGAGGCACCACAGCTGCAGCTGCGGATAGTTCTGGGGCTCTAGGTCCTCAAATCTCAGGAAAAAAATCTTTCCTTAGCCTGCGTGAGTGGGCAAGAGGCACTGACAACAATCAAACAAACAACCTGCTTTGGAAATGAATGCTCAGAACTCTATGAAACTCATTCTACTGACTTCATAAATAAAAGCGGAAACCAGTAAAAGCGGATATTTTTCCACTGTATTCTGTAGTCCACGCTGGGTGCTGGAGTTCCCTATACATTTACATGAAAATTATATATGGAAACTATACATAGGAATGCTAGTGTCTTTATCATTCCCGGTCTCATTCAGTCCTGCTGGCAAGGGCTCAGGGCTCCTTGAACTGTAGGCAGGAAGTAGGAACTCAAGGCAGCGCTGGATTGTGATATCATTTTGCAAAAAACTGCTGTTTTTGTGCACAGTCCATCCCGTCTATGCATCCTTAAAAACAAACTGTTTTATGAGTAGTTTCCATAAGAAAAGTATTTTTTTAGAAAAACCATTTGTGTAGTTAGCATTGGTGACACTGTTTATTTAGCTCCGTGATGATGGACAGCTTGGCTGTAAATCCCAAAGCCTGCCATTCAGGCACTGTAGTCTTTTTGGGTCTGAAAGCCCCTTTCCTTATTAAGTCTTTAGGCCTAGATACACCCTAAAAGCAAATGGACCTTTGCTGACTATTCGCTATTTTATATGTAAGTAAAGGATTCTCAGCTTGCAGTCAGTGTAGCTCGTGTATTAATTAATAGGTTACCTCTAATTAAGTATATGCTGCTTGGAGGGACAGCTGCCAATGGGGCGTGTGCCTTAACCTTCATCACTAAGGCACGTGATAATCACACTTTCCTGAATGTCAGCCCTTCTGTCCGGGTGTCACATCATGTGAAATAGCCTCCCCTGTATATTTCTAGTTTGGGTGTAGAGGGCTCCCTGGAAGATGCTGGCTCTGTTCACTTTCTAATCATATCTGCCCTTGAGGAAAAAGGACCAGGCTTGCTCCTAATGGGAGAGGAGACTCCTGAAGCTTTCTGTAGGAGGTGCTTCCAAGTAGGTGAGAGAGGAGATAGAATATAAAAACCAAGGGTTAGGCAAAAAGCACAGAAGCCACCTGTAACATAGGGCAGGATTCAGAGAAGCCCAGGACTGAAATACACCGGGTAAACAAGATTTTGGCACAGCCAGGAAAAAGGGCTCTCCGGGTAACAAGATACAGTGGTGATAAAGCAAGTTTTCGCCAAATCTGTTCAGGCTCTCACCGTCTTTCACCTTCCTCCTCCCTGCTCCTGGTAGGAATGTGGGGGTGTCGCAGCTGGAGAGCTGCAGCCTCCCAGAGGAAGTTAAGGAGACCAAGTGCCCTTGACAAAGACAAAGGTGGCTGGAAAAGGGCTGCAGTACAAGTTCGCTTACTGTACTGACCTGTGCTGGGCATTTTTGGGTCCCCTCCCTGTACCCCCCCCACCCCAGGAAGATTGCCCTTGTGTGTTTCAAATAGAGTTCCCATACCCATTAGCACAATAATAGGGCTGGCCAAGTGTCTTCAAAAGAAAGTGATTTGCATTGTTCTCAGCAAATAATATGCAAAGTGGTGGAGTCAGCTGAATTTAAGGTTCCCTTTACTTCCTGCCTGTTAAAACCCTTCACGTGTTTCTAGGTGGCTTGAGGAAGGGGAGGAAAAGGAAGCCAGTCAGTGTTGTGAGCAGGGCGGTGAGGCCCTGCTGGGCAGTCCAGCAGGTTCTTGCACGGTGACTTGCAACTCTGGGAAATTATGTCACTTTTCCAAGGAGATTATTGTTTTCTTTTTTAAAAAAAATCCAGAATGTAAATATGTAATTTGGGGGGAAATGGGCAAAAATGACAATAATTGGGTTGGGGCAGTGGGTTTAAAACTTTGAGGGGCTTTCCTTCAACACTGCAGGCATAGGCCTTCCTCTCACACCCGAATGAACTCCTTCCTTGAGGCCTCCTGGGTCTGACAGCAGCTCCTAGGGCTGAGCTCTTCCAGGCTCACGAGGGCAGGTAACCAGCCGGCTTGTGTTCAGAAGGATGGGCACCAGCAGTGGCTGCCCAGAGTGCTGGTGGGCCAGGCAGCTGGCAGTGTGTGCTTGTGAGCATGCTGTGGGGGTCAGCGTGGTCTCAGCACTGGCACTTTAGAAGGTGGCTTTCTCTCTCTAAAGCTAACTAACCCCTTTAAGGATCAGACCCATAACCTCAATCTTGTTAATATCATCTTGCCAGTGCTCCGGCTCACTCAGAAAAAATGAACAGAGGCCTTTCATGACCCTTCTGCACTCTGGGTAAAGTTAGAGTGGCAGGGCCTGGCCCCAAGCCTTGTGGACCAGGCCCCCTTCTGCCTGCAGCTGGAGCTCTTGTCTCACCCCACTCTCCCCAGGCTTCCTTATCTGGTGTGGTGGTATTAACGCCTCTCTGTATTCACACCCTCTTTTCTTTTGCTCAGAGCATTGATTATTCCCTGATTTCTTACCTGGCCAGTTTCTGTTGGTTCTTCAAGACTGACTTTGGCCCCCACCTTTCCTTGGACTTTTGTCTTCCCTTTTGGTCTCCAAACTACCCGGGCATAGTGCTTCTGCAGTCTGTTCTTTGTTCGTGACTGACTCCCCAGGACCCAGTACAATACCTGGCAAGCATTAGATGCCCACTGAATGCTTGTTAACTGAAACTAGAGAAACATCTCAGCAGATAAGAGTGCACTTAAGGTGTTGAGAATAGCATTAGGAAAGAATATTCCTTTTGTGCTACATTAAATACAGACTGTTAGACCCAATGAAATAAACACATCCAGAGTTACATTTATTTTGTTTTTTTAACATACCAATGAAGAAAGCTTAAGAAAAAAGAAAAAAAACCTTTCCAAACTTTCTTTTGTTTTTTCTTACATTCCAGAAAAGTCTGCGTTTAGAATCATAGGAAGCGCTATATTAATTATATTTGTTATGGAAACCAAGGTTTGTTATAAAAACTTGGACGACTCATTCTTAACCTTAAGAGACTGCTGATATGGATAACATATTTAACTATGCTCAAAAAGTTCCCCAATAATTATTTAACTCACTTAGGTGTGGCACTGTATCTAATTTTTAAGTTTAATTTATTGGGGTGACATTGGTTAATAAAACTATATTGTTCCAGGAGTACAATTCTATAATCTATGAATTGGGTATTGAGCATCACCACCACAGGTGGCGCTCTGTCTAGTTTTAAGGTGCCTGCCGCTCAGAGACTGAAGAAGCTGAGCTATAGCAGCAAGTCATTGGTCTGGAAGTGCAGTCCATTCCCCGGGACCCCTGCCTAAGATGCCTTAGGTATTTATTCTGATAAATGCCATCAGTTTTTCTTCAGCTATAAATGTTGGAAGGCTTAGTGTCTAAACCACAGACTCTTCAAATGTACTTTATTTTTTGGAAATGTCTTTTCTGTTTAAAAATACATCTCGGTTATAGTGGCATTTTAGATCTTTTTTTACTTTGTGTAGTGGTGAATTACATGGGAAGACTGTGTATTTTATAAGCAGACATTTCACAGGACGGTTCTTCTGTAGCACCACTCAACATTCAGAGATCAGTTCTCTATTGGATCTCTCCAGCCTCTACTGCCAAACCAAAGAGGGAGGTGGCCGTCAAAACTTTCTGGTTCCCTGGGCCGCCCTGAGCCACCAGCAGTTAGTTGTGAAGTTTGTGGAAACTGTGGCCCTGAGCTCGGAGAGACGCAAGCCGATCTCAGCAGCAGGGTCGCTTAGGGCTGTACTCAACCCGGCACCAAGGGTGCTCACGTGGTTAAGGCCTTCGTGAAGGTCTCACGCATCTGCAGGGCAAACCTGGCCAGTGGGCACCGAGCTCTAGCCTGTGTGCTGCCCACACGCACAGAGGCACAGTGCTGGGGATTCCTCCCCTCACTTTCTTTTATCTTCCTTGGCTTGATGAAATGTCCACCTTCTTTGTCTCTTCCATTATCCTGCAGCCAAAAAAGAGAAAAACATTGACAGTTGCCTCAAATTAGATTTATGCTCTCATCTTTAAAATTACATCTTTGCATACATATATATATATATATATATATGTGCATACATATATATATATATATATATATGTGCATACATATATATACATACATATATATTATTCCAGTTCTTAGGTAACTTGCCTGAATTTAGTCACCCAACAATTAGTTACTAGGGCTCTGCTTTAGCCCCGGGACAATTGGACTCTCTTTCGCCAGTGGCTTCAACTCTGTTGAGGTACAGGGAGCCAGGGCTGGGCTGGCTGCTCCCCCACTGCCTCAGCAGTTGCCCTCCCCCTCACTGTGTACAATCAGTGTAGGGATTGCTAACATAGGGGGAACAATATGGCAAGAACTAGAAAATTACTCTGGCAATGGTCTTGGAAGTCCTTTGAGGAAGATGATTTTTATTCCATTATTCAGCTGAAATTCAGTATACTTGTATTTAATAATGTACTTTTGGAATTCAACAGACATTTTGCAGTCTTTAGAGATCTTTTAATTCAACCTCTTATTTCAAAATAGAGAAAGCAGGCTTTTTTTTTTACTTTATCTTATGCTGTATATTTAAATGTTTATATCTAAATGCTATATGTCTGATGCTGTATATCTAAAAACCTGTGTTTTAATCATAAAAACATATGTTTTAGTAACTCCTTCAAAATCTAGAGCAGCATTCCTGCAAAAATAGAATGATAAAAAGTTTTTTTTTCAATTTAACTTTCAAAACATATTCAAATTTAATACATTTTTGGAGCAAATAAAAAAATTATCTAGACCTGTGACAAAACCTTAGTAGTATATTTGCCTGTATTTCTTTTATTTTTTGCAATATTGTCTTGAATATTGTCCAGGTTCTTACAAAGGAAGTAGCGCTTGCTGTTTGGGACCAGGTGTCCCTCTGCCCTGCCCTCAGCGGTGTGGGAAGGGAAATGGAATGGGCTTTCATCACAAACTGGTCTCGTTTAACTTTCTGCATTTCTGTGTTTTCCCAGATATGATCTTTCTTCAGGGAACAGAGGTCATATTTAAAGTGGCTCTAAGTCTGTTGGGAAGCCATAAGCCCTTGATTCTGCAGCATGAAAACCTAGAAACCATAGTTGACTTTATAAAAAACACACTGCCCAACCTGGGCTTGGTGCAGATGGAAAAGACCATCAATCAGGTATGATCCAGTCCTAACCTTTCAAAAGGCTTAAGCGATCCTGGGTATGTACAAGCTTATTATTATTATTATTATTTTTGAGCAGGACCTATTTCCTACCGCTTTATGTTCTGGGCAGCATCTGGCATGATGCCTGGTGTGTAGGAGTCACATCGAAAATACGTGTTCAGTGGCTAAATACGTGTGTGTGTGTGTGTTGTGAGTATGATTGTGTCACGGAAACACCTCGGCAGTGTTTAGGTGTGATAACCAGCACAGGTGATCAGTAATCTCTTACAATTAAGAGGTTTCACCCCTAGTCATTTTTTCTTCTAAAATACATACATTTATTTAATGCAGGCTTTTGTAGAATAAGGTTTTTGATTTTTCTGCTGAGAGTATTATTTCCTAAAAATAACTCCTTCCTAGCAAAGTTATAATAGAGCATGTATATTTTATATGTTTATTCCACAGTGTGTGTGTTTTAATAGAAGTCACTTCCAACTCTGTGGTTGCAGCACCTCTGGTTTCCCGGTACAGCGGGACCATTACTCTCTGAACTGTTAGGGGTGAGGAGTGAATTGAGCCAGGAATGACAACTAGACCAGTTGTAAAATGGTCAAGATTAGGGGTGGGAGGAGATTCTTCCTTAAACAGAGTCTTTAAATAATGATTCTTCTGCAGTTCAGTCCTCCTGAGCTGTGTAGCAGAGGGTGGGTCGCCTGGCAGGCATCCAGAGGCTGGGTGGCTACAAATGCTCTGAAGACAGCGCCACAGTGGGGCACTGCAGGCCGCGGCCAGGCCACTCAGAGCCTAGAACTTACCTCACCTGCTGCAAATAGGATGCAAACACACAGCAATTCGGCAGAAACAAATATCGAAATAAAGCTTTTAAAAAAACCCTCTATTCTGAGCATTTCTGTGAGTCTAGGAGGAGTCCGGTGGTTCTGACGCCATGCGCCCAGGCGCAGAGCTTGTCGTTTCCTTTGCACCCCCCCCCCAGGAGTTGAGCACAGAGAAGGAAGGAGCAGGATGTCCCGGAGAGGGGCGGGCGTGGTGCCAGTCGCACTGTGGCTCCTGCGCGTTTCTGTGCACTGTCTGAGAGAGCGGCGCTCCACTCTGCACGCTCATCTTCAGTTCACTGATAGGCTCTGCCTCAGGCTGTGTTTTATGGCCCTGGCACGTATCTTTGTATGTGAATAACTCTGGCTTGCTGAGGCCCTACTTTTGCCAGGTTCTGTGTGAGTCTATAAATACACATGGTCTCATTCGATCACGACCTCACTCCTGAGAGGGGAGGCGGTTTTAACCCACGAGGAGTCTAGAGCTCAAAGTGGATGATGAACTGGCCCACAGTCACCCTGCTGCAAAATGGGAAGGGAGGGTCTCAGACTTGGGTGCCATGGCCTTAAAGGGCCCTGGCTTCTACTCGGCATCCCCAAGTGCCTCCGGGTGTCGTTTCATTACGGAGTTTTTCTCTAGTTAACCTGGATGTTAGTACCAAATTCTCTGCCCTTTTGATACTTTAATTTCTGGCACTTGGGTGCTTTTACTCCTTTGCGGAGCTTCCCTTGCAACTACTTGTGTTTTGTGGCTGCTAGGCAAACAGAGCCTCGGTCACCTAAACCAGAGGCCATGTCCGGGGGTGCCTCGACATTTCTCCTGACTCCAGGGCAGGCAGCCTCAGCTGACGTTCAGTTTACCTCCTGGATACTGCGCTCTAGAAAAAAAAAAATTCCCATCTTCCTCCCCTTTTCGGCAAAGGTACTTACTGAGGGAATCGGGTGCCCTTTAATCGTTGGAAGAATGGACGTGGATACGGCATGGGGAGAGAACAGCTTCGGGTGTACCTGATTTGTTTCTGGCAGCTGTTTTGAACTTGGCATCTGTTAGACCACTGAGTCCTAGACGACTCTGGAGCATGTGTTATAATCCCCTCTGTAAAGCTGGGTGTGGAGAGAGTAACATGCCCACACCCTGCGTTACGTGGCAGAGCCAAGGATGTAACGTGTCTCTCCGACACCAGAGCCCACCCTGTGCAGAAAATAAGCATGCAGTCCAGTCACCACAAGTGTGGTAAGAGCTACGGCGGTGCTGGTGCTGCTGGTGCGAGGCTCAGGGAGCTGGTCTGGAGGAGCGAGGGAGGGTTCATGCCTGGGGTTGAAGGTGCGCAGGTCAGCTGGGCTAAGTGAGTGAGCCAAGACAGGAGCCCACACACGTTTTCTGTGAGGGCCGGAGAGTAAGGCTGTGTAGGCTTTGGGGCCGTGAGGTCCCCGCTGCAACCTCTCAGCTCTGCCTGTGCAGTGCAAAAGCAGCCATAGACAATATGTATAGGAATGAAGTGGCTGCGTTGCAATAAAACTTTATTTACAAAAGCGTGCAGTGGGACAGAGTGGGTCCATGGGCTGTAGTGCGCTGGCCCCTGATGACGGCATGTGCAAAGGCATGGGAAGATAGAAATTCTGGATGCCTGCTGTGTTTGGCTTGTGTGTGTGTGTGGTGGTTGAGGACTTAGGAGTTGTTGTGTAGGGAACACAAAAATCTACACTTTGGGGCCTAGGTTTTTATTCTGCGAAATGGCTTGATGGGAAACTGTTAGAATGCCAGATGGCTCTTTCCTCTCTTCTCCCATGGTTTCCGTCTGGAACTTGCCATCTCTGTCAGGCTTACTGCCCTCTGCCCTCCAGAGGGAGCTCTAATCTCACGTCCTACTCTGAAATGAGGCCTGAGGTGCCACATGCTTCCTCTGCAGTCTGAGAGAACCCAAGGCACGAATCTCGGAGGGCCGCAGGGTAGATGTGACAGAAGCAACGCCTTCATTGCAAACAACTGTCCTGTGCATGGATGGGCGGAGTCCGGGGTGTCCTCGGTGATAGCCTTGGCTCTCTGTTTCATTAAATGTCCTCTCTGTGGACAGGTCTCAGCTTGAGCAGCTGGGACACAGCCTGCATCTGGGATGGGTGGGACAGTAGCTAAGGACAGGGCTCTGGAGCACTGGCTCAGTGCAGACAGGCTCCTCGGAGCAGCCACAAAGGGGCAGGTCCAGAGCTAAGAGCTCAGGACAGGAGGACAAGGGTCTCTGAAGGCTCTGTGGAGTTTCTCCGTGTGACTTAACTGTCAGTTGAATATAAGCCATAAAAATCCCTGACGCTAGAAGAAGGGAAACCCTGGGAATACATAGAAACTAAAAGAACACCAGGTGTGTATTCTTGTCCTAGTGAGTGTTGTCTGCCTATGCAGCCCAAAGTCAGTGTAAGGAAGGAGAACAGTGTTGCGGGGGGGCTTTGGGAGGCAGGGCAGATGGCCTATTCTCAGCATCCTTTGGGCTCCATTCAAAGTGTGGCCCCAGGCTGTCAGTGTATCATGTAGGAACTTGTTAGAAATGCAGAATCTGGGGCCCCACCTAAGACCTGCTGAGTCAAAATCTGCATTTTAACAAGATCCCCAGGGGATTCACACACTGGGGACCATTCGAAAAGCTCTGCTATGGGTAACTTCAGTGTAAACACACTAGACAAAGTTGAGCTTGTAGGGTGGAAACCAGAATCTTAACAAGGTCCCTTTGTTCAGAAGGCACTCCTCAAAATCAGTGGCCAGGCTGCCCCTTCTGCCTTCGGGAGGAGCCCTTGCTGCTTGAGCGGTTGACACTGTTGAAAATGAGTGCTTTTGTAAAAGGCCACTGGGTGCCTGACCCAGAGGGTGTGGTAGGGTGGGAGGGATACTTTATTTTACTAAACAATACCACTGGCATTGTTGCTCGCATGTGGTGGTAATAAAAAGCAGACCAACTGTTAGTTGGGTTTATTACTGTTTTTCAACTCAGTGCAGACACCTCACCCCCTTACCTGGGCTGACCGCTCCACTCTCTGGCCTTTGGGGTGCCACTGAGACCAACAGATGGGGGGAGGGTCTGGGGCGGGGAAAGGGACAAGGATGTGGCTGGTTGTGCAGACACCAGGGTTCACGGCTTCACTACACGGGGCGTCCACAGACTGCAAAGAGAAACACTGAGTCTCCAACAGTGCGTGAGCCAAGAACCGAGGCAGTGCACTGAAGAGGAGACCCAGCTAATAAACAATATCTGAGAAAATATTTAGCTTCGTGCATAACTTAAATGTAAATAACACATAATGCTTTACTGGCTAGATTAACCAAACGGGGCGTTCAGTGCCGGTGCGCAGTGCCGAGGGTGTGCGCTATCTGGCTCGCCCGCGTGCTGCTGACGGCATCGCGTGCACTGATTGTTCCCGCTTGGGAAGCCACTTGGCAAGACGTCTCACAAACCAGTAAAATATTCACACCCTTTGACTTAGTAATCCCGTGTCTTGGAATGTATCCTTGGAAAACAATCCAAAATATGGGAAAAGCCACATGTACAAGGATGTTTAGAGTTGTCATTTGTAACAACAAAAATTTGCAAGTAACTGGAGGGCCAACACTCGCTGATGGATTAGTGTGGTTATGATATGTCGAGTTGGTGGAGTAGCGTGAAGCCATTTATAATTATGGTTGTGAAGAATATAGAGCAGCTCGAAAAGGCATTGTCTGAGGACCAGGTCTCTTTGTGCCACCAACCACATGCTGCCATGGTTTGGGATAAATTCCAGGGCTTAACTGCAAAATCTGACGGCTCTAGTGTTTTGGCAGCCAGGAGATAATGGTGCGATTAAGCAGAGATGATTATGACTGGGGAAGGTTCCTAGGTATTAATGGGCCCCCTCCCCGAAAGAGTTTATAGCTTTGGGCACAGTTGAGAGCCATTAACCTTAGCAGATCATCAATCTGTAAAAGGCCAGAGGTTTTGTTCCCAAGTTTTCCAGGTTAGGACCACCCTTAAAAATGAATCTTAGTGAAAGAAAAGGAAAAAAAAACCTGTGTGTGTGACATTTATTGTGCACCGTATTTCTAATCACACGTAATGCCAGGGCGATCTCAGGTTTAATGTTGGTGGTTTTTACTCTCTTTGAGCTGCTCAGAAGCTCCATGATGTGGCATCCCTTGTAATTTGGCCGAAGCACAAGGTCAAATGTGAGGGTTTCACAGTAAGTGTGTGGAATCAGCTCCCTCAACTGAGAGAGCGCCTGCCTTCTCAACTTGCTAGGCGCGCGCTGGGAACTTCCATAGGTTGTCTCGTGTAACTCCCACAACAGTGCGGGGAGGTGGGTGATGTCACCCCCTGCTGGAGGCCACGCACTGATCCTGGGAGAGGTCAAGTGACTTGCTCAAGGTCATTCAGGGAGTTGCCAATGGAGCCCCGATTTGAGACTGAGTCAAAGCCTCAGTCAGTTTCCTTGACCGAAAATAGAGATGCGAATCTCTGTTGACCTCCCGGTCACTCTGAGGGACAGCAGAGCATCAGGTCATTACAGTAAACTGCTCACACACATGCCCCAAATACAATGTGTGTTAGTTCTTCAGCACAGAACAACTTTTGTGCCTAATTACTGTTAGCCATTGAATTAAGTTGAAAACCAGGAAGCTGAGAAATTAACCTCAAGGAAGGCAAAATAAGATTTGTATGAATGGTGAGAAAGTAAACATGGTTTTTGAAAATTGATTTCGGGGAAGATAGGACTCGCTGGTGTTTGAATGCTAATGAGTGCCATCAGGGGAAATGAGTTTTTCATTGATTTTAACTCTGTTGGCCTTTCTTTCTTAAGGAAATTCAGTGAAGAGTTGGTTTCTGCTCTTGGAAAGCCTAATTTCATTATCTAAATGTTTATTCTGATCGTGCTGGCTTTTTTATATGGTGACTGAATTCTCAAATTGCCCCGGGTCAATGGTGGGTGCTGAGAGGCGTACCCCATGGGGCGATCCCATACAAACACCAGGAAGGAGAGGAGATGCCTGGGGCAGCAGCCTCTGCCCTCTGACCCCCTGTTCAGCCCCTCGTCCACCAAGCTCAGCTCCCCAAGACAAAGCCCAGACGTGAACAGCTCACTCACTCGTGCACTTGGGGTTGTTTTTCACACGGGTGGTTTTGTCGTCACTGTTACTATTATGGGAAGGAAGGCTGCTCAGGCATTGTTTCGTGTTCACTCATCTGTGTGGGTGACATTTGGGTGCTGGCTCATTTCTGCAAGGCCTGTGTGCAGAGGAGGTTTTTAGTAAACAGTTCCATTACTTGGCTCTTCTTGTAACTCTGAAAACCCAGCTGAACTATAATTAAGCTTTGACTCGGTGACTGGGCAAACAGGGCCAGGAGCCTTTGTTTTGTCTCCCCCTCTGCCCCTCAGTTGATGTGTCTAACCCAGCAGAGTTCGGAGAAGAAGAAAATGAGCAATGGAATAAGACTCAAAATAAATTACTGCGAGGCTTTTTAAAAATACTGTTCTGGCTTTTGGAAAATGAGTATCAGAGACCCACACTTACTGTTATCTTAGGTTGATTTCTCAGTGCTTCTTATATCTTTTCTTCCCAAGTCAAATTACTGCTTTCTCAGTGCCGAGTTTTCCTTAATCATCACTAGAGCACCAGGCCTAGGGTAGGTGGTCAGTGGATGCTCATTGATGTGGTCACTCGTGAATGTGTGTGTATATCTGTGTGTGTGTGTGTGTGTGTGAGAGAGAGAGATTTTTCTGTCAGTGCCTGATGACTTCTCTGCATTTCACAGGTGTTTGAGATGGACATTTCTAAACAGCTACAAGCGTATGAAGTTGAATACCATGTGCTTCAAGAAGAACTTATCGATTCCTCTCCTCTCAGTGACAACCAAAGAATGGACAAATTGGAAAAAGCCAACAGCAGCTTACGTAAACAGAACCTTGACCTCCTGGAACAGCTGCAGGTAGAGCATGTTCCTGAGTCAGCTTCCTGAGCCCCGAGTGTATGTGTGGTAGTTCATTAACCCACCCAAGGCACCAGCAGGTCGGGCTTTCCCACGACCGCAGGACCTCTCCGTCCCGGGCCTGCTTATAGCTGGGATCAAAGGTATCCCAGGAGAACTGGGCCTTTTTCTCCCGCGGCAGACAGCTTACCCTTTGCTGGGGTCAGGCAGCCCTGGAGCTTGCTGGGGGGGCTGTTTGTGCGGTTAGCCCCAGGCAGTCCCAGAGACGAACTTGCGTTCAGGGCGACGCGGTGCCCTTAGCTGGGTGCCAGCACTCGTGCTTTGAGTAAGGGCTGGGGGAGGTTCAAAGCAGCTAGGTCCACCGAGAGAGGAAAGCGACCCCCAAACTCCCTCGCAGGATAAACCAGAGCACATGGCCATGGTAGCAGAGTCCTTGGTGCGTACACCGAGGTGTGGTAAATGAAAGACACAATTCTGCACTCTGGAAGCTTCCATTTTAACGTGGATGCGTGTGGGCGAACGCACTGTAGAAAGGCAGACGCAGGTTGCGCACACAGAAAGGTGAGGTGAAGCAGGCCCAACGGTGCAGTCGGGAGACCTGCCCTTCCCTGGTCTCCCACCCACGCCGTCACCCTGGGCAGACCACTGACCTGCTCTGTCCTGCTCCCCTCACTGGTGTGACAAGGACAAGAACATTCCTAACTGCCTAGCACACAGCCCCTTTACCAGTCGGATGGAATAAAGGAACCATGCAGTCTACTTTTCTGACATCGTAAATGGACAGTGATGCTGTCAGAATTGTTTGTGGTGTGTTTAGAATTTTTTTTTTTGAGTTTCTACAGAGAAAAACACATATTCCTCCCCCACAAGTATGTATTTTATGGTGTTCTTGGGCTGACCTTAGAATAAGCTTTCCATCCTGATCTGAGCCTCTTATTTTTCTCCATAGGAAGCTGCCGCTTTGCAGACAGAGCTTGGCAGCGATAGGAGAAAGGCCAGCATTTGAGAGCCTAATAAATCAGCCTTGTCTGAAATGCATTTCTCTCAGCAGGGATTTGTCCCCGCAGACTGAGTAGATATTTACTGTAGAGGAACAAAGAAAAATGCTTTCCCCAGCCAGTCCTAACTACCTGCCACATTCGGGAATTTAGCTGCTTTTTCTCTCCCAAGATTGAGATGTCCCCACCGAATGTGTGTCTGCGCGCAGTCTCCCCAGGACTCTGAGCCGCAGCATATGGGGAGGGCTCCAGGGGAGAAAGAGCCTGATCCGGCCTCTAGGGGTCTGCAGGGCAGGTGTTTCAAATGCCTTCCAAACAAACAGTGGGTCCCTGATACCCAGGGTCCAGCAGAAATAAGGCCTGCTTGAGTGCGGGCGGTAGGGTACAGGGATGTCTTGCACGAGATGGACAGAAATTTGAACATTTCACCTAAAATGTCATACAGTATGCTTGAATGTGATGTTGTTGTTACAGAACTACACCTGATGATTTTACAATAAGAGAGTTTGTAGTAAAAAAATGGGGAGTGGGGCATTATTTGTGCCAGACCCTGTATCACAGGATGAAGGCTTTTCTGACAAAGCCGAGACTTGCATTTGAAGCCCTTGGCTTGGTGAGATAGGCAGTACTCACATCGAAGGTTCACCTTATGGGGCTAATGAATGTTGGGGTGTGCGTGTGTGTGCTGATGGTGGAGGGTAATTTCGTGTTGCTTCTGTGATACTGTCCCTTTTTGTGGAGAGAGGGAGTTGTGAAAAGCTACTCTGAAATCTGTATTCCTCAAGAAAGGCATCAGGCGGCGATAGTAGTAAGAAATGTTCTCCTTGGAGTGTTCTTTCTCTTGACCACGTGGCTCCGTATTTTCGGAGGTGCCATGCCGGACCGCAGCTTATGCCCACCCCCCAAGATTTACTGAGTCCTTGCCAGGCTGGCCGTCAGGGGCCACCGAGATCCGTAAGATACTGCTGCTCTCAGAGAGTTGGGGTGCGGATTGTGTGTGTGAATTGTGGGTGCATGTGCACAGTCCTCCCAGTGCCCTCTGTGAGTCACATGGGTTACTGTCTTCCAGCCGGGCTCTGAGTTCTGGGAGACTCTCAGCTGCTCTGGTTGTTTCTAGCAATTTTCAGAGTCCAAGGACAGGTGTTCAACACCATGCTTAATTTTCCAATGTAAATCCTTTTTAATTTTTTTCCCAAGTATCAAAATTGATTTGGTGTCTAGCTTTGTACTGGCCATTTATTCCCCCCAAATCTCATTTATTTTCTTGTTAAACACTTGAAAGTGTTATCTAGCCGCTGGAGAGCAAACTGTTAACCTGTTTTGTCTGGTAGCATACGTAGGATAATTGCATACACATGCCAGGTGGTGCCGAATAATAATGGACATACAGTTTCTGTAACAATCAGCTGCACCTCACTGAGCACCCAGAGGCATGGTGCCGTGGGCCAGACCCATGTGCAGGTGGAGACGTGCTTTTCCTCTGTGCAGGAGCTCCAGCCTCAGCGAGGGGCCCTGGCGTCTGTGCAGAACAGCATGCAGAAAGCTCACTGCTAAGCTATGTGGTGCCCCTCAGAATCCATGGGCCTTTGGAATGAGTGATCGTTCCTGGCATGAGGTGGGGCCTGGCCCAGGCCTTGACCATGGGTAGGACTGTGAGGATTAGCGAGTCCTGCGTGGAGAGTCACACAAGCATGACCACCTGCTGCCTGCTAGGCTGACAAACTTCGGATGTCAGTCCTTTGCCCTTCTATTTAGAGAGTGGCAGGGGCACAGCCAGGGCTAGACTTTGAGTCATGCATTGTCTGTCTGGTGCTGGTGTTATCTTGTTCAAAAAACTTTCTCCTGTTTTGAAAATGAGGGGAAAAAATGTGCCATGTTTCCCACATGAAATAAATGGCGTGTTGAGGGTTGGGCTGGATTGCAGAGACAGAGCAGAACCTTGGTGACCCAGTGACCCAAGCACTGAGGAATGCACCTGTGAGCCGAGGCCCAGGCCAGGGAGGCCTCGGGACCGCAGGGCGTCTGCACTTTTCTCAGGAAAGCGATCAGCTTCACTGGAGCTGACTCACTTGTTACCTGGGAAGCCTGCCCGAGTGCACTCAAGAGAGAAGCACCTGGAAGTTCTACCTGCCTGACGTTAATTTTGTGCTAGCTACTGAGGATGTAGGCCAGGTGGAGGGAGGACACTGCTTGGCTCCCTGGTGGTGGCGACCAGTCTGAGAGACCATGTACGCGAGGCTCTCAGCCGAACACTCAGCTCTTCTAGGCACTCCACACATGGAGTTCCTCGATATAGTGATGTCTTGTTACTGTAAGGAAAATAGAAAGAATCTCAGATTAGAGAGCTATTACTGCTGGGGCCTTTACATGAAGTCCGTTTTGACTGTCAGTTTGAAATCACTTTGCACTTGTTAAATATGTGCAGGCTGTGCTGCAGTAACAAAGCTCCAAGTCTCAGTGGCTCAGCACAGAAGTCTTTTGGTCTCCGAAGCTCCACTTCTTCCCCATGAAGCATCCTTTGGCCATATCAGAGCTGTCATCCCTGTAGTGGGTGACTTGGAGATCAGGCTCCCTCTGCACTGCGAAGCCACCATCTCAACAAGCAGCTTTCAAAACAGCCACAGCAGGGGAAGATCTCTGACGGCCCCAGCTACTGGCAGGGGAGCCTGGGAAATGTAGTCTTCCTTTGTAGCCAGAGAAACAGAGTAAACAGTAGACTCCTCTCTGCCAAAGTATGGCTCCACAGTTCCCCAAAGGCTGCTCAGGGGGATGTACTATGGATCCCCTTGTGTTATCACTGGGCACTTATGTTCTCATGTTTTCTTTCATTCTCCAGGTGGCAAATGGCAGGATCCAAAGCCTTGAAGCCACCGTCGAGAAGCTTCTGACCAATGAGAGCAAGCTGAAACAGGCTGCCCTTGCCTTAGAGCTGGAGAGGGCAGCCCTGCTGCAGACGGTAGAGGAGCTGCGGAGGCGGGCTGCAGAGCGGAGCCGGCCACCGCCTGACCTCACACAGCCTGAGCCGGCGGGTGACTGACAGCACCTCGCAGGGCAGGGCTCCATCCTGACATTGTCCAGGCCTTAAGTGAGAGAGACAGCAGATGCTGGAGGGAGGGAATGAAGCGTGAAGCTGCTTCTCAGGGAGGAAACTGGCTTGCCAGCATGCAGACTTCTGAACTAAGACTTGCGTTTCGGGGGCTGAATGTCCCCGTGTTGTTGTTTAGGTTCCCGTTGGCCCTGATCACTGTAATCAGTAGATTTAGATGGCGTGGTTGTGAATAAATGCACCTTTATGTTTCCTTTTTTAGCATCACTGTGTTTGTGAAGAGCATCTATAACACTGGGGAATTTCAAAAGCCGGCTCGAGATGATTCCTCCGGCAAAGATGTGGGTCCATCCCTCTTCCAAGGAGGGTCGGTGTGACTCCACCCTCAGCGTCTTCCGTGGGCTGAGCAGTTGGTGTTTGTCGATTTTTGTTAGGGAAGGCAAAGATGACCTTGGGAAAGATCAAAGTGATTTATTTAAATTTAACACCTTAAATTTGATCACTATCCTTGGTATTTAATGAAGTTTTTTTAAAAAAATAGCATTTCCATACATTATTTTGCTTAGTCCTTAAGCATTAATCAAAGTCATTAGGGATAGTTGGATGGGAAAACCACCATTTTTAAGACTCTGGGGGGTGTTGCTAGCATGCGACCTGCAGTCGTGGAGTCAGGTATTTTTTTTCTCTGTGGTGGTTCGTATTCACGTTACAGCTGTGTACTTATTTTTGCCTGTTGTGTGACATGCTGCAGCTGTGTGTCCCTTTGAACCTCCCTGCCCTTGGGAATCTGATTCCTTGCAGAGGTAACAGGCCACATCAGGAGTTTTAGGGATGCCAGAGACTTGGGGGATTTCAAAAAGAGACCATCCTAAGACTGCAGCCAAGTGTATGGCAGCTGAGAGCAGTTTTCGAAGGTAGGACTGTGTGTGTGGAACGTGACTCCCAGTACAGTGGCTCTTCCCCCCCCTCAGGATGATGGGGACCTGTGCCTTCAACAGGTTGCCCTTGTTCCATCTGGTCCCCAGGTGCGGCCTCTCCCAGGCTCTCTCAGAATCAGTGGCGTTCTTACAAGGGATGGGTCAGGACCTCCGTGGGCACATGCCACGTCCTTGACAGCAGAATCTTTTCTGGTTTTTATCATCCTAACCCAGCGATTTTCAACCATTTTCATGTCATGGCACACATAAACATTATAAAATTCTGTGGCACACCAAAAATACATGCATTTTTTTTCCTGACCTGACCAAAAAAAAAATAGGTATAGTTTGGATTCATTCACACCGGATGGTTATTGTTGTGTTGGCTGTTGCTATTTTTTTATTTGACAGCCTAAGGGAAAAGAGGTCAGTGTCCCTGACTAATTAGTCAGGTATTGCATGTTTTAACAATCCTTGTGGCACACTGGTTGAAAATCGCTGCTCTAACCCCTTCTGCTATTCCACAGGAGCTTCTTTTGACTCTTTTAACTAAGCCCGAGGTTGAAAGGAAGGATTCTCCTATCTGGAGACGTTATGAACCCTCAGACATTTCAAAGGAAGACAAACGTGCTGCCCCTAGGCCCCAATCACTTGGGACTCTTTCCCGTGTCCCGGGTCAGAGGATAGCAGTTCTCTTCCTAAACGAAGATGACAAGCCTGGTCACCTTTGTCCCAAGTTGTTCCATCAGGTATAACTTAGAGGAGTTAACATTTGAGGGCTTTTTCCCACGTATTTTACTATTTGAATGTTTAATAATGTTGAAATCTGGACATCTGACCATTACTCAAGAACACTGATTCCACATTAAATAAGAAACAAAGAAAGCAATAAAACAGTTTATGTGCACACTTTATGGTATTTGTTTTTTAAGTTTTTTTAAACTTTGGGTTTTTGCTTTCAGCCCAGGAGTGAAGGAATGCCTCATGGACGCCTGTGGGTCCAAGTGTGAGGATGACCTAACCATCGGAGAAATCGCCCAAAGGACTGGCGTCTTACGTTTTCAGCATTGCTAGCGAAGAGCTTGTCGGGCTCTACCACCCGACGCTGGTGTGGTGCGACCAGCCCCCTCCGTCAGTGGTGTGTGCCAGCCTGTGCGGTCGTGAGCCGGCGCTGGGCAGAGAGGACTGTTGACACGAGCCTGTGCAAACAGGTTGGACAGAGGCTCGCCTGTGACTTGGCCACAGAAAGCAAAGTATTGTACATGAGCCACCTCACATCAATGCGTGAGGAAGTGCAAAGGCAAATTTTTAAACCAGGCACACTTGTGTGTGCACTTCAAAGTTGTCTTTCTTTTAATGCCATTTGTGCCTTCTTAGACTTAGGACATTATGAGCCCTTGGGAAGCCCCTTATTAGTGCACACTTACAAAAATTTCTCCTATGCAGGATGCTCAGTGTCCCCGCGGGGATTGGTATGTTTGGTTTGGTTGGTGGATCAGGGAGCAGAGCTGCTGTGAGCACTGTGGGAGTCAGGGCTTGTTACGGGACTGAGACCCAGTGGAACCGTGTGAGAAACTGAGTGAATTTGCAGAAGGAGGAGGTGTATGAACTGAGGCGTGGAAAGCAGCTCATCATCTGAGGAGCAAAGCCCACACTCTGTGCTGAAGTGGGCCTGGGCAGGGTGGTGGTCGGGAAGCTGTTGCTGCCACGTAGTGACCACCGCTGTGCACTTACAGCCAGAGAAGCCTACCGGTGAGCTTGGGGCCACCCTTGGCCAACGATCAGGGGCAACACTCGAGAAGAAGAGACGGAGGTGGACCGTAAGAGAATAAGGACAGGTGCTTCAGTGACTGTTCACCGCCATATTTGACTGTGATGACCTTCAGAGAAAAATGGCCTTTGCTTTGCTTTCGTCTTCCAAATCTCACACAAACACATCTTTGAGCCAGTTCCAACCTACAACCACCCAGGGGAGGACTCTGGAAAGGTAGTTCTGCCGTAGGTGGCAATACCGACCACAACAGTTGACTTGAAACCTGCCTAATTTGAATGAGAGCATGCATGTGTGAATCGGTGCACGGGGCGCTCCATCTGAATACTTGTGGTTAGTGATCCATGGAGTTCAGAGTCACAGATTGATTTTGACTTTGAGAGTCACTGATGAGGCGACATTAGAGACTAAAAACTGCAAGGGGCCACAGCTGGCACCCAGGACTTCCCCCACGCCTCACCTGCTCCAGTCTGTCAGGTGTTCTGCAAAGTAAACTCCAGATTCTTTCTGCGTGGTAGAATAATTTATAGGCCACATTGTCTTAAGTTGAAAATGTGCTTTAAGATTTCAGAATGGCTAAAAATAACCTTGGACTGGGAAAGCTGCAAGGAACCTTCTACTTCATAGTAGAAATCCACATCCCACCTCATTTTATAGAGGAAAAAGCTAAGCGAGGTGAAAAGAGGTTCAGAATCACCTAATGGCTGGCTACAGGGTCAGAGTAGATCCCTAGTCTCCTGGCTGCTTAGTAGTCGACTCCACCCAGCTTTAATTACAGTGAGTTTTTAGAACCAATGCTGATGACATCAAGAGTCAAAGCAAGGCCCTGGCTGGTGTGACTCTGTGGGTTGGGCATTGTCCCCCAAACCAAAAGGTCACCGGTTTGATTCCAGGTCAGGACGCATGCCTGGGTTACAGCCAGCTGCCCGACCGGGGGCGTGTGAGAGGCAACCGGTTGATGTTCCTCTCGCCCATCAATGTTTCCCTCTCCTCCTCTCTTCCCCTCTCTCTAAAAATAAATAAAATATATTTTTAAAGATGAAAGCAATGAATGGTCTGTGTCATTTTCACAAGGGTGACCTGTATAGTAGGGTGACCTGTGTAGTAAGGAGCCAAAGCCAGATTTAGTTTGTCATCGGTTAAGCCAGGGGGTTCCCAGCCCACCCCATGCGTGGACGCATAGGCAGAGGAATGGTCGTGCAGCAGGCCCGGGACACGTTCTAGAGAGCCATTTCTATTCTCACTTTAGACTTCTGAAAACCCTGGAATTGTAATATTTTTAGGGAAAAAAAGAAATCATCTCAGAATTGTCTTTGGTTTTATTAAAGGGAAAGCTCCCATTATGTGAAGTTTGTTTTTTGTTTTGTTTTGTTTTTGCTGCTGTCTTTACAAATGATCCAAATGATTAGGGAAATGTAAGAGTCACAACATGGAGCAGCCACACACAGCCGTTACCGGGACCGATTGAAGTTGATAACAAAAAATAAAAAGACTGTTCTAGGCTTCATAATGTCTGCCTTTATATCTCTAAACTGAATGATCAACCACTTTGATTGTAAACCCTTACAAGCAAAGTGTCTGAATGTACCACTGTATGAATGTTTTAAATATTAAATATTTTTAAATTTCATACATGGCCAGAATTTATTATAAAGTAGGAGTTCTAACATGAGGTAAAATAGTTTAAAGATATTAATGACAAAAGAAGTGGACAGTCCCACATTTTTAAGAACAGTGAACATTTCATTTTAATACCAGTTTAAGATAGTGTAATTCATGTCCACGTTCAGCCTGGGTTGGCGGTGGGTTTTAATGCGCTCAGGACGGCAAAAGGCGGCTCCCCAAATCTAGTAACTGAGTAGGGGAAGGGCCCTGCTCTTCTCATTAAGTCATGAAGCTCCTCCATTCACTTTGATTCACCAATTATGCAAAGGCTTTTGTTGAAATCTGGCTAGAAAATTTCCATCTTCTCCGATGGCTGACAATTTATTGCTGTAAACTAATCAGAGTGTGTTAGACTCTTTTAGATTTTGAAGCCAAGGACTTTAAAGCACTCGACCTCTTCATTTGGAAAGTTCTGAACAAGTTATAAAAGCATTTCCAAGAATGAGTAACACTCTCACATGGTTTTTTGGCCAAAAGGTGACCTAAACGATGGAAACAGTTCCAAACATCCTCTTCTGAAAAGCTCTTTACTTAGCATTTTCTCAGTGGTCCTGTCTTGAGGCCCCTCATCTGGAGCCCTCTGCTCTCAGCGGTCAGGGCAGGAGTGGCATGGGAGGTCCTGGTCCGTGGGTCCTCTTTTGCCATGTGGCTGCCAGCTCACCTGTCTGTGTGCCTGCTGTGAACACGTCCTTGCCACCAGCCCCTTCCCACAGTCCTCAGGAGCCTGGAGGTCCTGGGCTGGGCAAAGTGGTGGGCTGAGTGGAGCGGAGCGGAGAGGAGCTGAACGATTGTGTGTGTGCGCGCGTGTGTTAAAAATAGCGGCCGTGACTCACTGCCCTTTATTCCTGTGGTGCCCTTTGCTCAGAACCGTGGTTGATAGCCTGGACTCTGACGGGGCCGGGGAAGCAGCTTTATCACGTTCTTTCTTCCGGATTCGTCTGCTTTTCCTCACTCTCTGGCTCCATCTTCCTGTCCTTGTTTTTGTTTTATTCCATATTTGGATCTGTGTTGACCAATTCTGGGTGTCTCCTTCCTGCTCTTCTAGACATTTCTTTCTAAATCTCTGTGTTTCTCATTTCATCCAGCCGTAGGAAAAGCTGACTCCTTGATTACTGTCAAACTCTGGCTTTACTTCTCAGCACCCTGCAGGGTGATACCCTGAGTCTGTCCTGAGGAAGCCCATTAGGGAAGTAGAGGCAGGTTTGCTTGGAGGGCTATAGAATGATATTGAAGTGCTACCCACCTCTGTGCTTCTTGTCCTTTCTACCAAGGGTGGCACGATCCATTTTCCTCTCTGAGGCACGTGACAACTTCTAAATCCCATGAGCTCAAATCATCTCAATGGCTTGTGATAACACAGTCACCTGTGCTGACTCCCTGTTATTTCTCTGCCTGTGTCACCGGTAGGGCTGGTGGTTGGTCATACAGCCAGCTCAGTGCTTTCAGTTCTTAAGGCCCAGAGCGGATGACCCAAACAGGACAAGTCTGGCGTACAGGAAAAAGTATGTCGTGAACATACGCTCGCCACAGGATTCGTCTCTCTTCCCCCATGTGCTTCTGTGATCACTCCTAATATTGGTACAGCCCCACTGTCCACCTTGTGTCCACCTTTTGTCTGCCCTGCTGGCCCGCTTTCACTTCTCTCAGCAAATGGTATGGTGCCCCCTGCTATGCAGCAGGTCCTGGTCAAGGTCCTGGGACCACAAGAAAAGCAGCTGCCCTCTTCCAGCTCTTATGTAGCAGGGGAGACAACTGAAGCAAACGTCCTGAGTGGGAGCCGCCTGCATGGACTAGTCAGAGGAGGCTCCACTGAGGAGCCCGTATTCGAGATGAGATCCCAAACACAGGGAAAGAAACTGGCCCAGCGGGAGTTGGGTGGGAGTGGACTGGGCAGCTCAGGGTCAGAAGATGGGAGCACACTTTCCAAATGATGCGTAATTCTGTCTTAACCTTCAGTTCTGGCCTAGAGATATATTTTTCAAACACCTCAACCCACTTAATGTCATGTCTTTTTCAGGTGGTAACAAAATACCAATATATGTCCAGAAAAAACTCCCATTTCTGTATAATCCTGAGGCAGGATAGTGAGAAGGTAGGAGAATTCCTTGGCACTTGGAATAGGGAAAACTGAGACAGACAGCTGAGCAGTGGTCGGGCAATTTACAGCCAGGTGCAGATGGTCCAGTGGAAGATCTGAACCAAGGGCCTAATGGGGGCAAAACTGGGAACACAGGACCTCACCCCCAGGTCAACCTCCTCCCCTGGCCTTTCCTCCCTGAAGATAGCATCTAGGCCGCAGTTGGGTTCCAGCTCCAGGTCCAGAAAAACAGCTAAACCAGGCAGACGAGGCCAGAACTGACTGCAATGACTAAAGACCCCCTTGCTGTGTCACTGACCAATCAGAGGAGACCATGGCCCTGAAAGGGCCCACCTGGAGAACTGATGAATACTCTACTGAAACCCTCCCCTGAGACCTCCTCTAAGGTTCCCACCTGCAAGAGAGAGAAAAGCTTTATGGCAAAGGACCCAGAGTACGCTCCCTCTGGGGAGCAGCCCTCGCCATTCTTTCCCTTCTTCCCCCACAGGCACACGCCTCCATCTCCTAAACGCGAAGGCAGTGAGCAGCCGGCAGCGTGTCGCAGGCTGACCCCCTGAACCTGTCCCCAAAACCCCCTTGTCTCTGACTTCCCAGTGAGCTAAGGCAGCCCAGCCTAGGCTCTCCTGTTGCTTCTTCTATGCTGAGCCCTTCCTTGTTTCACTCACAGTCACCTGGACTCGTGTTGTGAAATCTTTCCTACATGAAGTCAAGAACCCACACACTACAGCTGGCCCTTGGCGGACCCCCCAGGGCCAGGCCCCTGTCCGGTGATAGTCCCACAAATAGAAGTGATGTTATTGGCCTCATCCACTTGCTGTTTCAAGTGACACTGTTCTCAACCTAGCATGAAGCTCCAAAGAGGAATGAGTGGGTGACATGGGCATTGTGACAGGGAGGGCCCTTGTTTCGGTTTATGCTGGCCTCACCTGCAGCCAGCCTGCCAACACAGTCATGCTGTGTGCGGGGACACCGGGTGTTGGGAAGACATTCCTTAAAGTGAGGTGGCAAGTGAATCCTGAGTGCTCGAATTACATTCCAGGGTCCTGGGAACATCTGAGTAAAAAATAACTCGACTGCTGTTCATACTCTTTTGTAATGAATTGACAATTTTGTAAGAGGTACTAGAAATGGGAGTGCAAAAATCTTTGAAGAATTATAAAGCTAGCCAGAATTCCCAGTTTTTTTAAATAAGGAAGTGATGGTACAAATTACAGTTATTGAGCCTTGTGAACTCTTTTTTAAAAATTTTATTACATTTTCCATTACTGTTTATCCCCCTTATAACCCCCGCCCCCATCACCACACTGTTGTCCATGTTCACGAGTCTTTTTTCCTTTTTCCTGGATCCCTCCACTCCATACTCTCCTCCACAAGAGCTGTTAACCTACACTCTATCTGAGTCTCTCTGTTTTGCTTACTAGTTCAGTTTGTTCATTAGATTTCACATGAGTGAAATCGTATGGTATTTGTGTTTCTCTGACTGGCTTATTTCACTCAGCATGATGTTCTTCAGGCCCATCCATGCTGTTGCAAACATGTTTTGTGTTTTTTCCCCCAACACTTTCTCCTTTTTAAGGCCCAGTAGTGTTCCATTGTGTGAATGTCCCATAGTTGTTTTACCCACGCATCTACTGATGGGCACTTGGGGTGCTCGTATATCATGGCAATTGTAAATGACTCTGCAATGAGCATAGTGGTGCTTACCTTCTTTTAATTTGCGTCTCAGGTTTCTTCGGATACTTTCCCAGGAGTGGAATCACTGGAGCCCTGTGAACTCTTATCTGCATCGACCTTGAAGACGTCCTTGCAGACATTCCTTTACTCCATGGTGCCTTCCTTAAGAAACCCCGGGGCGTCTAAGGTACTTCCCCTGAGTAATGTTTGTGTTTAATCCAGGGGCCCCTGGGTATTGATCCTATGTGGACTTGACGTTTCCAGAACATTCCGAGCCAGATTCGTAACCCTTCGGTTAGCAAGTGTGTAAGCGTTTTGTTCTGACCCATGACTCTTTCTGACCCTCTCTGGTCTTACTTAACTCCAGTTATTTCATGCTTTCTCCTATCTTAACATTCTTGTAAATCCCTGTAAATCCTTTGAAGAACAAAAGAGAGCCTGGAACCAGAAGCCACAGCTAGTGGGTAAAGCCCAAGCCCTGGGGTAGGCTGGAATTCAATCCTGAGTTCTTGTCCGTTAAAGAGAAATAACAGCTATTTCACAGGATGGTTGTGCGAATATTGATGAAGAGCACTCTGGCTAAGACAATATTAGCAAGCAAGCAATGTTGGCTATCACTTCATTAGGATTATAAAAAGTAAATAAATCTAATTCTGTGAGCTTGAACTCAACCCCAGGCAAAATTTCTCAGTAGATTATAAACATGTTTAAAAGGTGATCTTTAAAATTAGCATGATTCTCTTAAGACCATGTCCTACCAGGCCAATGTGATTTTGTGGTTTAGAAAGTACCATGACCAAATATAAGATGGAAAGCTGTAGGAAAACATATTTTGATGACAGAAAATCTTTTGACATCTTTTACAATAGCTTAAATAAGTTAAAGTCACAGGGACAGAAGGGCAGTTCAACTGTGTTGAAGTAACAGGTTAAACCCTCCATTTGTAGGGCACCCTGCCGCTGCCTGAGGATTGCTTGGGGGTATGGAAAAAATCACACACTGGAGTTGGAGTCAGAATTACAGTAAAGAAACCTAGTTTCCATCTTTCAATAGATGGTCGTTCTGAAGCATTTTCCCCATGATTACTACGTTACATACACGTGGTAAAAACTCAAACACACAACAGAAACACAGAAAAGCAAGGCCCTCCAAGTACTACCCCAATGTAATCACTTTTATTCATTTCTTATCTCTTCTTCCAAAACTTGATCTGTGTATTACAGGAAACACGCACGTCTGTGTTTGTAGAAACATTTCAGGTTGTAGAAACTAGCATGGGAGGCAGGGACCTGTGCTATTGCCTTCTACACGGAACAGCCCCCCGACAATGAGGAATCGTCCACCCAAAAGGAGTCAGTATCTCTGGTGCTGACAAACCCTGCTCTCGGAGGCTGGGTTTGAAACCGGGGTGCATCAGAACCCCCAGGAGGGGAAACTCACTCAGATCTCTGGCCCCACAGTTTCTAATTTGGTAGGTCTGGAGTGAGGCCCCCAAGTTTGCATTTTTACAAGTTTCCAGGCAGGTCAGGACCACACTTGTTGAGCATCTGCCTGAAGTCTTTCCCCTCATCAGCACGGACAAGGTGGGCTCACCAGTGCCAAGTGTGGGTTCCGCCAGTAGAAAGAGAGAGCGGAACACCACCTCACTGTGAGAATGCCAAACCAAGAAGCAGCAGAAGTAGCAGAAATCATTTCCTTTCAGGGCCCATGGGCAAGAACTTAATGGCGTAGGCACACACAGTTACGCGAGAGGCTGGAAGATGTGGTCCTGAGCATCCACGAGCCCTTCAAGGGTGGCAGGGATTTAGTTACTATGAGGAAGACGAGAGAGAGAAGAGATATTGGGGACAATTTTCGGTCTCTGCTGAAAGGTGTTACCCGATCTGCACCACACCCTTCGTGCTCTCTGACCTTGATTCCTACCTCTCCTTCTTGCTTGCTGTTCTCCGACCCCCTGACGCCTCTCTGTTCTACGTCAGCCGCACACTCCCATCTCAGGTTGCTGCTGCTCCTGCTTTGGAAGCTCCTCTCCCAGACAGCCACTTGGTTGGTTTTCTCACTTTATTTACGTCTCAACTCAAAGGTTACTCCTTTGACTACCGCTCTACCAGGTAACCCCGCCCCACCTGCCCCTTTCCTCTGTCTCCCCTGATGCTGCTTTCTCTGCCCATGTCACTTAGTGCTCCTGACGGGGTACTGCATATTTATTTGCTTCTCTATTTGTCCCTGCCACAGGAAAGCCAGAGTGGTGAGGGTATGAACTGCCTTCTTCTCTGTTAAAGCCTGGAACAGCACCTGGCACAGAGGAGGTGCTCAAATATTTCTGAAGAGGGAAAAGTGGGTGTTGCATTTTTGGTAGACACTGCCAGATTGCCCTTCAGATAGATTTGTCCTTTGGTTTGAAATCCACGAGCATGTTCAACCCTCATTAATTTGGAATGTTTTCTTTGAGCTTCTTCTGCTTGGTATGGTTGCAAATAGGCCCTATTCTTCTGCCTTGTAGGGGCAGCTTCATCTCTCCAGGCCCTTGGGGCCACACTTCCCAGCTGGCGTGTGAGCCAGAGGAAACCAAGGGGGCTGGCAGCGACTCTTCCGAACTAGGCAACACCATTTCTCAAAGGACTGTGTGACAGCCACGCCCATTTAATGTAATAGCCCAATCAAGGGAGAGGTGCTGACTCATCTGATTGAGCCCTAGAAAAGTCATCCTCTATCTAATTATCTTGACTTACAAGATTCTTAATGGCTCAAAACTGCCTTATCAGCTCCAGCTGATCTAAGAAAATAAACATTTCATAACTGTGAAAATATAAGCAACTGCAGACACAGAACAGCTCAGCCCCGATGCATGGTTCTCATCAATAAACCAGGCCATGGCACACTGCAGAAATAACTAGAATTTCTGTGACTTCGCAGGGAGCCAAACGGAAGTGCCTTTGCTGAGTGAATGCTAAAGTCACGGCAGAGTCAAAATGTGGTCAGGGGCCAGTTGAGCCAAAACGCCTTGCTCCAACCCAAGCTCCTTCTCAAGGAGAGCCCAGTTAACACGCACCCTTGAACTGAATTTCTCTGCTTAGATTTTAGGGAAATGGGATACTCCACAACCAAATGAGCTCATCTGAAGGGTCTCGTTAAAACCTAGCAGACAAAATACCAACAGCCGGCAGCCTGCCTGGAGTCAGGTCTGACTCTGCGGCTTCCGTGTTCTGCACCGAAAACCCATGTCATCTGGGCGCACAGCGCCCTGCAGCCCAGCCCAGCCCAGCCCATGTGATTAAAAACAGGCCAGGCGCTGGGCCACGAGACAGAGATTTTCAGCATCACTGGTTAAAATAAAAACAGTTTCCTGGTAACTAGAAAAGGCCAGTTACCAGAAGAACCTCATTTCCTCAGCATTTTAATTTTTGAGATTCGTATAGTGATAAGAGGGAAGCAAATTATTTTTCGAGGGAGTGTGCTATCATAATTTGTCTGGGAAATGTATCTTCTGAGACAAGGCATCCATGTGGTCTTTTCTGGATGGACATAAGAGCAGGCCAGACAAAATCAGGCGAGGCTCATCTTTGCCCACTGGCTGAATTCAAGGGCAACGGGGCCGTCTGCCAGGGAAGGGGCTACCCTTAAGCCAGCTTGGCCAAAAGAGGTCATTTGGTTCAGTCTGTGCCTATGAATTCCCCTAGAGCATAGGTGGAGATTTTGCTTACTCCCCAGTCCAAAGCCTCTCAGTAACTAGCTTGGCAATCTGCATCGTAGGCAGTCCACAGAGAGGACTGGATTCCTCGGGAAGCTAAGCCAGCTCGAGGCTCAGGAAGGTTCCAGGGCTGTGTCAGAAACTTTGGCCCCAGCAGGGTGGAGACCTGTGGGAAACCATGGGTTGTGGCTTCCCGGCCAATAGGCCCCAGCTACACAGTCCCATTGTCGCCCCTTCCTGGGTTTTCCAGAAGGTTCTAGCATTTTCTGCACAAGGTGGGTATAATAATGCTGTGGTTTCCTGGGATGAGCGCCCTCCTCTGTGCTCACAGGTAGGATCAGACCTCGCTAAGCCCAGGTCCTCAGGGCACCCAAAGAAAATCTTTTTCATGGGGTGTGTTTGGAAATGATTTCTCATGCACAGAGACCCACTGAGCCTTGCAAGGCCACAGACCTAAAAATGTTTCAGACCCTGTGGAAGCCAAAGAAACTTTTGCAGTGTGCCGAGGCTGTGTGAAAAGGCTGCAAGTGTTCCTGCAGCTTGTGGTCCAAAGATTCTCCTCTTTCATTCTTCCCCCTTTCTGTTCCTGCCCCCATCAGATCCCTCCCATCCCAGCAGCCTGGTTGTGACTGGAAGCTTTGGTCCAGCTGGGACAGTTTAGAGGGAGGTGAGGAAACCACCTCCACCAACATGGGATTTCAAGCAGAGCAGCCCTGTCCCAGAGTCCTGCAGATCTTTCAGGGCAAAATGGCTTTTTATGCTTTGTTTCTGTATGCATT
Organism: Desmodus rotundus; assembly: GCF_022682495.2. NCBI lineage: Eukaryota > Metazoa > Chordata > Mammalia > Chiroptera > Phyllostomidae > Desmodus > Desmodus rotundus. The sequence continues at coordinate 158,653,293 of NC_071390.1, read as the reverse complement.
ATTTATGCAGTGCCCATGACCCATCCCCACCCTAAGACTAATACCTGCACTGTCGGGGGACCTGCTAGGAGAGGACCGAAGAGGAACACGGGGTGACGCTTGGAGTCTGGCCGTCCTGTCTCTGGCTCTGTCTGTCCTGCAAGGCCCCTCACACTGGCCTGCCACAGCCCTCCCTGTGTCAGAACCCCGGAGCAGGTGGCATAAGTGGTAGACTGCCCCCCCCCCAACAATTCAATGGCAAATGTAGCGAAGGCTGTAGGACTGTGCTGACCAATTCAGTCGCCAGTGGCCCCATGTGGAAATGAGCACTTACAATGTTGGTAATGCAGATTGAGATGTACCGTACATAGAAAATACGCACCAGATTTTGCCTACTTGGTATAAAAAGAGGATGTCAGTCTCATGAATAATGTTTTTCTTGCTTACACTTTGAAGTGATACTACCTTTGATATATTGGGTTAAATAAAATATATTAAAATTTAGCTCACCGGTTTCTTTTTTACTTTTATTCATGTGGCTTTAGAAAACTTGAAATGACCTACGTGGTGTGCAGGACATCTCCCTAGGACAGCCCTACTCTGGAAACTCAGAATCTCCAGTGTGGTCGGAGGGTCCAGAAAGTTGCTGAGGGGGAGTGGAGCGGAGATGAGGGCAGGGGAGGACTTCATCGGAGAGGGACAGGAGGGCTTTTTGCTTCGGGAGAAACTGTTGAACTCACCGCAGCCCGGTTGGGCCGGGGCAGCAAGGCCAACTGGCTTTTCTCAGGTGCCTGTTTCAGATGAGGTTCGCTCCAGCCAACCTTCCTTTCTGTCTGCCAAGGCACATCAGGGCCAGGAACTGGGAAGCTGTGATGTGATCTGTCTCCAAGCCCTTCAGCCCTCCAGGAGAGGGACCTGCGTTTGTTCTGCAAGTCACTGGCGCAGACAGCGGCCAACACAGAGGCATTTTTGTATCTGAGCAAAAAGCCCACTAGTAACAGCTGCCACTTCAGTGCTGTGGAGCTATCCAAAGCGCTTACTGTCTATTCAGTGTTCTCAAAAATCCCATTCAGTTGGTTTAATTACAGCTTGCGTTTCACAAATAAGGAAGCAGAGTTCCCCAGGGATTATAACTGGCAGAAAGTCGCCCTAGTGAGACAGGAAATCAGGATTTGCCCCACATCCCTGTGTCTGCCCCCCGACCTGCCATGCTCCACCTTGTTCCAACCTCCGCTTGGCACTGTGGCCCCACACCAGCTGCTGGCTGGGCCCACTGCACAGCTGGCTGCTGGCTGGGGCAGGCTTTCCTGGAGTCTGCTGGCTGTTCTTAACCTAACAGGCACAGCCCTGTGCCTTGGGCGGTGGAGTGAAGGAGACGTACGGAGCAGCGGCTCTCCAAAGCTCTTTGCGGCTGTGGTGCCCAGTCCCCTGCTCTCTGTCCCTTCTGTCCGTCTCAGGCGGTCCCTCAGGGTCTTAGCCTGGGGTCAGCTGGGCTAGTGGGGCCTTTGCCTTTAGTCCAGTCCTCTTGTTCTCTGTTTCATCCTGGCAGGTCCCATCTGTTATTTAAATCTTATAAATAGCCACAGTTAGGGTGTGACTTGGGTGGAGACCTGGAGCCTGTACTCCACCCTGCAGGGGAAAAAAGGCTTCTTTAATTCATTTCTTCACTTGGAAGCCTCTAGCTGTTTAGAATGCCAATTAGGCAGCAGCTGCCGGGGTGTTTCCTTGCCCGATCCCAAGATGGCCTGTCTGATTTTCTGCGCCTGTTGACTTAAGCTCTTGCAGGAGGTTGGGTGGGGCGGGTGTGGCAGGACCACAGCCGCCCTGAACTGGGCTGGCCGAGGCTCAGCTGGAGCTTGTGGGTGGGGGGTGGGCGAGGTTCCACCAAAGGGCCCAACCCTGCCCTGTTTCTTCCCAGACATAGGAGTTTAAGGTAAGAGGAAAGCTGGTTCCCTGCCAGAGGGGTGTCTGGCTGGCCAGTGCCAGAGGAAGCCCCCACACTAGTGCCCGAACAGATTCCCCCACAGCGGTCCTAGGCCTCTTGGCTCCTGCAGAGCTTGGGTCTCTGCACCATGCACCTGGCACCTTTCACGTGCTGCCTTAGAGATCACATCTGCTCTAAGGTGCTGTGTCCTCATCAGTGCAGCGGGGGTTACAATGCCTGCCCAGGGCTCTGGAGAGGGTGGCGCTGGGCATAGCACCTGGCACCCCAGGATGGCTCACCGATGCCAGCCTTCACCAGTTTCCCTTTCAGGTTGAGGCACAGTCAGAAGACACTCAAAGAACAGTTCCTGCAGGCTTGAAAGCAACTTGTAGGAAGACCCAAATAAATTAGAGAGAGAGCTTCCAGTTTTATCAGCCAAAGGGTAGTATCTAAAGTGAGTTTTAAAAATGGAAAGCATTATAGAATAAAATGTAAAATGCATATTCATACATAATTTTTAAAGGCATTACAAGATAAAATGACCATAATAAAGCCAAATGGGTCAGCAGACAAAGATGAGAAACACCCAAACACTCTCCCTCCAGGGGTCATCGTTGGTATTAAAGCTCCTTCATGTATGACCTTTAGCTCCTTTTCTTGTGTATATCAGTGTGTGGGGTGTGTGTGCTGTGTGGAGTGTTCGTGTCTGGGCCAGTAGGGGCCGAGGCTCTACCGCAGTCAGTGAGAGGAGCAAAGGCTCTTTGGGTTTCTGCAGCTGTGCCTGGGGTTCCTGCACCTGACGGGGAGAGATGGAAGTGGGGTGGGAGGGGCCCTGCAGAGAGAACAGGGACGACAGGGAAGGGATGTCATGGCCTCTGGCCTCCACCTGCTTTGGAACAAGGCTTGAGTTTCTCCACGGAGAGGGGTAAGAACCACAGTTGAGAGGAGCCGCTTGTGTGACAGACTTTCTGAGCCTGGACACAGGCAATTCTGCCTTAGCACCTCAGTGACAGGCTGTGGCACAGAGTTTGGGGACAGTCTAAGCACTGTCAGCCGTGGTGACAGAGACGTTTCTTTACCGGTATGTTTTTGGTGCACTCCACCCGTGATGGCTTACTGCAGAAAAAGCCAGTGGAGAACGCTGTGCAGTTCCTGTGGCCAGGACGCGGACACCCCTTTGGGTTTGCTCAGAAATGGCGGGAAGACTTTAAAAGGGGGGCTCAAGCCCTGCTGTTTGGTAAGGGAAGCTCAGCATCATTGGAATTTGGGCATAAAAGGGAACATGATGTCATTATTAAACAAATATTGAGTCATCTGTTTGTGTCACTTCAGAAGTGGGATGAACCATATTGATTTTAAATTAAATCCACAGAGTGCATTCCAGCATTTTAGAACCGTAGCAAGAAGGCAGGATGCGAAGCAGCCCCCCAGGGGTCTTCAGGTTCTCTCAGCTGTGAGACACTCAGGGTGTTTGAGGATGGCCGGCTGCCTTTCACTCCTCAGAACGCCATCCCCACCTGGAAGGACGGAGAAGAAAAGTAAACAGAAGGCCCACCCACAGCAGCGTCTTACATCTAATTTGATACCCAACTGAGCCGACAGTTTGAACTCAACAAATCCCAAGTTGCCAAAGTGGGCCAAGTCTCTCGGCAGGCAGAGCCACAGCTTTACCGCCTTCGGAAGCTGGGATCTGATGGTCCGAGGACTTCAGGTGTGTGCCAGGCCCCGGGGACAAGCGACCTTCTCATGGAAAGTGAAGGCCACAGCCTGGACTCCATCCTTATCCACATGTCCAGAGTTTCAGTGCCAGAGGAGGAAGACCAAACTACAGCAGCTTCCACAGTCTCCAGGGCATGCGCCGTCTTGCAGGGTGCCTTCGTAGAGTTCAGTTGCACATCATGTCCCTCCTGAACACGGTGCCTGTGAGTGATGCTCCCAAGAGAATCTCAGGTGAGAGGAGGTTATTGGCTGGCCCCCTTTCTTTAGGTAGGTCTATGCCTTGGAAAGGCAAAGTGGGGACCCCTTTCTTTAGGTAGGTCTATGCCCTGGAAAGGCAAAGTGGGGACCCCTTTCTTTAGATAGGTCTATGCCTTGGAAAGGCAAAGTGGGGACCCCTTTCTTTAGATAGGTCTTTGCCTTGGAAACTCCTTGGCCTTGAAATTCTTCAAGGGTCCAACCTCTTGTTCTCTCTGGATGGGCCTTCCTCCCCCAACTAGAGAAAGCCTCACCATTTCCCTAGAACCTTTGATTTCCTCTCCTTCATACCCGGAATCTTCATGATCACATGTCAAGATGTTCGGTCCTCAGGCATCAAAGCCGAATCCAGAGAGACAGTATTTAAAAACCGGAGACAGAGCAGAGCACGGAATAGCTGCAGATATAGACAGTTGATGTCATTCATTCACTTTTTTTTTCCTTCACCAAGCACCTAGAGAAATACTTCCGGAAACTACCATCTCCACTGCTACCGCCTTGTTCGAGCCACTGTTCTCTCTGGATTGAACCAGTGCGATAGTTTCTTAATGGTTCTATTTGTTTCCATTCTTCCTTTCTCCATTCTCATCAAGGTGATCTTTAAAAACACACACACACAAATAAAATGTGATCTTTCTTCTCCCCGCTCCGGCTGAAAGTCGTCAACGGGCTTTCCCCTCCATTTGTTTGCTTGTGGGGTGAACATGGAACCCTTCAAAGTCCTGCCTGCCCTGGCTGCGGCCCCTCCCACCTCAGCCCCTCCTCATTCTGTGCCGCAGTGACACGGGCTGCCTTTCAGGTCACCCAGCGCACACATGTCCTCTTCTCCCTCCGTCAGATCATTGTCTGACTGTCTCTGTCCCTCCCCTCATTCCCTAAAAGTAACATCTTTACGCCTGATCTCAGCTCAAACATCACTTCTTCACCTTTCTCAGCCTCCAGGCTTTACAGGTGTCCTTGCAGCGTGTTCTCTCGCCCTGGCGATTCCCTCTCACACCGTCAGAGTGAGTGCTTACATGTCTCGCTGAGTGACTGCTTGATCAGTGCCACTCTGCCCAGTGGATTATAAATTGCATGAGAATAGGGACTCTTACCATTATATTCTCCGTGCCTGGCCCAGAGCCCAAGACAAAAGTGCTCAATAAATATTTGTCAGATATTTGAATAGATATGTAGATGTGGCTCCCAGGAGTTTACCAGCACCTGGGAGAGAAAACGATCTCTACTTAGTCCCCAAAGCCCTCTTCAAATGTCATCCTCATTGTGAGGTTTCCCTGTCTAGTTCCCCCTTCTCCTCCCTACCCTGGGATGAGTAGATCCCTTCCAGCACGTGCCCCCAGCATGCTCTGTGTTCCCTAGCAACCCCTTTCTGGGCTTTCAGAAGAAGACCGGTCTGACCTCATCCATACCTTGGAATGGGGCAGCTCCATCTGGATGCCTGTGTCCGTTTCCTAGGGCTGCCACAACAGAGCACTACAAACTGACTTAAAACAGCAAAATGTATTCTCTCACAGTTCTGTAGGCTAGGAGTGTAAAATAAAGTTGTCGGCAGGGCTGTACTCCCTCCGAAACACATAGAGGAGAGTCCTTCCTCGCCTCTTCTGGCTTCTGGTGTTTTCTGGCAATGCTCGGTATTTCCTGGCCTGTAGATGCGTGACTCCAGGCTCTGCCTCCATTGCCGCACAGTCATCTTTTTTTTAAGGCCACCAGTCATATTGAATTAAGGGTTCACACCACTCCAGGTGACCTCATCTTAACTAATTATATCTATAACTACCCAAGTAAGGTCACCTTCTGAGCTAATGAGGGTTATGACTTGAACAAATCATTTTAGGGGACACCATTCAACCTATCCCAAGCATAATCAGTAACTCAAGCTCAGGTCCCCAATTGCCCTCAGTGTCTTTTCCCCAAACCCACTCACCCTCCTGTATTCTTCTTCTTCATCAGTGGCCCCTTGGCCCATGTAAAGCAGAATAGAGAGTCATCCTATTGTCCCTCCTTTTCCCTTTCTAATTAGTCATGAAGTTCTATTGGCTGTCTCTTCAGCACTTCTCATAGTCACCCCAATGGCCCTGCTCTAGTTCCTTCATCACCTTTAACCTGGACAACTGTGGGAAGTGAACTGGTCTTTCTATCTGTCTGAGTGCCTTCCGATCCATCCTCTGTGTCGCGTCATGACAGTTGTATGTGGAGCACAAACATGCCTGTCACACCATGTCTAAAACTCTTCAAAAGCTCTGCTCTGCGCATGCAGTGGCCCAAATGCCAATGCATGGCTCACGAGATTTTATCATCTTTCCCTTACTTTCCTAATGCAACTTCTGAAACTGCCTCTCTGCACTCTCTTCTCCAATTGTTTTGGAGATTTCATATCCTAAACCTAGGAAATGATTTTATGCCTTTGAGCTTATAGTAGAGACATTTACTGCTCATGGAAGACCATGTGTTCCTGTACGTGTCACAACCCAGTGAGGCTCGTGAGCAGTTCTAGCCAATGTGCTGCGAATGGATGTTGTATCTCTCACCTCTGTGCTGAGGCATTTAAGAGCCAGTGTGTTTGTTGCCTTTCAGCGTTTTGTTTCCTGCCATGCCAACTTGGAAGCCACACATTCTGGATGGTACAGAGATACGTGTGTACAGCCTCCACTAGCCTGGGTCCCCAAGTGACTGTGCAGAGCGGAGCCCTGCCGCCAATCCTTCCACCCACCCTGCAGCCAGCTGACCTGCATGTGACATGTAGTTTGAGTGGAAAAAAAATCCTTAGTTATATTAAGCTACTAAGACTTAAGGTCCTTTTGTTACCTCAGCGTGACTTGGTCTATCCTGACTCACACAGTGCTTCTGCATAGGCTGTTCCCTCTGCCTGTCCCAACACCCCCTTATGCTGCCTGGGAGAGTCCTACTGACCCTTCCAGCCCTATGGCCTTCACTCTGTGAAACTGATCTGATCCATTACCAAACAGAGTTCATTACTCCCTCCCGTCCCCCCCCTGCACCTGTGTGGAGTGCCGACATCGTCCTTATCACCTGCCATCACAGTAATGTAATGCCCAGTGAATATGGAAGAGTAGACAGTAGGTGCCCTGAGGCAGGGGCCGTGTGTCATTCAGCCATGAAGTTTGTATACCCGGCACCCCACAGGGTGATTGGCACGAAGAGGGCACCCAATCCAGTAAGTGATGGATGAGGGAACTGACTGAGTATAATCTGCACAGGCTGCCAGGGGAGGGTGAGAGCAAAGGCCTCAAGGAACACGAAAACCCTGTGCTCTGTGGCTCAGACACTCGGACTCAATGACAGAAAGTTTGGGCTTATGTAGAGCGCGGAGTAACATTGGCCTACGTAGGGTGTATTACTGGGGTCGAGCAAGTGAGAGGATTCTGGAAAATACAACTGCCATGTGTGTAATCAGGAAGGGGAGTTTAAATCCAGAACTACTTCTGACTCACGAGTGAGTGCCCGAATGTGGAGCTACAAGGTGCCCAGTTAGCAGAAGGAGACACTTTAGGGAATACCATCGGACGGACGGACAGACGCAGACTGAGTGATGGTCACACTGAGATCATGTGTGAGGGCCCCACTGGAAAAGTGTCAGGGATTCTGAACAAAACGCAACTTTTCTGTCCATCCGTCTGTCTGTCTCTCTCCCTATCTGTAATCTATCTTCCCTGAGAGCAGTGGAGGCAGATCCAAGTTTTGTGGGGTCCCTCGCTGTCTCTTTAAATTTTATTTTATAGCAGCAGAATCCTCTACCCCCAGTGATGACTTGGGCAAGCCAATGGACTTCCGGTCATGTTCAGGCAATAAAAACAATCCTTAGAGTTTCCAAAAGTAGCCTCACTTCAGATCTTAGCATTTCCAAGTCCCAGGTAATAGTTAAAACTCTGAAACTGATTTAGCCTCAGACCTCCTCTCCTCCCTTGGCTCAGACCTGCCTCGTGCTGGAAGCCTGCCCTGGGAAAGGGGCACACGGTCCTTTTCCTCTCCTCTCCTCTGTTCACCTCCTCCCCTTGCTAGCTGCTGTTTTCCCCTGCACCTGGAATGAAGCCCAGAAAGAGAGGTAAGGGAATAATATAGTTCTCACATGGCTGGGTGGCCTAAGCCCTTTGGGCCGGCAGCTGGCCTCTGTGGGGTGGCCTGGCAGATGATGAAAGCTGGCCCTGTTATGGGCTCTGCCGAGACCTCCAGCTGGGCCCGGTCTCCTGTGGTTCCCTTAACCCGGGGCTGAAGGTCTCTGTCCCTCTGGGTGGTCTCACGTGACTCCTTCCCCAGCTCCTGGGATTCTAGAGGTGGAATGGCCAGTCTTTCCTGCTAAGGTCTTCTGTCCATGCCTACAGGCCCCAAGACCACCCCACGCTACCCCACACCTGCTCCCTCTCCCTTGGGCCCACATCTGGTCTTGGAACACTCCCCTTGCTCTGCCACCAAAGTAGTATGCATCACTAACATTTAAATGTCATTTAACAAGCCCCAGACAGATAGCTCAGTTGGTTGGAGTTTCATCTCAATACACTAAGGATGCAGGTTTGATTCCTGGTCAGGGCACCTACAAGAAACGACTAACGAATGCATGAATAAGTGGAACAGCAAATCGATGCCGATGCTTTTCCCTCTCCCTCTCTCTCTCTCTCCCCCTCCCCATCTCTCCCTCTAAAATCAGTAAATGAAAACAATGGCATAAAATAAATGTCTCTTACAGTGTTCCAGTACTGTCCTATGTACTTTATGTTTGCTATCTCAGTTAATGCCCACACCACCTACAAGGTAGGTAAATCTGCTGGGCCATATCCATGGATGTTTATTTTAAAGCTTCTGTCTTAATTTCTGTTGTTACAAAACACTGTAAGCACATTTCACTCATCACTGATTTTTATTGCAGACACAGGCACTGAGAGATTGAGGCTTTATTATAGTTTGTCCCTATGAGGCTTAGGGCAAGTCAACAGTATCTCCGCAGTGAACTCATCAACACCAAGATTCTTTCTTGCACTAAAATTCTGTAGGTGTTTAGGGTGGGAGGTGAAAGAGACTAGTTAGGACCTAGGGCATGGACAAGCCCAGGCGGTCCAGATATAAGCACCCCTTAAAATTCTTGAGCGTATTTAACCTTTGAAAAAATGATATTTAACATGCTTCAAAATCTAGATCGTTATCATTGCTTCTTTTATAACCCTCATGAACAGTCTCAATAAAAAGAGTGGTTTCAGCACGTGGTTTTCAGGAACCTTAAAAACATTGGCCCCTCTGACTCATTAACTCCACTGCCAGAAATAATTTCTGAAAAATAATCAGAAGCATACACAAAGATCTGTGCATAAGACAATAAATCACAGTAGTTTTTACAGTAGTAAAAAGTTGGAGCAACTCACTTTGTTCAATTTCTGTTCACATGACAACGTCTCAAACTGAGCTAATAAAAAGTAGTGCTCTCTCTCTCTCTCCTTTCCCTGTCTTTATTTCCTACCTCCGTGAGCAAATCCTAAGGCAATGGGGCAGAAAAAGGAGAGACTTTATTCAGGTAAACAGTTTGCAAACCAGGGAGACATAGCCTCAGGAGAGAAACAGAGTGTGCTTCACCGAGACAAAGGGGTACTGTTGTTTTTTTAATCAGACAGTTCCTGCTCCGGTTCCTTAATTAGGTCCATCTTATGTATATGAGGTATCTAAATTAGTACAGTCCTGATTGGTCTGAATTTTGCAATTCTGACTGGTCTGTATTTCACCCCCTGATTTGTTGTTATGGTGCAGTTCTGACTGGATGGGGCAGGTCTCCGGTCCTTGGTTGAAAGGTGAAAGGAGGAACTCCTTTGTACAGGTGGAAAGGAGCTGGACACAGGGCTGGGGAGCCAAGAGTTCAGTCAGAGATTCTTCCTGGTTTTCAGAGTGCACCGGAAGCCCCTGCCTGCAGGTGGCTGCTACAATCTTATCAGTTATTTATTTTTTTTTAAAGATTTTATTTATTTATTTTTAGACAGAGGGAAGGGAGGGAGAAAGGGGGAGAGAAACATCAGTGTGTGGTTGCCTCTCACATGCCCCCAGCCTGGGACCTGGCCTGCAACCCAGGCATGTGCCCTGACTAGGAATCAAACCAGCGACCCTTTGGTTTGCAGGCTGGTGCTCAATCCACTGAGGCACACCAGCCAGGGTCGGAATCTTATTATTTATAAAACTTGATCCCTTGGTTGATTATGGGGAGTCCATCTCAGCAGGTAAATAAATTCTTTCTCAGGGTTCACATGAAACAAATCTTTCTTCTCAGGGTCTACGCATCGTAACACTTACCACCATCTGACGTGATGTTTGTTGGTTACTTGTTCACCTTCTGTCTCCCAACCTGCATGTTAGCTCCACAAGAGAAGTAGGGGCAGGTCCACATTTTGTGGGGACTAAAGTGCATCTAAATCTGAGGTAATTTTTTAAGAAAAACAATAACAAATGAGAATACAACATGAGACATGAAAATGAATGATTTAGAATGAAAAGAAGAAGTTTTTGGAAGACTTCTCATCAGCCTCACAGTGAATCTGCTCAGAGAGGAAGGGGTTTGTTCTGTTTTGTTCAAAGATGTATCTCTAGGATGTAGAACAGTGCCCTGCACACTGTAGGTGTCCAGGAAACACTTGTGCAATAAAAGAGTGACCAAGAATAGAGAACTGGTTTAATGAATGAACAGAAAGAGGTGGAAACAGTTACATAACGTGCCTCCAAACACAGTGAGTAATGGGAAGAACTGGGCTGAACATCGCTCTGTTCTTCCTTCCTGTCTGGGTTCGTGCCTGCCCAGCTAGACTCCATTCCCAGCCTCCCTTGCGGCCCGGTGTGAGCACAGGATGCAATTCATGCCAGTAGCTGTGAGCAGAAATCCTGGTGCCCCTTCTGAGCCTGAGCTGGGGGATTGTGGGAGTGCCTCCTCCATGCTCTCTTTCTCCCACCTGCTTCCTAAAATCCAGTTGTGCTGGTGACTCAGTTTGACGGGATCCTGAAGAGGACAGAGGAGCACAACTTAGAAAGAACCAGGGTTCCTGGATGATTGTAAAGAGCAGAGCTGCTTTACAGAGTGGCACAGCCCCTATCTGGATTACTATGTGACGGGGAAATCATCATCTTTGTCTTCTCAGTCGTGGTATTTTGGGGCCTCCTTGTTACAGCAGCTCAGACTTGCACTGACTGATACAGCCTTTAACACCAGGCTCTTTTAATAGTGTTATCCTGCCTCCTAGCAACACTAGAAATAGGGACTTACTTGCAGTCAGGCCTGAGAGATGTCTTGTGGCTTTCCCCTGGCTGTTCCTCACGTCTCCCTTTCCTGGTAATAATAACAACAGCTAAGTGTCAGGTATTGTCCTAAGTGCTTTCCATGCAATGGCTGCTTTAAGTCTCACCTTGTATGTAGCTAATATTAGTGTTTCCCTTTAAAAGATTAATAAACTGAGGCACAGAAAGTTTGAGGAACACAGCTAGTAAGTGGAGACCTAGGATTTAGATCCATGCCGCTGGTCCCGTAGCCTGGTTTCCCAGACACCACACTGTGTTCTGACCCTCTCATTTTTTCCTCTGCCCGCTCCCTGTCCTTCGGGCCCTCTCGACACTCCCAGTTGTGAACAGGACAATGGGAGCACCAGGTGGTAATGAAAAAATTTCCTGCCTCTTCTTCTCTGTCCGTTGTCCTACATTTATGTCTCTTTGGTATCTTCACACATTGTGAACTCTAGCGTTTGGGGACTGTCATTCGGTGGGTACCAGACCAGCATTTCATCAGGCACACTGGGCACCTCTGAGAGAGCCCTGAACTCTGAGCCAGAGGCTGGTCTCGACTCTGGCTCTGGCACAGGGTTTTGTGTGACCTTGACCATGGCATTCCCCTCTGTAAACGGACAAGCATGGATGGTCTCTAAAGTTCTTCATAACTCAGAACCCTGCAATCTGTGATTCTTTCCTTCATCAGCCCACTATCTGCCTGCTGGTCTGCCTTTTTGCAGGATGCCAAAGAGCAAAGGTAAGCTCCATATTTGGGGTCTGGGAGGGGCAACACGTGGCTCGCCTGGATTCAGACATGCAAATGGAGAGGAAGAGGTTGAGTCAGACTCTGTCGGTCTCCTGGCTGGTCTTGCTGTCCACAGGCTCAAATGTCTCCCAGACATGCACATGTAAATGAAATAGGGTTCAAGGGTAATAGTAGGCGCCAGGAAGTTTCCAGGCTTGAAGGAGAACCTTGAACCCAGCTGACTGACTGGTGATGTTGAAGCAGGGTGCAGCCAAGAGGAGGGCCCCAGGAAGGGATTTATAATGGGGTCCAGAGCTCGGGGTGTCCAGGAAATATTAGAAAAATGTATGTAGGATGTCCTCACCCCCACAAGCCTGAGCCAGGGGGGATGGGACACATGGAACAGGGCCATTCAGAGCTGTTTTGGGTAGCAAGAGCTTTGCAGCTAACCCCTGGCACAGTCATTTAACATATCTATAACCTTTAACTGGTTTCATGGATGTGTTAAGTAGCTGTGGCCATGCTTTGAGCCAGGGGGATGGGACCAAATTCCACCCAGGATGGGACTGGGAAGTAACTCCCCCTGGTTACAGGGCCTGCGTGAGAGCGTGGAGATGATTGGCTCCATGCCATGGGGCCACACCTGCCCAGACTTACTATGGCAGCCCAGTAAAGCTGGAAGAATACAGGGATGCTGGCAGGTGTAACTGGCTGTAGGAGGAGTCAGAAATGGGGCTGCAAAGGAAGATGGGCACTGGGATTTAAACCTAGGCCCAGAAGCCATAGAGTAGAGGAGACCACGCGGCTCCATAGTAGTAGGGAGGACCAAAAGGTTTTGGGGAAGGAAAGAGGGGACCACGCGTCTCCAAAGTAAATAAAGAGGGGACCACGTGGCTCCAAAGTAAATAAAGAAGAGACCATGCGGCTCCAAAGTAAATGGGGAGGAGACCATGTGGCTCTGAAGGAAGGAGTAGACCACGCAGCTCTGAAGTGGGGAAAAGGGCCACGCGGTTCTGAAGGAGTAAAGACAGGACCACGAGGTTTTGGAGTGCTTCTTCTTGCCACGCGGCTTAGGCAGCAGGAGAGACTTTGCAGCCATAGAGAAAGGGGAGAGAGGACTCTTGCTGGTGGGCCATGAGAAGGTGCCACATGGCTTTGGATTAACTGGAGATTGCAGCAGCCACACAGCTGATGGTGCCGGGAGCCTGAATCACGGACTTCTACTTCTTTCCCTGAGACACGGTACCCCGGACTGGGCACAGGGAGAGGGAAGGACTGTGCATCTGTGGGTGTTCTAGAGGACTTTAGTATCTTATTGAAGACATTAGGTCATTATTCTAAGTTTGTGTAACTTTTAAATAAACAATTCCTTTCCTTTTCACCAGTCTCTGGCATTGAGAGACGTCTTTCCTCTGGCGGCGGGCATTGCGAACCTAGCAGGTGGGCCTGGGGAAAGGAACCTCCAGAGACAGAAAGGGGGAATCCTTTCTGTAATAATTTATCGTGAAGGAACCACCCCCTGCCTTGCTCTGTAACAATGTGATCTCCAGCCTGGAGGTAGACTGCCCTCTAAGAGGCTAACAGATGAATTTAGCGCCAGGGCCCATGAACGTCTGTCAATCATGGCAAAAGAAGTAACCCTGAAAAGAGCAAGATTGAGTAAGAAGAAAAATTTGAGGATGTGGGAATGAATAAATGAGTGATATGACAATTCTCTTCCTGCCAATGTCCTTGAGCAACCAAACAGAAAAGACACCAGGCTCTCTGGGATGGCTGAGGTGGACCCTATTGCCACTCCATGTCGAGCTGGTCACAGCTGGAACACGAGGCCAGGGTACAGGAGGCCAGGGAAAGCCCTTGATTCTGGCCGCCTGCTAAAATCAGACATTGCTTCCTTCCTGACTTGACCATAGTTCCCCTTCTGCAAATTAGTTCCACAAAGCTGATACGGTATCAGTTCTGGGTTAAGACAGTGGCAGCTGGGAAACATTTGGTCATACCTTGAGCACTGACAAAAACAAAACAAAACAAAACATGGAAGAGATAAAACCTCAAGCTGGGCCCTCGTGGAGTGTAGGATGTCGAGTGCTCATTAGCTTTCTCAACAATATTAAGAGAACATCTTGACTTGTGTAGTTGAGCGGGTGTTCTCTTTGCTGCAAACCCATGAGCTCCTTGCCTGCCCTGTGGAGTGGGTGGTGCAGAAATGAAAGCTCTAAGGAAGGGGCCAGCATGACAGGAAAGGATGTGAGGGGCCTCTGAATGATCAGGAACACAGGGACAGTGACCCAGAATTCAGGGGTCAGGGGCATCCGAGGGAGCACCTCTCTCTGCTTTGTGTTCAATTAACTTTTCTCTAACAAGGGAGGGCGTTTTTGCAGCCACAGATCATTTGCAATTCAAAGAGCAGGGTTGTAAACCCACTTTGTGTGGGAGGCATTCTCAGCATCACGTCCCAAAGACCTCCTGCCCCAGGGAAGTTGCCCCATATATTTCAGAACTGTGCAGTGAGTGGGTCCCTTGGTGCCACCGCTTTTCCTCCCTTCTTTCCCCTTTCTCTTCTCCCTTCCATGCTGTGTGTCTGTCACTTCAACTCGGACTGGCCATCTGGAACCTTCCCTACTAGATAATGTTTCCACCTCAAATGGGAAACAGTCCCTCTCCAGCTTGTCCAGAGCCCCAGGATCAGGATGGTCAAGGAAGGTTGTTAAATGGCAGTAGGATGTGGGGATTTCCTGGGGGGTTCCAGTGACCTCGCTCCGCTACCCTTCATGATCAAGGTCAATCAGGAGGGGGAAGAAAACAACACACAGCCTTATGAGAAATGACGGCTGGGTCAGACGGAAGCCGCAGAGGCTGGCTGAGATTTCAATTACCCGACTGTGATGAAAACTGCACCGCCATTAGCTGCTACAGCAGAAGTTGCTCACTGGCGGTCCCCTGTGATAGCAGCATCCAGTGGGTCACGTGGCGTGGACCGATTCTGCGAGGGGTGGTTCTGAAGCATCTGCTCATTATCACCCTCCACACAGTCCTGGGGACGCTGCAAATGAGCAAAGCCGGTGCTTTTGTGCAACGGAACAGGGAGGGGCCAATGCTAATGTCATGGTGATTTAAGACGTGTTTTTTTCTCCTACCCTTTTTCTGTGACCTTTGCTGGACTGATTTGAATTTATGATTTTCTGCACGTGTCCCGCAGAGTGCCAGATTTGGGTCAATAATAATAAATAATGAACAGGGTCATTTTCAAGTACCTGCTATGTGCCAGGCAGGCAACTAAGGGCTTCCTAGACATTATCCCTCTGTGCCAGAGATTGTCCCTCAGTGTCTGTCCTTCCCTTCTTCCTTAATAATATAATCCCGGTGTTTCAACCAAGCCCCTGACTTCGTGCGGTAAGATTACACAGCCCAGCTTCCCTTGTAGCTGTGTGTGCCCATGTGGTCAACAGGATAGAAGCTGAAGTGTTGTGTGCAATTTTCAGGAAACATCCCTAACTGAGGGGAATGTGCCTTTTTGTATGTTTTTCTTTTTATGCTGACTGGAATGTGGACATGATGGCTGGATGTGAGCAGCCACCTCAGTCCATAGGGGTAGAAACCACTTGATGATGGTAAAGCAACAAGAAGGAGCTGCAGTCCTTGATGATTGTGAGGGTAAGCTTTGAAGTTTTGGGTCACCTGCAGCTGAACCTTCCCTACCAGAAACACCCTGCAGAAAGGTAGTAGAATGAGGTGCTGGAGAGTCCGGGCTTTGTGGTCACACATACCTGGGTTAAATCCTTCCTCTTCCATACCTGCCAACTTCGTGGAATTAGGCAAATTCCTTAACTGCTCTGTGTCTGATCCTTAATTTGTAAAATGAATATAAATAAAACCTTAATGGATTAGAGGACAAATTAAATTATATATTTAAAATTTTTAGCATCATGTCTTGCACATGGTAAGTGCATGATAAATGGTAGATGTTATTATTCTAATATTATAGGTGAGGAGAATCTCATCAGACTTCGCAGAACAAACCTAAGAGAAGTTAGTGAGCTCCTCAAGGCTGTGCAGATAATTCAGAGAGTTGGCCCCAGAAGCCCCCGAGACCTGTGATTTTTCCGTGACATTGACCACCATGAATGCCCAGATGTCACCATTAAAGACATGAACAACATGGTTAACTCTTTCTCAAGCTTGCTGGTTACACAGCCGGACACACACGCACCATGAAGCCAGACCTGAACTTGAACCCGCGCTGCACACGTCTGCCCCGCGCTTGGCAGGGTCTCCTATAGCCCTCTCGGTCTCTGTCCACGTTCCCACGCTAGGCTTCCCACGCATGGACCCCGATGTGCTGGGAAGTCTCTGGTTATCCCTAGCCCCTCTGTTTCTTCAGCTAGCCTGCAAGCACAGTCACGAGAGTGAGCTTGCTGATGATTTTTGTCTTCACGGATGGGCCTGAAGAGTATTTGGGAAATTACCAAACAGTGATTTAGGAGCAGTAGGGAGAAGTTGTACAGGGAAGGCCGATGTTTTTTCAGTTTGAAATATGGAGACTGAAGTAATTGGAGAAGGTGATAGCGATTATTTCTGATGTGATTATTAGGATCAACTGTTTGGCATGGAGAGAGCGGGAGAGAAGTGGGTCGAAGACTCACTCCATGGCTAAGTGTGGTGCCAACACCTCATTTTCCGCTTGCCGAGGTGTTTTCTTCATCCACAAGGAATGCACGTTGGCAGGTTTCTCCCCCAACTTCAGAGAGTGGTTATTGCTCTGCGGCCTCTTCACGTGCTGTGATGATCCTGGGTTATTTTCTCAAGTTTGACATCGTGCATGTGACCATGGTCATGTCTGGACAGAAAAGAGGGGCATCCTGAAAAGGGCTGGGGAAACTATCAACGGTGATTCCGCACTTTGACCTAACTGAGTTACGGGGGCAAATCCTTTGGGTTTTATAACATCTGTGAAAAGAACCAGGTGCTCATATTCTACACTGTGAGTGTTGTTCTTCTCTAAAAAGATGTACTTTCATTATTTAAATTCTATCAGAGAATACCCATATTGTGTTTTATGGGTTTTTGTCTTTATACCTTGCAAAGGATGATTATGAGAATGAAGTTTTATATATCTCGATTTTAATAGCATATTTCCCATTGGAGTAATGAGCTTCCTTCTCCCTCATCTTTTTCTGAAACCACCTAAAAAAGAGGCAAAGGTGAAAAGCAGATGGAGACCGAAATATCACCTTTCTTAGTGAGAAAGCTGACCTTGAAGAAAGTGGAATATGGGCAAACGGACTTCCTGACACTGAGCCTAAGAATTGGTAGGACTGCCCATCTGTCCACAGGCAGAGTCGGACCACCAGCAGCCTCCACGCTGGTCAGCGTGAAGCTTTGCTGCTTTGCCCACTGTGGGTTCAAGAGCCACCTGGAGGTGACTCACCAATCAGGTAAGTCCCTTTGCTGCCCTGGGGAGGGGTGGGAAGGGCTGCAGGGAGACCAGTATGCTCACGGGGCTCATTCCACCGGGAAGGGAGGGCTTCAGTGGGAAGAGGCACCTTCTCTCCGACAGCCTTAAATGACAAAGTGTATTGTAGTAGCCATTTTTGGCTCATCAGCTCTGGTTTCTACCCCTCTTACTTCCTCACTGCCCCTTGAACATTCTAATTTGAGCGAGAGAAAAAAAAACGCATAGTAAAAAGAGCACTGGGCTGGGTGTCAGGAGACGTGGTGGGGGCTGCTGGGTGAGACCTGTGGGCTTTCTGGTCTGGTTTGCCTGTAGTCTTTGTGTGTGCAGGCCGAGGGTGTAGGAGAGGGCGCTCCCCCTTGCTTCAACACCAGTTCTATGGTCTGGGTCCCCTCCCGCCTTCTCTGGGAAACTTGGCCCTCTCCTGTATGCGCAATTTCCTTTTTTCTCAACTGGATTCCTTCCATAGGCTTTTAGACATCGACAGGTCTTTCCCACTTAGAAACAATACATGCACATGTCCCCCATTCTTGCCAGCAACATCCCTACCTCTGTACCTTTTTTTTTTTAATAGAAAAACTTTACAATGTTGTCAGAGTGTACTGTCTCTGCTCATCCACCCCTCGAAGCAGCCTGGCTTCTGGCTTCTCGCCTTGTGACGTCACCCAAATCACTCTCACCAGGGGGCCAATGATCTTCTGCAGCTCAATCCAGTGGATACATCTGTTCTTGTAGTTGATTTCTCAGCATTAATGGACAGTGCTCACCAGTTCCTGATCTTCAGAAATAGAATTTCCCTTTGTTTTCCCAATGCAATAATTTCTTGTTATCTGCCTTTGAAGGCTCCATTGTCTTTTAGCTAGCTATATCTTGGAATTCTGCAATACCTAGGTTCTCTCTAGTTTTTACTCTATTCTCTCTCAGTGAGCGAATGATTAGACAACTAGTTTATTCATTCGATACATTTTTATGAGCACCTGTTACAGAGTAGCAGCACTGTCTAAGCCTGGGGAATTCAACAGTAGAAAAAATCTCAGCTCTGATGGAGCTGAGATTCTAGTGGGAGATGAGAGTCAGTAAATGAATAAGTAAGTAAGTACATAATGTATTAGGTGGTGATAAGTGCTATGAAGAAAATAAGTCGGGGTGAGGGGATGTGTGTGTGTGTGTTTGTGTGTGTGATGCTAGAATTATGTAGAAGGGTCCCTGTATGCATACAGGGACGGCAAAGCCTGGAAAGAAATGAATGACAAATTTTGGTATCAGAGTAATGGTGGCTGTATACAAGTTAGGCACTGTTCATTCTCTTCTATTTTTTGTTTTTTAAAGTTTTAAAAGAATTGGTGTTAATTTCTCTCTAAATGTTTAGTAGAATTCACCTGTGAAGCCATCTGGCCCTGGACATTTCTTCCTTGGAGCCGTTTGATTCCTGATTCAATCTCTTTACTTGTCGGAGGTAGGCTGCGATTTGCTGTTTTTTCTTGAGTTAGTTTAGGCGGTGTGCGTGTTTCTAAGAATTTGCTATTTCACCTAGGTTACCTAATCTGTTAGGGTACATTTATTCAGAGCATTCTCTTCTCATCCTTTTTGTTTCTTTTGGGTTGGTTGTGACATCCCCACTTTGAATTTGTTGTTTTTCTTTATCAGTCTAGCCAAAGGTTTGCCGCTGTCTGAGGTGAGGGCTGAGCTGGGTGTTACCTGGCGGCAGAGCAATCGGGATGGGGTGACGGGTAAGACCAGCTCACCAGGCGTTTCTTCCAAGTGCTTTCCTCACACGGCAAGTGTAGCAGTTCTTCCGATCATTATTCTCACTTTCCGGATGAGGAAACCAGGGCATAGAGGGGAAAGAATTTGCCTGAGAGCCCAGGGCTAATGTGAGCAGAGCCACGGTCACCTCCAACATGCTGACCCCAGTGCCCCGTCAGCACCTCTGAACTTTCACCTTCCACAGTCTGTGAGTTCAGGAAAATGAATTATTTATCATAACTAATATCAATGAACAAAACCTCATGTCATAAACCTCAGTATAGAGAGCATTTTTCTTTGTTAGAATGATATGAGAACTCTGTCATTTCCAGCTTGGGATAACAAATGGTACAATCACTTACCACCTAATTTTACTCCCCAGCTGGTTCCAGGATATTAATAACTGGAGTTGGACCATCCCTAATACATTTGGCTTTCTTAAAAATCTCTAGCTACTTTCCAAAATATGCCATTTCAGAAAATATATTTTTCCCAAGTATTTTTTCCTTCCTGGGGAAACAAAAGCATGTTTTAACAGTACGCAATCCATATGCTTCTGATTTAGTTCTGCTCAAATCTCAAAAATGCTGCTTCATAAGAGCTATTTCATTCTTTTTCAAACTCTCTTGAATAAGAATTTCTTAACATTTCCTTCCTCTTGAGCATGGAGAGGTATTTCGCTAAGGGAAAGAATACCCTGATATCAGCATAACTGGATGGGTTCTGGAAGGGCCTTGGAAAAGCGTGCTTCCTCCTCCACAGCTAGAGCAGGGGTGACTCAGAACCTCCGGGCAGCCAAGAGCACAGGGTTAGGATGCCGATGGCTCCAGAGACACAGGAGAGATGTTAATCGTTGGCCCTTGCTACACGCCCCACAGTGGAGCATTTTTTTTTAAAAAGTGAGTAGGAGAAGAAATTTCTCCTGCCGGCTTGAGCTTTAAAAAGAAGAAGGAAGTAGGGGGTGAATGAATGTTTGCAAGCTGAGGCATATGTGAGAAGGGGAGGAAATGAGACTGGGCGAGACACAAAATGCTGACGCTGAGGATCCTCCGTGACCTCAGAATGACCCAGAAATCTCATCAGTTTCTGTAACAAATGCCATAAAATATGCCTCGTGCTAAGAGCGAGTTTTGTCAAGAAAGCGTTGGCATGAGTGAAGTCAGCAGAATTAGGAGTGGTGCCAGGCAGGGATCAGTTTCCCTTCATCCATCCATCCATGCATCCATTTGTCCATCCATCCAACCTTCCATCCATCCATCCTTCCATCCATCATTCCATCCATCCTTCCATCCATCCATCCATCCTTCCATCCATCCATCCATCCATCCTTCCATCCATCCATCCATCCTTCCATCCATCCATCCTTCCATCCATCCATCCTTCCATCCATCCATCCATCCTTCCATCCATCCATCCTTCTTTCCATCCTTCCTTCCTTCCTTCCTTCCTTCCTTCCTTCCTTCCTTCCTTCCTTCCATCCTTCCATCCATCCTTCCTTCCTTCCTTCCTTCCTTCCTTCCTTCCTTCCATCCATCCTTCCTTCCATCCTTCCATCCATCCATCCTTCCATCCATCCATCCATCCATCCTTCCATCCTTCCATCCTTCCATCCATCCATCCATCCTTCCATCCTTCCATCCATCCATCCTTCCATCCATCCATCCATCCTTCCATCCATCCATCCTTCTTTCCATCCTTCCATCCTTCCTTCCTTCCTTCCTTCCTTCCTTCCTTCCTTCCTTCCTTCCATCCATCCATCCATCCATCCTTCCATCCATCCATCCATCCTTCCATCCATCCATCCATCCATCCATCCTTCCATCCATCCATCCTTCTTTCCATCCTTCCTTCCTTCCTTCCTTCCTTCCTTCCTTCCTTCCTTCCTTCCATCCATCCTTCCTTCCATCCATCCATCCATCCACCCACCCATCCATCCATCCCACTATCCAGCCCAGAAGCACTGAGGAAGGCAGGCAGGAAGGACAGAAGGAAATGGAAATTAAATTCTATCGATCACTTGCTGTGCCAGTAATGACACATAGGCTTAAGCTCAGGGCAATGCTGATTGATTGGCAGCAGGTAGGCCGAGCGCACTGTGTTGTAAAGGATTCTGAGGTCCAGTCTGTCTTCTCTGGCAAAGAATGTTGGAATCAGTTCAGGTATGGGCATGAAAATAGTGTCAGCAGGCACACACCTCCTCTGATGTGGGTCCCATGCCCCCAGCCCTGGGCTTGCTAGATGGAGGAGGCAAAGGAAGGCTTAGCCTGATAGGTGCACAAGAGTGAGAAGGGCTGGGCATGGTTAGGAGGCAAGGGCAGGTGTGAGGAGGGAGAACTTGGCATGGGCAGTGCCCTCTCCCTGCTCTGGGCCGGGGCCTGTCATCTACACTGTCTTGACTCCTTAAGTTCCTGTTGCCGCTCTCAGAAAGTAAACACCTCCCTGGCTCAGTTGCTGAAACAATGGGAACTCCAAAGTGATGACTTGCGAGACAGTCCCAATTCCTGACTCCACCACTGAGAAGCTCTCAGTCCCGCCAGCCTCCTTCCGAGCCTCGGCCTTCCCATCTGTCAAACAGAATAAAAACACCGACCTTCCAAGATTGCACTGAGGACTAACCGTGGCCCCAAGGGCCTGGCCTGTAGTGACACCTCCTAAATGGTTTATATTTTTATAAAAGTGCCCTTGCCTTTAAATTGGCATGCTTAGTGGGTACAAAAGGGAACAGGAAGAAATCTAGGGTAACAGATAAGACATACACAGAGCTGATCACTGGGGTCAGGGACAAGTGGCCCCTCTGGAAGAGGTGAGGAATTTAAACTGAGTATTTGAGGGCAAACAGGAAAGTGACTTCCCTTCCCAGCTATAAACTTGGGACACTCCTCTCTTTTCCTGTGTGGGCTTCCATGTTCTTCAGAGAAGGGACCTGTAGTTCTGAGGAGTGGGCGGGAGAAAGTCTAATCACTGCCCACGCAACAGTGACTCAAGACCCTCTGTCTTCCCTGGATTGACCTTGAACAAACCCACAAAACCCTGTGCCCCTTGGAGGAGAGCTCCTGGCAAGCACTGTGAGGGATGCGGGGCTGGCTGGCTGGGTGGGTGGGGGATCCTGGGACTTCGGACAAAGGTGAACTGAAGATGAGGAAACATTGCAGGCACAGCCACGCCACCAGAAGGAACCAAAACACCATGAGAAACCCCATCAGTAGACCACGGAAAAGTCCTCTTTGTTGTTTGAAATTTTTATCTCGTTTGTGGCAAGTCTAATCATTTAGTAAAGACCACAGCTGTGTTCAGGCCTCCGGTTTTTCCCCGAAGCTGTACCCCCTCTTTAGAGGAGGAACAAGACCAGCTGGTCAGGCCACCTCTTCCCTGCTCTCTTTCCATTTTCTGAAGTGTGTTTGGGACAGGCAGAGTGTGGAGCGGCTGCCCGAAGATTTTATCAGGTTCTTAGGACTCTAATTCCGGTGGGAGGAAGCAGAGTCTAACTAGCTGTTTGGGTTCATGCACAAGGCATTTCTGGGCATGCGATTCAGCTCTATTTATCCTGCTGTTGAAGTGAGTTCGAAAGAGTCAGATGGTTTCTCATTTTCGTCCTCACCATGGTAATGGCAGAGAATCATGGAGAAGATTCAGGTTTCCCAGACTCTGCCAGGGGCACAGTTGGCATTTGTCAGTGACCATTTTCTCACCTCTGAATCCTCCTGGTCAGTGTCTCCCTACTGTGTGCTCCGAGGGAACCCTGAGCCAGAGAGCAGCAAAAAGAAGGGAAAGCAAGGCAAGGCGGCCGGGGTGGGGGCACTGCTTGCTCCACACAGCTGCAGAGTGCTTCCAGGCTGGCCTGGGTGTGGCTCCTGAGGAGTGGCCCACTGGGTTCTGGCACACTGATGTGCCAGAGTCTACAGAGCCTAAGGAATGAAGGCGTGGTGGGGGGTGGGGAGATTCACTCATCTATTGATGGATCTATTTGTCTATTCATCCATCTAAACTGTTTTTTACACACTGCCTCTATGCTGGGAGCTGGGGATGTGGAAACAATGCATTGGGTCCCTGCCCTCCTGGGCTCACAGTCTTGTGGGCAAGAGAGGCCAACATGCAAATAGGTCTAGAAACGTCAGCAGGATAACGGGAGTGTGTCGGGGTGCCCAACTTGGCCTGGAAACGTTGAGAGCGCTGATCTGGAAGGATGAGTGGAGGATGCCAAGAGGGTGGAGGGCCATTCCAGAGGAACGTTTACAGCTTGCAAAAGAGCATTGCCTGAGGACAATGGCAAGGCTGGAAAAGATTTTAAGGAGGGAGTGAAAGGCAAAGAAAGCAGCAGGAACTATCCAGTTCTCAACATCTGGCTGAGATTCCAGTTTCTCAAGAGAGGGCTTTTTCCCTTCCCCTGAACTCCGAGAAATGCTGGGGTCTTTGTATCAGGATCACCTCACACCCTTTATACACCACCAACGGGGCCAGTGAGACTTGTTTCACCAGGCCAGACACAGGAAGCGATTTCTTGTTGCTGTTTCTTGCACAGACCCTTGAAACAGCCTTAGGACTTCGTGGACTATTGTGATTCTTACCCTTTATGGGGTCAGGGCTCTGTCTTCCTTCCCCTGGAGAATGGAAAGAACGTCTTAAACAATCTCCCCGGAAAATACACATAATTTTGCATAAAATTTCAAGGGTTTCCAGAACCATCCCCCCTCCCATGCCCACTCATATAGTCCAGGAGGAGCACTCCCCACCTGGTCAGGCAGGGGGTCAGGGGACTGGAATGATCCCGTGTAGATTCAGAGGTGCAGGGTGACCCCGACCTGGTGTGGGCATTCAGCTCAGACTCTTGAGAAAGAATGTCACCGGACAGGCAGACCTGCAGTGTGCCCTGATCGAGGTTAGGTGAGGGTAGGTGGTGCTGACATGCGCCCTTTGCCCAGACTTCCTGTGGCCCCGTGGTCTTGGACAAGCCAAGGCAGCTGCAGTTTTTCAGCTTGGCGAGTTAGCTGCCTGCTAAAGAGCAGAAATCTGGGATGAAGTCAGTGACTGGTGAACCGTTTTAGCAGGTTACTCGCTAGTTAAACTGAAACGTGTTCCTGAACTTCCTTTTGACTTAGGTGGATGAATCAAGCAGGACAGACCGTGGTGATACCGAGACCATTCTCTGATGGGAAGGAGGGAAGGGACAGGCGCTGTGTGTGGCGTATCTACAGGCAGAGCTTTGAAAGGAGCTGAATCTGTTCCCAGAGGGTTCCTGCTGGGGCAGTAACAGGGTGAGGCCACTGAGGCATTTGTTACAGGTGTAAAATGTGAGGGGTACCCCAAACTCAGCAATCAAGATGATAATATTTTAATGCGGTTTCAAAAAGTTGAAATACATGTGCAAAATCCATGATGACTAAAATTCCAACATTTTAAATAAAGATGGAATGTAATCCTGTACATGTCCCAGTTAGCGCACCCTCATCCCAGCCCTCGGCTTTGGAGCCAAGTGTCTGCTTTAAAGTCCCAGGCTTGCATTTGAGCAAGACTTTGAATTCTGGTAAATTAGTGCCTGGACACAGTTATTTCTTGTGGCTGTGTAGGAAAGGTCCCAGGCGGTGTGAATGAACACTGCTCCTTCTCCATTTCTGTTTAGCTTCAGCCAGCCAGCCTGCCAACCTTTGCCCAAAGCTTATGTGTTGGCAGTGACCCAAATGTTCCACCAGGTGGCACTCTTGCTCCAACCAGGTACCCCTGAAAGGGAGCATCTTAGCCAAACCAAAGAGATTTAAACTAGTTGCTAAATTGTTGCCAGCTGTTTGTTCTGAAAGGCTAGAAAGAATCCTTGAGCAGGCATTGAGGTAATCAGGGATGAGATATGAAGAGGATTGGAGGACTAGTTTGGAGATCCTGGAGCAAGGTGGAGCCTGCTTCCTAACGACAGGCTGTGCTGCTCTTCAGCAGGTGAGAAAAATGAGAATTTTAAACCTCCTTTTGTCCTCAGAGGCAATGTAAACACACATGACAGGGGAGAGAAAGGAGAGATTAATGGGTTTCTGTGGAAGCATAGCCTGCTGGGAAGAAGCTTGGGCACTTACCTGCAGTGCTGGCTCTGCCCCTTACTAGCTGTGACTTTGGACGAATGACTGGACTTTGCAAGCCTGAGATTCTCGCTCTTTGAATGAGGATTTTGTAGCCGCCCGTCTGGAGGGTTGTTAGAGGATTAAATAAGCTGATGTACATAAGGCTCTGTGCACTGTGCTGGCACCAGTAATTGTTCAACAAAGGAAAGGTGTTGCGAGGGACTTCCAGGCTGAGCGGCTAGGTTTCGTAGCCTCCCTTGGCTGTTACATTAATTAAGGAGATGACCTCAGAGTGACCGGGAGAAATAACTTGATAATGAACCATGGCTTCCGTGGAGTAAACCAAAAGAATTTCCCACCTGGCTCGAGTTTCACAGGTGTGATTTCTGAACCAGGAAATTAAGCTGGGTCCTGCAGCAAAACCGTCTCACTCTTCGTGACTTGGGGAACACTTGACCACCAGGTGACTGACCCTATTTAAACTGTGCACTGCTGTGGAAAGTATCCCCTTACGTGGATGGGTATCAGAAGCTTCCCATTCATCCACTCTGTCTCTTTCAGTTCTGAATTCCTGGACTCACAAAGATGCTCCAAGTTAACTGCTCTTCAATAAGAGTGAGGTTGGTAGTGGTTTCTCTTTATTGAGGCTAAATACCAGTCACTTTACGTACACTGTTTCACTTATGCCTTGAAACCATCTGGAGAGGTAATCCAATCCATTTTACAGACAAGTAAGTTTAGGGTTAGGGAAAATTAATACCTTGTAAAGGCTTTTTCAGCCAGTAATGGAATTGGTATAAACTTAGGTCTGCCCAACTTCTAAATCAATCACTCTACCTATCTATTCATCTAACTATCTATCTTATGTATATTATGTATTTGATATGTTAAATACAAACTATTCTGACTACTAATTAAAGCGAGTTCCTTAGAGACCTCTAGGGTAGAGGGAAATCTTCAGCTTTCATTGAGGCTTCTTTCTTGAAAATACAGAGATATATTCATGGCTGGGTCTCTGCAGATACATACATAACACATGGATGTGATTTTTTTTAAGTAGCATGCTCTTACTCCAAGGCTCCACAACCCTGACTATGATCGCCTCTGTGTCAGCCACACTTCTGGGAGTCTCTGGAGAGAGGGTTTTGCTCTACACCCACTCACCTGGGAGGACAATCAGACAACGTTATTCTCCCTCAGCAGCCAGCTCCCTTCGCTGGCACAGGAAAAGCCAATTGACCAGAACGGCCTCACGTTTCAAGGGGAAGTGACTGGGCAAGACAGAAAGTGTAAGAGCAAGATCAGTCTGGCCTGGCTGCAAGAAGGAGCAGGTGAACAAGTGCTGTCTTCCCAAAGGAAAGACGTCACCAGCCGTCAGTGCAGGGGATTTGGGTTTCCAGTTCCTAACTGAGGAAGACAGCTACCTGTCAAATGGTGGGAAGTCACCTGGGGAGGCAGAGTGGATCAGTGAGGGTTCCCACTTATAACACACTTGTCCCCCCAGTTCAGTGTATTTCCTAAATTCATGTTGTAGCTCAACTCAGATTAACATTTCTCTCTATTATAGGAGGTTCAGGGAGAATCTACTTTATCAGAATATGTAGGTTTTAATTACTTAACTAGAGAATAAGTTCTTCTCCAGGACTTAAAAACTTTTGTCAACTTATTTCAATGAAAATATGTTGGGTTATATTTATTTCATCACTTAAAAAAGTTATTTCCTGTTTATATTATTGGACATTGAATTGATTTTAAATGTCAATGAAGTTTGTGGATTAAGATAGAAAAAACAATGTTTTTCTTTGCACATAAATCTTTTCATTAAAATACAAATAAGCCAAAGTAGTGCAATAAAATATGAAATCACTACAATGTCTTAGGGAACCAGGTACATTGAAAGATATTTTGCATCCCTAAAGAGCTGCATGTGGGGATCAAGGGAGGCCTCCCGGAAGGGACCAAGTCTTCCTTACTTCTTCTCCCCAGCCCCTGGCACAGGGCTGGCATAAGGCCTGTGCGCGACCCGTGTTTACCCATTGGAATTCAAGTCCAGCACACGCATTCTCCTTTATTTGGTTCCTGGAGATGAAAAGGGCCAGGCTTCTGCCCTTTCAGCCTCCGTCGGCGCAAGTTCCCTCCGCAGAGGGCCCAGCACAGGAGCCTCCACACACATCTACCTCCAATGGGGTCTGGGTGGGGGAACCGGGAGCACTGGGCCCCTCTGCCCGCCTGGTTCCTGAGGATGGGGCGGACGGATGGGCGCCCCGGCTGGGCTGCGGGTCAGACAGAGTGCGGTGGGAGCCCTCTGGTTGCACACCGATGACTCCGCCTCCGGAGCTTTGTATATTACCTAGTAGGAGCACGTGGAGTCTTGTTTATTTATTTCTCTCCAGATATAGCATATATAATGTAATGACATTTATCGTAGTATATTTGTATACTTATTTATTATTCTTCTGATACAGCGTATCAAGAGCTTTATTTATTTCGTATTCATCCATTGGATGCTCTCGAGGAGGTGAAGCCACGCCCATCACTCACTTCACTTCCATTCTTAGAGGGGGAAACCGAGTCCCACTGCATCAATGACCTGCCCAGGAGAAGGACCTCGTGTTCAAACCTGGGACTTTAGAATGGAAGCTCCTGACCCGGGGCCAGATTTCCTTCTCAGCAGCGGGGACCCAAGCAGACAGTGGAGGAACCGGGGCTCTGCTTGTGTGGCACCAGGGGTGGTGACTTCGTGACCACGGGCCCTTCCGGGGGACTGGTCGATTTGGCAGGCAGCCCGCCAAGGACAAGAAAATGAAATGGACTTGTCATTGAACAATTAATTTCATGTTTGAATATTTTTTTCCGTCCAAATCTACCCTCTGAAAAGTCCCAGAGATGAGGGAGACTGGAGAAGAACTGTTGGGACGGAAGATATTAATTTCTTTCTTTTGCATTTCTTTTAAAAGGCCTTATCTCAACCTCCCTAGATCTGCTTACACCTCACAGAAGACTTAGTGAGTCTCGGGCTCTTCCACTAGAAAACCATTTCCATTGGTCAAAAGAGCTGGAGGGTACTACTGAGGTTCTATTTACATCTTCACGAAGAAAATCTCATTTCTAAGTTCATCATGTATTCTCCTTTCACCGACCCTGATTAAATGTCCATTTTTTGTCTCTTTCTCTGGCTGGGTGACCCTGGGAATTGCCATGGACGCCTTGTTGAGACACTCATTTCCTGCCCTTCCTTCCGCGCGGCATCAGGAGGGGTGTGTGCACTTTCTGCGCATCCCAGTTCCTGAACGCGAATCGGGTGCCCAAGAAGGAAGGGGTCAGGCAGGAGGATTCAATGGAAAGGCATGAAAATAGGGCCTGTGGTGAGGTGTGAGAGACAGAGTTCTCTCTCTCCAGGAACCTAGTGTGTGTCCAGAGATGTACAGGCCACTGTTGTCTGGGGTGCCTCGGTGGGGCAGAAGCTTCCTTTTATACGGGAGGCTCTCCTATTGAACCCAGCTCCTGGACAACTAACTCTAAGGCTTTCCTACTTGCCAGGGAGACCCCAGGAGACCCCAGGTTTTTAACTGGTCAAAGAAAAGGGCTCCTTTGAGGACTCATGGAGAGGAACAACAGAGTGGTGATTGCAGGGGTGGTGGGAGGTGGGAGAGGGTAAAAGGGGATTAAATGATAATGGACAAAATACAATACATTTTTTTTTAAAAGAAGAAAAGGCTCCTTTGATGCTAAAAGGGCAAGCATTTAAGTTTCCAGGTGACTTCATGCAATTATCGCTGCTTGGTCTGACAGGGTGAAGGAGCAAGGGCGTGAACAGAGCTTATGCAACACAAGCTGGTTATTCCCTTGCCAGCTCTCAGCCGGTTGGGCATGTGTGTCAAGGAGGTTTATGGTGCTTCCTGTGCAGTGTGAGGGCCTTACAAAAATGGCTTTTCTGAGTGTCCAACCCTTTCACTATCTGGAGAGATTCTGTTTTGGCTTTTTGTTTTTAATCCACTTTGAATCTTTGTGTATTGAACTTGCATTTGGTGTGAGTTTCCCAGGGCCCTAACACGGCACCGCAGACTGGGTGCGGGAAGGAACTACAGAACTGCGCTGTCTCAGTCTGGACGCTAGAGCTCAAGATCAAAGTGGTGGCAGGGGGGGTTCCTTCCACGGATGGCGAGGGATCTGCTCCAGGTGCTCTCCTGGCGTCTGGTGGCTTGCTGGCAATCTTTGGCATCCCAGGCTTGTAGGTACAGCGCCCTGATCTCTGCCTCTATGTTCACCCGGGGCCCTCCCTGTGTGTGGGGCTGTGTCTACACCCCCCTTTTCTGTAAGGACACCTGTCATGCTGTGTAGGGGCTCACGCAACTCCAATATGACCTTATTTTAACTAATTGCATCTGCAATGACCCTATTTCCCAACGAGACCCTATACATATTCTCCAGTAATGGGGTTAGGACTTCAACCAACAAACCTTGAGAGGGGACACAATCCAACCTCTAACTCCACCTGAGGCACTTCTGCATTGCTGGCTGACACCAGAGACATGGACACCCTCCTGCTTCCTTCCGGTGCACAAAACGGAGATCACCCGGAGAGCTTTTGGGGAAAAACCCAACAAAGCTGGATGCCCACCAGGATTGCCCCTAGCAGAGCCCAGGCGAAGGATGTCGGCTGGAGCTACCATCCATGAAATTAGTTGGTTACCAAATGGATTAAAACATCCATGCCCCCCCTAATAAATTATAGTGGTTTATTTAAGAAAAATTAGAGGAGCAGGTAGGGAAGAGCTACTTATATATTTATTATTCAGTATAAAACAAGTTTATTACAAAATGTATTATAAAAATTTATGGGCCACGTGGGGTCTAGTGATTTGCTGAAGAAAGATTAGAATAATGGATAGAGGAGAACTACTTTGTGTATTAACTCATAGTCCAGTCGGTACACACGAAGGTTCTTTGTAAGGTCCAGACACCTCTCTTCCTGTTCCTTATTGTCCAATGCACGACTCTGGGTTAATTTCCTGTTTCCTGCTGTAGGAAGGGGGCAACATCACTATTATTACAAGGCCAGTTTTTATTGAAACGAAATACAGTAGTCCCCCCTTATTCAGTGATATGTTCCAAGACGCCCCAGCGGACACCTGAAACCTCAGAGAGTGCCAAGCCCTACATATATTATGTTTTTCCTGTACATATACGATAAGTATATCATATATCTATGACGCAGTTTAATTTATAAGTGAGACATAGTAAGAGATCAGCCATATAGCGAATAATAAAAGAGGACAATTAGGACAATACACGGTAATGAAAGTTAGGCGAATGTGCTCGCTCCTGCACAGCAAGCTAACGTGCATTTCTTTTACCTTCTTCACAGTGTTGCAACTGCGTAGAAACTCCATTCCTTCAACTTTTCTCTTGTCTCTCCATCCACTCCCTTCCTTAGGACATCAGATTCCAGTCGGCAGCAAACTGTCTGCAGAACCAAGCCTCAGGTGTGCTGCCCGCAGAATCAGGGTTCTGGCCAAGCTGAAGACAGTGTCTTCACTTCGGTTGTTGCAGTCCCAGCCCCTGAAAGGGGAAGACCTGACACAACACACCCTCGGAAAACCAGACAGAGCAACGCAGGGGCTGACATCGGGACCTGACAAAACGGTCAGCTACCCCTGCGCTGGCCCCGACCACTCAGCACAGCCCACGCCCCCAGCTCCTTTAACCACTGTGATTACTGATTTCTCCCCTACAGAACCCATCCCCCCCGTAAGCCATCAGGGAACCAGTCTCTGTGCATCATTAGCTCACCTGTGACTCCAGGCATGGCACTATTTCCTCCACTAATAAGCCTCTACTTTCTTAGCTGCAAACTCCTGTTTGCTTTTGGGCTTTTGATGTGCACAGGTGAACAGACCCCTTTATTTTGGTAACAACATCATGGATAGAAAGTTTGTTCTTACCATAGATCTTAGCAACCTCAGCATACAGTTTTTTCTTAAGTCAAGAATTTTTACCTTTTCACTTAAAGGATGCATGTTATGGCATGTTATGGCACACCCAAATTGCCAGCATCACTACCCTCAGTTACATACACGGTGTGGATATGCTGGACAAAGGGATGTCCCCTGTCCCCAGAAGGACAGAGAAGCGCAGTGCACAATTTAAAACTTATACATTGTTCATTTCTGGAATTTTCCATTTAATATTTTCATGGGTAACTGAAACTGTGGAAAGCCAAACTGCAGATAAGGGGCCTCTGTAAGTGTTCTCCTGCCAGTTTCCCCAACACCGTGAATTTAAGGTCTGCTGATGTGTTACCTGTGCGCCGGGCGTGGTGAAGGTTGTGCAGTGCCTCCCCGTTGATGTTGAGCCCTGAGCACCAGTGTTCCCTGGTTTGCAAGAAACTGTGAGGAATGACTCTTTTTCGGTGACCTCAAATGTGCCGTTTGAAATTCTCCACCACAGATGTGGGCTTCTCTTCCGCCGAGTGCTGAACTCTGAGGGCGGTAATCATCGCCTTCCCGGCGTGGGGTCTCTTCCCATGGAAACCAAACCCCTGTCTCACAGGGCCACCGCCCCACAGGGTAGTGGCCTGTGGCAAGAGCGGGAAGAGCAGTCTCATTCCTGAAAAAGTGTCCACCCTCATCAGGCACAGCTGAAGATGACAGGGAAAGCATGAGGTCACTACCAGTGGGAGACAAGAGAGGACATTGGCCGGCAAAATCCTTTGGCATTGAGAAGGAACAGCCTGGGAAGTCACCTGGAGAGGCTTTGGAGCTTGCTGCAGGGGTGGATGGCTGTCCTGAGTGTCTGCCAGGGCCAAGGTCTCCCTCAGGTCTAGGGACCTGGATGGTCTGAAAGCCAAGGGGTAAGAACCCCGCAGGGCCAGCACGTGTGACTCAAACAGGGGAACGGTGGGTAGACCAGAGAGCTTCAAATGTTCCTTGTGTTCGATATGAGTGGTTACCCCAGATCAGGAGTCGGCACCACTGGCAGGCTGATTTCTCCTGCAAGAAACCGTGGGCCAAGCAGCAGGAGCAACCCAGGCCACCCACCTGGAACCAATCCAGCCACTTCCCAGGTGGCTTCCCAGGTGGGAGTCACTGAGGTCTGAGGGCACCGGCCTCCCTTCCCCACTCAGGACGCCTCAGGGGGTGACTCTGACAGCTCCTTGGGGTCCAGGTACCCATGCAGGACTTGGAAAATTTTGAGGAAGGCACCTCAAAGTGCAGAGCTGGGGAGTGCTGGCTCCCTTCCCAGGTCCAAGGCCACAGTGATGCCCACACCCCTGCTGCGGAGATTCTGGCCTACTGGGCTGGAGGCCGGATTCCACTCCCCGCCCATGCCCCCCCCCCCCACCTCCGCTGGATAAAAGCTGCCTCAGGTGATTCTAATGTGCAGCCGCAGTTGACAACTGGCGATCCAGCCCACTGATTCCCAAACTGGCCACACACTGGAATCACCTGAGACATTTAATGAATTCCAGTTAAGGCCTGGACGCCACACCCAGAGTTCACTAATTGGTCTGGAGTATAACCTGGCGTGCGGAAATAGGGAATCATCACCTTTCACCTGAGGTGGCTTTTGAAAACATCAAATGGTGCCCTGCACTAGACTGGCTATCAACTGCACACTTAACTTGTAATTCCTCTAAATACGGGTTTTTGCGGGAGAGTTCACTTTGTCCATTGCTTCTTTGGGCTCCCAGTGGCCCCCAGGGGTGCCTTCCTCCCACAGGACTGAGAGGGAGGACTGAAGGGAACTAGGACGAACCTACTTCCAGGAGAGTGTCTGAAGAATACTGCAGCTGTGGTCAGACCAGGTCAACTCGCCGGAATGGGAACCTGAAAGATCACTTGTACGTTCAGAGACAGAGCTCCTGAGCGTCTGCAGGGTCTCCAACCCTCTTTTAAAGGCTTTCTAGTCCTCGAGCTGGGTCCAGACCACCTCTCTCTTACCCAGGGGGTCAACCTAGAGCATCTTCCTCCACAGAGGATCAAGTTCACATGACAGAGTATGTTTGGAAGTCACATGATCTTACTGGCTAGAATTAATATCAAAACATATGAGACTGTTATAAACCACAATGCATAATTTGTACTTCAAAATCAAAAATAAATATCTAAGACATTTCATGCAACCTAAACTAATGTTATATGTCAGTTACAGCTCAACTAGAAAATAACATCATTCTTGTACTGGATACTTCCGACTAGCCCTTCATTCATTCCAATCTCCTGCTGTGAGTTATTTTGTTAGGGAAGTTTGAGACCTATAGAAACGAATGGGTTTGATTGGTTTCTCCGTGATAAGTGACTTTGAATATGCTTTCCCCCTGGTAGTGGTGTTCTTTGCTTATTAGGGTACCTGATATCCTCCTATTTGGGCCTCAAAACCCACTTAAAATCCCCCATCCTCTGGCCTGCCTTTGTTTCCCTTCCACTTAGGGGTTATCACTGCCTTCTCTGTACTGTGCAGAGCATATAACCCGACCTTCACACTTGCTTCATGTTAGTGTGTTTATCTGTTTATGCATCTCTTTCATCTAGGAGACTGGATACTCTTCAAGGGCAGGAATTATTTTTATTCACGTCTCTTCCCAATGCTTCGCTGGGCGTCTGACATAGAACAGGTCTCAGTAAGACTATGTTGATTAAAAGCAATGGCTTTTTTACTTCTTAAAAAGTAACTGAAAAATTCCAAATGCTCCAAGTTGCTGCTACTTGAAATCTAAAAGGAGATTGTTCATGTTTTTTTGTTTTTTTTTTTCCCTGAATCAGCTGTGTGACTCTGAATGTGTCCCGAAAATACAGGAGCTGCCTGGCAGGGGGGCTCGGGGAGGGGCTGTCACTAGATCCTGGCCCCTTGGGGAGAGGGAAAGAGGAGGG
This sequence comes from Desmodus rotundus, assembly GCF_022682495.2. Classification (NCBI taxonomy): domain Eukaryota; kingdom Metazoa; phylum Chordata; class Mammalia; order Chiroptera; family Phyllostomidae; genus Desmodus; species Desmodus rotundus. The sequence continues at coordinate 158,619,314 of NC_071390.1, read as the reverse complement.
CATTGAAGGAGGGACAATCCAGCAGCTGGCTCAGCTGTGGGGCCTGCTGCCTCCGCCCTCCTCTGCCCCTCCCAGCCTCTTTGAACAGCTCTGTACTTACAGCCACTTGGACAAGCCCTGGCATTGTTTGCCTGTAGTGTAGGGTCAGAGGCCTTATAGGAATGGCATGATTCTACTTCCTTAAATAGCGACTAGGGAATGAAATGAGTAACCATGTCTTTAATTAGCCGTACCCCGGAGGCCGGGAGGGGGCTGGTAAATGGTGGGCTCCCAGCCAAGATCAGCATTGCACGGCTAGTCCTCAGTCCAGAGAGACTTGGTGGGATGTTTTATTTGCCTCTTCCCCCCACCACCCAACCACGCTGTCCTGTCACTCCTGCCACCTTCTGCCATCATCTCAGCCTGATGGGTTGCTCACAGTTGACGGAAGGAACGGAGGGAGGAAAAAGGCTAATGGCCATCTCTGAGCATCTCTCATGCACCAGGCTCTGGGCCAGACACTGGGAACGGAGCAGCAAAGGATCAGAGAAGTTCAGGATATGACCCAATGGAGAATAACCCCTGTTGTCCCAGCCCAGAGCAGCGGCAAAGGAAGAGGCTCCCGGGGACCCAAAGATCTTTCAGAATAATTTAAGTCCCTTACTTAAATTAATGATAGAATGAAAGAATAAATAGCACCCTCATGGAAGGCCCAGACCTACCTTCCCTTCATATAACCTCTCCCCTTTTCCAGCTACTTCCTCACAGCCAGCCGGAGCTGCCCTGGCTCTCTGTCTTCAAATCCTTAGAAAACTGCCCCGATCTAGGGGCAGGAATAGAAATCCTAGAGAAAATGTTTTTCTGGCCCTGGTCCTCATGACTCTCATCTCTTCTAAACATCCTCTTTCCTTCTGTTTCTTCAGTTTCCTGTTCCTTTGCTTCTGTGTCAGAGAAGAGAAAAGGAGAATTCTGGCAGGGAGACCTCTATCCTCAGAGATAATGGAGTGGGGGGAACCAAATGGGAAGAGACTTCCTTGCTGGTCAGAAGAAAGAAGACAGGTGGGGGATAGGTAGGGTTAATCATTTCTCTCCTGTCCTTCATCCCACAGAACATGGAAACAGGCCTACTGGGTGGCGGTGGTAAAAGCACAGAACAGGAAAGGAGGACTCCACCTGGGGTGCGGAGGGATCACCCCCAGGAGGACCAAACGCTTGAGATGAGTTTTTAAGGAAGAATGGGAACTCACCCAGAGGCCACGGAGAAAGGGATTTCCGTGAGAGGGAACAACACGGGGGAAGTTGCCTTGGATAAGACTGGAGAAGGTTGGAGCCTCGCTCTGTTTTCTAGCTCCTGACCTCTAGGCTTTCTAGAAGTGGAAAGGACAGATGAGGGTCAGAATCCTTCATTTCAGCTGTTTATATCGAAATTCTAGGATGGGCCCAGACGTAGTTGAAGAATATGTTAATGAGCTGGCGGGGCTAGACCTGCGAGGTCCTTGTCTGTCCCAGAGGTGAGGCTGAAAATGCCCTCGCTGTGCTGTGGCTGGGGGGGGGGGGGGCGGTGAACATGCTGTCTCCCCAGAAGGAGAGAGGGCCACGGGCAGGTGTGCGCGGGGCAGGGCAGGGCAGGGCCGCTTCGCCCGGACCAGCGCTGGCACTTTTCAGAACCAGGTGAGAAGCCCGACTCTGAAGAAGGCTTTCTCCGCGAGCCCTTCAGCTTCCTCTTTAGCAGGTCCCCCTTCCCATCCTTTGGGGTTTTTTCTTAAATTTCCCCTTAGCCTGTGCTCCCCTGTCGTAATTGCTTCACTCCCCCTATCTCTGACCTCACACACACACACATTTGTGCTTCAGAGACTAAATGCCATGCTGTGCGGGAACCGTGTTGTGAGCCGTGGTTTCTCGTAGTGGCGTTGCTGGAGCTATACCATCACCTGGGATTCTACAAAAGAACCTCTGAAGGCAGAAAGTGTGGCCCCCAGACCAGCAGCGTCAGCATCACCTGAGGACTCGTCAGAGATGCAAGTTCTTGCGCCCCAGGATAGGACACAGCCTTGGGTGTTTGACCAAGCCCTGTGGGTTCACTCCAGTCTCGGGCATGCCGCGCTGTGCTGGACCGCAAGGTGTTAACCTGCCAGCGAGAGGAACGGGCCCCCAGGCTTGGGGGGAGGCTCCGGGGCAAGGTCAACACTGGTTACCTCAGGGCCTCTTCTCGGAAGGGACACCAAAGCACTCTCTGCCCTGTTCCACAAGCACCAGCAGCTTGACAAAATGCCAGGTGTTGCATCACAGGCAGAATTCGGACTTCTCCGCAGGGCAGAACTTTGCTCTCCAAGGGTGGGGGTGGGTGGGGGCACCGGGGCTTCGGCCAGGATATAACTAGGCTCCTAGTGGCTGCAGGTGACATCCCCAAGAAGTGTTTCAGTTCCAGGTACAAGGAATACATCTCCCCCTCTGACCCCTGCTCCTGGAGAGTCCCCACCCCTTCCCCTTCCCCTTCTCAGAAGCTGCCACGCCTAATTATCCAGCTCCCCTGGGAGCTGAACAAGGGGAAACGGACTGCAACGGAAGTACAAGAAATTCAAATTCCCTACAAGGGACTTTCTGAGAGCAAAGTCAAGCACAGATTTTGGTTGCACAATCTTCCGTGGACATCTCCCTTAGGGGCCCTGGAGCGCAGCAGCGAAAGCTAGCCCCAGGCCTGGACTCTATCCTGGCTTTTCTGTGACTCAGCTCTGTGATCTTGGGAAAGTTACTTAACTTCTCAGTGTGTTTATTTTCTTCATCATAAGTTAGACGTCATAGTGGCAAGATGTTTGGGTGATTACATTAGACGAGGTATCCTAAGTCAGCACTGGCCTGTGAGCGCCCACTGAGCGCCAGCTGTTGGCTACTACAATGCCTGACGTGGGCCAGGCACTCCGTGCATGCTTGCCGAGTGAGTGACAGGTCCCGGTCCACTGAAAATACGCTCCACAGCTATTTCGGGTCCCCTTACGTTCTGAACAATTAAATTACCAGGGAGTGGACCCCCTCCCCAAGGCTTAGGAAGACTCTAGCAGTTATTTTTCATAGTGGTTTTCTACTTCTGGACTGTCCTCTCTTTTCTAGTCTATTGTTATCTGGTAGGCAGTTAGTGGGGAATCCGAGTGCCTTAAATTGCTCCCATGGACAGAGGGGGGAAACAATTAAAAAGAAATGGGAAGTGAGGCTTCTTGGGTAGAATTACAAGGCTTAACACCAGGTAGCATTTCCAGACAGGACTCAGCTTGGAAGACTCTTAGCAGGTTGGAAGAACAACCCCTCCCAGCAGCCTGGCTCCACCCCCTATGCGTTGCCTGCAGGAACTGCTCCTCTCTGCATCTCCTAGGGGTCTAACTTTATCAGGGCTGAATTCTGGACAGAGGCTCAATGCCTTGGCTAAGCTGCTTTGAGGAAAAGAAAATGAGGCTTTCACTCGCATGCCTACTCACAGCATGTCAGACTGGAGACCGTATATCTACTGGAGATTGGTATATGCCTTTGTACCCACTTAATGTAGGTGGTTTCTTCCCACCCGCACCCTGGGCTTTTTATAGTGAGGCTGTGAAGGAGCAGGGGCACAGGCTGGGGAGCCGGAAGGCCTGGAGCGTGCTTTGGGGTCCTCCAGCCGAACCCTGCAGCCTGCCCGGCAGCAGGGCTAGAAGCTGCGCAGCAGCGGCAGCCATCTGAAACGCATGCTTCCGACTGTGCCCCAGCGGTCTGATTTTGCCTGGGGATGAACCGCCCAGTCCCCGCAATAGCCATCCCCCCACCCTCACCTGCCCCGGCAGGGACCTCCAGGTCGCCTTGATGGCAGGACATTCCTCTGTGGCTGTCACCAGAACTTCTGCTTGTGAGGTGAGCTTTTAAGAAAACCCAATATTTAAAAACAGGAACTCGCAAAAACAGATGAGCTGGGGAAGTAGATGATTATTTGTATTTGCTATATATAGGACAAAGTCAGTTTATAACAGAATTATTTTTATATGCTACTTTTTCCAGAGCTCAGAACAGCCATCCAATCTAATTGCGCCTATAAGCATTTATTTTTATAGCAGCTCCGCTCTCCCTCCTGGGGTCAGACATAAGCTCTTCCAGACTCTCTCTCCTAGTGCGTTTGTGACGTTGCCCAGGGCCTGGTGCTGAGCTCCGCACTCAGAGATTCCAAAGCGTGGTCCTGTCTCCGGTTACAAGCAGGCCCTAGCTCTGGGGACCAGTATCCGTGTCTGGGAGCCACAGCCCACACCTGTCCTTCCAGGGACATGCCACCTGGGCAAGCAATCCTTCCTTTCAAGGTGTCCTGGCCACCAAAGAGCAAGGCAGGTGTGTTCACATCCCCCCACCCCCACCCTGGCACCGGCCTTCACTGGCCTTGCTTGAATAATCTGTGTGAAGCTGGAAATAATCTGAGTGTTCTGTAGGTGTCTGCATGTGTGAGCCCACTCCTCGGTGACTGGAAAACAGGCCAAGAGTGAAGAATAAAAACTGTATGGGCCGTGAGGGACAGAGGCCTGCGCATTCCTCCTGTCTGCCTTCCCACCCTTCCCATTAAGTCTGACTTACTGGCTTTGGCGGAGTCTTATGTCTGGGTCTAAGGGGGTTATTTGAAAATGAAGCTGGTGTCTCTGAGGATTCAGCTGTAAGTGGGGCTGCTCAGCCGGGGGTTCTGTGCTCTCCAGGCTTGGGGTCCAGGTGCCTCTTCAGCCTTATTCCCAGGAAGTTCCCATCCCACCCAGTTTGCACCCCATCTCTGGCATGGCCCCATGCACCTGCCTCTGTCCAGGCTGCCAGCCCCTGGAAGGCATGGCACATTTATTACTATCCCAGGGCCCTGGATAATGCTTGCATAGAGAAGATCCTCAGTAGATGCTTACTCGGAAAGTGGCTGGCTGGATGGATGTCTCTCACCACACCTGTCCTTCCTGCCTGGTGTTTAGGGAACTTCATTCAGTGCCTACTATGTGCCAGGCTCTATTCCAGGTGCTTGGGATATATCCAAGCAGACAAAAATCTCTGCTTTATGGAGAGACAGTACATTCTAGTGGGAGTGACAGGTAACAAACAGTACAGATTATTAATAAATGATATGATATACGACAAGGTAATACATGCCATGGGAGGGCAGGAAAAGCGAGATTGGGAGTGTGGGGTGGGGGCAAGTGGTAACGTTAAATAGGATGATTAGGGCAGGCCTCAGCTGGGGTGAAGGGGCCCCTCACCTGAACTCCGGCAGTAGTTCATGTGAGCCTTTCATCTGGCATGGTTGCCTCTTCCGTGTGTGTGTGAGCATGTGTGAGTGTGTGTGTGGTGTGTGTAGACAGACACAGGGCTGTAGACTGCACCCGTGTTGGCTCTCCTCCTAGGCTGTAAGCATCCAGAATGGCTTCTGTGCCGGATTAATATGTGTATCCTTTTCAGCATCTAACACATAATAGATATTTAATAAAAAGTGGTCTAATGAATGAATAGTTAATAATTAATTTGCTGAAGAGAATTACACAGACTCATTTTTTCTCCTCAACAGAAATAAGTGTCAGATTGACTATATTATACTTATATACAACTTACCCTCTTTACACTAGGTATCAAGTACCTTTGGGTGCTTCCTGAAGCCCAGTCTTTCTTCAATCTGCCTTAGGGTTGCTGTGCATCAGGCACCTCTGGGAAGAGACTGTCAATAGGCAGGGAACACCTTGGGGGGGGGCAGTGTGCTTTCAGTCTGTGTTTTTAAGCCACATCAATTCTTTTAACCTGGCCAGGTAAGCTCTGGCAAATGTCTTTTCTTCAGGGGACTGATTAACGCTTTGGCATCCCTAAAGCGTTAATGCGGTTTTGCAAAGGTGGTGATACACGGACCCAGAGGAGGCAATGGAATTAGAGCAGGTAAATCCCTGTTTGGGAGGGAAACCAGGTGCAGAGAGATGAGGTGGGGAGCAGAATTGTGTGGTGTGACTGGCTGCACACGGTTTTGGCCTGATTTCGGGTGAAGATTTTCCCCCAAAGCCCTGAAGGGGAAGATCAGTCTCGTCTGCTTCTGGGAAACTTAGAAGGAACTTACATGCCTCAGATTGCCTCTGTGCTATGCTAGATCTTGTTTGAAATTTCCAAAAGAGAACAATAAAAATGATGTTATTAATAAAATAGCTTCCAACATACGAAAAGCTGTGCCCCCTCACTAGCAAAGTGGGAATGCAAATTAAAACCAGTCACACCCATAAAAAACAGCTTCCACCTATCGAACCCTTGCCATGTGCCAGTCTCCATGTTTAGTTTATACTCAATAACTCCGTTCTCATAGCTGCTCTGGGAGGTAAGGGTCACCGTCCTCACGGTGACGGACAAGGAAGATGACACTTTGAGGTCAGCTGCAGCCAAGTTGCCTGGATTGGAAATGTCAAAGTGAGGGTTTAATTCCAGGCCTGATTCCAAAACTTGATCTTGTCACCATTAAGGGAGAAAAGAATCATATTCTTGAAAAATGTGGGGTACCCCTCCCAATGGTAACTGCGGAGGTCACAGAAACACGGGGCGCAGGGGGAGCCACGGGTGCCGCAGTGACGATTCAGAGGGACGCAGTTGTGCCCGTGCAATGGTCACAGCACGTGAGGCCCCTGCGCCTGTGGACAAGTCTTGGGAAGATGTGGCAGAAATGAAATGTTAGGTGAGCTTGGTGAGGTTAGGGAGGGTTGCTTCTTTGAAATTTTCTTTAATACCATTCGTATGTATTTTTAATGAAAATGTGTTAGATACACAGACTGCTTCTTAAACGGCATGGAGACTGTCTCTTTTTAGCTTAAAGTTTGTTGAAATCAAGTCAGTAAGCGGTTAGTCAATTCCATGTGCTCTGTGCTGAGCCAGGAGACTGATGTGGACCCATTAAGCTGACATGTGACCAAATCTCCAGCCTCCCCCAGCCTGTCAGGAGTCTCTACAAGCCCTGCCAAGGGAGGGTGGAGTGTCTTCTCTCTCCCCTCCTGGCAAGCTACAAAGAGGAGAGAACCAGCCCCAGGGCAGGTAGTGCCAGGAGCTGCCTTAGCTGGACCATCTGCTCCTGGGGAGCTCGGGGAGCTCAGGGATCTCTGTGCGGACTTCGGGCTTCAAGGAGACTTTTGCAGTGTACAGCCTAGTCCCGGCCGCATTGCACCAGGGCCCTTCCGTCTGGTGGACGATTTAGCAGCTGTTGCGTTTGGTGTGTGAGTTCCCAGGGATGACTTCTGCTCAGTGAGCTCCACAACCTTCCCTGCACCATACATTTTGATACCTTCCTGTGACACCTGTCCTTGTACCTGTGCCTTCACTTACCTGAATTACCAAGGGTCACGTGATGGGTTGCACGTAGGTGTGAGAATGTTTTTCTTTTCCTTTCTCCATTGAACTTGCTGCTTCTTTGGGGGTTTTGTTTTATTTTGCACTGTTCTTGCTCTTTTCCCTACCCTGGCCCACCCCGCCCTCACACATACACACACATGCATGTACAACATGTTTATCCTCTCCTTGTTTCCAGGATCCCCAGCCAGGCCACCGCGGGTCCGCATTGATGCCTTCCACTCCCCACCCAAACACTCTCCACCAAATTCCTTTCTTGGATTCACATCTATCCAAGCAAATAAACAGCTTTCTGAAGAGTGATGATATTCTTCCCCATTCCACCATCCTTTTCTCTTGTTTCCTGAACGGTTGATTTTCACTCGCCATTGCTGGAACAAGTAGGCACTCTGGATGTCTTTGTTTAAACAGGTCCCGACTCACCAAATTATAGATTTACCCTTTTGTGTTAGGATTTCACGCTCATAGTCATGGTTAGTCCATCGATGTACAAACGTCCCAGACAAGAGCCACCTTTCCAACTTCCTCTCCTGCCACTCTCCCCACCCACTGCACTTGGCTCCAGCCAGCCAGTCTCATTTCAGTCCCTCAAACCCAGTGCATTCTTTTCCACCTCAAGGCCTCTGCAGATTCTGTTCCTTCTCCTTGTGGTGACCTTTCTTCCCTCCGCCCCCATTCTGACCCTTCACAGGCCTTGCTGTTCCTTATCTTGGACCCTCTGCCTGAACACCCTCCCCTCAGAGGGCCTCTCACCGCTCACCGCTGTGTAAACAGCAGGTCCTTGCTCCTTTTCTTTGTCACTGCACCTTATTTCCTTCCTAGCTGATCAGTTTTGCCATTAAGTGTCATTTGTCTGCTCCTTGTTTGGTGTGTCTGTCTTGCTCCCCAGGACATGAGCTCCATGAGGAAAGAGATAGATTCTGTTCTCAACATCCTACCTAGCACCTGGAAGAGCCCAACACAGAACAGGCAGTTCAAAGAGTTATTAGTTGAATCGAATGGATGAATAATTGAATGAGCATTTTCCATAACCTTTTCTCCCTCTTTTTAAAATTTCTGAAACTCATCGAGTACTTTCTCACTGTTATTCTTCTGCTTTTATAAATAGGTGACTTTCCCTCGAGTGTGGGTTTTGGGTTTTACCTGTGCATTTTCCTCCTGTAAGGAGCAGGTGTCATTTTAGGGTCTCTGAATCCTGATGGCAGAAGCTTCTGTCCTGTTCTTTTCTGCTCTCATGAGATGCAGCCCTTTCCTTGTCAACTGTCATTGTGGCGTTCAGAACAAGATCTGGTGTTATGTCCCTTGGATTAATACACTGGAATAAAATATCCAGCTAAAACAGGGAAAATAGACCTGATTACAGTTTAAAATATGTATAGAAGGGAGGATACTGGGGAGGGAGGCCCTAAAATTGAGGCAGAACATTAAAGAGGAGAAATATGGCTGTGGCACATGCCCGGGACTAGAGGTAGAGAGGGGATTTCTTCACACTAATTACAAATGCAGCCTCAGGGTGCGTATTGGTGATGGAGCGCTGGAACCTTCCACTGTCACTGTGCCCTGCTGGCCAACAGCACAGGCAGCACCTGGGAGCTTGTTTGAAATGCAGAGACCTGGGCCTGGCATTGGACCTACTGAACCAGAAGCGATATATATTTTTTTTAATTATGTATTTGTTTTTAGAGAAAGGGGAAGAGAGGGAGAGAAACACTGATGTATGAGAAAAAGATCCATCGGATGCCTCTTGCATGGCCCCACCGGGGACCTGGCCTGCAACCCAGGCCTGTGCCCTGACTGGGAATCAAACTGGCAACCTTTTGGTTCGTAGGCTGGTGCTCAGCCCACTGAGTCACACCAGTCAGGGCAGAATCAGTATATTTGACAAGCCACTTAGGTCATTTATGTAAGAGTTTTAAAACTTCTTTTTTAATTCTGAGATTAGCCAGTCTACTCTAGATAACTGCTGAAATTCATATTGCTGAAGGCAGACCAAGCAGCTAGGAGATTGTTGGCACGTGTTCCCAAAGACTTGTCTGCCAGGACTGAGGGACACTGCTTGTGTGAGCTCTCCTCTGGCCACAGGGATGGCTGAAGCTGACGCGGGCTAGGGCAGTGTTCATGGGATCTTCTCATTTAGCCGGGAGTTCTTACAAGCCAAGATGCAGGCTTGGGGAATGGCCCCATATTGTAGGAACAGATTTTTCAATGTGCAAAGGTGAGAGCGACACAAGGTTCTCAAAGGGTAGGCAGCATAGCAGGGTGAGATCCTTCAAACATGGAACCTCTACTGTGTATGAAACTAAAAATGGGGCCAGCGAGGAAGAAGAGGAGATGACGTCTGAAAAGGCAGGCGTGCCCCCCCCCACCCCAGGTAGCTCTCGGGACCCAGACGCACACAGAAGGAGGAAGGAAGAATGCAAGGGTTTAGCAGAGTGGCTTGGGTCGCTACCAGGAGTAGCAGGTGGTTAAGAAAAGAAAAAAGTGTAACTTGTTAAAGTGCTGAAGACAAGAAGGGCTTCTGTGGATCAGGAAGGGCCAGAGAGAGATATTTCTGCTATTTGGAAAACTGAGCGTGCTGCAGCCTCCGCAAGGCCTGCCGCGGGCCCCCCGTCACTTTCTGTAGCACCCCCCTTGCGTGTGTATTTCATTGCACTTGGCAAAATGCTTGGAATTATCTAGCTTACTTACGGTTCTATTCACTATTTCCTTCAGCCTCTTCAAGAACGTCTGCTCCACGAGGGCAGTAACTTTGTTTGCCTTATCAGCCACTAGATTCTCAGGGCCTAGAAGAGTGCCTGGCATAGGACAGGTGCCACGTGAATATGAATGAAGGAACTGAAGTCTGAGACAGAGCCAAATGCCTCAGTCCCTGTGTTCTTGGGAGGTATCTAAACTGTGTTCATTTCTGTCTACTCATCCAGATCTGGAGGTGAGGCTGTCTGCAGGGTAAGGAGCTTACCGAGGAAAGGGGAGAGCAGCCCTCTCTTGAGAACCTGTGCTATGTCTGCACGTGTGGTCTCACACATGCCATTTAACCCTCCTGCTAATAGTGGCTGGAATTCTCCCTCTCATTCTACAGGTGAAGCAAGGCTCAGAGAAGTTACCGTATTTTTCAGACTATAAGATGCACCCTCCCAAATCTGGGAGGAAAATGGGGGTGCATCTTATAGTCCAAATGTAGCTTACATTTACATTGGTGAAATATGTTACTTATGTTATTAAATATTTTACCACATTTTTTTGCTTCAAAAATTTTTTTCCTATTTTCCTCCTCTAAAACCTAGGTGTATCTTATGGTCCAAAAATACAGTAAGTGGCTTGGCCTAAGCTACTCAGCCAGTAAGATGAGGAAGCCAGATATGAATGACATCTCTCTAGTTTCAAAACCCACGTGCTTTCGATTACATCGAGGCTTGGTGGGAACTGGAGTAAAAGAGGAATGAGCCCATGTAACTACTTTCAGCATCTCTAAATCTCCCTGCCCTGGTCATGATAAGCATAATGTATTGTCACAGTGATGCTGTTTGACAAAACCATTCCAAAACCCTTTGGTGGACAGCAATGAGTACTGATCTCTCAATTACGTGTTTGAGGGCTGGCTACAGCTGGCTGATCTGGGCTGAGTTCTGCTGGGCATGGTTCCAAGCCGTGGGGTGAGTCCAGGTCTGCTCCAAGAGGTTTTCATTCTGCTGGTACCGGCAAGCCTCCCAAGGCATGTCCTTCCCTCCGCAAAGGCAGACGCACAAACGGGATGAGTGGAAATACATAACACACAAGGCCCAGGCCAAGAAGGGACACATTGTTCCTTCTGCCCACATTCCAGTGGCCAAAGCAAGTCACATGCCGGCCGAGCTCAACACCCATGAAACGGGGGCACATGCTGTCTCGAGTGGGGAGGACTGCAGAGTCACGTGGCAGAGGAAACTGATCCAGGAGGGTGAACAGTGGGGGATAGTGATGCGGTTGACCACAGGGACGTGTGGGCACGTGTGGGCACACGGTGGTGTGCAGGCACAGTGCCGTGTGCTCTCTGGACATGATTGCGTGGAAGCCTCACGTAGATGCTGTTTGGTAGGATCACTGTTAACCCTGTTTTTCAACTAGAAAGTCTGGCTCCTACAGGCTGGCTACTCAAGTTCTCACTGAAGTGAGGGGCCTAGCAGGGACATACACCCAGGTCTGTTCGGCTCAGAAGCCCCTGTTCTCAGCCCTGACTCGACTCTACTGAAGGAACCGGAAGCTGTACTATAAGAGGAGCTGCCAGTCATTTGTGAAAAATTGTAGGTGAGAGGGGAGACTAGACACGCACACGAACGGGTGAATTTTCTAGAAGTGGGAGAAAGCGGCCTCCAGAAACTATATACAAGCTTGAGTTTCTTTCTGGGATGGATGCTTTGGGAAGAGCCACCATTCCTGTGGCTGGGCTAATCAATCAGGCTAGATGCTAGCAGGAGACCCGTGGAATTCATCTGAACGTCCTCATGCCAACCCCTCAGCTCCGACGGGCAATACCCAGCCACCCCTTTTGGTCCCAGTTTTGGTTTTTTGCTCCTGTGGTGTGTGCTGCTCTTTAATGCCTGACTCTGTTTGCCCCAGATTTGGGTCCTCGCAGGGGCGGCAGAGGGCTGCTGGCATAAATGCCCCTGGGGGCTCCTACCCTCATCCACATGGCTCTCAGACAAAGCCCCCGGCCCCTGCTCTCCTTACCCACCTGGCATGCCGGCAGGGTTCTGTCAAGGGCTATCACCCCTATCAAGCAGGGGTAGCTCCCCGGGAACATTCTAGAACAAATTTAGATCAAGTAGATTGCGAGTATTTCTAAAGGTGATCCCATGGCGGGGGGGGGGGGGGGGGGGATGTTAATGTGGCCTAGCGTCCACCTAATTTCCTTTGTTGAAAAACCGGACTGGCTGATGAAGGGGGGGTCATGAGGGTGTGTCCTGGGTGTCAAGGGGTCTGACAAACTCATTCACTACCTTTTTTAGAAGACTGGGAAACACAGGCTGATTTAGGAACAAAAAATTCGTTTTTGGCTGGTTAAAAATTATGCTGTCATTAGTCAGATGTGCTGATTAATGAGAGCCAGAGGGAGGCTGCTGGTGTTGAACAGTGGAACTCTGTCCTCGGCCAGATCCTGTCAGGGAGTTCCCTTCCCCCGCCCCTCTGTGCTGCCCCCTCCTTCCGCCCTCCCCCGTCTCTCTCTGAATAACTTGGATGGAGACACAGGAGGCTGCTTTGTGAATTGGGTGGGTGGCATAAACAAAGGCGAGTAGCTAATACCAAAAGCAAGAGGGTCAAGATTTTAAAAATAATAGCATGTATAGCAACTGACAGAGAGCCCTTCTCTAGAGAATGATTTTATTTAAGACTTTAAACAACTCTGTGTGGTGGGTATGACCAAGTACCTTCATTTTACTAGATGAGGCTCAGAACTTCCATAGATTCCCCAAGATCATTTGACATTATCCTACAGAGCTCCCAGGTCTAAAGCCTGGATTTTATAATTCCAAATTCTATACTCTTTAAAATGGGCCTAACACACAAGAGAAAACTAATGGAACCTTTTTTTTCCGAGAGCCGAGTCCTTGCTCTTTGACAGAGGCAAGGTTCCCCCCACTCCCCTCCCCCAGCCTGGCCTCTTCCAGGCAATCAGTGAGCTCATCCTACTGAATCAGAACCATAACATGAACCTGACCCCCTGCTCTTGTAAAGCCACCATCTACTGGTCTGATTCGGGGGTGCCGGTGGCATGGTGGAAAAGGCAGGAGTTTAGGGGTGCCTTGGGAGAGCCTCTGTTTCTTTTTCTGCAGGAGGGAAGACTAATGGTGTGAATCTTAGGGGAAGTAATGAGGACGGATTAGGTGAGATGATGTAGGTGAACACCGACACAGCACCTAGTTCACAGGACGGCCTCATAAACTGCAGCTCACCTTCAGAGTCAGGAAGCTGTGGCCGTCGAGTGATCGTGACCATGACCTCCTTTGTTTCTCCTTTTCTCCACACGCTCCCCTCTTCATTCTGTAGACTAACTGAGCTTCTTTCCCAGCGAGGAAGACTTCTTCCCAAAGAGAGGAGGGATATCAGGCTGGCAACTTCAGGATTTCTCTTGGATGGATGAAGGATGCAATCTGAGTATGAAGTCTTTTCACATATATTATAAAATGTAAACTATAATGAAAAGGTAACAGTACTGTGATCCTCATAGCCATCGACATTATTAGCACATATGCTTTGTACCCCAAACAAGTTCTTTAGCTTCTAAAATACTACCAGGTCCATCATATTGTATTTTACCCATTTTAGACAACCCCCCCCTCATCTTTTAACATTTCTGAAATAAGCCTGTGTCTTTCAATGAATGATATTTTATAATCACCATTAGCCATTTTTCCTGTTTTAATGTTTCTTAAATCTTAGAATCAGGGAGTCTGTGATGGAATAATGACTACTGATGTCACCTCCGTTTGGCGGTGTGACTGAATGCCCCAGCGAGGGTGCAAGTCTGTAGCAACAGATGGGAGCAGAGGCTCCAGGTCCCTGTGTGGGACAAGCAGCTTGCCCATGGGAGGGGGGAGGCGTCAGGGGGGGCTGGGCGGGGGCCCAGTGCTCTTTGGGTTCTGGTAATGCACATGACTTGACCTCTGAGACCCAGGTGAAAGGGAGGTTCAGGATTCCACACACATCCCACTTCCTGATTCCTTGCTGGGCACATGGGACTCCTCAGCAATCGATTTCAATACAGGGCCGCCTCTCTGGGAAACACCTAGCCCATCTAAAGTCAGGTCTTGCATTCCTGTGACAGTCACTCCTGACTTGTGAAATAGCTACTGCCGGTGCCTTAGAGGGACTATGATTAGAAGTTGGACAAAACCATTCTCCTGGTGCCGAAAAATCCTGCTACACCCCCCCTGCCTGCTGACCAGCGGCGCTGGGAACATAAGATAATATTATGACAAGGAAGTTCCGGGGCACAGGAAACAAAGCAATACGGCAGCCTGGGATGGAGATGTGGGACAGACCTGGCTTCCGAGTGCCCGGGTCTGTTTGCACAGGCATAGGCCTTCCAAGCAAAAAGCAGCCGGGCAGAAGCCTGTAGCTGCTGCTGCCTGTCAGCAGCCTGCCTGTAGAGGGTCAGGAAGTTTCCAGAGACCCTCCCACTCGCACAGGGCCTGTGACCGAGAGAGGGGGCTGCTGGGTGCAGGAGGCTGTGTTCGGTCTGGCTGGACCCCCAGCAGGGCCAGGTTTCCGGACTGTAAGTAAATGAAGGGCGGTTAGTATGTACAAGGGCTCACTTTTCAGAACGTGTGTTTCTATCTTCCCTGCTTCCTCTGTGGTCGGTTGGTTTAGCACACACTCTTTTCTTGCTTTTGGCCTGATGTTGCCTGGTCCGGGGGTCTACCAGGAGAGGACTTAGGAATCAGACCTCTTCTTTAGTGTTCCCTCTGTCTTGGTTGGTCTGAGTCCTGTGGCCTTTGAGTAGGCTGACCTGGGGCTTTCCCAGTTTCAGAAGGGACTAAGGGGGGGCCATCACAGTCCCCAAACCTGAAGGCTCCCCGCAGTGACACCACAGCTACGAAGTAGCTGACTTTGCCCCAAATACTGTGGAAAGGGTGGCATGCCATTCTGTCCTCCTCCTACCTAAACCCGAGTCCTAAACCTCCTGTGGCCCAGGAGACAGCCACGCAGGGGTGGGACAGAGCTAGGCAGAGTCCAGGGGTGCTGGGCTCCCAGGGGGGAGAGCAAGGGAGAAGAAATGGAGCCAGCTGAATCATTGCCCCCTTTTTTCATTTACTGAGAGATTTGTTCATATCAGGGACTCTGTGATTGGTCTTTTACAAACCTTATCTCATGTAAGCCTCAGAAGGACCCAATCAGGTTCTCGAGAGAAACAGAGCCAATAGAATATGTCTGTATATGTATATCTGTATAGATATAAATAGATATCTAATATAGAGAGGTATAAATAGATCTCTCTCTATATACTCAACACATAGAGCATATCTGTATCCACTATTTATACATCTAAACAGATATCTATATGTACATAACACATAGAGCGTATCCATCTTACATATGGGGAGAGAGAGAGAAAGACACGTACTGACATTCTAAGGAACTGGCTCATGTGATATGGAGGCCAGCAAGTCCAAAATCTGCAGGGTAGGCCTGTTGGCTGGCGACTCGGCAAGACTTGATGTTGCAGCTGAAGTCGGAAGGCTGTCTGCCAGCAGTAGCTCCTGCTGGGGGAGGCAGCCCTTTCGTTCTGTTCAGGCCTTTATCTGACTGTATGAGGCCTGCCCACATTGTGGAGGGCATTCTGCTTTACTCCAAGTCTACCGATTTAAATATTAACCTCACGTTTCTAAAAACACTCTCTGAGAAACATCCAGAATGATGTTTGACCACGTATCTGGGCACCGGGGCGCAGCCAAGTTAACATCACAGGTATAGATTATTTCATACCCACAGTCGAGCTTCAGAGACTTAAAGTACCTGGACTGAGATCTCGGAGTCGGTAGGTGGCAGCTGTAAGATTTTTTGCTGTTATTTTTTTCAAACCCAGGTATTTTTGAATTTTAACGTTTGGGCTCTTCGCCACTTGGTGCTATTATGTCCTCACATGTGGTAGCTCTGGGGAGATCTGAGCTGTAGAAAGGCAGCCGGTGTTCGCAGGTGAGCTACGGTGAGCGCAAACACAGCAGAAGCAGCTGAGAGAGGTTGGCCAGAGTGGGGCTTTTGCGGTCCTGGGGAAGCAAGTATGAGAGGAATCAAGGAACTGGGGCCGGTCAGGCCTACCAGATGCTGGTTTCCTGGTGGTGGGCTGAGTGGTTTAGAATTCTGGGCGACGTTAGAGACAAGTGAGAAAACAGAGTAAGGAAAGACCAAGAATCCCAACACCTAGGACGGCTAATGGAGTGGTGAGGAAGCTCACACTCCAGAAACCCTCCCAGTTCAGACAGGGGAGCAGGAGGCACACTCCACGTCTAACGGTGGACCTGGGGACTGGAGGGGACTCGCCTAGACACCCATCCAACTGTCCCTTTGCCATGTTCCAAGAGGTGAAGTCTGGCCTAGAACTTTCTGGTGCAGAACTTTCCCCAGCCAGCTCACCCTTTTGCTTCCTCTAAGCCAAGAAATCAGAATTCGAAGAGTCCTTTCTCTGCGAGGAAATCCCAGCTCCAAAACGTTTCTCCCCTCAGGATGAGGTAGTTACTTCCCAGGCCTGCAGCAAAGCCTCGGAGGCAGAGGTGCCCCAATGCAAAGCTCCAAGAACATTCCGAGAACCGGAGGGAGGCTTGCAGAAGGGCAACAGCACCAGGCACATTCATAGGCTCCTGCAACATTAAACATAAAAGAGACTCTGGGGGTCCCTCAAAAAAGACCCATGACGGTTTACCGAAGTTTGAGCAAACCGTCATCAACAGAGTTCACATGAAAATCCATATTTCAGGGCTCTCTAAAAAATCAGAGGGCTGGCAACACAAAGCTCACCTTCCTACGTCAGTGGAGCGGCCGCTGTTCCCACTGCGGGAGGCTCGTGTGCTCAAGGCACCTCCGGGTCCTCCCCACTCCCTGTCGCCGTCTGGTGGCTCCTTCACTTTCCTTTGCAGCCTGGCTCTAGAATCCCTGCTGTAAACCTGCCCTGCCTTTACCTGTGAGGGAGCTGAGACCCACAGAAGGGGTATGTCTCACCCAAGATAAAATGAATTGGTAAGTTCCCGAGCTAGGACTGTCACCAGACCCTTTCCTACCCAACCCGGCCTCTTTCCTCCACACCCAGAAAAGAGGCCGTGGGCCAACCGCAGTCTCCTGCCCCCAGTCTAGCGTGCTTCCAGCACCATCCTTGGCATGCTACAAAGACTCTTGGGAAGTAGGAACCTAAAAGGGAATGTGAAGGTAGTGGTAGGAAAGGTAAGATTTTTTTTTTAAACAGTGACAGACTGTGACTTTAAAACTCAGGGAGAGGAAAAAATTTCCCCAAACACAAAGGTCAAGGAAGCAGAATGTGGAAGAGAAAGAGGAAGGAAATTCAAGCCATCCCAGAATTTAAGCTATCAGAAGTACCAAAATCCCCCTTGGTTGAGAACCTAATTATTATAGAAAGTCTAGCTTAGTCCAGAGTCTGGGGACCATCAAAATTGAGAAACTTTAAAAATCGCAAATATTTGTTTAGATGAAAGATAAAAACTGACTTGGAAGGAGTAAGGGGAAGTCCTATTTTTGAAGTGGACACTGAAATGGAATAAATACTGTTATAAAAATAAGACAGTGATAGCCCTGATTGGGTAGCTCGGTCGGTTGAGACGTTATTCCGTACACCAAAAGGTTGAGAGTTCAATTACGTTTGGGGCACATGCCTAGGTTGTGGGTTTGACCCTTGGTCAGGGTGCTTACAGGAGGCAACCAATTTATGTTTGTCTCTCTCCCCACTCCCCACTTCCTTTCTCTTAAGTCAATAAACATATCCTCCAGGTGCAGATTAAAAAAAAAATAAGACATTGATATAGGCATACTCTTTCAATACTTAAAAAGCAACTTTATTTGCAGTATCTTGTGTATCACAAAAGGCTTATATTTGCTTTATGGCCAAAGGGGTCTCTTCTTCCAACCTCCTGCTCCCCTGAAGGACACCTGTGAGCTTGGACAGAGGGGATGCTAGAAATATCAGACCAGGTGTCCACGAGAACAGATATGTCACTGGAAGTTCTTTTCTAGCAACTGTTTGCAGAAATAAGCTGCAGAGGTAATGGGTGGACATGGCCAGGGAGGAGTCTTCCACCTCAACTGGTTGGTCCAACAGGTCTTTTCTGAGCTCTAACCTGCACACGAGGCAGGCTGTGGCTGCCGGGAGAACAGTGAAGAATAAGAGTTAGATGGTCCCTGCACTCACAGAGCGGACTTGGTCCTACTCTGTGCCGTGATTCACTAAGGCTGGATACAGCATCTTTTCTAATAGACTTTAGCTTCGCCCAGTATCATTTCTTAGTTTACCTGTAACATTGGCAGGCCATATGGGCCTCCTTTTGTCCCTCCAAAAATGCCACGCTGTGTGCAAATGTCTTACAGTTGGCACAACTTGAATTGACATAACATGTAGAAGGTATTTTCAAATGTTTCTGCTGCCAGTCATCTACTTCTACACAAAGTCAGTGTTTGCTGGGTCCCCCGAAGGTCCTTTCTCTTTTGTGCTTCCTTCCCTGTCTTCTTGTGCCAGCTAGGATCTCCGGAATGACAGTGAAGACAGTTGTCATGTCCCTAATTTTGAAGGAAATGCTCCTGGCCATTGAGTTTTGGGCCCTCATCATTTACTGTTATATTGGTGATGGGTTTTTATAACAGTGCTTTTTTCTTTTCCTAGTGTAATCGATTTTTCTTACCATGACGGATGTTGAATTTTATTGACTGCTTTTCAGCATCTATTACAATCAGTGATCATGATATGTTTTTGTTTTGGTCTGTCCCTGTGGTCTATTCATTCTATTGTATTATTTAGGGGTGGAGTCAGTTTGCTAATGTTTTGTTTAGGATTTTGTATCCATGTTCATGAGCAAAGTTGTCTTGTAGTTTTTGGTTTCCAGATTGTCCATGCTTGTTGCTATGGTTACAGCAGCCTCATCAAAGGAAGGGTTATTTCTTTTTCCATTCTATGGAAGTATTTATCTAGGACTGAAATGATGCCTACTTTATGGGAAGATTTTAAGTTATGGATTTAATTTTTAAATTTTTAAAATAAAATTGTTAGTTCTTATTATCTTGATAACATTTTATTACAGTACTTTATGTTTTCTAAGAATTTTCCCCCTTTACTTGTTTATATTTTTTGACATAAATCTATTTATAATATCCTAATTTTTTAATATCTGCAGCAGCTATAGTTATGTTTACTTTTTCATTCAAAGTTGATTTTTTTTAATGATGCTCTTTTTCTTTTTAATCAATATTACTGGAGGCTTGTCAAATTTTTAAGACCTTTTGAAGAACAAATTTTGGATTTATTGACCCCCACTGTTATATATCTGTATGTAAAGTCATTGATTTCTGCTCTTAATATTATCTCCCCTTGTGTGGGGTAGGCTTGTTTCTAACTTTCCCGAATGTGACAGTGTCCATCTTTGGGACCCCAAGACCTACCAGGCGGGCTCCTGACACATCTTTTCTTGAATGAGTCCTATCTTCTGAGTTCCCATTGTCAAAACAAAAGTTCAGCTACACCAGGGTTTGGCTTAAGCCCCCAAGGGCAAAAAAGATGGCCTTTCTAAATTTTCACTTACAGGATTAAGTGGTACAAATTGGAAGTTACAGAATAGTGACAGAGATGTAGATTTCAGGACACAGAATACAGTTACTAATGTGGTGACAAGTATGTATGGGGCCAGGTGTGTTTGAAGCAGGGGGGACCGCTCTGTAAAGTACATACTTTTCTAACCACTTTGCTGTGCATCGGAAACTAATGCAGAATAACAGTGAATGTAAACTGTAGTTGAAGAATAAAATAATAAGTTAACACAAAATAATATACTAATAGTAATCATGAATTCTCAATTTTGCCTTATTTCTGGCCTCTGAGGAGTCCTCTTGTCACCAGAGCAATGATGCCTCTAATGAAGGTACATCGTTCAATGTTTTGTTAAGTAAGTGAGCCGTTTTCAGCAGGAGTAGCTCTGACCCAGGATCCTGAAAGAACAGAAGTCATTCCAGTTTATTCTCTCCCTCCTTCTCTCCCCGTCTCTCCTGTGTCTTTTGCTCCCAGATTTCTGGCTTCAGAATCCAGGGTCTAATCTTTGGGTCTTGTGTAGCTTCTAAGGTGGCTTCATATATGTCAGGATGTACTACCAGTAATGGTGGTCCTTCATTACCTACCTTACAGATATTATTATGCTCACATTACTCTGGAAGGGCAGGGGAGTGGAATTTGGGGAGAGGGAAGGGATAAGAGGAGAGGTGAGTGTAAAACAAATATCTTCCCTCCCTCCGAGTCTCTGGACCCAGAGAAGTTCTGGGTGTTACTTCCTATGCCCCGGGAGGGGGGGACCCATCCCAGACCAGGAAGACTTTTTCCTGATGATGAGACAAAACTAGACACAGGCCATTCTTCTGCCCACCCCACCCCCAAGTGAACTTGTAAATTATTTAAAATGTCAGTTTCCTTATGCTCATGTGCACATGAAGATTTTCCATAAATGTGAATAGATCCTATGGTCTTTTCTCCCCTTGCAACTTTGTGCTTGATGCTCCTTCCCTGAGCTCCTCCTTCTCTCTCCTTGTTTGTCACTCAGCCTCCACCAAGTACCACATGTCATGGCCCAGATGGATGCCTGCTTCTACACTTTTCTCCATGCACATGCAACCACACGAGTGAAGATTATTACTAATTCTATAAGATGCTCTCCATTCAATAATGCCTCGTGGAAATCCCTCTAAGCCAAGTGATAAAGCTCTAATTTATTCCTTTAAATGGTTGTAAAATCTCCTTTTGTGTGGATATACATAATTTATTGGGCCATTCCTCTACCGAGGGGCATTATTTCCAGGTTTACCACTACAAACAAGGCCACAGTAAATATCCTAGTAAAGATGCTCTTTGTACTGGTGGTTTTATATCTATGGGGGAGAGTCCCTGGGGTGGAACTGAAGGATGGAAGGGTATGTGATAGTTATTGAATTTTAATAGACATCGTCAGATTGTTTTTCAAAAAGGCTGTAACAATTCACACTTCTACCCGTGGCGTGTGACAGAAACTTCTTCCCTGCGTCTCGTAGTGTTTACTCTGTCTCAGAGTCACTTCATATTTTCTGTTTAAACACCTTTGGCATATAATCCAAGTGAACTAGTATCTTGTTGCATAAAGTTGCATTTTCCTGGCCATAATTAATTTAGATAATGCTGCTATTTGGATTAGCTCATCTCTGAATTGTCCATTTACTGTCTTTACATATTTTTCTGAGTTGTCTATTTTCATTCAACTTGTAAAAGCTCTTTTATATTATGGATGTTAATTTTGGTCTGTTAGTCTGTTATAAATTTTATCCAGGATTTATGATTTTTCTACTAACTTTATTTATGGCACTCATTTCCTTGCCCACAAATGTATAAAAATGTTTAGAGAGTTAAATAAGCTTATTTTTTTTATTTTCAAGCTTCTTCTGGTTTCCAACCTCAGTTTGAAAGGTATGTATCAAGCCTAGGATTATGTGTATTCTCCTAAATGAACTTATAAGATTTTTATTATTTTGTGTTTATACCAGAGCCTATTCAATTTGTTTATTTTGTTGTACATATGGTTTAAGGCACTATAATAGTATTTTTTTCCAGCCAGAAAGTCAGTTCTGCAAGTATCACATTCATGGTCACACACAGCACCGCCGAGGGTTTGGCATCCTCGGTTATCAGGTATGCTGGGTCTACTTCTGAATTCTCATCTGCTGCCCTGATCTATTTGTCTCTGTCTCTGCCAATCTTTGATTGATTTGTGTGCAATGAATATATAATGTGTGCTCTTATCAGATAAGGCAAGTACCCCTTTACTATTTCTTATTTTCTTATTTCTTCTTTTTCCTGCTATATCTCTTCTCCCATATATATATATATTGAGATTGTTTTAAACAATTTCAAGAAACATTAGCTTGAGATTTGACTCAAGCTGCTCATGATTTGCCAAGTTCTGGAAGAAGTGTCTCCAACCAGAAACGTGAGCTTCACGGGAACACTGGAAACACCTGAGGTTTGAGACTGTGAGGGATAAGAATCCTGCTTATAAAGAGGACAGTTGTGTGGTGGTCAAATTCTCAGGCTTAGGTCATATGTAAGAGGTCCTGGAGCCACTGGGGATGAAGGTCCCTGACCCGGGTCCTGAATAATGAGGTGAAGGAGCTATGCTTTGCATTTGGGTAGACTCATTTCTGACAATGGCTGGTGAATCTGCTTCAGGTGAATGGACCCGTCCTGTGAGAACTGACCGAAGGGTTATGCTATTATACCTGGGACCTGCACCATGTCCAGGGAGGACAACCGATGTCACTACAGAATTACCTGGAGCCCAGATGGAGAACTGAAGGAGAAGAGGGAGACCGACAGGGAAGTGCCTTTCTTTTCCCCAGAAGCAGGGCAGGACCTAAGAGATCCAAGTCCAAGTGCTGATGAGGAAGTTAAAGCTCACCGAGGTGATAGGACTGGTTCAAGTTCACACAGCTTGTTCAATGGCAGAGCTGGAGTTTAGGTTAGAGGCTCTAACTCAAAGACTGTGCTGTTCTGAGATTCTACAGACCCAACTCCCGGAAGATTGTGACTGTAACCACAGCAGCATTATTGAAAACTTACTGCGTGTCCCACACTGCCCTCAGCACTCAGCTGCAATAGCACGTTTCACACTCACAGCAGTGTGAGGGTGGAGCTAGGATTTCCCCTGTGTTTTAGAGGAGGACACTGAGGCATAAAGAAGCTGAATACATCATCCAGGGTTACATGCTTAAAAAGCAGTAGGACATGAATTCAAACTCATTTTAGCTCCAAAAACCTAAATGCCACTACCCTCATGCTACATGGCCCTTTGATGTAAGTTCTCTGCCTCTCTTCTTCTGATTTGCTTTCCATCCTTTGTCAGGTATATTTACTGGTATGCATAGTTATTATATTTGTTTGCTTTTTCCCCAGTGTGTCATTTTTAAGGTTGTTCTTCTGCCAGTACAATGAGTTCGGTTGAATCAAGGGCATTGGGTGGGAAATTGTCCCTCGGCCAAGCTTTCATTATTGATGGAACTGGTGGGGTTATGGAATGTATTTGCTGATGTTTTGGATTATAAAAACAAAACAAAACAAACCAAAAGAAAAAGCTGGGGAGGAGAGACAAAGTGAAGACATGGAGACTTTCTGGAATTTGCCCTCCATCTCCGAACAAGGCTTGCTGGGCTCCTGGGAGTCTCTTCTGGTTTCTCCCAGGTTAAGCAGGGCCGGTCAGGGGCCCATCATTAGCTGTGGTGGCTGTCATTCTGGGGTACAGGGAAACATCAAAAACAAAACTCAGTGTTGACTGAGATTTTCCCATTCTCTGCTGGCATGCTCACGTTGTTAAAGAGGTTCAGGAATTCTGTTCTTTTAGTAAAGTCAACAAATATTTCTCAGCATGTACTGTGCATGAGGCAGGATGGCAGGCAGTGCTGGAGACTCATAAATGAATTGGCCTTCATCTGTGGTCAGCATCCTTAGGTAGGCGGGTATGTGTTAACTTTACATCGATTTTGGTAAGTGTCCTACTACAGGTTAGACAAAAATACAACAGAAATGTGGGAGAGGGAGAGGTAAATTTTCAATGGGAGGCATGGGGAAAGCATCTTAGCATAATGGATTCAAAAATTATATTTGAACCGGCAGATTTGTGGGAGGTGTGGGGAGGGGATAGAGGGCAGTGGTCTCATTCAGGTGTCAGGAACCTGGGCTCTAGCCCTGTTGCTATCGGCCTTCCCACCTGTGTGACCTTAGACAAGACAATCTCTCTGAGACTCTGTTTTTTCACCTGTAATGTGGGGATATTAAAGTATGGACCCCAAGAGTACATACTTCCAGTTATAAGATAAATAAATTCTAGGGCTGTTAATGTAGACCATAGAGACTCTAGCTAACAATACTGTATTGTATATTTGAAAGTATCTAAAAGAGTAGACTTTAAAAGTTCTTATCACAAGAAAAAAAAACTAAGTACATGAGGTAATGGACGTTAAGTAAATTATTGTGGTAATCATTTCACAATATATACATATATCCAATCATTAGGTAGAACATCTTAAACTACAACAATGTGTCAATTATATCTCAGTAAAACTGGGGAGGAAAGTGCCAACCTCATAGGTTTATCGGGAGGATTTCAGCTCAGCCTCTGACACACTGCAGGTTCTCAGTAAATGCTCAGAATGAAGTGTGTGTGTGCATGTACACGTGCGTGTGTGTGTTAGGAGTGTTTGCCTTTGGGCAGGAATGCAGGGAGCAGAGTGGTGCGGGGGCTGGGGGTGACTGTGGGTATGGGTGGTTAATGTTGAAAAAATCGGGGGAGGGAGATGTAGTGAGAGATAAGACTAGAAAGCTAAGTAAAAATCAAAGAGTGGAAAACTCTTAGATTTTACCCTGCTCAAATGAGGAGTCAACAACGTTTTTGATCCGATGATTAGAAAATGCCCTCGGGTCCTGGAAGAACTGACCAGACCCTGTGCTACAGACTCAAATATTTACTCAGTGTCTGTTCAACGCCACAGACCGCACCGCTCCCTGAACTTGTGCCCCGACCCCACCCTCTCTCCACCACTCCCCCCCCACACTGGAAAGCCTTTGTAAAGGCTCTCCTTCCAATGTGTTTTGAGCCCTGGGGGACAAAGGTGATGTGAACTTTTTGGGGAAAAATAAAAAAACCCGAAACGATGTCTCACTCAGTTTCATCCTCCGAACCAGCTCCTCCTGAGTTTCCTCATTACAGGCTCCAAAAAACCACAGGATTGGGGGAGAGGTTTGTAAGGTTAGCAGAAAACGTCAAAACATGTGAGACTTGAGCTATTTCCACAGAACTATCTTTTCTTCCCTGGTACAATACCCTATAAACTTGTACATAAGGTAGAGGAGCTAATAAATCAGTCACATGGGACTTCCAGCTGCCAACCCGTCCTCTGGAGAATGGAATCCTGAGGGCAGGTTTGGGGAATTGCAATCAGAATCTGTGGCGCTGCCAAAGTGCCCTGTCTTGGCCTGCCAAGTTCAATGTGAACTTTTGCGAACTTTCCTCACAACAGTTGGAATCAGCTGCCTTTGTGCAATGCAATCCCAGCTTACGGCATCACTGAATGTAGGGTTTTAGGGCAATATGCCAGGCCAGTGCCTTTCTTTAGCCCGTGAGCTTAATTGCTAACATTAAATCTATGGCTCTGGAAATCTTTCTGATTAAAAAGCTGCTGGGAGCCCAATCTGGCACCCCTTTTCTTTATTATTCTTCTGAACAAAGTCAAGGAATTGAGCCTATCCTGGGACTTATGATTTCCAGTCAATGATTAATGGCATGATCGCCTGTTTTCTTCATGACCTCACCCATGGGACCCATGGCATTCACACCTCGGGTTCGCCAGTGGACACATACACGGGCCCTGTTTTTATCGGGGTGGTGGGGCTGAGGCCCATCGTTTCACTCTGTTGGGAGACAGCTCTGAGGTCAGCAGTCCTTTTCCAGGGCAGTGGGGCTGCGAGCCTACCTTCCATCCTCTGGGTTGAGAAAGAAGTTCTGTTGGCCTCTCTTTGCTCTGTGACCGGGGCTCGTCCCAGCGGGGCCTTTCAGTATGTCCCACAAAAGTCCCTCTGACTGCACGGCCTGCCGGAGTACCAGCACTCTAGCTGGAGCACGGGCCTTTCCACCCTTGCAGTGACACCGGGCATCTTTCTTTCAAAATGCCTGCTTTTCTTACAGCAAATGTTGTGTAATTTTTACTCTTCAAACCTCCCATGTTTAATGAGGGAAGGAGGCTATCTGTAGGGTTGCTCCTGCCAAGTTATTAGTTTTGGGATAAATCAGCTCAGATTTGAGCAAGAAGATGAAAACTCTGACTATCGATTTCTCTGAAACTCTACCTCCTGCCAGAGGCAATGCTGAGTGTGTGTGTGTGTGTGTGTGTGTGTGTGTGTGTGTAACTGATGCCGTGGGATGTGGGGAGGGAGAGTGGGGTCTTTAGGTCAAGTCCCCTGGCTTTCAGGGAAAGGGAAGGATCACCTTTACATCATTTGTTCTTTTACTCAGGACAGAGTGGGAATACGGGGTGGGGGAGAGGGAGCTGTAGGATTTAGTTTAATGACTTTGTTTTATTTAATGGCTTCGAGCGTTTAAGTGTTGCTATTTAATTTATTTTGAGATTTCAGGTAACACTGAATGAGGATGTGGCTTTTTATGTTTATTGAAAGACAGCATTCATTGATTGATTGATTTGTACTGAAATATATTTGACGTATAACATGGTACAAACTTAAGGTGTACAACATGTGGACGTGACACGTTGATATATTGCCATAGGATTGCCCTCGTGGGGGCAGTTAGCGCCACTATCACGCCCCATAATTACCGTTTCTTTTTTGTGTTGGTAGAAATGATTAACTAGTCTCTTTGTCAGTGTGATGACGATAGTACGACATTGCTGTCTGTGCTCACTATACAGTGCATCAGCTCTCCAGGATGTATTTATCTACTAGTTTCCAGTCGGTACCCTACACGACAGATGTCCTCTTCTCTCTCACCCTCCAGTCAAAAAAGCACGAATTTTAAGGGGCTGGGGAAGGTTAGGGTAAGTCTCCTACTATTGAAATGTATAAGGTTCCCTCACCTAGATGGCCTCCTCTCCCTCCATCCTCTCGGAAGGGAAATCTGCTCAGGCCTCAAAGCCCAGCCCCCATGGTACCCTAAGGAGGAGTCTGCCCTCGCCATCCCACCCAGGAATCTTTCCTCCTCCAAAAACCCTACTGAAGCCCTGACTGGCATGCTCAGTGTGTTGGGCATCAACCCACAAAGCAAAAAGTCACTGGTTTGATTCCTGGTCAGGGCACATACCTGGGTTTCTGGCCAGGTCTCTGGTTGCGGGAGTGAGAGAGGCAACCAATATTTCTCTCCCTCTCTTGTTCCTTCCCTTCCCTTCCCTTCTCTTCTCTCTAAATATAAATAAAATCTTTTTAAAAAAAGATTAAAGGGCTATTTGAAGAAGAGCTTCAAACATCTAAAAAAATAAAATAAAAATGAAAACCCTACCACACCTTGTCAGAAGCTCCTTTCAAGCAATGTGTCCCTAACGCTGTCGTTTACTCCCGTCTCTGAAGTTCACGTGGTTTGCATCTCTGCGGGGCCTGCACGGTTTCACACAAAGGCGAGCATGTGCCTGAAGGTATGCACTCAGAAGTATTTATGGTGTCAACAAAAGGATGATTGAGAAATTCTGAGAAAAAAAGAGATAGCGTACCTACATGAATACACAGGAAAAGGACATAAAAGGGACATAAATCTTAGAAGACATCTCAAGTATCTGCCTGCCACAGAGCCACACCCTGTGGCTGCAGAGAGAAAAAGGCCAAGGTTAGGCCAAACCCATCTGTGAATGAAGTCCTTCTGTTCTCTTTCCTACAGTAAGCCGTTCGGCTTTTTGGTGATATTTTCTTAAGAGATGGGGTCACCTCCATGGTTAATCAAGTTGGTGTTTTCTTGTAATAGGTCAAAAACTCATGCACTGACACCTCTGTGTGTGTGTAGCATCCTGATGACCTTTTCCATTCTCCAGCCATGTCAGGGTGAATAACTGGACTATATTTGAGTCTGGTCAGACATGCAAACACACCTCACTACAATCATAAGAGGACCCACCCTCTCCAGTCAAGTGGTTAACAGTCTGTTCTGGACACAAAGAAGGTCCGATGTTCTTGTGAAGTTCCAAACACAGCTTTTGCCAGTTGTTTAGGACCTCTGATGTATGTTTCAATTTTTTCAGATGCTTTTGTTCTTTAAGACAAAAATGACAACAGCAAAAATAATTTTTAAAACCCTTAAAGATTATTTCATACAGCCAATGACTAAAAATCTTATTAGGAAATCTTTGATGTATGTATTCTGGCTGCATGTTCAGAAGGTAGATTCAACATCCTTGCCCAAGACTACTTTCTCCTCAGACCCAACTGTAATTATAGCAAAGACTCTTTTTAAGCATAAACTCACAGGGACAGAGAGAACAGGAGAGGGGACACAGAAACATAATTTTGGAAACTGGACAATAGATGAACACACAGAAACTGACTTAGCAGGATAGAAAAAGCCACAGCTAAAGTGGCAGGAAGGGAAGATGCTAACTGACCTGCCACGAAGGCATGGATTCTTCTGGAGTTGTGCCTGAAGGGGGAGCCAATAGGGTGAAACCTCTCTGAGAAATTATTGGATCTCTAGATCACTGTCCCCAGTCCTCGCATCTGGGGGTCTATTTCTTGTATACCTAAGAGGTATTTGGAGGTTTACTCTGAGGAAAAAAGGAAAGTCTCTGGTTGGGAGAAACAAGATAGATGGGTACCATGGCCAAAATAGGGGCATTAAGTTAGTGAATGCGGATGGATGGTACAGAGATGCCCCTCTCCCAAATTTGTCGGACAGTATTTTAAGCAAGGCCCAAGTGCCCGACAGAAATTGAGCAGAAATTAAACCTCGGTGAGCGAGCCTCTGTAACTAGCAGGGACTTGGGCCTTGACAGAGTGCTGGTCACAGTGTTCAACACTCAGCAAAGGCACCAGCTTATCGGAAAGATGCTAGATGTAAGGATCTGAGGAGGCCATACCCCTTGCACCGTCTGGTTGCACATGACTGCAGGCAGCAGCCCGGCCGTATCAGAGCGCACGGGCTGAAAGCAGGTGTAGTCCTAGGTGGTCTGTTCTCACTTCTGATGCGCCTTGAGTGTCCTGCAGGTGGGGCCTGGGATGGCCCCCAGATTATGTCTTTTACAGTTGGCTATTTTAGGATGGGGAACACATTCTGCAGAGCAGGATCACCCTACTGGTCCCAGTTTTTGCGCTGCTATGCCATATTAGTTCACTGACTTTGGGCTCGTAGTTGTTAATGGAATAAGCACAAGAAGCAGTTCCTGCTGGTAAAAGAACGATAAATATTCCAAGTCTGTCTCCAAATCAGTGTAGTTGGAAAACGATGTTAATTGAAAACAGTTTAACTCAGGAAAAACTCAACAAACAAAAAGTTCTTTCCAATGTGTTTGCTACATTAATCGGTCATTTCCTCACTTACCCTGCCTTCTTAAAACAAGATAGCTTGCAGAGGAGTGGCCTGACTTGCAATTTCGCATTGCTGTATGGGGGGTGGGAGGGGGCAGAGGCGGAGGAGAGAGGGGGATCTAGAACACTGACCTGTAAGGCACCTAGCAGTTCCCTTCCGGGTGACCCCAGCACTCCCTCCGAACCGCCCCTTTGCTGGCAAGGAGCCTCGGGCTCCTCTGAGAAAATGCCAGCGCTTAATCAAACAGGGCCAATCTCTGTAGTTGAAATCTGACTTTAGGTAAAGTTTTCAAAAAGTCAAAATTATTAACCCTCCACCTGATATATCTTTTAAGCCTTCTGGAATTTTGCATTTTGACTGAGTTTTCTTAACTTACTGTGGATGAGAGATCCAGAATGTTCCTGTGCTCCTTTTTGTAAAGAGTCTCGCTGTAAATCATTCACTAGCTTCCTGACTGGTCTTCCTGCAGGGAGACGAAGAAGTGCCTTTAGTCCCGGTGGCCCCTCCCTCTCTCCACGCTCCCGTGTGACCCCCTGGGTTTCTGTGGAAGCTTTGCTCCCTTGGGTCTGGCTTCAGACCTGCACTCTTTGAGTGTGTGCCTTTGGCAGGGTTCAAGTGCAGTTACCTGTGGTTTCTTGAGGTGGAGCAGTGGGTGCGGCTGCGAACAAAAATAATTTCATCCTGATAAACCAGCTGGTGGAGACCATGTCAGCAGGGCGGGTCCCTGCTCGCTCCTACCCAAGCCCTGGGGTCAGAGCCCAGAGTCACACTCTTTATCTCTGTCTCCTGACCCGGGGTCAGCGTGCCTTTAAACCAGCCTGTTTCAGACACATCTCGTGGTCTGTCTGGACACTGGACTGTGCAGCATCGTTCTGGAAAAAAGCAGACATTGGTCATCACTCAGCAGTGATAGAGGCCCAGTTTTCTTTCTTGGAAAAATCTGAAAGGGTGGTGGATTCATTCCCCGGTGGATTAAAAAGAAGACTTTCCTGAGACAAAAGCCCCTTTGAATACTAGCATGAGCTTTAAAAGGACACATTACCTTGAATCCCCGTTCCCCACCCCCACCCCCAGCAGCATCCTGAGTTTGCATTCAGACCCAGCTCCTGCCAATCTCCCAATGCTGCCATCCTCTGAACCTGCCCAAGAGGCCCAGGCTGCTGCTGGGTGTCCAGCAGGTGTTTGACACCCATCTGCTGGTCTGTGAGTTCTCGTCACCTGTACGGCCCCTGCTCTTGGTTTTCTCGGAGAAACTCTCTCCTGGTCTGGCATGTGCGACCCTGGGAAAAAAGGACAGAGTAACTCCTGTAAATTCCCTACAACCCGGCTCTAGAGAGTCCGATTCAGTTTCAACCACTGTTATAAGACAATAAACAAAGGCCCTGTGTGTCTCAGCTGAACACCGGCCTGGGGTGAATTTCCCAATTATCAACCCTCGAAGGAACCTTTCTCCCCAACCGTGGATCTAGTGAGGACATTCTCAGTCTGATTATTCTGGAAACTTGGCTGTCAGTCCCGTTCACTGCGTACAAACCTGCTTCTATAAGAAGGGTCTTACACACAGGTAGATATTAGCTCCTCCACTTCCTAGCTGCATGATCTTGCAGGAATCAACCTTTCAAAATTTTGAGTTCCTTGTTTGTAAAAGAGGGATAATAATGCTTACCCTTACGGTCAGGTTGTTGCAAGGATTCAGTGAGAGAATATATCAAGTGCAGGCGAAGAGAAAACATTTCATACAGGGAGATCCTGTTGCTATTATTTCATGTGCGTCACCTAGGGACTAGGCAGTGGATGCAGAGGTGAAAGGACCCGACACGGCCCCGTCTGTGTGCAGTGTATGACCCGCTGGCAGTGGGGCCCATGAACTGGTCGTTTCAATAGGGTGTGGGAGCAGAGGGCTGCAGGCACACAGATGGCACCGGAGGAGCGCCGCTGAGTTCACCTGGAACCTGGTAGTACTTGAACTTCGTTTTGCTTTGTAATTGCCTAATAGTGACTCGTTTTCTTGCCAGATGGAGTCATGGGTGTAACTAGGTGGGGCAGGTGAGGCCAGAAGCCAGGTGCAGCCCAGGGGAAGAGGTGTGGGGGCGGGGCAGGGCGTGGTGTGCAGCCGTGGTTCAGGGAAGCTACTTCCTGGAGAGAGGCAAGACCCCATGGTCATCACCACTGTCCATGTCAGCAATGACCTTCCAGACATCCATTGCCCTGCTCCCACCTCTCCTCCCAGCCGGCACTGACAGCAGGCTAGAATGTGAGAGTACTTCCAAGTCCTTTCTCCTCTTTCCCTAATGCACAGGCTGCTTGTAGTGCGCCTCCTTGGCTGTAGTCACGGAAACCATCTTGCTGGCAGAGTTACTTGACACTGGCATCTTTTTTTTTAAAGGGGAAGGGAGGGAGAAAGAGAGGGAGAGAAAGGTCGATGTGTGGTTGCCTCTCGTGTGCCCCTCCACCGGGGGCCTGGCCCACAACCCAGGCTTGTGCCCTGGCCGGGAATCAAACTGGTGACCCTTTGGTTCATAGTGCTCAATCCACTGAGCCACACACTGGCCAGGGCATGACACCGGCATATTTTACCTCTAGTTGTTTTTGAGGTTCAAGCTGTTAGTAGTTTGGAGTTCTCAGAACAATTCAAACTTGGGGCCCAGTGAAGGGCGTGGTCAAATGGGGTGTGACAGATTTCATGGCGTGTTTGGTCATTCTTGAGTTTGACAATAAACTCACCAACTTCGCTTCGGAAGCTTTCCACAGTGTGGCCTTTACTAATCTTTCCATTATCTCTCTCCATGGTTCCTGTTCTATTCTATTCAGTTGGAAACGCTCTCTTTTCTTGACCCCTTCTGATTGGATGCAACCCTTCTCTTTTTTGAATCCACCCCTAGCAAATTTTTGACACCTCCCTCAAAATGTTTCACATGTGTTGTCTTGAATCATGGTTATGTAAGTACTCATCTTGCCCTTTCTGGGAGACTGCCAGCCAGTGAGTTGGCAGCAGGAACCCTGCCTTGTCCCCTTTGTATTCCAGTGCCAGGTGTACAGAATGTGTTCAGCAAATATTGCTAAGTACTTGATAAACTAAAGAAAGTGAAAAGAACATGATGGAACACCTACAGGGCACCCGATGGTGAGTGGAGAGGCCTCGAAAGCCACTGCCCCCATTTTCAAGTCTTCCTGACTAGCTGTGGTCTTGGGTGACAGACATCAAACTCCTTGGAGCCTTCGGAGCATCTAAACAAATGCTGTTGTCAAAGTAGCGTTGATATGGCCCCGTTAGCTTTAGAAAGCGATAACGAACAATGGAAAACATGTGTCTGTGCATATCAGTGATTAACGATGCTTTCTTAGAAGGGCCGGTGTCAGGTATCGGGTTTCTGCAGGCACTTTTTATGACATTGTAGGTCAGTGAGTTTTGTTCAGAAAGCTTCCTCCACCTGACTAGTAGTTGTGCAGGTGCCTTGGATGGATCTGTGAGACTCATCACCTGCAGCATAACGTAGATTTCAATTCAAAGAGCAAGAAAAACAGCAGAGGGTAGGTTGGGAATATAGCTCTGTATGGGCTTGGCTGGATTAGTCGGTTTTATTGTGATAGTGCTATATAACACTCAATTTCAAAGTCTGAATGGCCTGTAAAAACAAAAATAGACATTGTTTATTCATGCAGTTTTTCAGTGACTATGAGTTGGTGCTGTGGCTTAGGGCCACCCCCATATCATTTGCTATTCTGGAACCCAGGTTGAAGGAACACCCCCTCACTGGCCAGCAATGTTCCCATGTTGCTGGGCAAGAATCCAACACAGCTAGCAGATGTTCACAATGCCTCTTAATGGCTTCATTCGAAAATGACACGCTATCACTTCTGCTCACACTCCACTGGCCAAAGTATTTGACATACCTGAGCCCCAAATTAAGGGGGCAGAGAATGGGGAAATGAGAGGATAGAGTGAAAATGGCTAAATTAGACTACAGTCTACCACATTATTGACACTCTGCATGTGTTTAGGGAGTGAATGATTGAACTCTCCCAGCTCAGATTCACGAAGTGCATGGCCTTTCCCACGTGCAGCTAGTCGTTCCTTTGAGAAACACAGGGCATATGGAGGTTGTATGTCCACGGAAGCTCTAATCCCAGTCTAAGCCAAGTGTTTGCTGCTGTCCTTTGTGGTGGGGCTTTTAGGAGGGCAGAATCTGTAGCCAGAGTCGTCCTTGGAGGGACTTGTGGGTGAGCAGATGTAAAAAGGTGGTTTAGGTGGCTCCCCACCCACAGCCACACCCCTCAAAGGGCCAGCAGTGGATGGAGAGTAAATAGCAGGTTTCACCTGGCAGGCCTTTCCCCACCCAATAAGGAGGATGGGTGTGCCTTGCTGAGGGAAGCTCATTATATAAAAGTTTAACCTTAGAAAGCGGGCAGCTGGGGAGGGGCCATTTCTGTAACAGAAGTTTGCTCCGCTCAAGAGAAATTAAGATTCCTTCAAGCAGTGCTACGGTAATGGCAAGAAGGTTGGAACTGGGAATTTGGAATTGAGCAGGACTGTGTTGGAGCCTCAGCTCTACTTGTTGTGTGGCCTTGGGCCAGTCATTGCATCTCTCTCAGCCTCAGTTTCCTCAGCTCTAAACTGGGCAGAATGATAGTACTTACCTCAAGGGCTCCTGTAAGTATTAAATTAGCTGATGTGTATAAAGTTCTCAGTTCTCATTACAGTGCCTGGTGTGTAGAAAACATAGTAATAGGAAGCTATTATTGTTATCATCACCATCATTATTTTAAACAACTAAATTTCAAATGTTACAGACTTTAATTACCTTCAAATCCTCAGGAAAATATCTATTTTTCAAAGCAAGGAACTCTTATAGCTCTTAGGAAGGCAAGAGGCAAAAGTGTAGAGAAGGGGGAGGAGGGAAGGCAAAAAGTGAGAATAGAGAAGAGGGAAAAGGAGGGGACCTGGGTGTGTTGAGGCATCTGAAGAAGAGAAGTTAATACCAGATTGATGGGAAAAGGGAGCTCGGGGCTTTGGGAGTCCAGAGCTCAGGTTGGGTGTTGAGCTTCCAGGGACCAGAACTGAGAAAGGTCTGCTCCTTAAGACAGCATGGGCTATGGAAAGCAAGAGTGATGAGCTAAATCAGACTCACCAGAAATAAACAAGAATCAAAGTCCTGGAAGACCGAGGGGAAACACCAGTTTCGCAGGCCCAGGGGTGGTGGTGGTGAAGGCAGCGAGGCCCAAGGTTCAGTCTCTAGAAGAAATGGCTGGGAGTGAGATCAGGTCAGGAAGGAAGGAGAGGGTCAGGGTGGTTGCTGCCAGTACCCTGGGACAGGCACGCCTTGCCTAACAGGCTGGGGCGGGGTGGGTGTGAGAGCGTGACAGGTGTGGGGAGAGCAGGGGCAGGGCAGACTGCGTGGACTGGCAGCACTGATGAGGCTGTGCCAAGACTGATCAGCCTCGGGGGGTCGGGGTTGGGGGCTTGCAGCGAATCTTTGAATGTAGGGAAACTTAGGCTCTCGTCCTTCCCAAAATCTTCCTCTTGTTACATTAGCTTCCTGCCTTGTTGTACTTCCAGGACTGAAGTTCTTTTACAATATCACGAAATGTTGAACAGAAACCCTCAGAGGATGAGGCACCGTCCTGCAAGCATTTGGAAAACGCAAAACATAAGGCACCTCTTTCTGCCACAAGCACCTCAGCAGAGCCTTCAGGGTCTGTGGTTTCACGGCTGCCGTTTCTTCTCACAGCCCCGAGCATGTCTGTTTTGTTCGCAGATGAGTGCTTGGTGTCTAGCTCAGTGTCTGGCGCATGGTAGGTGTTCAATAAATATTTGCCAAATGAATAAATGGAAAATGCTGGAACATCCAGAATAGCTCTCGTGAAGAGAATTTCCAAGTTCTTTGTGTTAAAAGTGTGAGAACTTCAACAGAGCTAGACATTTTGGGTCTGAGAGGAGGCTGAGAAGCTCAAGTCTGGAAGGGATTTGGTGTCATTGTCCATCCCAGCCCCATAGAGCGTTATCCAAGGGTCGGCCATGTTATACGGTACATCAGTGCGGGCAGGACCCCTCTTACATTGGGTAATTGAGGGGAGTTTAATAAAGAGATTATTTATAAGGGATGCACTAGGTGTTGGGAAACTGTAGGGGTGGGTTGGAAGCCTGTACTCTTCCTAGGACTGAAAAGGCAGAGAGGGTGTGGATGGGGGACGCTGGAGAGAGATCTGTCTGAAGAAGATTCCCTGGTAAGGCAATGGCCTTTGGTGGAAGGACTTGGCCATAGCAAAGGGAGACAGCTGAGTGAATGGACATGTGACCTCATGCTGCTCCTACCCTCTGTCTCCTATTGGCTGAACCAGAGGGCTGTGGAGTCTGTGGAGGCCACTGTACAGCTCAGCCTCCTGGGGTAGAGAGCCAGCTGGAGAGGGTGGAGTGTGGAGATGGAAAGGTATGTGGAAGATTTCCAGTGCAGGGGTCATGGAAGAGCCTGGGGAAGATAAAATGTGAGGTGGAGTCCTCAGGCTCATCAGTGTGGGCCCTGCTTAAGGCAACGTGTGCTCTGACCACGGAGTCCAGCTTCTCTAGCCAACACGTGATCACATGGGGTGAAAATTAGAAAGCAGGGAAGTGTCATAAAATACAGGGATGAAACTGACACAGGGTGGAGCCTGGGTGGGGCCAGGGAGGTCAGCTTATGTGTTGCTCATTTCATCTTTATTAATGATCTATCAGATATACACACCGTGATGAATTGGCCAAGGCGACACCAAATTACAAGGTGTTACAAACTCCGGCAGAGAGAAACTAATGCGCACTTACCAGTGGATTGTGCCATGGACTTAGAAGACAGGATCTTGCCCAATGAGATTTAGAGATCTGGGGGCAGCATAATCCACAGCTCACACATCCACTAGGAGGCAGACCTGGCAGGGCAAGACGTGAGCAAGCACAACTAAGATGGAGTGAAACAGGTTGCAGGAAATGCCAGCCTCGTGGGGACTTTAGATAGAAGGACACATTTTTGTTGGGTGATTCACTGGCACCGTATGTCTATTTGTAGCTTGGCAACCACAAGTTCAAGGACTGAAATCATTTAATTAACCGAGAACTCGCACAGCGCTACGTCCAAGAAGAGTCGTGTGTGCTAATGGAGGCCTCTCACAAATTAAATTAGAAGATTGTCTCTCATGTAATAAGAATTAAAAAGTTGTTTCATATTTTTTACATACCCTTTGACCCAGAATTCGACTTCAAGGAATTTATCCTAGAGAAATAATCAGGACGATTCTTAGAGCTATAGGTACAAGGATATTCACTGCAGAGTTTGTTAGAATATCCCTAAACTAGAAACAACGTATATGTTTGATGGTATGGAGTTGTTGAAAATTTTGCTAAATATGAATGGATGCTATAGATGACTTTTAGTGACACTGAAGTATGTTCCATATGTAGTTTAGAGAGGAAAGAACTGAGTTTACAACACTTTGATCTCATTTTGGTCACACACACACACACACACACCCCGCCAGGAAAGAAGACTGGAAAGACCTCTGTGAAATGATTAAAAGTGATTAACTCTTTAAAAGATGGTATTAAGAATAATTATGTTTTTCTTTTTTCTTATTCAACTTACCTCAATTTCTACAATAGACATGCATTACCTTTTGGTATGAAAGCTTCTTTTTTTTTTTGCATCTAGTGAAATGTGCTTTTTCCTTCTAAGAAGGCATTAAAAATATGTATCATTTAAAAAATCCGTCTTCTGCCCTTTCTGTATTTCATTTGCAGTGATAAAAATCCATTTTGTAATGTATTCCAACAAATTTTCAATGTCCTCTTTCATAACATTTTTAGTGATCAAATACATTTCATTAGAATAATAAACTCTGTCTTTTTCTATCCTCTCAATATGTTTCCAGAATTTGGGAGAAACTCAAACGTGGCATTTTCCCTTTCGGGTGGGCTTTTTATTCAATTTAATTTTTTTAAGCCCACAGAGAGGACTTTCCTGTGTCTCCTGCAGCCTGGTAGCGGTCTGGTGTTACACCTAACCAGTGGGGGGCGGTAGAGAAGGAGGTGCAGAGGTTCTGAGAGGAGGTTGGAGAAAGGGTTGAAGGGCCCCCTGGGAGCAGGAAGGTCATCATGCCATTTATGGTGACACTGACAAGAGTATCTGAAAACCAATAGGAGATCACGGATTACTGAAATATCACTGGACTTCAGCACTACTTACCGCTGGCTTTGCGTACAATGATACCAACGTCAATGCAAGAGGGGATGGAGTTGGGGTACATCTGATAGCAGACTGTTAGGACTAAAAAGAATTACAGAAATCATTAGTTAGTCATACCAAAGGCCCACTGAATATCAGATATGAAAGGAAAAACTTGAAAAACATCTTAATTTCTAATAAGTTTTTTAAAGTAATTTTTAATAAACCTCAACAATGGAATACTACTTTGAGTCCCTTAAAATGAGGTTACAGAAGAATATTCCTCAGCCCTTGCATGTGGCTTTTGAGGATCCCCATCAGGTGTGTGGGGCACAACTTGTGAACACCTGCCATCCCCTGAACTTTAAAAGCTATGATTTCGGGTATTTAGGATTCCCTATTTCTCCAGAGAGCCCAATCTAAGAGAAATAATAGGATCTGGATGCCATTTGCATTCTAGGAAATAAAGAAGAAATGTCTTCTCCCTCCATTCGTAAACATTTATTGACCACCTACTCTGTGCCAGCCTTGTGCTTGGTGGGGGAGAGAAGATGAAGACACGATTTTCGCCTTGAAGGGCTTCACAGTCACGTGAATGAAACAGACCCAGAAACAATCATCACCAAGTGAGGAAGGTTCTACAGTAAGCGCTCCAAGAGAGTAGTGTGTAACACACACACCCAAAGTAAGACTTAGCAGCTGTAATTGGAAAATAAACTTAAAAAAAAAAAAAAACAGAAAAAAGTATGACTTAAGGAGAGGGGGACATTTAAACTGGACCTTGAAAGATAAGTGAACTTTTAGCCAAGGAAAGGAGCGGGGTGTTGGGGCGGGGTGGGGCGGGGGTGGCGGTCCTGGAGGAAAATGCACTCATTGGCAGGATTGTAAAAGTGTGGCATTTTTTAAAAATCTTTTTTGGTAAAGTGACAGATCTGTTGCCCATATTTTATTGGGTCATTTATCTTATTATTATGTAGTTTTAGAGTTCTTTATATATTCCAGACTCAAGTTCTTTGTACTGCAAATATTTTTTTTCTATTTCTGGATTACTTTGTAAAATTAATGGTGTACTTTGAGGAGCAGAAGCTTTGTCCTCAGCATTGAGCTTGGGGGTGAGGAGGGCCCCTTCCCAGGCCCCTGCGGGTTCAGAATGCCTCCACCGTCC
This sequence comes from Desmodus rotundus, assembly GCF_022682495.2. Classification (NCBI taxonomy): domain Eukaryota; kingdom Metazoa; phylum Chordata; class Mammalia; order Chiroptera; family Phyllostomidae; genus Desmodus; species Desmodus rotundus. Next base: position 158,580,864 of record NC_071390.1, on the reverse strand, counting down.
ATCCTGGAACACAGCACCCCTGCAGGTCTCATTTTATTCTGACAAAGATCAGGGGCAAAAATAAAACTTTGAATTTTGATGAAGTACAATTTATCAATTTTTTTCTATGATTCATGCTTTTGTGTCCTATTTAAGAAATATTTACCTACACTAGGATTGCAAAGATTTCCTCCCATGTTTTCTTCTAGAAGTTTTATACTTTTAGCATCTACTGTTATCTCCTAGTATTTGGGGGTATGGTATAATTACAGGTCAAGATTCATCTTTTTCCCACATGACTATTCAGCTCTTCCAGCATTATGTATTTAAAACACTATTCTTTCTACCATTGGAAATTGATTATTGAAAATCTGATCATATCTTATGCCAATACCAGGCTCTCTTGATTACTGTGCCTTTATAATAAGTCTTAAAATCTTGCAGTTTCAGTCTCCAGCTTTGTTCTTCTTTTAAAAAATTATCTTAGCTATTCTATACCATTTGTATTTCCATATGAATTTTAGAATTAGTTTGCTAGTTCCTACCGAAACTGGCTGCCACTCCCTCCTCCATTGGAGTTCCTGTTCCATTTCACATAATGTGTCTATGTTGGAGTCTCTAATTAAAGACTTGCAAGAAAGATAAAAAGTCATTATAATCTCTTGCCTTAGGAAGCACTCACATTACTCAGGGTTTTCAGTGACAGGCCCCAGGAAATGTCTGTTTTCTGAGACTTGGAAACCCACCAGCCTTCCTGGAGTTGTCTACACTTGGTCACCACGGTGCAGACACTCTAAGTCTCTAAGACCCCAGTCAGCCACCCTGCTGGGCACAGTGGGCCCATCCTGGGCTTCAGAAAGAGCTAGGAGATGGCAGTCAAGATCCACCAGTCTTCTTGTCCTTGCAAAAAGAGCAGGTATGTCATTCCTGGTGAAAGTGGATCAGGACACTGCATTAAAATAGGGGTGTGGGAAAAGCAGAGGTGAGGGGGAGAAAGAGGAGGAGCCCCCACGGCCATGGTTGACTTATGTCTTCAAGGATAAGGTGGCTGCTGTGTGGAGAACAGAATCGAGAGCGAGGCTGGGGCAGGTAGGGGAGTCGGGTAGGGAGACAGTCAGGAAGCTGCTGGGAGGCTTTGGTGGAGAAATGATGGTGATGTGGGGTCATCCACATTCACAGTCAGCAGCGAAGGAATGAGATGTGGTTGGGTTCTCCAAGGTCCCCATGTATAAAGTGGGGTTAACGATGCTAATCCCACCGGTTGTGGAGATTACATGGGATAACACAGGAGAACCCCTACAACAGTGCCTGGCACACAGCAAGGCCTCTGTATTGTTGACCATTAGCATTCCTGGAGGACTTCCCTTTAACAAGACACCGGGCCAGCAGGAGCAGGCCCTGCTTGAAAGCCTTGGACCAGTCGTTACCATATGTATAAACACCATTTTTTGCTTAGCTCATTTTTTGCTTAGCTGACTCAAAAACTGCTACACTACATAAATTATTTTCATCAGATCCCTCACCTAACAGAGGACAGAAAAGATACCTGGAGAGATTTGGAGCCTAGCAGTTGCACCTACTTACACTTGGGATGAGACAACTCAAAAAAAAAAAAAAAAAAAAACCCAAGAAACAAAACAAAACAAAAAAAAACAGGGAGGGGAGTGTACAGGGTCTGCCTTTTGTGGAAGCTTCGTGACTGGGTAAATTAATGAATCCTTGTTGGTTTCAGTCTCTTACACAATAAAATAGGGGGAAGTATTGTAGCTACCTCACAGGATTTTGTGAGGGCCATTGAACTGAGGTCTGTAAAAGCACTTAAAAGTCCAGAGCTAGGCAGATTGGAGTTGAATGACTAAGGCTGCTCTCTCTAACCCGAGGGAAGAGTCTTGGGGACCATCTTAGAAGTCTAGAGCTGGACGAAGTTTGACATTTACAGTCCAAAAGAGGCATTTTACACGTGAGAAAACAACTGGAAGAGGAGGTGACTTGCCTGGGGCTGCACAGCTGTTTGCAGATGGAGCTGACAGGGCACCAGTGCCTGTCCTGTACGGGGATGACAGGCACGAAGGGAATGCAGCCCCACGCACAGACTTCCCACGGGCAGCTCTCAAGGAACCCACTCAGGTACTTCCGCTGTGGGACCGGAGCTTCTTTTCTAGCCCTGCCTTTTTTGGGAAGCAGTTCTGTCCATAGTAACGGTGGCATGCAATCAGGTAGCACCACAACAGTGTGACGTAGAACATTTTCATCCCTCCATGAAAAACTCCTTTGTGCCTCTTTGTAGTCAGTGTTTCTCCTCACCCCACCCTACCCTGCCCGAGTGAGTACGGGGCTGGTTTTCGTCCCTGTCTTATGTGCCTTTTTCAGATCATCATGTGTCCTACTTCATTCGGGGCCATATATCATATGTGACAAATGTGCTGTAGCTTAAAAAGAGCAGAAAGCTCTTCTCACAGTTCAAGGCACTGGGAAGCATGAGATGTTGGAGCAGTCAGATCCAGTGTCTGGTGAGAGCCCATTCCTGGTTCATGGACGGCTGTGGGCTTGCTGTGTCCTCTGCTGGCAAGGGAGTTCTCCAGAGTCCCTTTCACTTAAAAAAAAAAAAAAAAAAAAAAAAAAACCCATAAAAAGCAGCAACACTAATCCCATTCCTGAGGGCTCTACCCTTCTGACTGAAGTACCTTCCAAAGGCCCCACCTCCAAAGACGACCACACTGTGGGTTTGGATGTAACATATGAATTTGGGAACATAAACATTCAGTTTAGAGCATCATCTAAATGGAAAATACAGCGTGTAGCCTTTGAATGTGGCTTTAGGCACTTAGCATTTATTGCTTGTATCAGTCAGTCTCTTTTTATTGGTGAAAAAATGTCTTTTATACAGATGTATTGCAATTCATTTAACTATACACCTGGTGATGGACATTTGGGCTGTTGCAAGTTTCGGACTATTAAGAATAAAGTTGCTACGAATACTCACATACATATGCTTTCTTCCCTGGGATAAATACCTCAGAGTGAAGCTCCTGGGTCGTGTGGGAGGTGTACGGACATAACTGTGTGAGGACCTGCCAAGCTGTTTTCCAAAATGCTGTACCATTTTGCATTCCTGCCAGTAACAGAGAAGAGTTTTACTTGCTCTCCATCCTCACCATCACTTGATATTGGCAGTTATTTTATTTTTTCTCCAGTCTAAGAGGTATGAAGTAGTATCTCATTATGATTTTAATTTTCATTTCCCTTATTACTAATGATGCTGAGCATCACTTCATGTGCTTACTTGCCATTTGTATGCCCTTTTGGTAAAGTGTCAGTTCAAATCACTTGTCTACTTTTTAAAATTGGGCTTTTTTTTTTCTTACTGTGTTTTGAGAACTATTTATATATTTTGGATGTAAATCTTTTTTTCAGTGTACACTTTGCAAATATTTTTGTCCCACTCTGTGATTTGCTTTTTCATTCTTTTAGCAGTGTCTTTTTAAGAACAGAAATTTTATATTTTGATGAAGTCCAGTTTATCCGGGTTTTTTTTTCTTTTATGGATTTTGGTGTCGTAGCTCAGAAATCTTTTCATAACATTTCTAAGGTCACGAAGATTTTTCTCCTATGTTTTCATGGCTTTAGGTTTTTATATTTAGGTCTCTGATTAACTTGGAGTTAATTTGTGTATATTGTGGGAGGTATGGATTGAAGGTTTTTTAAAAAAAATAAAGAACATTTGCATTTTTTGAAGACACTATTCTTTCTCAACCGAATTACTTTTGTACGTTTGTCAAAGTCAGGCATCCCTGTCCATGTGCGTGTATTTCTGGACACGCTGCAAATGTGTCTGTTACTGATCTATTCGTCTACTGTGATGCCAAGACCACATTGTCTCAATTACTGCAGCTTTTTCATGTCATGAAACCAAGTAATGTTAACCCTCCAACTTTGCTCTTCTTTTTAAAAGTCGCTCTGGCTATTCCATGTTCTTTGCACTTCAATGTGAATTTTAGGATCAGCTTGCCAATTTCTACAAAAAAGGTCTGCCAGCATTTTGATTGGTATTATGTTGAAAAAACCGAATTTGGACAGAACTGACATCTTAACAGAATTCGAGTGGAGTCTTTTGGCCCATGAACACGGTATCACGCTCTAATTATTCAGGTGTGCTCTATTTTTTTTTCAGCATCATTTGCAATTTTTAGTATAGAGGTCAAGTATTTCATATTTTGCTATTATAAATGTTTTGTAGTTCAACTTTGCGTTATTTATTGCTAGTATATAAGAATACAATTGAGCCCTGGCTGGTGTGGCTCAGTGGATCAAGTGCCGGCCTGTGAACCCAAATGTTGCTAGTTGGATTCCCAGTCAGGGCACACACCTGGATCGTGGGTTGGGTCCCCAGTTGGGGGGAAGAGAGAGGCAACCGATCAGTGTATCTCTTGCACATCAATGTTTCTCTCCCTCGCTTTCTCCCTCCCTTCCTCTCTCTCTAAAAATAAATAAAATCTTTTAAAAAATAAAAACAAAAAAATACAATTCATCTCTGTATATTGATCTTATATCCTGCAACCTTGCTAAACTCATGTATTAGTTCTAAAAATTTTTAATACAATGGATTCCCTCAGATTTTCTGCATAGATGGTCATGTCATTTATGAATAAAAACAGTTTTACTTTTTTCTGTCCAAACTGGATGCCTTTTATTTCTGTTTCTTGCTTAGTTTCACTGGCTAGGGCCTGCAGCAGAATGTTAAATAGAAATGAGATTGGACATTCTTACCTTGCTCTTAATCTTAAGGAGAAAACATTTGATACTTAATCATTACACACGATGTCAGCTGTAGGTCTTTCCCAGCTGCTCTTCATCAAGTCGAGGTTTCTGGTCTCTGAGAGTTTTTGTCACGAATGGATGCTGCAGTTAAAATTCTTTTCCCGCGTCTATGGAGATGCTCATGTGGATCTTCTTTTTTTAATATGGTGGATTTCAAGTGTTTAACCGATCTTGCCTTCCTGCGTTAGAGTCCACTAAGTTATGATGTTTGCATATTGTTGAATTTCATTCACTAAAAGTATTTTTTAGAATTTTTGTATATATCTTCATGAGGCATAATTGTCTGTACTTTTTTTCTTAAAATATATTTGTCTGATTTAGGTATGTAAGTAAAGCTGGCCTCATAGAACAAATGTGGAAGTATTTCCTCCTCTTCAAGTTTCTTCAGGAGTCTGTAGAATTGGCATTTTTCTTCCTTAAATATTTGGTAGAATTCCAGTGAAGCCATATGGACTTAGAGTTTCTTTTGTGGAAAGGTTTTTTAAACTAAAAGTTTAGTTTCATTGATAGATACAGGGCTACATGGGTTATATTTGGTGAGTTTTGGTAGTTTGTGTTTTTTAGGGAATTGGTCCATTTTATCTAGGCTATCAAATTTATTGGCATAGAGTTTTTCATCATATTCTCTTATTTTCCTTTTAATGTCTGTTGGATCTATAGAAATATCACCTCCTTTGTTCTTGGTATTGGTGATTTCATTATCTTTGCGAAAAACCGGGTTTTGGTTTCATTGATGTTTCTTTGGTTTTTCTGTTTTCAACTTCATTGATTTCTGATTTTATCTTTATCATTTCCTCCCTCCTGTTTGCTTTGGGTTTAATTTGCTCTTCTTTTTATAGTTTCATAAGGTGGAAACTTAGATAATTGCTTTTTATCCTTTTTTATTTCGAATATAAGCATTTAACCTTATAAATTTTCCTTTATTCTCTGCTTCAGTGGCATCTAACAAATTTTTATAATCTTTATTTTTACTTTTAGTTGACTCAAAATATTTTCTAATGCCCCTTGTGAAATCTCTCTGGTCCTAGACTTATTTAGAAGTATGTTGTTTAATTTCCAAATATTTGGGGATTTTCCTGATATATTTCTGATAGTGATATCTAATTTCATTCCACTGTAGTCTTAGAAATCCTTTGCAGGATTTCAGTTTTTAAAAATTTGTTGAAGTGTGTCATATGGCATAGTACGTTGTTTACATTGGTGAATGTTCCATGTGTACTTGAAAAGTATGTGTATTCTGACATTTTGGAGCCGTCTACAAATGTCGATTAGGCCAACCTGGTTGATAGCGTTTCTCAGGTCTTCTCTGACCTTACTGATTTTCTGTCTCCCTATTCTGTTGGTTACTAGGAGAGGAGTATTGAAATCTGCAACTGTATTGAAGATTTGTTTTTTTTCTTTCTGTTCTATTAATATTTGTTCTATATACTTAGACTCTCTGTTGTTAGATGCATAGATATTTGGGGTTGTTATGTCTCCCTGGTAAATTGATCCCCTTTTTGATTCTGTAAAGCCCTTATTCTCCCTGCTAATATTCCGTGCTCTGACCTCTGGGCTTTGCACAGTTTTTTTGCAACCAGAATACACTTGAGACCCAGGCCTAAGTGTATTAGGAACCAACAGCCACTGTTCAAAATCTTTCTCTCTGCTCCTGTCTCCATGATGTGGCCTTCTCAAGCATTGTCTGGGCACCTTCAGCTCTCTAAGGGGGATAAGCTGAAAAAAAGCAGGCTGAATGTTGAGAAATCCTTTGGCTCTTAAGAGCTAACCTGGTGAGCCCTGGCTGGTGTGGCTCAGTGGATTGAGTGCCAGCCTGTGAACCAAAGGGTCACCGGTTCAACTCCCAGTCAGGGCACATGCCTAGGTTGAGGGCCAGGTCCCCAGTAGGGGCTGTGCAAGAGTCAACCACACATTGATGTTCCTCCCCTTCTCCCCCTCTTTCTCCTTCCCTTTCAGCCTAGGGCAAGTCAGGCAGCCCATAGGAATTTGAGAAGACTCTGTATGTGGTGGGTATGGGGGTAAGTGTTTGGGGAGTGATATGAGGGAGAAGGATTTGGACACCTAGTCACTAGAGGAAGAAGAATAAGCTAAAACAATCTCCTGTACTCATTTAGGCCCTTTTCTCTTAATATTGTTAATTTTAAATCTCTATTACCATTTTTGGAACATAAGTGTTCACTAAGAATTTATTTGATGAATAAATACCTTACCTTGAGGAAAAAAATACTCCCTCCATGTCACATATATCAATACTGTGACCATATTCCTTTCTTAAAAGGACATGTGTCAGTCAGCTATTGCTGTGATACTAGTGTATAACAAACAACTCTAAAATCTTAGTGGTTTTCAATATCAAGGCCTTCGGGTAATGGGTCTGTGGGTTGACTGGGTGGCTTTATTTTAATTGGGTTCAAGAATACTCTTTGAGCCCTGGCTGGGTGGCTCAATTGGTTGGTTGTCTCATAAATCAAAAGGTTGAAAGTTCAATTCCCTGTCAGGGCACATACCTAGGTTGTGGATTCCATCGCCTCCAATCAATGTCTCTCTCTTACGTTGATGTTTCTCTCTCTCTCTCTCTCTCTCTCTCTCTTTCTCTCTCTCTCTCTCTCCCTTCCTCTTCCTCTAAAAATCTGTAAACTTAGTCCCAGGTGAGGATTTAAAAGGAAAGATTACTCTTTGAGTCTCTTATTGTGGAATCAAGAGCTACCACAGGCATATACTGCTCATGGTGGATTCAGAAACTTAAGAGACCAAACCAAGTCATAAAAGTATATTTAAAGCCTCAGGTTGCATCATATTTGCTAATGTTTCATTGGCCAAGCAAGTCATAAAGCCCAAAGTTAAGCAGGGAGGATATATATATTCTGTTTGTTATATACAGTGTTTATTATACACTGTTCTCACAGCAACACCTAACTGTTCACTAATACATGTCCTTGAAAGGAAAGGACATGGTCACTATATATATATATATATATATGACATAGAGGGAGGGTCTTTTTTTTCTCAAGTGTAGGCATTTATTCATCCAACAAATTCTTAATGAGCACTCATGTACCAGACATGGTAACACACACACACACACACACACTTTACATTGCCCTTATGGCCACTCTGGGGGGCAAGGCAAAGCCACGTGGCAGAGTGCAGACACACAATTCCATTTCAGAAGAGAGCTGTGAACAGTCACCCAATCTGCCACAGGCACCTGCAATAGTAATTACCGGGCCACAGGTGTATGCCAGGCACCGTTCTAATCACTGTACATATAGTACTTTATGTCTAATAACACCTTGTGTGATGGCTTTAAGGGTGGATGGAAATACAGAAGTTCTTTTGGCTTTTGCTTAGCCTCACAGGGCTGCAAAGTAAACTGAAAGTTATGTGTGTTATAATGCTGCAAAATTCCCTAAAATTTTAAAATTCTGTGTTAAAAAATTCCTCATGGAAGAAGTCCAGATATTTTGTATTGTCATTCTGGGAGTTGCCTGAGAATGTTTCGGTCATTTTTTAAATCTTTGAAAAGCAGTATATGCCCTTAGTGTTCATGTTAGTAAAAGACAGTTAGTAAATATTTATTACATTCTTCTTGTACACAAGGCGCTACTGTGCTGTACTGTTGGGGTTCCTGCCCTCGGGGAACTTAGGATTGAGCCAGAAGGGAAAGGGCATTTCCATAAGGACAGCTGACTATAGCTCAGGGCAGTAAACGCCAGGTGCTAATGGCAGCCTGGAAGGCAATAGCTTGGAGGAAGGACTGACCCGTGCTTTTGCCCTGGTACAAAAATAAAGTCCTGTCCTAAAGTCCTAATATGGTCCTGGGTCCCTCCCCACACCTATGTATTTGGCTCCTGTCCTATCTGTGTAAAGGTTTCTTTGTTTTGGATATTTAGAAAAAATGTGAATTGTCATACAGTGCATCACTTCCTAAGATTCCAAAAGTTTCCTAGAGAAACACAGAGCAAACCACAGAGCTACATTTCATTGATTTGGTGAACATAGTTTATGACACTGATCCTTCCCTGCCTCTATGCTCCGCTCTTTATTTCTAGGTGCCAAAAAAGAGTGCAGCCCAATAAAAGTAGGAGATGTTTGTTCCAAGCTTTGACACCAATGCTCACAAAACCCCCTGCCTTACTTTACTTCAGTGTCTTTATTTCTTTGTTTGCCCGAGGGTCCTGAGGTAGTTTCGGTTCGCACACAGGGAAGGAAAGAGGCTTTGGAAGTTAATTTCCTTTCAAAGCTCTATGCTGTTGCCAATCCCAAGTCGGAGACAAAGGTGGGAAGAGAGGAGTACTGTGATTTCTGAAATGTGAGTGCTGTGAAAATGTATGTTTGACCTCAAGTTTTTGTCTTTGAGTAATATTATAGGGATAAGGATTTTGTTTTTCATTTTGATTTTCTCTCAGTTCAGTTATTAATTTCAAGTGTTTTTGTTCAGACACGTTATACTTTTCATGTTGGTTTTCTTTATTGGCCCTTAACTCATATGAAACACTATGTAAAACGAAGGTCAGTGTGAGACCTTGGATTCTTGCAAGTGCCATAAAACTTGTGAAGTGGCTCTGGCCTCACTGGGTTGTGAAATAAGAGACCTGCCCAAACACTCCCTGACCCTGGCAGGGGCTACACCAACCAGCGTGGTAACAACCTTCAAATTTTTGGCCCCTGGCAAATTTTTTGATTGAAAGTGATGAAATATGCCCTTTGTAGTCTACTCATTTTGACAGAGAAATTCCCATTTTATTTAAATTTTGAGACACAAGAGGAAAAGTGTGGGCTCCTCTCACTTTTGAAGAATGGCTGTGAAGGGCATGGGTTTAATAATCCCCTTAATCATAAGGCTGCGCATTTGTATCTTTCCATGATTTTATCCACCATTAAGTCACCTCATCTGCCAGCCTCATATCCTGAAAACCACAGGGTGCATCTTGGTGCTCTCAAGAGGAGCTGGGTTTTCCCAGAGCTTTGTCTCACACTGCCCTCTACGTACCTCTCAGGCCTTTCTTGCTAGGGATGCAGGGAGGGCAGGAGGGAGAGAGGAAAAAGTGAAAACAATAGTTTTGTTTTTTATAAATAAATATAAAAGTAAGGACATTTATACAAACCATAAAATTGATTAATTTCACTTCATCAAAATTAAAAAGCTCTTCAAAAGATACGATGATCAACTCTGGTCAGTGTGGCTCGGCTGGTTGGAGCATTGTCCTATAACCTGAAGATTGCAGGTTTGATCCCCGGTCAGGGCACATTCCTAGGTTGAAGGTTTGACCCCTGGTCCAGGTGCACATAGGAGGCAACCAAGCAATGCTTCTCTCTCACGTTAATGTTTCTCTCTCTCCTTCCTCTCTCCCCCTTTCTTTCTCTTAAAGCAATGAAAAAAATGTCCTCGGGTAAGGATAAAAAAAAAGATTGATGATCATGGAAAAACTGGACAAACATTAGGAGAAAATATTTACAAACATACATCTGATTGAAGACCGAAATGTAAAACCTAAAGCTGTAAGACTCTAGAAGACAACGGGGAACACTGTTGTGGTCTTGGGTTAGCCAAACATTTCTTAAATATGACACAAAAGAACAATTCATAAAAAATTAGCAAGTTGGACTTCATTAAGATTAAGAACTTCTGTTTTTTGAAATATACTATTAAGAAATGAGCCACGGACTAGTAGGAAATATTTGCTAATCACATACTCATAAGTGGTTTGTATCTAGAACAAATAAAGAACTCTCATAACTCTGTAATAGGAAAACAAATAATCCCTCCAAAAAATGGGTAAGTGGTTTGAATAGACTTTTCACCAAAGAAGGGATCCAGATGCAAATAAGCATGTAGAAAGATGCCCAATATCATTATTCATTAAAGAAATATAAATTAAAACCACAAGATATTACCATATGCCTATCAGAATGGCTTTTTAAAAATAAAACAAATAAACAAAAAACCTGGCCATTCTAAGTGCTGATGAGTCTTGAAATGATGTAGCAACTTTAAAAGATTCTTTGGCTATTCTGATAAACGTACGCTTACCATATGACCTAGCAGTCCCACTTCTAAGCATTTGTGCGCCATTGTTGAAATGAAAACACATGTCCACACCAAGTCCTGTATGAGAGTGTGTATAGCAAGCAGCTTTATTCATAATGGCCCAAACCAAATCAGCCCGAATGTCCATCGACCCATGAATGGGTGTACAAATTGTGGTATATCCATACCAGGGACGGCTGATTCACGCCAGAGTATACCTTAATTTAAAAAGCTTGCTGCAAGTTAAAGAAGCCAGACTCAAGTGGCTACATACTACTACATGATTCCATGCATGTGAAAGAAATAGACCAGTGATTGCCAGCGCTCGACTGAGAGTACGGAGGGGACAGTTACAGATGGACTCAAGGGAGCTTTCTTAGGGCGACAGAGTGTCTATAACTTGGTTGTGTCATATACATTTTCCAAAACTTACAGGACTATATACTAGTACATGTGTATACATTAGTATATCTTTCTCTATATACTAGTGTATATGTATATATTGCTGTATATATTGAATATACCGTAAACCTGATTAAAAAGAATTATCCAGCTTTACCATAACATTTGAAAAATGTTAAATTTCAAATGAAAACAGACAACCGAATCAAATTCAGCATAGAAAGTTTAGGAGATACACACTAAGCAGGAGAAAAGAAATCACCTATAATTACAGTACCCATAGATGATTAGTGCTAAGAATGTCATGTATGTACATTTTTTAGTATAAAGTTTTGTAGCTCAAAATTACCATTTTCTCCTCTACCATCATTTCCTGTGGCCACCTGGTATTGTACCACAGAGTATTTTTAGCAAATTCTCTGTTATTGGACATTTAGGTTACTTTTAATGTGTCACTTTCCTAAGTAGTGCTTCAATAAGCATTCTAATATGCATATTTGTGGATCAGCATGATTTATTTCTTTAAGATAAATCCCCAGGGGTAACATTGCTGGTTCGAAGGAAAGGCACATTTGTAGGGATATTGTTGCAGGTGTTAAATTGCCTGCTGAGAGTCTGTACCAATTTACATTGAAGCTCCCTTAACTTCACTTTATCCTCTTTCACAACTTTTCTTCTAAATTCATCTTACTCCTCAAGAGATGCACAGAGATACGATGCTGCTGGCCTTGTGGATGGAGGAAGGGGTCTCCAGAAGCTGCAAGAGGCAAGAAACAGGTCCCCAGCCCTCTCCCTCGCTCCCCTCCCTTCCCAGCTGTTGGTACTTACTCTTTCTCCCACCAAATAAACTTAATTTATTTGTTAGTAATTTATTTTTCTCACAGTTAATTTTAGCAACCAAGCTAAGGAAATAAAAAGTTCAATCTAAAAAAATCCACCTTGCCTTTATCACACAGACTTACACTAATGTGTGAATGCTGATACACATTTTGTGCCCTGGAAACCCCGTGAAGAGACCCCATCCTGATTGCAAGGACCTTTAGAGGTCCTCTGACCAGCCTCTCAGACCTGTTTCTACTGTTACTTATTATCCCTGCTGAGTTTGGTCTTTATCCTGGACACACCAGGAGCTGTTCTGATTACATTCGGGGCAGCTGGGGAACCATAAGGTCAGATCTGTATCTGAGAAAGAACTCTGGTCCCAAGGGAGCGCAGCTCGGCAGACACCTAGATTTTAACCCAGTGAGACCCATTTCTGCCTTCTGACCTCCAGAATTACGTGTCTGTACAGTGACAGATGGGAAAAACTCTCCAGGAACCAGAATCTGTGTTAACAACCTTGGGAGCCCAGAACCTAAAAGCGAGGGCCTCTGGCTTTCCCATCCTCCTTGCAGCCGATCAGGTTTTGCTTATGTGAGGAAACAGGAAAGCAGCCCAGGAGATGTCTTCATTTGCCTGGTTACTGCTGCTTCCTTCCCTGGATGCTGTGCTGTGAGGGGGCGATGTTTGGGGCTGTGGCAGCCACCTTGTCAGCATAAGGAAAAGGCCAGAACCTTACAGAGTTGTTGACCCAGTGCCCTGGATGAATCAGATCTGCAACCACCTGCACTTAGACTTCTCACTATGTGGGATGACTGTATGCATGGGTTATTGCACAAAATTCAAATCAACAACAAAAAGAGGAAAAAGAACAAATGCTGGTGGCAGCGGTGTGGAGAAGGATTAGAGGGGTCCCTGCAAGTTGCCTATTTGCTCCACTCCCCACTCTCCTGGCCTTGTTTCACAAAGAACTACATTTCCCAGGCTCCCTTGCCATTTGACTTCCAGGTAGATGGAGCCCTTGGAAGGAGGGAGTGGGAGAGAAGCCAGGGTATTTTAAAGTCCTTATGCCTCTGGCGACATCTCCTTTAGAGGCTGCGTTTCTCCATTTCCTCAGCCAGGAAAGCCCCTCACTCCCTGCCCAGCAGCTCCTCCTGCGTTTCAGCCTGGCCACACAGCCTAGCCCCTGGGTGCTGGCAGCCACACTTCCTCCCCGCCCTAGGAGTGGTAGCAGCTTCCTACAGATGCTAATCTCCACATTGGCTAAGACCTCCTGTTAGCCGCTCAGCAATTCTATCCCTGGCAAGCCAATTCCCTGTGTTCAAGTTCCACTTTTGGAAAGACCTACAGTGGCTTCTGTTTCCCTGATTGGACTCAGATGGATACAGAGGGGAACAACAGCAGGTAGCAGCTCAGTGGAAACAGCATCTACGAAAAGCTAGGGAACAGGCCCAGTCAGTCCCCCGGGGAAGTCAAGCACATACAGGGATGATTTCCATATACTGCTGTACTAAGGGCGCAGGTATGAGGGGAGACAATTGTCACTGCAGACAAGGCACGCTAAAAGCCTGAACAAAGGCAGTGGTGGGTGATCAGAGAAAGGACTTGACCAATTAAATGTGAAACTCTCTCCACCCTTCAAAATCTAGTTCCCAAGCTACCCTCAACCATGATTGTGCCGCGGATGTCCCCCAATGGAAATTCTCTGTCCTGCCTCGTGTGCAGGTGGCGCTTTGTCTTGTCACTGCTATGGCATCTATTCCACTTCTCCTTTAGCCCAATAAATTGCCAGTGGTAAGGGCTGACACAGGCGCTTACAAAGCGTCAGACAAGGATTAACCAGTCCATCACTTTGTCCTCACATCAGCCCTATCAGGTGAGGACAATTAACAGCCTCTGTTTCACAGATGAGGAAACTGAGGCACAGGGCAATTTAATGATTTGCACAAGGGCACACAGGTAGTGAACAGCAGAGCCAGGAATTAGTATGTCTTCCAAGTTCATGCTCTTAACCGTCACGCACAAAGCTCAGTATCTCTACACACCGTATTCCGACTGGTTTCCTGCAGAGGAGCATGAAGCTTCTCTGGGAGCTGGTTTTGGATGTTAAGAAGCACTTACTAATAAGTTATGCACTCCAGGCCTTTGCACGGGCTGTTCTGTCAGCTGAGAACACTTTCTCGGCATTGGCACAGTGGCTTCTGTCTGTTCCTCAGTTCAGGCTTAAATGCTACCTCCAGAGCAAGATCCTTCCTGCCCATCCTCATAAGCAAGCCCCCTCTTCCCTGCTCTGTCCTTCTCCAGCCCTGGACCCTATTCGTGTCCTCCCAAGAGCACATTGTTGTTCAAGCTGTTGTGCTTGATTCCTCACCGTCTCCCAAACTAGACTAAAAAGCCTAAGAAGTAGAACACACACCTGTTTTACTCACCACCACTTGCACAGGGCTCATCGGGGCACCTAACATCTGGCTGAAGCTCAGTAAATACGAAGGGAGGGCAACTTCGCAGTGAAGTGCATAAAACACGTGCTCGCTGTCGTACGACACACACAATTATTAGGAAATAACCCTGTCTGGAACTTAAATGGAAGGAGCAATCAGGCAGTGGTTAGGAACTGGGAGTTTTCCAAATAATCCCCAATGTCCTAAAGGAGTGAAAAGAACAGTGCTAACAAGGTGTTCTCCGAGAGAATAGTTCCGGTGAACCAATCAGTGGGATAGGTAATCTCCCTCCAAAAAGTGATCAGGTCTATTTGGCCCGATTTTGGTTTATGTTTTGTTATCACTTTCATATCTGAGATGAACACAGCCCATATTTTAGTTTGGTTAAACTAAACTAAAGCACCCACTGAGCCATGGGTGCTTTCTCAAGAGTACCCTTCCCACCTGGACTCGGGTTCTTGGTGGGATGTTGTGGAAAACCAAGATGTCAAGGAACAACCTGCGAATGTCCTGGTTAGTCACAAAGCCCCTGAATTTGACATCTGTTTGATTGCAAGTAAACAGTTTGCAATTTTGAAATGAATGATATGCTGTTTAACCTGAGAGCTAATTATAGCAAGAAGGTTGCAGGACAGCAAATGCTTGTCGCTTGGTTATGAAACCAGCCCCCATGAATTAGCACATGTCCCAGTAAGTCAGTCACTCCAAAATTACAAGATACCCACAGCTCTTGAATTTTTGGCTGAAGGATTTTAACTTTTTAAATACTTCAGTTCTTTTGTACAGTATAAAATAGCCCACATTGAGAGCTATTCTCTGCTTAGTGATGGTATAACACCTGGAGTAGGAAAAGGATTTTTAAAACATTCTTTAGCTCGGTGAAGAAAATATTGACAAGATAGAGGAAAAGCAATTTGACAAGTCTCCTAGGGATTCGAACACCCTAGGGAATCTTCCTATACACACACAGTGTTAATCAAACAGCAAGTATTTGGTCTGTAGTATGATAAGGTCAAAACAAGCTACAGATGGGTCCATGCTCATGTTTCTCCAGTCCTTGGGAGCCCATTTTATAGACTGGAAAACTAAGGTGTCGGAAGCTGAGTACAATTCTTCAGAAGGCCATCCAGTACCTTGCTTACTCAGAGAGTGATCCTTGGACTGGGAGTGTTACCTGGGAGTGTATTAGAAATGCAGGCTCTCAGCGCCCCCAGACCGTGCTGAAGCAGAACCTGCATTTCCGTAGGGTCCGCAGGAGATCTGGACGATCCTTCCAGCCTGAGAGCACGGATCTTGCCGGCAGCGCAGGAGGCGGGACTGCCGTCCTTATCTTCTGGCTTGAGTGGACCGTTCCACTAGGGCCTTGGCTGAGCTGTTACCTCCTCAAGGAAGCTTTCCATGACCTTCCTGGCCCATTAGTTGTCCTTGCCATGGGATTTCAGAGCTCCCTACCCTTTCCCAGACATAGAAACTGTCACATATTTACAGCCAAGTCAGGCAGACAGGCAATTTAATGGGCAATTATAGTGAAGCCAGTGAGGGCCAGGCCCAGATGTGCCCGGATCCTGGTGCTGAAGACTCGCTGGATGCACCAAAGAGGGCCATGCCTTCAGGGGTATCTTCTTTCCAAAAACGATTCCACTGCGAAACCACCAAGCACATCTCTATAATTTAAGATGACCATTTGGACCCGGTCTTTGAATGGCATTCACTTACAGGCGTCAGGGCAGTCTGTAATATTCCCATTTCTATTTAGAGCCCTTGCTTGCCATTTATGAGGTTGAGTTAAATGAACTTCAACAGATGGTAATAACCACACCTCAAGTATCATCCCAATAAAATCCAGTAATTAGGGCAGCACCTTTCCTATCATTTTCAGTCTAGAGGGCCCCACCCTGTCCCCTAATTATCACGGTCCGTAGGGCACAGCCCCAGGAGACAAACAAGGAAACCCTTCCCAGCCAGCTGTTCTTCAGTCTCTTGCCCGTTTAGAGAGTGGTTCTGTCCCTTCCTGCTAAATCAACTATGTTGTGGTTTGGGGATGAATGTTGCCTGTTTCTAAATGCTGTGTGAAGCTCTGGGTATGACAGTGTTTGCAGTCATCAGAGGTCACCTCGCCAGCTGGCTAACTCACAGGATGTTATGGAGGACATGGTCCCAGGAAGCAGTCTGCAAATGTCACACACACACACGCACACACACACGGTTGTGGATGATGTGGGGATTGGCTTTGGAGGCTCTCCAGCTCTTCTAGACAAACTGGCCAGTTCTTCCTGAGCTGCTTTTTAAGCTTTTCCTGGGATTAAGTTACCTCAGGACCCAAACTGAATTTATTTCCAGTCCCCTTCCCAGGTTAGTCTCATACCTACGTAACACTTTCTTGAAGGCTAGGGAAAAAAGCGCGAGCGAGGAGTAGTAGCCCATGGGATGGCAAGAAAGGAAACGGAGAATGCCGTGGTGCGAAGCAGATTCACACTGTGTCGGGGACGTAGGCCTGGGGATGGGGCGGCGAGCCTGAAACTGCAGGGGAAGAATCTGTGTTGAAACGTAGGGAGAAGTGCTTGAATCTAAGAGTTGAAGGTAAAACTTGAGTGACTCCAGAAGATTTTGCCGAGGTAGATTATGGGACTACTTTTCTAGAAGTTCCTTTAGAAAAGAGAGTGTTCTCTGGACTGGTTTAATTTCCTCTAGAGGCGACAGAACGGATGGCATAACCTTTATGCGGACACTTAGGTTTTATTTCCATTCTCTGATTTCCTCCCTCTGGCAGTACCTTAAAGGGTCATAATTTCTGGTGGCCCCCTCCCTTTTATTGATCAAAAAAGACCTTAAAAGTATTACCTTATCCATAAAGCTTTTACAAATGAACTAAAAATAGGTTTTAGAGCCTATTTCTTTTCTGAAGGAAGAGAGGGGAACTGACATTTAACGAAAGCCTCCAAAGCCCCGCTGGGTCAAGCTGCTTCATTTTCCTTATTTCATCAAATCTTCAGCTGTGCCTGTCTACCTGTATTTCATTTATTTTATTTATTTTTCAGGTGAGGAAATCTTAGAAAGATGAAATCACCTCTGCTCGTGCAAATTAACCCAAATAAACTCTAGAACTCAGGGTATTTTCCTTACTTCATGCTGCTTCTAAACTTGCCCTTTTTATTTTTTTGCTCACAGATAGACAGATACATAAAACCCAGCCTCAGCACTGAGCAAAACATAAAGATTTTTATTTATACCTAAATTAGATAGCTATGCTGTTTTATAATAACTGTTTTTAAGCTTTGTATGATTGGGCTCAAGTGTTGGGAGTATACATTTTCTTTTGATGATACTCGTAAATTCCTCCAGGGAAGAGGTCAGTGTTTTCATTCGTTTCTGGTCCCCCCTGACTGGGTCCCCTGGCTCTGGCACATTCACTGCTTGCACTCAGTAGACATTAGTACGTGATTGACAACCAACCAAGGACAAGGGCCCTATCTATTGAATTTGCTTTTCATTAGTCTTCAGAAACCCTGGCAGGGAAGCACATGAGAGGGTGTCTCATTTATGTAGGAGAACCCACTGCAGACGCCTTTCCTTACTGGCCTCTGGTCTCAAGCTGCTTGCTTTTTAAATTAAGCTTCCTAACCAGTGTTTCAACTTGGAAATCTGGACGTCTTTTGTCAACAGCTACGGGGACGGCTGGGCGCTCGTGGACGTGGCCTTGTCAAAGTCCTTTTAAGTCTGTGAGGTAACGCGTGATGAGTCAGGACAGGAACCAAAGGCCCAGTGACCTCAGGCTGAGCTGTTTAGGGGAGCTAAATATTGCACTGGCAGGCTGGGCTCCGTTCTGCATACATTACAGGATTCTAACTGCAGTTGGCTAGTAACTAGGTTTTAAAATATTTCCCTTATGTAACCATGTTATACACTGTTAGCTCCTCATGGATTTAGGGCAGGGTGTTGCTCTGGTCCTTAGCAGGAAAGGGGGGGCATATGCAAATGCAGTAATTCAGAAGAATGTTTGAAAGGAAAAATTTACCAAGGTGTGGGTGGGGTTGAAGGCAAGTGACCAGGAATAGAGCAGGAACCTGGGATTAGCCACCTGGGGGAGGAGGTACCAACCATGGCCTGAAGGGGCAAGAGGAGGGACCGATTATGTGGGGACAATAACTGTTTATAGAGGATCACTGTGGCCTTCAAGTAGCAATAGGCAGCAATCTTGAAAGGAATGAGCTGGGGAAGAGCATGCCTTGGCCTTACTCTCTGCCTATCCTCTGATCTCCACCCATTGGTTGGACCCAATGGAAGTCAGAAGGCAAGAGGCTCCTGAGGCAGTTCAGACAAGTCAGCCTTTCTGAGCACAGGGCAATAAGAACAAGGGTAAGCACACATCTGTGGACACATGGAAATGTCCAGAGAAACAGCAAATCTCAAATCTTCTCATTTGGAAACTATTTCCATTGGATGTTAAGAAGTGTTCTTTAGCAATAAAAATAAATAAATAAATAAGAGGCTTGTATGAGAGGATAAGGTGGAAAATACTGAGTTAAAGGAAGTTAAGCAGCTCTTTTTACTTCGGGACTTCTGAAGAGCTCTAAAATGCTAATGCATATTGAGATTCTTTAATGGAAAAGGTCTATTCACCAAACTTAGTTGGCCATGGCCATGATCCTTGAAGAAGTATCTCACAGGAATTGCATCACCAAGAACTTCCTTTAGCTTAAAATGTATTGATTAAAGGCAAAAAAAGAGAAAAATCCGGAACTTTTGGAAATCAGTATTGCTAAGTTACAGGCAACAATATAATTTTTAGCAGTCAATGAAAAGTGGCCCAACAAAAAAACAGAACATCACCCCGTACCTTCCTAGTCTGGGTTAGGCTTTGGCATGAGGGAAGAGAGGCCTCATGTGAAGAAGGCCTGGCCAACTCCCATGATGTCAGCCCCCTCTTGGGGCCAGCCGATGATGCTATCACTCTCATCTTTTTCTCTAAAATTGTGGAAAGTACCAGTTGCTTTTCAAGACCACCCACAGTTGTCCCATTACCCCCTGCATGTGGGTGGCCTGTGTGCACCTGGCAATAGGATGCCTGACTCCCAAACAAGCATGGACTGAACTGACCATCGAGTCAACTCCTTTCGATTTCCCTTATCACTCAACTGTCTGAGGCACAGTGTGGGAAAACCAGCCAACCAACCACCTAACCAACAACTTACCTTGTTGATTGATCACAAGCTACATAAATGATAGTTTATTAAACAGTCCTCTATTCATCGATAGTCTTTACCACTCTAAAATATTCCTACTTAAGTATCACGACAACTCTGTGAGACATAATTGTGGCTTTTTACCAGTAGGGAAGCCAAGTCTCGGGGATATGAAGTGACTCATTCAAGGTCACTTGGTCACATTAGAACTGGAAACTGGGTATTTTGGTCCCTAAGTTGATGCTCTACCATGCTCCCTTTCTCTTGCAGAGGCCCAAAGAAGTAGAGAAGAAAGGTCACTTTCAAAGCATATGTCTAGTTCTTTGTTGCTGCTAAGAGAGTAGCACCTTGAATGGACTTCCCAGGGCTTGGCAGGGCAACTAATGAATCCTCAGGTATGCAGTTGTAGTTCCAGAACCATACAGGGAGGTAGAGGGAATTCACCCGCATTGGAAAGTGAGGGGGACTGAGTTTGGCCCTGAGAGAACACCAGAGGGTGGGGTGAGGAAACAGAGACTAAGGAAGTCTAAAGCCAGGTGGAAGGGACCATGACACACAGCAGGGGATTCCCTGGGAATGCAACTGGAGGACTTCCAAGAATAGAAAGATCCATTGTTCAACTTGAAGATGTACAGAGTTTTGGTGCCATAATTCTTTTCTGAGCCTCAAATGTGAACCTTGTACGGGTGGTGTTTTTGAAGGAAATCATGCCCTAACATGGGCAGCCCATGGAGAAAAGGCAAGGCGACTGTTGCAGGGGAGTAGCTCGGGGGAAATGAGCTCAGCAGAGGGAGAGGTGGGGAAGGCGAGAAGACCCGAGGACCCCTTTCCCAATGCCGAGAACCTCTGGAGGGTTTGCAGGCGTGAGCACTGCCACTGCACGTGGAATGGATTGAACAGTTTTATTGGCTCCCCAAGCAGTCCGATGCTTTGCCCGACATCTGGGTTATTGCTACATCTGTCCCAGTTGTCCCATCACGGTGCTTTGATTTCCCCAGAGGAACTGCAGGCTCCTAGGCCCTCCTTTCCAAGTCTGAAGCACTCAGGGTCTCTCTTCAGATTTCTGTCAGCCCCTGGGGAACTGCAAGGAACGCCCGGTTCCTGCTTCAAACTCCTGACTGCAGGAGCACTTCATGTTGGGGTAGCTACAGATGCAGGGAAGTGGTTTCTTCTTTGCTTGCTTGTTTGTTTGTTTGTTTAACTGCTCAGGCAAACCCGATGGGACTTGGCCTTACGTGAACACCACACCTATCAGCAGCCCCATTTCTGCTGCTTCCCAGGAAGTACTGGCTGCATCCTGGACGTGGCCCCAGGACTTCAGACTGTTCCGGGGATGCTCACTGGCAACTCACCTGTCCTCTGCCCAGTAGCAATGCCTACTTCCATGATTCATTTCTCCCATTTGGATACGAACTTGTCAGCAGCATGCAGGAACGCATAGTGCCCTGCAACCTGTGAGCCACATGGTGGAAGGATCTACCTATGGCAGGTGAAAAATGGCCTCCCAAAGATGTCCTTGTCCTGATTTCCAGAACCTGTGACTATGCTCCCTTATGTGGTAAAAGGGACTTTTCCAGTGTGATTACCCAAAGGCTCTGGAAATGGGAGATCATTTGGGATTACCCAGGTGGGCTCAATGTAATCACAGGGGTCCTTATAAGAGGAAGGCAGGAGGGCCAGAGTCACAGAAGGAGATGTGACCATGGACGCAGAGGCAGCGAGGAGATGGGACAACATCTCACTGCTGGCTTTGAAGGTGGAGGATGGGGCCAGGAGTCCAGGCGTGTGGGCAGCTCCATACACTGGAGAAGGCCAGGAAACAAATTATCCTCTGGAGCTTTCCAGAGGAACGCAGGCCTGCAGACCCCTGGACTTTAGCCCACTGAAATGTATTTTGGGCTTCGGACCTCCAAAACTATAAGATAATACATATGTGTTGTTTTCAGCCACTACATTTGTGGCAGTGTGTTACAGTGGCAGTAGAAACTCTACCACTAACCCAGAGTGGAATCCTAAAGAAATAAAGCATGGGTCAGAAAATATTTTCTGGACCTGGGCTGGGTGTTCACGTATTGTAACGGTAACTGAACATTAAAGAACAAACTACAAAGTCAAAATAAAATGTATCCAAGTCCCGTCACCCTAAAACAATGTGTGTCATTTGATTCTGTTCCCTGTCAGTCAGGATTTGGCCCTCTGTATATTTTAAATGTAGTTAAAATTAGAATACATGTAAAATTTTGTGATTGCTTCATCATAAGCGTACTTCTAAATTGCTACTAAATCTTCATAATCATCGTCTTAAATTATTCCACAAACCTCCTCTGAGAGAATCTGCCATAATGTACCAAATGTTTCCAGGGTTGTTATGCATTTCAGCTGGAGACAATGCTTCGCCATCACACTGAGTGTGTATCAAAGGTGAGCTCACGATTTGGTGACCAAGGAGCTGAATGGCCTTGGGGGGAGTTCTTCCTGCCTCCGGGGCCTCGCTGAAACAGGAGACGGCCCTCCACAGGATTGCTGCACAAATTCAATGAGATACTGATGTCTTGCCTCCACCCCCTCGCCCCGGGGTGCTGAGCACATAATAGGTTTGCAATAAATAACTTGTATCACTTCTTTTTTCAAATGCTCATAGCAATTTGCTAATTTTTTTTTATCATTCAGGGTCCCAATTTTCCCAATTCTTTTCTAATCATTATTATTATTATTGAAACTGGTGATAAGTTTTTTAAGTACCTTTTAATCTTTAGAGTCCCCTGCCACCTCTGTCTCTATTTTTGGTGAAGAAACAGGGTCCTCTGTTTTGAGACTCTGCGCCTGGTTTTGCTGATCAAATCTCTATGCTGTAGTGTGATAGTTTGACAGGTGCCTGTCTCCCTGTATTTTCTGCGAATTGGAATTAAAGCCAGAGGCTCCATCAGATTCAAGTTCAATTCTTTCGGTGAGAGCACATCGCAGACGGTGTCATGAACTTTCACAAGGAGGCCCGTGAGGTCTTGCCGACTCTCTTTTCTGTGGCGTCAGCCCCACTCACAGATTTTTCTAGGTCCATTTATTTCTTAGGAGTTACAAAATAATGGCATTTTAACTC
Source organism: Desmodus rotundus (assembly GCF_022682495.2). Lineage (NCBI taxonomy): Eukaryota > Metazoa > Chordata > Mammalia > Chiroptera > Phyllostomidae > Desmodus > Desmodus rotundus. The sequence continues at coordinate 158,558,094 of NC_071390.1, read as the reverse complement.
TTTTACCTTTTCATGTATTCGCTGGAATCATTTTATAAACTTCCTGTCAACTAGTTGGCACCCTGAAGGACATTTTGTAAAGAAAGGCAAGATAAACGCTTGGTTCTTTATCTTTATTTACCAAATATTTTTAAAATGAGTTCGGTTTCCTAGTATCTGTTGAAAAGGAGGAATGCATTTGCAAAAATTGTTATCATTATGAACTCATAAATGTAGGTGACTGCAGTAAAACTCCTATTGGTACTCACAATTTGCTGTCTTTGACAAGTGGGACCCTCTTCAGATTGGCTCCCGTGCCCGTCGACAGGGCGTTTGTAATCTGACAGCTTCCTTGTGTTTCTGATATGACATGGCATGTAGACTTACCTTGAACATGTCTTTTCTCAGACCTCGAATCAGCCATTTCCTCAAGGAGTCCTTTTGGTACAAAACAGTATTTAAGGACCACAGCCTGGGTACTAAGGGTACTCGATGCTGTTGGGTTAGTCACTGGTTTTAGGCCTTTTTAATAGTCAGAGCTAAGAATTTTTTATTTTGAAAAAAGTTTCATTGATTTATTTTTACAGAGTGGGGAAGGGAAGGGGGAAGAGAGGGAGAGAAACACCGATTGGTTGCCTCTCACTCCTGACTGGGGACCAGACCTGCACCTGGCACGTGCCCTGACTGGTAACCAAACTGGTGACCTTTGCTTTGCAGGACAATACCCATCTAACTGAGCCTCACGGGTCAGGGCCTAAGAATTTTTTAAATTAAAGATTAAATACATCAAAAGTCCATACTAATATTACGATTCAATTCCGGGACTATGGGTTTTTAACTTCGCTTTATTTAATCTTATATCTGTGACCCATTCCTTTCTGGTTCTGCACACCAATGTATTTATCCAGAGCCTTTATCCAGAATACACATACAGCAGTCTCGAAATAACTATCCCAGCACTGCCATCAACAATATGATTACTGAAATCAATTTAAGATTGTTCACAGCTTTATTTTTTTTCTTGGTCTTAGTTTATATCCTGCTGGGGGTCCCTCAATTTACTGTGCTTTAAAGTCATTTGAAATGGCTCCTGTGTGGTATGCCACCAATTCTATACACTGTTCAGTTCCTATTTTCATTTAGTTATTACCTTTAGGAATTCGAAACATCTTTATTTCATTATTACATAAAATATGTACATGGCCCCTAAATCTGAGCTACAAACCATGGGATGTTTAGCGAAGTCCAGCATCTGTTTCTATACACTCTAACTTACTCCCCCTGTCCCATACGTACCCATTGAAGACTGGTCTTGTTCTTTTCCTACTTTTCAAACTATAAGCAAATACATATATTCTCTATTCTCCTCTTTTCTCTCTAAAGCTATGCATAATTTTTTAAGGATTTTTTGCAGAGCAACATCGAGTGAAGAGTACACTTCCCGTTTACCCCCTCTCCCCACAAACACGCAATCTCCCCAGCCACCAATCCCACACTGGAGGATTCCTATTGATGAACCTGTGTTCACACATTACTATCTCCCAAAGGCTGTGGTCTGCGTTAAGGTTGTTCCCGCTTGCTGTTGTGCCTTCTATGGACTTGGGCAGACGTGTACTGACCTGTGTCCACCGTTACAGTGTTGGACAGAGTGGTTTCAATGCTCTAAGACTTCTCCTTGCTCTGCCTATTCATCCTTCCTCCCTCAACCCAGATATGCACTTCTTCAATCATTTCTTAAACCCAATATCCTGGAGACCACTGCAGGATGTTGGGATATTCTTCATTTCTTTTTACACCTACAGAGCCCTCTGTGGCGTGGCTGTACCACAGGCCGTGCAATCTCTGTGCATTAAATGGTCGCACTATAAAATTGCATCGTATGGATACGTTAAGATTTATTTAACCAATTGTCCATTATTGGTTATGTTTTTACAAAGATTGTTTTGCTATTACAATTAACACTGAGATGAACCTTTCTATATACACACATTTTGTTGGAAATTTCTGACTGTGTTACTAGGATGAGTTCCTATCAAAAAAGTTATTGAGGCCCTGGCTGGTGTGGCTCAGTGGGTTGAGCACCAGCCTGCGAACCCAAAGATTGCTGGTTCGATTCCCAATCAAGGCATATGCCTGGGTTGTGGGCCAGCTCTCCAGTTGGGAGCATGAGAGAGGCAACCAATTGATGTTTCTCTTACACATTGATGTTTCTCTCCCTCTCTTTCTCTCTCCCTTCCCCTCTCTCTAAAAAAATAAATAAAATCTTTTTTAAAACATTGTTGAGAATATCATAAAGTTATTGCAAAACAAACTAGCCCAAAGCCTGTGACTTAAAACAACCATCATTTGTTTAGCTCATGGTTCTGGGGTCAACAATTTGGGTTGGCTCCATCCAGGTGGTTCTTATTATCTAGGCTGCCCTGCATCACGCATCTGTAGTTATCCGCTAGGGGGGATGGGGACCAGCTTGTCTAAGGTGCCATCAGCTAGGACAGCTGGTCTATGCTTCACTTGGTCTCATCCTGTGACAGGCCAGCCCCAGCTTGTCACGTGATGGCTGGACAGGATTCCAAGAGAACAAGCAGAGTGTGTAAGACTTGAAATTGGCACACCATCACTTCTGGTACATTCTACTGACCAAAGCAAGTCACAAGGGCAGTGGGGAAATAGACTCCACCCTTGAACAGGAGCAGCTGTAAAGTCACTTTGCCAAGGACATGGACACAGGAAGGGGCAGAGAATTAGGGTCATGTTTGCAAGCAATTTACAATTTTGGGTCAAAGGATATAGATGTTTAAAAGTTCCTAGTATGTACTGGAGGTTCTCATTCCTCTGTCCTATTTCCTTCCATGTGACTGCAATTCATTCAGTGTAAACTGGCTGTCCTCCATTTCTACCTGGCTGTACATCCCTAAGGGAAATCATGAGTAAAATTATAGGACGTATGTACTGGGAGCTGCATTTGACTGCAGGGGCTGTGAGACGAATCCCTGCCATCCTCATGACAACAAATTCAACCTAGTTACCCACTGTGGGTCTGAGAACTCACTTGCTTGGGATCTAGCCCAGTATACTAGGTTAATAGGAGGGTGGTATCATTAGATTTGATTGGATCCCCACAGCTACTCTGGAGCTACTTCAGAGTATAACCCTAAACCCATGCCCCCTCCAGCTTCCCTAGAAACTTCTGGGTGCTCATGGGCTGCTCCCCATCAGAGCGGAGGTCCTCCCTAGATGGTTCAGTGGAGAAAGCAGTGCTCTGGGAGACGGGAAAGCTGGGTTCTAGCCCTGTCTCCGCTGGTGACTGGCTTTGGGTCATTGGACAATCATCACCTCTCTGAGCCTCAGTTTTCTGCTCTGTGCAATGGGGAGAGTAATACCCACCCCATCGAGTCAAGGTGAGGATTCAGTGCAAAATGGCTGAATGCAGTAAATGTCTTTTCTTTACTTCCAGCTTTACTCTCTGAGGACTGCTGCGTCTAGCTGAGGGGAGGAGTGGGGGCGGTGGGATAAATTCTCCTCAGACCTCTCAAGGCACAGGGGTCAGGGCATCTCTTTGCCTAAACATCTGGCTTGTGGCGTCGAACCGTGTACAGGTGTAAGCAGTTACTTTAAGGAGGGTCAGCAATTACACAGTTTGGGTCAAAGCTTTAAAGAACGTGGTGGCCGGGCCAATACCAGCGCTGTGGGTGGCTGAGCCACCTCCTTGATTTGGACCAACTCTGCCTGCCTGTGTCTGCCTGTGCCCCACCCTCGCCGCCGAGCTGAAGCAGGTGTCAAGTAGCACAAGGCGGGCAAACCTGTTTGCTGAAATGTCTGACTCATCACTCACTCAGCCTGACAGTCTTCTGAGCTTGTTTCAGGCTGAAAAAAAAAAAAAAGGTGAAGGGTGGAGTGGAAATAGGATCCTTTTATTATAGAACACTTTCCTGAGGGGTTATTTTCTTGACTGTTAATCCAGACCCAGGTTGTTATTTTAGAGGTGCACTGGAACTAAAACTAGTTTGGGGCTTGGGTGTTAACCCATTACTGACTCACTCAGCGATGGCGACCCAGCGGTTTGTGTAAGGGCTGAGATGCTCACAGGGCTGCCAGCTGTGGGCTCAGGACCTCGGCTTTTCTTTGCAGACTGAGACCCACTCTTATCATTTGCCCTTAAGACTAGGAATCCCTGCTCTAGAGTCCCACGTGACACCCCTGTGTCTGGCCACTGTCCGGTAACTGGTCTCTTGGGAGTTAAGGTTGGCCAGCCTGGCGGCCACTTGCATAGGATGGATGGTGGCCACCCAGAGTGCCAAGAGAAGTTTGACAGCAGAAGTACAGTCCCCAACTGTGGGGGCCAGTGCGTGTGATTAAGCAAAAATTGGCAAACTGTGGCCAGAAGGTCACATCCAGTCTGCTGCCTGGTTTTGTTCTGTTTTTTAATTAACGCACTTTATTTTTTAGAGGAGTTTTGATTCACAGCAAAATTGAGCAGGAAGTACAGAGATTTCCCATGTACCCCTGCCCCCTGCCACATGCACAGCCTCCCTCACTGTCTACACCCCCCTGCAGAGTGGTGCATTTGTTAGAAGCAAATGAACTTATATTGACATATCATTGTCACCTACATTTCATAGTTGACATTAGGGCGCACTCTCGGTGTGCATTCTATGGCTTTGGACAAATGTATAATGACAGTATTCACCGCTGTAATTCACCACCCCAGGCAACCGCTCATCTTCCTATTGTCTCCATAGTTTGGCTTTTTCCAAACATCACACAGTGGAAATCATACAGTATGTAGCCTCTTCACATCGGCTGTATTTCACTCAGTAACAGACATTTAAGTTTCCTCCATGTCTTCCTGTGGCTTGATGGCTCATTTCTTTTTCAGTGCTAAACAATAGTCTATTGTCTGGATGCACTAGTTTATTTGCCCATTTACCTAAGGAAGGACATCTTGATTACTTCCAAGTTTGGCAATTATGAATAAAACTGCTACAAGCATCCACGTTAATTTTCAGTCTGTTTGGGTAAATACCAAGGAGGATGATTGCATTTGGGCTTCAAGCAGTGGATGCCCAGTCCTCAGAGACGACCACCTCATTCAAGGTCTCTTCTGCATTTAGACCTTCAAGCCAAGGCTTTCAAACCCTTGTGACTCACCAGCCTCACCTGCCTGCCTTTTAATAACAGCGGACTGCACCCCAGGCCTGTGGAGTCAGGGATCTGAATGTGTACCAGGTGCCTAATTTTGAGGCAGCTGGTCCAAGCGCAGATGTTTGAAAACTGTTTGAAACCACAAAAGCAAGCACCTCCTTAACAAATCGCCTCCACCTCCATTCTGATTTTGCACGGGCTCGGTGCTGTTGCTGGAAACATTAAACACTTTCCTCCTCGTGTTGCTGAGACCTCAGGCACTCCAAAGGCCTGACCAAACTGCCCCGGGAGGGTGGCTTAGCTGCAGTGGGACATAGGCCAAGACAGCAGAGAGCCCTGAGACACTTAGCAGAGGGCCCCAGAGCTCCCACTACAAGGACAGGGACAGGCCAACTCCATCTACTCCTTGCCCTCTGACCCCATGCACTTATCTCTGGCAGATGTTATTAGAGTGAATTCCACCGTCCCTTGCCAGGGAGGGCCAAGGGCAGCGGCCTGCAGATGCAACTAACTCCCCGTGTGTGGTCCTCAAGCACTGCAAACAAAACTTCAAAGGTCCTGGGCAGGCTGGCCCAAGGACGCACCTCTCTCCAGCGCCTTCTTTAGCAGCCTGTGCAGTCTCCTCGGTGGTAACCTCAGCTCCCTTCTTCCCTACCCCACGCCTCACCCTCCATCAGGGCTCCCAGTAAGAAAGCTGCTTCACTGACATCAGTGGTGATTTAACGACCTAACTTCTCCCAGGCTGGCTCCAGTCAATACAGAAACCTATGCTATGGGCCTCAGCTTAGCCTCCCAAGGGAGAAAAAAAGCTATTACTTGTTCTGAGAGCAAAAGAAAACTCGTGTGCAGGTGACTCAGACTCACCTAGACATGGAGGGAAACCCAGCCTTTCCCACAGCCAGTGCCTTTCTCTGCTTGCGGCTGGGGTTCCCAAAATGCTCTGTTCTCCCCAAGGATAGGTCCCTATTTAGCAGCTTCCTCTCCTGCCATCCTGTTTGCTGCACTTACTCAGGGATGTGCCAGCCTCATCTTCCTCTCCTGTGCTTTCTGGGACTCAACCAAGCCACTCTGGCCTCTTTGTTTATCATTTTCCCCATACCTGGAGTAGCCCTCCTTTTGCCTTGTCTGTCTAATGAGCACCATCATTCTGTAAAACTCTGCTCAAGCTTGGACTCTTCCAGAATCCTTCCTCCCCACCAGTCAGCATTAATTCCATGCATATGATTCGATTCAGCCTGGGGCTCTCAAGGCGTGGTCCTCAAACAGGAAGCCTCAGCATCATCTGGAAACTTGTTAGAAATGCAAATTCTCAGGCTAACCCCCCAAAGTATGAAATCAGAATGCTGGTAGTGGGGCCCAGCGGTCTGTGTTTCAACAAGCTCTCCCGGGGATTCTGATGCACGCTGAAGAATGAGACTGAGTGAGTTCATGCTGCATTGCAAGTGTCTGCAGAGGTCTCTAGTTCCTGGCAGCCGATATGGTAGCATATGCATCTTTGCATCTGCCAGCGACCGACAGGTCCCCGGGAGCCTGGTTTCTGACTCCCTTTCTCCCCCTGACTCACAGTGCTCGGAACATACCCCCTTCTCTCTGTCCCTCAAACATGCCCAAGGCCTCCTTGCTTCAGAGCCAAGGCCCAACTGCCCCCAACTCTTTGCCTGCTTACTAAGCTACTAATTTCTACAAACCTTCCGTTCTCAGCTTAAACATAACTGACACATGCAAACCTCTCATAATCTTCCTCCACAAACACACAAGGTTAGGACCCCCATAAGGCTCCCACCCCCAAAGCAGCCTATGCTTTGCCCCTGTGGCACTGGTCACAATCGTCATTGTCTGATTCTTTTTGTAATGTCCGTCCGCCCCACAGATTGTAAGTTCTACACAGGAGGGGCATGTCCTCCCTGTGCCCATCATCCTTTGCTCAGGTGTCTTCATCCCAGAGCTTCCAAATTTCCAGGTCCTACGCATGCTTCCTCAGGCCTGGGGAGTCCCAGGCAGCAGGGCTCCGCACAGGCCAACGTGACTTGCCCGAGCCCGCGGCCTGGCCTACACATAAATAAATAGTGAAAGCGCTGCGGGGAAATTTCCAAGTGGCTATGTGATAAATTTGCCTCTGTTGCCCAATTTCTATTTGGTTTCCATTTCTTTTGGTTCCCTGGTACATAGCAAGTGCTTTCATACCTGACTTCATTTAGGAACAGGGAAATTCTCCATGCCGATGTGCTGATTCATTCTACAAAGTAGTGCCTGGGCCCATCCTGGGTGCCAGGTGTCCTCCAAGTGCTGAGGACAGAGTGCGGAACAGGACTGAGACCCCAGGATCATGAGCTTCCAATGAAGATCTTTGCATTTGTGTTAATAGATCAGAGTCCCATGTTCCCAGTAGGCAACTTCTCTCTAGATACTAGGAACTGTGTTCCCTATGAAAGCTGTGCCGTGGGTTTGGGGTGTTCGGGAAATGTGGCTCCTGTCTTTGAAAGATTGCCTAAGTTTCCCCTAAGGGCTCCAGGAGTCTATTCCTGAGGTCGTAATACTCACTCTGAGGATTCAGCTAGTCTCCTGCTTCTGGGGTGTGGCAGTCAAGGTGGAGACAAACTTGGTGCTAGGAGAATGTTCTCTTCTTGAGAGTTCATCTGGGGATGGGAAAGAAGCCAAGAGCAAACCTCCTCATCCTCTAGTGTAATTCACCTGATGCTTTCTCTCCTAGAGCCTGTGCTTTCTCTTTCAGAGCGATTCATCTTTTAAAACTATTTATTTATTTTTTAGAGAGAGGTGAAGGGAGGGAGAAAGACGGGGAGAAACAGAGAAACATCAATGTGCAAGAGAAACACCGAGGGGCCGCCTAGGCATGCACCTGGACCGCGAGTAGAACCGGCGACCCCTCGCCCTGCAGAACAGTGCCCGACCATCTGAGCCACACCAGCTGGGGCTCAAAGCAACTCATTTTTATACAAGTATGAGTTTAATACTAACCTCATCCCTCTCCTCCCCTCCCCTTCTCTCTCCTCTTCACCCCACCCCTGCCCTCGCTCTCTCCCTCCACTCCCCCCCCCCTCTTTCTCTCTCTCTGTCCCTCCCTGTGCCTGCTGGTCTGAGAGCAAGTCAAGGGCAGGGTTTCCGGTCTTGCTCACTGCTTATCTCTAGAAGTCAATTATGTGCCTGACTCAGGCATCACACTTACTTAAAATTGGGGTGGAGGGGTCGGGGAGAGGTGGGGGAAAGAATCCTGTCATCTTTCTTAGGCCTACAATGCTGTGCATTTGCTTTTATTTTAGGGAAGAGAAATTTTATTTTTGAAAGTGATAGCCTAATGTAACCCTCACTAGAATTTTTTTTAACACTCTTAAGTTTTTGAGTCAGTCTATTTCATTATAAGTAATCACTGACTTTTTCAGATTTCTCCAGAGCAGGAAATTTGTGTTCTGTTTCTGGCTCTGCCTCTAATCACTTAAATAATTTTGAGTAAGTGCCTTAGCCTCTGACTGGCGTCCTTGTAAAAGCAGTTGCCCAGCCCGGACCATTCCTCCAGCTCTCAAAGCTGTCTCTGCTCAGCAGCCAGCACTCTGCAGCCTCTCTGCCAGGATGCTAGTGAGCAGTGGGACTTCTGAGTTTCTTCTCTGGAGCTGTGGATGATAAGTAGCCATAAGGTGTTGCCTCCACCTGCCTGAATTGCTCCCCCAGCCCTCCACAATGCTGTCAGATGCTTGTCATGGCCTGCTGAGATGTGAATTCTCCTTGCCTACAAGTTGGCCACAGATATGTCCAGGATCTTGACTCCTCTTTGATGCTCCACAGACTCTCTAGAACCTCCTCTCAGGTGCTAGGTGCCTAGATCTCTTCTAGACCTGGACTCTTCTGGAGGGGTGACTGACTCATGCACCACACACACCTGCTGTCCAGTTTTGGGGCTGGGCTCCCAACCTCCAGCTGCCAGGCCCCGGCCCAGGCCTTGCCTGCTCCTTGCAGACCTGCCAGCAAACCCAGGATTAGGATTTAGTTCCTCAGGAACTGCATTTCAGCTCAGCTGTTCATTGACTTTGAACAAGATGCAACTTAACCGCCCTCCATGCCAAGATTTTTCTCTCCTGAAAACCAGGAATTAAAAACAGACCCTGGCTTAGACTTTTGGTGAAATGGCCATTGGCTGCAAAAGTACTTTGGCCACTGGCTGGAGCTTCTCTTTCTCCTTTCTCCTCCTCATCTTCTCCTTCCTCTTCCTCACCTTCCACCTCTCTCTCCCTCCCACTCCTTCTTCTCCTCCCTTTTCTTCCTCTTCTTTGTCTTTTTCTAACATGATATTAAACACACACACACAGAAGGGCTCAAATACCAAGAAAAGCTTAATACATTTTTGTAAAATGGATACTTTGTAATTACTACCTACATCAAGTAACTAAACATTAGCAGATCCAGAAACTTCCCAGGTACTATTTCCAACCTGATTTTTTCATTGTTTTCTCTTTGTTCAAAAGCCAGACACAGTTTTCTTTTCTGATTCCACGGACTCCTTCGTTCAACGGTAATAATAGCGAGCAACTCTCCAGTGCTTCCTGGGTACCAGCCATTGTTTAAAGTGCTTTCCAAATACAACACTTTTCATCCCTAAACAACTTTATCAAATAGGCAATGTGATTGTTATCTCAGTTGTACAGATGAGGAAACTGAGGAATGGAAAGTTAACTTGTCCAAGGTCACACAGCTACCAAGGATCCAAACCCAGGCGGTCTGGCTCCTGAGACCACGCCCCTATTGACTACTGCTTCTCTTTAAAAGGGATCTGGAAGCTGCAGCGAAAAGTTGTGGTACCTGGTGAAGCTCTCTCCCAGATGGATAAGAAGTCTGAATAATCAGAGCAGCAATATCATGGCCTCAGGACTGAGGCAACCCAAGCCTGCTTCCATCTTTGCAGGAAAACCACTTTGGGGTGTATGTGTGTGTGAGAGAGAGAGCGTGTGTGTGTCTTTTCAGGACATCATGCTCATTTCCAGCTTCATTTGTCTAGCATCTCCTTTGGTGATCTCTTCGAGTACAGATGGGACCTGATTTTCAGGTGCCCAACCACTTTGGGTTCTTCTGGTCCCAGAGAGTGACTGCCACTTCCAGAATGGCTTAACTCAGCTTTTCCCCAACTTTTTGCTGTCAGGAACTGCTTTTCATTGCTCCCCTGCCTTGACTAAGTAAAAATAAATGCCTCCCACATTTATTATTCAAAGACGTATGTATCTGCCAATCATTGCTTCTGATAACCAATTGTAACTCATGAACCTCAAGCCTTCCACTTACTAGCTATGTCAGCCTAGGCAGGGTGTTCAACCTCTCTGAGCCTCAGGTTCCTCGTCTATAAGAGGAGATCAATGCTGTCTCCCTTACAGGATTGTTCTGAGCATTAGACAGGACAATGAGGGCTAAGTGCTTAGCACAGAGAAGGTGAACATTTGCTGTGGTTTTTATTAAGTTGAAGGTGCTGGTACTTATTACACATGAGTTTTGTCTTAACTGTAGCCCAAAGCAAGATATTTGGACATTCGTATTAGCCTGTTCACCTTTACTTAAGATGTGTGAATTATGCTAAAATTATGAAAATATTGAGAATAATTTGTGACTGCTCCTTGCCTTATTCCTTTGTGGAAATCTAGATATCTTGGAACCCCAGGTAAGAAACAATTGGGGGCCTAAGTTTTACCCATGGAGGGTTTGGGGTGTTTACAAATTCTGCCCCAACTGGCTTTTACCCCAGTTACATAGCCAGCCCTTGATTACTTGGGGACTGCAGGCCAGTTGGAGGAAAGTCCTTGGCTCCCTCCCGCGCTCTTTATCAGCCCATTCTATGTCTTGTTGGCCCCTTTCACCAAAATTCAAGGGGGATTTTGAACAACAGAGGGTAGAAACAGAGAAGCGACTTGTTACTTCTTACTAATTAAGGTTGAAGGAAGAGTGTGGATCTACTGCCAAATATACATTTGAGATTTTAATTATCCATGTGGTCTCAGTGTTCTGTTGCGGAAAGTAAAGATTTGCTCGTGTTTCAGCCACTGGGCATCTGGGCAGATAGCATTATAGTAGGAGAAGAGCACAGTGGGATGGTCACCTCTGGGTCTAAATGCTGGCCTCTCTCCTCACTACCTCTGTGATCTTGACCAAATCTCTCCAAGCCTTGATTTTCTCAGCTGTAAAATGGAAATAAAGGCCATCTCACTGTGAATATTAAATGAAATGACATGCAGAGTCTGGCACAAATAACTCCTCTTTTTATTTCAAAATCTTCTATTACAAAATCATAAGCATGTAATAACAATAGCACAGTCAAGCACACCATATGACATTTTAGGTGAAATATTCAAATTAAAACTATAAATTAGTACACCCGTATTATTACCCTGCCAGCCACACTGAAGCAGGCCTTACTTCTGCCGGACCCTGTGAATGCTTTATTCACTTGTTACATTCCGTCATCTTAGCAGTGTTCTGAAAATTGTTTAGAGGCAGCTGAAGGGTTACAGAATAGTTGCAACATTTTGAAGGGAGAAATGGGGAAATTGCTACAAAGGCATCAGGACCTAGTTCCACCCCACCCCCCTGACTCACTCCTGGCACTATCTTAAGTCAGCGACTCAGATGGTGATGACGGTCACCATCACATCGTGAAGATCGTATCATCATTTTACATGGTTCCCACATATGCACGGTCTCAGCTCCTTTCCTGTCATAGTGACTCGGGGACAGTGCATTCCAGGCTGCCATCTCCATTGGCTGGTGGGGAAATGGACACTTAGGGAGGTCCAATGACTAGCCCAACTGCACACGTCCCCTCAGGGGACGGAAACAGATTTGAACACGTCTCGTGACTCAAGATCCAGAGCGTCTTTTTGCCACTTCATGTTGTCAGGCATAAAATTGTGACTTATTTATTTCTAAATATTTGGCTTCCATTTAATTCTGCTCTTTTCACTTCCTTATAGCAGATTTACTTCCGAAGAAGTACTTTAAACCTCAACACTATCATACTCATTAAATGTATTGCAAACCAAGTTCTGCGCTAACAAGGCTATCAGAAATCTGTGTGGGTGCCTGTGTGCATGTGCTTTTCCTTCAGAAGCTAACCAATAGCTCAGTTAAAAAGAAGAAGAAATACATTCAATTTAAAACCTCAGATAAACTTGGAAATTTTTTTTTTAGTTTGCTGTGATGAAATTTAATTTCTGTGCTATTTGGGGTTCACACTACTTCTTGGATGCTGAACAGTTTTCCAGTAGAGATAAATGACCTCTTCCAAGAAGAGTAAAAATGGAAGAGAAAAGAAACCCAGATGATTAAAAAGCGAAGAGTTATAAAACAGCTTGGCTCACATTAAAATGCTGGGATAGAGAGTCATAAATAATAAATATAATTTTCAAATAATAAATAAATATTTACTTATTAAAATAGCCTTTGAGGGTGTCTCTGAGTTTTTTGGATAGCTAGATAGACAGATATCACAAAATTCCCTCACTATGACTGAGAGGTACCAAGAAAATGTAGCTTTTTTTTCCTCTTCAAAACTGATCATAAGTTTTTATAGGTTTGTCTCATCCCTCAGGATATCTAGAAAAATTCATATTTGCCAATGAACAATATTCTAACTTCTTCTGGTTTAAACAGTCTCCTCTGCAGTTAAATAGTTTATTCTGAGTTCAGTTGGGTATTGTGTAGAATGGCATAAAAAGTCTCTTCAGGATAAATCTGTCCCTTGAAATAAATAGCTCTTCTGGGTGTGCCCTTTCCTCTCTCTTCCCCTGGATGGTGTCACATACCACGGCGGGAGGGTAGGGGTGAGGAGAAGGGACTCTCTCTGTCCTCAGGGTCTGTGTGGATGGACCCCTCCCTGGAATGGTGATTACCGCGTGGGGTTCTCTCTGGCTTCTTGAGCCTGCTGTGCTGACCGAGCTCTCTGCTGAAGCCCGTACCCGTCATTTGTCTCCCAACCCTGTGGCTTCTCCTGACAACCCCCCTTGCCTTTGCCAGTTCCCTCATCTACTCAGAAACTCTGGGTCCTCTCCAGGCCCCAGAGGCTCCTCCGGTTGTGAGAAGCCAGAAAGCTGGTCCTGGACTTGTGGTAATGATCTGCCTTCCATCACCTCCACATCTCTGTCCTTAGATCGTGTTAAACATGTCCCCAACCTAAATGCCTACAAGCTCCTTGCATTAGGCCTGGAGAAGTTGTCATCCACTTTCTCCTGCAAACCCTCCAAATGGTCTAGAGGGCTGTCCAACCCGGGGCCTGCGGGCCACATGCAGCCCAGGATGGCTGTGAATGCGGCCTGACACAAAATTGTAAATTTACTTAAAACCATTTTTTCTGCTCCTCAGTTTTCATTAGTGTTTGCATATTTAATGTGTGGCCCAAGACAATTCTTCTTCCAGTGTGGCCCAGAGACGCCAAAAATTTGGACACGTTGGGTGCTTCTAAAGCATCTCACCTTTGTCTTTAGTTTTCTTTCCTGAGCTGTCAGCTCTGACCTACTTTCTCTTCCCCATCTCCCTTTTTCCCCCTCTGTATCTTGATTCTTGGGGGAAGGAATAGTTTCTCAGCATTGGGGAAGAAACTATAGATAGAGTCTCCTAATCTTGAACCTGGTACGTATTGGAGTTAAAGAAATTCAGATTGGCTTGAAGAGTATTGTCTTGGCCATTACATTTCTTTTGAATGTCAAAAGCTTCATGCTCTTTCTTGAACTCAGGTACAATAATCTTAAACCTTCTTGATACAAATAGATGTCTATGGCAGAACTGGGAGAGTGATCAATACATTAATAAAATTTCTTTTTTAAAAATACATTTTATTGATTATGCTATTACACTTGTCCCATTTTCCCCCCTTGATTCCCCTCCAAGCTGCACCGTACCTCCCACCAGCATTCCCCACTCCCTTAGTTTATGTCCATGGGTCCTACATATAAGTTCTTTGGCTTCTACATTTCCTATACTATTCTTAACCTCTCCCTGTTTATTTTCTACCTACCATTTATGCCACTTATTCCTTGTACCTTTTCCCCCATTCTGTCCCCCTGCACCTTTCCACTGATAACCCTCCATGTGATCTCCATTTCTGTGATACTGTTCCTGTTCTGTTTGCTTAGTTTGTTTTTGTTTTTGTTTTTGTTTTTAGGTTCAGTTGTTGATAGTTGTGAGTTTGTTGTCATTTTACCGTTCATATTTTTGATCATCTTCTTTTTCTTAGGTAAGTCCCTTTAACATTTCATATAATAAGGGCTTGGTGATGATGAACTCCTTTAACTTGACCTTATCTGGGAAGCATTTTATCTGCCCTCCCATTCTAAATGATAACTTTGCTGGGTGGAGTAATCTTGGATGTGGGTCCTTGCCTTTTGTGACTTAGAATACTTCTTTCCAGCCCCTTCTTGCCTGAAAGTTTTCTTTTGAGAAATCAGCTGAAAGTGTTATGGGAATTCCTTTACAGGTAACTGTCTCCTTTTCTCTTGCTGCTTTTAGGATTCTCTCCTTGTCTTTCATCTTGGGTAATATAATTATGATGTGTCTTGGTGTGTGCTTCCTTGGGACCAACTTCTTTGGGACTTTCTGGGCTTCCTGGACTTCCTAGAAGTTGATTTCCTTTGCCAGATTAGGGAAGTTTTCCTTCATTATGTTTTCAAATAAGTTTTCCATTTCTTGATCTTCCTTCTCTCCTGGCACCCCTATGTTTCAGATGTTGAAATGTTTAAAGTGGTCCCAGAGGTTCCTAAGTCTCTCCTCATTTTTTAAAATTCTTGTTTCTTTATTCAATTCTGGTTGAATATTTATTTCTTCCTTCTGCTCCAAATCATTGATTTGAGTTCCAGTTTCCTTCCTGTCACTGTTGATTCCATGTGCATTTTCCTTTATTTCACTTTTCATAGCCTTCACTTTTTCCTCTATTTTGAGACCACACTCAATCACTTCTGTGAGCATCCTGACTACCAGTGTTTTGAACTGTGCATCTGATAGGTTGGCTATCTCTTCATCACTTAATTATATTTTTTCTAGAGCTTTGATCTGTTCTTTCATTTGGACCTTTTTTTTTTTTTTTTTTTTTTTTGGTCTCAGCACACTGTTACGTAGTAAGGGGTGGAACCTTAGGTATTCACCAGGGTAGGGCAACCTGACGCTGTATTTGGGGGAGGGGTCCAAGAGGGAGCAGTGCTATTTGCTCAGCTCTCTGCTAGCTTTCAGTCACTTCCCCCGCTACCCACAAGCAAAGTGGGCCCTTCTGATGCTGATTCCTGGGTGGGTGGTTTTGTGTATGTTCTAGGACCCTGTGGGTCTCTCCAGTGGACTCTCCTATGAGGTTGGGAGTTTCTCCCACCACTGCAACCCCTACAGGTTTTTTCAGCCAGAGGTTTTGAGGCTTTATTTCCCTGTACTGGAACCCTGGGTTGCGTGGTCTATCTTGCTCCCCAGTTATTCCTCCCGGTTTATCTCCACGTGAATGTGGGACCACCGGGTTTGCCAGCCACCGCCTGCCTGGGTCCCCAGCTGCCACCTTTCCTTGAGTCCTCTCTGCCCCAGGTATCTGTCTTCGCCCCTCCTACCAGTTTGCATGAATGTTTCTTCTTTAACTCCTTGGTTGTCAGACTTCCATACAGTTTGATTTTCTGTCAGTTCTGGTTGTTTTTTGTTTTTAAATTTGTTGTTGTCCTTCTTTTGTTTGTGTGAGAAGGCACAGTTTATCTACCTACGCCTCCATCTTGGCCAGAAGTCAATACATTAATGACATTTCTTTAAATACTATTATCAAAGAACTGTTCTATTAAATAAAAAATAGAAGAATGCGTTCTCATTACAAATATTCAACAATACAAAATATATAGTGAAAAGAAAAACTCCCCCTTACCTTATACCCCATACTACTATCCCACTTTCCTCTACAGATATATCCATTGTGAACAGTTTAGGGTAGATCTTTCCAGGCCATTTCCTCTATGTTTCTAATCATAGGTATGTGAAGGCGGAAATGTGTAAGTTTTACTTTTATTGAAAGTGACTTCATGGTATAATCTTCTTTTACTTAATAATATAGTGTATAAATCATTCCATATCAATAGCTATCAGTCAACCTCACTTTAAAAAATTGATGTGTACAAATCTATAGTGGGAATGAACCACTGTTTACTCAACTATTTTCATGATGTACATTTAGATTGTTTTATGCCTCTTTGCTGTTATAAGAGTGCCACAGACAACATCTCGTTTATATCTCCTTGTACAGCGTTTCATGTATTGCAAACAGATGTGCCTTACAACAACCTAATGTGGAACGTGGGGATGTTCCATATCTGCCCTTTGGCTGCCTGTAAACATGAGCAGCGGTGCTGTCAGGAGGAGTTCCCATTTCCAGATGCTAATCCTCTACTTTAATCTGGGTCATTTTTTTTTTTTATTTTTACCACTCAGCGTGTTCCACTGAAATGACACAGTCTTCAACTTGTTTTCCTCTCTATCAGAAAAGTACCATAGTAACAGCGGAATAAGGTGAACCCAACGTAGTGATCAACGTGGACAGGTGTGGGCATATTTTTAGTATCGTTATTTCAGAGAAGAAAGTTGAAGCTCACAGCAGTCCGTCCTGATAGGCACAGGAGGGTGGGGTTTTACGGCTGGACACCTGGCCCTGGGTTCTCACTGGGGGCTGCATGCTGCAGCAGCTTGCTTAGGTTAATTGCTTGCTCCCACTCACTGTCCAGGGGCCACAGTGATGGCTTATTTTGTAGGACACAATGGCCAGTTTTCTGGTCACATGCTTGCTGCTCCCCAGTCTAGCCATTCACCACTGCAGTGACTCCATGGTCCCTTCTTGGCTTCCATTGTTTCTACCACTAACAGCTAGATTATATTCTCTCTTTCTCGCCCAAACTACTCTCCAACTAAGCATATATTCAGCACTTCCACGGGGCAAACCTCCTGTGCCAGGCTGTCTCATGGGGTCCCTAGATAGATGAGCCCCTTTAGGAACAGGTGCTAGCCCTGGCTCCGCCAGCTGTGGCCGTACCATGGAAGCATGACCACATGACCTAAGGCTTGCATATTGAGGAATTTCAGAGGGACCATGTTAGACGTTCAGAAGCATCTCAGAAGGGACCAAGTAACTGGCAGGCAATTTGCTTGACTGTCCCTGTCTATTTGGAAAGGGCATCCTGCTAAAACTTTCGTGAGGAATTTCCTTGTAAGTGTTTTCAGCCTGCAAGGGCAACAAAGAGAGCACTTAGATTCCACATGAGTATAATGTGTTTCTCAGAGAAATAAATAGCCCACACTCAAGCACACTTCCGGCTGTCAATTTTTCACAAGTACCGTGAAACTCAATGACTGTTCTTGAAGATCGATATGGTCCTCTGACAGTGAATTGATTGTTCTAGCAGAGATCTTTAATGAGATTGTTCACACTACTAAGGAAGGCCATCTCCAGCATATTATAATGACAATGGCAGGACTCTGTGAACACAGAAAGCTAAGCAACATTCCTTCTCATTTCTTTTTGAAAGCACCTCCCTAGCAGCAAGGCCTTCTTGTTAATTAGTTGTTAATTATTGAGACAGCTCGTGAAATGTTTATTAAAGAGCTGGCCCACTAGCAATGAAAAGAACTCGAGAAAGAGACTGAATTGAAGCGTAATTAAAGGAACAGTTAAGATTTACACAGTTGACCGGCACCAGGCACCAAGGCAGCTCTAGCAACTTACCCTTCTGGTGGCAATGAGAGATACTGTAGAAAGGCCTTGCTAACAGACTAAAATAAATGAAAATATGGATGCATGCAACTGGAAGGAACCTCAGTAATCATCTTCCTTCATGTTACAGACTGCGAAACACATATAGCAGAACAGAGATGAATTGCCCAAGGTCACACTTGTGGTTGGTGTCCCCCAAATCAGTTGAGCCCAGAGAACTCACTGTCAGCCCCGTTGAAAGGCAAGTGTTGGGGCATTGGGCTTGGACTACCCATTGACAAGGGGCCTCTATTCTAGTGTTTTCTCTTTACCCTCAAATGAGGTTGTTATAACATATTGTCACAGCAATACACTGACAGATATAGAATTTTAAACCTGTGTTCTGTTACTGTGTAACCAGACCATGTTACTTTTGACGCATTATAAATTAATACATTTAAAATAAATTCTGTATGAACAATCATATGGTGTCATCTATTTATTTGTTAAATATGTATATTTTTAAAATATCACAATTCTGTAACCTTGTTTTGGCATTTAAATTTTTTATTGGTTTTTTTAATTACAAATATAATCTGTTTATTTTTATTGAGGTATAATTGACACATAGCGATAGATTAGTTTCGGATATATGACATGATGATTCGATCTTTGTGCTTATTGCAAAATGATCACCATTTTAAGCCTAGTTAACATCCATCACCATACGTAGTTACAGCCCAGGCTAATTGGGGCCAGCTCTGGTAAACTGAGTTTACGATCAAGGGGAAATTACTGTCCAGAATCAAAAGCTACGTCTAACTATGTGTCATGACTAACATTCTGGCTTGACTTATAAATGCCTCTAAGGCACCAGATGGAAAGTTTCAAAAACATTCTCCTCAATGGTGATGGAGAATGTGCCCTAATGTGCCCATTAGGTAGGCTGTCCCCCAAAATGGACGTACAGGCTGCTTACAATCTCCTGCTGTTCTAATGGGTCGGACAGCCTTTTTTATTGGTTGAGTGTCTCCTTTGATTGGTTGGTACCTTTGCTATGCCAGTTGTTAAATATTTGCTCTACTGAGATCAGTATATAATTTTTCTCTTGAAAGACAAAACTCCTACAGCTATCTCAATTTTGAATATTTTTTAAATCTGATCTTGCAAATTAGTACTCACACTTTATAAGTCAAATAAGTCATACGGTTCACATTCTAAGTGAAGGGCTACACGACGCCAGGTTAATATTTGTCCTATAACATTTATTGCAGGCATTAATTATTATGGGCTCAATGCATGAGCTTCGCCATGCTGTTGTGCCTACTGTTACAGGTATGGCCTTTCAGAGCACATGCAAAGTTGGTGATTTAATACCCCAGATACTCCAGCAAAAAGATGCCTTTAACTTTCTAGTCTACATCCTTAGTTTGGCTTCCTACAGGCAGTGCTCTGCTGATTTATTTCCTGATGGTACACTCAATTTGATTGTTTTATTCTTTTGAAGAATGTTATAATTCGCACAGTTTGCTTAGGGTTAGGTGCTAATCAGGTGAGCTAGGGTTTACTGTTAAGAAAGACCACTTTAGCTTATAATAAGGCTGAGAAAGTATTTATAAATAAGTGTATGCCTCAGTACGGGTATATGTATATAGTTACATTTATTTTTAACCATACAAAGAATTTAAATTAAATATAAAAATTATTCATACAGATGGTAATGCAAAAACCACTATACCACTTAAAAATTGCTTATTTAAGCTCCAATTTTGGGAGTAAGAAGAGTGGTTAATTCTCAGGCTTCATCTTACCTGACTTATCAGTGGAGCACCTGACAAACTGACTCCTTCCTTCATTTTGCTTCCAGAATATTACATTAGGTTGGCTTTCGTCCTACCCCCCTGGTTGTACCATCTGTTAGTGAGTCGCCTTTGCTTATTCTTCCTCTTTTGCTCAACCTCTTAGCAGTGGGTGATTGATTAGGTTTTAATCTTTGGACCTCATCTTTAGCTATACTAACTCCCCCAAATTCCAGACTCATGTATCCAATGGCCCAGTCAACATTTCCACTTGTATGTGTAATAGACACCTCAAACTGAATTTGTCCAATATACAACTCTTAATTTACAACCTTCCTCCCAATCTACTCCTATTGTTTTTTCCCATCTTAGTAAAAGATACTTTCATTATTCTCTTTGCTCAGGTTAACTGACTTCTTTTCTCATACTTCATATTGAATCCATCAGCAAATCCCATTAGCTCTTCCTTTGAAATATATAACCAGCCAACCTCACAACTTCCATCACCTTCCTGGTCCAGACCTCTGTAATCTCTCTACTGTGTTATTGTCATGGCCTAATTCATAGGACTCCTAGTCTCTTGTCCCCACTTAGTCTTTTCTCAGCACAACAACAAGACTGATCCTGTTAAAACAGAATTCCAACCATGTTACTCTTTTGCTCAAAAAATAAATGAAAGAAAACTTCCCTAACTTGGTGAAAGTAATAGACATGCAAGTCCAGGAAGCACAGAGAGTCCCAAACAAAATGGATGCAAAGAGGCTCATTCCAAGACACATCATAATTAAAATGCCAGAGGTTAACGATAAAGAGAGTCGCTTAAAAGCAGCAAGAGAAAAGCAGTTAGTTACATACAGGGGAATTCCCATATGACTGTGAGCTGCTTTCTCAAAAGAAACTTTGCAGGCTAGAAGGGATTGGCAGGAAATACTCAAAGTCATGAAATGCAAGGACCTACAGCCAAGATTGCTCTACCCAGCAAAGCTATCATTTAGAATTGAAGGGCAGAAGAAGAGCTTCCCAGACAAGAAAAAACTAAAGGAGTTCGTCATCACCAAACCTTTATTATATGAAATGTTAAAGGGACTTATTTAAGAAAAAGAAGAAGATCAAAACTGAACAATCAAATGGCAAAAATACATATCTATCAACAATTGAATCTGATCACATCGTCACCACTGTGGCAATCTTTCTGTTCTAAGCCTAGCTCTCGCGCAGTTTGCATACATTATTGGTGATCCCCAAACAGTCGTTAAGTGAGCAGATGAGTCCAATGCTAGGTAAGTATTTGTGGTTTGGAGTGGCTCTAAATAAGGCCAGCAGAATTTTGGTTTACGGAAGAGGGAGCCGCTGACGAAGACCAGAGCATGAGAATGAGGCAGAGCAGTTGCCGGAAATGCGAAATTGAGGAGGTTTCTTTGGAGAGAGCTGCTGCGGACTTCATTTTCTGTTTGACTGCTGTCATGGGGAACTTTGCTATAACTAGGAAATCCATTCTCCTGATTAAATGTGAATGTGTCCTCTGGAGTGACATTGTATTCCATTAGTGTAGGAACCAGATTTTTTCAGTTTTGTCCGTACAATTTGTCTGTGGTGGGACTCTTCCGAAAGGACTCCAGGCCTAGATTTCTAGAAGCTTGTGGTGACATGCTCAGGGACAGGACAGAAAGGGGTCCTGGCTGCATTTTGCACATTATGTTTAAACTTCCCTGACCCGGCTGGTGTGGCTAAGTGGATTGAGCGCAGGCCTGCGAACCAAAGGATCACCGGTTCGATTCCCAGTCAGGGTACAAGCCTGGGTTGAGGGCCAGGTCCCCAGTAGGGGGTGCTCCAGTGACAACCACACATCGATGTTTCTCTCCCTCCTTCCACTCTCTAAAAATAAAATAAATAAAATCTTAAAAAGAATTAAATAAACTCCCCTGAACTCTCCTGAAGGTGTCACTGCAGTGAGATGACCTTACTTCAAAAGTGCTCTTACAAATGCACCCCCTGCAGCACCCCTCCGAGCAAATCTGAGTCAGAGGAGAGATGTGGAATGCCCCAGGGTGTTAAAAACAGATCTGATTGTAACTTTGGCTTCCCCATCCGTCAAGTGATGAAAACGAATGCAGCAGTAGCTACACACCTCTCTCACTTCCTCTCTCCAGTTCAAGGAGGACTGTGAGAATTCACAGTTGATCAGAAAGCAAAGTCACAATGGTATGGCAGAGGAGCGAACTTGTAGCGAGATCTGTGAAATTTGGCAGAACACAGGAAGTGGGCAATTCAGTAAGATTGGATTGGCAGGAAGGCAGTTCACATCTTCCGAGCTTGAGGTCGTCCAGAATCCTTTCTGCTAGGGAATGCCAAGGACAATGGGGGAGTCCCTGCTTCCCTATTTGCATATAGATTTAGAAGGAAATGCAGATTTGATCATTTGGTTTCTGTGTAACTTTATAGTCAAACTGAAACTAGAATCTGAATATTAGAGTGTGTGAACCTTCTTAGTGTGAAGTCCGATTGCTGTGGCATTTAGGAAATCATGCCATGTGACAGCAGCACTCAGCATGCACTGTCTTTGCAGCAAGTGACTGCTGATGCTCAGGCCCTAGTGTTCTGTAGAATCCAGCAACCCATCGATCGCATACAATATTCACTGCACATTCTCTTTGTGTTTGATTCTAGTCCTCTGTGAACGGTTCACTAAAAAAAAATAAGGAGTTGTTTTAAACCCATGAAGTGTTGACTTTTTCTTTGGTGGACAGGAGTGATAATATGTTGATTATTAAAACGAATTGGAATAAAGGAAGACAGAGAAAGGTTTCCATGCTATGCAAACACAACCACCGCTGGCTTGTACACAATAGGTTCTCTAACCGAGCTCCACTTAAGGAACCTACCAGATTAATCTATGCAGTCTCCTCTCTCTCTGTAAAGCGTATGTCTGATGCCAGCTTAACGCGTGCCGTTGGCATTCTCAGACTGCATCTGGGCACTTCTCGACCAGTTGTGTCGTCTGCTCACCTACAGTCACTTTGTTTGTTCCCAACCATGTTTTAAAAGGTTGCAATGGAAAATTTGTGATGTAATTACACACATGGATGAAAATATAATTCAGAAAGAACATTCTTAAGAAAATCAAGTTGTTTTGAAGAGATTTGATAAAGATGAGCCACACCAAAAAACCACCACCACAACAATGAAACACACATACACACACACAAAAAAAACTGTTAGCTTAGATACAACAAGCAACTATAAAAGACTGAAAGTAAATCACTAAAATCTAGCAGGATTTGCCCTCAGGTTTCTTCAAAAGTGTTTTTAAGTTCTTGCACCACTTTAAAGAAACTGAAAGTTGTAGCTGATGCATTAGGGGTGGAAGACTGAATGGCTGGGTGCTATGGCACTGTGACATGCCATAAGAAGTATGTATTTGGTCTTTATCCTAGTTTTTGGCACAGAGCTCCTAAAACCCTTGGAATTTCCCCTAGCGATAAAGGTGCCTTTTGTTTTGTTAATGAGGTGACTTTGGGGAAGTCCCTAAGTCACGTAAGGATTGGGGCTGATTGGGAGAATCAGCCATGTGATTAGAGGGTTGGAACTTCCAGCCCCACCCCCAGACCTCCAGGAAGGGGGAAGGAGATGGAGATTGAGTTCATCATCAATGACTAATGATTTAACCTATTATGCCTATTTAATGAAGCCCCCCAAAAAACTCAAAAGGAGGGGATTTGGAGAGCCTCCAAGTTGGTGAACAAGTGGAGGTTGGGGAAAGCAGTGGCTTGGAGAAGGCACAAAAGCACTGGGCACTTTCTGAATACTTTGCCCTGCGCATCTCTTCCATCCAGCTGTTCCTGAGTTACATCCTTTTGTAATAAACTGCTGATCTAGTAAGTAAAATGTTTTTCTGAGCTCTATGAGCTGCTCTGAAAATTCATTGAAACTGAGGATGGGGCTGTTGGAACCTCCAACCAGTAGGTGGTGGGTCACAAGGACTGTAGGTGGTAGGTCACAAGGACAGGTGACAACCGGAGCTTGGGACTGGTGTCCTGTAGGGCTAAACCCTTAATCTGGGAGATCTGACACTCTCTCCAGGTAGATAGTGTCAGAATTGTATTGAGTGGTAGGACACCCAGCTGGTGTTGGAGAATTAGTTACTTGGCTGTGTGGGGAGAAAATCCACATGCTGGAATTCGTACCAGAGTCATCAGTTGGTGTCAGAACTGGAATTGGTGATCAGAAGTGGCATCAGAGTCAGTGTGGTAGATATAAATGAGTGGAGACATTTTTATCAAGTGACTTATGCCCGAGAACAAAAGATAAATAAAAATAAAAACAGTCAATTCATATACCATTTAATATAGCTTCTACGCACTGTTCTAGACACTGGAGAAATTGTACTCATTTTAGTGTCATCGTAACTCAATGAAGTAGTAAGTAGGGCATTGATATCAACATTTACAAACAAGGAAACCGAGACAGGATGGCAGGAAGTTCCTTATTCCAGGTGATCCCACCTGTTAACAGTAGAGCTGATATTTGAAGTCAGGCAGTCTGATTGTTGGTCCACGCCTTCAGTCATTACTTCACACTAGCCCTCAATTCTATAGCAAGATATTTAAATGGTTTAAGTAAGAACAAAAGTAAGATATGTCTCTACCATTAACATGTTTTATTATGGAAATATTAGAGCCTGAAAAAAAGTAGGAATAAGAGCATGATGAGCCCCATGTACCTTCACTCAGCCTCAGCAATAATGAATTCACAACCAATCTTTATTGCATCTCACCCCCATTCACTTCCCACCTGCTCTTGGAATACATTGAAGTGAATCCTAGAAATCATGCATTTTCAACCATAAATATTTCAGAATGCATCTCTAAAAGACAAGAACATCTTCGTAAAAGTATAACTATAATACCATCATCACACCTAAAAAATGAACAATAATCCCCTAGTTTAATCAAATACCCAGGCAATACATACATTTCCTTGATTATATCAAAACATATTCTGAGACATTTCCCACCAAATAAGATCCAGATAAGATCGTTGAATTAGTCTTTTTAAATCTATAAGTCCTCTCTCCCCTTCTCTCCTTGCAGCTCATGTGCAGAAGAAAGCAGGTCCTATGTCCTGCAAAGTCTCCCACAGCCTGGATTTTGCTGGTTTCACTCCCCGTGGGGTGATCTGAAACCTTTCTCTTTCTTCTGCAATGTCTTAAAAATTGGAAATCCCATCTAGATTCAGGGTTTTTGTTTTGGGGATGTTTTTGGCTTCAATGCTTCATCGATAGTGATCTGATGATTCCATCAGGAAGCACATACTGCCTGACAGTAGGTAATGTACTGTAATTTCTGTAATGTAATGTAATTGCCTAATCCATTATATTATCAGAAGTTAAAAACGGTGCTATTCTATCATTCAGCCTCACTTGTTATCTGAAAAATTTCCATAAAAAGGAATTCGTTCTCATCAACACTTGAGTTACCCTAAGTTCCATGCAGTAAAAGTGGGATCAATGCTTGATTTTATCCCTCACTTTATCACTTTGCAACATAATGAGTTATTTCTTAGCTCCTCTAAAGGTGACCAATGATGGTTTTTTTCACAAGTAATTTTACACCTATAGGTTTAAAAATCTTGATGTGTTTCAACCCATGGAGGTTACTGATTCTCAGATTTACTTGTTTGTTTGTTTGGTTGGTTTAGCCCAGGGGACTGCCTTCCATTTAGCTCTTAAGTCCTTTTGACACTCCCCCTCTAGTCTTTGATAGTTTCCCTGCTTTCCGTTATGACAGATGATCCAGGCTCACTCTGTTCTAGGTGACATTTTTAGTGATATCTCTCTCTATTGTCCTTTTTCTGTTTTTCAATTAGCTGATCAACAGGAGGAGACATGATTGTTAAGGCTTTCTGGATTCCTCTTCCAGCTTTTACCTTATTTGCTACATGACTTGGGCAACTTTGGTCTGCCTCAGTTCCTTCGCCTGCAAAATGAGAATCATAATAATTGTATTCAACCTCAAGGCCTTGCTACAAGGATAAACTGAGTTAATATATGGGAATGACTTGCAACAGTACCCAGCACATAGTGAAAACCCAATAAATGTTAGTTTTTATCATCCGGTACAATAAGACGGCTTTTAGCATATCATCTTTGTGAATTTTTAAAACATGTCTTAGGGTTGGGATCATACTCTAATTCCTATGTTTCCTGATATTTCCCTCATAACATAACATTGTAGGCATTTCATATAATCTAACAAACACAAGTTCTAAAAACTGCATAAAACTATTTGGTAGCATGTACCATAATTTACCAACTTACGTGCTTTCCCATAAAGGGCAGCTGATTTCCATTTTTCCCATTATAAATAATACAGCAGTGAATATCTTTGTGAATCGAAGTTTTGTGGGCCTTTTTGTGCATTTCTTTACCATAAATTTCCAAAAGTGGGAACAACTTTACCTAAGTTACGACCAAATTTATTTCCAAATGGTTTATACTAAATGGTTCATATTTACCTTGAGTTTTTAGCCTGGCTTAAAAAAAAGTTTATAAAATTCCAATTACTTTTCATGTTCTTCTACAGAATCCAAGGACGAAAAAATGAGCCATTTTAGTTGATTAGTTCTCTTGAAAAGAGACAAAATAATACAATTACAATCTCTGGGCTGCCCGGGCATACTGATGCCAGCCTGGCTTCTCGAGTCAAGCCAGGGAGGTTGGGGAAGATTTGGGTGCCACATTCTTGAATGTGGTGAAAAAAAGAAGAAGAAGGAGAAAACCAGCACTTTGAGTAATCTAGTAATGGGGTTGTGCCCTCTTCTGAGCTGACATAAGACCACAGTCGTGTGAACAACCACCAAAAGATGGTAACAGCTCAGCAAGAGTGACTCGGGCTTGACAGGTGCAAAGCATGCTGGGTGGGGAAACAAGCTTGCCTCTCACAGGGCCCACTGCTACTGTCTTGCTTGGCAGGAAGGGGACTGAAATCTGACCCACCACCGGCCCAGGCAGCAGGCCCTGTTTCAGATATCACCCTTGCAGAAGGGGCCTCCCGGAGGGGCATGCTTTTGCAATTTATCCACCCACAAGAGGTGTCACTTTCGAATTCACACTAAGGCTTTGTGGTACCAGATGTGACCCTGATAATACTTCCCACTTAGGAACCTTCAACTTGACAGAGGGGGAGCAGGAGAGTGCTTAACTGTTGCTTCTCCACAGTAAACTTTTTGTGGAGTTCTCCCATCCCTCCATCTGTGAGATGTGCTCAATGCATTTTGGAGACCTGTGCTAAAATGGAAGATGACCGGTCCTCAAAGGCTGGGGGGCCCCAGTGTGCATTACCTGAGCCACTCCCACACCCCACTAAAACTCCTTTCTAAATTGTTACCCCCTCTCAAATACCTCTCTTAATTTAGCTGACCTTCTAGCCTCATGGTTAGGCCACACACACTAAATGAGAAACGACGTGCATTTGAGTTCAGCCTTCACTGATGATGCCTGTGTGATCTTACATTCCTTAGCAGCTGCAGATTCACGTAACGGCTCCTGCCTTCTACCTTGCGGGCTGTTGTGAGGATTAAATGAGATGCTGCACGTACCGTGTCCGGTACGTTTTGTGTTCAGTGAATGTGGACTTGCACCGTTATTGTGCATTTGAACCATCTTTCCTCCCCCTCCCCACGCCCTCTGGTCCAATGTTTGGTATGCGGTGGGTTTTTTCCTCTTGTGATGGAAATAGTTTTGGTTATCTGTGTTATACAGTCTTGGTTCTGACATTTGCATGCTCTGTGTAGCAGGGATGGGGAAAAACAAAACCAAAAGCAAAAAAACCGCCCACCTTTGCAGGGCCCAGAGTGGTCGCACCTTCATGAGCTATGTCTTCCGTGTTTCCCCAGGCGGAGTCCTGTGTGTCTCCCCAGGCATTCGGTGCCACTAGCGTGTGCACACCTCTTTCCCCCAATTTGAATGAGTAAGTCACAGGGATGACATGTTCCTGTCAGCACTCAGGTAAATTGATTCTCAGTATTTGAAAGGAGAGACAGGGAATAAGAATGATGTTCTGTGCCAAAATTTTGGCTTAAGTGCTTGCAGCCCTCTGGCTAAAGCAGAAGGTGCAGAGCCCCAGCCAGGTTTGGGGAGACCCCTCCCTCCTACCATCTGCTTGAAGTTAAAACACTGCTCTATGCCAAAGAAAGGTTTGGACTTCCCCACTGCTGCTCTGTTGGCTTCTCGCATGGAAGGAGGTAGAAGAGGTAGAAGATTTAATAAGAGTCAATCTATCCTTTCACTCCAAGGAGAAAATTCCAGATTCCGGTCCTGTGATGGAGTGGAAGAGCAGGCACCCTGGAGTCGCAAGACTGAGTTAGGTTCTGGTTCTGTCCTTCACTTGCTTTATGAGCCTGGGCTAGAAACTTCGTCTTCTGGGAAAAAGCCATCTTAAGCATAGGGGCCTTGACCGCAGACTGCTCGTGAAGTATCTCTGCCAAATAATTAAATATGAACCTAATCACGCCACTGGCTCCAGCTACCAGTTTACAGGACATACAGGGGGAGGAACACGTTCAATGACACCACAAGGATATAATCTGCAGCATCCAAAATGTGAGAAATTTTACAGGGCGAGTGACTCCATTTATTCAACAAGTGATTGGTGGGGGGGAAGGAACCTTATCTATTAGAGATTTAAGAGACTTATCAACGAAATGCAATATGTGGATTGATTTTGATTCCAATTCAAACAAACCGACTGTAAAAACACATCTGTGGGACCATCTGAGGTGTTTGAACAGTGTTTGGACATTTGATGATAGGAAGAAACTGTCATTTTCTTGACAGGTGATGCTGGTATTACAGCTATGTTAAGAAAGTCCTTTTTTTTTCTTGGAGAAACATTAAAGTATGTGCAGATAATAACAAGATACTATAATATAGAAATAATTATGATTATATGTATTATATTATTATGTAATAAAATATGGAAATAATTGTATGTATTATATTATTACATAACATTATGTATATTATTATGATGATGATATGTAATAAGTGATTTTCTTCAAATCAACCTGACAGTGGGGAAGTTGGAGGGGGGACAGGTGACAAAACAAGATCTGTCTTGTGTTAACAATTTTTTCAGCTGGCCAGTAGACGTCTGGGGGTTCGTGACGGAATTCTCTCTAATTCTGTGTGTGTTTGGAATGGTCCATCGTATAAAGGTAAAGGGCACCGAAGAATATGGGCTCTGGAGAGAGGGAGGCAGCCTGAATCTACCTGTGATGGGGCCAATTCATCTTTGGTTTGGTTTCTCCGGGAAGACACAAATGGCACTGCCTCACAGGGCTGTGGCCGACACAGGGAGAGCACTTGCACAAGCACCTGGCGCGGGACAGGTGCCCAGCCAATGTCAGGTCTCCGTACTCATAAGAGGTTTGGACAAATTCGTCCCTGTGACTCTTTCCAGCTGAGAGGGTATCTGATTCCAACCTGTTTCTATCATATCTTAGCTGTTTTTATTTTCTCTCCTACTCCATGTTTACCTTTCTGGAACTCTAACTTCCTCTAATGTTCCCCTCCCTTTGCCCGGGGCATCTGGACACTTTACCTGGGCGGCCAGGTGTCAGTTCCATAAGGCCTGTTGGACTGATTCCTAGATTGGCAGGTGCAGGTTTCTGATTTCCTCACCTGCTCTCTCACTCTCTGGCTCTTTTTCTAGTCACTTCCTGTCACCCGAAACGCGAATGCAAAGCCTGAGGAGGAAGGTAGAAACCTAGGGTGGAGAAGCGTGAGTAGGACACACGTACATCCTGACTCCGCCGCGGCTCCTCTGCCTCCGCACCCCTCCGCGGGCAGCCACGGCCGGGCGTGGTGAGGGGTTGGGGTGGGAGGTGCCCGTCTCAGCTCGGGGTCTCCCTGGCAGTGTGGGATGGACAAGGCACTTAACTGCCCTGTACCGCAGTCTCCTCATTTGTAAAACGAAGAGCGTAATACCACGTTTTTGTTAACAGAAAGCAGTGCTTACGCGTGTGAGCTCCAGAGCTGGACTGCTGGGGTGAAAACCCTGGCTCTGCCTTGTCTTCACTGTGTGATCTTGGATGGTAATAAAATGGGGACAGTAACAGTTCTTACCCCACGGGGCTGCTGTGAGGGTCAAATGGAGCGACACCTGGCACACAGAAGGTACTCAGCACATGCTGCCTGTTGTTACCTTGCACTTTGAGAGCTCACTCACGTGCCTGGCACCTCACTCCAGGCCTCCTGGGGACCACTCACCGGGAGCTTGGGCCAGCATTGTGTTCAGAGGGTGTGTCACAGACCAGGGTCAGGCAAGGGAAAACACTGACTTACACGCTTGTAGAGTACAGATCTCTCCTTCACCCCAAGGCAAGTTTGGACTAAAACTTCCCAAGAGGAAACCTGAGGTGGAATGGGAGAGGGGAGGAGAAAGGAGGGAGGACAACAGTCCACAGGGTGTTGCATCTTGTGTGTGAAGTAAGAGACCCCTCAGGAAGACCAGTGATGGAGGTTCAGGAGGGAACATCCTCGCTTCTCCCTAGTTGTGCCAAAGAAAACAAGTCACCTCCCCCGCCCCCCGCCAGGCTACACCCGACTCCTCCTATGGGTGCCTTCAGGCCATGAGCCTGTGCGTTAGGTAAGGGGCCCCACTTGCTGCCTGGAGCTGCTACTCCCCTTGTTGGAGTGACAGCGTAATGCCTCAGACCTTCTGGCCATGCACCATTACTCAGCGTTGGACTACACCCAAGAACATGGAAAACAAGGCTGGGACCCAAGAAACTTGTAAAATAAAAATGATGGTAAGCAACAGGAGACCAGAATCACGAAGGAAGAGCCCTGTGGAAAATAGGTCTGTGGACTAGGGGGTTGATGTAGGCACTCAGGGCTGGGGTCACCCGGTTCTACACGGCATCCCTCAGAATCACAGGGCATGACATTTGGTCACTGGACTCCTCTGTGGCATCTTATCCACTTCCTGACTGGAGACCCCACACCAATAAATATATATTTCTACCTCCCCTCTGCTCCCCCAACCTCCCAGACTATAGAAGTGCGGCAGGGAAACTTGTGAAAACAAACAGCCCTTGCACTCCCTCCTCTGGGTGTTGAGAAAGAACTGGAATGGAGTGAGCTTTGTGGGGATTTCCAGAGGCTGAATCTCTTGAGCGTGTTTGAACTGAGCTTGGCTGTTTTCACCTGCCTGACAAGGGGCAGGCCGAGCCACACCCGGTCACGCCAAGTCACGGTCCAAAGTGTTTGGCACATCTTTTCAGCAAAGATGTCAGGCCAACTTTAACAGAGACAAAGGTAAAATGATTGACAACCACAAGGCCCAAAGCCCCGCGATGGGGATATACCTTTGAGCTTAGTATACCTTCCAAAGTGCAGGAAAAGAAGTCTTACTTCTGAGCGTGCAATTTTGTGCAATCTGGGCACCAGGATCTCGCTCCTGTGGTCGGGTGTGCACGAAGTGGGAGAGGGTGGTGTTGGAGCTTTGTCTGCAGCTGGAGGGATGTTTTTTTTCTGCTTAGGTTTTGTAAAGACAGAGAGGATTTGTTGAAAATGACAGGGCCCACGCCCCATAATAAGAACCATGCTAGGTTTAGTATACATGTAATATATGTGCAACAAATTATAAAGTGGGGGTTTCAAACTGCCTCCCACTTTTTATAATATGCCCGAGTAATATGACACTTCCACAGACTTGGTTCTTGATAGCAGAATGGGGGCGTGAGCCCCGCACCTCTGTAAATGGGAAGAACACTTGTGGATCTGAAGAGAGATGTTACAGGGTGAATTGTGTCCCTTCAAAAAGATACATTGGAAGCCTAGAGGAGATTTCTATCCAGCACATAGAGTGAAATCATACAGCTACAGCAACGAACAACCAACCCAATTCAAAAATGGGCAAAAGATTTGAATAGACATTTGCCAAAGAAGATACATAATTGGACAATAAGCCCAAGAAAAAAAGATGTTCATCACTGATCACCAGGGAAATACCACCAGACTCATTGAGATACTACTTCAAGGTGGCTGCTATCAAAAACACATAAAATAACAAGTGTCAGTGAGGCTGTAGAGAAATTGGAACCCTTGGAGTCTGCTAGTAGGAATGTAAAGGAGTACAACATGGTACAGCCACTGTGAAAATGATATGGTGATTCTCTAAAAAAGTTAAAAATGGAATTACCATAAGATCCAGCAATTCCACTCCTGGATATATGCCCAAAGGAAATGAAAGCAGGGTCTCAAAGAGATACACTGTACCCCCATGTTCATTGCAGCGTCATTCACAGTTGTTAAATGTGGAAGCTCCCTCCATGTCCATTGACAGAGAAAGAATAAGCAAAGTGTAATTTATGCACACACAAAAATGGAATATTACTCAACTTCAAACGGAAGGACATTCTACAATATGCTACAATATGTATTAATCATGAAGACATTAAGCTATGTGAAATGAGGGAGTCACAAAAAAGATAAATACTGCATGGTTCCATTTATGCAAGTCATAACCATAGACACAGAAAGTAGAGCGGTGCTTGCCAGGGGCTGGGGAAGAAGGGGAGGAAGGTTAATGGAAACAGTGTTTTAGTTTTACAAAATGGAATTCTGAAAGTGGAAGGTGATGAGGGATGCACAACAATGTAAATGTATTTAATGCCAGTGAACAAACACTTAAAAATGGTTACGATGGTAGATTTTATCTTATGTGTATTTTACCACAATAAAATTGTTGGGGGGAAAAACGTCTTCTCTAAAATTTTATGGTCCCAGGTAAATGCCATGGGAATAAAAAGTGTAGAATATGTACGTCTATGCCTTTTCAAATTGCTCACATTCAACGCAGAAAGCTTTATTAATAAACTGTAAGTTACATAAAGTGATAATGACAACAACAAATCTGGAAAACCTTAACTTTGGTATTTTCATTAAAAAAGGTAAAAGGCACTAATAGTATGTTACTATTAACGCCAGCAGTAAGTGGCAAGTTTTAATACAAATAAATTCTTTAAACATTTCTACACTACCTCTGAATGGGACCTTATTTGCAGATAGGGTCTTTACAGAGGAAATGAAGTAAAATGAGGTTGTGAGGGTCATCCCTACGCCATTATGACCAGTTCCTCATCCAAAGCAGACACACACAGAGGAAGGACGATGTGAAGAGACACAGGGAGAAGGTGACCGCCTGCAAGCCGAGGAGAGAGGCCTGGAGCAGATTCTTTCTCATGGCCCTCAGAAGGAACCAGCCTGCTGACAGCTTGATCCTGGACTTCTAGCCTCCATTACCGAGAGACAACACATTTTTGTGAGACAATAAAATTCCACTGTGTAAGCCAGCCAGTTTGTGGTACTTTGTTGTGGCAGCTCTAGATAAATGAATACGAGGGACAGCAGATGATTCTGTGAGGCATCTCTTAGGCATCTCCTGATGACCTGTCTTGTCAACGGTGTGGAGAATCCAAAGGGTCCCAGCTCATCTGCAGTCTCTCCTTGTGAGAACCAGCGGGGCTGGGGAGACACTTGCTGCGCTTGTTGATCTGACTCATGTCCTTTCCCAAGTCTGGGGAAGCTGTGGTCCAGATGATCTCACCTACATTTCTTATCCAGCCTTCCATTTCTTATTGCTTCATCTGGCGTTTCTGCTCACAGATAGCCCCTGCTCTTCTCCTCGGAGTGGCCTGTGCTTGACCTCTTGATCTTCTGTGTCCTTTCCGTGCATGGTGACAAGGGAAAGCACATGGAAGCCCCTTTGGTAGAAGAATCTTGCTTGGCGATTGCAATGAAGATGACCCCATCTGTCCGTAAGGCACTATGACACGTCCCGGGAATGTTGTTAACCATCCTCTCAGCCAAACTAAGACAATTGCTTCTTACACATTTGCCCTACCATATCATGCAGGTTTTACTTGGACATCTGGACGGGTTTCTCACTGTGAAATAGCTAGCTGCCTCATCAGTGATTGGCATAGAATCTCAGGCTTGACTTGCAGTGGCCATGGCTGCCTCTGGTTTAGTGGAGGACCCAAGTTTAGGGGACAAAATCATCTAATTGACGCCTCTAAGGCTTTAACTCCTTCAGATTCTCATCTCACTTGCACCGTTTGCAGATGCCTATGGTCCCTGGTGTTCTCAGGCAAGAGCAGGTGGTTTAGCAGAGTCTACTACTACTTCCAGAAAACCAGTTCAAAATGCACTATAAGAGGGCTGTCCAGAAAGTATCCAGCCACGTACTATGATAAAGAGAGACAATTATTGAAGAAGATACAAGAACCATTGTACATAAGACAATGATGCCTCAGACGTCTGCAAAGTAGGCACCTTGGGACCTCACACAGTTCTGCCAGTGTCTCTTCCTTCCACTGTTCAAAACACTGCGATATCTTTTGTTGGGGCCGCCATCAGCTACCCTGGATTTTCCTGAATCTCATCAACGGTTTGAAATCTCTTCTTTCAAAGGTGATTTTAGTTTCGGGAAAAACCAGAAGTTGCAGGGCGCCAAATCTTGTTCATCGGTAGCAGTTTGAATCAAGTCATTAGCAACTGCAGCACAATGTTCCTTCTCCTCTGGTAGTAGAAGCTGCAGAACAAATTTTGCCACGACACGTTTCATGCCAAGATCCTGTGACAAAATCTTGGACTTGGTGGTGTTTGGAATCCCTGGGTCAGCTTCTAGCTCTCGCACTGTCAGTCGCCCATCTTCGCTGATGGCAGCCCTCACACGTTCAGCATTCTCAGGTGTTCTGCTTGCTGCAGGCCTTCCAGACATGGACCACTTTCAGCAGATTCTCAGCCACCTTTGAAGCATTCGTGCCACACTTTTATTTGCCCTGCACTCATTGCATTGTCCCCGAAATCTTTCTGAATCATCCAAATAGTTTCCATGGAGGAATGTTCCTGGAAACATTTGATGCAGATTTGTTGCTCTACTTGCTCAGTCATTTTGAATGCAAAGGCCACACAGTACACATGCTCACTCAACAGTGTGTACTGACCCCACTGACTAGTACAGTGAAGTCGTCATTGTTCACACATGCATATCCAGTCCACTCTCCTTGGCTGCCAGGTTCCATCAAAGTTGCACAAACCATTCTCGTTATATTAACAGTGGCTGGACCTCGTATATGCTCTCTTTTTTTGTAAGACTACAAATAAATGATAAGAATACCCATTTGTATTTATTTATATTTTCATAAAGAATCATAGGTAGGATAAAAAAATAAAAATGATTACCAAAAAGAGAGAAGGAAGTCGAGAAATGGGATAAAGGGGAAGGAGGAGGCCACAAGACTTCTCAGGTGTACTATGCTTTAGAATCGTGATTTTGAATCATGGTAATGATTTTAACTTTTTTAATTTAAAAAATGTTATATCCAAAAAGACCTCAGAGTCCATTTTTGTTTATGAATACTCATACACCCTATGTAATTTGTAAAAAATTGTCTTACTTTAGCTGTTTGTTACCCTCCGTTTAAAAATGGTGACTGTTTGGCATAAATGAGAGCCCGTAGAGCCTGTTGGTAATACTCCCAGCCATTCTGTAGGGATCCTCAGTAGAGTAGGATTTGGACGACCTTGGCCTCTCAGTCTGGGCTTCATAAGGACTCAGCTGAGTACCTTTGGACTACTTGTTTCACCTTTCTGCTCCTCACCTGTTCCTCTGGGACGGCAGCTTGATTTCAGCTCTTCACTCTGCTCCTAGGGTTGTTACAAGGCTCAAATGCGAAGACACATGTTGAAAACACTGTTATCATCCTGACAGCACAGTTTCCCATCGAACATGTACAACCGGAGGCCGTTACAAAACATACAAAACCTAGAATGAGACACAGTACAAATCAAATATAATGTTTGTATTTGTCTCACTGTCTGCGGACTGCAGGCACTCAAAGTATGGATGGGGGTCTTCTTCTTTTCCGATTCTCACTTGCACCAAGCATTTTGCCAAAGGTTAGAGGGGTCGTGTAATGAAGAAAAAAAGGTGAAGGCAATGGAGGCAGAAACTCATCTCTTCAACTGGGCCAGAACAGGAACTCTGCCTGCAAACAAACAAGTTTTAGGAATGCCTGGTGATGACTTTGGATTCTTACGCTTCTAATCCTCTCCTTTTCCTACCTTAATAGCACACAAAATTAAGGAAGAGGCAAGAACCGTGGTAAGATTTTGAAAGAGGTTTCAAGAAGGACACGGGAGAAACAGGAAAACAAACAGCACAATGCGTCCTGACATGTTAACATACTTCCCTTTATTTTGTTACCCACCCCCCCCCCGCCCCAGAAACATATCTAGTGTATCATCCCTTCTAAAGAGAAATCTAGAAGGAAAGTTTGACATAATCCCCAGAACTGCAAACTTCTTTGTGTGGCTGTCACTGGAGTGCTTTTCTTACATTCCCTCAAGAAGCCAGCCTACAATGTGGCAAGTCTGGGAAGCCAGGAAGGGAGGTGGTAATCTGAGAGCAGCTTCGGGCAGCTCCCCAAGGCGCAGGCGGGCAAGGCGGGGCCCCAGCTCCTCCCGGCCTCACTCTGCCCCTCCTGTGGCCACAGGGGAAAAGGAGGAGAGGCCTACATTTAAAAAGGCAGGAGCCTAGCAACTGCAGAGATCCTAAAAATGCCCGGTGAGAATTCCCATCGGCGAGGTCAAATCTAGGTCAAAAGAAATACCTAACCATCCCTGAAGAACCCCTAATTCAGGGGGTCGAACTACACCGGCAACACCTCCAATCATTAACTAAATCTAACTAGATCTTTAAAAAGTTAACCTGGGACTGTATTTTTTTTTCTTTTGCCTGAGCCAATTTTTTCTGGTGGCATTTCTGTTACTTCCTGTTTGTGACTGAGCTTTCCTTGCTCTACTTCCTTTTTTGGGGTTTAGGTTGCCTCCTACTGCCATGTCCACTCAGATGAATGGAAAAGAGGTGTGTATGTGTGTGTTGGATTGAAACGGAATGAAATAGCTCACATGAACATTTTAAGGTATAAAGCGCTTTTCTCATGCATTCACATTCTTTCATTTATTGTACTTTCCACAGCCCTAGGAGTTAAGCAATATCATTCTGCCCAAATTACAGATACAGAAACTGAGACTCAAAAAGGCCTGTGTCTGAGGTAACTCATCAAATAAAGGAGCAAAACCTGAGTCTGAGTCCCTGATTCTGAATCCAAATCTAAAGTTCTTTTCATGTATTTAACTCTTAGGTGGAAGTCGAAATTTAATTTATTTGGCAAAACTCTATTCAGGGTTGACTTATTTATTCAGTCTTTATTACAGAGTTTATCCTTGAAATGTAAAAAAAAAAAGATTTAGCCTGGGCCCTTCATCGGAGCAATGGAAGAATTCTTAAGGATCTTCTTTCTGTTTCATTTTTTGGCAATTTCTCTGCAGCGGTTCAACATGGCTATCCCGGGGCCAGGCGGGGTGGTTTTCCCCGGCACCCCCCAGCGTTATCGATGGCAGCCAGTAGGGGGAGCATGTGTGCAAGAGGAGGAAAGCTGCTCAGGCTTAAGCAGGAAATGTCTGAGACCCTGTGTCCTTAACAGGCCTGGGTTGGAAAAGTAGTTTTATTTGCTGCCAGAGTGCTTAGAACTCCAGGATTCTCTGCAAAGATTTGTGCTTATTGACTTGTAGGGTGGGGAAAAAACAACCTCGGGGAGTTGTCGAAAGAGGTCACCGGTGCCCACTGGGTTAAAGGAGGTAAAACCTCCTTATTGCCTGGGAGGAAGGACCCCAGGCTCTGGCCTCTGCAGGTCAGAGGGGGCCCTTGACGCTTTGCCTCTGTGTGGGAGAAGACTCAGAGGCTCAGAAAATGGGCCACCCTGCGTCCAAGGACGGTGCTACCTCTGCCGAAAACCTGCCTGAGAGGAAAGGAATGTGCACAGTTGGTAGCAAGAGAATTAAATGTACACTGCAGGAGGGGAGAAACCTTTTGTTTTTTTTCACTGTATCTGTCTTCCTGAACAGTGCAGGTGGGTGGCTTGTCTCTCAGGTGCCATTTGAAGGCACTCACTTTGACAGAACCTGTTAATTTATGCTGCGTTTTCACTAGGGCCTTGAAGTCAGATGGAAAAGAAACAAATACCTTTGGTATTACATGACCCTAACTCCAGAGTAAGGCTGGGAGAGGTTTCCGAGGCATGCACGAGTTTGGGAATCACTCGGAGTTGGCAGGTCACTTTCACTCTGGAGTGTAACAGCCTCTCATTTTTCCTTTCTGGACCAAAACCATCATTTCTTAAAGGGGGGGCAGAGGAGGGTGTTTTGGGAGCTGCAGCAGGGGAGATACAGTGAGGGCTGACTGGCAACAATTTCCTTCTCAGAGAAACAGAGAAAGCAGCAAAGTTGCCATTTGCCTAAATGATTTTCTCTTTTTAATAGTGAATATTTACAGAAAACGTTCCTAATATGCATGAAATGTGTACCCTAAGGCACCTACTCCTATATTTATTTATTTATTTTAAAATATTGACTTCCTAGGGTATTTTTCTAGACCAGTTGGAAAGACATTAAACAAAATTTCCTGTAAAAGCGCCCTCTAGACATCTCTGCCTTCATGTTCTTCTTGGGGTAAAAACTCCCTGCTCTGCGAGTAAGTTAAAAAGACATAATGAGGATAGCCAAATTGGAAACTAATACAATGGTGACCCTCTACAAGTGGATGGCAATTATGGTATTTGGGTCTCCAGTCTTCTCAGGGCTTCCTGTAACACAAACTGACACCTGTGTGTTGTTTATACTTCCCATCATAGGGATATCTGTGTATCTACATTATAGGACACCTATATGTTGAGGCAGTATATGACAAGGAGCTTAAGTAATCTTCCGGGGTGTCATTTTTCACGGCCCAAAACTCCATCAGAAAAACGACTTTACATAGGCAAACTCTCTAGCTCCAGGAGTTCATTTATTCAATCACTCTCTATGTGCCAGGCATAGGAAAGAAAGATGAAGACCCATCCTCGGCTAACTCTCAGTTTGTAATTGAGTCACTCATTGGGTAAGTGAGACCTCACAGTCTATTGTATGTGAGTCGGCATAGGTAAGTGACAGAAGAGAGCTGCAGAGCATCGAGGAAGGGATTCCATCTGGATGAAACAGGACTTGCGAGGGTTCGGTGCCCAGGGGCTGGGTCAGTCTGCCAGGACTGACTCCTGGCTCTACCATTTACTAGCTGTATGACAAGGGCGTGTTTCTGAGCCTCTCTGAGCCCCTGCTTTAACATCTACATTATATGGAAAGAACAATGGTACCAACACTATGAGTGTGGTTTTTTGTGTGAGGATTCAGTGGGATGCAACATGATAAGCCCTCACGGTGTGTTAGTGATGACAATGATGACAGTAGAGGTGGAGGTGGCATGAGGATGAGGGAGAGGAGATGGAGGATGCTTCACTGAGACCTGTAGGGTCAGGCATGCACCACATAAAGCAGGGGAATGTAGAAGGGTAAAAAAATTCCAGCTGGGGCCCAGCGTTGTGCGTGAACAAGCCCTCCAGGGGGCTGTGGTGCTCACTGATGTCGAAGAACCACTGAGCCACGGTAAGCTGGGGATTTTAAGTAAGGAAATAACAGGCTTAGATGATCGGTTTTGGAGGGAACACATTGGGGGCTGTGTGCAGGATGGATTGGAGGCAGGGAGAGAGGAGGCAGGACAACGGGGTGAGGAGCCTATGGAGTCCCAGTGAGAGACGGTGGCAACGTGAGTTCAGGTCCTGGCAGTTGGAATACATAGAAAGGGGGAAATGCGTGATATGTGATCGTGGTAAAGTGGAAGTCATGGTAAAGGGGATCCCTAGAAGACTTTAGAGTGTAGAATTGACCAGAATTAGTCATTGGATTTAGAGGTGAGGAAGAGGAGGAGGCCAGGGTGAGTCCAGGAATACTGAACACAGGGCTTTTAATACTTTTAAACTATGACTAAATGGTGCCTCTGTGGTCTTGCTGAGACAGTTCATTTGCCCCCTCCCTCTCCCACTCCATCGCCGCCAAGGTGACTGACAGCACAGATTGGCATCCGCGCAGGAGGTCTGGCTCCTCTCTGGAATGCACTGCTCTCTCCAGCCACAGCCATCAGCTCCCCCAACACCCCCCCGCAGCCAAGGGAGTCATTCAGCCAGCCCAGCCGCGGTTACTGCCACATAGGCTGATGAATCACTCTTCCAGAACAGCTGGTGGTCAATGTACTTCTCTCTTCCACAGTTCGGGAGCATTTCCAGGATCTGCACCTCCCCCACCCCCCAAAAAGGCATTTTTACTTACCCTTTAGTGCAAGCTCTCTTAGCAGAGCTGCCTACCCTCTTCTCCAGGATCAGAGGACCTCTACTCCAAACTGTACTCAAATTATTTCTGTCTGCATTTTTATTTGGATTACCAGCTCACTGTTACCTTATTATTGTCACATCTAAAGTAGGAAGATTGTAAAAGGGAAGGGAGTCGTCACTCCAGTAAGATGGCACAAATCTTTCCCGGAAAGCCCCGTTTCTCAGTGTAATCCGTGTACCATCTCCTGCGTCAAATCACTTGAAGTTTTGGTAAAAGTACGGTTCCTGGGTCCTACCATAGACCTACTGAATCCCCCAGCATGGGAGGTGGGGTTAGAAACCAGGGAATTTGTATTTTCAATAAGCATCCCCAAATGAGTCATAAATTACCTACCAAAAGCGAAAGTGATGGCACTAGAATTTCCTTTTGTAGCATTTCTGACCCACTGTGCAGCCAGAACGACCGCACAGTCCTGTGGCCTTTCCAGCCTGCTTGGAGGAAGGCCACCCATCTGCTCGCTCCCCGGGGAGCACAGCCCCTCCAGCGGCTCTGGGAGCAGCGACTGCTGTTCTGCCCATTTCCTGGAGGCACTGGGAGCAGCATGCAAATTAAGCACGTGCACACAGAACAAATGCAACGTATCTGTTTAAAAAGATGAATTAAATGCATTCTCATATTCAAAATCATAGCGTTGGGTTACATTACAATATTCCGCTTTCAAAAGACCAACCGAATGTGCTCCAAAATTCCAAATAGTGGTATCAACTCACTACCCATAAAATTTTTTTGATGTTTTTTCTTTTTTTGGTTGGAATAATGGATTTGTCTTAAACAAAGTTCTCTCTCACCTTTTCCCTTCATGCACAATGACTGACCAAAGTCAGCAAAGCAACCCATGCAGCTGGAGCTAAGTTTGATGATGTGCAAAGCTAACTGAGCCTGATGATATTACAGAAGGCACCATCTTCAAAGTGCCTTGAACTCTGAGGAACATAGAAAAGTAATAGGCACATAGGTTCAAAAAATAAATTAGTTCGAGTGTTCTGGGTAATTGGGTTTGGCTTCCTTGTTCAGCAATACTTCACTG
Organism: Desmodus rotundus; assembly: GCF_022682495.2. Taxonomy (NCBI): domain Eukaryota; kingdom Metazoa; phylum Chordata; class Mammalia; order Chiroptera; family Phyllostomidae; genus Desmodus; species Desmodus rotundus. The sequence goes on along the minus strand of NC_071390.1, from coordinate 158,517,130 downwards.
AGGCCTGAACACAGCACTGAGTTAGAGGCTGGAGGGAAAGAAAGGTGGAAAAGGCATGATCCACACCCTTGCAGAGCATTCCGTACAGCTGGCAGGACGAGACATGCACTGCAAAATTAAATACCAACACAAGGCAGGAAATGTTAACGCGAGTGTCTGGGCATCAAATGCTGGCACTGTTCAGAGCAGAGGGAAAGAGATCACCTGGGGCTGGAAGTCAAGAAGGGCCTTCAGCTGCCCTGTAAATTGGCAAAAGATAAGGAGAGGCAGAGAAGCAATGGAGCTCTAGGTAGAGACCCAGTGAGACAAAGGCGGGTGACATTGGAGAAGAAAGACTGCATGCTGGGGACTGTTCTTTAATGGGTCTGGAGGAAGCCTGGTGCTAGGGGTGGGAATAGTAAAAAATAAAGTTCAGGTTACTTTCTAAACACTGGCCCAATCCTTATCATGTGTCAGGCACTATGTTCAGACTGTGACATTTTATTGTTTCAGTCCCACAAGAAGTGGGCAGGCTGTTATCCCATGTTCCATTTCAAAACCAGGAGGCTGGGGCTCAAAGGGGACAGTAATGGCCCAATGTCACACAGCAGGAAGATGGAGAGGCCAGGTAGCAAGCCCAGGTCTGCTTACCTCCACAGTCTGCATGCTTCATGGGCGCCCTTTCTGTCCTTTTCCCACTTCTCCAGATCATATTGCTCGTGGCAGGAGAGGCGTCGTAAGGGAAAGAAGGAGGCCAGGAGGCCGGGTGCTCCCTCCTGCCTAGTGGTCCATAGCCTCTGCCTGGTGAAGGCTATATGTCGTGTCCCTCTCACATAGCCCTGGGAGTGGCACCAAGGCCAGGAGGTGGGGTAGGGGGACAATGCTCCCTTTTTGTCCCTCGTGGCCCTTTAACTTTATGCCTTTGTTTCTTAGATCTTTGATATGTATTTCCTAAAAAACAAAAAAATTATATATATATATATATATAAGATTTTACCTACACTCTGCTAAACACACTACATGCTGTACAGACGTATTTAGATTGAAGTTCAATGAGTAACCAAAATCCCCCTCAAAATGGAATTTTTTAAACGTTAGTTCATTCCTCCCATGTGATGAATCCAGACATAGGCTGTTTAAGGGATGGGTCGTGGCTCCCTTCAGCTTCCCCGGGAGCTGGGCCTCTTTCTTCCTGCTCTCTCACCGCCCTCAGTGTGCTGCCTCCTGGACCAAGAGGGCTGCTTGAGCTCTGGCCATCACATCCACATTCTAAAGGCATTTCTTTGTCAACATAAGGGCCTCCCCTTGAAGGTGACCACCACTTTTCCATGTGTAAGTCATTGGCCAGAATTTAGTCAAATGGAACAACCAGCTGCAGGGCGACTCAGCTGCTATGTGCCCACCTATGAATCCACTACTAGGAAAGAAAGAGCGAATAGATATTCATGTAGAGATATAGTAGTGTCTGCCAGATCCTATTAACTTATTTGATCTTTATTATGCAATACTATGAGTTGGGTACAACTAATTTTACAGATGAGGAAGTTGAGGCTCATTCTGTAGATGAGGAAACTGAGGCTCAGAGAGGTTCATTTGTCAAAGGTTACACGGCTATTGACAAAGAAGTTGAGACTGAGCGGTGCTCAGCTGAGCCCTAACCCTGTAAGACCCCTGACAGAGAATGGAGAAATTGGGTTGTACATTCATCACACCTGGGCTATAAAGGCTTTTTCTTCTTTCTCTCTTTTTGTCCCTAGCTTAGCCGTAGGCTACCTTAATTCAGCTGAGAAAGAGTTAACATTTTTCAAAATAAGTGTAACTAGGAAACCAAGGAGGAAAAGAAACCACAAGGTAGCAAAATGGCTGGGCTCGGAAGCCCAGATTTAGTGTCCCAAGATAATAAATGCCCAGTCCAAAACTGGCTGGGCTGGGACAGCACAGAGGACGTCCAGGCTCAACTTGAAGGGCACACAGGACTCTGAGCCTTGCCTGGCCTTCAACCTGTTGTCCTTGAACTTGCCTGAGGCATATTCATCAGCTAGATGTTCCTTCTAGTTTGATGACATACTTGGCTTTGATCTAGGCTTTTATCTGGGCCTCCCCTCACTGCCATCTTGAGCCCTGGCCCTGACTCACTACCTCCACCCAATAAGCCTGGGATCCTAGTGAACCATCCTCAGCTCTGTGTCTGCCAAGGGGAAACCTCTAGCTTGCACCTAATTAGCATAGCAAAGGTAACCCACGCACCCCAGCTTAATGAATGTTCAAGACAAAGTCAAAGCCTTTTCCCCTGTAGGTTACAGAGACTTCTCATTTCCCCAGGTGCTCTCTGCAGGCTGGCAGGCCACCTCCAACCAGAGGAATGATTAACCAGAAGAAAAGATCTGGTCTGTGTAGTAGCAATGAGCGCTACGAAAGGTTGGCTCTCACTTAGCCTGATGCGACTGTGGTGTTGGAATGATTTTCTCTCTCTTTCTCTTTCTCATCCTATCTCTGTATTTATCTCCATCATCTTTATCTCTATCATTATCACTGTCATCCCTTTCTCTCTCCCTCCCTTCTCCTTTCTTCTCTTGCTCTCCTCTCCCTTCCTCTTCCCTTCCATTCTCTCTTTCTCTCTCGCTCTCCCTTCCTTCCTTCCTTCCTTCCTCCCTTCCTCTCTCTTTCTTCTCCTCTCTCCTCCCCTTTCCCCATTCCATCCTCCTTCTTTTCCTCCCTCCCTTCCCCCCTTCTTCCCTCTCCCTCTCTCGCCCCATCTCTTTTTTCTTGAAAGTCTCTTTCCTCTCTCCTTCACGTAGTGTGTGTGTGTGTGTATAGGGGAGCAGACAGGGCTTGCACGCAGTCCAGAGTGGGATTGCCTGCTCATTGTGACACCTGATAGGAGCTCTTCCCCTGGTCTAGGAGGGAGCATGTTCAGAAAAGGCACCCTGGAGGAGATGGCCCTGAGGCCCCAAACAGGTAGGTATGGAGATGAGAAAGTCTTCTGAAAACAGAATGATTAGTTCTCTGGCTCCTTCTGGAAACTGCCAGCCTTTTTTTCTGTGCCTAGGAGTCACTACCCTTCCACAAAGAAATAACAGCTACTCCGAGGCTGGGAAACATCTCCAGATGAAAGGGAGCTCTGGTTCTCTCAAACCAAGCCCTCCTTGGCTGTAAGATTCATGGTCTATTTGAGAAATGAATGCATTAGGTTCTGGTGCAGCTGATTTTCTCTTTGTAGAAGTTTTAGGCTTTTGTGAGGAGGAAATGTTCTGGAATGAGTGGAGTCCTTCCACATCCTCATTCATGCCTCGTGGACTGGGAAAATCTTGGCCGGGACTGTACACCTTCCAGACTTCGACACAAATACCTTTATCAGGCCCAGCCCCACATAACCCTGTGTGTGAAACAAGAAAGCATGCTGACTTCCTCCTCCTCCTGTGCACACAGCCGTCACCCAGATCAGGTGGCTATCTATCTGCTGTGTGGAAAAGAATAGATGTTCTGTTCTCCCCTCCATGCTGGAACGACTTTGATCAGCATTGACTTGTGAAGGCCCAGGACACGTGGGACCTTGTTCACTTCCAGGGTTTACATTAGAGCCCTGAATTTGACACCCAGGGAGTGGTGTCACCAATTGTGTAAGAACAGTCAAAAGCTTTTCTCCTTATGAAGTGGGACATGATAAAAAATGAGTGCCCGCTAGATGCCTGGAAAGAACCACAAATGTGTCACTCAATCTACCAAATCTGGTTTTTTTTTTTCTGGAAGATTCTGCACGTTCTCATATCCTATCATCCAGTCTCTAAGGTTAGCCAGGCTGGCAGAAGAATGAGTGACACAGATTTTCTTTTCCTATCATCCAGGCAAACTCACTGCTCCTCATTTTAAAATAACTTGAAAAGAAGCCGTCAACCATAACTCAGGGCAAAGCCTGGCTACCGCTAAGGGTTTCATGTTCGATCGGTGGAAGTTAATTACTCTACTGAGCCACAGTTACCTTAAGCACTTTTTTTTCACTCAACACATCCTTATGAAGCATATATCATATAAACAGATTTATAATACACCCTGCTGGGAATAATAAGCTATGCGAGACCTGGACCTTGGCCCTAGAAGCTAGCAGTCTGCTAATCATAACGGCTACTAATCACCAAAACAGGACATTTGTGCCAAGCACTTCAGCTGCACTCACAACAGCTGGAAACTCCATCTTAATACCAGCAAACCAAGGCTGGAGGAAACGAGGTAGCTCTAATTTCCAGGTCAAAGAGCTAGCAGATTCCAAGAGCCAGAATTCAAATGCAGTTCCACTGACCTCAAGGTCCTGCCACTTCCCACTATCCTGTCCTGCCCGTCTGCTCCGCCAGGAAGGCTTCTCAGTCAAGGTGTGGACAAAAAAAGGGGGGTTCTGCAGAAGATCGTCTCACAAGGTGACCTGATCATAAATTCTTAACTGGACAGGTCATGGTGGGTAGTCACGCCCCAGGCATGTGTATAACTTCTTTAGTAAAAGGTTTATCTTTGTTCTTAAACAATCTCTGTCCATTGTTTCTGTGCACTTAGGTTAATACACCTTTGAAATGTCTCTTTTCAGACCCTTCAGAAGAAAAGCCATCTAGATTAACCTTTGAAATGTGTCTTTCAGATTGCTTAGCAAAACCACCCTCAAAAGAACACCTAATCTAGTTAACTTTCCTACGATCCAATCCCTGCCTTGCTTTCTCCCACACTCATGTAATCTTCTGTAAATTATCTCCTCAATTCCAAATGCGTAAAAGAAGCTACAAACTGTCATTCTGAGAAGCATTTGTCTCCATCTGTTGAGGTCTTGCTTCCAGGTGTATCCTCTGTTCAGCACGAAAAACCGTTTACGAAAATTCTCTACGGGTTTGGATGTTCTGACATCAACAGGATCTTATCAGGAGACAGAAACCAGACCCCTGAATCCACGCTGTCCTCGGGGTAACTGAGAGAGGGAAAAGGGAAGTCTTACGGCGTCGTGAAGGTAGCAACTGCAGAAAGCAGCTAGTACCCAGGGCTGGGGAAACAAAGAGAAGAGGTTACAATGACCAAAACGTAGACATTGAGAGGACAGGCCCTGTGGAACTGAAACCTGGGCCTCCGAAGAGTGGGTGCTGCTTGCTGGTGCTGGTGTCTCTGGGTTCACAGGAGTCTGGGGCCCGACTCTGAGGGCCTTACTGTTGCATCTTGCAGGCTGATGCCATGAGGTGGGTTCTAAGTGTTTGGAAACTGCACCCCGGCTTCAGCTATGGTTATGGGAAGACACTGCCACTGCTGGAGTGAAGAAGTGTTGCTGGGGTGACACTCCCAGGACCAGGCAACAGGCAAGGAGAAGCCAGGGTCCTCTTCCTCCCTTGGCCTCCCAGCCCCCCACAGCCCTCCCTTCCGCCTAATCTAAGATGGGCCACCAGCGGAGCAGAAATATGGTTTGCAGGAACCCAGCTGTAGAATCACAAAACAGAGCAGAGAGGGTGGCTTCCTGATGAAAGATAATTACTTAATCACTAGCCCAGGAGGCAAGACAGGGACATAAAACATTGTATTGGTAGGTACAATATGCTTGTGCCTCGGAAGACTCTAGACAATGTGATCCCATAAGTACTGAGAAGCCAGCGATCACTGACTGGCTTCTGCTCTTGCTACTGGGCATGGGTATCCTTGGGGGCAGAGATTATGTCTTTTTCATGCCTCCATCCCCAACACTTTGGTGGCAATAGAAAGATGCCCAGCAAGGGCTGGTTAAACGAAGGCCTACCTCCATAGCAATAGCTGTTACAAGCCTATATGTAATTTGCTGTTGGAGTTTCAGGGGCCAGTTGCGAACCCTGAGGGCAGTTCTGATCCTGACCCAGCCTCAGAATCGCGAAGGATAAAGGGATTGGTTCCTCTTAGTGAGAGTTGGACCATCGTAGTCCTTGCTAGGGGGTCTGCCCTGGGCTGGCTTCAGGGAGCCGGCAGCTGCGGTCAGAGGGGCCTCTCTCAGTGCAGGGTGTCTAATCCAAGATGTTCGGCCCTGCTTACAGTCCCAGAACCGTTTTTTGGTTTTTGGTTTTTGGTTTTTTTGGCCTGGTTCCTGTCCATCGTTTGTGTCTTGGTATTCTTCGCGCTTAGAACACGTGTGTTTGCCTGAAGTCAGGAGTGTACACACTTGGTAATCAGAGCACTCACTGAGAGATTGCAGGTGAGAGATTGCAGGTGAGGGCGGAGTCAAGAGCCTGGGCCTCGGAGTGCCTTTCTGGAGCAACCACCACGGATGAGACAGAACTGCTGGGAAACCGCACAACACCTCTGGGGACTGTGGGGCCTCCTGACTCAACGCCCGCACTTTGCAGATGTAGGAACTGAGGCTCTGAGGCGGAGAGGCACCGTGTTGCCCGAACTCGGCAGCTGGGTGGCCAGTCCAGGGTTTCTGCAGGGCGCCCCGTGGCGCCCTGCTCCTCTTTCTAGCACATTTTAAAACTAAACACAAACATTTCAGTCGAACTGGATGCAAGGCCCAGAGTTTTTATATGTTGTCAGGGCCTTCAGTTGAGTAAAATGAAATAACTTTTGATAAATATTTAGGCATTCTGAATTAGTTTTACCTCAAAGGTTTTATTTACTCTAACATACAATGATATAGTATTTTTTGTTCTAAATACAATGGCTAATAATACACACATATACTAATAAAAGAAAGAAACATATATAATCTAAAGGCTTCAGAACTAGGCTTTCTGAGTAAAATAATATTTTCAACTAAATGGCAACATTGAACTTAAAGTGGCTTACTAAGAACTTTTCTTTAAGGGTTCAGCAGCGATCAGCAGTGAATTGATACTTTGGTGGTAGATCTACCAGCAGCCGAGGTTTGTTCCACTGTTTCCTTCTGTTTCCGTCAGTAATCCTAACAGTCACGTGGCATGTGGCACCTTCTGCATGTGGCACCTTCTAGTCCCTTCTGCATGTGGCAACAAGCAGAAGGGACTAGAGGAGAGGAGGGTCTTTCAAGGGCCTGAGAACAGCTGGCCAGCATCACAATATCTCTCCCTGCCTCCCTCACCCCTCCCCCCCCACCTCCAGTGTCTCCGATTATTCCCCAGCACTCTCCTGACCCGGCCAAATTTCACTCTTGAGCTGACCTTGCCATCGCCAGCCCAGGGTGCTCTGTCCGGATAAACCCATAAGCAGTTCATGGAAAAGCTGTGGCAATCAAGGCTGAATTAGGAAAATCGCCTCCTGGGCTTCCAGCATGTTTTCCTGAGCCTAGCCAGAGTTCACTTCCACTCTCCCTGGATGGGTAGGGCTGGAGAATAATGTGGGGTAATGGACACAGTAAGCTTGTTAAAGAAGAGAACAGTTCCAGTTGCCTGAAGATATCTGAATTTGAATCCTCGAGTACATATGTAACAAAGGTGGGCTCTAATCCAGTATGTAAGGCGAGGAGATGAAGTTTTAATCCAACATACATTTTTAAATTCTCTTTTGGGAACTGTGTACTATGTAAGTCCGGCACAAATAAGATAAAACTGGGAAGAGAAACTGTTCAGAGTTGAATGTAAGGCAAGACGACAATTGAGAAAAATAAAACAGATTCCTCACACATCCTCTGCTCCTCGTTCCTTCCCATGGCGTTTTCAGTGTGGCGTATCCACGAGACAAATGTATCTGTAGCTGACCCATGGTGGAGGGGGCCAAAGTGTTCTTCCCGATTATAAAAGTGTAATATCTTGCTATAGAATCCTAGACGGCACCAGGAAATGTAACAGGAGGAGAAAAATAAACCATCTCTAATTTTTTTTTATCATTTTGGTATTACTCCTTCTAGATCACACTGAATATATCATTTTTATAGTTGTTTTTACACAAACTATATAAATATTATATTTGAAAGTCTGTTTTTATTCTGTATGGATGCCTCATACTTTTCTTCATTGTTTTCATTGCCACTCTTTTTAAAAACTATGATAAAGAACACTAAAATGAACATTTTGGGGCACATAGCATTTTTTTTTGTTAGAAAAGATTACCAGAAGTGAGACTTTTGCATCAAAAAGTATAGCTATTTCTAAGGCTCTCTCTATATTGCAAAATATCTTTCCCAGAGGAGGATTATAATATCCCAGTTCCTCTTGTAATGTATGAAAGTATCAGTTTCACACAAACTTACAGGCCTTGAAATGCTTTCTCTTTTTGTTTTAAAGAACTAATCGGATATAATAATAACAAGAAGTACATGATTGCTGTTTTTCTTTATGTTTATATTTGATCATTAATAAGAGTGAACATTTTAATTCCATATATATTGGCCACAAGGGGCTGTGCCTGTTTTGCTAATTGCTGAAGCTCCAGTGCTGAGAAGAGTGCTTGACAAATACAGGGAACCCAATAAATACTTTTGAGGTGAATTTTAAAATTATATTTGTGCCCATTTATCTATCGGAAAATAATGGATTTAGTGACCAGATATTTGAAAATGACAAGAATCTGATGCTGGGAAGACTGACAGTTTGTAATTCAGTTACAAGAAGTAGCATACGAGTTCCACTCCCACGTATATGAAATGGCTTGCCTTTCTAGTTCTGGAAGACTTGATGATCTTGAAGACAGAATTGTGGAAAGGAAGCCACTAAAATGAGTTTGTGCTCTGACCTAACCAAGAGTTCATGGTGTGACTGTGGATCAGTTCTGTAAGGTTTTTTGTGTCTCATCTGTAAGACAAGACAAAATAAAACAAAAGACAGCAAATGTGTCCTTTTGTATCTTATTGAGATAATATAATGGAATAACTATAGGGAATAATTAAAGGGAAAACATTGGAAAGGCAAAAAGTCATAGTCAAACGCCAGAGCAAAGTACCGATACTTCACAGCCGGGGTGTCTGAGGCAGGCATCACCTTCCTCACCTGTAAGAGGAGGAGGGCGTGGGTTAGCCTCCCACTAAGTGCAGAAGTGCACAATAACCGGTAGTTGAATGAGCTATTTTCAAAGTTTTTGGTTTGACTCCATGATTTTTTATTATTTTTAACTTTTTTTATCACCATTTATACCCCAATATCCTCTTCTACCCCTACCCACCTCCCTCCCTCCTTGACTCCATGATTCTGAAATGCTCCATGGGTTTTTAAAAAAAAGTAAGAAATGTGGTTATGAAAAGTAACCGTTGCTTGAATATTCAAAGTAAAATTTAATTACAAAGATTAACTGAAAAGAAATCTTCCCTTCTGCTCATCCCCTGAAAAGAAATCTTTAATATCCTACACAGAACTGTTTGTAGCACATACAAAGAAAATAGCCCCCAAAAGAGGGAAGATAATGAAGATAATGAAACCTTTATTTGTCCATTATTTATTAGAGCAGGTAGGAAATTAGAAACAATCCAAATTCCCAACAACAGAATAATAGCTAAGCACATTAAATTATCCTAACATAAAAGAAGGTTGCTTAGTCAATGCTGGCACACACGTAATCTGTGCCATTGCATGAATATGTGTATAGAAAGTGGTAGCAGGTGAAAACGGAACACAAAACAGTCTACAGGCCTGGTTACCATCACATGAAAACATACATATTTTTAAAGCTGGGAAAAGAACTTGCAATGGGAAAGGCAAGTGGGTCTACATGCCCATCAAGTCCTCATTTTTCCCCAAATAAAATTGCTTGGTTGTGCCACTTTCTAAAGTTACAAACCTGTCACGAGTTCAAAGGATAGCTCAACAGTCTCGTGCTAAAGTATGATGGCTATAAAATAGAACTTCTGTAATAGCCCACAAGAATCTCTCCACAAAAGATGCACCTTCTACCCGAGCTTGTCCATTGCTGGACGGTTCCCTTTACTAAATAATGATTAATAGGCTATATAAACAGCATGCCAGCTACTTGTGTTTGGTTGTGGACGGGGAAATTATTTATAGTTGCCTGTCTGGTATTTCTATGAGATTGTCTTTACCTCAGGGTGCTGGGGGGGAGGGAACCTCAAAGCTTTGTTTGTAAGAAGAAAAAAGAAAGAAAAATCTGTGCAGGTATCTCTGCAATCATTTTCTTTTCAAGGTGAAAGAAAGGGTGGTATCTTTGCAGGCAACCTGGGAAAAGAGGAAAAGTATGAGACTGAAAATGTAAGATGAATTTCTGAACTTTGTGGGAGGAACCTTCACACAAACCACAAAAAGTTGGCTTTTGACTAAGTTCCCGAAAAAAATATTCGGTTTCCTGTTTGCTTGGGGTTATATTTTAATGTCTTTTTTGGTCTTGGTTAAATAATTTTCAAGAACACATGGGAAAAGTCTTGGCAGCACTCTCCTTCATCCCTGAAGATCTCTGCAAATGGAAACTGCACAGGAATCACTTGAATTAACCAGTCAGAGACAACACTCCATTTGATCTCAGAACTTCCTCTGGAGATAATTTACAACTACAATACTGATAAAATGCTGAGCGGTGTCTTATAAAATTAAGACAGGAAGTAAAAGCTCTTAAGACAAAGCAAAAGGAGGAAAAGAAAAACACACAAACAAGCCAGACTAACCTAAGATTAAAGCTGACCAGGCTAGTAATAGTGTGAATGAAAGGACCAATGGCCCCAAATTCTGAGCACACTAAGCCAATCACTTATTGCTTTACATGCACTATCGTGTTAAATCCTCCCAACACTAGATGCTCAGAAAAATAATGTAAGTTGTTTAAAGTCCCTAGCTAGCAGTCACAAGAGCCAGAAATATGAACACAAGTCTGCTGATTTCCAGGGTTTAGTTCTTAACCGCTAGATTATGCTGCCTAAGCCTGATGCTGTAATGATAGATTTTAGTCAAACTCAATTTTTTTTAACCACATAACTCAGGTGCTCATGCCTTATTACCTATGGATTAGTAAGTGGAAAACTACTGTGAAGTAGTTGTATGATTTTATACAATAACTGTTTCATTATTTGACCCTCTAGTGGAAATGCTGTAGGCAGCCGTCCTTGTCAGTTCTTAGCCTACAGATAAGCTAAAGCTCTCTGAATTATGCCTCATCTCTATTTTCTCAGGTGCCAATCAGTGGAAAAAACATTGATAAATTGATCAAGAATAACAAATGAATATAAATTATGAATATCAAGAACTAAAGAGGGGTTCAGCAGGGGTGGGGTGGAGGGATAGGGAGAAAAGGCACACAACTGTAATTGAATAACAATAAAAAATTTTTTTAAAAAGAACTAAAGAGGGAATACCAGTAGAGGTTACAGACATGAAAAGAATAAAAAAGATATTTTAGAAAAATTTTTTTAATGAATTCAACAATTTAGAATAAAAAAACTCAAGAGATACAATTTTCCCAAACTGATAAAAGATAAAAAAGAATATGTGACTAGCCCTATGTCAATTAGAAAAGCTGAATTTTCATCTAAAATCTTTACACACAGAAAAATCCAAGGCCATATAATTTTGCATGTGAATTCTAGCAACTATTTAAAGAATAACACACACCAATCTTAGATAAACTCTTTCCAAAAACTGGTTTTATGAGGCCATCATACCCTGATACCAAAGCCTGATAAAACATTAGAAATACAATAAAATTACTGACCAATCCGTGCCAAGTATTCTTAACAGGAGGGTGACAAGTTTATTTCAGTACTATATAAAAAAGAATAATACAGGCCCTGGCCCAGTAGCTCAGTTGGTTAAGAGCATCATCCCATATGCCGAGGCATGGGTTCGATCCTTCGTCAGGGCACATACAAGAAGCAACCAATGAATGGATAAATAAGTGGAACAACAAATTGATATTTTTTCTCTTTTTCTCCCTTCCTCTCTCTTGCTAAAATCAATAAATATTTTTTAAAAAGAATAATATATTATAATCATGTATAAGTCAGAGTTCTCCAGAGAAACAACACAAATAAGAAAAATGTAGAGATAAGAGGACATTTATTATAGTAATTGGCTTATGTGCTTAGGGAGGCTGAGAAGTCCCCCAGCCTACCCTCTGCAAGCTGGTAAACCAGGAAAGCTGGTTATAAAATTCAATCTGAATCCAAAGGCCTGAGAATCAGGAACGCCAGTGATGGAAGTCCAGATGTGAGTCCAAAAGCTTGAGCACCAGGTATGCCGATGTCTGCCTTTTGGTTCTATTCAGGGGCCCAACGGTTGGATGATGCCCGCCCACATTGGGGAGGACCACCTGCTTTACTGAGTTTAACAATTCAAATGCCAATCCCTTCCAGAAATACCCTCACAGATATACAGAGAAATAGCATTTTACCAGCTCTCAGAGTATCTTTTAGCCAAACCAGTTGATACATATAGTTAACCCTCACAGACCAAGCTGGGTGTATCCCGGGAGTGCAAACTTGGTTTAACCTTTTAAAATCAGTATAATTCACCATATTGACAGAATAAAAGAGGAAATAATAAATGCAGAAGAACTATTTGGTGATTACTGATAAAAGCTCTCAGAAAATTAGGAACAGAAGGGAACCTCTTTACTCAGATAAAGGGCATCTACAAAACAACCTAAATAGAGGCTCATACCTAATGTTGAAGTACTGAAAATCCACCCCCCAACAAGATCAGCAACAAGGCAATAATTTTTGGTCTTATAATTTTGAATGGGTGTAGTACTTACTGGATGTTGAAGCAGTGCAATAAGGCAATAAAAAAAGAAATAAGATGCATAAAAATCAGGAAGGAAGTAGTAAAACTGGTTGTGTTTGCAGATGATCTGAATGTTCACAATCAATTCCTCAAAAACCTACAAAATAATTACTAGATTTAACAGGCAAATTTACCAAAGTTACAAGGATTTGTACCTATGTACAAAAACCAATATTGCTTTATATATTCAAAAGCACACAATTGAAAACAAAACCTTTAAAATTACATCTCTAGTAGTTTCAAAAAGTATGTATTCTTAGGAATAGATTTAGCAAAAGCCATGCAAGATGTGCACTGAAGAACTAAAACAAAAACAAAAAAAAAAAAACTGCTGAGAATGAAGATTTATTTATTTATTTATTTATTTTTGCTTTTTAAACTTTATTTCACCATAACTCATATCGGTTAATAGAAATACAGAAATACACTCATATTGGTTAGTTAATAGAATACAATTTAACTTATTTTACATGATTTTGGACCAACAGCTTGGTACATGGTTTAAGCATTAAAAAAAAGGATTTGCAATCTGGTTTATTTTTTTATCTATTCCAAATGTATATAAAAGATCCTCCATCAGATGCTGTTAAAGCAGGCAGCAAGAACCTTGAGAAATTAACCTTTGGTTTGTCTCTGAAAAACAACACGAATTGCACCGTAAAAGTTTATAAAATTGGTGCAACAAAATAGTGTTGCAATGTTTCAATGGCAGTTGACAAAGTTCAACAACTAATGGATGTTGAAAACGGTGGTGAGAGCCTCTGTACACATGTGAAACTGTAAAAGCTATTTGATTTAGTTAATACTGCATGTAGATTGCAAATCTACACAAACCAAGACTCAGATAACTTCCTGAATCTGAATAACACTATCAGCTCAGTTTATCTGCTGAGGTCAACGAGGAAACTCCACACACTAGTTATTTTTCTGATTTATGCAAAAAAGCAAATTACATTTCTTCCCCAGCTCTTCAGTCCAGGACTGGTGTTGATACAGGCAGGGAGACACATGACTGTGAGGATGCAGATTTAAATAGTCAAGAGGACATTCACGGATTAGAAAATTTGATATTGTCGTGATACCAATTTTCCCCAAGTTTATCTACAGATAAAAGCCAACCCCAATCATAAGCCCACCTGGAGTTTTGCCAAACTTGACAAGCTATTTCTAAAATTTACGTGGAAACCATGAGACCTAGAACGTTCAAAACAATTTTTGAAACAGAAGAGCAAAGTGAGAGTTGAATTTCTGTAATTTTTAAAGCTATAGTACTTGAAACACTGTGATAATTGGGACAAATAAATGAATGGAAAAGAAGAAAATGATCCCAGAAATGGACCAACAGTTACATGGTTATTTGATATTAAAAAACAATGCCAAACAACCCAATGAGGAAAGAAAAATATTATCAATAAATTATGTTAGAAAAACTGAATATCCATGTGGTAAAAATTTTAAACTTCTGCTCAACAAAGATATTATTTAAAAATAGAAATTGCACAGATTCCAAGAAAATATTCACAACCCATATATTTGACAAAGGGCTTGTATCCAAAATCTGTAAAGAACTTTGTCAACTCAAAAATAAGACAAGCAATCCCATTAAAAAGGGACAAAAATTTTGACCAAGCTTTTAGTAAAGGAATTATGATGAATGGTCAAAAATACATGAAAAATACTCAATATAGTTTGTCATCAGGGAAATGTAAATTAAAACCACAATGAAATACCACTGCACACCACCAGAATGGCCATAATTAAAAGATTAATATAAAGGACATTGGCAGGGATGTAGAGTAACTTACACATTGTTACATATTGTGGGTGGGAGTGTAAAATTCTACAATCGCTTTGGGAAAATCTGACGTTTTATTATAAAGGTCGACGTATTACTACTCTATGATCCAGCAATTCTACGCATAGGCATCTATCCAGGTGTATTAGTTTTCTCTGACTACCAGAGCAAGTTACCTCAGAGTCAGTGACTTAGAACAACATGAGTTCATCATTTTGCAGTATTGGAAGTCAGAAGTCCGACATGAGTCTCACTGAATCAGTGCGATGGGACTGCATTTCTTTCAGGAGGCTCTGAGATACACGTCCTTGCCTTTTCTGGCTTCTAAAGGTTGTCTGCATTCTTTGTCTGCGGCCTTATTCCTTCCTTGTCAAGCTAATTTTCTTCTCACATTGAAAAACTCTGATCTCAGCTTCCATGACCACGTCTTCTTCTTTGATTCTTCTGTCTCTCTCATCTACTTCTCAGGTATTTTGTGATGACATTGGACCTACCTGAATCACCCAGGATACCGCTAGTTTCTCTCTCTCAATGACCTTAACTTAATCACATCTGCAAAGTCCTTTTGGTAGATAAAGTAACACAACACATTCACATGTTCTGTGAATTAGGGTATAGATATCCTTGGGGGGCATCATTCTGTCTGCGACAGTTCGCCCTCCGTCTCCCAAAGATCCCTGTCTATTCAACACGCAAAACTCGTTTGTACCTCTCCAAGTTCCTTGAAAGTTTTCATCTATTTCAGTAGCAACTCAAAGTCCAAAATCTCATCTAAATTTCTCCAGCTCGGAAGTCTCAAGTCTTATCATTTAATCTAAACCATCTAGATTGGGTACAGGTGAAGCTCTGGGTATTGTCGATTCCAGGGCACAATTCCTCTCCATCTGTGTACCAGTGAAGCTAGAAAACAAGTTATCTGTTACCAAAATACAATGGTGTTACAAGCATAAAGTACCAGTTACAGGCGCTCCTATTCAAAATGGAAGGAAAAAAGAAGTCACTGGTCCCAAGCAATGCACAAACTCAGCTGGGCAAACTCCATCACATTGCAAGGTCTTGGAGGTACCCTCCGTGAGTCTTGGCTGTGCCCTCTGAGCTCCGGCCTTCACACTGAGTCCTTCCCGTGTGTGTGAAAGGTAGACGTTCGTTACCTGCAGGCACAGTTTTCAGGGTCTAGCAGCTTTCTTCCATTTCATACTTCCTCTGTCCCTTTCAGTCCAAGTTAGCAATGTGTGTGCACATATAACTTTCTCAAAAATTTGGTGGGTCTCTTGTGTAGGTCCCGAGGATGAACTCCATTGGATAAGCACCCCCTTCAAAGATCTTTCCTAGATAACCCGTTCCTAGTTTTGGCTTCTGTTGAGATGGCTAAGAGTCACATACTTAGTCTCTTCCAAAGCCTTTTGTATGATTGAACACTCTGACCTTTTGTTTTTTCTGAGGTTTAGCAAAAGTTGTCACACCCTCCATTTCAGGAGTTCCCAACCCCTGCTAGGAATGGGGCCACATAGCAGGAGGTGAGTGGCAGATGAGTGAGCGAACTGGTCCCTAGTGCCAGAAAGGTTGGGGACCGCTGCTCCATTTTACCTCTAGAGCATGCTTTTTTTTTTTTCCAAGATTTTATTTATAGATTTTTAGAGAGAGGGAAGTGAGGGAGAAAGAGAGGAAGAGAAACGTTGATGTGTGAGAGAAGCATCGATAAGTTGCCTCTTGAAGACCCCCAACTGGAGACCGAGGCCACGACCCAGGCATGGACCTGCCTGGGAAACCTTTCGGTTGGCAGGACAATGCCCAGCCAACTGAGTCAGGCCTGTCAGGGCTTAGGGCACGCTTTCTTGATGTGACTCTCTTATTTTTAGCATCTTTTGCAATCTTGATAGAATTAGAATTTCCCAAATCACCAAGTCCTGGTTCTTTTAAATTTTGTATTAACAATTTTCTCCTCACAATTTTACGATAGCCTCAAGAAGAAACTAAACTGTACCTTAAAGGTTGTTTCTCATATAACTGTACAGCAGAATTTCTGCCATGTACAGCAAAGCTCCCCCGTCCTCC
Source organism: Desmodus rotundus (assembly GCF_022682495.2). Lineage (NCBI taxonomy): Eukaryota > Metazoa > Chordata > Mammalia > Chiroptera > Phyllostomidae > Desmodus > Desmodus rotundus. Next base: position 158,500,684 of record NC_071390.1, on the reverse strand, counting down.
AGTTTCACATAATACCTGCCCCCAGAGCCCTCGGCAGCAGAGCCTGTAAAACCCGTATTTCTAATAACAATCTGTTCATGACAATTTAGGCACTCCCAAGAAAATTCATGTTTTCCCTGCCATGTTTCTTACTTCCTCTGAGCCCTCACTGGCAACGTCTTTAACATCCATTTTTCTACTAACAATTTTTTCAAAGTAATCTAGACTTTTCTATCATGCACCTTAAAAACTCTTCCAGCCGCTGCCCATTGCCCAGTTCCACAGCCACTTCCACGTTTTCAGGTACTGGTTACATTGGCACCCCCACTCCCCAGTCCCAAAATCTGTGTTAGTTTTTCTCCGGCTGCTGTAACAGATCACCTCACACTTAGTGTTTGGTTAAATGACGCAGATTTGTCTTACAGTTCTGTAGGTCTCATGGGCTAAAATCGAGGTGTGGAAAGTCAAGGCTACATTTCTTTCTGGAGGCTCTAGAGGAGCAAGAGAAAGGAGAGCATATTGCACAACACCAACGACAAAAATTTTGTGCGAGCTGTTTTGTTTATAACAGCCCCAAGCTGGAAACCCCCTAAATGTCCATCAACAGGAGAACAGATGTATGAAGTTAGTAGGTTTGTACAAAAGTACTCCAGCACAATAAGAGGGAAACAAACTAGTCAACAGGCGACCACATAGATGACTTTCAAAAGCATCACGTGAGTGAAAGAAGTCTTGTACAGACCACCTTGCTAGGTAGTTTTATTTACATGAAGTTCTAGAACAGGTGGAACTATCGTATAATAAAAACATTTAAATAGTGATAACCTGGGGGTCGGGGAGTAGGGGTAGGATTGACTGGAAAGGGACAAGTGGGTACTTTCTGGACTAATGGTCAGGCTCTATATTTTGATAACTATTCAGATACACAGGTACAGGCACTTGTCAAAACTTATCAAATGAAATATTTAAGATTTACATCTTTTCACATACATAAATTTTGCCCCCCAAACCTATAAAGAACCATAAGTAAATATAGAACTCCAGCTAATTGTATACATGCTGAAGCATTTAGAAGAGGATGTACTAAGAGTTGCAATTTACTTTGATTTTCATTTTAAAAAATAAAGCAGATTAATGGATGAATAGAGGGATAAGAAAGGTAGTTGTGGAACAAAGCAAATAAAGAAAAATACTAATTGTAGACATTAGAGGTAGGTGTATATATATATATATATATACATATATATATATATTTACTGTAAAACTCTTTTCAACTTTGTGTGTTTGAAAGTTTTCATGATAAAACAGTGGAGGGGAAAAGGCCACTCTTCTCCTTTCTCCCAGGTGCACTACACCAGTAGTACGGATCTAATCAGAGCCTGCAAAGACTTTCCCATAAATCATTGCTCCGACATGCAGCCCGCTGTGTCTTCCAACCACTACACAGCGCACACCCTTACAAACAAACTTCAGACAGAGATTCGTAAGGTGCGGGGGAAGTCACTAACCTTTAAAGAAGATGATATCTGTTGCTGCTAGGACAGACACTGAACATTTGGTGCCATCACTGCGAAATTATTAATGTTAGTAGTATCTTTAGAACTTCCCTATAGTTGGAACTCAATTATTTCATGGCTGGCTCTAATTAGAGCAGCATGTTACTTAAAATGATAAATTATGAAAAATCAAGTCACAACTCGACATGACTTTCAAAAATAAAGTAAAACATTTGTGAACTTTAAACACTCTAAGGGACTAAATATATATGTACATAACATATATAATATATATCTATGCTTTTGTCTTCCCAGTTTAATTTCCCACTGATTAGAGATAATTAAAAAGTTAGCTTATGGTACAATTAGATTTTTAAACTACTGTAGCACAGAAGCTGTTCCTAGTACTGCTAGATTTTTGTAGTTCCTCTAGAGCTAAATAGTTCCTAGTATTAAATCACTTGGAGTTGATTGAAAGCCCTGTTTAATTCTCAGTCTCACAAATGAAATTATATTCTACTCACAAAATGAATATGCTTTAAAAGGTGATTACATTTGCAAAGCACTTGACCAAATGGGAGACAAAAATGGTTATTAGTTAGAGTAAGTCATCGTTTGACACTTTCTTTGTTCGTTTCCTTTTAGATCTTGAAATTTATCGCTTTCCAATTACACCGTTTATAGGAGGGAGGATGGTATAGCTCTTTTCTGCTGAAACACTCAACGTAATTTTGAAGGCAGAGGGGAGACAGGATGGGCTAAGGGGCCACTTGGTCTTCTAGCAGATGCAGGAACAGATGAGGACTGCGTGAAACTAAGTGTATTTGAAAGCACTGCCCACTGCTGAATGTTAAGTAACTCTTTGTAACCTTTGCCCCCTTGTTCATGATGGGCAAGACCATCAAAGAGACATCATGGCATCGTAATGTCTTCTGATAGGCCTGATGCTGGCAAGAAAAATGCTAGCCATGTCAACGCTGGGGATGAAGAGCCTCTCCTTCAATTACACCCACGTCATTTTGCATTGATTCTAACTAGACAAATGCTGGGCTGCTTGTGGAAAATGGGGGGAATAAAAGGAAAAGGATCTGGGAAAGTAGATGGGAGAATTTAATAATCAGTATTACAAAGGATAGGGTAGGAGGTGGGGGAGATGGGAAGAGATGCAGCCTCACTTGCTACCTCCGGAGTGTTGAAAATGCTTCTATGTGTCAGTGGTCTCAAACGGGGCCTCTCTCTGCTCCCATAGCCCTGAGGAACCCACTCCCGAGTTAGTCTCCATTGTGTAATACTAGTGACAACTCTTTGGACATAATCCACCCAGAACATGCAGATTGTATTTGCATATCGTCAAATAATCCACTGACATTGCTTGGGCACCTCCTCGGTGCAGGGCATTGTGGGAGACTGACAGAAATGAAGAGGACTAAGATAGAGCCTCTTCTCCAAGAAGTTTATCATTTCAGAGCTTGAACAGAGCACATACGTGGTCTACACCCTGGTAATTTGGGGACCTGAACATCTGATTACCTGGAAAACCAAGATACAGACAAATGATTCATCATAGTATTGGTTTGGACAGTAAAATTGAACTGTTATGATTTCTAGTCTATTTGACTCTTCTTATAGAAAACTTTGCTCTATTAATGTAAAACAGGTCCAAGTGAGAGTCACTGAATAAAACTGGAAAAAAACAACCAAAATATGACTTAGTCTAGCAACTTTTAAAACTCTGTGGAGGTCCCTAGGGTGTCTCAGAGTTGGAGGAGAGGGGAGGAGAGGAAGAAAGGAAGGGAGGGAGGGAGGGCACGAGGGAGGAGGAGCACTGCTCTAAGCCAGCTCTCTTTTTCTACCTGAGGGCAGAGAGATTAAATAACTAACCCAAGGCTATACAGCTAGCGTATAGATCTGATTTCCAGACTGGGTCCCTTTCCTGTGTATCCTAGCGATGCATTAACATCTATGGCACTCACTGTGGGTTATGTTTCCAATAGGCATCTCCTGCATAGCCGTCCCTGCCCCCGCCCCTTTCTTCCTTGCCATTAGGATGATGTATTACTCAGGTTTGGGGGGTCCATATATTCCAGGGATGGCTGAATCTCTCTCCAGCCCAAGGAGTGGATTTGAATTGCTCTCTGGTGGTTATGGTATAGTAAATAATGGATATCTGTTCTAGGCATGGCTTCCTACTATCTTTTGGATAGCCTCTCTGTATCTGGGGAAAATTGGGACATGCTACACGCTCGTATTATAAATTCTGCTTTGCTAATTCTGCCAGAACTTAAATGCAGACTCCCTTGCAGCTGGGACACAATATAGACTCTACCCATTAGTGTTAGACTTCAATTAAAAAGTGAGCCATGCTAGGAAACAGGCTCTGTGCTTTCCATCTTTTGCTGGCCCCGAGGAGTCGTTGAGACACCTGGCTTTCAGGGGCAGTAGGGTCAGAAGCACCAGTTTCTTTGTGGTGTCAAAGTCAAGTTCCTGATGCAGAGAAGGCACAAGTAGGGTCAGTACTTTCTTCTGGTGCTCAGTGGGGTGGACTCACTGGGGTCGTCTCCTATCATGCCAGTTCTGGGGCGTCATTTGGAGGATTGGTTATTGGGAGCTTACCTTCAAGCCTTATTCTCAGGCCTTCCTCCAGACACTGTGGGCTGGCTACCTAGCTTTGTTTAACTTTACATAGTGTAGGACAGAACATTTGAAAGCTAGATAAAAGTAGAGGGTATCCTAAAATAAATTCCTGTGCATCCATCCCCATCTTTGAAAATCATCAACAATTTTGCTAATCTCGTTTTACCTATCTCCTTCCACCACTTTTTTCCCTAAAGTATTTTAAAGCAAATAGCAAGCATCATGTCCTTTCACCATAAATACCTTATGCCATTCATGACCACAATATTTAATAGCATCTAATAACCAGTTCATATTTGAATTTCCCTGGTTGTCCCAAATATGCCATTTTATGGTTGGCTTCCTGGACTCAGGATCCAGTTTCACATTTTTGCACTTGACTGTCATATGTCTTAAGTCTCTTTTAGTGTCATATCTCGTCCCTCCATTTTGTTTTTTCATGCCATTGCTGTGATGGAAAAACCGGGCCATTCACCCCCTGGCATATCCTATACCCTGGATTTAGCTCATTTTCTCCTCACAATGCTGTTTAGCTACTTCCTCTACCTCCAGTATTCCCTTTAACTCGGTGGGAAGATCTGCTGACTGGATCAAGTTCAGGTTCAATTCCACAGCTTTGCAAGACCACTTCCCGGGAGGTGCCAGGTACTTGTGTCACATCACATCATGAGATGCACATCGGCTGGTCCTCCTTTTAACGGTGCTAAGATTGATTAGTGAGTCACAACCAGTATCTTTCAAAGAAGTCTATGCTGGAACATTCTGACTTAGGTGGTTGTCCCCTTCCTGGAAAGGAGTGTGGTTATGTTTTGGCCACTGAGATGAGATGGGAAGTTTGTCAGGACGCTTCCATGAGAGCCTTCCTTGCCCCTGGGTGGGCCAAGCAGAGGACCCTATATCCCACCCTTTGGATATTGATGCTTGAGAGGATGGTGTTTGAGGCTGCTGCAGCCACCATGCACCCACGAAGGGGCAATCCGAGGACCAAAGACAAACCACAGGGGAGGGCAGAGCCTGAAAGTAAAAGAACTGTAGGCACCTGATGATGTCATTAAGCATTTAATTGAATCAAACCAGGGAATGTACTTCCTCCAAACTTATGTGAGATGATAAATTGCCCTGTTTTAAAATTTCTCACTTGCTTTATGCGACCTGGTGCACATAGGAAAAGATAATGCTTGTCTGGTACACTGGAAGTTAACTTCCAGGTTATGGCCACAATGAAGATCATATCCTCGAAGAAAAGAAGGAACTCTAATATAGCAGGTGCCTCTGGTGTCTGTGTCGCCTTCGCTGGCTCACCTCTGATGGAAGCCACAGCTGGGGTGGACAGGTACATGGGGCTAAGTCTCATCAGGTCCCGCCAGCACCTCATCTTAGGCACAGTCTGGCACAGCGCCTTCCCTCAGGGAGCTCCAGATCCGAGTGTGATGGTGTTACTGCCCCAGGGTCTGTCTTTGTTTGATGGAGAGAAGGAGCTAAGGGGATGCTCCAGCCTCCAATCTTGCAAGAGGACAACTTGGGAGAGGTGTTCTCTACAATTCTCCAAAGTCCTAGAGGACCATGACTTCATTGCACATAGCCGTGACTGTGATGAGGCACTTCATTTTGGCTTTTCCTTCTGCCTGTGGACATGTCCCACTCTCCTTGCCCCCCAGGCTCACCTCCCAGATAAACTACCTGGACCACGACCTTGTGTCAGGTTCTAATTTTAGATTAACCCACGCTAAGAAATATAATATTTTAATATTTAAATACTTTGTACATAGGTCAGAATCTTGTCTAAAAAATGGAATTGATGTTATATGAGTCTGCCCAAAATAAAATGTTAATATTTGATAATGATACTCATTTTTAAAATGACAGACAGCATTATCTGGAGGGATTGCATCACAGCTGGAGTCCCAGTGTGGCTGGGATGACAGCCTCGGACTCTGCAGGGGGTCTCATCAACAATGCAGGCATTCCTAAAAATAGTTGGCAAATGGCATGTTTGCAACTTGAAGTGTATTTGCTAAGAGAAAAGATTGTATTTTCCAATAGAAAGTGACCCAAATGGCAACGCATAACCTCAAGGCAAAGAATTGTGCACTCATGTTTTCTTTGCCAAGGAAGAGATAAAACAGCGAAGGACTGGGCTTCTGGAGCTTTCCCTGGCAGCAGGGGCCCTGCGTGCAGCAAGGTGCAGTTAAGAGCTAGAAGGACAGGTGCTAAACTCAGAGGACAAGTAAACAAAAGATAGTGATGACCTGAAGCTAGAGTTTGGAAAATGCGACTAAAAATAACTGTACCGACTTAGATAATGCACCCCCCACCCCCGCCGCCCCGCCAAATCCATGTCTACCCAGAACCTCAGAATGTGACCTTACTGGAAGCAGGGTCTTTGTGTATGTAATTCATTAAGTTAGGATGAGGTCATACTACATTAAGCTGGGCCCTAAATTTAATGAGTGGCATTGTTATAAGAAGGCCATGTGAAGACACAGAGACACACGGGGATAAAGTTCATGTGATGACAGAGAGAGAGATGGGAGTGACGTAGTCACAAGCCAAGGGACGCCCATGATTGCCAAGAGCCACCAGAAACTGGAAGAAGCAAGGAAGGATTATCCCCGAGAGGGAGTAGGGCCCAACCAGCACCTTGACTGCAAACTTCTAGCGTCCTGAGCTGCGAGACAGTCCGTTTCTATTGATTGCAGCTCCCCAGTCTGTGGTAATTTTTATGGCAGCCCTAAGAATCTAACGTAATGAATAACTAACCAATACTGGGAGCTTGGTTTCAAATCAAAAAAGATTAGTCGCTTATTTTTAAATACTAGTTTTATCTCCTATTGGAGGGGAGGGCTAGTGTTTGCCACTCGCTTCTATAGCTGCCAAGTAGCTGGAACAGAAGAGACTCTCTCATTTTACTTTCAGATGTGTGAGTAGTGTGGTGAGATATGAAGTAAAGTGATGTGATATGATGTAATGTCATATCTAAAGTCAGGGTTAAACTCCATCTAAATGCTTCTTGTAATGGGAAATGATGAACGTTCGTTGTTTCCTGTGTGACGGAAGCTGTATAATTCGTTAGTCTTCACCACAACCTTATTATAGGACTGGCCCTATTATTATCCCCATTTGACAGATGAGGAAACTGAGCCTTGCCTCCACAGGTACATGGCTGATAAATTGCTATAGCCAGAGCCCATGCTTCTAACCACACGCTGTGGGGATGCCACCCAAATAAATGTCTCAGCTACTCTCCTTACTCCCCAGTCATCCCACACAGGTACCTGGAGCCTCTCTCAACTGAGTCTGCTGGACAACTTGCTCCTGCTTAGAATCTCAGAGGGTTTGAGTATCTGAAATCTGTCCTGCTCAGGAAGTCAATGGCCAAATACAGGAGTCCTCCCTTCACCACAAGCGATGCCTAAAATCGCGAATAGTACCAAACTGTACATATTCTGTTTTTTTCTACAGACACATACTTTTCCTCTCAAAGGAAGCACTTTACGGCTTCTCTTCGGCATGTCTGAACTACAAGCATCACTGCTCTTGTGCTCTGTGACCATTATTAAGCAAAACAAGGATGGCTGGGACACAACCACTGAGACATCACAGTCGCTGTGATGACGGAGATGCTACTGACTGACTAACCGGCAGGGAGGCTGCACGGGGTGTGGAGAAGCCGGACAAAGGGAGGGCTCCCACCCTGGACGGGCTGGAGCGGGTGGGTGTGAGATGTCATCGTGCTACTCATTACGGCGTGAAGTTCAAAATTGTTTGTTTCTGGAATCTTCCACTTATGTGCTTGGACCACAGTCAGCTGCAGGTAACTGAAACCATGAAAAGTGAGACTGTGGATAAGGGAGACTCCTGTATGTTATTACTTAAAGCAGGTCTGTATACAGGCAGCTCTTATTTGAGACTCGTGAAATTGTCTTCCCTGAGGTGAATGAGTTCGTGCCCAATCATTTTTATCTTTAACAAACAGAAATTTGTATTTCTGAAGTAAACTTTCCAAGGGTACCCTGCTAGTTCACCTAACTTTTTAAAATCCTTCACTGGTTCCCTTTAAACTACAAAATAAAATTCAAACTCCTTAGTTTGTTCTACATCGGAAGTTGCCAAACTTTTTCTACCAACAGCCAGATAGTAAATATTTTAGACTGGCTGTATGGTCTCTGCCCACTACTCAACTTTGCTGTTGTAATGAATGAGAAAGCAGCTATGAGCAATATGTAAAAGAATGGGCATGCCTGTGTTCCAATAAAACTTTATTTACAACAATAGTCCAAGATCTAGATTTGACTTAAGGGCCATGCTTTGCCTACGCTGCCATCATTCAAAAGCTGGATGCTGCCTCCTCTCTCAAGTCCTGTTGCATCCTGGATGATAAGCTCCGTTCCAGTCACAACGAAGTGGTTGTACTTTGTAAACCTGCATGATCTTCTATTTCTTGGCCCCTTGGCATAGGCGACACCCTTTGTTTGCACGCCCTTCTGTTTCTTTTCAGTCCGTGATCAGGTTACCACACTCCTGTGGATGGCAGGCCACTCTGTATGAAGCACTAGCAACATTTATCCCACTGTACTAAAATTATGTATTAATTAAGCTGTAATTATCCATAGCTGTGACTCCAAATTACGGCACCTAGGAACACACTTGCTGATTCCTTCCAGCCGGCACTCTTTCTGCTTCTGTCACTTGACGTTACGTGAGTCATAGCCGGGTGTCGTGGGTACGTTTGCTCTTGCGTACTTTCTTTGATGATAGGAACTTCAGAACCAAAGTAAAGAAGTAGCGTTAGCAATCGTAGAAGACTTTACAGCCTGCACAATATGTATCCTCTCCTGTACTCTAATCTGTCTTATTCTATTTTCCATAGTTTTGATGTTTTCTTTGCTTTTTGCTCTTTTTCTATAAGTATTTCTTAAAAGCAACCTCAAATCTTTGTATAATGAAGCATAATTTTTTCATTCATATATTCATCCACAAATAAATCATTGTTTCTCCTGAACACGTTTTTTTATCTTTTCAGAATAGAAACCCTGTGTATTTTCGCCTAGAACCCAGTGGCGGACCTGGTATATTTAATACCCAGAGTGGGTCACCTTTTAACCCTCCTCCTCCCCACATGACAACATTATTTTCAGGGATAATCATGAAACGAAATGAGTAATGGCCAGAAGAGCAATACAAACAGTGAAACTTTCCTTTACTGGACTCTGCACACAGGGACTGGAGAAAGAAACGCATCAGAAGCGAGCTGCAACAACTCTGAACCACTCAGAACGTTCTTCCTTTTTTAAAAAAATTTTTATTGTTCAATTATAGTTGTCCCCATTTCCCCCCATTGCTCTCCCCTGCCTTGCTCAACCCCTTACTTTCAATCCTTCCCCCACCACCGCTGTCCTTGCCCATGGGTCCTTTATACACATTCCTTGACTTGACCCTTTCCCTTCTTTGCCCTGTTACTCCCACCCTCTCTGGTCACTGTCAGTCTGTTCTTTATTTCCATGTCTCTGATTCCATTTTGCTCGCTTGTTTGTCTTGTTGCTTAAGTTCCACTTATAGGTGAGATTATATGGTGTTTGTCTTTCAAAATGAACAGTGTACAGAGTTCCCTCGGGTGTGTCAAGGGCAACCACATCCCTGCGCATTCTGCAAACTGGCTTGCACGTAGAGCATGAGGTTTGTTAAGGGAGAGAGAAGAGCACGTGTTCATCTGAGGCTCGCCTGGGCATCAGTAAGCCCAACAGGGACAGCAGCACTTGTGCAGAGCTTAGAGCAGTAACATAACGTTTTGAGGAAAGGTATTTTATCTCTCACACTGGTGAGAATTGTCCGGCAAAGGATGAAATAAAAAGGAGCCCATCCCTTAGTTGACATTATTATTGTCTTCAAGCCCTCCACAAGAAATGTCTATCTTCTCCCCCAACCACACACACGAACATCATTACTAGATCCTGAGCTGGTGGACTGAGACTGCAGATTTGGGAGATTCCTGCTGGAGGTACAGCAAAGTGAGATCCACACTGTTTGGCTGGGGTGCCTTTTCTCTTGGGCTTTGCTAAATAGATCCTCCGTACATGGCAGCCGAGCCCAAGCACGTCCAAGTGTCACATCTCCAACCGTGGGATCTTCCAGGAAGCTCAGATTGACTTCATGGAGCTTCAGATTTTCTAATGTGACAATTCTACTTTAGGCCCGGACTCATGATTTATGCTCAGGTGAGACACATCCCCAAATTCAGAGATGCAGTGAGCTCCTAAATTGGAACAAATCAGCATGTATAAATCACTGCTTAAATGAGTCATGGTAAATGAGGTTTGGTGAATAGAGCTTGCTCTATTAAGACTGAAATCAAAATATATAACTACTAATAGCTGGGACGGGAGCCAGCAGGACGGGAACCGGCATGCTTTTGGAATGACAGCACCGCAATCTTTGTTTTTTATTTTGCAAAGCAGTTGAACTTTGGTTAAGTGGAGGCTCAAAGAAGGGTGCTGTCTTTGTCTATCTGGGCATCTCAGGCCTGGACAAAGTTTCCTCCTTGTTTAAACTCACTTTCTCTCCTTGGTAAATACCAAGGTCCTATGCCATAGTTAACGTTCGAGAACCACATGGCCTTCTAGCACATTCATTTAACACCTGTAGTATATTATTAATGTGAAGGAGACACAGATTTAATTCAAAGGAAGTCCATCTGTTTTCCAAGGGTCTATTATGATTAGGCTAGGTGTGTCAATGTGATCTTTCCTAGGACAGATTTTGGTCATTGCTGATCTATTTTGCTTTTGCATTATTAAAAAAAAAAGTATTACTCCCACGATTACCATTTGCTTCTTTCTTTCCCTTATAACTGAGTAGACCAGGTAACTAAGTGCCCATGTGAGCCTGGTTCCATTTCATTGAACCAGGTAATGGAAGCAATTGCAATCATTAGTACACCTTTTGCATCTAAAGAAACCATTTTTGAAACATGCAGGCACAGATATTGCTGGTCATCCCTACTCTGTGAAAATTGATCCTTCATGGGGTTCTCATACTCCCAAACTATAATGGATATAGGAGAGGACCCCAAACTCTTTACACCCCCAGAGACATAGTTGAAATTGGACTGTCATAAACATCTCCCATGACTTTCAGGGGTGGCCTGGCCCTGACCCTGACCCCCTGAGCATTCCCCACTGTTCTTTCTCCTCTGGCAATATGAGATGTAGCGTGTACAATATGGGCTTCCTTTCCTCTTGGAAGGTCCTGAATGAAGCCAAGGGGAACAGCTACAAAACAGAAAACTGACTGTGATGGAACGCTCTTTGGTGATACATCTGATATGATTAACAATTTATTTTGGCAACACCCAGGATGGGTTTCATATGGTTTTCCTGACTTCAGGAGGACTCCTGCCAGTAGAATCAGGAACACTAAGAAGTAATCCAGGCTGAGGGAGGGAAAAAAACATATGCCATCTTGCAAAGTGTTTCATAGCGTTGACTCTGTGATCTGGAAACTGTCCACGGCCCGACCTCTCTATTTCCAACTGCTCTTCAACTATTGTCTTACTACACTCGGGTTGATGGATGATTTTATAATTAGCAGGGAAGATAGCCTCGAGGAGAAAGCACTGTAAGAAGGGATGGGAAGTGTGTGACAGCCAAATATTTTGCAATATATAAGTATTCTTGAAATATGGATGTTTCATCTGAGTCATCACCTTTAAGAAGCACAGTTGTGTGTTTATTGTGGATTTCAGAGTTTACTCCTCTTCCGGGAATTTACTTTCAGGCTGAAAGAATGGTTGGTCTGTTAGCAAACAAGGCTCCTTTCCCAGAGCTGGTGTTTCCGTCCATGTGCAGTGACGTCTGTATGAAGCACAACATTATGGGGTTTTCTCTGATCTCCATCCCTCATTCCTCCTCAGAGGGAGTTTGACAGGAGGGATTGGAAATGCATTCCTGAATTCCTTCCTCTTCTCTTTCTCTTGGGAGGGAGCCCTCTTGCAGAGAGACTAGATCACCCTTGCTCTCAGATGTGGAACAAGCCTGCAGGGGAGGAAGCTCATTTGCCTGCAGATGTAAGTTGTGCTCATAAATATTAGAATGTATTAGGAAGCCCACCTGCTTGTAGTTATTAGCTTACTTGTCAACAATAAAGGTGATGTTTGGGTTCTCTACCTGCCCAAACCTCTTTTGTTTCTCAATTGGTTCTGAATGGGGGGAAAAAAGTGGTACTAATTATTGCTTCTCCACAAACCTTATCAGATATTTAGCCATTGGAAGGGTCCATCTTCACCGTCCACTGGATCAAAAGAAACAGCTTGGTATTCAGTTTTAGACACACATAGGCAAACAGACTCTCAGAATTGAGACTGTGGTATGAAAAGTCATTTGGCCTTTACATTTTGCTGCAGCCCTTGTGCATTCTTCTCCATTCACTCGGAGCTCCAAGACTGTTCCACATTTCCCTTTACTCTTCCTGTGACTGAGGTGCTCGGGATCATGTTGGGGTATGTAAAAGCCTCTACATATGGACGGCAGTTAGATAGACTTGAAATTGGCAATGAGATGCAGCACTGCGATCTGTAATTGAGAAGTCATCCAAGAAGGGCATGGCCACAATAAAATTAAATATCAAATCTCGAGAGGAGGGGTGGGAAGCCAAGGAAGAAAGGACAGCTCCCAACCTTGATCTGAAGCTAAGAAATTTGCGGATCAGTATTTGAGGTCAGAACATATTTGAGATGTTCCAATGTCAATGAGACATTAATAAATACAGATATTTATCTGACTATAACACATAATCAATAAAGAAAGGTCCTAATATTAATTTTGTCAAAGCTCTTTCACTCACATTATCTCATTTGATCCTTGCCCTGTGAAGTAGATGCTATCATTCTCATTTCAAGAATTTGGCAAACTGAGGTCCAGAGGCGTAGAACAATTGCTCAAACTTCCCCAGCCACTCAGGGCTAGAATTTGAGTCAAATTTACATTTTCTGGCACCATGCTCAGTGATTTTTTTCCCTACTATTGTTTCCATGCCTAGATACTTGAGATTACATTGAAACTTGGATATACTGAGAAAAAGTAGATGAAAAACAGCCAGGCTTGAAATAATTGAATTTTTTATTGAATGTATCATGGAAAGCACAATGGGTTTCATTCCATGATTTGAAAGGTGACTAATATTCTTTTGGTTCTATGACAAAGAGTGGTAAAGAATATGATACAGGTTTACATTGGAGTACGCGGGGTATAGTGTTATTCCAAAGACATTAGGGCTTCCTTCAAAACTCTTTGTCATTCAGATTTGAAAATTACACTGCCAAGGGTATATCTGTTTGTGCATGTGTAGCTAAAACCTAATTCAGCCAAGATTCATTTTATCGATATTAAAGGGAGATGAGGACATCCGACCCTAATAAAGGGAATCCTAGTGCTCTGGGGTAGAACGAGGATATTTTAGAACATTCATTTGCTTGAAGATTTGTTTGTTTGGATTCTGATGTGAGCAAAAAAGAGGTTTGGGTGAGGCCGGATGTGTGGAAGCCTGGAAAACCACTTGGGATAATGGAGGGGAGTCACGGACTTTGGTATCAGTGGGTACTTATATAACTAACACCTAATTAACCCCACATCTGTCCTCTGTCCCTCAGTCCTCAAATATCTGAGGCTCTTAGCTCTGCTTATCCTCCATCCTATTTCCTAAACAATCCAGGCTCTCCCTGCTCTCTGTCACCCATGCGTCCTGAAAGTCTAAGTCCACCTGGTGCCTCTAAATCCCCTGCACCAGCAGCATCTCCACCTGGGGGGTGAGGCTAGGAGCTCCACGGGGAAGCTAATAGATCTGGAAATGTGCATCACTCCTGATGCTTTATAAAGGCCCCTTCATGCATAATACTTTATTTATTGTTCACAATTACTCCATGAAGTAGGCAAGGAAGATAGTCACCCCACTTCGTAGATGAGAACATTAAGGGTCAAGGAAATTAAGCCGGTATGTGGCTGACTACCAGATCTTCAGAATCTTTCCTTCTCAACAAAGTTCATAAGCCTCTGTAGCAATGGCTTTTAATATCCATGGGAATAACTCCCTTCTGATGATAAAATAAATTCCCTTCATTGTAAAGCATTTTTTAAAACCCATAAAATTATATTAAGTCTATTGAAGCTAACACTGTATTCAAATGCAATAAAGTCACTATATAAATGCTTTGCTTAAAAGGACAGCACCCTAATTAAGAAGATTGTTAAAAGGATGGAGCATATGAATATGACTATTACACAGGATTTAATAGAACTCATTGTACCCATAGCAATAAAGTGGGACCAGCTGTTGCCCGAAACATGGAAACACTTATGAAGTAAAATTGGCATTTTAGTGATTCCTGTTGAAAAAACTGAAGGTGCCTGCACATTACCTTGATCCTTTCTTGCACAGCCTATCACTCCACCGACAGTTTCATAGCACTGTCTGTGTTCTGCGTTTTAGGCTTCAATTTGTGTGGCTGAAGACATGGCAGCTTTGGCTCTGCCCTTCTCTAAAAATGACACCTTTGTTTGAAAGAGTCATGTCACTTTTGATAGCTACAAATCCCAGTGACTCTTAATTTCTCAAGTTCACTGCTCTTCTCCATTCTTCGGGGGTGGGGCTCACTGGCCCGTGAAGGGCTCTTCTTTTGTTCACTCTGTTTTGGTGCCTCCGTCTTTGGCTGACACCTGGCTAATTGCCGGCGGCTGTGGGCGCCCCCTGCACCTCTGCTTGGCGGGAGATTCACCTTGTCAACACACTTGGTCAGGAAAGGTCCTGACCAGCTGGTGGGATTTCCTGCCTCACCGCTCTGTGGCACTAGGAGGCTGGATCAAACAGGCACAGGGTAGGCCTCTTGTGGGACCAACTGTCATGGTTGGAAAGGTTGAGTATTGCAATCCAACAGCAAGACAAGGCTCTCAGCCCATCTGCTCCAAGAAGCAGCACCCAACGGGGCCATGGGCCCTGGATTCCCTGGAGGAGTCCTCTTGCACTGAGGGATTTGGTTCATCCTATGTTTTATTCTTCATGTTGTCCTCCCAGTAAAAGGTGTTTTCCCCTCTGGTCACAGTTGTGTCATGTGTGGGCGTGGAAAGCACAGTCGGGGACTCTGGCTTCAGGCGTGGGCACTGTATGAGGGTCAGCACGGCAAAAAGAAAACCATTGTGAGTGTTTCAAGCAGAAAGAGGTGGGCTTAGTACAGGAAATTAAGTGCTTACAGAATTTTTGGAAGGGATGGAGGCGTAGAAATAGGGGACAGCTCCTGGTCTTTTGGGTTGAAGACCAACCACTTTAACTCTTTACAAGACAAAGGTCGAAAACTGTTGCTACTCCTGTCACCTCTGTTCCTGCCACTGGTGACCAGGCCACGGACATGGAGTCTGGCCGCTGCTATGGACGTGTGTTAGTGTTTGCTTGTTCACCATCGCAGATGTAGGAAAACGTTCTCCACCTCTCTCCTGCCTTCCAAATATCATGCAAGTGCATTCCACTGGCAGAGCTCAAATCCCACCAGAGCCCGGGCTGCCTTTCAGACCCTAGGAGGGAACCTAAGTGAAGGCAGGAATACAGGCCTAGTGTCGACACACAATGTCCGGCGTGGGGCTTTGGGCGTTGTTTTGCGGGCCTCTGCGCACCAGGGTATAGGGTGGGCCTCTTTCACAAAGGGCGGCTCCATCTGGACTCCATTGTCTCCAATCCTAGCTAAGTCTAAGAGTTCCTGAGAACAGTTCCAAAAGTAATGTGCCTCACAATCTTCAAACTTCCCAGGCTTTTTTACTCTGGCTCCTGGACAGCTTGTCTGTTCCTGAGGGGTTGTTTATTCTCTGCAGCATTCTGTAGAGGGCAGGCCGAGAAACAGCACTTGGAATCTTGAGATTAGAATGTGAGTTTCACCCCCACCCCTTTCTAGCCCTTCATTTAAGATTTTTGAGCCTCAATTCCTCACTTAAGTTGTTTTTAAAGAGGAGATTATTATTAGATTCCCGGGCAATGATGGGTTTGCACATGGCAGAGCTGTCGTGGAGACTGGGTGTACTCACAGCTTTTCACTGCACCCTGGCCAGGAACGGCTCTCCGTCTCAGAGTCATCTTGGCCAAGGACACACCCCATCCCTTGGGTAGCCTGTGCCCAGTGAGTGGGCAATGCGGGGGATGGGGTGAGGAAAATACCACCCCCCTTGGCTCAATTCAGGGCAACTCTGAAGGGCCCCCAGCTTTAGAGCTCCCCGTAGGCTCGGGTGACAGTCCTACTGTAACTGTATCTCAGTTCAGGCTCTTCCTCTGCCCCACCCTGCACTCCTCAGCCTCCACAGATGCTGATTCTGAGGCCACTCCGCCCCCACACCTCCTGCACACAAATCTGTCTGTCTGTTTCCTGGGAAACCTAAACATCAACACTGGCTTAGCAGACAAGTAATTATTAAAGGATAATAGGTAGCTCCCAGACGGCCAGCAAGCAAGACATGGAGAACGTGTTCTAAGAAAGAAAGCTCCAGATGACTCCTTAGGCCACTTCAGTGGAGGCGCTCCTGCTTCACCTTGTACAGAGATGCTTCGCTTTGTACCGCAGACACTGTGGGGACGCTAGACGCGGGTGTTGCTGACCTCTCCGGTGCCAGACTCAGCAGCGAACGTGGTTGCAGCGACCTTCTCCAGAATGGACTGGATTTGACATGTGCCACTTTGCCGCTCCAGCTCCTTGCTCGAAATTCGGGGTGAGCGGATCTGATTGCTGAGACCAGATCACCTGCCTGCACCCTGGGACATCAACAGAGGGAGGGGGAGCTCACAGGGCGGGGGGATTCTTCCAATGCTGGACGCTCCAAAAAAACATGGGAAATGCCCCACGGGCACCACTGCGATGTTAGCTATGGGAAAGTATGGTGACGGGTCCTTGCAAATAGCATAATCGCGTTTTACCAGAAGCCTCTGTGAGGTCATCACCTTAACTCGCAGTTAAACCCTAATTTCCCAGAGCAGTGGAAGGACCGCACTGCCTTTGGAAGCACATACCAACCCAAAAGTACAAACAAACAAACAAAAAAGCGCACAATAAATAACCAAAAATGTAATCCTAAATACTCGATTTCCTTATGGTTCAGAGCCAAACCTTTCTTTCGGTTGATTTCACACCACCCCACGGCCCACATACCTTCTGTGTGAGGGTGAGTCCGACATTCGTAGAACTACTCTTGACTTCTCCTCTGAGCTTCAGGTTCACATGTCCAAGCCTCCCTGCTTCAATACCTGCAGGGCGGTAATAAAACCAAAATATGTCTTGATTCTGCCTCAGATCTGTCTCCCCCGCCAGTCTTCCATCCCAGCAAATCACATTACCCTGAGCCATTCTGGGACTGTTTGCTTCCTTCATGCTCCCTAATTGTAGTTTCTCAGCTCTCCCTGGAAATGTGGCCTGAATTTATTCTCTTTTCTTTTCTTTTTTTTTTCCACAAGTCATCACTTTAATGCTGTGTAATACTTTCTTTTAAAATACGGTCTCTTTGAGGTAGACAGAGCACAACTACAGAGCATCATCAGACAGGAGATAAATATGTCTATGTAAAACACGCAGCAAAATGAGGCAGAAACAGTTACAGCTGGAGGAGAGGACCCTGACCCTGATCTGGGCAAAGGAAGGAGAGGGCCAGCTTGCTGAGTCTGCCCTCAGCCCACCCCTGCCCCTGGATTCTCTGGCATGCCCCCCACAACACGGCCAGAGCTGGATCTGCCCTTCCCTCACCTGCCCCAGTGCCCATGAGGTAGGTGAGGGCAGACTGGGGCGAGGGAGTATCCTTGCATAGAGCTCTCCAAGGCCAGTAGAGGAAGCAGTGGGGTCCCGGGCTCTCCATCAGTGAGCTCCCCCCAGGCCCTAAAGCTGCTCTCTTCTTGAAGGGGAGGGATCCCAACCCCACTTCCCTGATGCCCCCCCATATACATACACACACCTGAGAGAACCTCCTGACTCCTCACTCCCTCTAAGGGCCTTTCACAGCCAAGACCCCACAGCCACCCCACTGCTTCTGAGGCACCTGAGTCTTGCAAACTGCCGGCTCCAAGGGGAGGAGGGAAAAGGGGAAAAACACTGCAGCTTTCCTGTTCACTCTTCCAGGCCCAGCCAGGCCCTCAGCACCTTGGCACCTGAAATGCTCCCCCGACACCCTTCCAGGTGGCAGTGGGAGGTGGCGCAGAGGCGGTAGCATCTATATGAAACAGGAAAGGAGGCTGGGGTGAGAGAGAAAAGAGGGAGGAGTAAGGGCTTGTTCCCCCAACTTTGGACCAGAGGTTACAGTTGTGCAATGGGCCCCCTGAGGGGGAGGGGCAAACTGCTGAAGCCCCATGGAAGGGGGTAGGTGGGAAGGGGAGGAATCTGGTTCCCAGAAGAAAGCCCGCCAGGCCTGGACTTCTGGTGGAAAGTGCGGGCAGGACTGAGCACAAACCCCAACGTCAGGGAGAAGCAGCCTGCCCATCTCCTTGCCCCTCCCTGCTCTCAAGACCTGGGACCCTCGAGGAATGAGAGAGGAACACTTCCCCACAGGACTTCTCCTGGGTGGGATGCTTGCCCCTCCCCAGAGCCTCCTGGCAGGCAGGGAAGGCTGAGTCTGTAGTCAGTTTGGGGCCCAACCAGACCTGTGCACTAAGTGACAGGGGACCTGGACAATGTCCAGGGGAGATGACCTCTCTGGGGACTTTCTGCCTGAGTCACCTTCTCATTTGGGCCCCCTCAGACTACTCTGGGTCTGGGGCAGGAAGTGGGCAAGGGCCTCCCAAGTCTGGTTAACTCTTCATAGGAAGCACTAAGCTGAGAGGGGGGCCCAGGTGGGAGAACAGCAGAAGGGAGAAAGACACACCTGCTCTCAAATCCCACAACCCTCCCCAACACTCCTGCCTGCCACCTTGGACTGGGGAGGAAGCCCTCCAAACACATCCCACTTCTGTCCTAGGATGAGCAGGGGTCCAAGTGTGACGCCAGGTCTTCCTCTTCCCTTCAAGTCTCACTTTCTGAGTCTTCTGGGAGAATTCAGTCCCCTGAGGGGTGAGGGTGGGCAGTAGGGGACACACAGAGAGTAGCCAAAGTCTAACATTCTTCCTGGGGTCAGTTTCTTCCTGAGTTGTCAAAATAAAAAGAAAAACAGCAAGTTCTACACATCTTACAAAAATAAGAGACCTAAATGTTAAACGAGCTACATTTCTGAAATTTCCCTCTCAGAAACAAACAACAACAAACCCTTCTTTGGGTGTCCGTTATCTGCACTATGACGATATCCACAGTCACCAGCCACCATCACTTTGCCCTTGACTTACTAACACAGCCTCCTGCACCAATTCCCTGCTCCCTCTTCCCTTTTTAATCCATTCACCAACGAGGTCCTGTAATCCACCTTCCGCTCCAAGTGGACTCAGAATGAAATCGAAGTTCTGTGCCATCTCTGATGACATCTCACAAATTCCAGCACTAACTCGCGCCCTCCCCACTCCCTGAGCTGGACTGTGTGGTGCTCTCTCGTGGTGATGACACTGCTCCTATCGCATGAACTTCTTTTAGCACTAGGTCTCCAGATTTTGTGTGGCTGGATCCTTTCACTGAAGCCTCAACTCAAAGTCACTTCCTCGAGTGACCTTGCTGAGCCACCCCATGTAAAATAGCCACTATTCCTCCAAGTCACCCTCACTCAGTTACATTCTCTGCATAGTATTCACTACCACCTGAAATTATCTGGTTATTGACTCCTTCTTTTCCTCCTCCACTGACATAGAAGCTTGTTGAAAGTTCCAACTTTGCCTGTCTTATTCACAACTGCAACCCAAGTGTCTAGAATAGTACCTGGCAGGTGGCAGACATTCCATAAATATTTCTTGCAGGCACTAACCTTCCTCACCCACCTGTCTGGTTTACAGGAGTCTAGAGCAGGAATTTTTAGCTTGGTCCCTGTGTGCCTGACAGGTTTGTGAAAAAACATATATGTTCATGTTCACAAACCCCTAACTGATCCCAAACTGTAGCCATGCATGTGACTTTATCACCAGTAGAAATCATAGATATTTTCATATCATACTACATTGTATCAATATCTCAAAATATTGCTTATTTTCATCACTCTTCAAACTTACAATGATCAGGCTCACTGCTAGATTGATATTTAATCATTAATAAAGAAGTACTATAGCAACAAAAAAATTTAATTAAATAATTATTAAATTTTCATTAAAAATTAAAGAAAAATAGACATATTAAATCAATTGGTTTCCATGGTAGCATGATGGACTGTAAGCATCAGTCCAGGGAGAAGCCCACGGGCTTTGCTGGGGGCCCAGGGGGCTTGGGGCACGGGAAGGTTAAGACATAGAGCTGGCCTGCCTGGTGTGTTAGCCACTGGCTACATGTGACTATTTAAATTTAACATTAAATTAATTTAAATTAAATTAAAAATTCAGATTCTCAGTGGCATTGGCCACATTCAAGCGCTCAGAAGCCACTGCGGCTAGTGGCTGCTGTATGACCCATGCAGACTCAGAATGCCTATCACTGCAGAAGCTCTGTTGGATGATAGCACTGGTCTAAAGCTTCGTGATTAATTCCGGACTCGTCTGCCATCCTCTGCCCTCACCCCATCCCCAACAGCATCAACTACGTTTTCAAACAGTAACTGTTGAGATTGGGCTGGAGACACAATGGCTTTTTCTCAGGTTGCTTGCTGTTCCCCTTTTTACATAAGCTCTCACTCCATCACCAGCCTCTGCCCTCCATCATGGTTCAGAGAGTTGAGCTACCCAGGGCAGTATGGCAATGAATTACCTCCTTTACATCACTCCCAGGCTGCTGCGCTGGTCCCGGGCAGAGGATGTGGCTGAGAACAGTCAAAGACAGGTAGAGCTGCTCAAAATGCGACAAGAGCCATAAGCCTCTATCCCCTTGAGGGCCCCCAGTGCCTGTGGCCTGGCCCTAGAGGGGGTAGTGGCCATGATGGGACATGTGGTGGGCCCCTCCACCAAGCTAGGGACTGACAGGAAGCCCCAGCCTAAGTGCCAGTGTGGGCTGAGGTGGAGCTGAGTCAGCAGGGACTTGTGCCCTCTCCAGCCAAGGAGAGACCAGACTGCAAGCGCCCCAGCTGCACACTTCAGCAGTGACCTTCCTCCCAACAGTCTGGGTTAGTAGGAGACCAGCTACCCCCACAGGCATCAGCTGGCTTCCAGCGGTGGAGCAATACAGCTCCAGGGGCTTCCCTCTACCCCAGTGGTCCAAAGCTTCCCAAGTACCCAAATGCCATCTTGGAGAGAAACAGGGAGAGTGATGCAAATTGGAAAAACTGACTCACTCAAAAGAGGTAGCTTATGGGAATAGCTTGAGTCTACCAGATTGGACTAAAATTCAGTTCTACCCGCACTCCTCATTAGTCAGTGGTGTGGAGGTCAGGCGACACGTAAGGACAATTGGATTGGTTATAGAAAGTTACGAAGCTCTGTTCTTTTTACACATCTGAGTCTGATGTAAGTAAATCTGACTGGACTCTACCTGTCCTGAGTCATACAAACCCCTTGCTTGGGCAAAATATGGCTCAAGACATCTTCTGGCTCTTAGTGAATGAGGTTCTTATAAGACCTTTTAAACTAAAGGGCTGAGGTGTCAGTTCCTGGAGCAGCAGTCCCTTGTCACTGTGCCCATTCCACATTTCTGTGCCCCACCACAAGAGAGCCCAGTGGCCCCTGGTCTCCTAGTCCTCCTTATACCACTTCTGGCCAAACCTGAGATCCGTGCTTTGCAGAAGGACCCTCCCTCTGTGTGATGCTGGACAGAGATGAGGCTAGCCCTGCTTTTCTAAAATAAGGAAGCAAAGTGCTTTGTCTGTAGGTGCTGGGGGTGGCATGGGCAGACAACCAATGAGATCTCCCTTCTCCTTCTAGTGGTGGTGTGTGTGTGTGCGTGTGCGTGTGCATGTGGGGGGGAGGTATAGGAAAATGGTGGCTTGGAGAATAAGGTCAGCAGAAAAGTACAGCACATTGCTTGAGATGTGGTCTGCTGGCAGGAAAGCACTGGAGAAGTTGACAGTTTCAGATCAATTCCTTCCCCAAGCAGAACTTCATGGGCTTTGTTTCCCAGTCTAACGAATAAGAGCATAAATGCTACATTTAATTGGATAATAGTTTTAATTGCATGCTATGTTCTCTATGTTATGTTTTGTCCTGGGTTGAATGGTGTCCCCCCTAAATGCAGGTTCACCCAGAACCTCAGGATATGCTCTTACGTGCAAGTAGGGTCTTTGCAGATGTAATCAGTTAAGATGTGGTCACACTGGGTTAGTACTCCCTAAACCAATGTGACCGGTGTGCTCATAATAAAAGGCGATGACACACAACTACACACACACACAGACAAAGAACACACATGATGACAGGGACAAAGAATGGAAACGCTGGGTCTGCAAGCCAAGGAACACCAAGGGTTTCCAGCAACCGTGAGAAGCTAGGAAGAGGCAAGGGAGTGTTCCCTTAGCAGGGTGTCAGACTGATTTTCACCGGGGGCCACATCAGTCCCGCAGTTGCCTTCAAAGGGCCGAATGGAATTTTAGGACTGTATAAATCTAACTGCTCCTCAGCTAGGGTCAAGGAGCTCGGGGCTGCCGCTGGGTAGAAACAAGGTAGCAGGCAGGATAAAACAAGGTGGAGGGCCGGATTCAGCCTGCAGGCCTTGTGTTTGCCACCTGTGCCCTACAGGAGTCAGACAGGGCGTGGCCCTGCTGACACCCTGCTCTTGGACTTCTAGCCTCCAGAACTGTGAGAGAATACTCTTCTGTTGTTTCACGCCAGGCAGTTTGTGATGCTTTACATATGGCACCCTAGGAAACGCATGCTGGGGACGGGGTGTCATAATAATACATGCTTACATATAATACCACAAGCTTAGGGGTGACCAGGGCGATGTGCCACTTAAATACACCCAGCCCACGTAGGAACACCAGTCTTCTAACATTTACAGAGTCCAGTAGAAGGTCTGGAGCAATTGTCATTAAAATCCCTATTCTCTATCCCCCACCTCCCATACACACTATACTCCCAATTTCTAGCCCCCAAACCCTTTTTATCCATAGACTTCATGTTTCCCTCCTTACCTCCTCTTTCATCTCTGTCAGTGAAGAGCTCAAGCCCCCAAACACTGCCCCCGACCAGATCCACTCTCCTGTCCCAGCCCCTGGGAAACACACTTCTACTTTCCTGCTAGCTTCTCTGTCCAGTTCACTACAAAGCTTCTCCTCGCCTTTGAGGGTGGGGGCGGGGCAAGAGCTAAGTGGGGAGGAGAAGAGGACAGGCTCTGAACACCACACATTAAGCAGAGATCTCCACCCCTACCATCTTCATTATACACACAAAACTTAACTGTTGTTCCCTTTGAAGGAACATTTGGGTTAACGAAGCAGTTATGTAGAAGCCAAGCCTTACAGAAATCTCTGCAGTGTTCGGTGAGTGACCGAAGCTCACACTCCTTGCCTGCCAGTCATTTATTATACTCCCCCCTGGGCCATCATGGTTTGTTTTTTTCTAAATGCAGGTCTAGGAAGTGAACCGGTTGGAATAGAGGAGGGACTAAGGTTAAGTACTCTAAGAGGAATCTTCTTCCCTTCCCTTCCTTCCTTTCCAAGGTTTTGAGGCAATCTCAAATGATGCTAATTCTAAGCACTAATAAGAAGATACATTAAATGCACAACATTTTCCTAAGACACTGTTATATTATAGCTGTTTTACAATTAAGACAGTAACTAATTGGAGTAAAGAGAAGGTGTGAAATATAAAACATAAACTCTTCTTAGAGGTTTAAAAAGGAAGATAAAATATGACATCAACAGGGGACTTTCTTAGTGCTCATCTTGAATAACATGATTTATGTTACATTTTAAAAGAATGTTTTTAACTGACCACCTCCCTTTGTACTTTTAAATTTTTTTCCGGGGCTGTGGAGACTCCTGGTGAGGTCTTGGGGGAGACACAGTCATTAGAGACATAAGAATAGCTGGGACTACATCACATGGAAAATGTCTCAACTGCGGTCATCGTGACATGGGTTTGGGAATAAGCCACCTCATTCCTGAGGACAAAATTGGATGAAAATAAGTTCGTCACAAGGATGCCGAACTGACTTCCCGGGAAAGCGTAACGCACATGCTCCAGGGCACACCTTTGAAGATGCCACATTTATTGTGGGTCAAGGATTGTTTACAGAATGCTGTGTTATCCACCTCCCCTTGAAATGAAACACATGGAATGAATATTTTTAGGTCTCTGAGTTTCATATTTTACATTTCTCAAGTCTTCGGCTTCCTTTATTACTCATGTGGAAAGTACTTTAAAAAGAGAGTTCAGAGTTGTTTACTATGACCAAGAGACTCAAAGGTGGCTCCCATGATCCTTTGCTATTGGTGCTCATGCTCTCCTATAATTTTGTCTCCTTGAGTGTAGTTAGGACCTGTGACTTGCTTCTAACCAATACAGTGTAACAGCGGTGATGGGATATCACTCCCATGATTACATTGCCTTGTATAAGACTCTGTCTTGCTAGCAGATGCACTCCAGAGTCTGACTCTCCTTGCTGGTTTTAAAGAACCAGGCTCCTGTGAGTCCTACAGCTGCGAGAAAATAAATAATGCCAACCGGTGGGATGAACTTGGAAGCAAACCTTTCCCCATTTGAGCCTCCAGATGCGAACCAGCCCTGGCCAGCACCTTCACTGCAGCCAGCTCAGGTGTACCCAGACTCCTGAGCTCCATAAACTGTGAGGGATTGTTTTAAATCCCTGAGCGTGTGCTGATTTGTCACACAGCCATACTAATGCATACACTTGACACTTATTTTTCTGACCAAGTATTCTTGTACCGGGTTTCCCTCTTTAGGAGGTTGAAAGCCATCGGTCGGAATCCAGAACTCAGAATAAAGAAAGTGCATGAGGCCCCATTTAAAATAAAATTCATCAAGTAGTCAAAGTTAATCTTTGAATTCCTCTCTGACCTCACCACAGTTCCTTTCTCCAAGTGCTTCCTGCTCATTTGTTGCTTAAGCAGCCCTTGAGCTTCCTACCTTTCCTTCCTTAACCTCCTCAAAACTCAACTGCTCAGTAGCACATTCTCTTTGAACTCCGTCATGATCTTTCAACAGACTTGTTATTTTCTGTTATTATCATCACCACCATTTTACAAATGATTTAAGTGAGTAACAGAGAGGTTAAGTAATTTGTTCAAGGTCACACAGCTTGAAAGTAGCAACGCCAAGGATTGAATCTAAGCTGTTTGCTCAGTCTGTATCATTCAGCATCACCTTGTATTACCTCTCTTACAGTGCAGACGACCTCTATGTGAGGACACTGGCTTTGTCAAGCAAATTAACAATTTAAGTTGTTTTTAAGAAAGTTTTTGTTATGCAAAAGTCCTCTCACCCCTCATTCTTGACAACCCGAGGCCCCCACTCTGGGGCCCCTCCCCTACAGGAAGTCTAGAGCTGCCATCTTACCAACACCTGGCTGAGAGTTGCAGGTGGGAACCAGTGGAGACCCTTACGAACAGGAAACAATTCAACTCTGCAAAAACTAGAGGGATTGTCCCACAACTTAATGTGGTGGAAAGAAAAACAAAAGATGGGGAGCGAAGCTGTTCTAGATCACAAGTGACTAAAGAGACTTCCTACCAAGACAGCGCATGAACTTTGATTTAAAAAGTATACCCGCTATAAAAGACAGTAGGGGGATGGTTAAGAAATTTGCTATTGGACTACCTAATGGATGATATTAAGGAATTACAGTTAATTTTTTCAGGTCTCATCACGATGAAGTGGTCATGTCGGAAATGTTCCGTATTTTTAGGAGATGTGTGCTGAATGAAGGATTTAGGGCTGAAGTGTTGTGATTTCTGAAACTAACTTTCCAATAGCTCAAAAAGAAAATAGAAAGACGGACTGATTAGTAAATCAAATACGGCAAAATATTAACAATTGTTGGATTGGGTGGAGTAGACAGATGTGCACTGAAACATTCTTTCAGGTTTTCTGTATCTTATTTTCATAGTAAGTTTTGCCGAAAACCTCTGGAGGGAGGAGGCGGTGATTGCTTACAGGTTGGCGGAGGAAGACAGGGACCTTGGCCAATGCGAAGGCCTCTGGGGGTGAGTTACAAAGCTGGGGCTTGACCACACGGGGTTGAATGCAAACACGTTCTCAATAAAACAGAAATACAGAACTGGACCGAGGACCGGATGGGAAATTTGGCAGCTTTTCCAATGAAGATAGCAGGGGCAGCTGCAGAGGTAATAAAACTGCCTGAACCCATCCATAAAGTCCCGAAGACCAGACTGGAGTTGGGGGACTCTGCGTGTTCTGGTAGTTTGCTGTGAACAGCTGCAGCTAGTCTACTCGGGCTGAAACCCTTCCTCCCCGGCTCACTATCGCGTGACCGTGGGCCAGTTACTTAACTTCTCTCACACCCAGTTTCCTCTCTAGTCCTTAACTCATGGAATTGTTGTGTATGAAGATTAAATAGCACGGTCTATATAAAATGCTTAACACAGGTTGTGGCCCATCGTGAGTATTCAACAAACGTTACTCCCATTTTTGTCCCTCCAGAGAGGAGGATGCGGTTCTCTTTGACTAGAGCAGCAAAAACATCCCAACCCACATCTCCTGCAACTGTTTAACAATAGCATGCACGTTTGGGCTATCCAATTTCCTTCTTTTCAGTGAAATTGTGTGGCCTGGGGTCAGCAGTGATGCTGATGAAGTTGAACGGTGGAGATTACACTGTTGCAGGAAAAATAAACATGGAGGTCCCTGCTGCAGTGTTTATCTGCAGCGGATCCTCCTCTTCAGTCTGGTCGTTATCTCTCCACGGAAGACCGGCGGATGATTCCATTAACATCACCGGTTCAACCCAGCCTGGCCAGGCTGCTCAGGGTCCCTGGCTGCTTGTGAAATCGTAGGGGCCTCGTATCGTTTTGGAATTGAAAACAGAAAGTAAATTATTCAAGCACGTTAATTTTCTCCCTGAACAAACCTCGGCACGTCCTTGACTCACCATCGTTCCTAAGAACACATTGCTGCCAAGAATACTATCTGTAGCGACTCGGGGCTAGCTTGACTGTGGCTCAAGGGTGGTGACAGTTGAACGTTACTAGTTGCTGGTCAGCTGGCTTCTGACTGAGAGTGAGAAATAGGTGGGGGAAGGTGGAGTGGTCTCTGGAGACTTTGAAATGCCAGAAAAGCACGCTAGCAACCGAATACAGAAAAAAAAAATATATGTGTAAATATGTATATTTATAAGTACCTCTAGAGGAAATATATGTATATTTATAAATATATTTAATATATGCATATTTATAAATATATAAGTATATATTTATATATGTGTGTGTGCATATATATACATATCCAGCAGACATAACGGTGATGCAGAGATGTACCCCCCAAAAAGTAAATGACACAAATTTCCTAAGAAATTCCACCGAAACTTCCATTATTTAAAATGAGTATATACCACTCGTGTAGGCCTTTGATCTGAAGCCCCGTCTTTTACTGGTCTCAGGGCTGCTTGGCAGTTTTAGCAGAGAGTTAAATCCCCAATACTGTGGCATGTTCGAGGAGCCCGCAGTTTACAAGGCACTTCTGTCCACCTGATATCCCTTAATCCCCCAATGCTCACACCAGCCTTTCAGGTTGGCGTTGTCACTGCCCCTTGTCACAGAGGGGGACGCTGAGGCCCAGAGAGGTTAACCAGGGTACCCGACACTGCGAGTCGAGCATGGTGAGGGAGCACCGAATGGGAGCCTCTGACCTCTGAAGACCCCACGTGACTTTTCTCGGAGAGAAGGGAGGTGTTTCTCATTCCATTTTCCTGTGTGCTCCCACACTACAGATTTTTCTTTCAAAGATAGGAAGTCCAGGTGTCTGCAGAGCACAGATTTCCTTTCCTGGACTGACCCCAGGATGACCTTTCCACTCATCTCCACTCCCTGCTAATCCTTGTGTCTGGGTGCCTGGAAGTGTTGACAGAATGAATGAATGAAGTGGGATAGCAGATGCATCTCTCGCAAAGCTCGCACACAGTAGGCGTTCAAAAAGACTTCTTTGAATTTAAAAACAACCTTTATTTACTAGCTTTGGCAGCAGATTTGGTCAGGAAAGAGGTCAAAGGGTTGACTTAAATTAGGTTTGAAGGTTGGCTGGAATTCAATTACCCATGACCCTCTAGTCTTTCCTGCCAGCCATGATTAATGGGGGCTGGCTGAAGCAGGTTGGGATTAGTAACCCTGCAATCAACCGTTTGGGGAGAATGAAGACATGGGAATTATCTGAGAAGCACTCAGAGGCCAGATGAGCCTTCTTAGTTTGGAAATATCCCTGTGATGTAGCCTGAGAACAGCAGGGCTCCGATTTGGAGACAAAGAGCATACCTGATAAAGCTGGGCAGCCTTTGCTCCCATTTTTCTCAGTCCCTCTGGCCCAGCAGCCCTGCCTGACATGGATAAATTATCATCGAGGGCCTTGGATGGTCTGGGTCCAGATCTTTAAAGAACACCTTGCTCTTGGATAGTTGGGTATTAGGGAAAGGGGCCAGCTGAAAATCAGAGAAGTAAACCAGTTAAAATAAGAAAAGAGTCTCTAGCCCGATCATCAAAGCTTTCTTTTTTTCCAGCACAAATTTCCCTCCTCAACCTCACCCTGAGGTTTATCTAATCTCATTCCAACCGTGGAAGAAGGCCTTGAGAACCCAGGACTCAGCTACAAGTTTCTTTTCATGTAAAAACATTCTTCTGGAACCGATCTCTGGGACAGTAGTCTGAAAACAGGATGATAATAGTTGCTTGCTTGTTTGTTTTCTCATTATCCACTTTTTGGAATCAGTTTTCAAAGTGTTCCAGTTCTTTTGCCTTTGCCCAGCAATAGTTTGTCTTTTGTTGGTAGGTGAGGAAAGCCCAAAGAAATACAACATGTATTTTCCTGTTTTGTTGTAATTCTAACTCTGCACCTTGGTTTCTGTCCAGCCTTGATTTCAGAGTCCCAAACTTGTACCTGTCCTAAATTGCACAGCTGGCTTATGAAGGCAAGTTAAGGAATCATTAAGGCACCTACCCTTTACCCCCTCCTTGGCCACGCTGCCTAATTAGTTTAGTTAAAATACAGTCTAATATTATAAGAGTAATTGTACCTGTATGTCTTAATAACTTATCGGTCCCTATGCAGTAGTCCACTTCTCTCTCTCTCTAAAAAAGAAATATATATATATATACATATATATATAAGATTAGACGTATGGATCTTCAAGCTCACAAAATGAGCTCAAACTTGAAAGAAATCCAGAGTTACAACAACGTTTATTATTTTTAGAGCATTACCTAGTCATTTTGATTAATTCGCTTGGAGTGCTTTTCCCTGCAGCTCCCCAGGGAGAGGTGGAGGAAAAGATGGTAAAACATAAATTTCCTTTGGTGACGAGTTCACATCTGTTTAGAACTGTAACATGGCAAATCATTGTGAAATCTTCTAATGGATGCCTGTCTCATGCCAAGTAAGCCCAGGACCAAAAGCACATAAAGAAATAATTGAAAGACACTGGACTGAATCCAAGAGGCTGTGGCTAATGTTTCACCTAATCTCTCTCCCAGGCTCTCCTAGGACCAGCCCAGGGCCAGGGAGAGGGACCAGTGGGGCTGGTGGTGGCATTAGGTCAGATCCCACGAAGCTGCAGTTTAAGGTGGGGGGTATAAGAGCTGGGAACAAAAGTTTGAAAAAGAAAGGGAGCCCATTTTTTTTTTTTTTCAGTTCTTTTTATCTTGGCTCTATCTCTTGTACCACTGACTCCAGAACTTTAGAAGCTCAGGGTGGGGTGGGGTGGGGCTGAGTGACTTTTTTTTCTTAAAGGGAAAGAACAGGGAAGTCTCCTGAAACATTTACACTTAGCTTGAACTTGATGGTCGTCATGAATAAAACCCTCTAAGCAATGCCTAGTTGTATGTCTTTGGAACTGGCATTTGCAAAGGTGGCATGGACAGATCAGAGAGCAGAAAGGAACTCTGCCACTAGTCATGGAGGAATTTGGACCTGTGAGGTGGTCATGATGTTAATAATTGATGATTTCAGCTGCCTAAGCTTGGAGTTTTGAGACAATATGCCCGGAAATGGCCACAAAAACAACCATTTATTGCTAAGAAGGGCTACTGAGCTTTGGCTCTTTTAGGACACACAGAGAGATCTTTACATCCTGTGTTTCATACTAAAAAAAAAAAAAAAAAGCAACCATCTCCCCCATAAATTTTTAGTTAAGTTCCAGACCTGGAATTTATTTTTTGAACACTAGAGATGCACTATATTGTAAGAAAACACAAAATGTGCAAACTCAAACTTGCCAAGTTAAATAGAAATAAAGCATTTTATAGAAGGATTTGTTATGGGGCATTTTAAATAAAAACTCCCTCGGTATCTTTAAATTGGGGATTGAGGTATACATTAACCATTAGGATCATGCACAGAGAAGGTCCTCTGTATAAACATCATTCTTAATATGGAATATGCAGGCTTTGGAGACTCATGTCCCTGGAGCTGAATTCCAGTCCACCTCTGACAAGCATGTGACTATGGTCAAGTTACTTTACTCCTCTCGGCCTCAGTTTCCCCATCTGAAAAAGGAGGGCAGTGATAGTACCCTCCTCCTAAGATTTAAAGGAGCCTCTCACTACACATAAAGCACTTGGGGAGTCCTCGCCACTCAAGGGGTGTCTCATAGCTCTCAGCTTCCTGTGGGTTCACTGTTCCCACCACTGGGACCACGTGGGGCAGCCAGCAGGGAACAAAAGAAAACTCAGTCCTTCTTTGCAGCTTTAGATGTCTCAGATTTGTGCCAAGGAAGAGGTGACCTAAACAAATAGAGCCCAGGCAGTGATGACTGTTTCCGCCTTTCTCATATGTATTTATTTTTAAATAATACTTATATAGCACTTATCACGTGACAGGCCCATTCTAAGCACTTGACAAATACTGACTCATCTAATCTATTATATAATCGCAAATGCCTACTGTTATTATTCCCACTTTACAGTTGAGAAAGCAGAAACACAGAGAGCTTAAGGACTTGGTCCAAGGTCATGGAAGAGGGAAGTGGTGCAGTCAGGATTTGAACCCAGTTCTTCTAGTCCATTCCCTCGTAGGTATCATAGGTATGTCCTTTATTTGGGAAGCCCTGCTGAGAACAAAGCAAGCCAGATGAAATACCAGGGCCGATTCTGCACACTCTATAAAGTAACAGCAGAGTTCCAAGTACTGAAGTTGTAAAGGTCTCTGTTGATAAACTTTGCATAGCCACAACCTCAGGCCAGAGGGGCCTGAAGGAGGTTGGCTGAGCAAGCAGCCGGCAGATTGCCCAGGCCTTTGGCACTCTGCCCATCTCTCTGCTCCCACCACCTAGAATGTGCAGCCTCCTCTGGGGTTTCTTCATTCTTCCTCACACCCTCTGCTCTGCAAGTATGAATTAGCTAGCTGTTGCAGCCTGATGTGGATGGGCAGTAGCAGAGGGAGGGGAGCATGAAGGTAATCAAGAAAAAAAAAGAAATAACTTGTTTTAAAATGTTAATACTTTATTATTATTTTTATTACAGAAGCAAGATGTGTTTGTGGTAAACATTGCGAAGGGGCTGACTAAATCCCATTTCTCAACCCCTTCTCCCTTCACTGTCTAGCTTGAGATGGTCACGTGATACAAATCAAGCCAATCTGGCCTACAGGGTTCCTGGGAGCACTCTTGCTTCCCAAGACAGGCACTGGGCCTCCCCGTGCCCCTTTCTCCTCTGAATGCACGTTTGAAGACTACAGGTGCAGTGGCCACGTAAGGCCATGAAGGAACAGCTATGTACATTTCTGACCTTGGTCCTGGCCTTGTTGAGTGGCTGGATCAAAACAGTTTGGATTTTTGTGACTTGCAGCCAAGGACAGCCCTATCTGTGCAATGTTTGTGTAGAAAAGTTAAAAAATACAGAAAGAAAAGAATAAGGGGGAAAACATCACCCATAATCCTACCATCCAGAAATAACCAAAATTAATATTTCAATATATATCTTTTTGGTTTCTCCTCTTTATAGTTTTACAAAAATATGAAATAATGTTCTATAAACAGTCTTTTGTAACTGACTATTTTTTACTCACCAGTGTGCTATGGCCATCTGTCAATATCTTTCAATATTTGTCACTATCACTATATGGATGTTCCGAAGTTTATGTAACCAGCTCCTTGTTACTGAACGTTTGTTATTTCCCATTTTTATCTGTTGTAAACAATGATAGTGTGAACATGTGGGTAGGTGCATCTTTGTCTGATTACTTCCTTAGGATTATGTTCTGAGGATAAATTCCTAAAATTGATGTGAACTGCTGGGTCAAAGAGAATGCACTATTTGTAGGCTGTATATACCTATAGATAAAATGCCCTTCAGAAAAGTTTTACCAACTTTTATACTTTTACTTGCAGTGTGTGCCTCTCTCCCACATCATTGTAAACACTGGGAATTATCACCTTTTAAAAAAAATGTCTGTCAATTAAATAGATTCATTTTATAATTTAATTATTGAGTTTGACATGTTTTCATGACACTGTTTGCCATTTTTAATTCTATTACTCACCTATTATGTGCCAAACAGTGAGCTACGTAGTTTGCAAATGTTATTTCTTTTAATCCTCATAAATCCATTATCTTTTGTTTCAGAGATGAGTAAACTACAGCTCAGAGAGGTTAAATAACTTGCTCCAGATCACACAGTCAGTGATCAAACTGGGCTTCATGACTAGGTCTTCCTGACTCCAAAGTACACACTATAATATATAGAGTTTTGAAAAAGTGGGGAGGTGGGGCACTGTGCAAGTTCTCAAGTCCTATAGGGGCTAGCAGGAAAGAGAGTTTTTGGAAGGAACTATTGGGTTGGCCAAAAAGTCTGTTTAGATTTTCCTATAAAATAGAAAACACTTTTTTTTTCATTTTCATCAATAACTTTAGTGATTTGGATATTGTGAATATGTCAGCTATTTCCTGCTGTTGGCTTCTAGTGGGTAGAGGTCAGGGATGCTGGTAAACATCTTCCAGTGCATGAGACAGCCCCACAGCCAAGAATTATTTGGCCAAAATGTCAATAGTACCAAGAAACTTCACAAACCACTTCCGGCATGTTCGATCAGTCACAGCACCTTCTCCATACACTGCACGAATCTTTTGTTTCATTTCAGTTGCATTTTTACCTTTCTTGAAATAATAAAACACAATATGCCAAAAATGTTGTATATCTTCTTCCACCTTCAATATTAAAATGGCTACACAGAAATTTACCAGTTTTGATAAGTATTTTTTAAGATTGATTGATTGACTTTTAGAGAAAGGGGAAGAGATGGAGAAAGAGAGGGAGAGAAACATCAGTGTGTGGTTGCCTTTTGCGTACCCCCTACTGGGGACCTGGCCTGCAACTCAAGCATGTGCCCTGACTGGGAATCAAACTGGTGACCCTTTGGTTCACAGTCCAGGGCTCAATCCACTGAGCCACATGAGTCAGGGCTGATACGTTTTTGGTTTTCTTTTTTAATCATACTGATATGACAGATGTCAAAATAAAATCTAACAAAATAAAGCACTACTAGAGCCGTTGTACAGAAAATAAACAAATGAACATTTTGGCCAACCCAATATTTATAGGGTGTGGGGAAAGTTCAGGGACCACTCAAGGGCTGGTAAAGCACCAAGGGACTATAGAGGGCAGGAAGCCATGGTTATCCCAGGCTTGCAGGTGCAGAAAGAGGGGCCCCTCATGGGAACCTGAAGCCATGAGATGGCAGCTGCCCAGGAGAGGTGTGGCCACCAATGGAGAAGCCGGCCACTACTCAAACACAGAGCAGCTGGGACACCATGGCACACCCAACTCTGGTCTCTGGTGGGGGAGTCCTACTGGCCAAATGCAACCCCGAAGCCAGAGGACAAGAAAGCCTGGATGAGTCACCCAAGGGAAATAACCCCAGGGACACACACAAGGAAAAGAAGGATGGAAAAGGGACCTACAGGGGCACATTTGCTTTCTATTACCTTCAGAAGAGAAGAACAGTGTCATCACGCAACTTAACTGTTGATGCCCTTTAAAACCCACATGCGTGGCTGCAATAGGACTAAATGCAACCAGGTCAGGAAAGGGCTTAGTAGAGTTTGGTACATAGTAAGTAATCAGTAAAAAGTGAGTTATTGTTTTCACACTTAGAATCAACACTCCATGTACAGGGATCACTCCAGAAGATTCTTCATTTTACCCTTTTTTCCATTGGCAACTCCACCCTCAAACCACTGGCCATCCTTTGGGAAACACAGGCAGCAACAATAAACTACAGAAACAAAAGAAAGAAAAGTAAAACAAGGACTTCTTCTTGGGAATGTTTTTCAAACCCCCTTGCCCTCAGGTGTGGTCATCTGACTGAGTGCCAGCTAATGGCACGTGAGCAGGAGGGTTGAGCACAACTTCCAGGGCTGACCCACTAAAACCAACCACGCGCATTTCCCTGTGCCGTTTCCTCTTTTGCCAGCTCAATGTCAATCAGCAGGACCTCCTCAGACCCCCATGCTGAGAAAGACACAGCCCCTGTCCGTCTGTGTTTAAGCAGAACCCCCATCCCCTCCTGACCTGGAATTGCCCTGGCTGTTTACGGAAATGCAACATAAAAGTGGATGGCGTTAAATGAGCAACATATTAGAGCTTCTTTGCAGGAACATTTACAGGAGCCACCATTAAGACAAACACATTAGTGCAGCGTTCAGTCAAGGACCCAGACCAGCACTGACGGAAACAAATGAATGCACAGTGAGGCTTCTCAAGAAGGCACCCCCCAGCCCCACCCCCACTCCCCACCCAGTTCTAAGGCCCCTGATCTTCCTTTCCCTGATGAGAACTTAATTTTGGTTTGACTTATTATGCTTTATCACAAATCTCTATTTAAAACCCCCTTAAAATGAGTAGAAAGTGCCAGAAGTGAAAGGCCTGGCCCTGCATTGACAAGCTTTGGGTTCACACCTAGTCCCACTCCTTCAGAGCAGTGGACCTTGGGCAAGTGAGTCGACTTGTCTGACTTAGTATGTACAAGG
Source organism: Desmodus rotundus (assembly GCF_022682495.2). Lineage (NCBI taxonomy): Eukaryota > Metazoa > Chordata > Mammalia > Chiroptera > Phyllostomidae > Desmodus > Desmodus rotundus. The sequence continues at coordinate 158,465,436 of NC_071390.1, read as the reverse complement.
AACTGCAAACTATCAAACATGTAGGAGGGACTCGGGCAGACGTGATGAACGAGAGGATGAAATGAGAAGAAGAGATCAATGTCCAGTCTGTCCACTTTCGTCCTTTCAACCCTGAATATCTTTGACTCCTGTGTTCCTTGTCTCTCAGGAGGAGTTGGTAGACAATGATTTGGAGGAATAGGGGGACAAAGGAAGGATAAGGACATGGACATGGCCAGCCACATGTCTCATTTCCATTTCCTCTAAGGTTGACGCAGAACCCCACTCCCTCACTGAGAGTCCCCCTAGCCCAATGGTGGCTCCCAAAATACAGCCCTGGACTTAGAAACCAGACTCTGGGTTCAGACTGCCTGGGTTTGAATCCTGACTATCTCATTTACTGCCAAGGACAGTGCCTGGCCTAAATGTCTGCCACAAACATTAGCTATTATTGCTAGTATTGCTTTGGTCAAAAACTTCAGTACCTGTAAGCAAAGAGAGGCCACTGGACACGGTCACTGCCTTCCCTCTTTGGCAGATGCCAACACTTATCCTACCCTGAGGAGGCACCTTGTTCTGAAAGCCCTTCCTGATACAGAGAGACCAGATCAGATCACAGGGGAGAAGTAGGGAGGGGCCATAGGAGGAGTTTGCCGAGGTAATAGTGAACAGTCTAGGACAGGACTGGCTGAGAAACTGAATGCCTCCTGAGCACATGGAATTATGGGCAAGAAGATTTGAAATAAAAGAAGACTCTCAGAGCTGGCTCTGGCTCTTGAGGTCTCTTCCTCGAGGATGCCTGGATGATTGTGCTGTGACTGCCTGCATTCCCAAAGGATGGTATTTCAGATGGGAAGGAACTCTGGGCTCAGCCTAGGATCGTGCTGGCCTGGCAAAAGTGGCAGTTTTATTCTTTGGGTGATCTAGAGAGAAAAGGCTCAGAACCAGAAGCCTGCCATCCTTCCAAAAATTGTGTGACTTTTGTATCTTATGTTGTTTGAGTTTATAAAATAACCCTATAGAAATAAGGTAATTAAAAGTAAAAGGGGAAATGACATCAGAACTCAGGTGTTAGAGTTTAGCCTTAATTGATAGGTTTAAATGATTAAAGCTGTAACTGAAGAGTTAAAGAGTTCAGCCTTAATTGTTAGGCTTAATTGACTAATGCATGTGGAAAACTGTTATTCCCAAACTGTAGGTTTTGAATAAAGACTCCTTTCCTTTGTCCCCAAACCTCTGCCTCTGGAATTTTGCCTAGAGGGTGGCAGTGGGCAGCAGAACCCCAGCTGCTGTTTGGTAACATTCCCTCATCCATGTCCTATTTGACCAAATGTTATCAATTCAGAAAAAAAAATGTAATGATTTGTAAGCCCCAAAAATAGACCAGAAAAAGGGGAAAAGCTTCAGAATTCCTAGTGCACAGCCCCTAGCTCTAGTCCTATGAAAGGTGATGAAGAGAGGTATGCTCTGGCCCTGACTTGTGTGGCTCAGTGGATTGAGCACAGGTTGCGAACCCAAAGGTGGCCAGTTCAATTCTCAGTCAGGGCACATGCCTGAGTTGTGGGCCAGGTCCCCAGTGGGGGGTGCAAGAGAGGCAACCACACATTGATGTTTCTCTCCCTCTCTCTCTCCCTCTCTCCCCATCTGTCTATAAATAAATCTTTTTTTTTAAAAAAAGAGATGGATGATCTGGTTACATCAGATTTCTACTGGTTGGCTGGGCATTGCCACCAATGTCAACTCCCCTGTTCATTAAGCGGGGATCATCCATCCCATAATGACAAGGGTCTGCAGAACATTCACATATGTAAGTCTAAGAGTATCTATAACATGCATGTAAAAGGTAGGACACATCCTCAGTTATATAGTCTATCAATTTATAACCCTTAAAAATTGAGGGTTATAAATTTTAAGGTTCAAGTCCCTTAAAACCTGACATTGCCACGCAGTGAAACAACGATGTAACGTGGTTAGTGTGTAGAGGAAGCAGTAGGGCTGCAAAGCTGCTGGGGTTAACACCAAGGTCCCTGACCTACAGTCTTGGTGTCGTGTCGCAGCATGGGCCGGGAGGGACACTGACAGAAGAACAGGCTGAGACATGGAGACCCAGAGACTATTGGGACCCACCTACTATGTGCCAGGGGCTTCACGAATATCACCTCATTGAATCGTCACTTAATCTATGTTTTACAGATAGCTCTCAGAAAACCATCTGTTCCTGTGATGAAAGCCTGCTTCAGGAATTAGAACAACCTGGATTTAAAGCTAGACTGCCACTTCCCAGCTGTGGGAGGTTTAGAAAGTTATACAGCCCCTCTGAGCCAGGGAGGAGTAAATGGGCTAGCACACATATGCATAACACCAGTACATAACAGGTACCTAATCAATATGAATTTTTTTTCTCTTGCTTCTACTAGTAATTTTCAACTTTGGCTGCACATTGCAATCACTTGAGGGGCTTTAAAAAGTACCCTCGACAGAGGTTCTTCCTCCAGAGATTTGGATTTAATTGGACCAGCGTACGGCCTGGCCATGGGCATAGGGATTTTTCAAAAGCTTCCTCGGGTAAACCTAAAGCACTGCCAATGCTGAGAAGCACTTGTCCTAGTTGAATCACCCAGTGTCACACTGGGAGCCAGTGGGTGATGCAATGAGTGTACTGCTGATCACACTGGGCCAAGTTATCAGAACTGGGGATTCTGGGAACTGCTGACACTCCCTTCAGCCACTGACGGAAAGGACAATGCAAGTGTGATCTCTCAGCCATGTGTCTTTCTGGGAAGCTAATAATTTATGAAGATGAAGTGAAGGCCAGACCAGGGCTTTTATTTTGAGGAAGGATACCCTTTTGGGAAACCAATTCTTTAGAATGAAGTATATGAGTCAAAGAGCTTGTGGATGTAATTCTTCATGCTAGAGTCATGTTCCAGGAACCCAGATAATAGTCAGTGCTGCAAGCTGCATGGAGGACGGACATTCTAGAGCCAGGGCTGCTGTGGCCTGTCGCTTAAGGCGAGTGCCAGAAACTCTCTGAGCTTCAGTTTCGGGCAAGTTCCTCAAACTCACTGAGCTCTGATTTCCCAATCCGGTAGGGACACACTCCCTTTTAAGGAGATCAATCTGGAAAGCTTGACCTCAGGAAAATGAATAAAACCATATCCACCATTCCCACAGTTTCATATACATTTTCCATTTAGGCAAGTGCATCAACCACATTAAGTTTTTCTTAATTAGATGAGCCCTAAATCCCCTTTGAATGTTATAAAATTATTTTGCTGCAGTTAAAATATTGTTTAGAAGTTATTGCATATGGGTGGGCTCTACTGGGAGGCTGCTGAATGAAGAGAGGGAGACTTCTAAGAAGCAGGGTATTTCAGCAGGAAATGATGGTCAAGCCCAGTCTAGTATCTAAAAAAATCTCTGCAGGAAAAACAATTGGGCCAAAGAATTAACAATCCAAACTCATTCTTCTGGAATTAATGCCTTTAAGATGATCTTCAAAATCTAATATAGAATATTCACATGTCATTATCAGGTTCAAAGCCACACAGCTCTATGGACTAGTGGAGCTGGCTGGAAAGGCAGAGGCTGGGCACTCAAATCCCACTGCTCCCAGCAGCTCATCATGTGATCCTGACCTGGGCAAGTCGCTTCACCTCTCAGTGCCCTTGCCTGTGAAATGCAGATAACAGCGCTAACCTCACAGGGCTGGTATGAGGAATAGCTAATAAAATGTGATAGCGACACACCCAATTTAAATGCAAACGGCTGTAAAACAACAAAAAGCATATTTAAAGATTTCCACTGCTGGGAGGTTGCGGGGGAGGGTGGAAGAGGAGGAGAGACAATAGGGCTTTGAGAGGAGGGGATCCTTTATTTTGCTCTGTAGTGTATACTTCAACTAATCAATGAACATCTATCTTTCTCTGTGCCAAATACTGTGCCAGACTCTGGGAAATATAGAATAGTCTTGGTTCTCATGTCATTTGTAGTCGGCCATTCCAGGAAAGACATGTCGAGCCCATTGGGAAAATAGTCTAAATCACACCTCTCTTTGTTTTTCTGTATTTAACAAACTCTGTCTGCATAAGATAATGCTAGGAGCTTTGGGAAATGCAAAGGCTTATAAAACATATCACTACCCTTGTAGAGTTCAAAGTTTCACCTTAAAGAAAAGACATAGGAAAAGAGGAAATTATCCAAGGCAGTGTAAGTCCCAATGCCAGGTGAATAACATTTAACTTCTTTCTCTTTTGTTTCATTTCCATTTGAGCAGCTCCCTTCTCCACTCTCTCCCGTCTGAGGATCTCTCTCTGATTTCTAGATCTCTCCCAGGACCAGTGTAAATCAACTAATGTATCTGCAGCACCATGATTATCCAGGGCCTAGAAAGTGTATGCCCTGCGCAAGGAATTCCAATTTATTTTACAGGGTTATTCACATACAATAAAATGCTCAGATTCTGGGTGTCCAGTTGAACGGGTCTTTGACAAATGTGCACGTCCGTATTAATGTAGAGAACTTTCTCTTCCCCAGGAAGTCTTCTCTAGTCCCCTTCCATCCGTTATGCCTCATCTACAGGCAGTCGCTCTTCTGATTTCTGTCACTGTAGCTCAGTTTTGCCCGTAGATCTTCATATGAATGGAATCATGCTGTACGCACTCTTTTGCATCTAGCTTCTTTGATGCAACAAGTTTTTGAGATTCGTCCATTTTGTTGTATGCATCACTGGTATTTCGTTTTATTGCTGGGTAGTATTCCTTATATAACTAATGCTGTAACTTGTTTATCCATTCAATTGTTGAGGGACATTTGGTTTGTTATCAGGTTTTTGCCATTATGATAAAGTTGTTATAAACATTCTCGTATAAGCGTTTTTGTGGATATCATGTGGTTTTTTTCCTAGATTTGGGGGGGGGATATAATTGGCATGTCATGTATGTCTTGAGTTTAAGGTATACAATGCGATAATTTGATGTACTTATATGTTTCAAAATTATTACCACAGGAAGGTTAATTAATAGCTCCATTACCTCACATAATTACTATTTCTTTTTTGTGGTGAGAACATTTAAGATCTACTCTCTTAACAACTTCCCGGTATGAAATGCGGTCCTGTTGACTAGTCACCATGCTGTGTACTAGGTCCCCAGAACTTCTTCATCTTGTAGCTGAAAGTTTGCACCTTCTGACCGACACCTCCCCATTTCCCAGCCCCTGGTAACCACCACTGTGCTCTCTGTTTGTATGAACTCAAAATTCCACATGTAAGTGATATCATCTAGTGTTTGTCTTTCTCTGTCTTATTTCACTTAGCATAATACCCTAAAATTCATTTTGTTACAACAAATGACAGCATTTCCTTCTTTCTCATGGCCCAATAATATTCTATCGTGATCATGCAAAGTTTTGGCTGCTTTTCTTACTGTATCCCATAAGTTGTTGAAAATTCTCAAGACAATATTTCATATTTTCACCGTATTTCTACCTCTTTTTTTAAAAAGATTTTATTTATTTATTTTTAGACAGAGGAGAAGAGAGGAAGAAATAGAGGAGAAAAATATCAATGTGTGGTTGCCTCTCATGTGGCCCCCACTGGGAACAGGGCCCACAACCCAGGCATGTGCCCCAACTGGGAATCGAACAGGCGATGCTTTGTTTGCATCCCACGCTCCATCCACTGAGCCACACCAGCCAGGTCTATTTCTACCTTTTGAAACAGCAAAAAATGTCATTCTCCACTTCTTATCCAGGTTTAGAACTTTCATACATAAAATGGCACTTTTAGGTTCATAGCTGCATTTCATCAGATGGAAATCGCAGCACGTTAGAATTACGGAAATAGGATCTATTATAACATCTTTTCCTCAGACATGAGGTGCTGTGATTTTTCACATGACTTGATTAGTGTGCATGTAAACCAGATATAATTTTTTTGTAAAAGAGACATTATTAATAATTATTTCCCTTATTATCTCCCTTGTTAGCTATTAATTAAAGATCAGGTGGCCCCTTGCTTCCAGACTTAGCCAGAATCTCACTAACCGATTACCTATCCTTCAGGGGCGGCTGCAGTGAACTCACTAGGCTTTGGGGACAGGGCTGGGAGAGGTGCTCAGGGACAGCTTACGGTGAGCAGTCTAGTCACCTGCTTTTCCTGCTCTTTCTTTCGCACAGTTTGAGTTCCCTCTGAAACCACAAAGAAATATGTGAGCAGAAGGATAAGATACCAACCTGAAAACTGAATTTGCTGAAGAAATACTGAAAATTGAAATTTTTGAGAAGGAACTTTCTGTAGACTGAAAGTTTGTGCTCTTCCTTGCAAATTAATATGTTGAAACCTGCTCCCCAATGTGATGGTATTTGAAGGTGTGCCTTTGGGAGGTTACCAGAGTAGAGCCCTCAGGAATAGGATTGGTGTCCTTATACAAGGGACCCCAGAGAGCTCCCTCACTCCTTCCCTGCTGTGAAGACACAGGAAAAGGCAGCTGTCTGTGAACCAGGACGTGGATCCTGCCAGGCATGAACCGGCCACCCCCTCGATCTTGGACTTTCCAGTCTCCAAAACTGTGAGAAATAAATGTTTGTTGTTTGTAAGCCGCTCGGTCTGTGCATTCTGTTCTATCAGCCCAAGTAACTAAGACAGAACTCTTTGGAAGAGTTCTTGGATACATTCAGAACTGTACCTTAGATACTTGTTCAATTCAACTGGCAAGACAAAAATGCACCTGGATTGTGTTCAACAAGAGCTCTTGTCAAAAATTCTATCAACATACGGTCGAATCAATAATTTCATAATTACTATTTTCAATAGGTCAAGACAGTTTGAATTTAGAATATTATACAAACTACATCTAACTTTTAATGTTATCTTTAAAAAGAGGAAGGAAGGAAGAATAGGGAATGGAGGGAGGAAAGAAAGAAGAGAGGAAAGGAAGAAGGGAGGAAGAAAAGCATGTAAAATTTCCATACTTTAATGCATAAAGTGTAGCTACAAAGCAAACATCATTTAGCCATGTAACTAACAGCAGACCTGGTAAACACAAGCAATTGCTGAGGCCGTATGTTCTGGGACATGTTTGGTTAATAGCAACTTTCCTTGAGACACAACAAAGCATTTACTCTAGAATAAAGACAGAGTCAGAGTTGTAATACTCTTCAGTCACGTTGCCAAGCCGAGTTAGTTACCCAGCCACTCCACTGTAGGCTGCTCCCGTCCAGGCGAGGATGTAAGGGACGTGAAGACCAAGGCCCAGTATAGTCCCTACGGTGTCTGAGACCTGAACAAGGCAGAGAGGTTTACCTGTGTGTAGATCCAATATGAAAGTGGAGCCTAGGAAGGCCTGGATCTGCGCCTTTGAACTTCTCCTACCTGTCTGGCCCACTCAGGTAAGTCACTTACCTCATCTGAGGTTATCTTTTCTCCATTATAAAAATATTATAATTCCTGCCACGAGGGCCACAAATGCCTGGCACAGGGTGGCAACCTGATATATGTTCATTTCCTTACTCTGTTCCTCCCTCACCTCTGCTGCTCATCGTATACACCTGGGGGTGAAGGGACTCCTTTCTCCTCCTCCAAGCAGATTTGGGAATAGACAGCAGGGAAGAGCATGAATTTGGGGGTCAAACAGAGAGAGGTGATCCTGCTTGACCACTTACTACTTGTGTGACTTTGAGCAAAAGACTTAACTTATCCAAGCTCCGTTTTAGCTGTAATATGGAGATAGTATCTGTCTTAGTTTTTGCAAGGCTTAAATGAAGTAATCATTTATTGTAAAATGCTTGGCACTTATGCATCATAAAGAGTGGATCTCATTATGAACTTGACACAGAGTAATTACTCAAAATGGAGGGTCATTCATTAAAAAACAAATTATCAGGATAAAATCATCTCCAGCTATACAGGGTTGCAATGTCATTTTTTAAGACCCTGTGTCAACCAGTAAATGCTTTATTTGTATCAACTGGCAAGTGTCCCCAGGAAATAACCAATCGGAGCTGACACTCTGACCTGGTATGGGAGTGCCCGTGCTGCAGCGAGAACTGTGGTAGGAGGGAGGGGCAGGATGACTGCAGAGCGAGGGACTTCTCGCTAGAGCCGGGACCTCCAATAATAACCCAAGGAAATCGTTGGGCCTAATCTCTCACTCATTCATTCATTCATTCATTCATTCCCTAAGTATGGAGTACTTGTGGGGAGATAGTTTTGAGATTCTGGATGGAGCACAAAATAGACATGGAATTGCCCCCACGGAGTTTATAATCTAGTTGGAGAGAGAGAAAATAAGCAAGAAGGGAACCCAACAAACCTATAATTACCCATTGTCATGTGTTATGATGGAAAAAATGGGATATTCTAGGAGAATAATAAGAGTAGGCAAATTTAGTTCAGGGGCAGGAAAGACCTCTCTGAGGAAGTATCCTTTGAGTGAGGAGGGAGGGGAGGAGTTAGCCAGGGGGGCAGGTGGCCCAGCCACTTCCTATCCTTCAGTCTGCATGTCACCCCCACCTTGGCCTTTCCCCACCCTTCATTAGGCACCGTGCTTGGAGCTAGGAGCAGATGAGGAAGCCATAATCGCTTCCCAGGGGGTGGTGTGGGCAGGCAGGTCAGCAGGTATTGAGAAGAGCGTGTGCAGTGCGACCATAGAGGAGTGGCAGCAGAGGGACCTCTATTTACACTGGGTGTCTGCCCTTGAACAGTTTTTGATCTTCATGTTAACAACTTTTACAGTGTGCGAGGGCAGCGACAGCTGTGTGAGCTGCGGAAGGCCATCGGAGACTAGCGGTACCAGAGGAAAGTGAGGAAAAAGGGGTTGATGCCTTGCTCCCATGCTCTGCCCTCTCATAGTAAGAAAGCTGAGCCCTTGCTTTAGGAGTCTCATTAAGATGCTGCTCTCCAACCCCTCAGCCGCCTTCACCTTTGATGGGGAGACAGCTTAGTGAACAAATAGGGTCCAGCATTCTCACTGGCTTCAGAATGAGGATGGAGGCCACACTCGCCCTCCCTAGGCAGCAGGCATTTCAGCACTTACAATCTCATATTTAAAAACTGAAAAGAAATTCTAAGTATGATGTAATATGTATCCATCTATTCTTTAAACAAATGTTTATTGAGCAGCTACAACATGCCTGGCACATCTTTACCGCTGAATATACAACAGTGAATAAATCAGATACAATATTTGCTACCAAAAGAAAGCTTGGCCTCCTTGGATGTGACAGGAAAGCGTTTGGGGTGATTAAATTAACAAGGCCGCTGACCGATGTTGAGGGCTCGACTATGCACCTGGCATCCGGGGGCGCTGTGTGACCGAGACAGACGTGATTGATTGCTGCTGTACATCTGGACACTTAGAGACAAGGTCGGGATTTCTAAAAATATCCCCTCTGGACATTGAATACCCCGGTGGGTTGTCTACGCAGGTTCCCAGCACCGCCCCAAACCTGCTATAGAATCTCCCGAGAAAGAGACCCAGGGATCTGCGTTTTAGATGGGCCCCCCAAATGATTCTCCTGCTCACTACAATTTGAGAAGCACTGGTGTTGGCTTTTTAGTCGACTTAACTCCTACCATGTGTGCAAATGTGAGAGTTTTCTGTTTCACTCACCAAGGCAGAACATTGATTCTAATTCTACTGGTGCTTTAGGATAAAAGATTGATATTGCAGTGACCATGATGTGGATACGATAAGGAAAACACGATTTTTACATTGATCAAAAGGGAGCCTGGGTTCAGTGGAAACCCTTTGGGCACCTGAGTAAACAGACTCTCGCAGATGCTAAAAGACTTGCTTAAGGTCATGCATCGAGGGCAAGAGAGTAGCTGCCCTGACCCTGTGCTGGGCCCTGTCCTACCGCCGCTACCAATGGCATTGGGGCTGGAGCGTCTGGCCTTGACTTCAGGAAAGGCGGGTAGAGCTGTGTGTCTAAGGATTTTGCTCCTCCATCTGTGAGCCGATTCTCGGGTCTTAGAGACAGATCTTCCCCTTGGGGGCAGAACACAGCTCCTATTCCCGGGACCCCAGCACAAGTTCCAATAGGTAACAAACCAGGAAAGTCCAGGTCACCCCCAGGCCAGGGCTCCTGGCCGGCTGTCTCCTCAGCTGGGCTGACACTACTAAGGATAATGGATCTTACTTTTTTTTTTTTTTTTAATTCTTTGTTTTTAGAGAGAGGGTAAGGGAGGGAGAATGAGAGGGAGAGAAACAGTGATGTGAGAAACATCAACCAGTTACCTCTCCTATGTGCCCCGGCCCTGCAACTGGGGACTGAACCCACGGCCTAGGCAGGTACGCTCACCGGAAACCAAACTGGTGACCTTTCACTTCGCAGGATGATGCCCAACCAACTGAGCCACACCAGTCAGGGCAAGGGTGCTGGATCTTTTGAACCCAAAATGGCTTTTTAAAAACAGACTTCCTGAAGTGAGGAATAATTATTTTCATATGTGAACCCAGAAAAATGTCAGTAGGAACGACAATGAACAAACACAGGTTGAGAAACAAAACGTTCTTGCTGCCAAAAGAATTCTTCCAGGATCTTCTCATATTTTCCATGCATTGCCATAGCAAGAGCGTTTAAGGCAAGGCAAGTTAACCGAGTCAGAAGAAATAAAACTTAAAATCTGCAAAAATGCAGCATGGATCCCAAAGTTGTTAACTGTAATACCTCTTAAGAGAGCTGTGCTTCCCTGTTAGGTTCCTGAGAACTGCACTATGCTCTTGGAAACTACAGGGGTATGTGTGTGTGTGTGCGTGCGCACATGTGCACGTGCGCGGTATTTTACTGAGCTCAAAGATAAATATTAAATGACTGCCTGGACAAATGATATGGATATTTATGATTACATGATTAATTTAGAATTGTTGTACGATTTAAGCCAAATGATTCTCTCAGATCCGATTTGCCCCACTGGCTTCCTGCCATCGATCCAATAAACCCAGTCACTGCCTATTGTCCCTCGTGCTCTGTGATGAATGGGCAGAGCCAGAAGCCTCCCTCTCCGCATATACTCTACCAGGATAGTCACTTTTTCCCAGAGAGGGAAGTTATCCGTTGCCATGGTGTTAGTTACTCTCGGCAGATTTGGTCCTTTTGGGTCTGTCTCACCCACTCCATTGGGTGTCTATCGTCCTACACAACAGCAAATAAGGTTTGTCTCTCTCGAGTTTTCCCCTGTAGTGAAGAACTCTAACTGAAACCCACTCGTCTTCTATTTCAATAATCCTGTAAGACACCATTTACACATAGTCTCTGCAATTCTAGTCATTCCTCACTTTTTTGCAAAGAACGCACCCACGCGCATGCGCACACAGTTCAAGCGCTTCAGTGAGTCTGTGGTCAACGACTACAGGTTTTGTCTCCTGAGATGAAGCCACAGAGATTTTCAGCCAACCTAATGTAACTATTACATTATGGAAGTTGCAAATAGAAATGCCCAAAGAGTTAAACAGGCAACAAAAAGAAACGGACCAACCCAGGGTGAGAAAGCAGCAGGAACACAGGGGCTGAAAGCAATGCTAATAGAACTTTCTGTGATGGTAAAAGGAGTCCCTACCTGTGCTGTCTGATGTGGTAGACATGAGCTACCTGCAGCTATTGAACATTGGAAATATGGCTGCAGTAACTGAGGAACTGAAGTGTTCATTCAATATTGATGTAAAGAGGCAAATACGCTGCTGGCCCTCCTGAGGGATGGCTCAGGAGGGAGCCCCTGCTCACTGCTCACTTCCACGGTTTGTTACCACGCACAAGTGCAGACTCAGAGGTGCCAGGTCTTCTGGTTTTTCTAGAGAAACTGGAAATCCCAATTTTAATGGGAATGTCTTGATTTTGGGTTGTCCAGAAAGTTCATTTGGTTTTTTCTGTACAATGGCTCTAGTAGGGCTTAGTTGTCTTTAACTTCATTCAAAACACTTTTGTTAGACTGTATTGTGACAGCTGTCATATCAGCGTGCACTTAAAAAAAACTTATCAAAGTTGGTGAATTTTTGTGTAGCCATTTTAATATTGAAGGTAGAAGAAACTACACAACATTTTTGGCATATCATGCTTTATTATTTTAAGAAAGGTAAAAATGCAAAACTGAAAGGCAAAAAAAGATTCATGCAGTGTATGGAGAAGGTGCTGTGGCTGATTGAACGTGTCGAAAGTGGTTTGTGAAGTTTCCTGGTACTATTGACATTTTGGCCAAATAATTCTTTGCTGTGGGGCATTGGAAGATGTCTAGCAGCACCCCTGTCCTCTACCCACTAGAAGCCCATCTCAGGAGATAGCTGACATCCTCAAAATATCCAAATCAATAAAGTTATTGGTGTAAATGAAAAAAATGTGTCTTTTATTTTATGGAAAAACTAAATGGATTTTTGGGCCGAGCCAGTGCTTAAAATGCCAGGCCAGACAGAGCAAGCATGCCCACGGCTCAGTTTTGTCCAATAGGCATCAGTTTGCTGCTCTGGGTCCCTTCTCCTCACCCCGTTCTCTCCTGTTATCCAGGCGTCTCCCACTGTTTGAAAGTAGGACATTCCTGTAAACCTTTCATAAGCCAAAATGGCAAAAAGGGAAGAAGCAGTTACCATTAATTTATGTAATTTATGTTAAACATTTTTTGAGCATTTTCCAGACCACCCCCACAAAATAACCTACCAAATCATACCAAATAACACATAAAACCTAAAATAACCCTAATGTATAGTAAAACCAGGAATAATACAATAAATATATACCACACTTTATACACCCCTCAATCCACTCAAGTGGCAGACTTTCCATTTTATCCATTATTGGAGAGACCACTTTGCTACTAGCAGAACCAATAGTAACTTCAGCTGCTTTCAAGAGTCTTTCTTCCTGCAAGTAAATAGTAAGAGTGTTGGACCCAGGCAAGTTCAATGCATGCAACATATTTATTGCGTTCATCATGGTCAAAATGCTTAATTATGCCCAATTTTACACTGAGCCTAACACCCTATAAGCTCTTAGGCTTTTCTGATACCTTAGGACACATCTTAATAATAGATGCACAAAATGAACTGAGACAAAGCCAGGTGCTCACAGGGCCCATTCAAAGCCTTGGCAGCTTGATGCGGAGATGCTGAGTGTAGTTCCTGGGGAAGGAGTTGCAGGGGCCACTCTTGCTGCTGGGGGTGCCTCTGCCTCTATAGTGGCTGCTGCCAAACACAACATTATTTTCCCTTTTCACCCTTTTATCAGTTAGAGAAAGCAAGTACTGATTAATGTAGGTCCTTTGTAAAAGCAAAGTGGAGTAATGTCAACTTTCGAAAAGCGGGGGACACCTGTACCCGTTTCTTCCCTCCTACTGGAAAACGCTGTCATGATTTACCTTAAGCAGCCATTTGCAGCTCCGTCCTCCCAGCCCACGAGGCAGGAACAACCACGGCTCCACACCTCCTTAGACTTCCACCTCTCTCCAGAACCCTTCTTTGACTTCGCCTCCGAGATGCACTCCCACTGACAAGGGGGCAGAGTCCCTTACTCCTGTTACAACTGACCCCTCTTGGGACTCCCTGTAGAACCCCCTGTATGCAAGTCCCCTCATATTTTCAGAACATTACCAATTGTCCTTTTTGGCTTGTAGTTTAAATTCTCAGAAGGTAGAGAAAATGCAGTGGTGGCTTCTATCCTACAGACCAGAGTTTTTCAAAAACAATTTTAGAATGGAACACACAGGAAGAGATATATTTTGCATTGCCACTTAGCCTACACATTCTGTATACACACACGCTTAGGGAAGTTTCAGGGAACACTGTCTATACTTACTCTGCTTTTCCACTCTCCTCTATCTTTCAATTTTTTGTGTTTCTTTCAACACTGATCTCGGAGTCCACGTAGGAGTCCAAGTCCAGAGTTTGAAAACATTGCTACAGAGACTCCAGCTCATGCTCTATAACTCAGCAGCAGTCACTGATGAGCCTAAATGCTTCGAGCCATTCCCTCTAGGAGTCCCCAGTCCCCTCTGCCTCCCCAGTACACACAGCCCATTGGATGGAGTAAATCAGAGACTAACAGCGGAGTTATTCTCTGATATGCTGGGGGTCTTTGTAGTCTCCACTTAAAGAACCTCATTAGATTCAGATTGTTCTTCACGGGAAGTGATTTACATTAAAAAAAAAAAAAAAAAAGGAAGATCAAAGACCATTTTCCCTGCACAGTGTATTACTTCCTGCAATTCGTCTGGATTCTTGTCATGGGAAAAGGTCACCTTTCATTCGGGTACAGCATCTGTGTGTGTGTTCTTGAAAAGGGTGTGGCTCTCCAAACATCAGTCAGGACTTACGTGTTGGAAACACTCATGAAAAATGACCACAGGGTGGTGATGAGAATAACAGGGTGAAAAGAGACACAGATGCCCGCAGACTTCCCAGAACAATGAGGAACTCGGCCCACCTGACCTGGCCTGAAACGAAAAGATGCAAATAAAATACCTGAGCAGGATTCTAGGACTCTGCATTTGCTATGCGTTGTAATACTTTTTATAAAGTAAGTTGGGGGCAAAAAAAAAAGCTCTTGGGCCTAATGGAAACAGAGGCAAAATTGGTGTTAGTCCCGGAAACACTGAACTGATTCACCAGAGACATCTGAAAGCAAGAAGCCCGTGCCCCCTAACGAAGTGGTTAACAGACTGGAGACAGGGCCTGACTGTCTGGGCCTGAGTCCCAGCCCTCCCGCTACCAGAGGTGTGACTTCGTGCAAGGGACACCTCTTGGCGCCACCATCTCCTCAACAACAAACTGTGAAGAGTACAACACCGGCCTCACAAGGTTGTCCTGGGGATCAAATTGACTAATATCTCAGGAAAGCGCTGAGCACTAATGCCTTGCATACAGGAAGCACAACATCGGCACTTGTTAAACAAAACTTCAAGTCTCTGTCCTCTAACTTCAGGGCAGGAGAAATACAAATACTTTTAAAAATAAGGATGGAGAAGTCCTGCAACTTGCTGTCCTATGTGCTCACCGCTGCGCGGATTTGCCTCCTAAGACGACAGAGTTTAAGTGCCATCCTCCATGAAAAATAACAAGCCGTTTGGAAGCAGGAGGAGGAGGAAGAGCAGGAGGAAAAGGAGGAGGAGAAGGGGGAGAAGGAGAAAGGAATAATATCTCAGCCCCTAAGCCAAGGTGGGAAAGTGAACTTTATGTGTGAAAAACATAACACAGAGCTGCTTATGATCCTAAAGGCCAGACGTGGCTGACAGACCACCCAGCAGCACCCGGGGAAGAAAGAACTGAGTAAGCGAAAAACCCAGACCCTGGAGAACATCAACATACCAAGCCCAATTTGGAGAGGACAATTAAAAGCCACATGGGAAAATGTAGTTTAAAAAATGTTCTGGGTAAAGCTTATAGATATGAGTGATGACATGTGCGGAAGTCAACTGAAAGAGATAAAATTAGAAATCATGAGAGGGGCCCATCTAAATGTAGCCCCAGTTAACCATGTAAGCAGCTCTGGAAATACATCTTATTGTGAGGTGGGCTCCTTTAAATAGGAATAGAAATGAAAGAGGGGGTCTGGATTATTGGCCAACAGCTGGCAATGCTTTGTTCTTGCTGTTCTACAAATCGAATATGAAAGAATTATGTGAGTATGTGTGTGCACCTATACCCACAAAAGGTTTTCACATCTGATATGTTTACATATAGTCTTAAAGAAATATCGCCCTTTTTAAAAGTTGTTTTTATGAAGTAACATTAAGAGGTGAAAAGGTCACCTAGAACCAACTGGCTATGGATATTAAACTAAATGATAATCCACACCCTAGAAAATATAGAAATTAACGTACAAATTTGGGCACAGGGCCTACTTTCCTTAAAGTAACTAGTGCAAACAATTGCAAAAATGGCTGAGACTGAAATGGGGGCCCCTGAGCTCGGCCAGGGCACATCATGGGTCATGGGGAGCCACTCTGATGTCAACAACAGCCCTGTGTAAAAAAGGGCAAAGAGAATGCAGCCTCTTACCACATGGGAGCATCTTCGCTTCTCAGGCGGCATTCTGCCATTGTCCCCCGTGGGCAGCTCCCACTGACCACAGCGAGGGTGTGGGGCTCAGACCGACGGCAAAGTTCAGCTCTGTACTCATTGTCAGTCACGGAAAGAAAGGTTACTTTTAGGCTCACAACTGGTTTTGCTTTTTGTCTCTCTTCCTCCCTTACGTTTCCTTCTGAATCCCTTCAAATCCCAGATCCATCCCTTCCTTCCTTCCTTCCTTCCTTCCTTCCTTCCTTCCTTCCTTCCTTCCTTCCTTCCTGATGTTGTTACTTAACCTTCACAAGCATCCGATTCCTTATACAGGATAATACCTCCTACCTCATAGGTGAGGATAGCAAACAAAGTACTTATCACAGCACCAGGTACACAGTGAGCACTTAACAGTAGCTGCTATTTTTAGTGCTGTTTTTATTACTTTCACTACTACTATAATAATGATAACATAATAGATATTATAGTTTTTAATCTATATAGTTCAAAATCATATACTCTGCCTGAAGCAATTTTTAATTTGGAAAACCAGATGTCACAGGGATAATATTTAGAGGGTACACGTCTAGAAGTTGGACCATTTGTCTCTAGCGCTAATCTGGACTGAAGAAAGTAAACTGTGCCTAGCAGACTAAATATCAGCCTTCCTCACTCTTGGGCGTACAGTGCCCAGAGAAGACGATTTTGTCAGGCCAACGAACATTCTGGTACTGAAACTGAGAAAAAAGCAGAGACACCCTTTTTCAATGTACTAGTTCGAGAGTCTAGGGCTATGCTGTCCAATATGACAGCCACCACTCCTGTGTGGTTAAAGTTGAAATTAATTAACGTTTAAAATCCAGGCCTTCAGTCACACTGGCTCCATTGCAAATACGAAAGAGCTGCACATGGCTAGTGGCTGTCGTACTGACCAGGGCAGATAGGGAGCATCTTCCTCAGCACAGGAAGCACCACTGGGCAGTGCCGCCCTCGTCTACAGTGTAAGCTGCCCCAATAACCCGTGTAAGGAAATCCAATTATCATTCAATGCCATCTAACTTGAAACCATACAACTATGCAATCGGGTAAATCATAGGCCTTACAAACACCAGGAAGATTTCTCTCTCTTTTTCATTTCAATTAGATGCTTTAATTCTTTTTTCATCCTAAGTCTTTACAGCAGTGATTTTCAACTGTTTTCATCTCATGGCCCCCATAAACTAATTACTAAAATCCTGCAGCACACTAAAAAATGTGTTTTTTGCTGACCTAGCAACAAATGAGATATAATTTTGTTTCATTCACACTGGACGACTGTTGTTGGTTGGCTGTTGTCATTTTTTTTTTATTTGACCATCTAAGGGGACAGAGGTCAGTGTCCCTGACTAAAAAGTCAGGTTTTACAAATTCTTGTGGCACACTGGTTGAAAATCTCTGTTCTACAATGTTTAAAGGGGTCCATATTGTTATGTTTGTATAAATTCTATGGTTATGCTTATATAACAAATACTCCTTCCGTCCTTCAGGTAATTGAAAGGAACACAAACATTTTTATTGAAACTCACAGGAGGAAATACATACTGTACTTTACGTTGTAAGAGCCTACTGCAAGCACACACACACACAACTGAAAGGAAGTTTCACAAAGTAACACTAACCCTTACTCCAGTAGATATATTCTGATAGTTTCCGTGTCCTCCCCCTCATCCTCTTCCCTCTCTTTTCCCTTCTTTAGTGCTGCTTATCCTCCACAGTGATTTTATGACTCACAGAGAGGCCATGACCTGGGGTTAGAAGACATTGATCTAGACCAGGGTTGCAAATGCAAATGTTTAAAGTTGTTGGGCAAGTAACATAAATGGATGGAAAGAGCTGTGTGGGGACTCTGGGAAACGGAGAGCAGATGGCCCCTTGGAAAGGCACAGTGGCTGCTCAGTTCCAACCAAGCTTCTCCATGTAGGAACTTAAGTCTCTGATCCTAGAACTTGGGATTGTTCAAAAGAAGCCAAACACCCAGATATTTTTGTGAAGCTTCCCAATTCAAAAGTGTTGCAAATAATCCTCAAAATGTTTGAATGCTTGTCAGCCAAACAAAACAAGTCTCTCATGTATTACTGGTCTAATTAAGGATTAATTCCTAGTTCTAGGGGTAGAATTAGAAGCTACCTCTAAAGTGAGAACTCAGAATCCCCAAAGTGTGTATAACCCAATCTTTCCATCTCCTCATGACCTGGGCAGGAAGGGTGGGGGGGTAGTAAAGGAGGGATCCTCAGCTGATGAGTGGGGTTAAAAGTGATAATTTCCCCTGGAACGAGACCAAGAAGGAGAGAGGGAGTTGGTCATTCCAACAGCATAGAGATCTCAAGAAGCTGAGTTTACCTGTGTCCAATCAGAGGAGAGAAAAACAAGCTCCATCAGCAAGTGTCATTTGAGACTGTCCCCAGTAATGGCCTTTGGGGTCTGTTTTTGAGGGTCAGCACAGTTAGTTCTCACTCTTTTCCAGACTGGCCGGACACCCAGGGTCTGGGGCACCAGAGTACAGACAGCCACCCAATCATTTTAAAGCATCTATAGCTAAAACACACTTAAATGTCAAACATAAGTCCTATTACTGTATAATTAAAAGATTGAATCAGACTGCTTTATATACAATGTTTCTGGGCTTTAGTCCATTAGTAAAACTGCCAACATTCAAACTTTTCTTAAAAAATAAACTTTTAACTTTAGAATGATTTTAGATTCATAGAAAAGTTGCAAAGATTATATAAAGAGTTTCTATGTGTGTTTACCCAGTTTCCCATAATGTTAACATGTTACATAGCCCTGGTACATTTGGCAAACTAAAAAATTAATATTGGTATACTACTATTAACTGAACTACTTCGTTTGGATTTCCTCAGTTTTTCTTTTTTTTTCACTAATGTCCTTTTTTTTTTGTTCTGGGATACAATCCAGCATGCCACATTGTATTTAGTTCATTTTTTTGGACCTACATAAACCTCATACTTGAGGAAAAAATCTACTAATCAAAGAAGAAAAGTCTATTACAATATAGCCATTAGGTCCTAGGGAGGAGGTGCAGTTGCCACAGAGATGCTAGTCTCATCTAGACCTAGACTCAGCCGTGACCTTCTGAGTCTCTGTTTGTTGGCCCAGCACCGGGATTGTCATGAAGCAGTTGCCCAACGAACAGGCTGAATATCTACTGCTTGTCAACGAATAAGAATTAAGTGCCTGGAAACCTACCCAGGGACCTAAGAACCACTTCCTGCCCAGCAATTGGTCTCTAATTAATTTCATTGTCCATCTAGAACTAATGTCATCTTGAAATATCCATGTTTATATTAGTCTGCTGGGGTTGCCATAACAAAGTACCACAGACTGGGTCGCCGAAACAACAGAAATCTATTTCCTCACGGTTCTGGAGGCCAGAAGTCTGAGATGGAGGTGCTGGCAGGGTTGGTTGAATGTGAGGCCTCTCTCCTTGGCTTGCAGAGGGCCATTTTTTTTCCTCCCTGAGTCTGCACCTGGTCTTCCCCCGTCCAGTCATAGTGGATTAAGGACCATCCTAAATATCTCATTTTAACTTAGTGACCTCTTTAAAGGCCCTATCTCCAGAGATAGTCACGTGCTGAGGTTCTGGGGGTTAGGACTTTACATACAAATTTTGGAGAGACACAGCTGGGCCCAAAACAATGTTGAATGTATCTGAAGTGTAGGGGTTAAAAAAAAGATCAGAGGAAGAATTTTCCTAAATCTAAATATCACTCATCCTCAGAGGCCCCGTCTGTCCTTTTCTTTCCTGACTATTCTGGGTGCTTTACTCCAGGGCTGGACCTAAGTTAGCTATGATCAGAGAGTGCTGCCTCCTCCTATGATAGCGTGGCCCCCTCAGTGCTGCAGAGCCTCTCTCTGTATTCGTTTGACTGACTGGATACCCTTCCCAACAACCTGCCAATCAGGGGAGCAGGCATTCGCAATCACGTTGCGATCAGGGCCAAAGGGCAGAGCATGAAGCCCTTTCATCACTGAAATGCTGTGCTTCTAAGAATGTGGGTGGGTCCTAAGCACATTTTTCTAACTCTTGTGTGTGCGCTTGTGTGTGTGTGCGCTTGCGTGTGTGTGCTTGCACACATGCACCAGAGATCTTTATAATTATTCTAAAGCTTATCTACAAGGCTGCAATCTGTGTTTGGACTTCCAAAAATGAAAACAATCACAGTTTACAGACGTTGCCTGGCAGGCAGGGGACTGAAAAAAATTAAATAATGAACGGGCCAAGGGCACTGGGACCAGGCCTCTGAAGTGTAAGCTTTCAGAGTAGACACTTTGATAAAGAAAGGCTTCAGGGAGAAAGCAATTCATGGGGAAGAGGCCAGGACAAAAATGAGCCAGGGAAGCTGCTATGGGACACAAGGAAGGGGGGAGCCTACGGGGTGGGGGAACAGTGACCAGTGTGATTGCTGGACTGTCATTAGCCCAAAATTATCAGGCACCTGAATCAACAAGGTCAAGAATGTGACCTGAACGATACATGAAATATTTGTTCAGGAAACCACAGGGTGGGAGAAAGACTCAAAGAGTTAAATTGGGGGCCTCACCTTTGCTGATTGCAGAATTAAACAACAAAAGTTCAAGCGAAGCCTATGGGGCTGGGGAAGCTTTTTATTAATGTGCTGAAGAAAACTGATGGGAGATGGAGGGTGGGGAGTGGGCAAGGCTCTGACCTATCTCTTGGTGTGGGGACCAGCAGTGGGGGGAGGGGAGGGGGAGTAGGAAAGAATGCAGGGGACAGGCGGGGCCTCCGTGGCCACCAGGCCCAGCCCCCCTAGGCATCCGGATTCCAGGCCTCCAGGCATGGAGGACAAAGGGCCCTTCCCCCCTTGTCAGCCTTCCTGTTCCCTGGGATTGTGTGGCCCGGTCCTTTGATCAAACTAAGGGCATTATGTCTGTGGACAACTGCTTTAAAAACCAAGGTTTCAGGGCTGGCTCTTGGGTCCTCCCTGTCCCCAGTGAAAGGGATTAGGCTTGGCCCTCTTAAGATTTCTGCTTCTGCCCCCTGCCACCAGGTTCCTAACATAGGTTTCTGACCCTGTTCAATGCTTGAAATGCATTGTTGGGGCATGGGCATGGTTCGCGCATTCCCAACATAAGTCCTTCATCTTTAGTGTTTCTGGCGGTTGTGGCTTAAATGTTCTTTACAAATTCCCACAATGAAATGAGAACCCACCCACGGCCAGAGTGAGTCTCTAGCAAAGATGCACTTCGAGTCCTGGAGTGCGAGCCTGGAGTGGAGGGCTCTGGAGTTCTGGACCTAGTTCTCCAGCTTACTTGCTGCGTCAGTTTTAGCCATTTACCCTCCCTGGGTCTGAGTTTTCCCTTTTAAAAAAAATTAGACATATGAACTTGGCAAGCTCTGGAGCTAGATTTACAAATCGTACGAGCCCTTTACTGTTAGTGAAGGAAGAATGCTGATCCTGCAGTGAGATAAGTACCATGTGTTTCATTGGCTTCAAGAAATAGGCAAATGGCAAGTGGAAAGTGAACAACTCCTTCCAAAGCTATTTCAGATGATAACACGTTCTCCACCACCCACCAATTTAATAGAGGGTGGGTGTCTAACAAGGTCAGCTTGTTTTTACTTAGAGAAAATATCATGACAATGCTATTCTAGAAGGATCCATTTCTCCTGCTCTTGGTCCATGTGTTATCAGTGGAAAATTAGTTCTGGCAGTATCATGAGGAAAAGAATTTCCTGAGACCCACACAGGAGGGTGAGGTTCTGTGGTATGGTTTATCGATTGTGTAAAATTAAGGGGGCTCCCATCCTGACTTCCCAGTGTCCCATCTCCATCCACCTCACCATGGAAAAGGTGCAACCTTGTTGCCAGTAGGGCCAGGACAAAGGCCACTGCCCAGAGTTTCTGCTCCACATTAAAGTACAGGTCAGTCCAGGATCTGACTAGTTTAGCATGTGCGTCCAGCTGCAGCCCATTCCTGTGCTGTGGCATTCATGCTCCTTCCTGGAGCCTGTGTGTGGAGTTCAGGCAGCCATAGACCATGGGGGTTATATTAGCTTGGGTTTGGGAGAGACCAGGTAATTTTTCAAAAGAACCAATCAACTTCCCAAACTTTCACAGGCTTTGGATGAGTTTATACCCTCTAGTTAGACTGACAGGCCTCTATGGTCCAGCACCATCCCCTGGACCCCCCAACACTCTGGTACTGGAGGGGGGAAATGAGGAGGTTAATCTTGGTGGAGCAAGGCTGTAATTCCCTGGAGTGTGAAGAGCTATAGCTTCCTGGTGAAGCAAGCAGGTTCATGCTTCCCTTTTTATTAAGCTCAATGTCTAATTCCCTTTGGCTCCCCTTTCCCATCAATAATTAGCTAAATACCAATGGAAACACACAGACTCCTTCTCTTCCTAGTCAAGGGGAATTCCTTTCCCCACAGGAGTAGCAAGAAGAATAGTGAGGCAGGGTCAAGGCAATAGAAGTGGGTCAACTTGAGATCTACTGAGAATGTGCAAGGTTGGCCATAAACTTGTATTTATTTAACCAGGCAACAAATTAGGTTCTATACCTGAAAGCAGCTTTGCTAAGTGGTGATTAAATTAACCCCATTTGGAAAAGTGCTGAGAATATCTTAAGAGTTGTCTTATCATTATTATTGGTGACACATTTCTATGTCTTGTATTAACTGAACTCAATGAGATTACACCACAGTAGGTCTACATATCAGAACTTAAAGAGTTCAGAAGTTCACACTCGGTATCTTTTTTATCAGGATTGTATGGGAATGGTTTCTTAATTTTAGAAGCCCAATGTTTATTCAATTCTTTTACTAATCTTTGTTTCTAGACTTTAAAAAAAAATGCTGTGGGACTTTCCCAACCTCTCAGAGCTGTTATTGCCATAGTATTCAGGAGGAACAAGAGTGATGCTCTGGGGTTTCTAAGAAGGGCCTGTCTCTGGCTCTGTACCAGGTCCTTATTGGGATCTTCAGACCTCATCCAGAATCAAGATTTCTGCCATTCTCATGAGCCATCACCTTTATGAGGCTGGTCCCTGAATACCTGCTTCCAGATTCCATTGTTGTCTTGAGCTCAACTTATTGTACTAAACACTTGCACTTGGATGTCCTTCAGGGACTCTGAATTCAAGTCCTAAGGCTTAATTTATGAAGCTTCCTCCAAAAAGCTGCCTCCCTGACATCCTTCATTTCAGCCACACTGTCCTCCTGGCTGCCACACTGTGGTCCTATCCACCACACTTAAACATCAGCATCATCTCTAATTGGTCCCCTCTGTTACCTGTACGCAGCCATCGGGCCATGTCAATTCTTCCTGCACAGTGTCTTTCCCGTATGCCCTTCCTGGCCAATTCTAACTGCCACCACCCTGGTCTGAATCTCTGACCCCACCCCCCTTACCCCCCACCCCACCCCAGTCTTTGGCTGCCATTTTCCGCCTAATTACCACACAGAGCCCTTCAGGTGTATTAATTTACTTAACAAATACCTGTGGAGTGCCTCCTCCATTAGTGTCAAAATCCCTCCACAGCACAGTGACTGACATCTACAGAATAACGTGTAAACTCCTGAACCTGACATTTCAGCCCCCTCTCCCTTCCCTCCTAAACTGGGCCTCCACTCCCTCTTTGTAAGCACCCTCTTCTCCAGACAAATAGATCTACTCAGCTTCCTCTGAAAATACTTAGAGCACCTCTCCCCATTTGAATTACCTACCTGGAAGGCCTTTCTTCTTACCTCACTTAACCATAACCATTTCTCCTGTGGTTGTTGTCCTCTTCACTCACCTCCTATAACTTTATGGTTTACTCTGTTTCCTTTATAATTCATACTTGTAAAATTGTATTGCTCTCTAATTTTCTATGTGTTGTCGTCACAACTGGACTGTGACCCCCCTGAAGAGAGACAGTGTTTGCATGCATCTCTGTGACCCATCCACCTGATGGAATAAATTGCAAGAAGGAGGGAAAATGAATAATGATTGAGTCTCTACAGTTAACCGAAGACCCTTATATATCGGGATTTTCCTTTAACATCTCAGTTAATGTTCTAAACCTGGGTCCAGCTCATCTGTTTTTATAAATAAAGTGTGATTGGAACAGAGCCACACCTGTTCATTTACTATTGTCCACAGCTGCTTTCGGGCTACCATGGTGGAGTTGAGTTGTTGTGGCAGACGCTGGGTGGCCAGCAAAAACTGAAATATTTACTATCTTTCTCTTTAGGAAAGTTTGTTGACCCCTTGTCTAAACAGCCAAAGAAGGTACAATATGCTATCATCTGTTTTTATAGGTGCGGAGACAGAAGTTCAGAGAGTTTGAGTAAAATGGTTAAGGTCACACAAGCTAATAAGGAACCCGGTAAAAACCTGAAGCCAGTCTATGTGACTCCAGGACCCCGGGCTGTTCACTCCATCCTACGGGACACATTGGGTGATTCCTAACGTTTGATGAGAGTGAGGGTTTCATCTACGTAATACCTCTTGGCTTGTCTTCACACTTCTGCCAGAAGTAATCCAGTGGCTGGAATTAAATGGGATTTTTTAGGCACACATCAAATCCTCATGACTGACTGACCATATTAACATTATTTTAAAAGGTATGTGCTGTGATTTCCTACCATAGCAGTTGTTTAATGCTCTATTATTACCTCCAGAAGGACATGACTACTTGAGGGCAGGCGCTGGGTCTGGTGGCCTGAGCTTCCAACACGGTCTGGGCACAAAATAAGTCCCTAACATGTGCATATGCACATTGCAGGAGATCAGTTGCACAGATGCCTATTATTTTGAGACAGAGAAGCTATTTTCGCAACTCCCAGATTTCAGTAGACGTTCATAGGGAAAGGCTCCCACTGTGTGGTGAGACCATTGTGATTTTATTCAAGCTTTACTACCACAGGCAAGATGCAAACTTTCTTATTTTTCCCCTGTTCAAACTTTTATATTTTTACCTGTAAAGTGGAAATCACACGGTCATTGTGATGAAATAAAATAAGGCACGTAAAGCACTCCCAGCAATTACTGGCACACAGTAAACAATTAACAACGTGAGTTGTTATTGTTATTCTCTAAACTCTTTGCAGCTGCTCAGAAACTTGAATTCATTTTGAAGAACCATAAGACTACACAAAGTGGGAAAGGCAGCAAAAGCAAACAATAAGCAAGCAAAGAAGAGGACAAGAGGATGGCAAAGAAAGCAATTAAGTCCCTCCTCTGCTTTATCTCTGCAGAAAGTTTCCAGAAGATTTTTTTTAACCAATATATAAAGATACTTGTGTTCTCAGAAATATATCCTGCCCTACAGAGGAAAATGAAGGGAAGGAAACTTTGCGCAAACAATAGTTTCAGAAGACAAGCCTCAAATATTAGTACATACAGGGGAATAAAAGAGTGTGTAAAGCAGCACACTTAATCATATCAATTATTGCACTCAATAGCCGGCAATGCCAAAATTGGCTCCTCACTGAGATGTGCATCATTACGTTCCAGCAATTGAACTGCTGCCAAGACCCTACATCATGCAAAGCAGTCCTACCTGGAATAGCTATTAAAATTAGCATCTGCCCCATCTGGAGTCTGGACTTCATGGATGTGATGGAGAGCTTGTTGACGGAGGCAGGATTTGTCTAAGCCTTCCAGAGAGGAAAGGAGTGGGGTGCTGCCGATGGCAGGCATCAATCACTGGGTCACCAGCCTGGCCCTTTCTGCCGACTCTCAGAAATTCAATATAGAATGAGTCTCTTCTGGATTCTTGGACTATTTTAGAAAAGCTTTCATTAAGATGTGATTCCCATTGATTTCCTGTTCCCTTTATTCTTGAAGTTCAACTATAGAAGTCTGCACTCTATCTAAATGTGGCTTTAAAGACAAAAAAGAAAAGGGAAGGGGGAGGGTGGAAACAACTTTTCAGACTCTGAATGTGTTTTCCCTATAGGTTTTCTTTTTTCCTCCAAAATATCAAATTATTCTCTTTGCACAACTTTACGCTTTAGTAATTTGGTCTTATATCTTCATTAAATGATTTCAAGTGACATAAAACTGAGGTCTATTTTGATCTCGTTTTGTAATATTTAATTCGTGGAGCTGGAAAATCCATTTGTTCTCTAAAATGGAGTGTGCCGCTTCGGGAGTGGGCAGCCAGCCAGAGGCAGTGAAATTTTTCAGGATGGCGACTGCGGTGCTGACATAACGTGAGTCTTCACAACGGGCCTCTGCGAACCCCAGAGGGATGCGGAGGCTGGTACCTGCCTTCCTACACCCTCTTCCCAGGACATGGGTCTCTTGGGTTCCTTCTAAGCAAGATGCTGTGTTTGTAACATGAGACTTTACTTCCCTAAGTATCCCACATTGGACCTGGTATTATTAGTACCTCAGCCAAAGGCAACCAGAAGTAGGCTAAACACCAGGAAAATCTGTGGCCTAGGAAAGTAGTCTGACCTGAAAACTCTTACTAGTCAGGGTGTTCTACATTGGGTGGCAACCAACCCAACCAGGGCTTCTCTGTTGGGGTCCTATGATGTTGGTGGGGGAGGTGGGAAACCTAAGGCACATAACTTACAGACAGAATTAATAGGATGCATGGCATGAATAGGAGTAGCTCTCTCAGAGAGTAACTAAAACAAATAGGAGCATGTTTAACAGATGCAAGTCACTGGAGTCAAGAGCAGTGGCTGTCATGATATCACACACACATTCACACAGAGGTACATGCATGCACATGTGTGTGTTCGCATACCTACAGGCGTGTATACACATGCACACGTGTGTACACGCACTCATGTGCGCACGTGTGCACATATGCGAACCTGCCTACACGTGCACATGTACACACATCCAATATACATGTACACATACACATAATTGTTGTTTGAAGTATGCTTCAAAATGCCTCCCTGAACCTGGAGTATTTTTCTAGTAGGGTGAGTGTCTTTGGTGGTGGTCGGTGGTGGGGGTGGGAGGCGCAGATTGGGAGGTGCAGTTTACAGATAAAGAATATGAAGCAATTGCTATGTGCCTGACACTTGTTCTGATTGGCTTCCCATAACCTTTAGACAAAGATAAGTTCATGGAACTTGACTGAGCTTCTTGCCTTTAATTTCTGATCAGTTAAGCTAGTCTCTTAGCATAATCCTAAAGCAACAGTGCCAAATAGCAGAGAGTTTGAGGGGAGAGCCAGGCAGAAAAGGTATAAATGGGGTTCCTGGGCAGCAGGTCTTTGACACCTAGGGGCTAAAGTGGTATTAAGGGCTGAATTATACTCCCCCAAATTCATGTTAAAGCCCTAACCCCCAGTGTCTCAAAATGTGACTCTATTTAGGGAGAGGACCTTTAAAGAAGTGACTAAGTTAATATGAGGCCATTAGAGTAGGCCCTAATCCAATCTGACTGGTGTCTTTATAAGACGATGAAATTTGAGCACAGAGAGACACCAGGGGTGGGCACATAGAGGACAGACCATGTGAGGACACGGTGAGAAGGCGACCCTCTGTAAACCAAGGAGAGAGAGGTCTCAGAAGAAACCAAACCTGCAGACACCTTGATCTTGGACTTGCAACCTTTAGAACTGGAGGGAATAAATTTCTGTTGTTCAGGCCACAGCCTGAAGTGTTCCATTCTGGTGGCCCCAGCAGACTAATACAGGCAGCACACAGAAGGATTCGCTCCACAAGGGGTCGGGAGTGCCCGAGATCCAGCTGCACTGAACTGGTGTCATTTCCATTCACAAGAGAGCAGGGCGGGAAGGGGAGGCTCTCTACGTCTCAGCGCCTACAGCATGTGGTCCGTGAGATAAACTCACATTTAATCCTCACAACGAGCAGGTAGAGTGATGTACTCTCCTTTTGCCAGAGAGGAAGCTGAGCGTTAGCAAGTACAGAATCATGCATGAGTTTACCAGAGAGGGTCAGGTGTGTCAGGCTCCTGGGCAGACACCGAGCAGACTCCCAGGAGCCCCCTGACAGGAGGGAAAGTCTGGCACAAAGACGGCTTCCAGATGGGCTGGTGCTGAGGCCTGTTCACTATCACTAACACCAAAGAACGTCAAAGGCTGGCGAGTGCGGTAAAGCCAAGTGATTTTGTCCACAACCTTCGGGTTATAATCACGGCTCTGCCACCTACATTGTACGATTTTGGACCAATAACTTTATCTCACTAAGCCTCATTCCCTGACCTGTGAAACAGTAACACCTCTTAAAGTTTCATGTTCAAATATCATAGGGTCATTGACAAAATTAGATGAATTAACAGATTTTAAATACTTACCAAAATGTGCATTCATCAGGGTTCCCCAGAGAAACAAAACCAATAGGGTGCATATCTGTAGAAAGAGATTTACTTTAAGGAACTGGTTTGTGTGAGTGTGGAGGTTTGACAAGTTCACAGTCTGATCGGGGAGATTCAGAAAATAGTTATGAGCAAGTCCAAAGACAGTCTAATACGAAAGCAATGAGGCTGGTGAAGTCCAAAGGCTGTCTGCCGAAGAACCCCTCTTGCGGGGAGGAGGTCTGTCTTTTGTTCTCCTAAAGGCTCTCAATGGATGGGTGAGGCCCACCCACACTATGCAGATGAGTCTGCCTTACTCAACGTCCACCATTTTAATGTAAATCTCACCCAAAAGCACACTCACAATAACATCCAGAATAAAACTTAACCTAACACCTGGGTACCTAGCCAAGCTGACACATAAAACGGAGCCATTATGCACTGCTTAGTACTTAGTAAATACTCCTGGTGATTACTTTTATCATTTTTATTAATGTGAATAAAGAGCATCCTTTCTCTTACTAACTCAATTGTGGTCAAACACAGCTGGCACGTTCAGGATTAAAGAAAGAAAAAATGGATAGTTTAACGAGAAACAGAACTGACTAACAGTTATTAAACCCAATCCTTTCTTTCTCAGGAAGTGAAGAAGAAAAAGGGCTGTTTCGTCTGGGTGAACAGTAGCTGTTTTACACTCCCTCTGGATAAAAAAAATTATCAATGTTATAATTACAGGGTCTGTTTGAAAAGAATTCAACTGCCTTTTTATTATTAAAATATAGTCGACACACAATATTATGTTAGCCTCAGGTATACAATACAGTGATTTAACATTTATATGCCTGCCAATGTGATGACCGCAATAAGTCTAGTGCCCACCTGCCACCGTACAAAGTTACGAGGACATTATTGACTGTATTCCCCATGCTGTGCTACCTATCCCTGTGACTTCATTATTTTATAACTCAAAGTTTTACCTTCTTTTCTATGACACATGGGTCTACTTTTTCTCAGATAACTAACGTGTGGTTAGACCCCTGACCTCAAACCCCTGCTTGCACTGGGCTGATTTGGGCAGAAACTTCTCACTCACGGCCCCCACTTACTCCCACTGTCGCTAAAGATGTATGGAATTTCGGAGTTTGAACAAACAAGAATCTTCTGCCCAAGGAGATACAGAAGAGCCACCACGGGAGGTAAAAGATAGGGCCAGGTAGGCAAGACTCTGAGTCCCCAACTTTTTTCAAAGAAATAACTCATTGGCTTCTCTAAATATTTTTCTTCCACTTAAGATTTCAATAATTTTTAGAGTTTTATGGTTAAAAAAACCCCATCGATTTGACCCAATATTTCCTGCGATGCTAATATAGCCCCGCCGAGTGTTCATTTTTGCTATGGGGTCACCGAGCGGGGAGCGCCGTATTTTATGAAACAGCTTGTTCCACTGCATCTTCAGAGAGCAGAAGCTGCTGAACTCTCCGGTGGAGTCAAACCAATCAACACAGCTACTTGGGCTTTCAATAAAAAACACAAAAGCTCTATTCTTCTCTCTTACAAATGTTCAATTTATGTCCTCAATTTTGTGTTACAAAAAGGAAATTGGAGACTAGAGAGAATAAACTGCGATATCCAAGCCCCACAAGGAGGACCAGTACTCAGTACTAATGGGAAGACTTTTCCTAACTCTTCCTGCCAATGCCCACGAAGGGTTAACTGTCTTCCCAAAGCATTCTAACAACCCCTTAAAAAAGCAGTGCTTCCGGTAGTAGTTCTTTCTCAATCATTGATTTTACTTCTGTGTGAACAGGGAACACAAGGGCAAATGGCCTCTTAGGCTAGGTGTAGAAAAATCCTCCCCACAAAGAGAGGTGGCATTCGACATGCATGTTCGTGTTAGGGCTAGAGGGCGAGCATTGGGTCTGTGGACAGGTCGAGAAGGTGTGCCCTGCCTAACGCGCACTCCCTGCGTGCCAGCTCATTGTAACATGAGGGCTGCTAAGTCTCCTGATTTGTAAGATAGTCTGGAAATCTAGACTTTCTTCCATGAGACATTTTCTGATATTAAAGTAAGAAAAAGAAAGAAGGAAAAATAAGGAAGAATCCAACAGCATAAATCAGTGGACTGTACCATAAACCACCAGTTGACAAACTTTTGGCAAACCTATACCCAGGGGAATCTGTATATGAAACTTCTCAGGGGATAAATGGTAAAGGAAAAAATATAATAAATAAAAAAATAAAATAAAGAAACTTCTCTGATACTGTTGTATAAAAAAATGATCCCTTGTTATCATTTGGGCAGAGTTGTGAGGGATAGTCAAGAGTTACTTTAGGTTGAACTGTATTAAGGTTCTGCTTTTTTTTCTTTTTTAAGTCAAAAAGGGTCAAATATCTGTAGTTTCAAGAAGTTCAGCCTAGTAGAGTTGTCAATAAATACATTAGAGTATGATTACACCCTAATCATAGCCCAGTGATTGCGTCGGACAATTCTTGATATTTAGTGGCTGAGGCTCAAGAGTATTAGGGTATAAAATATAAAATGGCTCAAAGACAGTGAAAGTTTATGCCTCCCTCACTTACAAAGTCCAAAGCAGTTTTCGGGTGCCAGGGGGCCCTGCTCCCCACATTGTTCAAGACCAAGACTGGCAGAGAAGTCCTGCCATCCCCAACAGTCAACTTCCAAGGTCACTTCGTGTGCCAATATCCAGCAGCAGCAGCAGAAAGTATCTGGAAGGCTTCTATGGGCCAGATCTGGGCCTGGCCCCCATTATTTTTGCTCCCATTCTACTCCAGGGGAAGCTGTATCCTCACTGTGTGCCAAGAATGAGGAGAAGATGGGCTGGCGACCAGAGGGCACTCTCAGACACACAAAGGAGGCTCAACTAAGTTTTCTATTGGGTTCAAACTTAGAAGGTGAGGCACGCCAACCTCTGGGAGACATTTCTGGCTCTGATACATCGGAATTCAAGCAAATATTTGGGAAGGACAGTTTTCCAGGGGACTCATGAAATTCCAGATCTGGAAAAAAATTTTAAACCATTTTCTAAATCAAATTTGACAGTTAGTAGGAGGAACACAGACTCTGCTACAAAGTAGCTCTGTAATCTTTGGCAAATTTTAAAGTGTCTGAGACCTAAAGTCCAGATTCCCTTTCTATGAAATGGAGGTAAAAAGTTTATAATTTTTAGTGTTGTTCTAAGAACTTTTAGACAATTTATGTAACATACGCACATGACATGTGGTCATTATGAAATCCAGCCAAATGGTTGTTCAGGCTCTGCAAATTCCTCACAGCTTCCAGAGTAGCCATTTCCACGCAGAGCTGGCAGCCAGGAGCATTCTTTGTCTCGGGCAAAATCCTTTTTCACCTTGAGTCCAGCTTCTGACAACCGACACAACACAGAATGAGGTGAATCACTCTTTCGCACGCCAGTTCTTCCGATTTTGGAAAAAACACTGCTACTTTGAGGCTGCCTTTCCAGTTTCTTCAACTTTGAGTCTCTCATCATTCTTGTTGCTCTCATCTGAAAACCTCCGCTTTGTCTTTATGTCCCATAAACTGTGATTCACAGATAGGAATACACTCCACGTAAGATCCGGCTAGCATAGCGTACAGTTATAACTTCTCTTTTTGTTTAATAAATGTGTTAGTCAGGGCTAGGGTATCAATTATGCTGCTACAACAAAAAGACTTCAAAATACAATTGTTCAAGTAAGAGAGAAATGTATATATTTCTCACGTAACAGTGTAAAAATAGGCAGTTGGCTCAGGGCAGGTGTGTGATTTGTCCAGGCACTGAGATTTCATTTACTTGAAAGCTCTTTCAGTCCCCTGGGTTGTTGCCCCTGTCTGTGTGGTTACAGCTGGCTCACCGATGCCACATCTAAGTTCCAGTCCACAGAGAAGAAGATGAAGAGGAAGAGGAGGGTAAACAATGTTCTTATATGGAAGTGAACACAAGTTGGGGTCCTCAAGTCCGTTCCATTCCTAGTCACATGCTCACCAGCTGTAAGGATTTACATTTCTAGTTAGGATTCACTAGGCAATGTAAATTGTACATTGGGGGTGAGGGGAAGAAGGTGGAAAACCGTACTTTGCTAAAACAGGAAGTGAGTTGTATTACTAGGAACAAGAGGAGAATGGACTCAGACAGAAAACTGTCACTGCAATGAGAAACTAGGAAAAACTAAAAGTCCCAAATTTAAAAGGAATTAGGAATAACTAGCAAGAATAAGTAAAAATTGCAAGAGGAAGTGGGGGAAATAATTAACAGGGTCTCTATAGCTAAGCTCTGTGGCAAGCTAGAAGGTGACAGGACAAATGGCTAAACAAATTGAATTGTTGTTGTTGCCTGGAAAATGAATGACTAAACTTGGTAGATACTTTAACCAGAAAGTTAAGTGAGAAGTTTTAAAAGTTTTAAGTCCTGTGCATTATGGTTTTGAAACAGTCTAGTAGAAATCATGTTTCCTAGAAAAAAGAAGTGAGAAGCCAATATGAAATGAGAATAATCATCTTTCCCATTCTCTGAGGAAGAGTGGGATTGACTGAACTAAACAGTACTTTTCAAACGCCGATTTCTGTTATCTTACTCTCCACTGAATGGGCAATTTAATCTGGAAATTTCCACAATGTCAATAAATGAAAAAAGCAAACAAATAGGGGAAAACAAACATTTTCATTTTGGAGTGGGGTAGGAATAATTACTGTAAAATATGCTAAATGCCTTGCTTGATTTCTGGTGGTTTTGGAGGTTTTAAGATTTCATTTTTATGATTCATTGGCCACAAATCATTGAAAATACCAAGACAAAAAAATGTGCTTTAGGCTAAATGCATAAATCCCCTTCAGCTCAAGTTAGTAGGACTCAAATATTGACATTTAGAAGGAGGAATTTTTTTTCCCATGTGGTAATGACAATCAAGACTCAATATTACTGGTGAAAAAAAATACAGCTCCAAGTATATACCCAATGAACTTTAGTCAATTAGGCAGCATCACCATCTCATTAAAAAGGATACTATGTTCATTAATTTAATTGCTTCTATAGATGAAAAGTAAATGCTAACGTGACCACATTTTACATTCTCCCTTCCGAAATCATAGTCTTCAGTTAGTACAATAGCAAGAAACAGCATCTGAGAACACACAGACAACTAGGCCACAAGACAGAGCTGCGCTGGGTCCTGCTCAACAGCCTAACATTGCCCAAATTTCCCTGGGTGAGCTTCCTATTAGAATCACCTTCAGAAAAGAACAGGGGTTATTAAATCTGAAATAGTTCTTTGGAATGGGAAAGTCCCCATTCTTAAGCAAGAGGGCAAAAGAAAGCTTTTAGAATTTTAAAATCAATTTAAAGGCAATTGCTCGAGGAGGGCTTAGTTCACTTCTCTCAGCATCTGTTCAGTGGGATTGCTTTCTTTCTTTTTTTCCCCAGAGGTAATTTTCAAAAACCTTCTAGAACTAGTTATGACGTTCTCTCCACACCTGCGTAGATTATAAAGAAGGTAGGCAGGGCTTCCACACCCAAACTCTAAATTCACAATGCAATGTGACAGTTAAGACATGCCCTCTAGCATCTTCTTTAAAAGGTAAACCCAAGCTTAATATAATCTCCTGAAATGGTTAACCCTTGCCCTGATTGAGCACAGACTCCCCATACTAGAGAAAGAGAATTGACTCTATTTATGTAAGTTACAACTAACTCTGTCTTCAGAACGAAGTTGATCTGGGTAGATAAGCTTTTGTGATAGGTGTTCTCAGAATATTCTAGAGACTTTATGACTGTCCCTTATTCTTGTGCTCAGGGGCCAAGAGTGATAAAATGAGTCCTCCTGATAGGCTCCTCTACCTCCTTGGCTTTTTGGATTTTGAATTAACCTGTTAGTGACACTATCAGAGAAAAAAGGAAGGGGCATTTCTCTTTCTAACATTACCTGAATCTCAACCTGTACCTCATTCTCTTTCACCTTAGGTATCCTCACCCCTTACCCTGGGGTGAGGTCATATTTACTGGGGGCTGGTCATATTTCCTGATGTAGGCACAAAGATGGAATTGAAGGATCACAGCAAGAGTGCAAGAGGCTGGGACTAGGAAAGCCACAGCAAAGCATCCGGGCTTGGATTAGGTTGAATCAGGGGAATTCTAACACCATGGTCTGAGAGTCTGAACATCAAGGGGTCAAAGAGCTAGTCATGCTGGCCAGGTATAACAGAAGAGGGAAATAGCAAGGAGAATGTGATTCAGAGCCAAATGTTTGCCCTAGGCCGGAAGCTCCTTACATCTTTCCAACCCTGGGCCCAGCAGCCTAGGTCTTGCAGGTGCAGGCAGGGAAGTGGCTGCACCTGGCTCATGTGGGTATGTAGATGGGAACTACAGGCAGGCACCTGGTTTCTGACGACAGGTTTGGTTCTGATCCAGTAACATGCCCTGACCCCATCCATGAACAATGAATGAGCTTTCTGGCTTCTGCCTTGGAGTGCAAAGGGCCCTCTCCCCAGCCCATTTCTCACTCTGGCCTTTACTTGTGGTTTCAGCTTAGCCACAGTTCCTGGACTAGTCCTAACTTCACCCTCTGTGTCTAAGGTTAATCCAACTCCTGTTCTTGATTGGGCTGAGAATGACCCCAGTGGGGTTCTTTCTTCTTTGGGCCCTAGACCTAGACTCTTTTCAAACTCCAGGTAACATGAATCTCTAGGCAGTAGGTACTATGTTGTTATCCACAATCCTATTTTTGTAAATATGTTTCTCCCAGTTTGCCCTTTCACTACCCAATTCTGGACTTTATGTGTAGAAAGAAATCATGATACAAAGATTTCATGCAGATCCCAAATCTCTGAATCCTCCGTCAGCTCATACCATAACAGAAGATCCCCAGGGGACACAGTCCTCTTCCTCTCCCTGCCCTTCTCTGCAGGTTCTCTGGTGAGTCGTGAGCCTGTTGACCCTCAAATATAGAGTCTGAGAGGCAGCTCTAAGCTGCCTTTCTTCTGACCCCCAGGTTAATTCCATAACCACACCCCCCACAACCCACAGCCTCCACCAAGTTGGAGGTTGCCTCCAGTCTGTCTTACTGCACCTGCCTCAAGACATGGACTCAAACAAGACATGGTAAAGACAAAACCAAGATGATTCCACAGAATAATTTTGCTTATAAATTGTATTTCTTTCCAACATGGCATGTTCCACTCCCTAGAGTACACAGAATCCATTCCCTGGCATGTCCATTTCAGAGTCTCCCATCTTTGTGAATAGAATTTTTGTTCCTAGAAAAAAGATACACACACACACACACACACACACACTATGCATACAATTTCAGGGTGTCCATGGAGCCCTTGAAGCCCCTCCGTGAACCCTGGGTCAAGACCCTGGCCCTAGGGTTTGCATGTGCTTCCTGATCTCCATAAATTGCCTTTTAGACACTTTCACCAGGCCTTGTATGTCAGTTTTGACCCAAAACAATTTTCCATCAGGCAGTGGGCAGCTCTTCTTTCTAATCTCCCCCCATTTAGGCATACCTAAGTTGCCATCATCCTCCTCAATGTCACCCCACCTGGGCTCTACCTTGCACCCTAGACCTTTCCAGGGGACATGTTCTTAGTAGGAGAAATCCAACTTTATTTGACTTGAAGATTAAAGGAGCCCTCTTTAAGGGAGGGCATACTAAATATCTTACAATTGTGGATTTTGCAAATTATATTGATAGTACATTAGAGTTAAATGTGTAATATATAAATATTATGTAATACTAAAAATAATCTCTATATATAACATATAATGTATAATACAACATATTACATGTAAAATATAATTTTGCATTTTATGCATAATGTATAATGTGTAATATATTTATTATAATACATAATAAAATTATATATTTTACAATAATATGTATATAGCCAAATATACTATTATGATACTATATAATGTATAATATACATGTTTCCAAACATACGCTGAGGTCCCTTGCCATGACTTTAAACGGGACTATGCAAGTAAGCAGCACAAAGTTTAAGCTTCCTCACTCAGCTCCACGGTAAATTGATCTCTGTGTACGACCCTGTAACAGGTCATCCCAAACTGGCCCACCAGGAGGATTCCCTTTCTAGAGATTTGCTGCCTGTTTGGGGGACTTGAGGATATTTATGTTACGCGCCGCTCAGAGCTCCTATAGCTTCGTGTTCTCTCAGAAGCCCTGCACCCCGCAACACCAACAGCTTATTGTAATTAATTAGATTTTTAATTAATGCCTCACCACTTAATTAAAAAGGATCCCTTGGAGTAAAACCCCAACTAAATATGCTTTATCTTATTAATCCTTTCTGCCTGATATCAGAGGAAAGGATGAGACAAGGGGTGTGTGTGTGTGTGTGTTGGTTCTTATTGTCCCAAAAAGGTCATAAAGGTAATATCAAAATGGCTGAATACGTTCCAGTTTCTTCCCATAAAATTTTCTCATTTGCTGGACTGCCTGGTGTCCTTTCTCTGGGATTCATTTTCATTATTTAACTCATTTTGATCCAGCAACATTTATTAAGCAGTTATTATACGTGTTGGGCATCATTAGAGGTGCTTTGGAGATTCAAAGAGGATCATTTCAGCCCCTGCCCTGCAGGGAACCCCAGTCTCAGAGAGGCAGAAGGATCCCCCAGGGTGAACAGATAATCAGGACTAGCGACATTAAGGTAGAATAATAAGGAAATGACCACCCACGGTGCTTGAAACTGACTCTGATGACCTTTCCCCAAGAAGAGTCCCGAAGCTGGTTTGAGGAGTCACAGCATCATCATGGACCAAGCGCCGTGCTACACACTTTGCCTATGTTACCTCTCATTCTCACAACTTCGAGCAGATGGCAGTAAGGAAACGAGTGCCTTGTCCATGACCCCTCACTCTGGTTGCATCCCCTTGCTGCAAACCCATGCCGGCACCCCGCCGGTCGCTGTCGTGCCACACATCGCCCTAGTAATGACTGTTCGATGCCTTCTGCACTGGAGACTCCATCAGAGGAGGGATTGCGTGCCTGCGCTGTTTGCCACCATACCCCCAGCACCCAGCACAGACCAGCATGCAGGAGGAATTCAATACATGCTTGGTGAATGAATTGATGGAATGAGGGGAGGGAGGAGGGAAAGATAAAGGAAGGCAGTGAAAAGAAGAGAAAGGATGGAAGAATGAAAACAGGAGGGAAAGAAGGAAGGAATGGGGGTCTCCGTACAGGGGGCCAGGCGAGCTCTGTCCAGATGCAGCATCTAGGGTCTGGCCCATGTAAATGTGTTCACCTTTATAGTTGCCATTTTCTTTCTGTTCTGGAAAGTTGGAAAGAAGTTGGGGTGTTTATCCTCATTTGTTTAGTAAAAGCCTCTTTTGGCAGATTTTTATGGGGTATAGGGATTTGAATTCTCCTGCACCAAGTGGCCTTGAGGTCAGAGTGACCCCAGAGGTTAGAGAAAACAGTGGCAGATATTATGACCCTCTCCCCTACCACCACCATTGTCCGCCTCCCCCTCTGGCTGGAGGGAGAGAGGGATGGACTAGCCAGAAAGGCTGACTCAGTCAACCCCTGAGGTCTTCTCTGAAGGAGTAAATATACCTGTCTATCATGGAATAAAAATCTATGTAAAATATTATTTTAAAATCCTTCAATTCTCCCTCACAGTAGGACTTAAAGTTTGACGTGCTCTCAGTCTCCTGTTCCTTGCCAGTGAAAAGTCCTACACA
Organism: Desmodus rotundus; assembly: GCF_022682495.2. Classification (NCBI taxonomy): domain Eukaryota; kingdom Metazoa; phylum Chordata; class Mammalia; order Chiroptera; family Phyllostomidae; genus Desmodus; species Desmodus rotundus. Next base: position 158,427,456 of record NC_071390.1, on the reverse strand, counting down.
AGACTGAGGCCATCTTGGAGGATGTTTAAGCTGGCCCCTCCCGGGAAGTTACCTGAGGAGTCAGGCTGATGAAGCTCCCTGTGTGCCATACATTATGCTTGTTAATCAGATTATTCAGGGTTGACGCTAAGGACCTTTGTGTTGGTGACATACTTAGTGCTGATACAATCTTGAGTGATTTGGTGAGAATGCTTAAAAGGCACTGTAAAGCCTTTGAGACATACATATACAGCCAGTATCTTATAACGCCTAAACTGCTAACTGCTACTTCCATGACGCAAAAACAGAAGAGGCTCCAAAGATTCCCAAATTAAAACATCAGAGTGAACATTTAATTGGTGTTAAAGGAAAAACAACCAGTTAACACCCTGATGCTGATAGTTGGAAAGTTTGGAAATGTAGCTTCCCTGTCCCCAGGCACTCAGGGACTATCTGCAGAAGATAAGTGACTCGGAGGCTGCCCAGCCAAATCCTGATTCATGACCCCTCTCCCCTACTGCATCCTGCCCCACTGTCCTCAAAAGACAAGAAGTCAGAAAGTTTCCTCGTTCAGCCCAACGCTAGCTTCTCCATATTCCACTCCATCACTTAGCCTTTGGCGCACATCCTCCTCCTCTGCGTGTTGTCCTGCCTCGTTGGGTAATGTACATCAGGTATCTTTAAAGCCAGGCGTGTGATCCTGTGGACGTTCTTGTCTTAGGTTCACACTCACAGCATTTTGCTTGCAGTCACTTTCTAAATTGGCATAGAAAACATTGGGAGCAGCTGGAGTTCCATAAGACCAACCCGAATTTCCTGTCCCTCTCTCCTTTTTCAACCTAGAGTGGTTTCTGTTTTTGGTGATTTTTAGCAATAACCTGTTTAATGGGGGCTGAATGACTGTGTCATATCAAGAGTCAGAGCAAACAGACTCCACCAAGAAAGAAATGTCACAAAAAGCCCTGGCTGGTGTGGCTCAGTGGGTTGAGCACCAGCCTGTGAACCAAAGGGTCGCTGGTTCAATTCCCAGTCAGGACACAGGCCTGGGTTGTGGGCCAGGTCCCTAGTAGGGGGTGCACGAGAGGCAACCACACATCGATGTTTCTCTCCCTCTCTTTCTCCCTCTCCTCTCCTGTCTAAAGGTAAATAAATAAAATCTTTAAAAAAAAAAAAAAGGAATATCACAAAGAAATCCTGTTTAAGACCAACCTCCCAGTAGGTGAGGGTATCCCTGACCCTCTCTCTCCCCTCCCCCAGGGCTTGGCACATAACTGTTTGCTAAGATCTCCATCTGATTCCCCACATGCTCTACTTTGCCCCAGGTTCTTGGCTACGTTAAAACAAAGTTTACACTTACCAAGAGGCAGATCATAAAATGATCAGCTCTTTCATTTTGGAACTTGTTTGGCACGGGATCACCCCAAACCTTGTTTTCCACAAACACCTAGTGGAATTACTCATTAATTATCCCACTGAGGCAAGAACAATGTGAGGAAGATGTACTTAGATCCAGCAGATAATCAAATGGCTGGATTAGATTTAATTCTGCCCAGAATTCTTTTCATAACAGCGCCTAAGAGTCTAATTCTGGCTTCAGAGCAAGCCATAAAACAGGTCATTTAAACAAATTTTTTTAAATGAACTAAGATACTACACACCATTTGTATGACATGATGTGAGTAGTGAAATGCTGATCAGATTTCGGGCAGATAAGGGTCATGATGTCCAGCAAAATCAAACCTCACAGCCCTCGGGCTCCATGGAAAGCTCAGTCTCCACTCACTGCCTTCTCTGACAGTGAGCCTGTCACTCTGCCCTATCAAATGCTAATTGATGACCCTAAGACCCACTCTTGTCAAATGGCAGCTAATTATCAGCTGCCCTGTTTGGGGTTCCCAGACTACTTCACTTCACTTAAGTTGAGTCACCTAGCGAGAGTAATTGAGTGGGGTGCAGCCAAGCCAATGAAAGCCCCATGCCACCCAGACTGCCACCGCCCAGCCCAGCCTGAGTCCCAGCCCTGCCCCAACCCCAATCCCAGCCCAGCCCAGCCCTGCCCTGCCCCTGGGCAGGCTTGGCCCCAGCCCCACCTAATCAAGCTACCGACTGTCTTTGGGGAGGGACCTAAAGAGTGCTCTTGCCAAGGCTTCCTTGTTAGGACCTGTCACTCCTTAGGGCTAAGCTGGCCACCGCTGCTGCGGCTTGTCTCTTGGGGGTGTAAGGGTACAATTAATTGCAACAGCTGTGGCTTAATATGTCCCTAAGCACCTTGTTGATCTTAATGGTAATGACAACAATAGAAAAAATCATATTGATATATGTGAAATGTTCAAGGATGTTTCCCCAAGGTTCAGTTGGGTGTGGTTTTTACTTAATCGTGCCGGATCACATGAAAGTCGTGTTGGCTAACTTTTAAACATTAACAGTGACAGTTGAAAGGCACATAATGATTGTTTCTCAAGAATCATTGTTTCTGAGCATTTACTTACTTAATCTTTTTAAAATTAAGCTCATAATTTTTACAGCTCATAATATCAAATACAGTTTACCTACTTTGAACTTAATATAGTACATTAAAGTGTTTCTAAGAATTGTATGCATTTCTAAGGTTTTACTTAATTAATAATTTTGTTTATTTTTAAATGTCCGTCCACTTATTGTGAAGTTTAAAAGTTTTAAGATGCATAAAATTGGCTGATCCATATATGAAAACTCTTAAGAAACACAGAAAAAATTCTACTGAGGCATTGGAAGAGAGATCAAATGGATTCTGCCTGTAAGATAGAAGGCAGAGAACTTTGAAGAAAGAACAGAATATCTGAAAATAACAAGAGCAAAACTGGGAGAATTCTGAATAATGAGAAACATGAAATACTAATAATGCTCAAGCTGAATTCAGTGAGAAAAAAATTGCAGTAAAAGTCTGTTATAAATGGGAACAAGGTTTTGGGGAGAAGTAGTAAACATACCAAATGAAATCATTCAATTTTAATGTGATGGAACTGTTTCATTCCATCTCCTGGAGGACAGAGACTAGCCAGATGCCCACCAGACCTGAGCCTACGCAGCCCAGCTGGCTCACTTCTTCCATAGCTCACCTCTTTTATCTCTGTGACTTCCTGAATAAACTGCTGGTACTTGAAAATAAGCCCACCAAGTCATTTTCCTCTTCCTCCTGGACACAGAGCTGGACTGTAACTCCCAGCCTTCCTTGCAGTGAGCTGTGACCATGTGTCTGAGTTCTGGTCAGTTGAATGTGTGTCAAAAGCATCTTCAGCACCCCAAGTCTTAGCCCACGTGGCCTTCTGTACAATCCTCCATGCTGTTTCTCTCTTCTTTCACCTGTTAGCCCAGGGCTGAGGATCCGGTAGCGATCCAGGGGGTCATGGTGGAGCTGCTAGGTGGAAGAAACTACAATGTAAAGAAGAAATAAACCTCTATTGGATTAAGGCACTGAGCTGTGGAGTTTGTTAGTTTAGCCCAACACACACACACACCAGGGAGTCATCTCTTCAGATCGCTGAGCGCAAGATACACATGAAGCGAAGTTGGTGGACTACAGGTACCAGAGCAAACTCTGTTTCCGTCACTGGGGCAAGATTACTTCACCCTTGTATTTCAAAGAGCATTCTACAGCTTGTTTAGCCAATCACCAGCTGATGGACTTTTAGGTTCTTTTCAACTTTGTTTTGATGGCTGTTTTGCAGCCACAGACAAGCCTACAGCATACGTCCTCAAACCTGTCTGCTGGGCAGAGCTGTATCATCGGGCGCCTACAGCTCATGCCGCCGTGTATTTTAGCCACTGCTCGTTCTGGCGCTACAAAAGACCCTCTTTCACCCTTGAATTCTTTTTTGTCAAACATTGTCCCTTTCAACCTCATTCTACTCTTCTGATATTAATATTACTATAGTCTCTTTTTGTTAGCATTTGCTTAGTAAGTTTTACTCCATCCTTGTATTTTCAATTTTTCTGTTACTTTGGTTTAAGATACTTCTTGTAAAAAAAAAAATGGCTGGATTTTAAAACCTCTAATCTGATTGCACTCTATTTTCAGTGCAGTTGTACAATTTTTCCCCAATATATCTCCTATTAATTACATGGCCTTAGTGTGACAGGGAGAGACGCAGCAGGTGACCGATGCGCCATCTTGAAACTAGAAGTTGTGTCAGCCATGAAGTCTTTATATATTTAAATTTTTATGTAAACTTTACCAAGTGTTAAAAGTTATAATAATATGTGTGTATTAAAATGGTGCGAGAATATATTTTATCCTTTTGTGTAGAAAGAATTCCAAAGTAAATGGGGTATTAATGAAACTATTAGGGTATTGACATTGGGATAACAGTTTTGTTGGTTATAAAATTTTCTCTCTTTTGCAAAGATTTTATTTAAGAGTTAGCAAAGTAAACCCTTAATTTTATTGACTGTTCATGAAGTAAAAGTGTTGATTTCATTTACTAGAACTTCATTCAAACAAATGAAATACATTCACCAAAAGATCAAAAATTTTAGCCACTGCTCTCCTTATACTTCGGTACACTTAGTAACAAATGTACTACTAAAGAATGAATCTAATATTGAGTGTAAACTGTAATTAAAAAAATAAAATGTAAGTTATAACGAAGGAGAGTAAATATAGACATGCTATTAACAATACACACCAAAAAAAGACCCTGAGTTCAGAAATAACATCATTTCACAAATTTGAACCATGAAAAGAATTCAGCAATTTCACAACCACCTCAAGGTCTAACTTCCATTTTAAAAAAATACCTCCAAGCACTCACAGCTTTTACAAAAAAACAGTTGGGAAACTCTATTGATTTTAGTTATTTTCAAACTATCTTCAACAGAGATCTTGTGTCCCATACAGTGACCTTGGGGGCCCCCCAGGGGAGATAAGGGATGGGGGAGAGCACGTGCAGCTTTGATGGTGGCCTCACTTTAACACAAACACCACTGTTCATCTGTTTTACCTAAGGTATCTCTGAACAGCGATTCTGATACCAAAACAAGAGACAATCTGGCCTACCATTTCTGTCTTCCATAAAACAAATCCTAAGCCCCTTACAGGCACATAAAATGTGTCCTCTAACCCAAAATACTAATCCAAAAGGATATATGCACCCCTATGTTTATTGTTGCACTATTTATACAACAGCCAAGATATGAAAGCAACCCAAATGCCCGGCAATAGACAAGTGGATAAAAGAGCTGTGGTACATATATACACTGTGGAATATTACTCGGCCATGAAAACGAATGAGATCTTACCATTTGCAACAGCATGGAGAGACCTAGAGGGTATTATGTTCAGTAAAATAAGTCTGTCGGAGAGAGACAAATACCATACAATTTCACTTATATGTGGAATCTAAAGAACAAACTAAATGAGCAAACAAAATTGAAACAGACTGATGGTTGTCAGAGGGGAGGGAGGTTGGAGGAATGAGTGAAAAAAGTGAAAGGATTAAGAACTACAAATTGGTAGTGACAAAATATCACAGGGATACAAAGCACAGCCCAGGGAATACAGTCAGTAATATTGAAATAACTATGTGTGGTACCAGGTGGGCACTAAAAATATTGAGGGAAACACTTTGTAAAGTAGGTGATTGTCAAACCACTATAATGTATAGCTGAAACTAAAACAAAATCATATTGAGTGTAAACTGTAATTGAAAACTAAATTTAAAAGACAAAAATGTGTTCTCTTTCAAACAGCTTCAGAAAGGTAATTTCTTTCAGGTCACAGAGGTGCCCATTTCTTGGTGGGAAATTCTTTAGTGTTTCCAGGCCGATTTTATGCTCAGCTTTCAATGGTCATACATTTTTTCATCATAATCCTTATATATTTGAAGATGATTATGCAGCTATTCCTCAGCCTTCCCTGCTTCAGGCCACTTCAGTCCCACTTCTTTTAATCCTTCAGGACAGATTTCACTTCCCAACATTGAAACCCTCTCTGTAGGGTCCTCTTCCCTGTGAAACATCCCCCAGTTTCTCATCTCCCTCTCCAATCACCAACGCCACAACTGCACACCCTAATGCTGAACACACTGAAAAGGAAAAGCCATCCTTCTACTTAGGTCCTTCAGCCTTTAATTTGGTTCTTCTTTCCCCCTTCGAGATCACCTTGATGGGGATGGGGGAAAGTGGGGGTGGGGAAATGGAGACAACTGTACTTGAACAACAATAAAAAAAAAAGATCCCCTTAATGTTGGTGGTGGATTAAAGATGGCAACAAATTCTTTGACAATCTTCCCATCAAAGTGTGATTAATTTCCCCTCCTCAGATCAGGGCCATCCTGTGACTAGCCAGTTACCATCACAGAATGGCAGAAGTGATAAAATGTGATGTTATAAAATGTGATGTTATAAAATGTGGTACTACAAATGGGTGGGTGAACGAGGCCCAGGCTTCTGAGTTGACATGACCTGGGGGCAGCAAGCCCCCAGACAGAGCCACCTGAACTCCTCACTTATTTACATGCAAGTCAGATCATTATGTCGTATATCCTAAACTTATACACTGGTGTGTGTCAACTATATCTCAACAAACTGGTAAAAAAAAAAAAAGAAAAGAAAAGAAAAACACCTTGTTTATTTTATTAACCAGGACAACTGTCAATTCTCCTTTATTTTGATTGCCTTTGGCAGACAAACCCTCCCCAGCAACCTACCCCCCACTTTTTTTTACATTTGTCACTTCCCACTAAAGTTACCTGTCTGGCCCCTGCAGGTGTGTGTGTGTTCGTGAAGCCAGGGTCCATAGAGCCTTCCTCCCAGAAAAGAAAGAGAACCTAATCAGAAGAAGCTGAGGAAGGCCTCCGACCTGGCTTGGGTAGCAAGGGCCAGAAGGTCGGGGTCTGTTTGCAGAAGAAAGTGAATAGAGGGGGAAATGCTGGGCAGGCAAAAGCTATCCCCGTCTTCAGTGATTCGGCTGCCCTCTGACTTGGTCAATACTACTGCTAACTGACTCTCCAAGTACATCATGAGTCCCTGCCCACTGAGAGAGTGGGTGGGAAAGGAAGCCGCTATTATTCCAGAGAGGCGGAGATGGATGTAACTTTCCATGAGCTAATAAGCAGCCTATGGAATGACCGTCCGCAGATCCAGTGCCCTCTCCAGTCCAACCTGCAGTAGCCAAAGGGACAAAGCCTTGGAGTACAGACATGGCTGTCCTGTTCCCTGTCTCAGCTTTCACAATGGAATTTTTCTTGGTAATATTTGCCCATTTTGGTGTAATTTATGGGATTCTCGTACTTCACAGCTGCCACTGAAGCTAATATTCTTACTCAGTTCTGTAGTGTTCGTACATCTTTTATTGCTGAAGGTTTGAATGAAGTGTGCATGTGCGTTCACTGCCGACTTCACCTTGGGGCCATTTTTGTAAAGGCAATAGTTTTACGCAGCCTCTCACAAACGTCTGCATTAATTTCCTGTATAAAAAGTAGGTGATGTACCACCCGGGAGCACAAGAGTTCCTGCACAAAACTCTCTGCGTCATTAAGCTTTCATACAGTAGAAGTAGTTTTATAGTCTTGGGCCCACAGAATACCGAAAACCAAATTGTATGCCCAGTCTGCCACAGACAAGCTTTTTTTATTTGTTACTAATATGACATTCAGTGACCTTTTGCAAATATGATGTGTTGTTTAGGGACATCTCAGGTCTATGCAGAATATTTCACTTTGGTTTTTTTGGAAAGTTGCAATTTGTGTAATTTACATAAACTTTGTTAATGTAGAAACTTAAAAAAAAAGATTTATTTATTTTCAGAGAGACAGGAAAAGAGGGAGGAAGAGAGGAAGAGAAACATCAGTGTATGAGAGAAACATCAGTTGGCTGCCTCTTGCACACTCCCGACCACAGACCTGGCCCACAACCCAGGCATGTGCCCGGACTGAGAGTCGACCTGGCAACCCTTTGGTTCACAGGTTGGCGCTCAATCCACTGAGCCCCACCAGCTGGGGACTTATGCAGAAGCTTTTACTTCCACAGTCAATTTCAGGGACACTAGAATAAAAGTTTTCCCTATTTAAAAATAATTACTTAAAAGCAAATAACAATTCATTTAACCAAGGGTGGGTTAATACATAATTTCTGTTTTTAGTATGAAAAATCATATTTGGAAAAACTAAAGCCTTGCTTTAAGGTTCTATCTCAATCTGTCCTGGGGAAATGTAACAGGACACCAAAGACAGAATTCCTGCTGAACACAGGATATCACATGTTTCAAAAGAGAAATAGTAAAGTCCTTTTATGTTTCTATTTTGGAATTTTCCTTTTATGACAGTTTCCAATTTTGTATCCTCCATGCCCAAAGTTTTATACTTGTTCCCAGCAAAGAAGTTTTTGGACTATCATCCCTCAAAACCAAACCCCCAAAATAAAACAAGATAAACAGCCCTGTGTTACACTAATTTCCTAAGGAAATTAAGTTTATAAGGTACTTCATAAGGAAGCGTTCAGAAGGGGCTGTGGGTACTATGGGCAGCCTCCCGCTTCCTCCCAGGGAGCATTGTAACTTGCATGCACCTGCTTGATGGGTCCAGGACAGAATCTAGCTGCTGAACACTGTACTAATCACTTCACACATGTTTCATTTCATTCTCTTAATAATTTTCAAGGTGTCATTGTCCTCATTCTTTAGGTTATACAATAGAATATAGAACTGTGAGATGACTACACATTAGAACAAATAAGTATGTTAAACTATTAGGACAAGACTTGAAAATCTGGATGATATCACAAGATTGCAATAGTGCTGCAATCAACTCAACTCAGTAAGACAGAGGGAACTTAACCCTCCAGCAATGCACAATTAAAACCCCCCACCCAACCCTCAACAAGGCCGTGGCCAAGTGCAGCATCAACATCTGGCAGATCCAGTACCAAAAGCAACCGTGTGAGAACGAAGATTCAAAGACTTGAGGAAAGGATTTTATGTTTTAAAGCCCAAACATTTGTAGAAAGAAGTATGGATTCTATTTGCAGGTGGCAGATGACCTCCATTAATTAAAAATCTTTACGAAATAAAGTGTTTGCTACCAAGCCTCTTGTGTTAGTCTCAGCAGTTAGAAAGGGAAGTCATCCATCATTTCCTCCCAGGTACCAGCCGTGAAACCCATGAGCTGGCCAGTGCCGTGACTTAGTGAAGTGAAGAGTCCATTTAATGTGATGGTGTTGATGTTATCTTTGTAACTAATTCAAAAACAACAAGATTTGGGAAAGAAACATTAGGAGGAGGTTCCAGGAGCTACTAAAAATGGTAGAAATGGGTTATACCCTACGGAGAACACATAGCCAAAAAACTTCTGCATCTGAAAGCATCTCTTAAGCTGTGGGCAAAGTGGGGCCGGGAAGATTCACAGACAGTCTGAATCTGATGGAGGAAATATCCCTAACCGTAAGAGGGCTGCTGGGGCCCCTCACCACCGCTACAGGGAGGTCTCGCCTGCCTGGACTCCGTACCCACCTCCATCAGTCAGAAGTGGGCGTTACAGCGAGTTCTCCTCTGTCTATTCTGGGGAAGAGCTTTGCCAAACCAAACTTTTTTTTCCAGTATGCTCACATTTTTTCATTATGAAAGTAATACAAATTAATATAAGAAAGTCTAGAAAATAATAATAGAGTGAAGAATAAAAGAAATTACCAACAGTCCCATTACTCAGGTAACATAACGTTCTGATGTGTTTCCTTCCAGTCTTTTTTCTATGCATTTAAAGTTTTGTGTGATATTAGTTTTGTTTGTTTTATACATCACTGTGGTTGGCCAAAACATTCACTTTTCATGCTTATTTATTTCTGAACTTAAAATCATACCGTAATTGTCTCCTTGTGTGGGAATGCAGCTTCCTAAAAGTTTTCTAATGGCTGCATGGATTCTTAATCCAGGGTTGCTCCCCTACAACCCCCAACCAGCTCCTTCCAGGGTTGCCGGTATGTGCTTAGAAAAGGTAGGCTCATTTTATCATAAAGCAGCCGTGGATGGTAAAGGAAATCTGCTGTCCCCAAAACTCATAATGCATTTCATTACCTTTGGATTATCATTGTGGAATTATTCACATCACTGCCCTTCATTATCCACCTCACTGCCTTCTTCATTAGCGTGGAGGGTGGAACCCAGGCTGGGCCGTATTCTCTTCAGAGCCTCAGTCACTTCTGATTAGTGAGGTCCTTAGAAAACAGCCTCAGCTCCAGCAGGCCACTGGCAGTTAGTGTTCTGCACAGGCGAAGCATGTCATTTATATTCTCTCTCTGGGTCAGCAGGAAGGCGATGAGATAGTGGGGTGGGGGCGGGGAGCAGGGAGCAACTCGCTGAAATGGCTGCACCAGCCTTTCTCGCCCCTCCTCTTTTCTCCTCCCTCCACCCTGTCCTGAGAGCACTCTCTCTTTATCCAGCTTCCTCTCAACAGAAGAAAGTCTTTGGGTTGTGCAAGCTTGCTTGTGAGACAATAGCAACCTACATCCTATAATACTTTTCATTCCGCCACCTCCTGGCTCTCCTGCCACTCTGGACAGCCCCTAACAAAAGGCCCCGATTTGACCCCCAAGGCAGACCAGAGCTGATTCAAAGCAGGGATTTGAATCCATTGAAACTGAGCAAACTAACGACCACAAACCCACCACGCTCAATCTACTAACCTCTGAGTCAAGAAGAAAGACTAGTTTTCTTCATCTTCTTTATCATTTTTTTTAAATGGGAGCCAAGTAAACTAGTACAATCTCAAATGTATATACAGTATTTTTAAAGGCTTGAAGCAGGATATAAACACAACCTCCAAAGTAAAACAGAACCATAACAATCCTCCACCATTATTGAGCAGGAGCTCCTGTCAAAAGCTCTTTATTTAGAAATGACACACCTTTGCAAACCACTTAAAAGAAATTCCTGGTAGGTAGGCAATTTTGTTTTCTTAAACACTAGACCTGTAAATGCTGCTGCTGAGTGCTGCTTTTTAAAAAGCTGGCACTATCATAACCTACTGGTTTGCTTCCCATCCACTGTTCAAAAATATGTATGTAAAGTCTGCTGTCCCAGGGCTGGGGCTCGTCTGTCGCTCACTAGCTGGGACAGTCAGAGGCTGTTTCCTCCCCAGTCCCAAGGCGAACAGAGGCTCCTTGTCTGGAAGAAGCCAGCCAGGAAGTGCCTGCTGCTCTAGTGTAAACGTGGACATTCGCTTAAGAAGTCAGGCTGTCTAGAGAATGAACTCTGATCACACAGGATGGAGCAATTAGGGCCAGGAACTGCGACAGTTGACAAATAGGAAATTGTAGGTAATATCTGAGCTGTAGGCTGCTTCTGGGATGACTATTTGCCTAAAACTTCACCAAGATTATTTTGGGGGACTAAAAGAAGTGATTGATTGGCTTGACAGAATATTTGATCTTCGGCAAAAATTCTCTCACCTTTTCTGAGTCACCCTTTACTAACAGGAACTGCTGAGAAAGACCCGTGTGTCCTTTCATACACTACCCTTCCTTCGATGCCACTGGGAAATGCATCTTCCAATAGTCTAGCTTGTATATGTGCAGGCTTGCTTATTCTTTTTTTAAAATGTAACTACATCTCGGAGTAGTTTAAGGTTTATAACAAAATCAAAGGGAAGAGGTTACCCATATACCTCCCACACCCACACACGCGTAGCCTCCCTCATTACCAACACCCCCCACCAGAACAGTACATTCGCCGCCATTGTGAAACCTGCATTGACACATAGTCACCCAAAGCCCCTAGCCGACATCCATCGGAGTTCACTCTTGGTGTTGCACACTCTACAGGTTTGGAGAACTGTATGATGGCATAGATGCATCACTGCAGTACCGTACACAGTATCTTCTCCACTCTAAAAACCCTCTGTGCTTTGCCCACTCATTTCTACCACCTTCCTTTCACCCCTGCCAACCATGGATCTTCTTACCGTTTCCATAGGTTTTCCAGAATGTCATACATTTGGAATCATACAGTATGTAGCCTTTTTCAGATTTGCTTCTGTCACTCAGAAATATACATTTAAGGTTCTCCCAAGTTTTTTCGTGGTTTGATAGCCCATTTCTTTTTGGCCCTAAATAATATTCTACCGCCTGGATATACCAAATTTATCCATTCATCTTGGTTGCTTCCAAGCTTTGCTGATTATGAATAAAGGTGATATAGATATCTGTCTGCAGGTTTTGGTGTGAGCATACGATTTTCAACTCCTTTGCATAAATACCAAGTAGTACAATTGCTAGATCATATGTAGGAAGAGAATGTTTAATTTTGTGAGAAACTTACTCTTTTTTAGCCAGTATTAAGTATAAACCTTGTGCTAGGCATTATGTTGAGGGAGAGTGCAGAAAACATGGGCACTGGTCCATGCACTCGTTCTCACTTTCGCTTTCACACACACGCACACCCCTTACATACACCCTATCGCTCTGTCGTCCAGGGTTTGCTAGGTGGAGGTCATGCTTCCTAGCACTTGACACGCATTATCTTTTAATCCTCATGACCATTCACAGTAGAAATTGTTTTCCCCATTTTCTAGATAAAGAAAGTTAGGATGGGAGAAGTTACATAATTTGCCCAAGGTCTTCAACTCACAGGTGGAAAAGTTAGGGTGCAAAATAAAGTCGGACTGGTTCCCAAGTCTGTGCTCTTACCCCTGGAGGATAGGGCCGCTCTGGTGCTCACTCAACACAGGGGTGGGCCCGCTGGTCCAGGATCAGGCTTCTGGCGGCCTCTCCCATACCCACAAGGTCTGGTTTACCCAAGTGGACACCTGAGAACAACAGGAAAAACAAAGGTGTTGCTACAAAACTTTTTCAGAAAAATCACACTTTTATACCAAATTCTAGAAGGTTCAAACTGGAAGATACCTTAAAATTTCTCTATGCTGAACAACTTTACAGTCATCATTAGGAGAATGTCTATAAATGGTATATTCATCTAATGGGACATTGTACGGAATGAACTAGAGCCACAGGAATCAAAGTGGAATAATCTCAACTTGTGAATTAGCCCTGGCTGGTGTGGCTCAGTTGGCTGGAGCGTTGATTCACACAGCAGAAGGTTGTGGGTTTGATCCCCGGTTGGGCACATATGGGGAGGCAGCCAGTCGGTCAACTGATGTGAGAAACTGGTGTGATGTTTCTCTCTCACATCAGTTTCTCTCTTTCGCTCTGTCTCCCTCTCCCCCTTCCTCTCTAAAGCCAATAAACATATTTAAAATATATATGAGATTAAATTTTAAAAAGCAAATTGAAGAAAGCTAAGAATAGTCATACCATCCATTTCAAGTGTAAAAACAAGCAAAATGATGCAATACATTGTTGGTGGCAGGTGTCATTATGATGTAATAAACATATATAAGAATGACAGACCTCAAGAATGAGATAATGATGATTTCTGGGAGTAAAGAGAGGAGAATAGGACTAGGGAACGGCATTCAGAAGGGGCTTTAAAGGTATCTTAAGACATATAAGGAAACAAATATGGTAAAGTAATAGGAGTTATTAGAGGATGTGGTAGGTACAGATATAATTGTTACATCATTTTATGAGTTTCTGTTTAAAATATCTTAGTTTTGTAAGCCATCTAGTTCATCTCCCTTATTTTAAAGAAAGAGAGGTCCAAGGAAGTAAAATATTAGTCCCAGATCACATGGCCGATGAGAGAGCCAGCATTAAAATGCAGGTTTCCGGGGCTCTGGGTTGTTTCGGTTCTGCCTTTTCATGCCTAGAAGACTTCTTGGGGCTCTTGCTCAGACCCTACAATTTATAAATCGTGAGGCTGCAGTGTACCAAATGGCCCACCCTCGTCTCCAGGATTTACGATTCTGGGCTCCCAGTTCTCAAAACCTGTGACCTAAGAACCATAGACATTTTTATAACTAGAGACCTTGAAACTAGAAGTTCAGAAGACCAAAAAGCCACTAGCCAAATTAGTAGAATGATCATAAACCACAACTCTAACAAATTTGGTTAGCAGCTTCCCAGGTTCATATAAACATCCTTAAAAGACCCGAATTAGAACACAAGAGAGAAGGAGGGAAGGGAGAGGCTGGCAGAAGCAACAACGGGGAAAGCAAACATCGAAACAGCAAATAAAGTGGTAGAAGTCTTGACTGTTCAGTGTGAGCGGCCATCAGCTCATCAAAAATAACCTCAATTTAAAATACCTCAGGGGCAATGGTCTCAAACCTGGGTGTGCAGAAGGATTGTGGAGGGAGCTTTTCCAAAAACATCTGTGTCTGGGATCCACCCCACCAAATTCCAGTCAATTGTTGTGAATTTGGATGTTAAGTAGTAAAATTCAGCTATTGAAAAACACGTAATTTCAAGAAGTTCTTTACTCTCCAGTGGAATCTGGTATACAGATTGTACTGTGTGCGTGCATTTCGTGCACACGTGTGTGCATGCACGTGTGCACACGTGTGTTTGACTTAGCTTGGCCTCTTCAGCCCAGACTCCCAGAATTCCTGTCCAGGCCTCACTTCCTGGGGCCCCTCCTGCCCGGAGGAAAAGTTCAAACAAGTGTACTCTTTCTTACTAGTTTAACTTGAAAAATGAGCATAACCCCAAGTTATCTTGAGCAGCAGCATTATTAGACATTAAGAATGACCAGTTTAAAACCTGGGATGCAGGGTATGCACAAAGATTGGCGAACCCTCACGTCCATGACCCAAGGGTCTGGGCACCCCATTTCAATACCTGTGACACAAGATCTACGCACATTTCAAAATCTGGAGGCTGAAACAGGGTGAATGGGTGCTAAGATTCACTAGCCAAATGGGTGAAATAATAGAAAGCTGTAGAACATCTGCAACTATGGGAGTGGCCCATGGGTTCCATCATTTTTTTCTGAACTTTGATTATAGTAACAAAAGTTGTCATCTATTGAATACTTCTTCTGCCCATTAGTGCTAAACAGTTAAGACTGTACCCATTTGGCAGATGAAAAAAACTAAAGTCATCAGTTTTCAATGTGCTCCAAATCACTTAGTTAGTAAATGCTGGACCTAACCTGTACCTGACTGATTCGCACAGCCTGCATTTTACCAGTTGCGTGCCAGCAACTTCCATCATTTACACGCGCAAATACACACATAGTTGTAGCTTTCTTTTTGACTACCTCTTCCAGTTAATTTTATTTTAATTTAAAAAATCCCAGAAACTATAATATTCGTTAAAATGGGAACAATAATATAGGGTAAATGACATTAAAATAGAATGTTCCTGACAAAAACTCTAAAATTTATTTCTGCAAAACAAGTCAAATTCTACCCTTTTGTGATTCCAGAGATATGTACTTATAAAATGTTTTGACCTCAAGAAAAATATGTAGTTCCAAACTGAAATGTCCTTCATCCCTGACATGTGCTGCCCCTTATCAGCCAGCAGGAGACCATGCTCAGCCTGCAAGAGGATGAAGCTTGAAGTGCCCCTAACATCCTAGAGCCCACCCACATAGCCCACCCACATTCACCCAGATCCTACAGGGCCTGACCCCCGAAGTCCATTTCTTGCCTTGGAGTGATTACTTATGGCTCTTGCTAGTTTGATATGAAATAAAAGAGCAGATCTATCAAAGAGGGAGGACGTTTGTGATGCCTCCAGTTCTGCAGGCCATCGGGATCAACTCCAGCCCAAATCACCTGCCAGGGTAATGGCGGCTTGAGGTCCTTCTGGGCCATGCAGATCATTCTCATG
This sequence comes from Desmodus rotundus, assembly GCF_022682495.2. Taxonomy (NCBI): domain Eukaryota; kingdom Metazoa; phylum Chordata; class Mammalia; order Chiroptera; family Phyllostomidae; genus Desmodus; species Desmodus rotundus. Next base: position 158,411,775 of record NC_071390.1, on the reverse strand, counting down.
AGCATCAGGTCGTCTGCAGAGAAGCTCTAATACAAACCACTCCAAGGACCTCAGGAGTAGTGAAGTCTGGGGCTCCTCCCACAGCGAAGTAATCAAACCCCTTTGCTCTGCTGCTGGAATCCTTGCAAGACATGCCGTTGCGCAGGGGACCTTTCTCCACCAAATTAAACATGTATAGATATGTTTTTGTTTTTGTTTTTGTTTTAACATGGACAGTTAAGAAAAAGTTCCTTACACAAATAAAGGATCTTTTTTAAAGTGTATTTTATTGATTATTCTATTACAGTTGTCCCAATTTTTTCTCCCCTTTATTCCCTTCGGCCCTGCACCCGCCTCTGACCAATGTTCCTACCCGCCTTAGGTTATGTCCATGGGTCACACATATAAGTTCTTTGCCTTTTCCATTTCCTATACTATTCTTAACCTCCCCGTCTATTTTGTACCTACCATTTATGCTTCTTATTCCTTGTGCCTTTTCCCCCATTCTCCCCCTCCCCCTTCCCCTCCCCACTGATAACCCTCCCTGTGACCTCCATTTCTGTGATTCTCTGTTCCTGTTCTAGTTGTTTGCTTAGTTGGTTTTTGTTTTCTTTTAAGATTTTATTTATTTATTTTTAGAGAGAGAGGAAGGGAGGGAGAAAGAGAGGGAGAGAAACAGCAATGTGTGGTTGCCTCTTGCGTGCGCCCAACTAGGTTCTGGCCTGCAACCCAGGCATGAGCCCTGACTGGGAATCAAACTGTTGACCCTTTGGTTCTCAGGCTGGCGCTCAGTCCACTGAGCCACAGCAGCCAGGGCTTTTTTTGTTTTTCTTTATAGGTTCAGTTATTGATAGTTGTGAGTTTGTTGTCATTTTACTGTTCATATTTTTTATCTTCTTTTTCTTAGATAAGTCTCTTTAACATTTCATATAATAAGGGCTTGGTGGTAATCGACTCCTTTAACTTTACCTTATCTGGGAAGTACTTTATCCACCTTTCCATTCTAAATGATAGCTTTGCTGGATAGAGTAATCTTGGATGTAGGTCCTTGCCTTTCATGACTTCAAATACTTCTTTCTAGCCCCTTCTTGCCTGCAAGGTTTCTTTTGAGAAATCAGCTGAGAGTCTTATGGGAACTCCTTTGTAGGTAACTGTCTCCTTTTCTCTTGCTGCTTTTCAGATTCTCTCCTTATCTTTAATTTAATTATGGGTAATTTAATTGTGATGTGCCTTTGTGTGTTCCTCTTTGGGTCCAACTTCTTTGGGACTCTCTGGGCTTTGTGGACTTCCTGGAAGTCTATTACCTTTGTCAGATTGAGGAAGTTCTCCTTCATTATGTTTTCAAATAAGTTTTCAATTTGTTGCTTTTCTTATTCTCCTTCTGGCACCCCTATGATTCAGATGTTAGAACATTTAAAGTTGTCCCAGAGGTTCCTAAGCCTCTCCTCATTTTTTGGAATTCTTTTTTCTTCATTCTGTTCCAGTTGGATATTTATTTCTTCCTTTTGTTCCAAACCATTGATTTGAGTCCCAGTTTCCTTCCCTTCACAATTGGTTCCCTGTATACTTTCCTTTATTTCACTTAGCATAGCCTTCACTTTTTCCTCTATTTTGTGACTGTACTCAACCATTTCTGTGAGCATCCTGATTACCAGTGTTTTGAACTCTGTATCTGATAGGTTGGCTATCTCTTTATTGCTTATTTCTTTTTCTGGAGCTTTGATCTGTTCTTTCATTTGGGCCATATTTCTTTGTCTCCATGCAGCTGTTGCGTTGAAAGAAGCCTTAAGTGTTCACCAGTGCAGGGCAATCCACGTGGCTGAGATGTGACAATGTCTGTGGGGGAGGGGTCTGATCGGGAAAATTGCCACTTGACTCTTGGCTTTCAGTCACTTCCCCAGCTACCCACAAACAAATTGGGCTCTTTTAGTGATGATTCACTGGGTGGATGGGTGGGCTTTTGTACATTCTAGGACCCCATGGGTCTCTCCAATGAACTCTCCTGTGAGTCTGGGAGTTTCTCTCACCACCACAACCCCCACAGATTTTTTCAGCCAGAGGTTTTGAAGCTTTCTTTTCCCACACTGGAACCCTGGGTTGTGTGGTCTGTTTCACTCCCCAGTTGTTCTTCCAGGTTTATCCACGTGCAAATATGGGACTACCCTCCAGCCATCACCATGCCCCATGCCCTCTCTGATCCAGGTGCCAATCTGGATGAATATTTCTTCTTTAACTCCTTGGTTGTCAGACTTCCATACAGTTCAATTTTCTGGCAGTTCTGATTGCTTTTTGTTTTTAAATTTGTTGTCCTTCTTTTGGTTGTGTGAGGAGACAAAGTGTATCTACCTATGCCTCCGTCTTGGCTGGAAGTCCAAAAGATCTTAATTAGCTTTATAATGTCACCTGAATAAAGCCTCCTTCTAATAAGCAAAATTTTGAGTCTTCATTAAGTTATAAAGTTGTATTTTTAAAAAATGTTCCCTGTATTTTTCCATTGACCTCCCATCAGCCATGGAAGCATATGGTCTCTGTCTGGTCATAAGTATAGATAGCAAATAGAATGTACCAGTAATCATAAAGATGTAGACACAATAGTTGTTCAGTGAGTGCTTTGTGAAAGACTTAGTGAATGATGGTTTGAACACATGCTCTGCCATCCTTGATTCATCATTTATGTTGAGTTTATGGCATTTAGTGTTCCACAGTGGTGGCCCTTAACCAGAGACCCATTGCCCTCTCTCCTCAGTTACTATGGTCTTGCCAAGATGAGTCTGTTCTACGCTGAATTAAATAATGCACAGATTAAAGTGGGAAAAAAGTCTTTAAAAAACACAAAAGCAACAATGACAAAAACTCCAGGAATAAGCAATACTTTAACAAAACAGTCAGTTCGTACTTGAAAAAAAATAATAACTAGGGTCTAACTCTTCTCTCTCCCACCCCCAAATCACCACAGCTTACAATAACAGTCACTTAGAAGGACCACAAAATTACTGACGTTGAACCACGCTGGCCTCGGGCTTCATCTACCCCCATCTCCTATCAACAACATCCTCTTTGAACCAGTGAGGTACCAGTGTGGGGTTACTTCTGAGTCATACTAGTGGGGAAAGTGCCACCAGTTGAGCTCTGTGGTGACCACAGGAGAATTACTGTTTCCTCCTCAGTGAGGTCCCAATGAAGCCTCAGAAAACGTCACTGAAACCGTTGCCAGATACCTTGAATGCTGTGGCTTCTGATGGCTCTGACGTGGCCGGGCTTGTTGGGAAAAAAAATTTTGTTTGTAAATTGCTTACAATTTTTTTTGTCAATTATACCTCAGGAAATCTGGGGGAAAATAAAGTCACACAATATTTTTTTTAAAGTAAACACTTGATTCAAACTTGTGTATAATTAACTTAGCACTAGATATGTTTCATATCACTAATTCAGAAAACAATAAAATGTATAGAATGGTGGTTAGTGTAATGAACAGTGGTTCGATTTAAATCATCATAAATTAGGATGCATCAAACTAAGACACTGTCATACTGCCACAAAAAGTATAGTGACAAATAGAAAAGCAGAACATTAAAGTTTTATTTACAACATAATTAAAATTTAAATGGATATAAACGTAGAGTTTATAGTATTCAAAGGATTTCCTTCCATCAGCATGGTAAAGTCACACCAGTTGTGACTTCAATTCTCACCTTGACCTCTGAGACCTAGGATTTCAGTTGGCGTGGCAGAACCCAGCTTGGTTCCTACTCCCCAGAATAAACTTTTTCACATGAGTTGCTTGAGTATATACACTCTTTTAAAAAAAATTTTTGAATGTCAGTAAAATTGTTAAAGTAAGAGAACTGGAAAAAATTAATGCATCTTTATTTTAAATTTTTGGAAAACATACAATAACAGAATAGAGAAATGGTTGGCAAACATGGCCTGAAGGCCAAATCTGGCCTGCCAAATCTTTCCATGCATTGCACAAGCTATGAATGGATTTTCCATTTTTAAGTGGTATGGGGGGGAATCAAAAGAATAATATTTTATAACATGAAATTACATGAAATTCAAATTTCAGTGTCAATAAATAAAGTTTTATTGGAACCCAGCTGTGCCATTCATTTACATATTGTCTATGACTGCTTTTGCACTATTATGTAGGGTGGAGCTGGTGCAACAGAGACTGTATGGTCCACAAAGCATAAAATATTCACTATCTGGTGCTTTACAGAAAAGGTTGCCAAGTCCTGGAATAAAGAAAGAAAAAAAGACACTGACTTCCAGTTTTCTAAAGCGACATTTTTTCCTATTTTTCCCTATTTTATATCTATTGGTGGAGAAGGTCTTGCATTATTTTAATTTGTGTTCTCTTAAAATCATATTTTTCCTTACAAGAGCATAACCTAATCACTGTAAAAACGGACAGTGGCACAAAAGAATAAAGAAGGTAAAATCACCAGTAAATAATCTCAATATTCAGAGAAAACAAATGCTAACATTTTAGCATGTATTCTCTTCATCTTTTAAATATGCATTTTTCCAGCTTTTACAAAATTGCACTCATGATATTTTGCATTTCGCTTTGTTTCACTTAAATTAAAATTATAAACATTTCCTGCAAAGTTTTCAACATTCAGATCAACAAAAATGAAATGTTTCTCCCCATTCCTTGAGTTATGCCTTATGAGCTATTTTACCACATCACAGAAAATGCTTTTCTTTTTTTTCTAGAATAAAAGAAAAAAGGGGTGAAGCTAATTTCAGTGAGTTTAGAAGAGCAGTCTTCTATTTCTTTCAAATTACCAGAATCTTTCTGTTCTGTTTTATGTTTCCTTAAAGAAAGAAGACACTTTTTTTTATAAGCAAACCATTAAAAATACGGATTGTCATTCTCTAAGCCAGAGATTTTCAACTGGTACGCCTCAAGACTTTTAAAACATGCAATACCTAACTATTTAGTCCGGGGCACTGACCTCTTTTCACTTAGGTTGTCAAATAAAAAATGACAACAGCCAAACAACAAGAGCCACCTGGTGTGAATAAATCAACATTATACCTATTTTTTGTCAGATTGTAAAAAAATATATTTTTTGGTGTGTCACAGAATTTTAGTAATTAGTTTATGTGTGCCATGAGATGAAAAAGGTTGAAAATCGCTGTTCTAGGCTTTTGTGTTTTAATCTGACAAGAGAATGAGAAGCTTTCCAACTGGGGTTTCATTGGTTTTTATGTAATTCAGTATAATATTTCTGCACATCTATAATGTCTCCCCTGTATCTATGTACACACACTAACACAACACACAAGTAGACCGCGCAGCTATGCCAGTTCCTTCTGTGAGAGTGATTGTTGAAAAGCATTACTAATTACTAGAAGGGTCATGTTATTTTATTACCAAAGAACATATATTGGAAATAAAAACTGTTTGGAAACCACACCTAGCAACAGGTTATGGAAATGCACAGCTATTACATTTAAGCCAAGTTATTTTCTTAGGCTTAAGTAGCAAAAAATCAACATAAAAAGATTAGAGGATTTGAGGGGGAAACGTTTGCTGCCCTGTGCTAGCTTTCCTCCTATCACGAATGGAGATTCCCAAAACTCTTGTTGGAAAATAAACTCTGTTGAAAAGGAATGGTTTCAATTCCACATTTGGCCCTCATTCCATGCAGAAACCAGAGCTGCCTTTGTTTTACATTACAGCCTCTATTATCCAGCTAGAGCCGAGGGACACGGAATCAATCTGAGAAACCACAGTTTTTACTGTAAGTGATGCACGTCGAGGGATGGGTCCTCACTGTGGATAACCAGAGTGTGGAGTCGAATTCATTTTGGTTCCCTGAACTGTGCCGAGGACAGAAAATAAGTTTACCATAGTGAGGACAAGCTAGTGATTACCTATGATCCATAAACCTTCGTTCCTTGAAACCCCCAAACTTTAGGCTGTTTACTGCAATCACAGTGATTTCCATACACCCAAAGAAAGATGAAAAGCAAAGAAAAAAGTGGGGAAATGGAAGAAAGGAAGAAAGGGGGAGAAAGGGAAAGAAGAAAGGAAGGAAGGAAAGAAAACAAGCTATTGACTTATACCATCTTTCATCAGCATCTCTGCATGTTAACAATGCAAGCCTTGCAGCTGAGGAATTCTTTGATGATTTACAGCCTAGAAGAACTTCGAACCCCTGTCGATAAAATATATGCATGTTTTCAACTGCTCTGAGCTCTCCGTCTTTGCTGCCAGATGTAGTGATGAAGTTAAGGAGATAATTCTTTCCATGAGGAGGAATGGGGCACGGAAAAAACGTCCTGAGATACTGTAAGAAGCAGACAGAACTCGGAGGTTGAAGTATGCTAAATGATCAGATTGCTCACCTACAAAAGCAGGCTGATAATGCCACCCCAGGCAGATGGGAGACCCAAGAGCTATGGAAGAGTTTGGCACATAGAAGGCTGTAACAAATGATTGCTGGCTCTGAATTAGGGATGTTCTGCAAAACTGTGGCTACCTGTAAATGAGAGTGCCTTTCAGGACAGGCATATGGAAGAGCTGGTATTTTATAAGCCATAGCACTAATTACTCCTCAGAGAGGTTCAAGTAGCTTCTCTTAGCTCCAGATCTTCAACAGAGTCTTTTAAAATGGGTTAGACATCATAGTGCAAACGCACTCTCAAAGTTCTAAGCCATACTTCTACTGGAAGGAAGAAGCTTCTCCCTCCCATCTGATTTAGTACCTGCATTATTACCCAGCCTTGTAAAACAAAGCCAGCAAAAGGCAAACTGGGTGACTGTAAAAATGGTTTTCTAATAATAAGTCATTGCTAACATCAAACTAAATGTGGCTGGCTCTGCGGGGTGCTGGACAGGGGCCAGACTGTGGACAGTGGACGCGAAAGCACTGTGCGGAGAGTTGGCGTACTTCAGCCTGAAGCTGGATTACTGGGTTTTGAAGATGAAAGGTAATGTCTTAGACATGACTGGGCAGCAGAAAGGAAGCCAAAGTCTGCTCCTCACCTCCATCCCCTACCCCAGTCCGTGGTCCTCCATCTCCTACTCCCAATCTAAGGTCCTTCATGTGCTCATGAATAGGGAAAGAAATCACAATAACTGCCAACTCCTTTCTCATAGGAATAATGTGGAAGTTATCTTTTGTTTTTCATTGACGGTAAGTAATTTTTTGGCCACTAAACCCTAACCAGAAAGGTCTTGAGAGGAATCAGACATGAGCTTACAATGACCAGGAATGGCATGGTCAGGATCCTGGCAAGTGAGGTGGGTGGTGCCATAGCTTCTCCCAGCCTCAGCAAACCAGTAACAATCATAGCAATGCTTACGAGTGCTTAAACACATTCCTCTTTAATCACCCCTATGAAGTACTTCTCTTATTCCCATTTTACAGATGCAGCAACTGAGACACAGAAGTTAATTAGCTAGCCCCAAGTCACACAGCTGGTTCCATAGTGATCATATCTGATGTTCTGGGCATATAACTTTTAGAATAAAGACTTCATTTCCCAGCCTTCCTTGCTGAATACAGGCATAGACTAAGATGTGGCCAATGAGATATGAGGAGAAATGTTTACAGTATGGGCAACTTGCCTTTAAGCTTCCCCTACTTTCTCCTCTTTTACCATGATGCTGCTTGAAGTGTTGATGACCCGCAGCTGAAAGCATCATTCCATGGAGGGTGGAACAAGGTTGAAGGAGCCTGGTCCCTGACAGCCTCATAGAGTAGAGCAGCTAGACCACTCCTGGGCCACCTACCTCAGTCTGCTGTGTAAGAAAAAAAAAATAACCTTCTCCCTTGAAACCTTTGTTATTTTGGATTTCGTTTATGTAGCCAATCTATACCTTAACTTGTTTTACGGTTGAGTTGCTATGTGAGCCCTGTTCTGCCTACTTCCAAAGCCAGGCTCTTCCCTATTACACCATCAGAATGCTAGGAGCATCATCCAGCAGTATGAAACAGTATGGGTTCTTTTTTTTTTCTGGTGGGGTGGGGTGATTAACTCTTTTTATTGCTTGGGAATATAACATTTTAAAAATATATTTGTAATTATAGTTGACAGACTATTATATTGGTTTCAAACAATGAAATACAACTTTATGAATTCTTAATGGAAGAAGTATTTATAATTCTTTCTTCAAAACACAAGACCACTCTTTGACACTTGATCTAAAGGATAATGGTGTCCCAATTAAAGGACTCTCTCAATATGAAGCATCTATAAAATAAAATTTGCATAGCATTCCCAGGTATCAATAGGGCCGCTGGTCTCCCTGAGCTACTCACACTCATGGTTTCCATTAAATAGAGTAACCTGAAGAGCTTCCAGCTTATTTTTCTGATACAGTTGGAAATTAGCAGGGTGCGTCCAGAGAAAACATGTTTACATAGACATACTGGAGGTTGGCCTTCAATGCGTATCCGCTTTCTGCACCTTTTCACCCCTCCCAGAGGTGGTTTCTCCCCCTAGTCCTGGTGCCCCCGGGGCCTTTCCTGCTGGCTCACCCTCTACCAAAACAGGAAAGGATCTGATATCTGGAATCCATCATTGTCTGCAACATCCCAGCCTCCCTTTTCCTGTACCCTTTTTTCCTAGCCCAAAAGTACCAGGAAGGGGCAGCCTATTCCCAGGAAGTGCCTAGGACAGAAGCACCAATTTTTACCCCCTCTTGCAGCATGTGGTCAAGTGCAGGCTCTCCCCCTTAGGTAGCAATGGTTACTAGCTGCGCAACCACTGCCAAGTCCCTAATCTCTAATTGGATGAATTCAGCAAGATGATACATGTGAATGAACCTGGCTCCTATTAGATGCTCAATAGATGATCATTCTCTGAACTTAATTGACTCTCCCCTCTTTCCTTCCCTTGTCCTTCTGAACATAATAAAATACCATCTTCACATTCCAAGCCATAATTCTTATTCTACCATTTTCAACAACCTAGATAGTTTTCAGATGATGCCTTATGTCCTGTAATTGTATCTTATATTTTAAGTTTCCCAGCACATTAGTAATTCATAGACCTGAAAAGATAGGGGAAGGTAATGGTTACAGGAACCCAGACAGGACTGTAACGGTAGCTCTGGGGGAGGCTCTCTGACAGGAGCTGACACCTTTCATAGGGGAACTGAGCCACTGCACCTCAGGCTCCACAGCAGAGCAGCCAGGAAAACAGAAAACCCCATCTCTCTCTCCTCCTACCTCTGATCTCACCTAGTACCTCCCACTGGCTCATCCCAACCAGAAGCTGGAGGGCAAGAAGTATCCACGCAGCTAGCTTCCCAGGGCCAGAGCAAGGTGAAGGAGCATGGAGAGCAGATCTGGGCAAACTGCAGGCACCGGCACGGTGATAGAGGGTGCATAGGCGTCTGACATGTCATGTGTGGTCAAGCATATGAAAACGTGCCCTGTGTGAAGAAAGAGTAAACAGCCTCTTGTCATGTCAGGTACTGTTGCCAAATAAAGATGAACCCCCAAACCCATCAGAGGTGCAGATTAAAAAAACGAGACCTGCCCTGAGGAAGGGAGGGGGCCTTTTTGCTAAGTGTTGCCGGAGTCACTCCCTCCCACTGCACGCCCACGGGCAGGGTCCCCCCAGCTTTGTGTGTGCCCGCTGCCGCTCCCTGTTCTGCCAAGGACCACACCCAGGGTGCCAGTGGCCCTGCTTAGAACCCCTGCAAGAGAACACCCCTTGGAACACAAGTCCTAGCAGAGAGGGGAGAGGAAGGCGGGCCACACCTGAAGTGTCGGCTCTCACTTAGAAGGTCACAGGAAGCCAGAGCTTCTAGACTTGAAGATCAGAAATGGTTGCCCTCAGAAAAATGCTACAGTGTTTTCTGCTTTGTGTGGTTAGCGGGTGCAGGAAGGGCAGCAGGCACTCAATAAATATTCGTCGAAAAGGGGGATGAATTAAATAAGTTGTTTTCTTTTCCTACATTATCACCCCCCGTGACCACAACTTCAAAACAAGTAGCACTATTCAATTTTGGACATAAAAACATCTGCAACTTCGATACCCTTAAATCTTCCAGTCTATAATGGCTCCAAGATTAGTCTGAAATGTGACCTTGCTTAAACATAGAAAGTTCCAGATTCTCTTCTCCATGCCCCACTGTTGTCCACTTATTCCTGAGAATCCCTGGGAGCCCACATTCCACAAGCCTGACCTAGTTGGTGCGTGTCCCTTTGCCTGGACACTTCCCTGCTGGCCTGACATCATTAGCTCAGGAGGAAGCATGACATTAGGCATCAGACAGCCTGGCTTTGAATTCTGGCTCTACTGCACACGGGCAGTCAAAGTGTTAATATCTCCATGCCTTCGTCGCCTCATCTGTAAGATGGGCTACCCCATCAAAGGGCCATTAGAGGGTTAGTTAAATTAACTTATGTAAGGCACGTACAAGGGTGCCTGCCACACCGTGAGTACTACATAAAGGCTAGCTGTCATCATCGTTATTATCGGTATCTGGGCCTGCCCAATGGTCCCACAAAGTAGCCTCTCCCCAAACAGATCTCAGGCCCCATCAATAAGGCCTCGAGTGCTGTGAGTCTTCCGAAGTCCCCACTAGGCACCCCACCACAGATATCGTAAGAATAAGAGAATAGTTCCAGAGGCTTCCTGATTTCAGTGAATAATAAACATTTAGAGAATTATTTAAGAACAAAAGAAGAAATTGACCTTCTAACCACACCACTCTGCTCAATGTATGTGTCAAAGTTATGGTCCTTGACCGAGGTAGAGCCACAGTAGCAATGATTAACAAATTATAGATCGAATACATGGGTTTTCGTCCTATGGCTCATATATTTAATCAATGACTGCCTGCCTTTTGATCAATTGGAAGAATATCAAATAGCATTCGTTGATTGTAACAAAGTTTACCAGTATTTGTTCTAATCTTCCTAGCTTTCAGGAAACATCACCGTTCTTGAGAGGCAAAGTATTATTGCAAGCAGTTATGTCACTGGGCATAATCCCTTATTCTACCTACAATCAATTCGCTTTGGGACAATTTACAGGTGCACGCTGCGTGTACTGCTACCTCTACACCCACGTGCACCAGCAGGGTATTGTGCCATTATTATGCCATAATGCACCTAAATATAAACTTTTGCTGAGTTGAAAGGAAAATAATGAACTTTTTAGACTAAGATAAAGACATTGTAGAAAATTACCTATTTTTTGTTTGTTTTATAATTGTCTTGGATATTCAGTGCAGCAGAACAGGCTTAGATGAAGAATCATTTGTTTAAATGTATCTGGTTTCATCCTGTTTAATTCAGAGAAGATAATATGAAATTAAATGAGCACATATCCTTCACCTGCTAATGTTTTGTCCTGTCCAGCAGCAAGTCATTGCTAGCATTATTTATACTTCCAGAATCTTCAAACTTTTTCAACTGACAGAAACGCTTTCTAACCCAGAGCAGTCCGTGGTGTAACGTACCTTCCAGTGGGAAGCCAGACCTGAATATAAAATCTCAGATGAAGGTATCACATGGAGACGCTTTCATCGGGCCTGACACCTTACTCCACGGCTAGCTGTGAGGATCTCTGCACCTGTGTCTCCAAGAACCTGCAGCAGCATGAAGCCGCACAGACTCCTCAGTTACTGCAGTCCCCAAAGATTTCACATTTAGTTAATTACCCTTTGCTCTCAAAACCATATCTCCTTCTGTACTTTTTTCTTGTTTTACTCAACTCAGGAAGTGTAGACTTTACACCAAAACTTCCCCATCATTTATTTCACGGGTGAAGAGGATGGAGTAAGGGGAAATTGAAAGTGGGGAGGGGGAAGGTTGGGGTGTCATGGCAGGGGCACCTCACCTGTCCCCTGGACGGACAGCTGCGGCCTCCACCCTCCATTTGCAGTTTTACCTCTAGGAAGTCCACATCTAAATACATAAATATTTCCTCTTTGACTTCCCCAAATCCCAAGATCTCTGAACATTGTCTACCTTTTTCTCCTTACTTTACATCTTTGCTTTTAAACGCAGTTGTTACTTGGGAAGCAAAAATGATTCAAAGACAGTTTCTACAATTACCTTTAAAAAAACAGAGGCTGTCAAAAAGTCGAATCGGCTGATCTTCCAGGCAGACCCAAGAGGAGAGTGTAGTTTCCTTTCTTACTAAGATCAGGAACTGAGGTGTCAGGGGAGAGAGCCCTGGGGTTCCCTCCCAAGCCTTCTCAGCTCTTCTGGAGACCACCCTACCTTCAAATGCAAATGTAAACGGTCTTCTTTAGGAAGTATTACTTCCCTTTTCAACCTCAAGCATCGATGCCATTTGTTAGAGGCCATTGCTATAATTGGACCGGGGGCTGACAATACACAATACGGTAGGCTGTTGTTTCATGGGTGTGGTTGCAAGGGTATCTACTCCCAGAAATTCCCACCGATCAGGTACTTTCCTTGGAGGAAGACATAGTTTTTCTTTGAATATGCAAAAAAGTATATATCTGAGAGCTTCATTAACCACTGCTCCGCTCTAGTTCCTTTTAATTAATTAAAGGATTAGCTCATTTTAATTAAGAGATCCAATTCCCATGGCCCCCAGTCAGGCCTCATCATCCCCGATTATTGCAGGAGACACCTCACTGACCTTCCAGGGTTGGGTCTCACTTGACCAGGTCAGAGTTAGTGTTCACATTCAGGTGTGCGAACTTCTACTTCTCTGGAGATGAAGACGAAAGTAAAGAAAGTGAAAAAGCTGAACCCTAACTCTCTTGACCCCAGAGAATTCTCCTCCAGAGAAGTAGAACAAAGATGTATCTGCGGGAGAAGGTCCACATTCCATGTCTTTCCAGTCAAGGCCTTCAGAATCTGCCCACCTTTGCAGCCTTTTGCTCCACCACAGGTGCCCTACGCCGAGATTACAGAAAATCATTGAACCTAAATCACTTTGCTCCCATTTGGTCATGTGGTTTATTTGACCTAGAATTTTCTTCCCTGCATTCAACTACTCCAGCCAATCTTACCACAGTCAAAATCCAACTGATTCTTCAAGACCCAGTCAAAATGCCTATTTCTTTACAAAGCCTTTTCCAACCTCCCCTTTTCTCCCCTTTCTCCATCATCCGCTGATGAATCTATTTTTCTAGACATCAATTAAAAGTGATGAAGAATGTGAAAAAAAAGTAAAAAAGTGTACAAAGCTGAACCCTAATTCTTGACTCCAGAGAATTCTTCTCCAGAGAAATATGACTTTCAATAAAAAAGACTTAGAAATGGGCATTTATGAGTCCCCCCAATTGGGTCCCACCTAGTTGCCTTTTTGTATGGCCCACAAGTCAACAAATCCTGTGCAGACACACAGAGCTTTCGTCCACTTTGTGGTGCCTCACTCAACTATGAATGGGCAGCCAAGGATCATCAGACATCAGAGGAAACTACCACAAAATACAGAGAACAAAACCCAACCAGCAAAACAAACAATGAAAAAGGAGCTCAGAAGAAACAGAGATAGTATGGGTACAGGGAGCAAAAGAGAACTTGGAAAGAACTGTGATAGTCTTATAGAAGATTTGAACAATGCTACCCACCAGTTGGACCTCAGGAACATTTATGGAATACTACACCGAACAACTACAGAATACGTATGTGAAAAAGGGTTCAGATTGGAGAGTCGGTGGGGAGACTACGTAGCCTACAGCTGAAGAGGAAGTTAATTGACTGGAGGTGTGGAAAACCAAAGTGGTTAACAGAAAGTTTTGCTAAGTTGTTTGCTATACGGCATGCAATAAAAGCCCTTTCCTCCCTCCCCTTATTAAATTCTCAGTATCATGTACATCACACCGTATGCTTTATACATTACTTTGTATTTCATTTTGGAGACAGGAAAATGTGTTGACAGAATATGTGGTTGGCTAGGGATGAAAGCAGGGCTTCCTGTGAGAAGTCAGTCGTACTTGGGCTATGGTTCAGTCCCATCCAGGACCTTGGAGGGAGAGGAGTCACTTCAGCTCAGATTAAACTGTCCTCCAAGAAGAGAGCCGGTGAGTGCCCTGGCCTGTGAGACTCCAGGGAGAGAGGAGGCCAGCCTGCCGCCATCAGGGAGGCCCACAAGTCCACCGCAGCAGGCTGATGGATGGTGTTTAAGCTGGCCCTGATGGAGGTGCCTAAGTCCTTGAGAAACTGGATTCTGTCCTGGAAGATTAGAGATCCACTGCAGAGATGAAGTCCACTCCCTCGCCCAGGGGTGTCAAACTCATTTTCGCCAGGGGCCACATCAGCCTCGAGGTTGCCTTCAAAGGGCCGAATATAATTTCAACTCCTTAACAGCTAAGGAGTAGTTACATTTATACAGTCCTAAAATTATGTCAGCCCTTTGAAGGCAACTGCGAGGCTGATGTGGCCCCCGGTGAAAATGAGTTTGACACCCCTGCCCTAGCCCCAGGCTACCCACTGCTGTAGGTTTACCTGGAGCCTGGAGTCCTCTTGTGGGACTGACTATCCAGAAAGTGCTGCCCAAAGCTATGGACACTTGGGAAGAGTATAAGGCCAAGGACTGCAGAGGAGACCTTGAGGTGTAGGTTGACTTTGCTGCAGAAATGCTGCAGACCTGGCAGCCCCAGAGGTAGAGAAGCAACAACTTAGCAGAAAGTTTGCAAGGTTCTGTTATTAGTAATTATATGAGGCCTCAAAACCACAGAGCCTCTGCAGTGGAATGTCTGCTGGCCCCAGCATAGGGTGCCACGGCCAGCTGCTGGGATCTAAAAGGCAAGTTTCTGACCGTACAGCACCAGGAAGGCCAAAGACCCCTCTGTAACAGACTCAAAAGACTTTGTGGCTACTCCTAGCTGTGTAAACACAATTTTGAAAATTGGGCTTAAGGGTGTGTTTATAGAAAAATAACAATAACAAATCCCCTCCCAAAACCTTAGACTTCACCAAGGAACAGGGAGGTTCCCAGAAGAAGTGAGGGATGGTGAAAAGGGATGCATTCAGGGGACATGGCCGAGCCATACTGTTCAGAGGCACCGATGTGGGGTGGGGCCGGAGACGATGAGGTTCAATTCTGACACTTGGAGTCCAGCCCTCCACAGGCTACCCGCCCTACCCCCACCCAACCTCTCTGCCTTACAGTTCCTCACTCCCTGGCCACCTTGCTGCCCTTACACACACCAGCTTATTCCCACCCCAGGATCTTTATACTCACTCTGCCCGCCTCTGGTTCATGGTCAGCCTCCCCTCTCCCTCTCCCAGGATCCTCTTGGATCCTGCTTCCATACTCAGCCCAGTTTTTCAGATTCCTTCCTGTCTGAGCACCTCCCCCCACCAGCCTGGCCAGGCAGGAACCCCCATGTCAAGACAGAGCTGTGTCTCCTGTCTCGTTCTCTCTTCCAACACTTCTTGCAGAGAACAGTTTGATAGATCAGTCAAAGGGGACAATTGCTTGCTCAGGAGAAGATATAAGTGTACAGAAAAGGATAATAGTTTTCTTAGGAACAGAATAAGCTCCTAGGAAAGACCTGCTCTTGTTGAGCCAAGGCTAAGTCTTTGGGGGTCAGCAGACCCTATGAGAGGCAAAGCTAAACAGCTAAACTGCTTGGCAAAAATGAAGGGGAGGTGCAGGGGCTACTTGAGAAAGAGGTTGAGAGGAAGACCCGGGGGAGGAGACCCAAAGAAGACAAAAGTACTAAAGGGTTGTTACGTTGTTTATCACTCTACCTGTGACAGAACCACCCTCCGCCATCTCCCCTAATGGTCTTCAGGGAAATCCAGACGGCCCCCTCCTGCTGCAGGAGAGGATGAAGGGCGGGGCCACGCACAGCTTACACAGCTCACTGGGATCCATCTTGGTGGAGGAAATTTATTTCCTTCATTTTCATCATTGACAGAATCCAAAAAAAATAAATACATTAATTTTTGAAGAATGTGACCTTTTGGTAGCATGTGACAGACAAATGAAAAAGAATCGACAGGTGAAATATACCACATGCTACGGAAGCTGAGCTAACAATAGTCATTCGCCCTCTGGAACGGTTTGCTAGGGTTGTTATAACATACTACAGACTTGGTGGCTTAAACAACAGAGATTTATTTTCTTAACGTTCGGGAGGCCAGAAGTCCAAGATCAAGGTATCATCAAGGTCAGTGTCTTCTGAGGCCTCTCCTCGCCTTGTGGTTGGCCATCTTCTCCCTTCATCTTTCCATGGTCTTTTCTCTGTGCGTCTAGTCCTGATCTTCTAAGATGATAGTCGTATTGAATTAGGGCCTACTCAAATGACCTCATTTAACCTTAATTCCCTTTTTAAAGACCCTACCTCCAGATAGAGTCACATTTTCAACACTGAATTTTAGCGGGCCACAAGCCGACCCATAATGACCTCTCTGCAGAGCAACTTCTTTCTGCCTACCTTATTGGAAAAGGCGGTTGCTATGTTCTAGGTCATAACACTGTTTTTGGTTCCTTTTCTCCTACCTTTCCCAGAGACTTCCCCTATATAATCCTCTTTCCAGAAACAAAAGCTCATTCTTCTAAATTTCCTATGACCACTCAGGACCATCTTTTCAGAAACAGACCTCCTGAGACATACATGCCTTCAACATATGCCACAAGCTGTTTTGTTTTGTTCTGAGTTGATTTAATCCTCTAGAAAAAGCCAAGAAACCTGGAACTTGTCCATTTTAGGAAACAAATGTCATCTCCTGTCTTTCTCCAGGCTGTCTAACCCACTGTGACTGTCTTTCAGCCTCTGTCCCACCCCTAATTCCAGCCTGTCAGCAAGGGCTTGGGAACTTGCCCAAGAACACCCTGGAAGAGTCCGTACCCAGCACCCTGCTTACTAGGGATGAAGAGAAGAAAGCAATTCTCAGGGTCAAGGGGAGCAGCCCCAGGAAGGAGCAAGCACAGGTGAAACAATTTTTTGATCAAAGCCCACTTGGTAGCCCCTAATTGAGAAGACAGAGCTATGCCTATAGCTCTAAAGAAAGGGTTCACCTAACACTTCTGGGAAACATCACCTGAATTAGGAGGATTTCGCTCTTTCCTGCCTTATCTCCACCAGTTGCCTTACAAGAAACCTACCCTCTAACCATCAGTAGTTATCGTTTCCTGACTCACTGTGCTTTCCTGGTTCTCTGCCTCAGCTGAAAACCTTCCTTCCGCCTGGAGTAGTCCACTTCCCTGTCCCAACCTGAACCTACGGAACGTCTATCCATTCATGAAGATCAAGTTCCAGCATTGCCAGAGGGCTTTATCGATCACCACAGATTGAAACAGTCTTCCTCACCTCTGAACTCTTAGAGCAGTTCATTGATTCCTCCTTCCCCTAAGAATTTGCCTAGAAATGAAAGAGGCCACCTGCCATTGGGGAAATACCCGGGCTTTGGTATGATGGTGAAAATGATACATATTTGGTGAGCATTATTTATGTGTCAAGCACATGCTAAGTGCATTTCTCATTTAATCTTCACACTCTCAGAAGTGGATATTACCATCAGTCCCATCTTGCAGAGGAGGGAGGAGCAATCGTGGGCAATTTTCACATAGCAAGCCATTGGATATCAGGATTCAAATGCAGATTTGCTGACTCTAGAGCCCAGGCTCTCAGCCCCTACAGCCCTGGTTTCTGAGATCAGTTATAACACCTACTAGCTTTGGGACTTTGCATAATGGCTTAAAATGGAATAATAGTACACATTGGGGATACCATGAGGATTACATGAGGTCACGTGTCTAAAGTCCCTTATACAGTGTCAACTCTCCGTAAAGGTTGTCTTGGTAAGTCACGGTGCATCTAATTGGTGAGCTCCCTTTCTAGAATGTCAGCTTCTATAGGGAAGGAAATGAGTCTTCTTTGTGCAGTGTTTCCCTCGGCCTCTGGCAGAGTGATTGGGGCATGATATTTATCAATTGAATGTGTCATTTATTTTCTTCCTGTATAAACTTTACAAAACAGAGCCTACCTGGGATGGATTGTAGAGAATCCTGGGCAGTGTTGAAGCACGGGCCACATGCCTTTTCTATCCCTAAAATTCCAATCTGGAAACTACGCATGGGAGATTTTCTCTCTTCTAACTACTCCCTAAATCCCATGAGGATCTTTTGCAATAGCTTCAGTATTTTGTCCGGCCCAGGACTAGAGAGTCAAACAGAGTGGCTAGCCGTCTTGGTTTGCCCGAGTCTGTCCCAGTTTTAGTGCTGAAAATCCTGCATTTCAGGAAACCCCACAGCCCTGGGCAAACTGGGACAGTTGGTCACCCTAGAGTCACACAGCAAGATTCCTGACAATAACGATGATGATAATTTGTTGAACCCTTACTGCATATCGGGCATAACGCAAATGCTTTCTGCGTGCACTCTCACCGAATCCTGCCTGCCGCTCTGCGAGTTAATGATTCTGCAGAAGCAGATGTAATAATAGTTCACAGCGTAGGTCTTGAAGAAATTCTTAGGAAAGGATTACGTTTCAGATAGAATCTAAATAATTTTCCATTTAGGGTTTTTTCCCAAATAGGGTTCCCCTCACATGTGGCTTTTGGAGGTGTACAGGTATTCATATTTGCTTTCCCCAGAAGTTGCAGAGGGAGGGACCAGGTTTCCTGTCAATTGCATTTAATCTCACGTACTCGACTGCAAGTTCTCTCACATACATCTCGGAGGTGCAGACTTACAGGGCAGCATGGGGCTGTAAAAGTGACTGTGCGAGCTGGGACTGCGCGGAGCAATCCTAACCATCAATGGGTAAACCACATTGGTTCTGTGATATTTAATGGTTTGGGTCAAAATATCCAAAAACCTTACTGCCAACTATAAATGTATAGGGAAATGAAAGATAGTAAAAATTAATATTTATTTAGTAGATGGCAATTCAAAACGTTAGAGACATTGAGAATGAAGTGTTTTAGTTCTTGTCAAAAACTCGCAGTGTGAACAATGCTTGTCTTCTCATCGTGTAACTTGCAACATGGAGCACTTTTTTCTGTGCCTGGGCCCATTGTCTTACACCTTTCTAAGTCTGAGTCGGTTTCAACATTCCCTCCTTTGTCCTTTCAGTGTTGTAAAGATATCTAAAAATTCCTTTAATGTGAAGTTTTTTGCCAGTATCACCTCCTCTGGGAAATTGTCATTCATCTTTTCCATCACCACCACCTGCCTCATTTATGTCGGTAAGTTCGCCTTAACTGAATTTCTCGGGCGGGATGTGTAGAACCTCTCACATTCAACTATTTCTATTTATGCTCAATTAGTGTTCACTTGCGGCGTTCCAGCACGTCCCTTTTTGTTTTCCTGTATCGCTTTCCTTTGTGTTAGCCAATGCCTTCTTCCGATTATCCATTTTTGTAAAATGTCACACGTGTTCTATCACCGGGAGACAAGGAAGCAATGCAACTACAGGCTGTGCTGTCTCTGTCGGCACCCAGTGACCAATCACCAACAGAGTTTGCAAGAAATGATGTGATCGCTCACAATCACATTGCCCATTGTCCAATGGGGACTCAAGAAATGAAGCATTGGCAGCAAAGCTTGCAATTTATTGTGTTGAAGCAATTGCCCACCGTTAATCTGTCCTGCAACTGAACTTTTTTACATTGAGTGATCCGGTGCTATTCAACCAAGTGATGGTAAACTGAAGTGAGCGCATATTGCAGCCCGGCCAAGAACAGACGGCGATACTGACATGTTTTACCTCTGTCTTTGCAGTTACAGTTCCCTTTAAAAAGAATCTGTTTCCTACCCCTGTGGATCATTCACCTCTCCTAAAGTTGCGGAATGCGAATGTGAACGGGGCGGGGGTGGGGACAGGGAGGCGGGGAAGGCAATACTTAAATCCTGTCTAGACCACCAAAAGATTGGATAAATGGATTATTTTCAGTTTTTGAAATGGAAATGTCAGGGAGCATTTGTTGAGTGCTTCTAGGTGCCAATAACTGTTAGGTACTTTAACAAAATTTTCAACCATCATAAGAACATATGGGGTAGGCAGCACTATGCTCACTTTACAGATGAGAGAACAACCTCAAAAAGATGAAGCAATTCAACCAAGATTACAGATCAAGCGGCAGTGACAATTTGAACACAGGTTTTTCTAATAAGCCCTTGCTTTTGCTCTTCCCTATTCTGCTTTCTCTAACATTTCAAATTATTACCCCTTCATTTCCTGCATGGGCTGGGCATCTGTAATCCCATATTGTAGAGTGCTGTTTGAGACCACTGGCATTGTCACCAACACAGTAGCTAAATGAATAGCTCTATGGACTTATCCCAGAATTTTGACACATACATTTTAAAAGGGAAAAGTCTCTTTTAAAAGGGGAAAAAACCTCCACAGTATCTCTAATTATTCCATGAAGTTTTACTGCTAGCTCAGAAGGAACCTGTGATAATATTTCTAAATTCTCAGAGGAAAAATGATAAGACAAAGAGCGTTTCTTTTTGGTTGTCGCCATGAGTGAAGAGCAGGTTCCCCTGATCTGCCTGGGCTACCCAGTTCCATCCCTGGTAGCCTGAATGAAGGACAGACACCTCATAGACATGGATTCAAAGGAGAAGTCCCCCGAAATCAGGTGACAGGAGATGGGACCCAAGCACCCCCTCCACCTCTGATTCTCAGACTTGGCTGCACATCGGAATTAGCTGATCATCTTTTAAAACTACAAATGCCGGGCCCATCCCCAGAAATTCCGATTTGATTGGCTCCAGGGCTGAAGCCTGGCAGTGATATCTTTTTAAAGTTTCCCTAGCAAGTCTAATATGTAGCAATGTTTGAGAACCACTAACCTAAGCAACCTAATAAGAAAAGTTTGCCATTGGTAATTAATAGCATTCAAAGTGTGTTTTTACTGGATGAAGTTACAGCTGTGAATGATAAGGGTTAACACACAAATGATTTAAATCAATATAAAAGATTTTTTTAGTTAAAGGCCATAGGCTGAAAAATAAAATGGCATGCAATTTACATAAAAGCACGCACAAGCAGTGGGGGGAGGTGCATTTGTGGGCACACGCAGACTGGTAAGTGTTCTGAGATGAGTAGATAGTCCACAGGACTCTGTCTTCTCTGTAAGAGAAGATACTGATGTGTTACTTTGTAATTAAGAATAAAGTTAGTTTTCTTAATTCATTGTTTTGGAGGTTCAGGGGGGGGGTTGTTTTTGTTTTTGTTTGTTTGTTTCTAAGGGAGGTGTTATTCATCTGAGCTCCCACCTCTGGGTGGAGAAAGGATGCTACAATAAGGGTGGACAGAGTCCTCAGACAGTTGAAGATAACATAGGAAAAAGGAAATCAATAAGAAGTAACTAAATTTTATCCCAGACTTTGGCATAGGCACAAAAAAGAAGTCATTCTTTTTCCTAAAAGAAAGGTCACTATGTGTATCTGTAGACTGTCTTTTTCTGAATCATTTCCCATATGTTTTGTGGGAGAGACAAAAACTGACTCCCCCCCCCCTACCATTGGGGAGGTTTTTGTTTTCATTGAGGCGCTACTTAAGTAACTACATAAAGTACAGGAAAACCTCCTGAGGTTGCAGAAGTGAGCAAAAATACGGCAAGGGCTTTTGTTGTAAATACATGTAATTTATACATAAATTATAGAAAAATGATCTAAAATGTTTAGATCGGGATGGCCAGAACTATGCAAGAAAGAGTACCTTGAAGACATTGTAGACTGCAGAACTGGAGGTGGCCCCAAAGAGAAGAAAAATCATAGTAAGAAATGCCACTTACTGAGTGGGCAAACCATTCTAGTTGCTATTCTAAGCACCGTACTTCAATGATCTCATTTTGTCCTCAGAAAGCAATATATTACAGTCAGCCTGATTCTACAGACGCAGATGAGATTAAGTAACTCACCCAAGGCCACAGGTCTAGCAAGAGGCAGAGGGGTTCTGTACCAAGGCCACTGCTCTACACTGCCTCTCAGCAGTAATGGCGGTGGTTCCCAGAGTGGGCATGGTGGAGGACCAGGCACCATGCCACAACAAGGGCAAAAACATCTCTACAGTCCGATCGACTAGGCAAAACTGGTTTCTTTACTGATGTATGTGACATATTAACATCAATTAAGAATCTGAACAAGATGGGGACCGTACAATTTGACTTTAGAGTTCTGTTTTCACAGTTCGTATTGTGGAGTCTGCTGTGGGAAAGGCTGGTTATGGAGACTGAAGAGTTTCCTTAGGGAGAAAATGAAATGAACCGTGTGGGGAGAGGTAATGATTGAGGGGACCTGGTGGTGACAGACCTATACTTGCCCCTACAGAGACTGGAGGGAGGCCCAAGGCTGGCCATGTGGAAGGTGAGGAGCTGGAAGGCGGCACAGAAATGGGGCCAGGCAGGGAAGCAAACACGACAGATCGAAGTAGCAGCTGTGGTCAACCTCAAGGGAGGCATCGGCAGTCAGCAGGTGGGCTGTAACTTGACCCTAGGAATGAAATAAGGACAAAGGCAAGCGTGGAGTTTCTAGAACAAGAACAGAAGTCGGGGTATGGTGTGAGGGGATAAGGTAGAGGATCAAAGCTGGTGCTTGAGGATTCAGTGAGGGCTTGCGTCCCACCAGCCAGAGTATCAGTCATTTCTCAGATCTCCCCTCTATCTGCCCTGGAGTTCCCAACCAGTCTTGCAGAGAAAATGCAGAGAATCTACCAGGAGCACCCCAAGACCATGTGAAATTTGAAAATGTGACCCATCTGGCTTTTCCTGAGCCTGTCCCTGAGGAGCACTGTATCATCCATCACTGAGTCCAGGTTCTCCTTGTCCCAGACTCCACCAGTGCCCTATGCCTTCCGGAAGGGTAGGTGCACAGCACCCGGGCCTTGTCGCTTTTCCTCTCTGTCAGCACATACTTGTTCTCACCATTGGAAGTCAAGGCCAAAAAAATCTGATTCAGTTACACCTGACTTACTGGCACTATTTGCTGGTGTGCACAGCAGATTTGATTCATGATAAGTCTATCAAAAAGGTCAATTTGGTGCTTTCAAGTGTGATGGGGGTAAGGGGGTAAGTAGGTGCCGCACTGTGTTTTAGCGAACAGGGTGGATTTTTCACAGAAGGAATCATTAAATTCACAGCTGGATTCCAGAGGAAGCCAGGTAAGAATCACACAGACACATCTGGAAGAGCCCAAGCCCTTTTCTTTTCCTGGAGCACCTCAGTAGGGTTTTGGAAATGCACGAAATATTTCCAAGGAAGTAGAAGTGAGCCTTCTATAACCTCTTCCTCTTTTCTCCCCGCTTCCTTCCCCTTTCCTTTTTTTTCATCTGCCCTTCCGTTGCCTTTGTACTAATGTAGGGAAGGGGAGCAAGACCTAAGCTGAATCAGCACTCTTCTACTGCTTATAAATTAGGGGGAAAATCCCTCTGTAACAGGTTTCGAATGAATGAATACATATCCAGGCCTCTGCTTTAACAAGGGCTCTAATTTCTGATAAAGGCAGAGTTTTCAGAGACCGTGGGACAGCCAAAGTGAGGAGATTTAAACTCCTGACAACCACCAGCCTCGCTCTCTGTCGTGATTACACCCCTGCTACCCTGATGCTGAGTCAGCATTCTGCAGACCGCAGTAAGGTCAGGCCTAGCTTTGCAAAGTGAAAGTGCTGAATTATATTGAAACTAGAAAAAAAGTAAACCAATCTTGCCCCCAAGTCTCTAAGTATCAGCTCTGAAAGTTGTTCTATCTAGAATTACAGTAAACTCATTTCAGAATGGCTGAAGAATATGGTATTCTGAGTAACTTACTCTTCCACCTAACTGCCAGTTACCACATTTACCGTCAGGCCCTTCTCCCATTCCCTGGCTTTGCCAGGCCTGGGCTACACCTCCTATGCTCCACCCCCTCGCAAGCCCAGACATAGCTCTGTGTCTTGTTGGGGCAAGAAGCCAGTGGCCTCAGAAACACCACGGTGGGCAGGACTTCGGTTGTGAAGTCAGGCAGAGCGGGATGGTGTGTGCCTTGGGTGTCTAGGAGCCTCTTGGTGTGCTGTCCACCTGTTCTGGAAGAGGAGGGTCAGGCAGGTCTGAGTTCAGATTTGGCCTTGGCCTTGGCCACACTGGCTGTAATGCTCTGGGCCACAGCCTCATATCCCAGCTGACTTCCAACAGCTAGGATACACTCACTGATGCCAGTTGGTGCCAACACTGGTCTAAACTTGACTTGAGTACATATGCACTGTTCTTTGACCACTGTGCCTTGGACCTCTTTCCCCAGCCTGGCCTCTGCAGCCACAGTAGACCCCAAGCCCCTCCCTATTCCCCGACAACTTGTCCCGCCTCCTCAGCTACCCTCCCAGCCCTGGCTCAGCTTTCTTCCCTCATGCCCAGGCCTGCTCCTAGATATCACATGCACTCCATGGATGTCTAATTCTCAAAGAATGGAAAACACACTTATGACTTAAATATTGTATATTGAGTCCAACACCTTCTGACCATTCCAAAGGCACTTTGGGATCTTAGCGAGCCATCTACACTGTTTCTTGAGTGTGTTTCACGAGGGCATTTGGAAGACGGAAAACCCAGGAGTTAGGAGAATGATCTAAATGGTACTGAACCCAAGACATCCCTGAAAATGGGTGACTTCAAGCAAAATGCTTAATTTCTCTAAGCCTCAGTTTTCTTATCTCAGAGGAACCATTATCCCTAACTCATGATGTTTCTGGGAGGATCATGTATATAATAGGACTTGATTAATTAAAATTCCCTAATATCAGCTTGACATTTCCACTTCCATAAATACAGGGATTTGGGCTTATTTAGTTGTTTACATCTTGAGCTGGGAATAAAAGTTTACCTAATTATCATTCTACTATAGAGTTCTGTTCATAGTCTGCCTCTCCTAACAGACTATTCGCTTCTTGAGGCAGGCGTTGGGTCTGGTTCTCACGTATCCCCACCGGTGCCAGCATCATGCATGCCATGGGAAGGTCTGTTGAATACATGACTTCCATCAGCTACATGACTCCCCTAGACAGGCCTGGGGGTCATGTCTCTAATTGTCACTCCTGGATGTCTGTGAGGGAGGGATGGTGCCAATCTGGCAAGAGTTACAATGAGTGGGGAGAAGTACTTCCCTCCCCTACTTCCTACTGTCAAAACCATTAAGACAGGGGAAGGACGTCAAGCAAATGTGGGCAAGGAATACAAAACCTAAGGGCCTTCCTGATGCTTCCTATTGCTATTCCCCATAATTATGCCGTGATCACGGCCCACTGAGCCTAGGCCTAGCAGAAGGACCAGCTGAGTGGCAGAGGGGCTGCTTTTTCCACCAGCCCAAAACTCTACCACTTGACCCGCCCTCCTTGAGGCACTGTGTCTCCAGGAAGCCTAGTTAAATGCAATACTGCTCTCTAAAATACAAGTTGGTAATAATGAGGTCTTCATTCACATGTTCATTGGTTCATACTCATTCATTCATTCTACAAACACTGGTTGAACACCTACTATCTCTCAATAATCGTGCTAGATATTGAAGAGGCTAAGTCTAGGCCTCAAAGAACTGGGGCTTCTGAGAAAAACAAAGTAGGAAATAGACAATAACAAAACAGTGCGATGAGAGCTAGAACAGAGGGAAGCACAGGGCTCCGAGAGCACAGAGGAGTCTACTCACAGGACAGTTAGAATGTGGAGTGGAGGGCGCAGCTCAAGAGGGTTTTGGGTAGGGTGGAATTTAACTTCTTGAAGGATAAGCAGGTATTAAGTGACTCAAGAAAGTGTGGAGAGCGAGGGAAATGTATTCAGCAGGACACACAGGGAAAAAGACATTAGCATATGCAAGAAAGAAAGGAGGGCCAGGAAGCAATAGATGGAAATCTGATGAGGATGAACCCAGAGGATGAGATCAAGATGTAAGTTCCAAACTCCCAGGGACAGAGAAAGGAATGGCCTTTGGTGGAGACTTGGAGGACTGGAAAGAGAGGTGGGAGGTGATATGAAGACTTCATCCACCTCTGCCTTTAGAGACAAAGAAGCTGAGGTCTGGGGATGGGAAATCATTACAGTCACACAGCAAGTGATTGGACATAGCCAGACCTGGAGCTGGTCCTCTGGACCTATAGGAGAAGAAATCAGCTTCTCAAAGTGGTATTGAGTTCCAAGCCCCACTCTGCTGGAATCCACGTTCTTCATAACTGATCAAAGACAGGGAAGAGAGCCAGTGGCCCATGCAAGGGGTGGTGGTGAAAGTTCAGAAAGACCCTTAATAAAAGAACTCTTGTAACTGCCCTCACAAAGCTTATTTGGAAGTCCTTTGCAGGCTTAAGAGTTCAAAGCCCAGACATGGTCTTTCTTGGTATCCTTGAGTTTATTAATTGAAAGTCCACACTGCCTCTTTTCCCTTGGAGATTCATTCTTTTCTAACATAGCTTTCACTATCCAAACAGATATTCCTGCTGCTGTTCATGCACCGTAAAGAAGCAGAAATCTAGATAGCATTTACTACTTGCAGAATTTTTCCTGCTCTTTTTTCTTTCTTTTTTTAAGAAGTTGTAGCTATCATTCCAAAAATTTATAAACATTGTGGTTGAGTAAAAAGTAATTTTAAGTAAAAATA
This sequence comes from Desmodus rotundus, assembly GCF_022682495.2. Lineage (NCBI taxonomy): Eukaryota > Metazoa > Chordata > Mammalia > Chiroptera > Phyllostomidae > Desmodus > Desmodus rotundus. The sequence continues at coordinate 158,385,319 of NC_071390.1, read as the reverse complement.
CATCTCACAGAACAGAAAGTGCATGTCCCTCAAGCCTTGCCTCTCTTTCCTCATACGAACAAACAATATGTAAAAAAAAATAGCAAAATATCCCTGACTGATGTGGCTTAGTGAGTTGGGTGTCATCCCACAAACCAAAAGGTCACTAGTTCAATTCCCGATCAGGGCACATGCCTGGGTTGTGGGCTGGGTCCTTATTTGGGGGCCTGCAAGAGGCAACCAATCAATGTTTCTCTCACAGATTGATGTTTCTTTCCCTCTCTTCCTCCCTACCTTCCCCTCTCTCTAAAACTAAATTAATAAAATCTTTTTTAAAAATAGCAAAATAGAGATGTCTGCATTAATATATTGCTGCTTCGTCCTATAATATTTTTTTCTTGTTTGAAACTAGGACTTCAGAAGACTTAGTTTCCTTGGCTCAACGAATTGTGAAGATTAATGTATATTCATGAATTCATTTATTCATTCACATAAGATCAGCTTCATTATTGGTTAGGCCCAGTGCAAAACGACAATGTGAGGTCCCTTGTTCAAAGTTACTCAGAATGTTTAAGACGGCGACAGCAAATCATTAAACCAAGCATTAAACTACCTTCCGAGCATGAGGCCCTGTGAGTCTGTACCAGTTGCACATCCATGCAGCCTGCCCTGCATCCACCAAATGATGGGCTGGGGCCTGGCGTACAGTGGAGAGCCTGACAGATGTGGTCTGTGCCCTCCCTCTGGAGCTCACAGAAGAAAGGAGTGAAGGGGATAATCATATAAGCTTTGATGAGGACTAAGATAACGGAAGCACTGGGTCCTCTAGCAGCTCCCTCATCACAGGTCAATGAAGAATTCCCTAAGAAAATGACATGTAAGCTAAGGATGGATGAATATCTAGGCTTTGGTCAGTCCAAGAATAGAAGGCGAAAGAAAGAGTATAAATAAGAGGCTGGAGAAAAGACTGGAGAGGATGGTATGGTTGAGGAACCACAAGGAAGGTACTGTGACTATAGCAAAGAAAACATGAGGGCTTGTGGCTGAGGGCAAGATGGAGAGGGAGGTGAGGACCAGCCCTGAAGGGAGGGAGGTTAGATTTTGTCCTAAAGGCAGTGAAAAGCTCTTCACGGATTTCTTAGGCTACTCTTAGCTGTGCAGTGGGACAGGCAGAAAATCAATGGTATTGTAATGGAAGAAAACCACGCTATCCTTCCTGGTCCTGATGAAGGGTAAAGGGAAAACAGGAAGTGAGCCTGCAGAGTTGCATTGGCAGGAAGTCCTGGTTTGATAAGTCCTTCAGCCTTAGCTCTGGGCCCTGATCTTACTACCTTAGAGCTGGTGCTTCTCTACGGTCTGATCAGCAGATCGGAAGTGTAGAAGAGGCAGATACTGACTTCCTCTTCTCTCACCAGAGCTCTGTCAGTGGAAAATGTGCTCTAGGAGTCCTGGCCTGTCCCTTAGCAACAGTGCTCACATACTTAGTATGCTGGCAATCAGTGTTCTCCGTGAAGGCTTCCCAGACCTATTCAGTACCCAATGTGCCTACCGGCAGGGGCATGTTTACCAGTCTGCCTTCCCTGCCACACTAGGAGCTGCTCAAGAATAAGAACTACATCTTACTCATCTTTATGTTCCGGCTCCTCAAAATGTAGGCAGTAAATGTATTGGTAAATTGAATTAAATTACACTAAATATAGTTATACCTAGAGTACACTATGCATTTAGTCTTTGGGGGGAGACTGAACTTGAAAAACTATTAAACGTAATTTTTATAAGAAAATAAACCTTTTGAGCTCTGAGTCCTTGGCTTTAAAATACACATTTGGGGTCTGCTAAGTTTCTAATTCTTAGGCTGTCCAGAAATGGTCAAAGCATGTGTCCATTTGGTTATAAGCTTTTTGGAAGACAGGACTATGTGTTTTAGACTTTGATCTCCCATGGGGCATGGCATATATGTGGCCCATTAGTCAGTGAATGTGTCGCTCACGCACAAACATACATGTATGTTTTTTGCACCATTAAAGGGTTTAACAGGTACTAATTCAGGTAGTTTGCTTTGTTTAAACATGCAATAAAAGTCTACACAGAAAAGCACACCATAGTACACATGATACATATCAAAGGCATGCACATGTGTTCTTATACATTAAAAACCATAAAAGTAGATGATAAATCAATTATTTAGTAGAAGCACTTCTCCATGTGATGTTTAATAGAAAAATATATAAAAAGGGAAATGGGGGATGAAATGCTACATATCTTCAAACTTTAAAAAGAAGTGTGAAATGATTTAGATAAAATGCTATGACTGTAAAATTGATTCAGAGAGGACATATTCCAAAATAAGTGAATTTCAAGAAGTGTGGTTTTATGGTCTGACATCAGAGAAATAGTTGAACAAATGAAAGAAGAGCCCTGTCGGGAGGGTTATTGAAGATCCAATGGGAGGTTGGTTGGTGAACCACTTGTGCATAGAGAGCCAGCCAGAAAAAGGGGGCGGAGTTTCAGAGGAACTAGACAGAGCTAGGATATTCACAGATGTGTTTGAAGTTCTGCTGAGGTTTTGTTCAGAGCCAGTTCTAACATTTAATAAAAACGGATGCAATTTTTCTTATACTCTTTTGTGCCTAGAATATAATCCCCCATCTTGTCACTGACCAAGTTCTCCATCTTAGGGAATCCCTCTGCTTCTCTCCTTCTGTCCCCAGAATCCGCAGTTACCAACAGACTCGGCTGAGCTGCTCCCCAACCTGATACCTTGCCCCTATCTCTCCATCACCATAGCCTTGCAAGGACCAGTCCAACAGGCCCTTTGCACACCGGCCCTCCGCTGGAAGACAAACACAGCCCTGCCTCTAAGCTGGAAGAGACCGACAGGCCATCTGAAAGAACGGGCCAGGAGACTCACAGCGACTCCCGGACACCACAGAGCAGTGTCAGTCACAAAGCCAGCATTAGCCCAGGAACGGCAGGAACAATTGGCTCCCTGAAGGGAGTGTTTAAAAATTTCACATATTTGCGATTGAACTCTAGACCACTCACTCGAAAAGGTAACTTTTAAATCTACCTGGTGCATCTATTTCCCTAATTGGTGGGAACAATTGTAATGTTTCCTTGTCGTGACTAATCTTCATCCAGGCATTCACATGATTTTTATATTGGTGTAGTCAGTGCATGTGCTGCTTCTGCTACTTCTGCTTCATTGGAACGATCATATGCAAACACTTTCCCAGCTTTTCTAGAGCAGGACTGTCCGGTAGAACTTTCAGTGAAAATGAAAATGTTCCACATCTGCGTTTGGCTGGTTGGTATTACCCACATGTGTCTCTTCAGCACCTGAAGTGGGGCTACTGTGACCAAGGAACTGAATGGTGTATGTATTTAACTTTAATTCATGCAAATGCAAATTTAAACAGCCACCCGTGGCTCAGGACTCCAGTACTGGCCAACACAGTTCTGAAGAGTCATCGCATACGTGTTTCTTCCCGTGGATACATGGTATTTTATTGTATTGATACCTTGGCTTATTTTATTGTTTCTCTGTCCTTGGACAGTCAAAATGCTTTCATTTTTTTGCCATTACACTAAATACAACCTTCTATACAGTTATATATACATTGCCATAAAACTTGTAGCTCATATGGCATTTTTCTTCATTTAATTTATTTGTTTAGTTAAACCTTCTGCAGATGAAATTACAACTGGATAGTCTTTTGACTGAGGCATCTCCAGAATTCCCAGAGCTCCCTGCTGTCTCTCTTACGCTCCCATGGTATACCCTTGGGGGCAAGAACTCCGTCAAGAATCCAGACCTTCTGTTTCTAAGTCCTCTGACGTGGCCTCACTCTCACCCCTTTGCCCTGCTCCCCCATTATGCCTCATTCATGTTTCAAGGCTTCTTTCCCCCAAACCAACTTCATCTTTTTTTATTATTTTTAGGAGTAAAGACACAAGTCATTTTGATTTAAGGGATTTGCTGCTAATGCAGACAAAATAGAAAACACGGGGATGTTCTAAAAGTTCAGAGTCTGGGGCCTATCCCACAGCCCCAGTCCCAATTCCCTGCTCCTGTCTGGGGAAGCTGAGGGGTTGCCAATGCAGGGTGTGAAGCCAGAGAGGTCTGGTGACATTAGTTTCCCTGGACAACCTCTGCTTGCCATGGTACTTGCCATATTTTCCTAGACCCAGCCTCACATGCCACAGTCCTCTCCACAGACAGGATGCTGAACAAACGCTGTGGAGGGAATACACACTCAACCCCATCCCTTAGAAGGGATGAGCATATCACTCTCCAGATCACTTTAATGGTGAAAGCTGCAAAACCTGAGCAATTCCACCCAAATCTTCAGGTCAGACAATGTCAAAAACAAAGCCAGCACTAAAGGGACATAATAGGAACCACAGAATCATGAGAACCTAGAAAGAAAACACCATGTAATGTTCCACCAAAAAAGGAGGAATGGAAGAAATAAGGAAGTTTACCACTAGATTGTATAAGATAATTAAGTTAAAGAGGTACTTTTAAAAGAGTGAATGAGCACAGACGTGATAAACAGAACGTTAGGCAGACCTCAAAAACTCAAGGCAGCTGTCTTTAGAAACAAAGACAGCTTGCTGCAGTTATTGGTTCATAGATGGGCCAGTCAGAGCAAAGGTCAGGATCATTTCAGGATTTCAGGATTCTCGTGCTGGTACCCTTAGACAATTATCATGTGGGGAACCACACTGAGTTAGCCCATGGAAGAGAGCAGACCTTCCTGAATGAGAACCCTGATCAAACCAAGCCTGAAGTCCACAGACCACTGGAATTTTCCATTGCATTATGTCCTCCATGACTGGAGTTTACAGCCCTATGGCATGCCCATTGTGAGGCTCCTAGGTGGAGAGCTGGTCCAAAGAAATCAACTCTTGCAGAGTTGATCATTTAGAGGAAATTCCCTCTTTCATAATCTGTGGAAATTGAGCATTAATTCAGGAATAACAATACACTGGGAACAGGAAGGGAGGGTATTGGGGAACTCAGTTGTAATCTGCCACTTGATCAAGTTATTTGACCTTTGCTGGTGTCAGCTTCCTTATTTATAAAATAGGGATGTTGGAAAAGGTAAGTGGTTTTTAAACTCAATTTTGACCGAACAAGTTATTTTAAACTTCACTTGACAACATGAATTAATTGTTACCAGGAATCCCTGTGGAGACCACAGATAAATGTGGAGGTGTTCTAGTTAAACCAGGGTGGAAGCTGGAGCCTATTGACTCAGCTTCCCTGCATCCCTCCAAGGCAGCCCCAGAAACACGCCCTGGGAAGTCCTGGTAACACGCCTGAGGCCTTTGGACTACAAGTACCCCAACTTTCCTTCTAGCTTGGACATTAGGAACAGTGAGGTGCTGGATATAAAGGTCCTTTCTTCCAATTGTTCCCAGTCTTCCAGCCTCTGCACCCCACACTTCCATTTAACTTTTAAGCTATATTAATATAGGCTCAGGTCAAGATGGCAGAGTAGGTAAATGCAGCTGGCACTCTCCCATGACTACATCAAAATTACAAAACTACAGAGCAATTTCATTGCCTGAAATCTAGCTGAACAGAAGTCCCATAACTAAGGTTATACAGAAGAAGCCGTGCAGAAACTGGTAGTTGGGGCAGAGATACAGAACAGGTTGGTCTCACACCCATGTATGGCTGTTAAAATCAGAAGAGATATCTCAACTTCCAAGGTCCCCCTGAAGGAGTAAGGGGTCTCAGCACCACACCAGGCCCGCCAGCCCAGATTCCAGTGCTGGGAAAAGAAGTCCCCATAACTTCTGCTTGTGAAAACCAGCAGAGATTGTGACTGAGTGAGACAGAGGACTCCTGAAGTCCCAGGCATTCCTCTTAAAGGGCCTGCAAACTTACTCACTGATGGGCACACGAGCACTGGGACAGCAGCTCAAAAGGCACTGGAGTCATATGGGGAGAAACTGAATTCTCTGGCTTTGGGGCAAGTGCTGGAGGGGCAGCTTTCTTCCAGACAGAAGTGCAGGCAGAAACCATTATTCCTTTGCTGAGGCCTCCCTTTCAGGTACAGGCTGATACCATATCTAAGTCTCCATCAACCTGGTTAACACTGTTCCCCCAACCCTGGTAATTCCTTAAGACCCACAACCCACCCAAATTTTGGGCCCACCCAAGCCTCTTCCAGTGGCTTTTCCATAAAAACAGCCTGTCTTAGCTCATGTTGTGGACTTTCCAAAAACCTCTCAAAGGTTCACAAACCCCAAACAAGCAGCATCTACCCTCAGCATTCCCTGTACCTCTTGCTAAGTGGTCCCAGGCCCAGCACTAGCGGCAGCCAAGCACAATTCACAGCTTGGCCACTCCCAGGCACCTCCAAGGCCAGCACAAGAAGCAGACATCTTCAGATTGCTTTGTGGCTCATGTGATGCCCCTTGGCAGGGCACAGGTGATGGCTGACCTTGGCCTGTACCTCTCAGGAGCCTCCAGAGGAGTGCATCTGGTGGCCAGATTCTGACCACACTGGAGCACCATCCAACCACCTCCATAACTGACACACTTAAGCAGTGGACTCAGTGGGCACCAGAGCCTCACTGAAGCAAGTTCTGCTCCATGGGATTGACCCCTGCACAGCAGTTCCTCCTCTGTAGTCACAACCAGTCCTTCTAGGCAATCAGCCTGGTGGTCAATCCCGCCCTGGTGACCACAGAGGCTGCACCAGTGGGCCCTACAGGACACCTATGACATAAGGCCACACTACCAAGACCAAGAGACATAGCTGATCTACCTAATACATGGAAACAAACACAGTGAGGCAGCCAAAATGGGGAGACAAAGAAACATATCCCAAATGGAAAAACAGGAAAAATATCCAATAGAAAGAACTAAATGAAATGGAGATAAGCAATCTACTAGATTCAGAGTCAAAACAATGGTTATAACTGGAGGAGCTTAGTGAGAATGTCAATGGTATAAAAAGGACATACAAACCAGAAAAAATAACCAGTCAAAAATGCATAACACAATAACTGAAATGAAGAATACAATAGAAGGAAGCCCTTGCTGGTATAATTCAGTGGATTGAGCGCGGGCTGTGAAACAAAGGGTCGTCAGTTTGATTCCCAGTCAGGGCACATTCCTGGGTTATAGGCCAGGTCCCCAGTGTGGCCCAAGTGAGAGGCAACCACACACTGATGTTTCTCCCCCTTTCTTTCTCCCCCACTTCTCCTCTCTCTAAAAACAAGAAATAAAATCTTTTTAAAAAAAACTTATCAAAATCGGTGAATTAAAGAAAAAGAATACAATAGAAGGAAACCACATCAGATTAGATAAAGCAGAGCACCCAATCAGTGATTTATAAGACAAGGTAGCAGATAACGCTCAATCAGAACAGCAAGTAGAAAAAGGAATTTTAAAAAGTAGAAATAGTTGAAGGTACCTCTAGGACAACATCAAGCACAACAACTTCCACATCACAGGGGCACCAGCAGTAGAAGAGAGCAAGGTATTGAGAACATATTTAAGGAAATAATGACTAAAAACTTTCCAAATCTGGTGAAGGAAAAAGACACACAAATCTAGGAAGCACAGAGTCCCAAACGAGATGAAACCAAAGAAGCCCACACCAACATGCATCATAAAATGCCAAAGGTAAAGACAGAGAGATTCTTAAAAGCAGCAAGAGAAGAGCAGCTAGTTATCTACCAGGGAGCTCCCATACGACTGTCAGCTGATTTCTCAACAGAAACTTTGCAGGCCAGAAGGTAGTAGCTGGAAATATTCAAGGTAATGAAAAACAAGGACTTAAAACCAAGATTACTCTACAAAGCAAAGCTATCATTTAGATCTGAAGGACAGATAAAGAGCTTTCCAGACCAAAAAAATAGAGCTAAAGAAGTTCATCACCACCAAACCTGTATTACAAGAAATGTTAGAGTTTTTCTTTAAGAAGAGGAAAAGTAAAAAATGTAAATAATGAAATAGCAACAAATACATATCTATCAATAATTACTTTAAATGCAAATGATTTAAAATCAAAAAATGCTCCAATCAAAAAATGTAGGATGGTTGCATGGATAAGAAAATAAGACCCTTACATATGCTATTTACAAGAAACTCAGTTAAGATAGAAAGACACACACAGACTGAAAGTAAAGGAATGGAAAAAGATATTTTATGAAAATGAAAGTAAAAAAAATAGCTGCAGTAGCAACACTTATAACCCACAAAATAGACTTACAAAGGCTATAACAAGAGACAAGGAAGGACCTGGCAATTCTACTTCTGGGTATTTATCCAAAGAAACCCAAAACACCAAATTGAAAAGACATACACATCCATATGTCCACTGCAGCATTATTTACAAGAGCCAAGATATGGAAGCCACCCAAGTGAGTGCCCATCGACAGATGAACAGATAAAGAAGTGGTGCATACAAACAATGGACTAGGAGTCAGCCATAAAAAAGAATGAAATCTTGCCGTCTGTAAGAACATGGGTGGACCTAGAGGGTATAGTGCTGAGTAAAATAAGGCATAAAGAGAAAGACAAATGCCGTATGATTTCACTTATATGTGGAATCTAAAAAAACAAACAAGCAGAACAGAAACAGACTCATAGACACAGAGAATATTGTGATGGTTGTCAGATGGGAGGGGAATTGGGGGAATGGGTGAAAATGTCAAGGGATTAAATACAAATTGGGAGTTGCATTATAGTCATTAGGATGTAAACTACAGCACAGGGAATTCACTATTGTACTAATTATGTACAGTGTCAGATGCATACTAGATTTATAAGGGTGATCACTTTGTGCGTTACATAAATGTCTAATCACTGGGTTGTACACCAGAAACTAATATAATATTGTACTTCAGCCGTAATTGAAAAATAAAAAAGTATTTTTTAAAAAGCTATATAGATATATACTTTGGAAGAGAAAGCTAAAGAATATGTAACTCCAAAAACAGTAATTTGCCTTAGATGTTAGAACATGTCAAGTCAAATACTTGCCTAAAAATGAATAATTTAAAATTTAATTATAGCTACTAATAACCAAAATTCAGTATTCCAGGTCTGCCACTCAATGTCTTAGTCCATTTGGGCTGCTAGAACAAAATACCACAGACTGGGTGGCTTATAAACAAAAGAAACTTATTTTACAGTTCTGGAGGCTGGGGAGCCCAAGATTAAGTGTGTGGTGAGGGCAAGCTTCCTAGCTCAAGACAGATGTCTTTTCACTGTGCCCTCAACTGTGGGGAAGGGACAGGGATCCTTCTGTGGACTCCTTCCTAAGGACACTAGTTCCATTCGTGAGGGCTCCACCCTCACAACCTAATCATCTCCCCAAAGCCCCACCTCATAATACTGTCACTCTGGGGTTTAGGGTTTCAACCTATGAACTGGAGAGACACAGACATTCAGGCCATAGCACACAACAAGGACCACACATCGTTTGGGGATCTTCAAGGTAACTAGTCCTGATTGCATCAAGGTGCTCAACAAGGTCATCAGGGATCCCAGTGTTTCCAGCTCTGCTACACATTCTTAGCAGGAGGCCCGTTTCCATCCTCAAATGAGTTGTTTTCTCTGGGCAAGATACAATAGCTACGCCCTATCGTCCCATTCCAGGCAGGGAGATAAACGATGGACAAAGGGTCAAAAAAGAACTTTCTCCTTTAGAAAGGCTCTGCCCTTCAGATTGGGACTGGCATTCTCCCGAGGAACTTCCACCTACTCAGTATGCCAACCAAAAATCTGACATGGCCACCTCCCACTGAGAGGTGGTTATAGAGAAGAACAGTAGGAGGGGTTGGCTGACCAGCAGAGGTGGAGACGGCTGCAGAGCTGATGCACCTGAAGGCAAGAGAGGGGACTTCAGCTTCTAGGAAGTCTCTGCCTCCCTCAGAGAAGCGGGAGAGACAGGAAACAGTTCCTCGGGAAATCATGGTGAGTTTCCCCTGTGGTTCTAGGTTGACCTCTGCTGGGGGCAGAGACAGATGGGGGAACTTTATCACTCACTCCAGATGTCCCTTCATGGCGAGGCACACACCTGGGTAATGTGTCTGTCTGTCTCTGCCCAGTCTACCAGCGGCTTCCTTCATCAGGCAGTTCACAGGCGCAGGCCCTGTGTTGACCACCTGCGGTCATTAGCACCTGAACTTGAGCGTCCAGTGTTAGGAAGCCCATCACTGGCCTCACACCTAAGCCATGTCATAAACAGCATTTATCAGTAATAAAGATGATATTTTCATCTTCTTTTGCTCTACTCCTCTATTTTATCTCTGAATAAGTTCTGAACTCAGGCAGCGAAAAGAGGCGTTATTTACTAAACCTCCTCTCTGCATGTCTAACTAGTGCCTAGAAAAGAGTGAGAGCTTAATAAATACTTTGTCAGATGGAAAATGTTGGGTCGTTCCTCCAAGACTTCCATGGTTATGTAAATTTATATTCCCAGAGATGCAGATCAAAGCAAATGGCAGGTATGTAAAACCTCTGAAAAGTAACAAGAGTGTAGGATTATACTAGTATTAGTGCTACTGAGATGTCCAGCACTGTACTTGGAGATTTTACTGAATGAATGAATTTTCACAATTACACGCATTCCAGCTCAGACTTTGGCACGGTGCAAAGGAGAGAGTCGGCAGCTAGGAAACTTGTCCTCTTGTGGCTTCTCGTCAGTGGTTAAATAATTAAATAATAAGTTAAACAATGGGAAAATAATTAACAAGACAGCATGAAACCATGCCTGTTAGAGTACTCCTTGGTAGCAGAACCCACTTCTCATGCTAGTATTAAAGGCAAGACTGACCCTTGCATAGCAGACAAATTGTAATGTCAAGCTTTTGCTTTATGTCATGTTAGATTTGGAGCTCCAATTTGTTTTGTGAAATGTCTGACTGTATCTAAGCATCACTTAATGGAGTTCTTCTGAGTTGATTTTTTTAAATGGTATGACCGTTATTGGATACAAAAATATAAAATTTTGGTATTCACACAAATTGTGGAAAAGCAGAAATTGTTATTTGGACCTTTCCCCTATTTATTCTCCTTCTTCCTGAGCACATGTCTGGCACACAGCTGCCCACAATGAAGGCTACATTCCTAGCCTTCCTTGAGGACAGGTATGACCTGGTGACTAGCTTCAAACCAAAGGCCTGAAATAGAACTGGTGTGTGAATTCCTACTTCCTAGAATGCAGATGTGATGACTGGTGCTCCAGCAGCCATACTGAGCCATATGGTGATTTCAGATAGAGAAGCCACAAATGGGCAAAGCAAGAAGACAATTGAAACCTGGCCCCCTAATGCCATGGCATGCCACACAAACCCTGGATTGACTGTCTTCAGAGCCCTTAAACAGAAGGGAAAGGGAAAAACTAACCCACTGTAAGTTTTAGTTTTGTGTTATTTGCATGTGATTCTAATGAATAAATAGGCAAGTCTTTATAGTTACATTTCATCCAAACAGGTTCTGAACTCAAAAATTAAAGGCTGGCTTTACACTAATTAATTAATTAATAGTTATAATACCAGATAAGTTACTCAATCTCTGCACATTGCAAGTGCCTCATTTATAAACTAGGGATAATAAAAGTACAGACTTCTTATGCTAGGATTAAATGAAATAAAGCAAGTTAGCACTTGGTAGAGTATCTGGCACACATAAGTATTAAACAAATATTAGCTATTAGAATTGAAGTTGATGATGAATAATAGTAACTACTAACATTAGCCAAAGTGAATACGCTTTCAACGTTATTCATGCACATTTTACAACGTTTTGGGTAGACCATCATTTTTCAAAGCATTGGATGATGTTCACATTTCTCCTAAGACATCGTAATTTTAATCTATGGGTCAGTTAAAATCCTGAGATGAAATAGCCACTATTTCTACAACAATGATATAGTTGACATTCCTTTTAAAATAGGTAATGGATTGTAAGAAACCTGGGGAACAGGGAGCGGTTTAAACCACATTTGGCTGGCCTAGACTGCTGAAGCCCCTGGAACTCTTTGTTATAGAATCTCTGAGCAATTGCGCTTGAATTGCTGGAGTCGGACATTTGCCTGGTTGTTTATGGGGAAATGGTAGAACTTAAACATAAATGAAGACCCACAAAATGGACTGTTACCATTGATCCTCAGGTTGATAAGAGAAGGAATTAAGGTGGTTAGCAAAAGGAAGCAGTGTGTCACAGCAGGAAGAAAATCTCTAACTGCCAAGTGATATGCCGTGTGTCAGCTTCAAGATCTCCTGGGTCTTCTCTATGAATGACAGAGACAACTCCCAAAACAGCAGTGCTTGACAACACCCAGAGACAACTAAAAACACTCTGGAAAACTGAGGGAAACAAAGATACCAGTGGAAGGATATGGATTCAATGTTATACTTACATGTAGAATATTTAAAATGCATAAAAAGAAAGCTCAGTCGCTTACTATTATTCATAGTCATAATATTTTTAATAATAATATATTGACTAGGCAATACTCTGAAAGTATCCACAAGGAAGGAATCCCACCTAAAATTGGGTTAACTTTCAGGCTCCACCCTAGTTCCTAGACAAGCATAACTCAGTCTCCAGGCATTAAATCCAGGATGGGAAATACACACAAATCCAGATCAATGACCGTGGCTGCCTGGAGCTCTATGTTAATGATTGTAACAGTTTGTCTTGACTCTGTAAGAAAGAATGCTGTGGTCAGTAAGCAATGTCTACACCAGTACAGGACAGAGACAGTTGGTCTCTGCTGACTGTACTTCATGGGCTCTCAGTCCAGTACTGTGTTTCTGGTCCTGCCAGACCCGATACACCAAGTCTCTCACAGCCAAGAATCTGCCCTCTTCCCCTGGGCCTGGGTTCTCATCTTGGCAACCTGCTTAGTCACACCAGTCTCTCTAGAATGGAGAGACAGAGTATTCATTGCTCGCCAGTGATACAAATCCAAACTGGCTACAAGCAGATAAAATAGGATGTACCTGTCACCTAACTATAAAGTCCAGGACACAACTGGTATCCAGCACAAGATTCAGAAGCTTCATCATATTCATCAAAGATCTGTTTCTCTCTCCTCCTTTGTTCATTTCTTACACAGGCTTCCTATATGCAGAAGGTGAGATGGCCACCAGCCACGCCAGGTTCATCACCCCCCACCTCAACAACCACAGTGGAAGGTACAAATCTTTTCTCATGGTCCTTGAAACAAAATCCCAGGAAGGAGTCTGCTTGTCCCAGATTCAGTTACATGGACACACTGAGACCACCAAAGCCAGGAGGACTGCACACTCTGATTGGCTAGGTCCAGTTTCAGCGTCTATCCAGGTAGCTATCTGCAGGAAAAGGGCTCCGTGAGACAGGTTACCCGAGCACAGATGGTTTCTTAGGAAAAAGTTCCCACAAACATTGAGGATCCAGAAATGACCTTAAAATCATTCATGGTCACAGATCCTGAGACACTCTTCACCTACCAAGGTCCACGCATCCCGGGGTTAGGAGACTTTTCACAAAGCTCCTCAAGTGATTCATCTTGATCAACCAGGTTTGGAAATCCTGGTGAGGGTGCAGAAGGAGTTCTCATTCCATAGAGAGTTTCCACAGGGAGGTTTTATTCTTCTTGCAGCAAAGAAGAGCATGTTTCAATTTTCCAGAGGGAGAGAGACTTCTTCTTTAAGGAACAAGATCCAGAAGACATGAACCAGAGACGTGACTTGGCACTCACACGACTTTTGTGGAGGGAACATTTGTCAACCTGGAAGGAAGGCTGAGAGGCAGAGTTTGCTACTGGCAGCCTCTCAGGGATGAGAAGGGGGAAAAGTCCACTAAAATAGACTCTCCACCCCTGCTTTGCGTCGGGACCCTGAAGGAGAGCAGCCTGAATGCAGGGATAAAGTGGAGGCAAATCACCCCCCGCACAGATTGCGGCCCAGTATTATTTACATCACCTGGGGCTCAAACATTTCCCTCAGTGCACGCTGGGAGAAAGTGGATCCCAGATCATTAATCCACTCACACGCTGTAGAAACAAACAACACTCGTCTCATGATAAAGATAACACTATCCTAAGCCTCAAATTATTCCTTTAAGATTTAAAAATAAGATGGCTAGGACACAATCAAGAATAACTAGGCACATGTATGTGACAAAACACCATGAGTAGGAACAAGCAGAAACAACAGACAACAGAAACAAACCCAGAGATACTCCAGATTTGAGTGTGACACAGACAATAAAACAACTATGCTTACTATGTTAAAAGAGAGAAAAGATAAGCTTTAAAAGTTTGGCAAGCATCTGTAAACTATAAAAGTGACACTGTGAATTTGAAAAACAATAAAATAGAAATTATAGAACTGAAAATAAAATGGCCAAAATTAAGAACTCAGGTTTCTAACTCAGGACAAATTTAACAGTAAATTATACAACGTAGCAAAGAATTGGTGATACATAAAAAGAAAATACCCAGCCCTGGCCAGGTGGCTCACTTGGTTGGAGCACTTTCCCATACACCAGAAGTTTGCAGGTTCAGTCCCTGGTCAGGGCATGTAGGGCAGGCACCTATCGATGTTTCTCTCTCTTCCTTCCACTCTCTCTAAAGTCAATAAAAATATCATCAGGTGAGAAATTAAAAAAAAAAAAGAAAGAAGAAAAGAAAAGGGAAAAACATGTCCAGAATGCAGCATGGAGAAGCAAAAGGTTGAAAAGGGAAAGAAGACACAGAGGATACGGGGAAAAGTTCTAATGCGTGCTCATTTGCATTACTGATAGTCACAAAAGGACTATCAATAAGTTCTTCATAGAGTAAAGGCATATCATCATGGAACTGGAAACATTGTAGAGAGAAAATAAAAATTCCCAGAGCTGATGAGTTACAAGTCCTCAAATAACAAAGGCCCATCAATCACAATTTTTGTAAAAAATTTCTATATTCCTAAAAGGTACCTCATCTAAAGGAGTGTCACACCCAATCCACTGTTCACTGTTACAGCCAAGTGCACCTTTCCCTCTCTTCACACTGGTGACTTTGATTAAACATTTGTTTATAGTCTTATAAACACGACTAATCATTATTACCTAGTTTTTAATAATGTAGAAAATATTTAAGCGCTAATGAAGATTTTTTAAAATGCACATGATGCGAAATTGTATAGCTATTGTTTGGTTATAATGCATTGAAAAAGCGCAAGGTATGGAATCAAAATAGACACCTGAGTACTCATGAATACTATTCTGTACCAGCCAACATCTCTAAAAATGACAGAAAAGGGGGAGGGAAGGTCAAATCCATGCTAGTGCTGTAAAAAGCAGGCTGTCATCCAATTAGAATTTTCCAGTACTGCTTGCAGTGGAGAAAGCACAGAGGGCTAAACCAACTCGGCAGTGTCCATGCCGAACCATCGGGGGAGGCGGGCGCACGTGCAGGAGTGGCCACCAGAGGCTCTGGACACTGAGGGAACAGCGACAAGGAAAGGAGGGAGCTGTGAGGCAGCCGTGGGGAGATTGTAACGAACCAATCCTGGTCGTCAAACTGGTAGGTCCCTCTGCTCCATCAAATAGTGCCAGGAAATAAGCTGGCAGGTTTCTTCACCTTGGGCTGGAATAGTGAGTGAAAGCGCTTAGGTGGAAGAGGCAGGAAACAGCTGCAGGGAGTTGGCAACACCCAGAAGGAACAGGGCGCCTTAAGTCCAGAGGATGAGTGACAGGCATTCCCCACTCCCCACCGAGGCGCCGACTCACCCACACCCACTGGAGGTAGGAAGCACATCCATAAACAGGCACAAACCAAGTTTTCTCTCTTTTTTAATATAGAACAATTTCAAACATACACAAATTCAAGAGAACATTGCTAACAAGCAATGCCCACCTTCAACAACTACCCACGTTCTGTCATTCTTGTTTGATCTCTGCTACCACTCCCACTACTTTTAATTTTTTCTGGAGTAAAGCAAATCTCAAGTATCACATTGTTTCACTCATAAATACTTAATTGACTCTCTAACACATAAAGGATTTTAAAAATCCATGAACAAATTACCACACCCAAAGGAAATGACAATAATTTATTAACATCATTTAATAGCCAGTTGTGACAAATTATATTTCTTTCCAAAATGGTTGCAGCAACATCCTCCACCTTCTGCAAAGTGAGCTGGCCACGCCCCTACCGAGTGGTGACGTCTGTCCCCTCCATTTGAGTCTGGGCCAGCCTTAGTCTCTCACAGAACAGTGGCCCATGGGAGCAAAGATGCAGCTTGACTCTGAAGGTGAAGTCAGGAAGGTCTCCTGACCGCTGCCCGGTCCCTTGTGGTGTTGACCTTTCCGAAGCTCCCTCTCAAGGGGGTCCCGCTCAGAACCCAGCCACACAAGGGGTCCCATGGAGGTGTCCAGTCAACATCCTCAGCTGAGCCCCAGCGTTCAAGTCTTCCCCGCCGAGGCACCAGACGTCATGGAGTGGAGAAGCCATCTCCACCGTGCCCTGTCCAAATCCCCGACCCACAGAGCCGGTGAGCATAAAACCACGGTGGCAGTTTTGTGCCCCTCAGGGGTAGGATGGTTTGTTTCACATCAGTAAAAATTGGAAACAATGGATTGTGTTCAACTTTCTCCCACCATTTCAAAAATTTGCTTTATGTTTGACATTTAAATGAGGATCCGAGCAAGGGTCGCAATTGCTAGTGGCTGATATTTCTATTCAATTCTTTTAATCCACGTGAATTTCTTTTTTTTCCTTTTTTATTTTTATGCCATTTATTTGTGGGAAAAAAACATGTCATTTTCCTTATAGAATTTCTCACAGTTTGCTTTGTCTGGTGTATCAATCAGCCAAACACTGATTACCATGTTCGGCCATGAGCTGTGGCCCCCTTAAAGCAATGGTTAGATCTAGAGGGGTGGGCAAACTTTTCCCGTGAGGGGCCTGGTAATTAATATTCCAGGCTTTACAAGCTAGTCAGCACTGCCATCAAGGCACAAAGGAACCCACACATGATATGTAAATGGATGTGCATACCTGTGTTTCAGTAAAACTTTATTTTCAAATCAGGCAGCAGCAAGATTTAGCCCATGGACCCCAGTTTGCTGGCCCGGATTTAGAAGAAACAAAGATTATCAGATACAAGATGTGCGCACAATCCAGAGTCACCAAATACTTCAGATAAACTGAAACTGTGAAAGGAAAACTACACTAAACAAATCTAAAAACCAACATCTAAAAACAAACAGAAGAGAACTTTAAAAGTAGTACCACATGTGGAATATTCTAGAGAATTAAGAGATGATATTTCATTCCCTAAGCACAAAAAGGCTGTTGTAATGTTAAGTATTTAGAGACCTTAGAAATGAATAATACAATCATCAGAATGAAAATCTCCAATGTGCTACATAAGAAAGGATACACCAGAGAGTGGCGATCATGTAGCAGAGTATGCTGTGAAATTGTTCCAGAACATCAAACTGAAAGAAAAGAAATGGAAATACTAAAAGTTTGGAGACATCGAAGTCAGATCCCGAAATTCCAATCTCCATCTAGTAGAAGTTACAGGCAAAGAGATGGCAGAGATAGAGGTGAAGACATAAACAGCAAAATAATAATAACGGAAAATATTTTCCCTGAGCTAAAAATAACAAATGTAATTCTTTTTTAAAAATGAATTTATTGTGGTGCCATTGGTTCACAATACCACACAATGGATAAAAAAGCTGTGGTACACATACACAATGGAATACTACTTGGCAGTAAAAATAATAATAATAATAATAATAATAAGGAAATGTTACCTTTTGTGAGAGCATGGATAGGCCTGGAGATTATTGCACTAACTGAAATAAGCCAGTCAGAGAAAGACAAATACCACAGGATCTCACTCACATGTGGAATCCAATGAACAAATAAACTGACAAACAAATATGACTCTAACTAGATTCTTAAACAACCAGAACGCATCAGGTAGGGGCAGTGGGTACCCTCGTACGTGGACACATGATGACAAAGTGTCAGGATTCCAAAATCCCCTTTACACATGTCCAGAGCCCCATTCAGGACCCCGGGGTGGAACTTGGAAACCTGACTTCTGTCAGTGTATGTGGCTGCAAAAACACTGCTCCAGGTGAATCTACTGTACAGACGAAACGAGCAACTGCTGTTTTCCAGAGCAATAATCTGGAACTAATACCAAGCCACCCTTCCCCCGTCTGCTGCTGATCCCAGTGCCCAGGCCCTTCAGATGCTAACGGTCCTATTCTCCTCCCTTGTGCGGGAGTCACTGCCTTGATGAGCCATTGTCAACCCCCTCCCTTCCACCCCGAAGAACAGGATCCTGCCCTGTCCTTGTGCTCAGAGACAAGAGTTCAATTGACAATTCCTCCTTTGCAGCCTTGTATCTCCCACCCGTCCTGGCTCTGTCCTGCTGCCCTTCGGGCCCACCGACCCCTGCACTGGGCGCCCTGCTCCCTGACGGCTCCTCTCCCTGTCGTACCCTCATGATACTAGCTCTGCTGTGCCTTTCATTCACTTAAGGAATGTGTGTTGAGGGCTCGCTGTGCCAGGTCCTGGGGGAAACAGAGCTGAAAACACCTGATGCTCGCCCTCAAGGGAGTTCTAGGTGCAGGCAGATGTCAGCGGGGGGAAGTAGATGGCAATGTGACAAGAGTTAACATACAGTGTTTCTCCAAAGACAGTACAAGGACCACCCGCACCTGATTTTGCCGAAGTTACTTTGAAACTTCAGATTCCCAGACCCAGCCCTCTGAATCAGCACCTTGTGAGGATGTGGCCCAGGAATCTGTATGACAAGCCCACATCATTGTTATGACCATAAAAATGTGGTACCCACTGGTCTTCAAGAGCTATGTCCAGGTCTGAGGTCTCTAATTTGAGTTGGAAGGGACTTGGAGAGTGCGCGAGAAGCTGAATTGATTAAGAGGAATCAGATCTCGCAACGTCTTGCCCTGCTGAGGAGTCTGAGCTTTACAGGGAGCCAGAGAAAATGTTATGAGAGGGCGTGGGCAGCATAGTACCATTTTAAAAAATGACTCCATAGATGGAGAGAGGCTGAATAGAAGGGGGCTGGCGGTAAAGTGAGGGGGTGTGCCTGAGGGCAGAGAGACCAACCCAGGTGAAACACAATAGGGACCTAACCAGCTCAGTCGCAACACAGACAGAGGACGGGGAGCTGGGAGGTCTTGTGGAGAGAGAGAAACAACAGCTCAGGGAAAGGGATCGAAGCTAGACTTGCAGCTCCTGTCCCCTGGGCTTCCCCCAGGCCCCATGGGAGGGTCAAGCTTGCAGTCCCAGTCATTCTCTGTTTGCCGTGACCTGTCAGTCAGCAAGGCCAGACCAGGTCCTGTCCGAGCACATGCCAATTATTAGAAGAAAAACATAAAGTATATCTTTCTGTACTTTTATTTTTATTGCCCTAATTGTTAGTCACCTTACCTAATTAGGCTTGATAAATGAATTACCATTAATTTTTTGTTATTACAAAAATCTCAACACTGTTTCCCTGGGGGTTCTTCGTTTTACAGCCCTTTGAAAGGTTCTTACCTAAACTACTCTCTCTCTCAGATTACCACACCGCCTCAAGGCAGCAAGTCAAAGAGAACACAAGGACAGAGCTGACCGGCTGGTCCTTCTTGGAGGGCCGTCACACGCCCACTTGCCTGGCCTCCTCCAGATGGCAACGAAAACCGCATGGTTTACGAGTGAGTTATGAGTGGCCACAGAAAGGGTTACTCAATTCATTTCTACGTGGCTGAGAGCTTTGAGGTGAAGTTTTTCAAGCTTATACAGGTCACCTGGGACTTCAAAAGTAAATTATTGAGAGCTGTACAGAGTGAAATAATGGCATTGCTGATCGATCTTAACGAACAGTCACAGTACAGCGGTGAAGTAGGTGTGATAGAACTGTATGCTTGATAAAATAGGTTCTTTATGTGTAGGAGACATAAAACTGCATTAACAATCAAAATACATGTGTGATAAGGAGACTCAGATAACTGCTTATAATTTACAAAGCACTTTTTCACTTATTACCTCATTTGATCTCACAAAAATTTAAGGTAAACTATCTTAATAGTTCCATTTTAGAAATGAGGAAACAGGATCAGAAAGGTTGAGTGACTGTCTGTCTCATGGACTCACTGCCAACAAAATAACATGTCTGTGTGTCGACTGGCTTGCTTTGGGCTGCAAGTGACAGAAAACCCAAATCAAAATATGGTGTATATAAAGTCACATAACAGAAAAAGCCCAGTGGCAGAGTGGGCTTCAGGCACAGTTTGATCAGATATCCAGCTCTGTTTTATGTTGATTGTCTTGGATTTACCCTTCTTTTATGTGTTAGCGTAATTCTCAGGATCTTTTTCCATTTAGTAGTAAAATGCTGAAGCAGTTTCAGGACCTACCACACTACCTGGGAGAAATGGCTTTTTGTTCTTCAGTCATCAAATATGAGTCCTAGGCTTCACTATTATGGCACCAGTGTCCCAGGGAATGCCATGTTCTGATTGGCTCAGGCATGGGGTACAGACCCATGTATAAGCCAATGACCCACATCTCAATCAAGGCTGCAAACCAGAAGCTGGGGATTGGATCAGTCCCCTCCAAGCCCCACGGCTGCTGTGCCACGTGGGAGAGGTGACATGGACGCTGCAGAGTCAACCACAATACCCATCACCAGCCAGGACCTGAATCTTGACCTACGACTCTAAATCCTATGGGTTGTCTTTTTTTTTTTGGATAGCTTACATACTATTGTCCTTCATTTCTGGAGCAGACAACCCTGAGTACAATCGCTATTTTTGTGTGTGAATGTGCCTCAAAAGGCCCTTAGGCAACCAGACGTCCTTTCCAGCTGGAGTGAACCAAGGCTGGGCATGGCTGTGTGCGCTGCCAGTACCTGTGGGGTCTTCTGCTTCTTCAGAGACTTCTCCAACTCACGTTCCTCTCCAATCTTTTGCCCCATGCCTTTTCATTTCAAATATATTTTTATTTCTTTGTGTCAGGGCCCAACAAGGAAGACCGAAACCATTCTGAGTATTTAAAACAGAGGAAACTGAATGCACCAAGATGAAAGAAATTTAAAAGCCAAACAAGGATTGTGAGGCAACCAGAGACTAGACTAGCCACAGCAGGAAGTCGCCGCCACTCCCAGACTGCAGGGACAAAGGGAGGAGGTGATGCTCCCAGAGCCCAGGGCCTGGGATTACCCAGAGGAAGCTGGAACTACTCAGGCTTCCGGTGAGAGCTGGCACCAGCAAAGAGAGGCAGCAGCTGCCAGAGATACCTCCCCAGAACAGAGGGAGAGAGAGAGGAAGCAATACCCTGACTTCCCTCCCTCCTGTACACACTCCCCCCAGAGCCTCCCACTGGCAGAGCTGAGTCAGAGCTGGCTGACATGCCACCTGAGAACATCATCCTGGAGGGGTCAGGTCCTCTGAATACAGAGCTGGGGAAGAAGGGGTGAGGAATGGACCTCAGCTCAAACAGACCCAGAACCAGTACATTCCCATGACAATGCCATACGTGTTCACTGCAGAAATTTTAGAAAACACAGATATGCAAAGAGAAAAAGGTAAAATCGTGATCCTTTTAGTTCTTAAGTGGCAAAGTTAAATAGGTCAGGCCTAGCAAACCACTGAGGGCTACCCTATTTCTCTTAGTCACTGTGAGATCCAGGTTCTGGCCCTTGTCCTGTTGACAGGTCTAGCAGTGACATTTTCTTATGTATACCCTGAGAAACTCAATTTTTCCTCTCTATCAAGTCAAAAGGGAAAAATTGGATTTTACAACTGTCGTTAAGAAAAACTTTGTTTAGTCTAAGAAAGTGATTAGCTTCTTTTCCCACATAACACAAGCCTGATCGTGTTATGTGATTTATCAGGCTTCCTCTTTTTGCCCGGGCTACCAGGAACCTCAGAGTTACCTCTCATACTCAAGACCAGCCAACTCTCTTTTAACTCTTATGGTAGGCATGTGCTTCTTCCCTTTTCTCCATATTCCCAATTGTACTGTATCATATCAGCTCTATGGTGTACATGTATGTATGAAGAAGATGGGTAAATATAGACACATAAGGGAGAGGTCCTCAAGTTATTTTCCTAGAGGGTTGCTAGGGTACCACTTACCCTGTCCAGCTTCGTCCACTCTCAGCCAGCTGGCCGGAGCTGGGGGAGGCATCTGCCATAGTGGAACAGATTCTGTCTATCGCCTTCCTCCACAGCAGATGACCACTGTGCACTAATCCATGTCATACATCATTGCGAGTGAGATGCCACCAGCCACTGTACAAATCACCAGTGTCTTTGCTCCAACTCAGTAGGCTTGGGATTATGCAGGTATGCAGCTAAAGGGACCCAGACAATGGAAAGGAGAGGAACAAAGGGCCACTGGCGGGATCATGGTTAGATTTTTAATTAAATTGGACGTTTTAAATTAGGTTGGGCAAAGTTTTTTCAAAGAGGTGAAAGCATAGTCTCCTCCAGCGAGCACCTCTCTGTTCTCTTTGGCTTCCTTGATTTAAAAGTTGGTCCCTCTTGAAATGTTTCTCTTGCACTTTGTTTATTTGAGGTTGATAGACTGGGCAGCAGGCCCAGTGCAATGTAATTTTGGCTGTTGCTATCACATCCCCATTCTATTGAGAAGGTTATCATCATGTTGTCTAAGACACCTTACTATGACAATTACCAGACCAGGTGCACACCCATACTCACCTGACCCCACCCAACCCTCCCCACCCCTTTCGACTTCAAATTTCAGAAAGGAAGCCGATGCTCCCTCCCATTCCATTGAGACAAGAGTTTGTGACTCTATAGCATAGCAAAGTAGATAGTTGGCAAGTACCTAGATAATTTGATTGGGATAGGCAAAAGGTTTATATAATTGAGTACTACAGTAAATCTGTGGGTCTTAAGAACGTGAAAATACCCCAATTGCTTATAATTGCTCCTGAGTTCTATAAACACATAGGCTGCTTTTACAGCAAATTTGCAGCCCTAATTATGTTTTACATAATCTAATGCATTCATATTAGTTTGTATTCTCTAAGCATATACCAACCCAAAGGTATGTTGCCTGGTAGGCCAGAGACGACAACTACCACAGATGATCATCAGGGCAATAAGACTTCTGGCCAAGATGGAGGCATAGGTAGATATGCTCTATTTCCTTGCACAACAAAAGAAGGATAACAACAAATTTAAAAATTTTTAAGAAACCCATAACTGCCAGAAAATCAAACCGTATGGAAGTCTGACAACCAAGGAGTTAAAGAAAAAACATTCATTCAGACTGGTAGGAGGGGAAGAGATCGGGCAGCTAGGGCAGAGAGGACGCTTGGCAAGGTGGTGGCTGGAGGACCAAGGTATCCCACATTCACATGCGGATAAACCAAGAGTAACAACTGAGGAGTGAGAGAGACAGCATAGCCCAGGGTTCCAGCATGGGGAAATAAGACCTCAACACCTCTGGCTGGAAAAACCTGTGGGGGTTGTGGCAGCAGTGGGAAAATCTCCCAGCCTCACAGGAGAGTCCATTGAAGGGGCCCACAGGATCCTAGCATGTACACAAGCCCACCCACCAAGGAATCAGCACCAGAAGGGCCCAATTCATTTGTGGGTAGTGGGGAAAGTGACTGAAAGCCAGCCGAGAGCCAAGCAAGTGGCATTGTTCCCTCTCAGACCCCTTCCCCACATACAGCACCACAACACAGCAAAGTGGGTTGTCCCAACCTGAAGAAGACCTAAACCTTCACCCCTTACAACGTAACAGGTGTGCCAAGACAACGAAATATAGTCCAAAAGAAAGAACAGGTCAAAGCTCCAGAAAAAGAAATAAGTGATGAGGAGATAGCCAACCAATCAGATGCAGAGTTCAAAACACTGGTAGTCAGGAAACTCACAGAAATGACTGAGTACAGACACAAAATAAAGGAAGAAGTGAAGGCTACACAAAGTGAAATAAAGAAAAATATACAGGGAACCAACAGTGAAGGGAAGGAAGTGAGACTCGGATCAACAATTTGAAACAGAAGGAAGATATAAACATTCAGTCAGAACAAAATAAAGAAACAAGAATTCCAAAAAATGAAGAGAGGCTTAGGAACCTCTTGGACAACTTTAAATGTTCCAATATCCAAATCATAGGGATGCCAGAAGGAGAAGAGGAAGAGCAAGAAATTGAAAACTTATTTCAAAAAATAATGAAGGAAAACTTCCCCAATCTGGTGAAGGAAATAGACTTCCAGGACATCCAGGAAGCCGAGAGAGTCCCAAAGAAATTGGACCCAAGGAGCAACACACCAAGACATATCATAATTACATTACCCAAGATTAAAGAAAAGGAGAGAATCTTAAAGGCAGCAAGAGAAAAGGAGAGAGTTACCTACAAAGGAGTTCTCATAAGACTTTCAGCTGATTTCTCAAAAGAAATCTTGCAGGCAAGAAGAAGCTGAAAAGAAGTATTCGAAGTCATGAAAAGCAAGGACCAACATCCAAGATTACTCTATCCAGCAATGCTATCATTTAGAATGGGAGGGCAGATAAAGTGCTTCCCAGATAAGGTAAAGTTAAGGAGTTCATCATCACCAAGCCCTTATTATAGGAAATGTTAAAGGGACTTATCTAAGAAAAAGAAGAAGATCAAAACTCTGAACAGTAAAATGACAACAAAGTCACAACTATCAACAACAGAACCTAAAAAAAAAACAAAAACAAAAAACAGCCCTGGCTGGTGTGACTCAGTGGATTGAGCACCAGCCTACGAACCAAGGAGTCACTGATTTAATTCCCAGTCAGGGCACATGCCTGGGTTGCAGGCCAGGTCCCCAATAAGGGGTGCGTGAGAGGCAACCACACATTAATTTTTCTCTTTCTCTCTCTTTCTCCCTCCCTTCCCTTCTGTCTAAAAATAAATAAATAAAATCTTTAAAAAAAACCCAAGCAAACAACTAGAACAGGAGAGGGGGTGAGGTACAGGGCATAAATGGTAGGTACAAAACAGACAGGGGGAGGTTGAGAATAGTGCAGGAAATGGAGAAGCCAAAGAACTTATATGTACAACCCATGGACATGAACTAAGGTGGGGGCAGGGGAACGCTGGTGGGATGGGGGTGGCAGGGCAGAGGGAATAAAGGGAGAAAAAAGTGGGACAACTATAGTAGCATAACCAATAAAGTATACTTTAAAAAACAGGATTAAAAAAGAGAGAAGTTGACAATAATAATAAAGACCCACCACTGACAAAAATAAAAGGAAAATTGCAGCATTTGGTTTGGAATACTCTGTGTGTGTGTATGTGTGTGTGTGTGTGTGTGTGTGTCTAAGTTACATTCCTGGTTTCAGTGCAGAGTTTGGTCAGACCCTTAGCCTGACTTTAGAACGCAGGCTTTGGAGGTGAGTGATTGTAATAATAACACACTTCAGGGGTGTGGAAATTAGCCAATAGACATGCACCTCTGGCTTCACACCAAGACCTGAGGTGGAGCCCTGGCCTGGACTTGTCCAGGAGGTTCATACCTTCAGCAGATAAAGTCTTGCTGCAGAATTGTATCACACTAACAATGAAACTTACTAGCAAAAAAAAAGAAAAAAAGAAAATGCTTTAAATGTTTAAATGCATTTCCAAGTATTCATCCCCCAAATATTTAGACTCTGAGCTGACTGGGCCAAGAGGCCAAGCTTCCTGTGCATGCTGGATGGTTCCAACAATCTCCGCAAGATCAGCAAATATGTAACAACTTAAAATATCATCCTCTTGGAGCCAAAAAAATAATTTCCCAGGTACTCCTCCAGGAAATCAGCTAGGTGCCTCTGGGCAACACCCTCCTTCATAAGGTCTACTAGCTTAACTTTTTAATGTGTAATAAATTCTTACAGAGGCATCCATCAGAGCAGGGTCTGTGTCCACTGTGAGGCTACAATGTAAACAGGACTGGGAATGGAGATTTAGGAGTAGAAGTGGGTAGGAGGAAAAGGAAGGAAGAGCGAGAGAGATGTGCAGAGAGCAACAGCCTGTTGAGGAAACTGGCAGGCACAGAAGGCTTCGCAGCCTGCACCACGTCTTAAAAAGGAAGTTCAAGGGGTTTTATTTTTGTTTTTTAGAGAAGGAGGAGAAGAGGGCAGCCGTGGCAGAGATCAATTTTCTTTTGCATTTGAATTTCCCTAGATTCAGTAGTCTTATAATCTGTACTCCGTTTCCCAGGCATTTCCATACCAAAACTTCCTCTTTTTTAAGCCTCCACAGCAAAAACAATTCATAGCACTGCCAGCTAGCTCATTTAATTCTAGAGTTTAGAGTTTAGCCATCTCATCTTTATCTAAGAAGTGTCTCGAAAGAAAACAAATGCATTTAATGTGATTTTTGAGTTTCGAATACTTTATCACTACTTAGTTCAGTCTTCCCAAGGACTAGGGGAGCAGCGAAATCAAATCTTACGTGCATTTAATTTTTGTAAGTTCAGTTACATGAGGAGGGGGAGAGGGGGAGAGGGGGAAAGAGGGAGAGGGAGAGAGAAGATATTGGTTTTAAAAAGCCTGTGCCCCAGAGTGAGCAAGAGACACGAGCAATGGATCTATTCTGCCTGGGTTTTTCTCTATACCCACTAACCATCCACTGTGCAGTCTTTTACTTAAAGTATACATTTTTCAAATACTTGACCCCCAAATTCAAGCTAGCTGCTTCACCGGTATTCAAACAAGAAAACGGCTCTGTGCCCCACTGATGGAGGGAAAAGTGGCTGAGAAACAGCATGCCAGTCTCTGGCATGGCACCTCCCTAACAGAAGTTCAAGGACAGTTTTGATTTTCTGTGACCTTCATCTTGCGGCTGATTTAGAACCTAGTCTCCCATCAGGCACACCTCTGCTGAATGACTGTCCCGTGGCAAATGGAAAATATTTTTAAAGTGAGGTCATTTTTTGGATGTCTCTGAATTTGTACCAAAACTAGGAACTTTGTTGTCTTGATCTCAGTGTCCAGCTACAAGACACACCACAATTTCTTTTGCCTTCTTCTTAATTTGGGGTACAAAAAGGCCCACAAATAAAAGTTATGAGAGACAGAGCCATTCATTCATTCATTTGTTTATTCTTTCATTCATCAAATATTTGCAGAGTGTCAACAAGGTATCGGGCGCAGGATTCCACAGCGGGCTAACTGCTGAATGAAAAAGGGAGTCAGAAGACCTAGTCTAGGCTTAGTTATGCTTGCCTTGCCCTGTGACCTTGGAGGAATGGCTGATACATATGGGTCTCAGTTACTTATTTGGTCAAAAAGCTGAAAAAGTTGTACCCAATAAGTTATAAAAGTCCTCGGTAATGATATTCTGTGAAATTGAGTTAGAAAATTCATATTTTCTATAAACTGAAAAAATATGTCTATAATAAACTTTCTTTGAGCTACTTTATTCCTAACAAGCCCTTTGCCCTTCCCGGTCATCACCAGTTTTACCTCCCTGTCTCCCCCCCACAGTAGCTTGTCGACAGCCCCGCCTCCTGGCTGGCCCCTGGAGCATCCAAGCCAGGACGCACCCACCGACAAGGCGAGGGATTTCCTCCTCGGTTTGCTCCCTGTCGGGCCTTGTTGCTCAGGCCCACTCAAGGTGATTCAGGCGCCAGTGTTTTGATGAAAAGTGATGATAGCCATGTTGTGGGCAAAAGATATGGAAATAGATCTCTTGGAAGATTAATCATACTTTCGGATTGTGCAAATGCTTCATTTCCAGTGACTGCAGCATTTGTCATGGGCCATCCTACAGGAGACCCAATCGCACGCAGTGGAATGTGGCGGGCTAGTGGCTCCAGCACTGGTTGTCTTTACCCAGTGGAACCTACAAACTAATGCAACCGCACGTGGTTACTCTAAGGGGAGAAAATACTCCTATCCGATGCAGAAATATCTGTGATATTACATCAGGGAATGCCAACTAAATATTATTTTATGCAATACCTACCTCTTGGTGGTTGTATTCAGTCAATAAATACGTATTTGGAGAAGGTCTATTCAATGAATAGTTGTGCCTCATTCACTCCCTGAGAATTAAGGAGAAGACTAAAAGTGTAACATTTCCTGAAATTTGGGGAAATCTGGTGGAAATCCAGAACCCCTGAGCCACCTTTGTAACTTGCTGTGTACTTGATTCCAGGCAAAGCGCTCTGTCATTCTGAACTTCCTGTTCCCGCAGGGAGGTGGAACCCTGCTACTCTACCTTCCTCACAAAACGTAGCGAGGAGAAACTGACGGTGTATGAGAAAAGGAAGACTGTGTTACACTTATTTAGTGCTTCATGACCAAGCAACTCACATAGATTTACTCATTTGATTCTCACAATAACCCCATTTTACAGGAAACTAAAGCACTGAGAGGTTAAGGGACTTGTTAATAAAAGGTGGAACCGGCACCAGACCAAGGTGGAAGCCAAGCATTTTCCCCTTGCCATGGTCAATCAGACAAAAGCAGCCACTAAGAAGTTCAATGCCTAAGGGGGGGGGGGGGGATGGTCAATTAAGCATGGGGAGGTGGGGGAGGATAAATGTCTGCAATATTTTTAGTGTACATTAATATGATTAAGATGACTTTGCTAGGTTAATAGCACTAAAAATCACATTTTGTGGTTTTCTTACAAAGTTATATGTTTTTTTGACTTATTAGGCTTACAAATATCTCATACTTATACAACACTCCCATATTTCCCTCTTGAATTTGCATTCTCACTAATTAAAATCATTCTTTAACATCCTGACACCACAAATTGGGGGACTCAAGGGAATCCAGCATTGCTTGCTTTCCGCCTGCTTCTATGACGCAGGCAGAAACTTGAAAACCAAAGACACCAGCAACCTTCCAGCAAACAAAGGCAGGCATTATGTTTTCTGCACTTAGGAGCTTTTGCTCTGCCAGGCAGAGACAGAGAACACTCATCTCCTTCCAACTCCCAAATCTCTCGACTTCCTCTTTCTCCTTCTCTGTTTGGGGCCTTTTGAGCGAGATGGCCAATAAGCCCCTTGTTTCAAATCTCTGCAGGAACAAGTGGATGCTACTCTCAGTGTCCACTAAACCCTAAGTCCTTTGAGGATACAGGAAGACATCCACCGATCTCAAGATCAGAATGCAACAGGAAGAAGTCTGCAAGCAAAGAAGGGGCTGCCCACCAGCGCTTTCCCTCCCAAAAACGGCAGAACCTCTGGGGATGGGAAGGAAGCAAGCATTTTATTCTTGCCTGGTATCTATTTCGATACTTAAAAGTTTCAAGAATAATGCTCTTTACTTAGATTTACTTTCTGAAATGTTTCTATTGCACAATAAACTACACTATTAGGAGTGGGGGACTTTGATACATAGTCTCTGTCTGAACCTTATACTGATCCTTCTATCCACATTAGCAGTAGCCAGTGATAGGATTTGAATCCAGGCCCAGCAGACTCCAGTGCTCCCGACCTTCCTCCACAACAGACTGCCCCGAATGGGTTCTAGGGATCAGAGAGTAGCCGCTTATGATCATGGTTTCTTAATTGTATAATTCGACCTTCTAAATGATGTGTAAGTCGACATTTTCAGGAAAACAACACAAAGAGACCTAAATAGAACAGGAGGAGAAATTTTTTCTGAATTTTCAGGTTTTAATCTTAAAAAGTAACACATCCACTCCAAGTACCACTCTCCTTCTTTGACTTTTTTTTTTTTTGATTCCTGTAATGTTTCCCTGGCCCCTACTGCTAGAAAGGGGCAACAGTAAACCCAGGGAGAGTTAGCAACAGAGCACCAAATCTACAGGAAAGAGCAATTTGAAAATAAAATGGTTCAAGATGAGATCCGACCACGGGGAAACCAGAGCAGCCACCTCTTCCTTCACACGTCCACACACGTCCCAAAGAGTGCTCTCCAGCCTACAATCTGCCTGCGCTGTCCAGCACAGGACTGCGCGGGAAACAGGACCCTGCCGCCTCTCTTGCTGATTCCCATGCCTGCCCCTCCCCCACTCCCACTGGCAATCCCAACAGAATTAATCCCACACGTGGGACTGCACTCTCAATACCTGTGGACTAGCCCTGGGCCATCCCACCTACCCTGGCATTTTCTTCAGAACTCCTCTCCACGTGGTTCTGTTCAAAACAACCCAAACACTCCTAATCACTCAGTCGAAACTGGGTCATCACAACTAATTGCCCACAAGTTGAAAGGATGAACTCTGCGAGACAAGCACTCTCTTCCAAGTGTGGGGAAGGCTTGGCTGTGACATGGCGTGAAGCGTCCACAGTCACGTTCTTCCTCCACAGGGAGGTAGTGGGGTGGGGTGCATGATCCCCAAGAAACTCCATCAGGAAAAGGGGAAGGCCAATTGAAAGAGCCTTAAAAGCATTTAATGCTGTCCAACAAGTCCAACTTCAATGAGGAGCAGTCAATACTTGTAGGTATAATATCTGTCATTAGTTATTCAGGAAAGCCACGTGGAAAGTCACTACCAGGTCAGATGGCCCAAAGCACGCAAGTCAATTAAGCAAACAGATGCAGGTGACACGAGGCATGAGTGATGCCCCAAGAAGGTGACACACCCAGTATGGCTGGATCTAAAGCAAGCCACCTATAGATGAACATGTTTTGAAATACTGCAAACTCCTTGGGTAAGCACCTGCTTGTGATAAATAGAAACTGCCAAAGAAAAATATGCTAGACCACTCCGCCAAAATGCAAATTGATGAGGAATGGTAACGTCCACGGTGCTGAATGGCCTTGGAGGCTCTTTGATCTGCGTGTTTCGATATTTGGCTCAAGGCCTCATTAAAACCAAGGAGTTTATTATGTTTGGGCCAATAAATAGAGTTAATAAAAGTTACCCTTGGCCTGGGCCTCTTTGAGTGAGTGGAACATGGGTCATTTGCGGTGTTTGGGGACTGGGAGTGCCCTACTGCTAAGGATGCAGCTCCCTTTGCACCCTGGATGAGAAAGGCCTGTAGCACATGAGAGAGTGAAACCAGAGCAAAGGCTACCCCAAGCTCTGGCCTTGAAATTTCCTTTGACAAATACTCATTGACGGGTCACTAGGTGCCAGACAGAGTTCAAGCAGGAAGTGCACACATATGAATAAGATAGGTCCCGTCTTCGAGACTCCAGACTAGGAAGAAGGCCCTCAGGTCTTCACGTACACCCAGCAATGACAGAGGTTGGACTGTGATGAAGGCTGAGCCGAGGGAAGGGCAATGAATTCTGCACGGGGAGGTCCTGGAAGTCTTTACAGAGGAAGTGCTGTTTAGCTGAACCACAAAGAACTAGTGAAAAAAGCAACAGCTAGAAAAGGGTGGGGTTCTGGGCAGGGGGTACAAGCTAACCAACACTCAGAAAAGGTGAGGGGCAGAGGCAGCTGGGGAGAGTGGGAGGTTCCGGTAGGGAGGGAGTGCAAGGCCCAAGGCGGAAAGGTAGGTCAGGACAGACTGCAAACGGTCTGTGATGGCTTGCTATGCATGCACTAGGCCTTATTTTGCAGGGGGTTGGGGAGGGGGGTGCAGGATTTTATATTTTATATTTATTGGTTAAGTGTTATGCGTCAACATAACTTTTTTCAAGTAATTCTTACAGGGAGCTTTCTTGTGCATAAGAAAGAGAAGTGATACTTCACTAGTAAAAACTGACTTTATAATCTTACCTTTATTGTTATATTTGCTTATTCTTAAATCAACCAATGAGAATAATTATAATCATCCAAATATTAGTCAAGATTCGGGGAGGGAGGTACAAGTGACAGAAAACCCAATTCAAACTAACTGGGAGGAGAAAAAAGGAGGGGAGGAAAAAGATCTATTAACTCATGTAAATCAGGAAGTGGTCCTGAGATTCAGGAGTCAGTTGATGGAGGGGTGGTAAGAGTATCATCCAAGCTCTCCCAGCCCCATGTGTCTCTGTATGGGCGGCTCTGTTCTCCAGATGGCCTTACTCCCTGTGGTGGTCCTCAGCAGCTCTGGGCTCACGGCAATCTTTGCCAGTTGCAATCTCCCTCCTAGCAGGGCCCAACTCGGTCCCCGAACGAAGCCTCAGTGGCCAGACCTGACCTGAATCCTATGCTGATCCTGGACCTGACACCGGTCTGGACAAAGGTACAGACTGAACGGTCACGGTGGGTCCTGAGCACACCCTGTCTCCATGGACTGAGAGGGGAGGCGCTTGGTGTCTCAGAGGAAAAAAAGGAAAGATGCTGGGCAGGTGAAAACAATAGTCTACTCTATTTTGCAAATACAATGCAATATTTGTAAATTTGGGATAAAGAATGACAATCGCAGGCTTACATTAGTCTCAAAATCCAGTTTGCTTCTGTATTTTACTTTATTTGCACAGTTCTGAGAAAATCCTGGTTCACATAGGTGAGCAGTTACAAATGATAACTTTTTTCTTTTTTTCCTTTATTTTTATTGCTGACACTAGTACAGATGTCCCCATTTTCTGCCCCTCACCCGCCCCCACCCATCCCCACCCCCTTCTCTCCGGCCATCACCACCGTGCTGTCTGTACCTGTGAGTTGTGCATAAATGTTCTTTGGCTAATCCCTTCCCTTCTTTCATCCAGTCCCCCCTTCCCGTTCCTCCCGACAGCTGTCAGTCTGTTCCATGTATCCATGCCTGTTTCTGTTTTGTTCATCAGACTCCACATATAAGTGAGATCATATGGCATCTGTCTTTCTCTTATTGGCTTATTTCACTTAGTATAATAAGTTCCAGGTCCATCCATGCTGTCACAAAAGGTAAGATTTCCTTCTTTTTTATGGTTGTATAGTATTGCATTGTGTAAAGGTACCATAGCTTTTTTATCCATTTATCTACTGATGGGCACTTGGGCTGTTAGCAGATCTTGGCTATTGTAAATAATGCAAAAGACCTGTATTTAGAAAACTATAGGGCATTTAAGAAAGAAATTGAGGAAGATACAAATAAGTGGAAGCCTATACCATGTTCATGGATTGGAAGAATTAACACCATTAAAATGTCCATACTACCCAAAGCAATCTATAGATTCAGTGCAATTCCTATTAAAATAACAAAGGCATATTACACAGATCTAGAACAAATATCCCCAAAATTTATGTGAAACAAATGAAGACCCCAAATAGCCTCAGCAATCTTGAGAAAGAACAAAGTAGGAGGGATCACAATACCTGATATCAAACTATACTGCAAGGCCACTGTAATCAAAACAGCATGGTACTGGCATAAGAACAGGCATATAGACCAATGGAACAGAACAGAGAGCCCAGAAATCAATCCACACCTCTGCGGTCAGTAGTAACTGTTTTTTAACAGCAGACCTGGAACACTCAGGATACTCTTCAATTAAATTTGTGCCAAAGTTTGACAGTAGGCCAAAAGTTTGAGTAAGAGTAAATTCTACTTCAAAGTGTAAATACATAAACCATGAAGAGGCTTCTCTGCTAAAATAAGTGTTCACTGGGAAAATGTTTTTCAAATATATCTGTAGTATATGATAGGATGTTCAACAACACCACTTTTTTAAAAGCTCAGATATCTCAGTAACTATAGCTCAAAAGTTTGAATACCACAAAATAAATGTTTTGTGATTTGAGTCACAATTTTGTTTCAACTTAACTGCTGGCATATTATCAGCAAGTGTAAGCATGTGACACTGCAACCCCACATTGCCAAGTTCAGCTCATCCAGCTTGTTCTAAAACATCAGCCAGTGGATGTAACTCTTATTATATCAAAGCCCTATTTTGCTCAGTATCCTTTTGGAAAAAATAATTAGTGATTTCTTGCCTCAGTTGAAATAGTGGTAATAATACCTTGCCTTCAGAAGCGGATAAATGTTACCAGGAAAAAAGTAAATTCTAGAGCTCAAAACCTATTACATCCCAAATGACTTGGAGAAGTCTGAAGTTTGAAGATCATGCCCTATTAAACTAACAATGTGGAGTATCATTAACCACTGTTTTAAAAGATGTTGCTATCTCCTTAATAGCTGGTGCTTTTCTACGCGACTTGCCAGTATCTTTTCTGAAATCACATTTCAGCAACCCAGTTCCACAGCCCCTCGCACCCCTGTAGCCATTCTACATTGTTTTGTTCGTTTGGTATGGATGACATGCTCCCTTTCCTACACTGAAAGCCCCGCAAGGCCCGGGACTCTGCCTTGTCCTGTGTTTTCTCCCCATACAGCTTAGTATAATGTACACCAAGAGCTTAGTGTGATGTTTGATATGAGGCAGGACTCAATCAATGTTTGGTCAAATAATGTATTTTTTAATTTGTTTTATTTACAACAAAATTAAAGGGGAATTGTTTCCAATAAAATTCATGAGATTAAAAGGTTTGATGCCCTTTATTCACAGCAAATGAAACAAAGGACCAAAAACTTGGTTCCTTTAGAGAAAAATTTTCTAACTGAGCTGTCTGTGTTTCGATAGCTGGGCCACAAGCACGCTTGTGCTGGTCACCAGTTATTCACTCATCAAACAACTATTAAGTACCTACTATGTGTTAATGCACCATCCCAGTTGTTGGGGGTATTTTTAAAAAGGCATTGGACAGAATCCTTGACCTCAAGGAGCCTAGTCAGGGAGAAACATAAAAGCAAATCATCATAATGCCACCTGATACGTGCCCGAATAGAGATATGAATATTACATGGTGTTGATTAGGCTCCTTCAGGTTGCCAGGAAAAGAGAGGTGCTCTGGTTACTTGGGTTCATGTGGTTCACTGTAAGGATACCCGAGGAAGTAGGGGAAAGCAGGAAGCAGTTCTAGCAGCTGCCTGGCGGAGCTGGGAATGTCATTCAGGACATAGGATACCTCCAGCCACCTGTTTTTCTTGACACTGCTTCAGCAGGAGGCATCTGCTGCTCCCTCTCTAGTGCTCTGCCAGTGTAGTGACTCAGCTACACTCTGCCTCTGCTCTGCCTGTGCGCTGCCAAACCCTTTCTGCATTTTTTTCTTGGCTTCATTGTTCCTGCATTTTGTGGCCATGTGGACAGGGCTATCTGACTTCTCTCAGGGTATCTACCCATTTCTGCTCAACCTTTTGACTGAGACCCCCTGACCGGTCTCAAATTATGTGAAAGAGGCTTTGCTCGATTGGCCAGTCATCGTTTAGGACACAGTGACCATGTTGGGTGAAGCTCTTGCATCAACCCATCTCATTGGCTACTGGACATCCCATTTATGGCTGCCTCTGGGTCTGGCATCAATTTTCAGTTCAATCTGCTGTGGCCAAGGAAGCAGGGCTCCGGTTTCCACCCTGTGAACTCGAGCATAGAGCACTGTCTGCAGCAGCTTCCGTCACAAGAGGGGCGTGGTTCGAGCTGGCAGTCCTGCCAATTGACTTCGCTCCAGGACGGCGTCCCACTCTGTTGTTGCCCTACTGAGTGTGGCTGTGTCCACTGCTCGGCTTTGCTGCAAATAATGTCAGAGTTTTAATAGATGTCTTAAATATATTTTTTAAAAAGTTATTTTAGCCCTGGCTGGTGTAGCTCAGTGGATTGAGCTCAGGCTGCAAACCACAGGGTTGCCAGTTCGATTCCCAGTCAGGGCACATGCCTGGGTTGCAGGCCAGGTCCCCAGTGGGGGCCACGTGAGAGGCAACCACACACTGATGTTTCTCTCCCTGTCTTTCTCCCTCCCTTCCCCTCTCTCTAAATAAATAAGTAAAATCTTTAAAAAAAGAAGTTATGTTAATAAATAAAATTAAAAACAACTTGAATGCCCTTGTTGAAGAAGAAAATAGATGAACAAATCATATTTATGAGAAGGAATATTATAGAGCCTTCTGAAAGGATCATGGTTTAGAAAATATATCATGATGAGGGAAAATGCTCACTAACATCATGTTAAGTAAAAATCGGACACAAGCTAGATAGTCTTACTAGTGAATGAATTATGCACTCATCTATGGAATTAAGAGAGAGAAGAAAAGCTGGAAAGATAACTTGGCAGGGACTCTGGATAGTGGGGCAATGTGTGAGTTTTATGTTCTTTATTATGCTTTTTTTTATATTTCTCAACCTTCCAAAGATTAAAAAATGATCAATTATAAGATAGATAAAGCAGTATAAAAGACCATCCTTTCTTAGTAGGCAAAGCCCATAAACTGATTTGACAAAAATACAAGATACTTTGGATCCCACTTCCAGTACAAAAGCAAAGCAAACAAAGGTGACGAGTGACAATGAAATCAAAAGCATGAAAAAATAACGGGATGCATGGTGGCTGATGGTGTGTCCCATGCTGTATCATCTTAGGAGGATGTCTCAGTTGTCAAAACATAGCCTGCTTGTCCCAGTCATGGATTCAGAGACCAGGCGGGAAGGGGTTCGGAGAGTACAAAATGGGAGGCGGCCTGTGAATAGCTGTAATCCCCCCACAAAAGTACTAACAGGATAATGAAGACGTGTGGAAGCCTAGAAGAGAAGGCCAATTCTGCCTGCAAGGGTCAGGGAGGAATTTAGACAGTTGCTGACATTTGAGCTGAGCCTTAAGTAATATTAATTGAATTTTCCAGGGAGCTGGGGAAAGGGCACTTTTCTTCCATTCCTGAATTCTAAACTAATTGAGAAATGAGATGGAAGAATAGGGCAGATGAGAGAACAAATTAGCGGTGATATTGAAGAATAAGGCTTTATGGCCGCAGGTAAGTGGATTCCCAATCCTGAGCCCAGAATCACACCGATTTATATTTGCAATCACAGAGATTGTGTGGCTGTGGCAGGGGTTCTGAAGGAGGGCAAGACTCCCATGAAACTTCCAACAGAAGAATCGGAGCAGAATTCATACTCTCGCAGGCAGGCTACCCCAAGAAGAAAAAGGAAAGAAGAGGCTAGAATACACACACGTGGTGAGTGAGTTCAACAGCAACCCCCCCGAAGACATGCCCACCCAGCATCTGTGACTGTGACATGATTCGGGGGTGGGGGTGGTGAGACTTCTTTGCAGATGTAATTAACTCAGGGATATTGAGGTAGCCCTAAGTCAGATGGTAAATGTTCTTAGAAGGAAAGGGC
Organism: Desmodus rotundus; assembly: GCF_022682495.2. NCBI lineage: Eukaryota > Metazoa > Chordata > Mammalia > Chiroptera > Phyllostomidae > Desmodus > Desmodus rotundus. The sequence continues at coordinate 158,348,355 of NC_071390.1, read as the reverse complement.
AGAAGACAGGGAAGAAAAAGCCACGTGGAGCTGTAGGCACAGGAGGAGAGATTGGAGTAATGCATCTACAAACCAAGGACCACCAAAGATCACAGGCAACCACCAGAAGCCAGGAGAGAGGCATGGGACAGATTCTTCCTCAGAGACTCCAAAAGGAACCAACCCCATCCAAACCTTGATTTTAGACTTCTGGCCCCTGGAACTGCGACAGAATCAGTTTCTATGGTTTCAGTCACCCAGTGTGTGCTAACTTGTTACAGCAGCCCTAAGAGGCTAATACACTCTGTTTCTTCTTCTAAACTCAGCCATCTGCGAACAGAGAGAGGAGGGAAAGGCCAGGTTACTCCCCTTGTGAGCTTCCTCCACATAAAAGGAAACATAACAAATGAGGAAGACACATCTTCCCCTAAAATAACAATAAAAGCTGCTAACATTTTTAAGTGCTTGTCATATCAGCAACTGTTTTGAGTGGCTTCATAAAGAATACAGTAGGGGACTAGTCTGGGAAGGGAATTCCAGGCCCGGGAGAAAGCTCTGGGGGGTTTTCCTCACACACACTTCCTCCTCTACCCTGGGCAACTTTTACCCATCCCACCGACTCTGGTCCAGGGCTGCTGTGGTTTACAACTTTGGGTCTTCAGGTTTCCCACATCCACTACTTACAAAGATATGTTTTTAATTACAAAATTTCTGGAAATACCATATAGTGTTTATGAAAAATACAGATGCATGTTTCCAGAGAATTAGAACCAAACATTACTAATTTAAATGTTAATTGGATCCAAAAAAATATCTTCACAGCAATAGCTAGATGGACAATTGACCAAATAATTGATATCATAGTCTAATCAGTTGACACACAAAATTAACCCTCACAATGGGTTTAAAAAAAATTCATGGTTTTTAAAATTGTGGTGAAATACACATGACATAAATTTTACCATTTTAACCATTTTTAATTGAATAGTTCAGCAACATTAAGTACATTTATATTGTTGTGCAGAGCCTTTTTCATCTTGCAAAACTGAAACGTTGTACCCATTAAAGAATAACTCCCAATTCCCCCCTCTTTCTAGCCCCTGGCAACCAGCATAAAATGTTCTACTTTCTATCTACTTTGTGTCTCTGTGAATTTGACTAGGTAACTCACATGAGTGGAATTACACATGATTCGTCCTTTTGTGACCGGCTTATTTCACTTCAAGGTGTCTTCAAGGTTCATCCATGTTTTAGCATGCATCAGATGGCAAGGCTGAATAATATTCCACGTATGTTATTACATGGAGTATTACATATAACACATCTTGTTTCTCCATTCATCTGTCAATAAACATTTCCGTTGCTTCTACCTTTTGGCTTTTGTGAAAAATGCTGCTATGAACGTGTGAGTGTGCAAATATTTGTTCAAGTCCCTGCTTTCAGTTCTTTGGGGTACATACCTACGAGTGGCATTCCTGATTCTTATGGTAATTCTGTTTAATTTTTGGAGGACACCATACTGTTCTCCACATTGGCATCATAGTTTTACTTTGACCTAGTCAGCATCTGAGAACTGGCATGATAGGACAAGACTAACAGTGGCTTAAGAAAACACGTTGTGTACATTAATATTCAGACTGCAGCCACACACCCAAAAGTGAACAAAAGCACTTGGCAAGTAACCAAATGAATTATGGACCCTGCTCACTGACCACCCAGCCTCCATTCCACTTTTCTTCTTTCCTAAGAGAAACCCAGTTTGATTCAGGTACCCCCCTCACCTGCACAGTGTCATACACCTCAGCGGAAGTGACCTTAACTCTGGGGGTGAGACAGAGTGGTCTGAGGAAAACTTTGCCCTTGTCACGACTAGGCCGTGCTTAGGCCTGTGACCCAATTTTGGCCAATAAAGTGAGAGTGAAGTCTGCAATGGGGCTCCTAGTAAATTCTTCCTCATTCTTCAGAAAGGTTCATAGAAAGAGACCCTTTCTGCGTTTCCTCTAGACATTGTCATTTCTGCATGTAACTCTGGGTATGGCTCAGCCAGGCTGCCACTAACCTGAGGGGAAAGATCCACCACGGAACGGTGGAAAGAGGGAAAGAATCTAGGTCCTTGATGACACTGTCACTGAATTACGGAATGAACATCACCCTGGAGCCCGCCCTGAAGACTTCAGTCTACTTCGTCACAGATGACAGTTGATAATAATTGACCTTTCATGAAAACATAACCTGCTTACAAATATGTGGAAAGTAAAACCCCAGAAAAGGATAAAGGAGAACAAATAGAAATGCTCAGAATGCCATTAGTCAGGGTTCTCGGTTGTAGGAGCAGTAACCACCTCTGCTGAGAAGGCACGTGTTGGCAGGTTTATCAAGGGAAGGAGCTGACAGAGCCAAGGACAGGAGAATGAGAGGCTTCCCATCGGCACCAAAGGCAAGCTCCTGCCGCTGGTGAAATCAGCAGCACCACAGCCGCCACCGAGGTCACTGCCCCTGCTGTCATTAGCACCACCCCGCCCACCCTCCCACCTGCATGGCCTCGCCCCCACTGTGATGGCCTGCCGACTGACTGTTCAAGTGTCACCCTTTAGCTGGGAGTTGGGCAAACAAGTCAGGAGCTCCAGGCACAAAATGTAAGGAGGCGCTTACTTTCAGGACCTCACAAATGCAGGCGGGCACTAGCATCTTAGGACTCTAAGAAGGAGCGCCTCCTTAAAGTTTTCACCTGAACACCCTACATGCCTCGCCTTAGTCCAGGTGCTGTGTCACACACCCAAGTTTTGGGTCGTAGGCGGAAGTGTCAGTGTCTAAGCCTACTTCATGTGACCACGCCCTAGTTATTAGGGTGAGCAAGGAAGGGATCCCCTTTCAGCTCACAAGGACAAGGGGCAAGGCTCTCTACTAACACTAAACACATTGGGAAAATGCCCCCAAAAGGAGCCCCCTCAGAGATAATCAGTTAACACAGTTTGGGGGCGGTTCCTTCATGCTTTCTTCCATGCCTATGTATGGAGAGTAGGTGCAAAAACGATTTTATGTTTCTTACTACAGTTTTTTTGTTCTTGGAAAATAAAGGGGAAATTTACCCCAAATTTCTTACTAACCAGCATTATACCTTGATGTCTGACCTATAGCACCTCTGCAATATGTGAATCGGGAAGAGTGTATTTTGTCAACTGTATTTTATGTGTGGTTGCCTCTCGTGTGCCCCCAGCAGGGACCTGGCTCACAACCCAGGCATGCGCCCTGACTGGGAATTGAACCAGCGACCCTTTGGTTTGCAGGCCAGCACTCAATCCACTGAGCCACACCAGCCAGGGCTTATATTTTAAATGTTCATACTTATTACCACCATTTGAGTACTGACCAATTTCCATATTGTTAATTCTTTTCTAAAATCATGCAGTTTGCCTTTGAAAGTCGTGTCATAGATATGTAAGTCATTATAGGCAAGAGGATTCTCAGCCCCAAACCCCCCAGAGCATACTGATGACAAAATCTTACCAAAGGTTCAAGAATCTATCAAAGAAATCCAGAGTGTGGCATTCTTTCCATACTTACTGGCTGGTACCCCTTTCATGGTGACACTTATAGAAAGAGGAAAGGGGTTTGAAGTGTAAGCAGTTTAACAAGGAGAGAAAACAGACACTCAAACAAACCGTAAGTGGAAGGAAACTCGAACAATGCAATGCTCGAGCTTGCCTTCCAGGGCGACTTCTCCTTTTTTAATTTAAACTGTGTATACTTTAAGTTTGCACAGTTTGATCTCAAGTCATGGTGAAAAGTCACTTTTTAAAAAAATTTCATTTTCTTGAATGGAAAAAAAGTTACTCAGGCCCTATCAGCAGCTTGACTTGCAGTTTTACTTTGTCTGTATAAAGCTGACTCAGTTGCTTAGGTGATGGCCTCTTTATTTTATTTATGGCTTAGGTGATGGCCTCTTTTATTTTATTTATTTTATTTATGGAGAACAGCTAAAGCAGAGGCACAGTTTACTTGAGACTTTCCAGAAAAACAATACTTGCATCTGCCATATATGTCACTCCAGGTCAAATTTTAAAGAGGGGAGAACTAACAGAGCTTGGGAGACAATTAAATTAAGGAGAAATGTCCTCTGAAAACAAAAGCTTAAAGTTTCCTAGCTGGTGGCTGTTTTTTCATCCCTTTAACTCTTCATTTAATTGTTTAAGATTGTTAAACTCAGACCTCCTTAGTAGCCTTTAAGATTTAAAGAAGTATACTTTCTATTCCATGGCTCAAGAAGCAAATGTAAGTAGTTAAAATAAGAATCACATAACAGGAAAAAATTTTAAATTATTTGTTCTAACTTACTTGGAATTCCATGACCCAAAGACATCACCATCTACCCATTGAATTAATTTTATGTTTGCATAGATGTTTACCATCCATTGTTGTTGTTACTATTAAAGAAATTACTGCAAATGGTAGAGACATCCGGAAGGATATACCCAACGCTGCTCTCTGGGTAGAAACTACTCACCCTACCTTTGACATTCCTAAGCTATATTTCATGAGGGAAATGTATGTATAACTCAACACCTCCAATTCCCACCTTCCTACCTCAAAAGCCAGTAGCAGGAAGTTGTGGAGCTTTTCAATCTGTTTAGCCTCAGGCACATACATGAGATCTAATGAGACCCAATGGGAAGGCTGTAAGGGCTTCTGAGTAGATTCCCCTCATTTCCAAAAGGAGATAGAAGAGAGAGACATTCCCTTTTTCCCCTCTGGACTTTGTCACCTATAAATAAAGCCTGAAACTTCATGGACATCATGTTAAAATGTGAACAAAGAGGAACATGCTGGGAATGACAGAGTGGAAAGTTGGATATGAGAAAACCGAGGACCATGATGGCATTGCTAAGCAGTTGAAATAACCTTGTAGTCACCTTTCCTCCATAGTTCTTATTTTCTGAGATAATGAGTCTTTATTGTTTAAGCAACATAGAGTTGAATTTTTTGTTACTCAAGCTAAAAAGCACTCTTATTATGCCAGATTGCAAAAATGGCCACAACTTTTCACCCCTCCCTGGATCTACAGCCTAAGCAATGCAGCTTTGCCTCACCTTCCATCAGGAGGCGATTGTTCCGCCCCTTGACAGGAGCTGACCTTCTAACCTGCTTTGGGCAATAGAATGTGGCAGGTACAATTTTGAAAATTTCAGAGCCTGGGCCTCAAGAAGTTTTGCTTAATTACTTTCTTATTTGTGGAATCCTGCTACCACAATATAAAGAAACCCAAGCTAACCTAAGGAGGAGGAAAGACCCTGGGGAGAGTGGCTTAGTCTTCCCAGTCACCTCCGCTGAGCCATCAAACCATCCAGCCCTAACCAACCCACCAGCTGATCACAGATACATAAGTGAGCTCAGCCAAGATCAGCCAAGCCAGCCCAGCTCAGACCTCCCCAGCTACTCCACTCCACACTGCCAAACTACAAAATTAAGAATTAAATTAGTGGTTGTTATTTTAAACTACTATCTTGTGGGATTATGTGTCATGTAGCAAAAGCTGGTACATGGATAAAAGTAAAGATACAGCTTATTGCTAGGACAACAACTTCCCTTAATTACATGTTTCATTAAGCAATCTTTGAATGTGTGTCTATCTTGGCATTGGAAATAGATACATATGTGTGCTGCCAAAATTAGGTCGTTAACTATATAACGCACGCGAGACTCTTGCACAGTTGTGGAAATAGAATCACTGAAGGCAATACTGCGTATTGGCATTCTGCCATCATTTCCCGTCACTGACCTGTTATAAGGTCATCCCTATCGAATGGAGAGGGGAGGGGGTAAAAAGAAAGAATGGGTAGTAGTGTGAGACTGCACGCAATCTGAAACCATTTGTATTTGGCATCAGAAAACCCTCTTTGTGTGTATCTACAAACCCAATATTTCCTTCCTAACTAAAGTGTTCCTTGGGCTGGCATCGAAGGGAGATTACAGTCTCCACGCATCCCCTAACCAAGGGCAGAACAGGGCACTTAGAGTGGTGGAGACAACGAACCTGCCATCAAACACACCATGAAATCTTAAAACGGAAACCGGCCTTAGAGAACACCTAGTTCAACTCCCCCACTCAACACAGTCTTCTCTGAAACACTTAACACCATTCACCAATCATTTCCTGGGCACCTCCTACGTCCAAGTCACTATGCAGCAGAGAATTCAGAAAGAGGAACGCACATCCCTGCCTTCAAGGAGATTACCATCAGGTAGGAAAGACAAGGCAGTTACATAAACGAAGTCCAAAGTAAACCGTAACAGACTTAAACAGCAGCCTCAGTGGAGTCAAAGGGGAGAGAGATCTCTCCCATTGCAGAGGTAGAGAAGAGGCGACACTGGAGATGGGCTGTGAAGGATAGATATGAATTGAACCCTGGACAATAGAGTGGGAGGAGGAAGTCCCAGATGGAAGATATCAGCATAGACAGAGAGACAGGAAATGACAACGGGCCAGTGTGTCAGGAGCAGCAGATACTGATCATAACCGTTAAGCATTTGTTAGGTGAACATTACAGACTGTTACCTTCCAAACTTGTCCTCTGTCTTTTTCATGTAAGTAAACGGCATGTTCATTCACCCAGCTGCTCCAGCCCAAACCTAGGAGACAGCCTTCACTTGTTTCCTTCCCTAAAAGCCCCATGTCCAAACCATCACAAAGCCCAGGCAGCTCTAACCACCCAGATGCGTCTAGAATCTAAGTCCTCACTTCCTCTGTCACCACCAGCTCAGGCTAGTCCATGTTTTCTCATACCCCCTCCTACAGCTGGCTCGTTACTTCCACTCTTTAACCCTGTCTGGTTTACTCCCTACACAGCAGTCTGAGTGAGCTTTGTAAACGGTACATCAGTTCAAATCACCTCTCTTCAACAGTTCTTTTCCAGTGGTTTCCTATCACAATGGGAATAAAATCCAAACTTCTTATCATAACCTCTGAACTCCAATTATGGGGTCTGACTTCTGTCTGCCTGGTCTCATCATTACTTTCCCATGTGCCCACTATCCCTTAGCCACATGGCCCCTCCTTCAACTCTGCAAGGCTTCTTTGTCCTTGCAGCCCCTGGGGACTCTATTTCCCTTCCCTGGAATGCAGACTTGTGGCTTGTCCTCTCATTTCATTCAAGCCTCTTCTCAAATGTCACCTCCCCCAAAATGGCCTCACTGACCAGCTAAAAGAGCCCCCACCTCCATCATCTTTATCCCTTTATCCTGTTCACTGTCTTCCTGGTACTTATTACCTAAAAGTATGTTACAGATTCATTTGTTGACTTATTTCCTATCTGTATTAGTATTAGTTCACTACTGCTGTTGTAACAAATTATTACGAACTGGGTGGCTTAAACAACACAAACTTATTATCTTACAGCTCAGGAGGCCACACGTCTGAATTGGGCCTCACTGGACAGATGAAGGGATCAGCAGGGCTGTGTTCCTCCTGGAGGCTCTAGGGGAAAAGTCATGTCCTCATCTTTTCCATTCTGTGGAGGCCACGTGCAGTCCTTGGCACATGCCCCCCCTCCATCTTCCAAGTCAACAACAGCGGTCAAGCTCTTCTCAAGTGCTATCACTCCGACTTGCACTCTAACGCCCCCTCCTCCCTGTTGTAATTCCCTTGCGATTACATTGGGCCCATGTGGATAACCCAGACATTCTCCCTATTTTAAAGTCAGTGGATTAGCAACTGTAATTCCATCTACAACCTTAACTCCCCCTTGCCGTGTAACATAACATAGTCACCAGTTCCAGGAACTAGAAAATGGACATCTTAGGGTGGGGCATGATTCTGCCTCCCCCCCCAAATATACTAGAATATAAGTTTCATGGGGGCCAGAACCCAGTCTTCTTCACTATTCTCCTGCACTTGGCACACAGCAATATACTCATCATATGTTGTTCCATATATGTATTTTAGATGAATTCTCAAATGCAACATATTGTTCTAAGAGCTTTACATGTATAAGGTCAAGTTCACTTACACAACTACTCTATGAATTAAGAACAATTACTATCCCCATTTGACATTTGAGAAAATGGAGGTGCAGAGATGTTAAGTAACTTGCCTAAGGTCCCACAGTAGGCATCAGTGGCCAGGGCACAAGCTGAAGCAAACGCTGAGGCCTGTGCTCTTGGCCAGCGTGCTCAGACCCCTCACACAGGAGACATAGAAAAGGACAGGGGGCCCCGAGTGAGTAAACTCTGGCCTCACTGGTAAGCACGGGGAGGGTGCCATTCTCCTTGACACGTGGCTATTCCATGTCCGTCTAGATACTGTCTGGCTAGAAACCCATGAATGTGAGGGGAAATTCATGTCAATCTTTCAACCAGGTCTGGTGTGAGTCCAAGTGAACACAGCTCCCCACAGGTTCTGGAAGATACTTTCAAGCTCAATGCAAACCCTTTCGTTTTTCTTGAGTCGACCTGTGTAGAATCTCTCTGTGCTTCCCTACTCTGGTGAACTGGGCTGGGCCTTGAAGAGACTCAGGGACCACCACCTCCTCAGCTTCCAGGCCAGATCAGAGCCAGCCTCAGCAGCTGACGTCTGTAGCCTCTCCCCCGGATCTCATCCTGATCTCATTCAACAATCCAAAACCTTTCCACACAAACTGCACCCCTTCCCCCAAAACTCAGCACCCAGAATGCGTCAGAGGAAGGACAGTGAGAGCCTTTTATAACCATTTCCCTCTATTCCCCCAAATTTCCACCCCCCAGGCCAAGAGAGGGGCTGGGTAAGGCATTGTTCTAAGAGGACTGCATTGTATGATGAATACCAGGGCCCCCCTCAGGAGACTGGGAAGGAGAATGGAGAGTGGGTGGCCAAAAGACAGTACTTTTCTTTTTCTGGCAAATAATTCAGAAAATGGATAATTCCCAGAAACATAATCAAGTTACCAATCCGTGTGTGATTTGGCAATGTGCTTGCTAGTCCAATAATGACTTAAATTGCTTGTGGGATTTTTAAAGAAAATTTTACTTCGTCATATTAATAAAGACATTCTTTGGAGACAAATTTTGCAATGAATTTGAAGCAAATAAAAGTGAGGTCAAAGTATTATCTCTAGGTCTGTGTCATACCAGCTGGTCAGAGTACATTTTCTCCCCTTTAATGATTCAGCTGCCATGCCCACGCATTAATTCTCCCCCCCTCTCTCCCTCTCTCTCTCGCTTTCTCTCTCTGTGTGTCTCTCTCCCTCCCTCTCTCCCTCTCACTTACCCTTCTCTCTCTCTCTCTCCCTCCCATCTCAATGATATACGCACAACCATTTATCTAGACCCTTTCATAGTTCCTCCTAGAATTTCCCAACTTCCCAGGAATTCTCCCAGTCCTTCTCCTGCATGCTGTCCCACTCTCCACCTAGACATACTATTCCACTTCCATAATGGCAGCACTGGAAGCACTGAATGCTATTGTGTAGACTGTTGATATCAGTCCTTATGCATAACATGGTACCCCGGCCACAATACCCACTATCTGTGTGACTTAGGGCAAGTTATTTCACTTCTCTGAGCTGTTGCTTCTGCATATGAAACTGACATAATAACAGTACCCAACACATGCTCAATATTGACCATCAACTATGCACTTGGCATTGTTCTAGGCATTGAGAGTACAATATAAAAGTAATAAAAAGCAATAAAAAAGATGAAATCCCTGCTCTTGGGAAATGTACCCTCTTGGGGAGCACCATGGTGAGGTGGTGATGGAGGAAGTCTCTTGTCAATAGCCAGTGCCAACCTCGTCCACAGCCAACACTGACCTGCCAGGTTGAAAGCGATGGCTGCAGCCCCAGCACATTCATAAAGGACCCCAAGCTATAACCAGTTGGCCAAGATGCTCTAGAATTCCTGACCCACAGAAACTACGAGACTGTCGATTGTTATTGTTGTTTTAAGACAGTACAATTTGAAGTAATTTGTCACACTGCAATAGATGGCTGGTACAGGGAGCTGTAGATAGGATGATCAGAAAAGGCTTCAGGGAGCTTCCCTGAGTTTAAGTTATTGTGAAGATGAAATAAATAAAGTGTACAAAGTGGTTAGCCCAGGGTCAGGCTTTTAGTGCATGCTCAGTAACAGTAATTATGGCTATTTTTATTATTTGTGATGATATTAGTCTTCATCCAACACCCTCATATTACAGAGGAGGACCTTGGGATTTAGAGGATTTCAGACATTTGCCCATATCACACAAAGCAAGTGTTGCCCAACCAAACCTAAGAGCCCAATCTCCTACCTCCTACTAGAACTTACGCCAAACCTTTCTTCTTATACACTCTGTCTCATCCCTCCTTGCCCAAAATCTACTGGAGTGAGGATGTGGCAAGTATGCCCACAAATTAAGACTATTGAATCTGCTCTACTGCTCTTGGTAAACAGCAGGGGACAGAGAGAGAGAGCGTGGGTGTGGTGTGTTCGAGAGAAGCTGGTCCATGGTTTTCCCATTTTCCCATGAGGAAACCCTTCAGAAAGCAACGGTCATGGCCAGTGAGCATTTCCAAAGTTATGTGAAATGCTCTCTTCTTTGCTAACCCAACAGCTGTTTTTAATATTTTGATACTAATCACCTGAAAGGCAATAGAGAGAAGGAAAAAGAAAAGAGGCAGATTGTGTGCAAAACCCATGAGTCTTCTGTGCCTCAGCCTAAGAAATGTTCTTAGAATAGGCTGGCTTCCCAAATTCTGCTCATTGCAGGGTCAAGGATGCAGCCCATGTTCCTCTCTCAATAGCTACCACACCCATTCTCTCCCTAGGCGTTCTGTCCTCTCCACCCCCATAACCAGCTGTGAAGTAGCACATGACCACCACACTTCCCTCTTTCCTTGTATCCTTCAAAAATAAGTTCACAGGCTTTGCCTATGATCAAGAATTCACTACTAGCCCTGACCAGTATAGCTCAGTTGGTTGGAGTGTTGGCCCATACACCAAAACATTGGGGGTTCAATTCATGGTCAGGGCACATAGGTTGCTAGTTGTTACCTAGGTTGCTAGTTGATCCCCAGGCAGGGTACGTATGGAAGGCAACCAATCAATGTTTCTCTCTCACATAGATATTTTTCTCTCTCTCCCTCTCTCTCTCTCTCTCCCCCTTCTGAACTCCCTAAAATTAACAAACACATTTTTTTAATTTTTGAAAAAAGAATATACAAGATCTGTTCAGAAAAAGTCCAGCCATTGTTAATATAACAAGAATAGTTTGCATGACATCGATGTAACCTGGCAGCCAAGGAGAGTGGACTGGAATGTGCATGCATGAACAATAACGACTTCACTGTACTAGTCAGTGGGGGCAGTGGACACTGTTGAGTGAGCATGTGTACTGTGTGGCCACCACATTCAAAATGACTGAGCAGGTAGAGCAACAAATCTGCATCAAATTTAGCATTAAGCTCAAACATTCCTCCACAGAAACTATTTGGATAATTCAGAAGACCACAGCTATGGGCAACCGGTGATTGGCAGCTTCAACACGACAACACACCTGCTTCACACATCACATCTCATGCAGTTTTTTTGTGAAACATTAAATCACCCAGGTAACTCAGCCCCACTACAGCCCAGATTTGGTGCCCTGTGACTTCTGGCTTTTCCCACAACTAAAATCACCTTTGCAAGGGAAGAGATTTCAGACCATCAATGAGATTCAGGAAAATATGATAGGGCAGTTGATGGTGACTAAGAGAGAACTGTGTGAGGTCCCAAAGTGTCTACTTTGAAGGGGACTGAGGGATCATTGTCCTATGTACAATGTTTGTGCATCTTATATCTTCTTCAATAAATGTCTCTACTTTTCCAAGATCAGATGAGACCGGGCATGTTCAGGGTGCTATGGCCATGGACATACATGTCTCTACTTTTCATACCACATGGCTGAATACCTTCCGGACAGACCTTGTATGTGTGTGTTTTGATTATCCATAATGGCCATTTTATTTATTAACAATTCTATGGGTCAAGAATTTAGGCAAGGGTTGACTTGGCAGTCCTTCTGCTCAGGTTGGCGTCAGCTGAGGTTACTCACTCAGCTCATTCAGCTACTCTGCCAAGGAGGAGGCCCATGCAGGTTTCATTCAGTGGGCTGCTTCAGCACCCTCTCATGCTCTCACTGCATGTGGCTAGCTTGGGCTTCCTTCACAGCATGGTGGTCTTAGGGTGGTCAGGCTCCTTACATGGGGGCTGGCTTCCAATAAGAGATAAGAGTCTAAAAGTGACAAAAGCCAAAGCTGTAGATCTCCTAGGGCCCAGTCTTGAAAGTTACACAATATTGCTTCCACCACAACCTACTGGTCAAAGCTAGTGGCCAAGACAAGCCTAAATTCAAGGGAAGAAGTAAAAATAATGTATAGCCATATTGAAGATGCCACCACGGGTCCCTCTCCCAATAATATTCTGACCTCCTAGAAGGCAAGAAGAGAATTTTATTAGCCTTGCAATCCCTAGGACTTAACTGGGAAGAGTGCCTGGTATAGAGTAGGTGCTTTGCAAGCTGTTGTGAACTGAGCTCCCACACAAACATGGGAAAGCTCTAGAGGAGGATGAGCCAGTCTAACAAAACCCTTGAGGCAGCTCCTCTGGGAGCTGCCAAAGCCTCCCACCCACAACCTCTGCATTTTGTCAAATTCATCTTCAGCTCATTCCTGGCACAACAGGTGTGCAAGCAATGCCAAAGTCACTAACCAAGTACCAGTGTCTTTAACTGACTTTCACATGGGTAAAGGGCAGATGTGAAAGAAGTTAGGGTGGTGAAATGCTCTACATGACTATCTAAGAAAACAGATAAAATGTGAAGTGTATCTGCGTAAACGTTTGCAGTCCTAGTGCTGTGGGGATCCAGAGCATCCCCATCCGAGAGAGCTCTCAAGGCTTCTTATTCAGGAAAGACTCTCCCTAAAACTCAGGCAAACAGCAGTAAAAGCCAGTGGCTAGACCATGAATCTCTCTCCTGAATTCCCTCAAAAAATCCTCGTTGTTGTTGGCCACTGCTCATGGCATCAGCCTGAGATTGCTGCAAGAATGCCAACCTCCCAAGACCAGATGCCAGGAGCAGAGCCATGTGGAGGTGTGGATAGGGGTTGAGTCAGCTCAGACCACCAGCAACTGTCTGTAGAGAGAATGTCCAGGTCTTGTCTACCCCCAGCATTGGCACAGGCACTCAGTGTTTAATAAGCAAACCATTAGGAGTAAAACAAATACAACTTTAAAATACCTGAGTAAACAGGTTTGTTTCTTTCTTCACCCCAGTGGCCCATGTCCTCAGCAAGGAGATGGACGATGTCCAATCCTAATCTGAGAGCCCACACAGCTGGAGATACCTGGGGGAAAGAACTACAGACAAAGCCTACCTGGCATACAACGGAGGTAGAAAGCAGCCCTTCTTCCCTCACTGTTGCTGAGAACAATTTGGCAGATGCTAGCCACCCCAAAGACAATCACATACAATTTAGGAGTGTTCTGGATGCAGGATGCATAAAAACTTGACCCATTTAGCAACTCTCTGGAATCCCTGAGAATGAGAAGTATTGCCTAAGTCATCGTCTTGTCTTGTCATGAGGCAACCAAGGGTATAGAAGATACTGCAGAGGCAGGGAAAATACTAACCCCTGTCCTTCCCATTGCAAGCTGGGCAGAATTCTGGCAGCTGTGACACGTGGGAAAGCAGGTAGGGGATGGCCATATTCCATGGTTCTCTTTCAGTGTTCATGTCCCTTCAGAAACTAGGTTCTAAAGTAAGATACCCATGTCAAACATCAATGTTTCTAACCAACAGTGAGAACCTAGATCGGAATTTTCCAACAAGCCAATTCAAAGGCAACTCTAGGTCATGGTAAGTCACACGAAAAGAATAAGAGTGGGAACTGTAATAGGGAATGGCTTCTTTAGGTGGAGAACATCTCTCTGGAAAGGTGACAATTGGAGTTGGGCCTTCAGTGATGACACAGAGAGAGCCACACTCTGAGAAGAGAGCCCTAGGCAGAGGGAACAGCAAGTGCAGCCTTGAAACGGAAATGGGCTCGGTGTCTGAGGAACAGAATGAAGGCCAATGTAAAAATAAGAGACACAGTGCGAGATAAAGTGGATGGGATAGACAGGGGCCACATCATGCCAGGTCTTACATATCATAGCCAAGCACTGGGTTTTATTTTACTCCATATTTTGCTTAAATATTATGACTCTTGATTCTTTAGCATTATAATTCTTTATTTATCAGAGACATGAATATTCCAAAGCACAAGTCTTCAAAATTTGGTCCCCAGACCAACCACATTGGTACCACCCTGGAAACTTGTTAAAAATGCAAAGTCAGAGGCCCCACCACAAACCTGCTGAATCAAAAACTCTGGGGATGGGGTCTGAAGGTATAGAAGACACCGCAGAGAGCAGGGAAGAGTGCAAACCCCTTTCCTTCATATGGCAAATATCTGAACACACACACACACACACACACAGAGCAAGGAGACAAGACCATATAAATAAAAATCAAGAAACACAGACATAGAGTACTACAGACCCTCGGATATGAGACTTTTTAGATACTGACTTCAAAAAACTATGCTAAATTTGTTGGAAGAAATAAAAATCAACCTTCAAAATTTTGACAGAGAACTGGAAACTCTTTTTTTTAAAATATATTTATTGATTATGCTATTACAGTTGTCCAATTCCCCCCCCACTCCACTCCATCTTGCCCACCCCCTCCCTCCCACATTCCTCCCTATAGTTCATGTCCATGGGTCATACCTATAAGTTCTTTGGCTTCTACATTTCCTACACTATTTTTACCCTCCCCCTGTCTATTTTCCACCTATCATCTATGCTACTTATTCTCTGTACCTTTCCCCCCCTCTCCCCCTCCCACTCCCCTATTGACACCCCTCCATGTGATCTCCATCTCTATGGTTCTGTGGAAACTCTTTTTTAAAAAAGAGCCAATGAAAATGCTAGAAGAAAAAAAAATAAAAATCATAATAACCACAGGTTAAACATACATACAAGTAGACACAACTAAAGAGAGATTTGTCACGTGGAAGAAAATATCCAGCATGAAATAAAAAAGGACATACCAAATATAAGACCAAAATTTTATTAGAGTCATAACACATAAAATTACTCTGCCAATTGCTATAAGACTTTAAAGTGCTTACTCACAATTTTTGTATTTACCTTTTTTCTGACCATTGCATGACATAAAAGAGCCATAAAAAGATTTACTGTGTGTTGAATTGAAGTCTCCAAAGGTGAGGTCAGAGACTATGGAACAGAATTGCAAACTGATAGAGTTAATAG
Source organism: Desmodus rotundus (assembly GCF_022682495.2). Lineage (NCBI taxonomy): Eukaryota > Metazoa > Chordata > Mammalia > Chiroptera > Phyllostomidae > Desmodus > Desmodus rotundus. The sequence continues at coordinate 158,333,070 of NC_071390.1, read as the reverse complement.
CTGAGAATTTTCCAAAAATAATTAAATATGTAAATCAACAGATTCAAGAAACCCAACACTGGTTAGATAAAAGGAAACTTAGGCACTTTATATTAAATCTATGGTTAAAGACCATAAACAAAGAAAATATCTTAAAGGCAGCCAGAGGAAAATACACAGATGAGCATCAAAGGAGCAATCATTAGAATGACAGCTAATTTCTCAACAGCAATATTGGAAGCCAAAAAATGATGGAATTATAGCTTCAAAATGCTGAAAGAAAATAACTGCCAACTCTGAATATATATATGAAATTTTCAGACAAATCAAAATAGAGGGCATTCATCTTTAACATATCTGAACTAATATATTATGGCCTTCAGGCAAAAGGAAATGATTCTAGGTAGAAGATCAGACATGCAAGAAGGAATGATAAATATAAATGAATATCAATTATATACAACAATAAAAATAATGTCTTGTGGAGAATTACATAGAAAATTATAATATATTGCAAGTGAAATAGAGGTATGTGTTTTCAGATCCAGCACTGTGTAGGGAGAGGGGGAAGAACCAATTAATATTGTATTTTTTATAAATCAAGTATGCATATTACAATATTTAGTGTAACCATTACAAGAATTTACAGGATTGGAATAACTTTTTAAAACCCTTCATCCATGCAATTGAAAACAAGAAATGAAAAAATACAGAACAAGCAATATACACTGAAAAGCTAAGATGGTAGATTTCAATCCAAAAATATCAGAAATTGGATTAGGTGTAAATATTTAAATTCCCAAATTGAAAGACAAAGATTGTCATGCTGAATTAATTACATTGCATGTGATGTTTATAAAAGACAAATCTAAAACATAATAATTCCCAAAGATATAACAATATCAATATCACCCATACTTTGCCACAATCGAGTTCTTCCCAATCCTGTGGGGAGAAGCCTAGAGCCTGAGGATACATTCTATGGCTTCTCTTACTTCATCCAAAATACTCCATCAGTTGGCTGATATTAACCAGAATACGTCGCTTCTGTTTTCTTCTCCACATCTGGATGAAACAAGATTCTTGACAGTGACTATGACAAAATTGTGTTGCTCTCTTCAGACCTGCCTCTGCATCCATTCATTACTTCTGGACCAAACTGGGAGTTGGTGTCAAGGCAGCCCAAGCGGAGAAACAAGGCCTGACTCAGAAGAAAACATCCTCAGAAAGAGACACAAGACTTGGCTGACACGCATCAGCATGAACAAGGGAAACACATGGGAGAGGGATTTCAAGGATGATAAACAGGAGTGGAAGGAGAGAAGCAAAATACAAAGGTGAGGGAGGGGTTCCTGACTTGGAACCCTCCTCAGAGGCAGTATTAGCGTGTTTCTGAATGACTCTTTGAAGCTTGGACACAATGATGCCTTTCAGTAAATTATAGGGAGGGGCTACAGGACCATGGCAGAAAATTGAGGAAAGGGGTCAGAATGTTCACAGAGACAGGCATGTTAGAACAAATTTATCATGTGGGACTAGGAGGGTTCAGAGGACATTCCTTTCACTGGGCAGCAAGGAACATATCAGTGAGAGGCAACCACACCTTTGAGAAGTTTAGTAACAACTGTCCACTGTAGACCAGAGTGAGAATAGGTGGCTCTGCCATATCACTGGGCTCCCTGCCCTCAGTGGGAATGATAATGGGATTCCAGAATAGCAAGGTCCAGGTGTCCATGCTGGCCCATCAGAGTCCAAACAGACATAAATCACAACAGGGAACAAGTCCGGAAGCATAATCAAAGTGCCTCCAACAACAGAAGCTTTTATGAGGGCCAGTAGACCACGGTGAACCTAGGAGTGAGTGGATGAGTAGCCAATGAGGATACTACATGACTTTTATAACAAGAACAACAAAATCAAGAGCTATCAAGGAAAAGGTTGATGTGCCCACAATTTCCAGATCTGAGCCAGTTCTCAGCCCCAAATCCTGGTCCCCTTGTTAAAGGATCCTGCAGGGCCTCCCACACTAGTGATGCTTCTAGAAGTTCAGTGATCCAAGGTCAGAACATCCTCTCAAAGGTCAAGAACAAGTTATTATACCTTCAGCTCACTACTGCAAAGAAAAAAATCCAACACTTGTTGAGCGCCACTGGGTTTTTTTTTTTTTGGTTTTTAACTTTTATTTATTCACTTTTAGAAAGAGGAGAAGGGAGGAAGAAACAGAGGGAGAGAAACATTGATGTTAGAGGGAAACATCGATCACTTGCCTCTTGCCTGCAGCCCAACCGGGGACCGGGCCTACAACCTAGGCATGTGCCCTGGCCGGGAATCAAACTGGCAACCTTTCATTTTGCATTAGCCACACCAGCCAGGGCCCGAGCCCTGCTGTGTTTTGAAGAAACACAACTCTGATAGGGAATGCTGCTCAAACCTATGTATTGGGTGATTTAAGACATTCATAATTTTGAGGGGGCTCTACAGTAGATCCAGGCTGTCATAAAAGTGCCCTTAGCTCCTATGAAATGGCAGATCCAATGACGCTAGAGGTATCTGAGACAGACAGGGATGCTGTGTACGGTCCTGGGCAAGTCCCAATAAGACAGCCATAGTATAGACTCTTTGGGCTTTCCTGGAACTGCCTTCTTCAAAGGAGAATGACCTGCTGTTTGCAAAGCAGCTGCTGGGGTGCTACTGAGCCATGCTGGACACTGGCATTCCTCCTGCCAGCAACTGTCTCAATCTGTTATGCTTCCCTTCACAACAAAATTTCTTGAAAGGATCTCTACATATTCACTATCTCCACTTATTTTTTTCATTCTGTTTTAAAACAGCCTTTTATGCCCCCAATTCCACTAAAACAGGTTTTTTGAAACACCAATGACCTCCATGTTCCAAACCCAATAGCTAGTCTTCAGTCCTCCTTGAACTTGATCTATCAGCAGCATCTGACCCAAATAGACACTTCAGTCTTGAAATACCTTCTCCCTTTCCTCCCTGGGACCTCACTCTCTCTTCCTCTCACTGGTTCCTCCTCATCACCTCGAATGGTTCTTCTCACATCCCTAACCATTAATGTTGGAGTCTCCAAGGCTCAGGCATGGATTGCTGTTGCTCTCCACCTATACACTCTTCCTGGGTGACCCATCCCATCAGTAGCTTTAATTTTTTATGTGCTTTCCACTCCTGAATTTATTCCTGTAGCCCCAATCTCTCTTCTGAACTTCGGGCTATCATACCCAACAGTCTATGGGCCTCCCTACTAGTTGTCTATCTGAGACTTCAAATTTCCCGAGCCAAATTATGGGTCCCCTATCTCCAAAGCTGTTTCTCCACCAGCCTTCCCCTCTTCAGTAAACAACAGTGAAGTTCCTCCAGCTGCTCAGGCCCAAGACCCTGCCTCATCTGTGCTTCTTTCATTCCAAACCCACATTCTATTCATCAGGAAATCTTGCCAGCTATTCCTTTAAAATATCTAGAACCTGGTACATCCTTAGTTCATCCACTCTCATCTCTTGGTTAGATTATTTTATACTGGTTCCGTGCTTCCATCTTTGCCCTCTTCAATTAATTTTCAAAATAGCAGCTGGAAACCTATCTCACTTCAGCCGAAAACCCTCCACAAGCTTCCCTTTCAAATCCAAAGGACTTGCAGTGACCCAGAATGTCCCACAAGTTCTGCTCAGCCTGGGCCTCCATCTGACTCCCCTCCCACCACTTGCCCTGCGCTGTCTCTGGACACACTTCGGTCTTGGATGAGGTCAGCCTCGGGGCTCACTCCCTCACTTCTGCTCCAAACTCCACTTCCCCAGCAATATTGGCTCCTCTCTATCACCTGTACCCTTCTTTATTTTTCTTCATAATATGTCTTCCCCACTTGATACATTATATAATATACTAATTTTATTGTCTGCCCCAACCCAGTAGATTACAAGTTCTAAGAGATCAAGAGCTTATTTAATTTCTCTATCTCCAGACTTTACAACAGTGGCTGGAATAATTAAATAATTAAATGCTCAAAAGATTTTTCTTGAGTGCATGCATAAATATCAGGTCCTTTGCTAAACCTAGAGTTTAGGAGTGGAAGGATAGATCAAACGTGATTCAGACCTTGCCCTGGCCAGTGTGGCTCAGTTGGTTGGAGCGTTGAAGGTTGCATGTTTGATTCCCAGTCAGGGCACACCCAGGTCGTGGGTTCCATCTCCGGTGGAGGCACATACGAGAAGGCAGCTGGCAACCAATTGATGTTTCTCTCTCACATCGATGCTTCTCTCTCTTTCCCCGCCTCCCTCCCTCCCTCTCTAAAAAGCAATGAAAAAATGTCCTCCGGTGAGGATTAAAAAATGAAAAGATTCATAATTAAAATGCCAAAAGGTAAAGATGAAGAGATAGGAGGGTGGGTGTGGGAGAATGGGTGAAAGGTGAGGGGATTAAGAAGTACAAATAGGTGGTTACAGAATAGCCGTGGGGATGTAAAGTACAGCCTACCGAATAAAGTAACCAAAGACCTCACACGCATGACCTATAGGCATGAACAAGGGTGGGAGGGTTGCCTGAGGGAGTGGTGGGTGCTGTGTGGAGGGGAGCAAAGGGGGAAAAATGAGGACAACTGTAATGGAATAATCAGTAAAATACATTTTTTAAAAAAGAGAGAAACAGCATGACCCCTTAGAGAGTCATGTTTGGGAAAGAGAAATGCCAACAGGGCACATTTAAAATTCTATCAGTGAAGCAGTACCACACAAAAAAATTGCAGAACTTAAATATCAAAATAAGTGTGGATGATTGTACACTTGAAGCCTACATAAATTTATTTACCGATGTCACCACAATAAATTCAATAAAAAAAATTTTGAAATGATTCAGACCTTTAGAAGCTTCTAGTTTGCTACGCTTCCCCACAGCACATTGTACATACTTCATAGACTATAAGAAATAGTTATAACTGGGGAAGGGTAACCAAGCATATCAAATAACTGGTGTTACTCCTTTTGCTCCTTGCTACTGCTATTGCTTTTGAACTTAGGATATTACCTTACTTCGAAGACTTAACATGGGCCCATTGCAACAGCAAATTCAGACATTGGCACCCAAACCTACCTACAATTCCTGCTCTCGGTGACATGGGAGAATTCCATGCGGCTAGGTCTGGTTTTACAGACAGACAGCGAGAGTCTCCAGAAGCCTGAGTGACACATCCACCCCTCTCCTGCCAACTCCCTCAAAAGGCTCCCCTACCCTGGTTCAGCAGAACCTGAAATTACACAATTTAGAATTCACTGACCTCTGAGAAAAGCAAGTCACGCCCCAAGGAGAGCTGCAAACAGAAGCGTTCCTAAGCCTGAGTCTTTGTTGACACTGGCCTCTGGTTACACCCCAAGCAGAAAAAGGAGGAAATTCAGTCTTCAAAGCCAGTGCTTCCCCACTTGTGTCTGACCCCAGCTGAATCCCTTCCCCCACTGCACCCTCCACACAAGGCACACACCGTGAGGTCACGAACGCAAATGCTGGTGCCGGGGGAGACATTTGCAGGTGACACACTATATATAGCTAAAGTAACTTATAGGTTCCGTCTCATGTTACATGCCTTGGGGAGGGCTGAAAGCCTTGAACAGTTTCTCTCAAGCATGCCCTATTGTGAATCTCCTTTCCTGTCTAAAACCCTTCCTTGGCCCAGACCTCAGGAGTCACCTTTCAGAAGAATCTGGCCGCTCCCAACACACCCTCTTTCAGCCTCCTTGCCGAAGCAGACTTATCCTGAGGGCCCAGGTCTGCCTCAAAGAGGCAAGGCTACAGGGCTGACATCTCACAAACAATTACCTTGGCTCCAGAATTCCAGAGAGGCCTTTCCTTAGACCCTTCGAAGTTTCTGGGAGTGTGAGTCTCCTGTTTCTCCAAGCCAGGGCCAGGGGAGACAGAGGCCAGGCCTGGGTGCTGCACCTCCCACCACACACCACCAGGAGATTTCATTCGTCCACCCCGACATCTGTTCTCTTGGCCTCACCACCTGTCTCAACACGACGTTCCACACAGCCCTGGACCTGGGATGAGATGGAGCCATACGTGTCGTGCTCAGCTTGGGCTGTTGGGCTCATCTGTGCCAACCAACTGCATCATTTTCGCAAAGGAGAAGACTGAGGACCCGAGAGTGGAGGCCACGTGCTGAAGGTCAAAGAACCTGTTAGGGTCGGAATTTCCAACTTACGGACCCACACCAGGCACCTCCAAGGATTCAACCTCCTCACTTACATCCCTCAGAGTTTTCCTCTTCCTGTTTCTGTCCCTTGCCCTACCTTTTGCATCTTTCTTAGGAGGTATTTCTTTCAGGGTCTCCAACACATCCAACCCACAGGCGCGTCTCAGTACTGGCCCCCTTGTTCCACTGAAGAAGCTCAGAGCTCTGTTCGCCTGGCATCTCAGCCCCCTGCTGGGCTCAGACCACCCCCCTACCCCCACCCCCACCCCTCCTGCCTTCAGCATACTGCACAGAACTCTGGAGTTCTTAAAGCGCGTTTCTGTGCAGCACCTCGCTGGTGCCCACCACGGATCTTGTGATGTTGTCTGAGAAAATGGGTCCTTTACTTCATTTTCACAGAGGGGAGGCCAGCCGAGAGGCTTGTCTGCACTATCTGATGGATAGGTCACAGAGCCCAGGGGTAGGGTTTTCATCCCCCACCTCTGCTTTTAGGGGCTTCCATTCTTAGTGTCTTCTCCCCCCGTGGAGTGGTCCCCAGGACCCCACCCTCACCCAGTTTTCTTCTGCACATTCATTCCCTTGGCCCTAGTCATCTGTCAACTTCCAAGTTTTCAAATGCATATATTTCTATTTTTTTCCTAGACATCTCCATACTTGGATGACACCTCAGGAGCCACCAGAATAAGGTGGTACGTAGTAATTGCTCAGTTAAATAATGACCATCATCGTCTTCATCAACATCATTAATACCTGGATGGCAGTGGTTTCCTACCTATTTCCTCAGCATGCCCCTCCCCACTGTCCAGGCCATCTACAAGTTACCTCTCCAATATACACAAGCCCAGAAGAAAAATCTTGGAACAATGTTGCTTCCATACAAATATAAGCAAAGGAATTAAAAAAAATAAATAAAACACTGAAATCCCATCTACACACTCCTGCCCTTCAACCCAGAAATAAAACCCAGTTGCAAATTCTGACCACATTTGTCATTAAGAAACTTATCACTCCCCAGATAAAAATCCAACAACCCCCTGCCACGCCTTTGGGAAGCAAGCTGGGCTCTAATTCTATCCAGCGACTCAATGTTCCCCAAACAGAGCAGATCCTTTCTGTGAAGAGGTTAAGAACCCGCGCTTAGGGGTTCAAATCCTGGCTCTACCACTCACTAGCTGTGCACCTGTGGGCCAGTCACATAATCTTGCTCGGCTTCAATTTTCTCTTGATTAAAAAAGGAAGAAAATCTGCTCCACAGGTTTTATGTGAGAATCAAATGAGATAATCCATGTAGAATAGTTAGCAGGCAGCTGCACGTAATAAACTCTCGCCAAGCGCTAGGCACTCGTTATTATTAGTGTTCATACGCGTTTTCCCTTTGCCCAAACTAGTTCCACAGGATGTCATCACCACCACTCCCTCCTCACTTCCTGTCTGTCTAGTCATCTGCAAGATACCTCCTCCGTGAAGCCTTTCTGGATTGATGTTTCTAAGTTCCCTTTGTGGCAGGTGCATACCCTTTCTGTCTGCACTGCTTTGCCTGGAGCCTCCTGCGCTACATCATGAGCATCTTGAAGACGTGTCTCCTGCCCATTGCAGGAGAGAAGCGGGGAAGAGAGGAGGTGGAAAGAAGTGCTGATGTCTGACTATAACTCTCCAAACTTACCCTTAACCTTAACCAAAACTTAATGTTAAAAAAAAAAGCATTATATTGACACATAGATCCTTCCTACAAGTGTTCTTAAATATTTAAGAACCCTCATTTTCCTCCAAGTCCACCCCTCAATCTCTTTGAGGAAGGGTATTTTTTTAGCCACACCCTTTCCTGACATTCTCTTCTTGAATGATTTGTTAAAGAAATTAAATTGTAAACTGCTATGAATTGATCAGATCTAGCTTTATATACTCAAAGACCTTCCTCTGTCAGCAAGCCACTTGGCCTTGGAAGACCAGACCGTGAAGGGGGAAGGGCCACAGAAGCTAATGCTGAGAGAGAAAGCTACATACGCACAGCCTGCTTCTAGATGCTGCAAGATTTGTAGCACACGCCCCACCCCCCCACCAAAGTCTTGGCCCCAAGACCAGGACATTGCATTTACTACTACGTATGTTCTTACCAGGAATTAAATGCCTCCTGGCAAATGAGAAAGAAGTAGTTTTACCACATCCCCACTGCCTTCTCCCACCAGTCCCACCAAATTCATACTTTCTACACATCTGTTAAAAATAGGGGCTACATAAACAACTCAGAGTAAATGAGGAACATCGACATCTCGTAGAATGGACATTTTTGCATTTTACAAAAGAATAAGTGTATCTCTTATCCCCTTTTGTTTGTCAAGGCACAAAAAAAAATAGGGAAAAAGTCTAGATTCTGGTCATTTCAACCAGCCTTGCCGTCTACAATGAGCACCTCAGAGAAATGGTGGTGTGCCAGGGGTGCAGGCAGAGCTGTTTTTAAAGAACCAAAACAAAACTACAGAAACTGGAAGGCCCAAACGTTTGCAGTATCTAAACTGGCCAAGAAACTGTGGCATGAAAGCCTACAGCCCACACCTGTGGGGACCTGAGTGGCCCAGAGGTACAGAGCAATCTGCACTGGATCCTGTGAAAGGCAGGTGCAGTTTACAGATGGGAAGCTTGGTCGTGGGAATGTGCCAAGTACGTCACAAAGCTCAATTGATGGAAGCCAAGTTTAAGATCAGGGCTCAAACTTAAACACAGGAGACAGCAATTACCATAGGACTTAGGTATAAAAGGAGAATTGCCCTATTTTTTTCCTATGAGTTTAATACTGAGTAGGAAAGAGTTGCATTATGTTTTCTTTTTCACAGAGTACATTTTCATGATAGAGTCAGCTCTTTAGAAACAAAATTCTTTCGCATATCATTTAGTTATCCAGATACATCAGAATCAATCCCATCTTCATCAAAATAAAAACATATTAATTTTGTTTAAAGAACATCTATAGAGCCCTGGCTGGTACAGCTCAGTGGATTGAGCGCCAAACTGTGAACCAAAGCATCACCTGCTCAATTCCCAGTCAGCGCACGTGCCTGGGTTGCGGGCCAGGTTTCCAGTTGGGGGCGCTGAAGAGGCAACCACACATTGATATTTCTCTCCCTCTCTTTTTCCCTCCTTCCCCCTCTCTAAAAATATAAATAAAATCTTTTTTAAAAAAAGAATGTCTATAGAAACATGCATATTTAAAGTCCATGTACAAAACGAAGCAGCCAGAAATATCCTAACGTTAAAACAACACAATCCTAACTTAAATCACAGTGTTGCCTATTTGAACCTCCAGATTGACTTGTACTGCTGGAGTGAATTGGGAAAGATGAGAAAGAAATATTTTGTATGCCTTTATAGTATGCTAGGCACTGTTGAGGTTCCTTACAGACATGTCTGATCCTCATAGAAGCCCTGTGAGTTAAGTATCATTATTCCTATTTTACAGATGAGGACTCTGAAGCTGAGAGAAGTGAAAGAACTTCCCCGAGACCACACCACTGATGAATGGCAAGACTCAAGTGGTTAAAGTTAGGGTTTTCCCTTGACACAGTTAGAGAGAGCTCTCGTACACCACTGAGCAATGCAGAGACTGTGAGAACTTGGTACTAATAGAAACATCATAAAGTGAGGTGCTTTGTGGTCAAATTGTACTGTTTAATAGAGAATAATTTCTGGGAAAATGATTATGTATTGACTGAACTTGGAATTTATCATAAAATTTGCAATACTTCAAAATACTACCTGCTCTAATTTAAAGAACATTTTCATGTTTTCCTTTTTTAAAATATTTAATGACATAGCTCTGGAATTGAAAGTGAAAAAAGAATTTCTATTTTAGCCTGTTCTCTGCACCTCCAAAGTTTCTTAGCTATTACTACTAGCTCCTATAAAAACAAACATGTAAGAAATTTGCTAAAGTGAAAATTCACTTTTGAAAAACAACTAAACACATCGAAATGGTAGGCACTGGAAGATACTTTCTAGAAGACAACATTAATGTATAATTATTTTAGTAAAAATTATGAATCTGCTTAAAGCAAAAAAGCAAAACAAACAAACAAAAATGTTAAGTAACCTAATCAGATCACTTAGAGAAATGAGTACTTTTCTCTGCCCTACCCTAAGATCATATTGCTATTTAACCTGCTTCCAAACAAACAAGAATTTTTAAACATTTTTTCTATCCTGTAAGCAAATGTTCTTTGCTTGGCTAAATGACAATGCTCAAGAAATGCCTATTACAGAGGCGTAAAAAAAACCCTTGGCAACGTTCCAGAAGAAATTCACCCTGCATAATGTGTTCCAGCAAAAGTTCAATAGCTTTCTGGTGAACCTGCTGGCTCAGTGTGCACTTGAGCAGGAGCTGGAAAGAACAAAAGAAAAACTGAGAGACGTTTTCCTCTTTGTTAATCTGGCAAAGTAGCCCTCAGCTCATTTTAGCTAACTTTCCAAGCTTGGAAAAACGAACGCATGTATGGCTAACTTGCAAACCCTGCCCTGGGCTCTGGTGTAAACTTTGTTTTACTACCTTTGGTTCCCTGAAATTCAAGTATAATTATACTGTTTGTCTTTTCATCCAATAAAATGTGCATTAGCATTTGGTTCACTTTGGAGAGTTTGTTTGGATGAATGTATTCTTTCAAATGACCAGTGCTGCTGTCGTAAGGAGAACGCTTGGATAATACATAAACTCTTAATGTAACATTGAAAAGAGGGAGGCTGGAGGTATAAACCTCTCCAAAACATTTCAAAAGTGTGTTCGTGATTGGCTAAAGCTGCTAAATTCTCCAGATATTTATATAAGAATTTCCCGAAGTGCAAAAGTAAAGACTTCAAAATGCAATCCATCTCCTGTGTATAAAGTGACATAGATGCACAGTTTAATGTTTTGTGCAACTCTTTCCTAGGATGAACATTTCCCACTGGAGAAGGAAAACGGTTGGACACGTTACAGGCTTATGAAACTGCCGTGGTGCATCTGGCCCCGGCTCTCCCTGCCTGGATGTGGGGGAGGCAGGGCTGGGCCGGGCTGGCACAGGGTGTGCAGTGAGAGCCTGTTTGACCTTAAATGCCCTGAAGGGAGGAAGGGGAGGATGGTTGGAAAGGTAAAATTTTCCCTATTTGATGTTGTAGGACAACTGCTTAGTGTGCTGAAACCAAACCCACTTTGCAAAAGAGACACTGTAGATCCAAACGCCACGCCTGCGAGAGAACTTAAACCCTGGGGAAGGACTAAAGGTGCTAGGACTTGCCTTCACAGGCCCTTCCGTTGGCAGTCCCTCAGCCTGTTTCATGCAGGGCTTTTTCGGGTTCCCTGGGCCTCTTACAGGAGTGGGACAGAAAGGCCATCGGCTCAAGACTGAAAATGTAGACATTTGATGGTGTCACACAGATGCACCAACAGGATTAAAGAGAAAGGACTCGTCACACAACTTTAATGCCTAAATATGTACATTTAAAATGTACTGTGCTGGTGGTAACATTCTTTTAGCATGTCTTCATTTATACTGTGCTGGAAGCCTCAAAAAAAAATGGAAGAGACCCAGCTCTCAGAACCCCTGCGAGGCCCTGGAAACCAGGAAGCTGTGTGGTGCATTAGGAGAAGGCCGGGTGCTGCAGCTGGGCCTCTAGACTCCCGGAGCAAATCACCAAAAGCAAAACCAGCACAACACAGATGAAACCAAAGATATCTATGACTGACACCCTTATCCTGATCTCCTTTCCATCCCCAAAGGTAGACCTGATTATGAGTTCAATGTGCTTCCTTCCAGATCTTTAAACACACACACACACACACATACACACACTCGAACACAAACAGAATAAGTGAAGTTATTTTATGTGGGGTTTTTTTTACATATTTGATATAAGGCTATCCAGGTCCTAAAAATGCTTTATCCATTTCACAATATCTGAGACATATCCATATGGTTACATGTGGATTCATCCCATTACTTTTGGCTGCTGAATAGCACTCCATCATCTGAGACCACTGCCTTGACTTAACCACTCCCCTGCTGAAGGACATTCAGTATTTGTCTGTTGATGATCTGGTGCATTCTCCCGCCTGCTTGATCTTTCTTTTCTCAGAAGTCTGACCACCCTTCATTTTCCTTAGCTGTTTCATGTATGTGAGGTCTGTCTCTAAACTAGGAGGGAAACTTCTAGAGAAAAACCACTATGTCCAGCATCCAATAAGCACTAGATAATAATTTGGTAGAAAGATTAATAGCAGCTTTGAATTCACAGAGGCTCAACAAATTCTATTTATTTATTTCCTTCCCTTTCTTAAAGGAGAAATTCTGTGTTTCAAATCAGGTTCGACTAAAATTGACTTCCTTTCCTATCCTAGACTTTCAGTGTCCAACACATGCTAAAGATGCTCTAAACCCTAACACTGATGACACTATAAAGGTTATACCTTTTAAAGATGAATGCGTGTGTGTTTGTGTGTGAGAGAGAGAGAGAAGTGAGGAGAGAGAGAGAAGGAGAAGAAGAAAGAAGAGGAGGAAGAAGAGGAGGAGGAGGAAGGGAAGGAGGAGGAAGAGAGTGAACGAAGCCAAAACCTGCCTTGGGATGTGGCCCTGTGGCCCTTTCTGGCCTGGAGGCAAAGCCAAATACAAAGGACTGATTCTTTTTGCAAATGAAATCTGGAAGACAAGTACTTTTCCTTCTTTTCTTTTAATAATCTCACCCTGCCACTTTTACTTTACACTTTGAGGTTGTTGATATTGAAATTGGTTTTCATTTCCTTCCATGGAAACCTTATTCTTGACACTTTAGCCTTCCTTAAAAAAAAAAAAAAAAGTAATGCTCTTTCTAGGGACAATGAAAAACATACAAAGTTTCTAACTAGCAGAGATTCTCCAGGCCATTCAATCAGACCCTGGCATGTCATAGAGAGCTACTCTGAAACTATACGATTCTGCCATTACATTGTCAGGGTGAAGGGGAAGATGCGGGAGTATCAAACATGCACATGCAGAAGCAAATAGGAATTGGGGAGCACTCTGTGTTTGTGTTGTGCCACCCTTTCAGCTCATGAAGTCATTCCAATTCTTTCCTAGTCCAAGACACCATTAGCAGCAGTTTTTGACTTTTCTGAATCTGATCACTTTGCCCTTTGTCCCCTCAAAACGTACATATGCTCATATACGTGCAATTCTGCAAAGAGTTCCAAGGACATTCAAATCCCCTAAGACCTAGCAGAGCCCAAGGTTAAGAAGATCTAAACTAAGGTGGGGTTGTCAAGAAACCAGGTGTTTGCAGGAACAGTAAAAGTGGCAGGTGCGACAAGCTTTGACAGTAGCTGCAAAATAAAGCCAATCTCCCCCTTTGGGTACTGGGGAAAATCTGCTGATGCTGAGTTGGGTCTTTTGAGACACACCCACATCTTCTACGGATAACAAGAGTAACCATATATCATCAATATACCACCGTCTTTGAATACTAAGAACGACTCTGTGTCTGGAAGATAAAATGCTGGACAAGGCACAAGACTAAACTGAGAAGGAGGAACTTTTCTCAGCAAAAATATCTATACCTGTAACTAGTGCTAGAAATCAGTGAATAAATGAGCTTGTCCATCCAAGCCTTTCCCCTTGATTTCTTATTCCATTTGCTGCATCCTTTCTTTCAGTAGGTGCTATATTCTCAAAGTCATTCTTACTCCTTCAGCTTCAACGGCTTCTTCACACATTATTCTCCTTGGATGGAATGTATTGCAAACCCTTAGCTATTCCAAAAACCACACACGGCAGGTTCTCCAATAACACCATTTCACTGAAATCCCTTTTTGATAAGGTTGAGGAGATGCTGTAGGAACTTAGCTCTTGTTTATATCTATTAGCCAATGATAAAATCGGTTTTGTCATACATCGTTTCGCTTAAAGTTGCAGAACCTATCAACGACGATTTGAAGTGAGGACTTACTGTATAATGTTACCATCTTCAGAGTCACCATACTAACTTTCACTATTCACAGGGTGACCGGTGCATCAGCTATGCATGCAGCCCTTAACATGTACTATGTATATGTATTAAATCCTGACAACAACCCTACCACATAGCAGCATTTTCATTTTGAAGATAAGAAAACTAAGACTCAGGGAGAACTACTTTACTAAAGGTAACAGAGCAAGGAATTGGGAGACTGGGTTCAACCTTAATTCCATTGACTGCAAACTCTATCTCAGTCCGGTTGGCCGGTGCCAGAATTCCATTTTTCCAGAGGATTCATAAAATTACAGAATTTGCAGTTTATATATGTTCTTAGTCTTCTTTGGCTCACAGATTATTCAAGCAGAAAAGGATGGTAGAGGCAGACAGGTCTGGCCCTCCCACTTCACGAATACGGACACTGACACTCACCTGGGGTGGGTTGCTGGCCCCACCGTGGCCGTCCCTTTTCTGGTTCTGAGAGGACAGGAACCACGTTCTTCGGGAAGTCATTTCCTGCCTCTCCTGGCTCAGCTCCAAGGGCACCAGAAGTCTTAGCAGGAGTTGAAGTCCAGAACACCTGAATGACCAGAGCAAAGCAGGGCCAAACTCAGACGGCATCTGCTGATACTTCAAAGGGAACAGAACAATCCAAGGTGTACCCTTCCCACTCCCCTCACAGGAAGCCAAGGATGTGGCCTGGTCTACAAAGCTAGTGTAGCAATAAAAACAGGCATGTAAAATCACAGCAAAGGAGGCCCGAGAAGCCAACACCTGTATCCTAAAGCCACTTCTACAGATAGCAGTGACATGCAGCCCAATCAAGCAGATAATTTCAAAGCCCTTCACTTTAAGACAGTGTAAACTGGAATGAGAAGTGAAAGGGCAAGTCAGTGCTTGAGAGCTTGCCTGTAGGTTTGTTATCAAGCTAGAATAACAAATGTGTTTAAAAAGCCCTAAATCAGATAACTACTGCGCCTTGCATTGTCCTTGAAAACGCAAGAATGGAAAAGGGAGAAATTATCTAAGGGCAATAAACCAGGGAAACAGAGACGAGGCAGGGGTGTGGGCTGTGGGTGATTATTACTAATGTTTATAAACACTTACTGTTGACAATAGTTGACCAGCCCTGTTAAGAACAGAGAAGTAAACACACTTCCAGTCTCTCCCTAGGAGAGGGAGATAATAATAGAGCAAAAGAAAAAAATATGTAACTGTCTAAATTGACATTTTATTTTCTAAAGAAGGCAGTTTAGGTGACCCTGATGCTTTTAACATTAATTTTTGTCACTTCATTATGTTGTTGGAGAACATCAAAAACACAGAGTACTATGTTTAATAGATCACATGTAAAAAAGAGGACATATGCTGGTTGGATCAATGACCTAGGCTTGCCTGAATCAGTTTCAGTTGATTCATTTACCATGTCTAAGCCTACCTGGGTTGCTCTGTGAACAAGTATGATTAAACACAAGGTGCTACATAAATGTTCAATGTAACCATGTATGTGTGTGTGCGCACATGCACACATGTGTTGAATATGTACCTACATGTATAGTACATGCATGTACACACACATATATTTGAATGTATTGTGACCAATTGAGACATCCAGGCACCAAGCCTGCTGTCCAGCTGAATAAGTTAGTTCACTGGGCTCTCTAAGTATAAATCCTGAGCCCTTTCAGAGCATATACGCTGTTTGCTCAATCTGTAAACACATAATTATTTAACTTGCCTTCTAAAGTAACACCACACCCTGGATATGATGCAAAACCCAGCATTACAAGATAAGCTCTGTCTCAAGTTTCTGCTCGTTATAAGTGCCTGAAGTATTTGCTCATATGCTCAGGGACTGAAGCAGAAGTAAACAGTCAGGCCAGTATTGTAGGGACACCTGTGTTACAAAACCGACTTTCTTACATTGTGAAAGCAATGAATGAAGTTCAGCAGGACTCCTGTAAGAATGCCAGTTCGTCCCACATCACGGTTGGTCAAACAGGACTTCGACCTTATCGCCTACCTACCCAACCACCCAGGACGGTCTGCTTTCCTCGGGTATCAGATCTAAGCTCCAAGTCATGGGTCCCAGCTGCCACACCTCACCTCCTGCTTGTCTTCTGTCTGTGTCCTCATTCAGTTCAGTCAGCCTCGCCCATTGTCCATTTGCACAGCTCTCAGATCTCCAACAAGGCCTTTGCATAGGGCATTCGACATGTCTGGACTAATACCTCTTTTTATGTTGAAAACTCTACAAAGTCATTCCTTTTGAGAAGTCTTCTCTAATTAGGCAGAGCACAGTTTCCTGGACGAGAGGCTGTGTCACAGCTTTGCATTGTGGTTAAGTATGAATTTTGATATCCTCCCCTCCCCACCAAGATGCGATACAGCTGAGTGATTAAGAACAAGAATTTGGAAGCCAGATGGTCAGGATTTGCATCTTTGATCCACCACAAACTAACTATGCTTCAGTTTCCTTACTTGTAAGATAGACAGACAGATAGACAGACAGACAGAATGCCCAAAGAGCTTAGATAGTGCCTGGTGTCCAGTGAATGCTACATAGTAAGTGCATGTATAAGAAACACGATAATAAGTGGCAGCTCCTATCTGATTGGTGTTCAGGTGACACCAGCAGTGGTGGGTTCAGTCTCCATGGAGAACTGTCCGGGACACGCCTGAAATTGTGGAGGCTACATTCGTCAGTTGTCCCAGTGCAGGGACCTGGCCCGGACTGACCAGCGCTGCATAATTTCAAGAGAAGGCAAATCCCCACCTCTGGATTTTAAATGATTGGCTTACACTTAAAAATTAAAATCTGAGCCAAAGAGAGCTTGTCTTGAGGCAGATTTATCTCTTAAGTCCAGGGTCCCTAATCTCCAGGCCACGGGCCAGCACCGGTCCAGGCCTGTTGGGAACCGGGCCACACAGCAAGAGGTGCTCTTGAATGTGATGCACTTGAATCATCCTGAAACCATCCCCCCGACCCCAGTGTATGGAAAAATTGTCTTCCACAAAACCGGTCCTTCGTACCAAAAAAGCTGGGGACCACAGCCCTAAGTCACTCTTTTGTGACCTCTGACATGATGACTCTGTAATGGTGAGTGTGTGCTTCCATTTTTCTGTGTTTATCATCTCTACTCCTCCTTCAGTTGAATACCCTGGGGGCAGCAGGAAGCATGGAAAGGTACTCGGTGAAAACCAGCTCACAAATGAAGGTTTGTCAATGCAGAGTGTCTGAAAGGGAACGCTGAGTAACTCAGCATCGCCACATGGAGTGTCCCCTGCATCTGTCTTCCATTCACACCAAGAGACCAGGCCTTGGGGACACAAATATGAATAGGACGAAGTCCCTGACCTTGAGAAATATACAGAGCAGACTTGTGAGGGGCACAGAAATGTGGACAGCTATAATGTTTACAAACTCACGGACATGTATTTTCAGGTGATTTTTATACCCAACGTACAGAAGGGAAACTGAGAGGTTAGGTGTCTTGTCCAAGATCACTCCACAAGGAAGTAGATTTGTAACGAGAACCCAGTTCCACTGACCCCAAACCCCAGGCCCGTCCTGCTGTATGCAATGTTCTAGCATAACACATGTGTCTCCCAGGCCGGTGACACTGGAGAAATCATGCTCATTAAATCAAAGGTCCATATCAAGTGAGTTAGAACGGGGCATTGGTGGCATCATAGAACGCAGGCTTTGCAAAGCACCTGTGTGTGGTTAGGGGGATATTTTTCCTCCCATTAATTATAATTTGCCATCTACCAAGGAGAATTTGATACCACTTTCAACAACACATAATGCCATAATTTTTTTAAAGGTTAAAAGAACAAGGTAATGAAGGGAAACAGAGATGAAAAGCCTATTTCAGAAAATTGAGGGTAAGAATAGGAAGCACAAAAGGGCACAAATCTCAGCTCAGAGCTTCCTGAGAGACAAGGCAAACTGGGAAGTGACTGAGTTCTTGTTTATAAAAGGACGCATACTAATTTTAAGTTTAGCATATATTATAACCATTTGTCCTCTGATTTCTGAATCACATAGAAAAAGATCAGTATTCTTATGGAAAACATTGATTTGAAAGTACAGAATTTTATAAACAGAAAAGCTGATCTGTTATATTTGTAAAGTCTGTGATCGATCAGAAGATTTGGAAATTTATAACAACACACTGTGAAAATTAATAAACAAAAACCTCATTTAAAATGGTGTCAGGAGACTTGAAGAGGGAAAACACACACACACACACACACACACATCACTCAACACTACTACTGACCCCAGAGGGAAGAGACCTCCCTTGCACCTCCACAGGAAGTGAGACTACTTCAAGACCTCAGAGGGAGGAAGACAGGATTCCCCCTGGCCAGTAACCGGTCAGCCAATGAAAAGTCACTCTACAACGAATGAACTTTCAGTTTTCTCCAGGTCTCAGCAGCCCCTCCCAAGTCCATAAAGGAGCTTTCACCTCCTTAGTTTTTCTGGATTGCACATGGTTCACCATTAGATCACATGGCCCGAATTGTAATTCTTTATTGCTTCAAAAAAAAAATCATTTTGCTGGAGAAATATCTGGCTATTTGTCAGAGGTCAGCCATACTGTCTAGCACACGGTGACAATATTAATGGTCTGTTCTATAAAGGAAAGTGGGAGAGTAGCGTCCAGTGTAGAAGGGTTGTGTAGCAAGGTATTGGAACTGTAATTTTGAGGAGAGGATGGGCAGAGAGTGGCTCTCTCCATAAACAGCATCCATTCTAAGTTCTTAACTGAGTGAACTACAGCTGAAATGGCACATCAAACACGATATGACATTCGACAGCTATGAGGACAGTGGGCATTCATGCGCTGTCCTTAGGGATGCAGACAGGGCAGCAAACAAAACAGACAATCACCGAGCTCTCCTGAGGCCAAGTGCAGAATGCTGCACAAATAAAAGATAGATGGAGATACCGTTCAGTCCTCCTAAAAAGTCTACAGCCCTGTGTTACTATAGACTTCGAAACACATGTTTGGCTTTGGTCACAAAACTATCCAGAGCACAGGAGCAGCTAGAAAAGGCAGGAGCAAACACCAACCCTAACAGCCACAGAGCAGGGCTGAGGCCCAGGTCTCACCTTTCTAAGCTCACAGCAACTGGGGAGCAGACCTACCTTCTGCTGCAGGAGAAGCCAGCAAGCACCTTCTTCGGTTTGGTAAAACGGTCCTCTTCTGCTCTAGAAATGGCTTTAAGGAGTAGCTGGAAGGAGAAAGAAAGTTAGAGCAGCCAGAGAAAAAGCTGTTAGACAAAAGTGAAAAAAGAAGAAGAGTTTTTAAGACCCATACAGGCATTTATTCCACCAATATTTATTAAATCCTCACTACCTATGCAAAAGCATTGTGCAAGGTACTGGAGAAACGGGGTGTGGGGAGTGAGGACTGGGGGGAGGGAGCCCTGTCTCATGTCTTTCACAATCTAGAAAGAGTCAGACATTAAACATGTAATGAATGAACTAATTAAAATTAGAACAACTACTAGGAAGAATTATTGGAGGCTATAAGAACTATAAAAGGGCAAATTTACCTAGTGCCAAAGATACCAGAAACCCATGTGACACACTCCCTCTCACCTCTCTCTCAATCTCTCCTCTCTGACACACTCATGCACGCACGCACACACACGCATGCACACACGCACAGGCATACATAGCTATGATGTGATCAGGCGCCTCTTGTCTCCCTCTCGCAGACAGACTACTTTGGGGCTGGAAATGCTAAGGAGGCTCTTCCTTCTGGTTTTCAGGCCGAAATGCTGCAGCCCTGGCGGGTCTCATGGCCAACATCCCTACTGCCAGCCAAGCTGCAGTCGTGTCTAGAGGAAAAGTGAACACTTAGATTGGTTACATCTTCAAACGTCTTCTCGATCTTCCAGCTTGTGGTTGTGCTTGTCCCTACACAGGCCGAGTTCGAATGTGCAGACCTCATACATGAACTTGCCAGAGAACACAGTGCCCGAAATGAAGATGACAGCTCCCCGTTGGACTGTGTGCTTATCTGTAGCAGCTCAGGGGCCGGTGTCAAAGTTAGGCTTAACTACATAATAACAGAAAGTGTAAAAGCTAAAACTGAAAAATTAGAACACCGTTCCTGCATTTGCTGAACCTTGGCTATCAAATGGTATTAATAATGTAGAATTAGGAAAAAGCATTAAAAGAACAAAGAACATTATTTTGGATGAAGCAGTGAGGTAGGCTTAATTACCTAAGCACATGTTTGTGGTAGATAAAAATGAAAAATTACAGACAAGTCTATAAAAAATAAAAATACAAACATTTTAAATAACCAACATACCTTCAGTGGAGTGACTATTTCAAAATGTGTCTAGCCAATTCTCTATTTCTGGGCATTTATGTTTTTTTCTAACCTTTATTATCACAAGCATTTTAATAAACACCTTTACACATACATCTCTGCACCCATCTCTCATTGTTTTCTTATGAACAATTCTCAGAAGTGGAATTTCTGAGCTGGATGGTACTCAGATGCTTAAAATTAGAATTAAAGCAGATGCCAAATTCACAGTCACTTTACGTTCTTTTAAAAAAGTGCTTAAACACCTGTGAACTCAGGAAGCAAACAAAAAGTGAAAGAAATGAGTCTTTATTTCCATGTCAAAGTCAATAATAACATTACATAGATATATCACTTCTAGACTCTAACATGCCTTAAAACTGCACCCAACACCAACAGCAATACCGCGTGGTTACAGGCACCTCTCAGAGAGCAGGCTTGTTTCTGGCAATAACACAACAAACAGGGTAACTGACTGTTTCGTTGCTGAATTTAAAGTGCCGAAGAGAAAACCAGTCACACCAAATATACAGAATATTTTTGTCTGTGCACAGCTGCATTACACACAATGAAAGAAGGGTACTGGACTGAAAAATGTCTTCTTTGGCCACATGCAAAGCTCTAATCTCTGGTATTAGTGCTGAGGGGACAGTCACAGGAGTTGGGGCTTCCAGATTTTTTTTTAACAACCAATTATTAAACAAATAAAGCTTACTAGTACATTATTTATAAATAACCTTAAAATGAGAGGGAGACATAATCTCTGAATGAGAAAGCATGAATAAACCAAATGCATTTAACCTGACTTTTTTTAAAGCCTGCTCCATCGCTCATATTTTTCTTCCTTTGCATTAGGCTATGAAAACCCGCACTAATGCGCAGACTCTTGATTGAAAATAACTCCTCTTGATAACTCTTAATCCCTTCCACTTCTGAAGTGCTATGATTTGTGATTCTAAATTTTATGTTCTACATTTTTTTAAGTGATCTGAAAGGAATTTAAAAATTCAGACTCTCATATTTCTTGGAGGTTGCTAACAAGTAGATCCCAGAGAGAGGGTGTGAGCATTTCACCCTCCAACAGCCACTGGTGAGGGCCTCCTGCGGCCAGCACTAGGGCCGTGTGCAATGGGGCCCGGAGACACAAAGCACAGCTTCTACCCTCAGGGGGTCTCACCTAGACACAGATATAAAGTGGCAGCAGGGTACAACGAGTTATATAGTACAGGAAGTATGCCTGACGACATGGAACACTTAGGACCAGCACTACCATGTCTGGGGTGGAGAGAGCTGGTGGGCCAGACCTTCCTGAGAAGGCGGTGCTTAAACTGAGTCTTGACCGACAGAATCAGTGTTAGGCAGCTAAGGATATCTTTACAGGCAAAGGAGCAGCCTTCGTAAAGAATTTGTATCAGAAAGCATGGTGAATCCCAGGAACTCTACATCCCAGTGAGTTACGGTTGAGGACCGGGTCTATGAGTTGGAGGGTTGGTGATGACACTGTACAGGCTGGCAAGTGGCCAAATCAAAGAGAACCTGTTAATGACTTTGAACTTGACCTCCAGCACATTGAAATGTCACTGAAATATTCTAATCAGGGGGAGGGGGCGGAGATTGAGGCATATCTTACTGTTTGCCTCTTCCCCCATCCCAAATTTAAAATAGAGTTACACCGTTGAAAAGTACCTCAAGGTGAGAAATTCCTGTTACCTTTATTTTTTTTTAAGAATAAAAATAATGCAATTCAGACTTGTTAAAAACAAATTCAAACAGTATAGAAATGCATTAAATAAAAGAGTAAAGTTTTGAGCTTCCTCCACCCCCATCCTCTCAGTTAAACCCCACTCCTCAGCTTTGCCCCCAGGAAGCGGTGATTTTGACCACAGTCGTTATGGGGCTCAGGTCTGGAATATATCTCAGGACTGGAGGGTTGGTGTCTCAGGGGAGGCCACCTCCTCTGCGCTGTCACCCAGGCAGTGGTCTGTGCTTTCTCACTGCCAGAATTTCCTGGGAGAAAGACCAGAAGGGAGGTGTCGTTGCCAATCGCAGGACAAAGTGCTAGAGAGGACGCTGAGCTTGTTTCCCTGCCCCTCCGCACCACGCCCACCTGTCCTGAGAGTAGAGAGGTACATGAAGCCCAAGGTCTGGGTGGCCAGAGCTCAACGCAGGAGAAATACCTCATCACCCTCACGGGGGGCTTTGTGGCCAGGGCTTGGGGAAGGAAGTAGCATTCAACCCGAAGAAGTGGGAGAGGGTGGGAGGCAGGTCAGAGCTCCACAAGCTTGAAGGACAACCTGAAACTCAGATCAAAAAGAAATGTGCAGACTGGGTTAGCAGTCTGGGCCAGCTGTAATAGAGCAGCTGTGTGGGTTACGTTGCATGGGTGGCAGCCTCTCTTTTGCCTGCTGGTTGGTGGGCTTCTCGGCTCTTAATGTGGCATATACCCATCCACTGCCTTGATGGGGCGCTGCCCCATGTCCCTCAGATTACTTAGGCTAGAGCTGGCCACGCCACAGCTGAGCCCAGTGATCACTCCTCACCAGCCCAAGGAGTCCCCAGACCACTAAATCTGTGGTAGTTCTAGCCTGTCCCCAGGCCGGGAGCTGTCTGCCAGTCCGAATCAGAGCCTGCGTGGGGTGCCACCAGGGCTGTCTCCATGGCCTGCTTCCCTTAGTGTTTCTGTAGCTGTCCAGGGGTTGACGGTGAGCAGTAACAACTTGCGGTGTTATTTGAACAGGAAGATCCTGGTTCTGCTTGCAAACACCAATTGCACAAGACCCCCAGCACTGACAGTCCCACTGCTTTGAACAAGGGGTCCTTTGAAGCCCTGTTGGGGGATGCCAGTGACACAGAAGCGTCTGTGGGTGTTCAGGACTTTGCACCGGGGAGTGGGAGGGGAGGGCCAGTGGACTTCTTGTAAGCTTTCCACTCACTATGGAAAAATTAAATTAAATTAAATTAAATCAAATTAAATCAAATTAAAATAAAATGCAAACTTTAAAAAATAATAAATCCTACTCCTCAGAGTTAGTCACAATTATGAGTTTCATGTAAACCCATATATACAAAAATCTATACAAAACTATTTCTACATAACGTATTTTTGTGAAATCTCTAATAGAGAATATATATGCTACATAAGTCAGTGTGCGATTTGCCCTTTTCACTTAATTTAGTGTCGGTACAGATGAATCTCATTTTTCTAGACTGCATAGTATTATTACTCTATATGGTATGGTTATGCATCTCCTTTTTAAGATTTTATTTATTTATTTTTAGAGAAGGGAAGAGAGGGAAAGAGAGAAAGAGAAACATCAATGTGCAAAAGAAACATCAATCAGCTGCTTCTCGAGTGCCCCCAGCTGGGGACCTGGCCCACAATCCAGGCATGTGCCCTGGACAGGAATTGGACCAGTGACCTTTGCATTGGTGGGAGGACACCCAACCCACTGAGCCACACCAGTCGGGGCAGGTTATGGGTATGTTTCAAATGTACTTAGCTATTTCCCTGTTGGCAGTCATTTACATAGTTTCCAATTTTCTTAGTTTTTGCTGCAATGAACATCCTTGACTATTTGCACACCTGTTTATTTTCCTAAAGGAGAATTTCTCAGATTGGAACCACTAGGTTAAAGGATCTAGGCATTTAAAATTTTGAAAGCTACTTCTTAGTTGCTTTCTAAAACGTTTTTGTGTTTTATGCTTATCCAGTCTATAAGAGTGTTCATTTCCCCTCAAAATGGCCAAGTTGGGTTTATCAAGCTTTTGAATTTTGTCAATCTGATAGAAGAAGGACTATATCTCAGTTTCCTCAACTGGTTGTTAGTGAGCTTGACCATCTTGCATACATTATATTTATTAGCTAAATATATTTCTTTTGTCTATGAACTGCCTTTTTACCAACTCTGCAGTTCAGAGATTCTTAGTCTGGGGTGCCAGAGCCTCTGATATATGATATGAAATTTTCTGTGTGCATTAAATGTGCATTCTCAGGATAAGACCCAAGGAACATTAAGAGTCGCTGATCTTAAACTCTGTGGGAAGAAGCATGTGGGAAGAAAGAAGCAGGGCTAGAAAGGACTGAAAAGGCCGAGGGCAGAGTTCTGTCACACACACACTCACACACCTTTTACAATCTTACCTTCATCTATGCAGGGCCTTTCCAACAGCACACCCTCAGCCACAGTGGGGCTACTAGATCCTTATAGACTAGGCTCATTTCTTACTAATATTTGTATACATATCACAGCTAATGCTGACAAACAACTCCAAGTCACGTCTGTCTTTATATTTTGGTTCATAGAAACATTCAAAAACTTTATATAAACAAGCTATAACCTATTTGTTTGAAAGCCCATTAACTTCATTTCATCTTCTAAATATTTCTCTAACTTCCCCATGTCTCTCCATCTCCGCTCCAACCATCACACCTTGCTTTGACCACTGCAGCACTCTCCTAACGTACCTCCCGTACCTCTCTGCCATATTCCCTAATTCACTCTCCACACTTTAGCCTGAGCTGCCTTTTCAACACCCCCCAGCTTACAACATTCTTAGGGCTCGCCTCAGCTCTTGGGCTAAAGAGCCAACCAACCATTTCACTTCAGTGCCCACCCAGAGCTACCTGATCTGCTCGGCCTACTGGCTCCCCACCTACCTCTTCTGTCCTGCTAAGTACCTCTTTCCTCTCTGCTGTTTCAGCCACACCTGGAACACTCAGCCATTCTCTCTCCCACTCTGTGGCCTTTGTAATTCTTTTTTTTTTTTAATTTTAAAACACTGTGTTTTAATAAATTTAAAAATAGACTCAACTGCAATATTAGACCAGGTTTACTTGATAGATATTGATAGAGCATTGCATTTAAAAGGGCAGGGTACACATTTTTCTCTAGTTTACATGCAAACCTTCCCAAGATAGTTCTTGTGTAATTCTTTTTCTTCTGCTTGAATGCCTTCTATCCCACTCCTCTCTTTCTCTGAATTAACTTCTATTCAGCTTAAAAACAACTTCCCTTGCCTCCCAGGCCAAGAAATGTGGTACTGTTTTATGCTTTTTTTTTTTCCTTAGCAGTTATCCCAAATTTGCAATTACATAGCTCATTAACATCTGCATCCACTCTGGCAGGTGAGCTCCATGAAGGTAGAAATAGGGTCTGTCTGCCCTTCTCTGAATCCCGGTGCTCAGAGAAGGGCTGGCCCAGAGCAGGTGATCAATTAACACTGTTGAAGGGAGGGAGAAAAGGATACTATTATAAGTGGTCTTTGTAGGCCTTTATTTTCCTTCAAATATGAGCAGATACTCATTATGTCCCAGATACAGAAATTTGCTAACTTATTCAGGTCACTCCAATTATTTACCAGGAACCTATTGTGTATATACTAGGCACTTTTCCAAGAGCTGGAGGGCACATCAGAGGGAACAAAATAGACCAATCCCATCCTTCTTGAGCTTATTTCTGGGAGGAGGAAACAGATAGTAAACACAATAAATAAATAAATTATATAATATTTAGAAGGTGAAAAGTGCTGTGGAAAAAATAAAACAGAGTAAGTTGGATGGAAAGAGAGGAGAAAAGGGAGCTAGCCTCCACTCATTGTATGTTAAAAATTTAGGTTGGGGAGACTGAAATCAAGGGGGTGTGAGTACTCTCATGAGGTTTAAAATAAATCTGAATAGGCAGAAATTTAGAGCTTTACCACTAAGATCAGGAACAAGACAAGTATGCTCGCTTTCACCGCTCCTATTCAACATAGTACTGGAAGTCCTAGCCACAGCAATCAGACAAGAACAAGAAATAAAAGGCATCCAAATTGGAAAGGAGGAAGCAAAACTGTCATTGTTTGCAGATGACATGATAGTGTACATAGAAAATCCTACAGACTCCACCAAAAAACTACTCAACCTAATAAGTGAATCTGGCAAAACAGCAGGATAAAATAAATCTGAGAAATATGTATATACTGCTATATTATCAGCATTGGTATTGGGTAGACCTGAGTGAGCTGCACTGAGCGGTCCACAGGGGCATCCCATTTGCAGTGGCTCCTTCCACTCCCTGAGTGCTTCAACATCTTCCTCAAAAACTTCACACACTCAAATGCTACTCTTCCTCCAAACTCTCTCCTCCTCCCTGGCAAAGTTAGCAGATCTTTCTTCCATGTTCCTATGACCTTTGGATCACCTCTGTCCTATGTCACTCTTCTTCCTGTTCTGTAATGCTTTACCTTTGTGTGCATCAGTCCCAAGAGAATGCAAGAACTATTCAAGGGCAGGGACCATATCTCAGCACCTGACACCGGATCGTTTCCAACACTTGGTAATGCAGAAAATGCTCAAAGTATTTGAATGAAAGAATGGAGGGTAAATGAATGAACTGAAACAGAGTTGGAACAAGGGTGGCTATGACAATTAGAATGCATCTCACTGACCACCTGAGTTCTCCAGCAATTCCGGAATGGTCAGCTAAGTCATAGTATATCTTTTTCCATTCTTTTTGTTTTAATCTATCTGGTGTATATATTTAAAGTGGTTTTCTTGTACACAGCATATAATAGAATATTAATTTTTTATCTACTCTGACAATCTTTGAATTTAATGGGAGTCTTTAGACCATTTACATACAATTAGAAGTATGATTGAGTTAAATCTACCATGTACTATTTTGTTCTATTTGTCTTGTCCTTTCTGGTTACTCTCTTCTTCTTCTGTTTCTTTTCATTGGTACTTTTTACTATTTCATTTTGTGTCCACTACTTCTGGCCACCTCAGACTCCCCAGACTCCGACCTCCCTCTCACCAGTTCAGGAAGGTGGCCAGGATCTGTTCGGGTTCTCGATTTCTGGGTCTGCAGTCTAGAGATTGCTTCCAAGCAGAAAGCCAGGGCAATATCAAACTCATTCTGTTTCTCTTCTCTCAAGGATCACAGTCCTGTGAAGGCTCATTTTATCCAGCTTTCTAATTATTTTTCATGGGTTGTTAAGTGTGGTCCTTGTTCCCCAACATACGTTGAAGGGAAAATCCCTCCTATTTATCTTTTGATAGGTAGAATTTTCCAGATAGTACACTCTGGCTCTTCAGACTTTCCAAAGGAGATTTGTTAGATTTGACTGGCCATGTGGAGGTAGAAGTAAGTATAAAACCTTTCCTGGTGAGTTTGCCTAAGTAGCTGATGATACACTATATTTTTGCTGACCTGGATTTTTCATGTCCAGGTTATGACAGGACGGGCAGGCTATGACAGAAGGGACAGAGATGACTTTATAAGAAAATCTGAAAGCAAGTTAGTCAAGTACCTATTATGTACTTCTGAATGCATTTGTGCATTTATATCAGGGGTAAAATTAACATATTAGTAAGCCCAGAAAGGATGTGCCACCTTTAAAAACATGTAAAAAGTTTATGAAGTGATTACCATCAGCTCCAGATACTATGGTAAGTAAAATAGAGAACTGTCTCCCTCTAGGAGTTTATAGTTAAAAGAAAGAATGGATCAAAATATAAATAGGTGGTTGGTAGGTAGGAAGAAAGAAAGAAAGAGGATTTATATTTGTGACATTTCTTTACTAAGAGATGAAACTCCAACTCATTGGCAAAAAAAAATCATTCATTTTCTTGTAACTGATTATAAAAAATTCAGAAATATGTGGGGTAAGAATCCATTTGTTGAAAATAGGATGAGAAATGATAGCCAAAGATGTGGGAAGTGACAGAAAAGGCTGGGAAGGGCATTACATTGAAAATGTGAGTCAAAAATAAGAGATTCATGAATTGGATACAGGGGCAAAATATTAAACCAGTCAAAGGCAACAAAAGGAGAGAAGAGAGAAAATGAAAAAGTAAAGGATTTGGGGCACAGCAGTGCCAGGTTCATAGCAGATGCTTAAGGAAGGTTGTATGGATGATGAGCGAGGGTGGATGGATTAAATGGCTGGCTGGCTGGCTGGATGGATGGATGGATGGACAGACGGACAGGCAGAGGAATATAATAGAAAAGGATAAATATGGTGGCTGAGGGTGAGAATTCAGTCTTGTTATAGACAAAGAAATAATAGAAATAGAGGGAATTGCAGTGGTGGGTTTTGCAGGATGACAATTTGTAACTATTTTAAGTGCAAGTAAGTTTTCCTAGCTAACTGATACTTAAGGCCTCAGACCAAAGCTCACTTCCCTAAAAGAAGTCTTTTCTGATCATTAATGTTAATTAATTTACCTGTTTTTTCCCTTCTCATAGCCCTATATTTTTGCTTTATAACACTTATCACAGTTTGTAAACAAATATTTTTGGTAATTATTTGTTTAATATCTGTTCTCCCACTAGACTGTAGGCTCCATGAAGGAACGAATTATGTTTTGTTTTGTTTTTAATTTTTTTAATTTATTTTAGACAGAGCAGAAAGGAGGGAGAAAGAGGGAGAGAAACATCAATGTGTGGTTGCCTCTTATGCACCCCCCACCGGGGACCTGACCTGCTCCGCAACCCAGGCATGTGCCCTGACCGGGAACCGAACCAGCAACCCCTTGGTTCACAGGCCAGCGCTCAGTCCACTGAGCCACACCAGCCAGGGCTTTGTTTTGTTTTTAACTAACCACTGTGTCTTCAGAAACCGGGATAAAGCCTAACCCATATTAAGCTCCCAATAAATACTTGTTAAACAAATAAGTGCATGAATCCATGAATGAATGAGGTTGGGACCTGTAGAAATGTAGACCTGTGAGTGGGTCCGATCCAGCCTCACAAGGATTAAAGCCTATTCATCCAAGGAGGGGCCGGGCTGAAATATACAATGCCCTGGAGTTGGAGTCAGAAAGTCTGCGTTTAACACCTGCCTCTGCTGTTTACTTGTTGTGTTAACTGGGGCAACGTAATTTATCCAAGCTTCTATTTTCTGATCTCACAGGGTTGTTAGGAAGTTTGAATGTAAAAAGTGTGCAGAACTTCTCAAAGCTTTTCTCCCTAGAACCCCTCAGGAAGGAGTGGGGTGTGGTCCACATCTCTGTTGAACTGAAGGAAAACTCAAAAGCAGCTTCTTTGAAATAGGTGTCATCTTGAAAATTCATGCGAATTTTGCATTCGGTACCCTAAATATATATCTATTATTGTTTCAATATTTAAGTTATGTTTTAAATTATTCACTGGTAATTTACTTAACTTTTTGCCATCATTGAATACAACTGATGCTCATAAAGAAGCACCATATTACCCTTTGGCATTCCATACTCATGCGCAGCAGAGTTTATGCAAAGAGGCCTGCCGCATGGCAATAGGATCCCCACAATGTCTGCCGAATCTGAATCTGCCCACCGGAGGAGCAGCATGATGGAATCAATGGGTAAAACAGACAACACGGGGAAGATCCCTTCCGTGGGAGCAGAGTGAAGCTGCTGGCCTGCAGGTAGATCAAGGGTACAGGCCCGAAACAACCTGCAGCTTTATTTGAATCTCCATAATCAAAGGGAACAGCATTGCTATGTCAAATGTAGGGTTTACGTAATAATTAGATATTCATTATAAATAATTATAGTTATTTATAATAATGTGTTATTACATCTGTTATGACATAATATATTGGACTATCTACAGAGAACAAAAGATGCTTAGTTATCAAAGATTACTCCTATCTATGGTTTTATTCTTAGAACCTAGTGTAAAAAATAAAAACACACAAATCCTTCCACTGTCTATATTAACATCCAGCTATTGGTCAGTTCTGTATCCGAATTAACCATAAATGTATGCCCACAGGCCTACACATTTCAATTTCAGAGGCTTCAACCCAATAACAACTTTATACGCAGAATCACTAAGGCGAACCCCCCCACGCACTAATGTGTTCTGCCCTCAGCGTCCGCACCGTCAGGCGGGGATAACAATACTCAGCTCAGGGACTGGTAGCAGCATTAACGCAATGATTCACATGATGGGCATGTTTGGTACTGGGCCTGGCACACGGCAGCCAGGACCACTCAAGTTCCAGGCTTCATTCACTGCTCTACCATTAATGCTCACTTGTTATGGGCTGGAGTATGCACACCCCACCCCACCCCAAAATTCGTATGCTGAGGTCCTAACCTCCAGTATCTCAGAGAGACAACCATATTTGGAGATAGGGTCTTTACCAAAGTAATTGAAAATGAGGATTAGGGTGGGCCTTAATCCAATAGGACTGATGTTCTTATGACAGGAGGACATTGGGACAGACAGCACAGAGGGAAGGCGGTGTGAAGACAGGGAGAGACGGCCATCTACAAGCCAAGGACAGAGGTCTGGAACAGATCCTTCCCTCATAGCCCTAACAAGGAACCAATTCTGCTGACCCCTTCCTCTCAGACTTCCAGCCTCCAGGTCTGTGAGAAAGTAGATCTCTGTTGATTAAGACACCTACTCTGTGGCAGTCCTAGCAAACTAATATATCACTAGAACGAAAGCTCCAAGAGGGCAGAGATTTTTCTTCTTGTTCAGTGATGAAGCAACCCCAAGGTCTCAGAACAGAGCCTGACACATGGTGAGTATCTAATCATTGTTCAACTGTTACAGAAATGTCTAGTCCTGTACTTGGCACAAGGTATTCAGCAAATTTTTGAAGACTAAGTAAATGATTCTATTTCCCAAATACCAAATCAGGGCATTAATCCAAAAAAAATAAAGTTATATAAATGCATTTCTATAAGCAATGCAAAACTTTAAATATTAAATCACATTTAACAAGTCATCTTAATTGTAAAGGGCAAAATGTCATGAGATTCAAGCTGGTCTTAGAAAACCCAGCTTTGGTAGAGGAAGTTGCCAATTGCCTGATGTCCCACACAGCTCGCATTCGCCTCTCCAACCTCATTTGCCCAGGTCCTCCGCAGGAACCCTTTGCTGGAAGGAACCACAGTGGTCTTTGCATCACTTCCAGACACACCACCCTTCTAGGCTCAGCTCAAATCTCTCCTCCCACGTGAAGCCTTTCCTGACCTTCTGAAGCCAAACTGATACCTCTCTTAATTTGGAGTACTTTTATATACATGAGGTCTGTCCGGGAAAAGTCCAGCCATTGTTAGTATAACAAGGACAGTCTGCATACTGTAAATGTAACCTGGCAGCCAAGGAGAGTGGATTGGAACACACTTACGTGAACAATGATGACTTCACTGTACTAGTCAGTGGGGGCAGTAGACGCTGTTGAGTGAACATGTCTACTGTGTGGCCGCCACATTCAAAATGACTGACTGAGCAGGTAGAGCAACAAATCTGCATCACATTTTGCATTAAGTTTGAAGATTCCTCCATGGAAACTATTTGGATGATTCAGAAGGCCACAGCTATGGGCAACTGTTGATTGTCAGCTTCATCACAACCGTGTGCCCGCTCATGCATCACATCTCACGCAGAGATTTTTGGTTAAACATCAAATCACCCAGGTCACTCGGCCCTGCAACAGCCCAGATTTGGTGCCCTGCAACTTCTGGCTTTTCCCAAAACTAAAATCGCCTCTGAATGGGAAGGGATTTCAGACCATCGATGCGATTCAGGAAAATATGATGGAGCAGCTGATGGCAATTGGAGAACTGTGTGAGGTCCCAAGGTGCCTACTTTGAAGGGGACTGAGGGGTCACTGTCCTATGTATGAGGTTTCTTGTGTCTTGTATCTTCTTCAATAAATGTCTCTATTTTTCATAGTACGTGGCTGGATACCTTCTCAACAGACCTCATATACATCACTTACCGCCTCCTACCATTGGTTGTCTTTGTGTGAAGGTATGGGTCTGGTCTCCATTTTAGATGGAAAGTTCTCTAAGGAAAAGAACTTTTAAAATTACTTAAGTCTACTCCTATCTAAGTAGGGGGTCCAGCAAGTAAAATAGATTTTTAATTAAATCATTGGAAAATAGCATAGTCAGCACTCACACCCAACCTCAGCCCTGACCGTACAAAGAGCCAGAGAAGGTACTGGCTAACCCAAGTCTCTTTAAAAACGTAGGCATGAGTCCTGCTAAGAGTGGGAAATGGAGAATTGTAATTAACATAGCCAGCCTGTGCTGTGGCATCCAGAAGGTATAGCACCACCATTAATATCGGTCTAATAAACATAACATCATGCCCTATTTTTTAATAACGCCTATTTGATTAATGATGGGAGTTCCTTTCCAAGAATTCTTACTATTCTTTCCTCTGGCTGTTTTTGATTGAATAGCCACTCACCTCTGATAAGCAAATCAGCATCCGGATTCAGAAATATGTTTGAGCTCGGCCTCCTTGGGCCTTGGCAAACAGCTAGAGTGTGTTTACGCAATCATAGGTTAAAAAATATATACTATATAAAGTTAATTGCAAATGCCAATGATTTTTCTGATCCCCTTGATTTAATACAAAGCCTTCAGGAAAAATGACTGTGGTATTCCTCGTGTTGCTTTCTGACTGCTTGTGTTCATATGACCTTTTAAAAATACTATTGTTATGCTTCTTTTCATTTAATTGGATCCAAGCAATAATGACAAAGATAATTGGAGAGGCAGGGTCCTAACCTCACACATAAGCATGGATGTGACCACCTTTGACTATTTCAGTCAAAGCATTCTTCATTTAATCCTCAATGTAACTTTCCATTTTTAAGTAGGTAAGAGGACCTTTTGAATGGAAATTTTAATTATAATATTTTAAATATAAAATTTAATTGTAATATTTTCCTTGGGAAATTAGGCCCTAATAACAGTATTTTAAGTAAAACTTATATTTTCAGGCATATAACTCAGAGATACTAAAGCAAGTGATATGCAATAAAGTATAAAGTATTAAAAAACAAATCAATACTATAGAAATCAGAGTAAGGCATCCTTTCATACATAAAATCAAATTTAAAAAGTCATTTACATGGTCATGGGAATAAGTTGTTGGAATAACAGAAAACTCTTTATTATTTACCAAGAGTCATATCAGGAACTATAAAAACATAAAGCCCTTACCATAAAGTACTTACAAACAACTACTGGAGTTCAAGTTAAGTAGAAATATAAATTGTACTGGGTGCTGAGAGAGGAGGTAATTCTACTGTATAAAAACAAACTTTAAAAATTTATTGGAAGATTTCTTTTTTAGATTCAAAAATAAAATGTGAATTATATGCTTTAAAAAAAAACAGTGATACGAGTGAGGTTTTCTTTCAAGTGAACTGAACAGACTTGGCCTTCCTTCCCTAGTTTCTGAAGACTATAGAATAGAAAGATCGTTATCTAGAACTGAAGTAACATAATCAACAGCATTATGGGGGGGGCATCTGACATAGCCATCACCCTCTGAAATGCATGCAGCTTTGTCGGGTCACCTACACCAAGCAGTCTAGGTTAAGTTAACCAGGGTTTGTACTTTGGGGTTTTTTTTCAGGATCTAAATGTACTTTTGCTTCAAGAACAGAAGAGAGTAAAGGGAAATATGTTAAGAAATGTGACAAATTTTGTCATCCAAATGGTACTGCTCCTTGGGCATCACTACCGCCTAATCAGAACCACAAAGTTCTGAGGACTGGGCTTTAGGAAGGTACGTCCAAATGCAACAGAACAGGGGATATCTTGAAATATTTGATATTTGGTGAGGGAAGCAAACTAAGATTCTACCAAGAGTATTTCTCTGGGGACATGGTAGTAAGAGATCAAGATGGGGAAAAAGCCTCATAGACACGACAATAGTATGGTGACCACCAGAGGGAAGGGGGGCAGGTAGAAGAGGGTGCAGTGAGGGTAAGTGGTGACAGAAGGAGACTTGACTTTGGGTGGTGAACACACAATACAACACACAGTTGGTGTATACTCGACACCCATATAATTTTGTTAACCAATGTCACCCCAATAAATTCAGTTAAAAACATTTTTTGAAAGACCTTCTCTGTCTCTTTCTGAATCTTGGGAACTTTAAGATGCCTGCATCTTTTCAGCACCAAGTGAAAGTGAATTGTATTTGAAAATGTTGTCAAATAAACAAACTTACGGAAAAGGAGAGAAACTTTCACTTTTCAGACATCCACAAAGTGGAAAGATAAACAAGTGTAAGATTCTGCTTCTTTTGAATCTTCATTTTTCTTACCTTCGGCACAGAAAGGAAACTGATTAGATAAATGGCCGTGTAGCAAAAGTTGTATTTAATGAGTTTTGAAAGTGTTTTCCTCCTTCTTTAAGAAAATGAATTTTCTCTCCTGTGAAGACACCAGAATGCTAGGCAGAAGTATGTGTTCAGTGGTAATAATGATTCCTTTTATTATAGTGTTCTAAAGTTTTAAAAAATATTTCTCGTAAGCCTACTAAATCTCTTAAAGAGATGCCACAATGCTTAATAACTAATAGAACCATTTGCTACAATAATGAACAAAATTGAAATGTAAGTCTAAACAGTCCATATAAAATTGATGGGCTAAAATATTCTTTAAAATATAATAAACTAAAGATTACACTGATGTGAGCATAAATACAATATACATTGTAGTTATTGTTCCTGTCATAACAAAGTAATGTTCAATAGGCAAAAATCACCAAAAAAATTCCTGTACATAGTCCAAAGTTCCCATATTTTCTTTTAACAGCTCATGGAAATACAGTGTCTTCAAGAAAAGTGAAGGGGGGGGCAAATATCGGAATAAATGGAATTTGGAGGAATTTACAGTAAAAGAAAGCACAAATCGATACCTAAAAATTTAATATGCGGCATGCCTCCTTTGGTGTGACAACACACAAAAAATAGAAATGTAAAATGAACTAAGTGAGGGAAGAAAAACATGGCTGAAAGAGCTGGTGGCTGAGTGGGGGTGGGGATGGGGCGGGGGACAGAGTCAGGGAGACAAACAGGATGCTGGGAGGTGAGAAATAAGGGTGGGGAGTAGTGGGCAATCTCAAGAGGAACTAACAAGGTCTGTTGCTTATAGTTACACAGAAAACCTTAAGAACAATAACAGACAAACACGTAGCTTAGAAAGAAACATGAGAGAAGCTGGAGCCCCACTAGTTGACACGTGGCAGCCCCCCTGCATCATTGGCGCTTTTCGGAGGCTGAAGGTGATCTCCCACTACATTCGTATCCAGTACAAGTGCTGACACTTCTGCTTCCCGTTGAATCAACAGATCCTGGCGAAAGACACGGGGAGAAGGGGAGTGGACCTTGTGCTCCAGGAAGTAGTATTTCTATCTCTTGAGAAATAGGAACTTTGGCTCTATTCAGTCCAGTTTGCTGGTTTTTCTGTTGGGGTGGTTTTTTTTTTTTTTTTTAACCTTTTCTTCCCTTGGAGTGGTTTTTAAAGTAAATACATATTGTTTTGAGGAAGAATTCCAGTTCCAAGACCCTGCACAGATCCAGCTGCTCAAGCAGCAGTTAAAGGGCCGAAGAGTCAATAAGGGAGGGTGTTCACCCTCTCCCACCTCCTTCTCCTCTTAGAGCCCCTCCCTTCTCACCCCACCCCCCTTCAAAACTCACAAGCATAGAGCTACACCTCTAAGTCCAGGGTGCTTTCGAAAGGGGCCACCTTGCAAAACTGTGCTTGAGGTCCCACATTTAATTATCCACTGTGTGTATATTTATTTCTTAGATGGCTTTAAGAGCACACTTCTTTCTTATTACAAAAGTATTATAAGTTCGTTCAAGAAAGAAAAAATCCCAGAAGCATATTGAAAGGCAAAGAAAAAATATCACCCTCACTCCCATCACTGTGATACAACCATCATTGTGATTTTAATGTTGTCTGATGTTAGCAAGGCTTTTTGAATTACAAGAGCAATGAATAACTCTACTGTTCATATGATCCAACCACATGCTTTTTTTTTTTCTTTTTGAATGACGTATTAGCAAAAGTTCTAAAGCATTTGTGAATGTGGACTGACTTGCCAGGTTGGGAAGCTAAGGAATGAAAAAGGCCAAAGTCTTCTTCCCAGGCAAGTACCAGGGAAACCTATGCAACTGCTCTTTGACATGGAGAGAGGGAGGCTCCTCAAACACCAGGGTTTGGGGTGCAGGCATGAGACACTCGGAATGAGCAGAAAAAGGAAGGTGGCAAGGCCACTCCCCTAGAGCCTAAGTCACACCCTGTCTCTTGGCCGGCTCAGTTACTCAGGTGGGGTATGTGAAGTGTTTAAGCGTGTGTGTGTACAGAGTAAGAGAGAGAGATGATGCACATATATACACATCTAGTGTATACGTATTTACCTGGACCATAGGTACTGCCCCCTGCACTGCACTGTTGAAGCTTTATATTAGGGTTATGTTTCATGTCATTTTATACGCTGTCAGGCAACTTACTCGTTCAGAAACCTTCCATGGTTTCCCAATATCTGCTGAAAAAATTCGCATCTCACCAGCAGCTCCGCAGCACAGCTGCAGCTGACCTGGCCTCCCTTACCTCCCACCTCCCGAGAGGTGCACGTCCCGGCCGGACCCTTTGCTCCGTTCCCTTTCCAGATCCCAAAACGTGGCACAGAGCCCTCTCTCCCTCTAGCAGTGAAGCTCTAGCACTGGTATCACCTCTCTCCTTGAAGATTTTGGTTTTCCTGACCTGATGTGATTTCTCTTGCAAGACAGTAAGCTCCTTGAAGACAAGGACCAAACTGCCCAAGAATGCCCATAGTTTTCAAATGAATCAATTTACCTGTTCAATCCCTTTGACTCCCATACTACGGTCCTTTTCTAAATCTTACTCATTATATTCTGCATTGTGCAATAATTAATTAAGCAATTGTAATATACCTACATATCCTCTCAAATTCTTTGAATGTAAGGATCATATGACACACATTTCTTGCACTTCTACACCCACCCCAGATCTATGGCAAATGTTCAATCAACATTTACTGAACTAACTTAAATCCAGGATTTAAATGCCAATTTTTCCCTAACACAGAGGAGAGGGTTGAAAATATAAGTTAGCCTTATTCCAAAACAAACTGAAAAATGGCAAGTAGTTTGCCTCACTTTGTGGGCCTCCCATTTTCTACTCTGCCTCCCAGCACATGAGAAATCCAG
Source organism: Desmodus rotundus (assembly GCF_022682495.2). Classification (NCBI taxonomy): domain Eukaryota; kingdom Metazoa; phylum Chordata; class Mammalia; order Chiroptera; family Phyllostomidae; genus Desmodus; species Desmodus rotundus. The sequence goes on along the minus strand of NC_071390.1, from coordinate 158,295,640 downwards.
GTAGCCCTCAACTTAGCATTAAGTTGCACCTCCATCTTCATATGTATACACCATTGATTTAAAAATGACAATTTATTTCCCTTCGGAAAAATATTATAAATAACGTTTAAGATCCCTGACAAGTCCCCAAAAGCTGATTGGAACTCTCAGTGAAGCAGAAATGGTATTTTGTGATGAAAAGTAGGAAATATAACTACTGACATATTTTCCTAGTAAAATAACCAATAAGCAACCAAATACAAGTGATTATTTTTAACTTGAATAATCACGACCCAAGGAAAATCAGATTTAACCATAGAAAAAGAAGGCTGTATCTAACCATTCTCTCCTGGTTGCTATCATCATCAGTTTCTTGGAGACTTTCTCTTGCGAAATGAAGATGTGGCCTGGGGGCCTAAGTCTTATTCTTGACCTCAAGTCCGGCCACAATTCTGAGGAATCTCAGGATCTGCAGGGAACCACATTCAATACTCCAGTCGTTCTTTGCCTTCATTTCCTCTTCTTCGAGGATCTTCACCACCCTCCTCTAAGTTTCACCCTCCCACGGGCACACCCCAAACCATGGATCCCCAGGACTGCATCATCTTTAAATATTAAATTCACATGTGGAACCCACTCTCTGACTACTTACCTCCTAACGTTCCGGGTCATTTACTACATTATTCCCAACATGCCAGCTCCTCAACCCATTTGAAACGTCCAGTTTGCTGTTCCTGGCTAGATCTCTAGAGTCTCCTGTTTCAGTTCTCCAAATTAAATTCCAAGATCCAACATTTCAGCTCTTTTTGTACCGCTGCCCTTCAACTGCATTGTTCTGTCAAACATAATCCAGGACAATTACAGCTGTTCCTCTAGTGCACTAGAAACTGTACTAGAAATTCTGAGAGCTCCTCAGGGCTGGGGGGCAGGGGAAGCCAATCATACACCCAGTTTGACCTTTATTCTAACTCTTGGTCACCTAACTCAACTTTAATGCCTCCTGGCAATCCTAAATTGGGTGGATGAATGGACAGATGGAGGATGGATAATATGTGGAAATGTACAAATGCTGAAGAGAATCGCTGAAACCTTTGTAATGCTTTCAAGGTGAACGGCACTTAGTCTAGCATTTCTAATTTTACTTCCAATCATATGGCCTTGCAATTCTGAGAAAGAACAAAGTTGGAGGCATCACATTTCTTGGTTTCAAACTATATTAAAAAAATATAGCAATCAAAAGAGTATGGTACTGGCATAAAACAGACATATAGACCAATGGAACAGAATTGAAAGCCCAGAATTATTTGGGCTTTCACACAAATGAAAGCCCATATTTGTGTGGGTTTCACACAAACCCACACAAATATGGTCAACTAATATTAATAAAACAGCCAAGAATACTCAGTGGGGAAAAGATAGTCTCTTTAATAAAAATGATGTTAGGAAAACTGAATATCTACATGAAAAAGAATGAAATCGGACCCCTGTTTTACACTACTCACACAAATTAACTTCAAATGGATGAAAGATTTCAATGTAAGCCCTGAAACTGTAAAAGCTACCAAAAGAAAACATAGGGGGAAAGCTCCTTGACATTGGTCTTGGCAACAATTTTTCGATATGACACCAAAAGCACAAGCAACAAAAACAAAAATCAACAAGTGGAACTATATCAAACTAAAAGGCTTCTGCACAGGAAAATAAATAATCAGCAACATGAAAAGGCAACCTACAAAATGGAAGAAAACATTTGCAAACTATCTATCTGATAAGGGGTTCATATCCAAGATATAAAAGAAACTCATATAGTTCAACAGCAAAAACAAAGCAAAAAAAAAAAAAATCCAACGTAAGATTGGGCAAAGGACTTGAGTACAAAAAAGACATCCAAACAGTCAAAAGGTGTATGAAAAGATGTTCAGCATCACTAATCATCAGGGAAATGCAAATCAAAACCACACGAGATATCACTTCCTACCCTTCATACCTGTTAGAATGGCTATTATTTAAAAAGGCAAGAGACAAGCGTTGGCGAAGACACAGAGAAAAGAAAACCCTCATGCACTGTTGATGGGAATTTAAATTGGTAGTCACTATGGAAAACAGTGTAAAAGTTCCTCAGAAAATTAAAAATAGATCTACCACATGATCCAGCAATCCCACTGCTGGGTATGTATCCAAAGGAAATGAAATCACGATCTCAAAGAGATACCAGCACTCCCAAGTTCATTACCGCAGTGTGGACAATAGCCAAGACATGGCAACAACTAAGTGTCCTTCAGTGAAGGAATGAGCAAAGAAAATTTAACATATATGAATATTATTCAGCCATTACAAAAGGAAATCCGCCTTTGCAACAGCATGTATGGACTTTAAGGGCATTGTGCTAAGTGAGACAGAGAAAGACAAATACGGTATGATCTCCTTATATGTGAAATCTAAAAAAAGCCAAACTCATAGAAACAGAGAGTAGAATGGTGGTTGCTGGGGGTGGGGGGGGGGGCGAGGTTGGTGAGGAAAATGAGGAGGTATTGGTCAAGAGCACAAGCTTCCAGCTATAAGATGAATAAGGTCTGGTATCTAACATACAGCATGGTGGATATGATTAATAATACTGCATTATATACTTGAAAGTTGTTCAGAGAGTTGATCACAGATGGCAAACACAAGGCCCGCAGGCCGAATCCGACCCTCCACCTTGTTTCATCCGGTCCAGCACCTTGTTTCTACCTGGCAGCAGCACCGAGCTCTCGAGCTCTCGCTTAACTGTTAAGAAGTAGTTACATTTCAGTCCTAAATGAAATGTTACATTTCAGTTACATTACAGTCCTAAAATTACATTCGGCCCTTTAAGGCAACCACGAGGCTGATGTGGCCCCCAGTGAAAATGAATTTGATACCCCTGGAATAGATCGTAAATATTATAGCCACAAAAATGGTAATTATATGAGGGGATGGAGATGTTAACTAACCTTACTGCCATATATACATGTACCTAATCATCATGTTGCACACCTTAAACTTGCATATGTCATAGGTCGATGATAACTCACTAAAGCTGGAAGAAAATAAAATCATATGGCTTTGTTTTTTCTTTAAGGTAAACGTACCTGTGTTGCTCATAACTTCACAAGCACATGACACTTTTCTGCTTTCATAACTTTGTCCATTATCACAGAGGAGGGGCAACTCTCCTGGGGAAGGAAAGGAAAAGCTCTGAAAGTGAGTCAGGAGGAAGAAGGAATCTCAAGAATATGTTATGTGTTGAGCATCAGAAAGAGACTGCCTGAAACAGAACTGTGATATAAGCCACAAAAGAGAACATAGGGGTTCGTAGTGGTTTGTGTCTACTAGGCCCTGCATCAGCCTCAACGTGGTGTTATCGTTTAGTTGTCACCCACTGATCAGCAAGTATTTTTGGAACACCTTGCATTCGCCAGGCACTCTTCTAGGCGCTTGGGGAAATAGGAATGAAGAAGACAATATTCCCACTCTCACAGAGCCCAGGTTCTAATTGGGGGAAAGGGCGACAAAAATATGAACAAAGATGACTAGACATTGAATGGGGAAGGGAGAAATATTTTATTTTTATTTAGTTTTTTCCCCTGCAAAAAGCTTTATTGTTTCCATTTGGTCCAAGGCATGGAAGAGGGCTCCGGGTGGTTAAAAGCCGGCCTAGTGGTTGCAGGGAGAGGCTCGAGGCAGAAGCCAGACACCAGGGGGATGCAGGAGGGCCCTTAAAGGCCTCTGGGCTCCAAAGGCTCCTAGTAGTGCTTGAGGGTGAGCTTTTGGAAGTTACTCACCCAGCCCAGCCTGGGGGCTGACCAACCTGCTGACGGTAATCAGGTGGTCGCCCATCTTCTTAATGAGTTTCACCTCCTCTTCCAGGAAGTGGTTCTCCAGGAAGTCACAGAGATGAGGGTCTGTGCAGGTAGACCCCAGGGCCTGCAGGTCCCAAAGGGCCTGGTTCAGGTTCTCCAGCACCATGGCAGATTCCCTGGCATCCTGAGTTATATTTATTACCTCACTCATCTTGGGAGGCTTCTGCAATCCCAGAAGAGGGTGCGGCTGCTGCGCTGGTTTTGCACCTTTAAGAGACACTGGGTGCCCTGCCTTTTCTCCCCCGCCAACTTGGAGAAGAAGTGGCCCACACCCTCCAGAGCCACATTGTCACAGTCAAAACAGAAGCCCAGACAGAGGCAGAGGTAGGAGGCCCGCAGATGCAGAGTGACCAGGCAGTTGATGGTGGCCTTCACCTTAGAATAATTCTAACAAATCTGGGAGCTCATGGTTGCTCAGCAATAAGGAATTAAGTCCTCCCCCTGCGCCCCCCCAAAAAAGGTGTTAGCTGGTCTCAGAGGCCGAGGGTGGCTGAGATGGTTCTCAAAGTGGAGGCTTGAAAAGAGGCTGGAGAGTGGCCAGAGGCTGGTGAAAGGTGTGTCCTTGGGTCTCACCTGTCCAAACGCTGTTGAAGTGAGACAGGCCCAGGGGAATCACCGAGAGCCTGCAAGGGCAGGGATATGTTAGATTGTGTGGTCAAGGAGGTCATCCCTGAAGAGGTAATGGTTGAGCTAAACACTAGTGATGAAAAAAAGCTATGCACATGGAAATCGGAAACCTCGCTTCCCCCTCATGATTGCACGATGGCTGCCAAGACGTCCAGCACCACATCCTCACGTGACCCCAAAGCAGGTCTGGGGGGGTTATCCTTATGAGAGTTTCCTTTCATTGGGAAGAAAAGTATTTCCCATGAGTCCCAGCACACTTCCCTTCAGGCCCCACTGGCCAGAACTCTGTCACGTATCTGCTCTCCCCCTAGTCACAGCACAAGAGACCGGGACTGACCATGACTGGTGGGAGCGACGATGTGGGGGCCGGGGTGGGGGGTGTCCTTTCCCAAGCACGTGCTGCCCCAAACCTCAACCAGACTGGCCTCCAGTCCACGAAGAACAGGAGCAAAGCAGTTACAAAGACCAAGCTGGAGATACTTCATGTATCCAGTATTTACTGAACACTACACGTGCGCCAGGCACCGTGCGAGCGTCACGGTAATAGGGAGACCTAGCGGGTAATAGGGAGACCTAGGCGCCACTTTCACCATCGCATTCTATGGCTTAAAAGCCTTCGATGAGGGGAGCTCCCGCTTCCCTCCTCTTCACCATTTCAAAGGTACCGTTCATGGTTGCTTGCCACCCTGAAGCTTCCTCTCCTCTTTTTAGATGTGAATGACTTCTTCTCAATTCATAGCTTGCATTTATTGGTTTTACCAGTATTTGTTGAACACCTGGGTCATGGGAATACAATTTTGCTGAAAAGACAAGGGCCATGCACAGAGTTTATATTTCAGTGCCATAGAGAGTAATGGCCAGTTACAAGAAAAAATTTGAAAATGTTACAAGAGGTGAAGCATGGGGGCTATCGGAGTACCAAGAAGGAGAGCCTCTACTTGTCCAAAGGTGGGGTGAGGGGTGGTAATAAAAAGAAGATATATTTCATTGAAAATATCATTTAAGACAGTATTTAAAGGATGAATAGAATTTAGGGAAATGAGGGTGGCGGTCAGGAGTTGAGGGAGAAGGAAAGGAGGCTAGCCTGCCTAGAAAAATGAGCACGGGCAAAGGGTCAGAGGTGGGAACAGCTGGAAACAGCAAAGGAAAGCTCAGTGGTGCTGAAGAGTGGGCGGGGGAACTGGGAGAGATGCACCCCCCATGACAGGAGAAGGCCAGGTCAGCTCAGTGGTAAACTCCTGGACTTTAACTGGAGGGAACTCATCCAAGGGACTGATGTGTTTAGCTCTGCACTTTAGAAAAGGTATTCGTATTCCTTTGCTCTGCTTCCCACACTTCAGCCACGCTACAGACAGGACGACCAACAAGACACTGCGGCAACAGGCTGGACCAGGATAGCAGCCAAGGAGCGGGCAGGGGTTGAGGGGCCCAAGACTCAGTGCATAACACCTGCGCCTGGGTAGAGAGGGAGGGGCAAGGATGACTTCAGGCAGTTCTGGATGGGCACCTGGGGGCGTCCTTTCCCGATGGCTTCATTTCTGTACAAGTTGTTTGAGCAGCCTCCCACAGGGCACTGAACACAACGTGTTCATTAATGAACCTTTTGAATGACTTTTCTCCTCCTCCCCGCCCCCCCACCTCCCTTTCATGTCAAAGTCACTGCCACTTCTCGGATAGACCTATTTCAAGCTTCTCCTTCGGACCCACACCCACATGAGCCACGTAAAACCCATGGCTTCTGTGCTTCAGGTTTCTATCATTTTGTCCCTTGAGCAAAGCCTGTATTTTTTGGAGCCCCTACTGTGAGGCGAGCACCAAAATGCAAAACGATTCCAGCAGTCACCACTAACAAAGTTTTCCAGCTAAAACAAATGGGAGACATGCGATCAGACATTTAAAAAGGTCGGCGATCAATGAACTGCAATTAGTAATTGACACAAATTCAACTATTCTCCCCCTTGCATTTGTATTTTATTCATTTTACAAAACCTCATCTCTTTACAGTTTAAACATTAATCCTGTGAGACAGCGTGATCGCACGTGAATCAGCGTCAGTTCTGGGTGTTCGCCATGTGGTCTTTTACGTGCACTTTGTACAGTGCGCAATTCTACTACTCGAGGGTCCGGCAGTGACTTTACAGTACCGTATAGCTACATGATGAGGCTCAGTATATACTCTATCTCTGTGTGTTAAGTAGTCCCATGCCTGGACGAAGCATACAAGTGAGAACGGTGAGCTTAAAGGGCCTTTAAAACATCTTGAAGCAATAACAAGCCATAGACTGAAGGGGCGTTTTTAAACGTTGCAAAGGACTAAAACAATTGAACCAATTTGTCTTTTGTTCTTTTTTTTATTGCATTCTTTATTACATTAATCCTGTTCAAAAAGAAACCGCAGAAGCATTGAACTCGGGTACCACGCTATACACAAAGTCCTCCGAAGGGCCTGGCTGGGCCAGAACGCGGGTTTCGGCCGCCCGGCTCGGAGCGCCGTGAAAGCCGTGGAGCACAACTGGCGCTCGGTCCCAGGGAAGCGACGTGAAACGGCAGGTTGCGGGGCAGAACCCTCAGCTCGCCCGCAGTTCTCCCTCCGGGCGGGAGGGTCCGGAGCGAAGTTTGCCAAGTTTTCAGGCAGGCCCGGCTGAGCACACGCCGCTGCTACCGGCCGCCTTCTCGCTCCAGTGGCCGGCCAGGCCCGTGGGAAGTTTGCTTCGGGGGTCTCGGGCCTTCAAAGAACAATCCTGGGGGGCGGGCGCGCCACTGGGGCCATCCCTCCGTGGGGAGGGCGACGGAGGGGAGCCGGCGCCCCGGGCACAAAGAAGCTTGCTAACATAGAGTGGAATGACCTTGGAAACTCGGGGCCACTTTAGGGTTTCGGTCGGTCGCCCCAAGCGCCCTCCCTCTCTCCGCTGCTCCGCCTTCCCCGAATTCGCCCAGGTGCCCCCGCGCCTTCACTACCCGCGCCTTCCCCTGCTTTTTCTTTAAGAGAGTTCCAGGCACTAGGTGCAGGAGGGGCCGCGCCGGCTGCCCGGCCCAGCCCTCGCCGCCGCGCCCGGGGCCGCCCTTCCCGCTGGTGCCGGCTGATTGATGGCCCCGGCCGGCCCGGGTGCCCCCTCCCCACCCCCGCCCCGCCCGGCTCGCCCGCGAGCCCGGCTGTGTGTTTTGGACGCGGCGCAGCGGGCTGCAGCCCTGTGACGCCCCGAGCGGGCAGCGCGCCCTTCCTTCCCCCCGGGCTCGGGCGGCGGCGCGGCGGGGCGGGGGCCGGGGCGGGCGGGCGCGGGCTCCCGGGCGGAGGGCGCAGGGAAGGGGGGCCGTGCCGGGCGGGGGCCCGAGGGCGGGGGCTCCGGGGCGGGGGCTCCGGGGCGGGAGCCGCGCCAAGCACGCCCAGCCCCGCGGCCGCGCCGCGCCTCGCGGACAGGTTC